>NC_132792.1:19454642-20761071 GCF_048418805.1 Vulpes vulpes | reverse complement strand
GACATAGAGCATTTTTTCATGTGCTTGTTGACCATTTGTATATCTTCTTTGAAGGATGTTTATTCCAATACTTTGTCCATTTTAATTGGGTTGTCTTTTTTGTTGAGTTGTATGAATTCTTAACATACGATGGATAATAGATCCTTATCAGATACATGATTTGCAAATATTTTCCCTATGATTGGTCATTCTTTACAAAAGATAGTGCAGATCCTAAGGATCTCAAATGTTCTGATATTTAATAGTGTGTGTTGAAAGTATAGATTAAAAATATGTAGTTTTCCTATAGGCTTATTATTAGCAGAAATATAATTATATCAAATTCTTGAGTTGTAGTCAATAGTAGAATCCATTTCTAATACCAAAACATTTCCCCAAATATTGAAGTATTTAGATGTGCAATTCAATTCTCAGACTGACATTTGAAATATTGTCTTGGGCCACAGTTAAAATGAATGTTAATGGGGATCCCTGGGTGGCGCAGCGGTTTAGCGCCTGCCTTTGCCCCAGGGCGCGATCCTGGAGACCCGGGATCGAATCCCACATTGGGCTCCTGGTGCATGGAGCCTGCTTCTCTCTCTGCCTATGTCTCTGCCTCTCTCTCTCTCTCTCTGTGTGACTATCATAAATAAATAAAAATTAAAAAAAAAATGAATGTTAATGGGTTTAAGGAAGACCACCACAACTGAAATTGTCTTTGAGTCTTTCCTATTGCCAAGCCTCTGCAAAATAATATATATAGATTAAATATAATGTACTGGATTACCAGCCTTGGAAATTTGGTCTGAAATTACAACTGCTATTTGGAAGTCCATAGACTCTTGACATTTGTGTAAAATAAAGATGCCCCATGCAGAATTCCTAGGAATGATCTAGAGATGTGTCAGGAAGGGTGTAACCAGGAAATAGAAATCACTCAGTAATTTGAGTGGAACATTTTAATATAAAGAATTACTACTTAGTAATGAACTAATACCAAATTTATAGCATGGAATTAACTACTAAGGAATTAAATGGTTAATAGTTAACTAATAACAGGATTAAGGACTAAGCAATAAAGAGAACTCAGAATACAAGAATAGCTGATATAGGGAGTAGCTTCTACCTCTACAGTTGAGGATAAGTTCCTATGGAATGTAAAGAAAGGAGGACAACACTGACACCCAGACCCTGTTGGAGAGGGTGTGGCTGTGGCCTACTTAATGGCAGAGAAATCTGCTGCAGTGTCTCCAGTCATCGCTGACTGGAAACCACCCTTTGAGGTCCCAATGAAATCAGCTGGTAATCAGCATTCTGGGATGTTAGGGAAACTCAATGGGAAGCTACCCTCTGAGGTACTAGTGAAACTTTGCAATGGTGCTGGCAAAGCTCCCTGGAGCATGAATACTTCTAGGGGTCCCATTGGTTGCTTGCTTTTAAGAGTTGTGGGAGCAAAAACCCATACAAGAACAGGGAAGAGCAACCCCTTCCTCCACCAATGTCCCTTCTATGCCCCCTGCTGACAAAGCCTAACATTGCACCAGCTGCCAAAGGGAAGATGTTCACATAGTCCAGCTCCTGTATCGCAAAGCAAGACAAAGAAAGGTGGATTTGGAGCTGACTGACAATATAATTGATATCTGGCACAAATGGAGTTTTGTGACTGTTTGAGAGAAGAATCCAGGAAAAAATATGGTTGACAAGGGAGAAATTCAGAGGTGGTTATTTGTGCAATGCATGGTAGCAGTGTGATTAATTTGAATACAAAAGTTTAGCAATAGCTGAACCAGGAAACCTGTACTAGTTAAAAAATAGATATGTTGAGTATTATCTGAATTTGTGAGCCAAAAGTTCCCAAAACAGGAAATTCTCTTTTGGAGCAGACCCAAAGGCAATGCCAAAAGCAGGTGCTATACAATTAAGTATGAGTCAGTATCACATGTTTGAGATAAAGTGTTCTATTAATTGAAGAATTGCAGCTATCATCACACAAATGATTGTTTTGTTTTGTCTGAGAGTGTTGTGGCAAAGAAGACTTGAAACCACAGCAGGCCTATTTTTGAGGATAAAAGATAAATTTTTCCTTTTGGGTACTCATCAATTAAGAATGCATTTTTTTTTCCTTAAGGCATATTCTTGCCATTTTTTTTCTGTGAGTAATAAATAACAGTGGTTTCAAGAATAAAGAATAAGACATTTAATTATTTCACATAACTAAACATCTGGAGGAGGAAGCTCCTTGATAGCCTTAAACACCATATCTTTTACAGCTTTCTGCTCTTTCATCCTTAAAATATTGGCTTGTGGCTTCATGGTTGGAACATGGTATCTATTGCTCTAGGTATCACTTCATCATTTAAGATAAGATTATTCTTCTTAGAATAATAATCTTACAGTTGCCATGTGCATCTGTACTCAACAGACCTCACTGGTATCAAACTGTTTGACAAATATTTTGTTGAACCATTATGTATATGGCAATGTGTCAGGCTGTGGAATTTAATGATTTAAAAAAAATGTACATAGAGGACCCTTTCTACAGATCCAACTATGAGGCTTGTTCTTCCTAGGGTTTCCTTTTCTACCCTACACATGCTTGACTTTGCATAGCAGAGCCTTTCTCCAATCCCCACACTTGAGGCAATTCCTCTGACTTGAGTCTTCCTGGTACATTCTAGGAGTTATCCTATTTATTTATTTATTTATTTATTTATTTATTTATTCTTAGTATATAATATTTTTAGGATAACTTTTTTGTTTTTATTTTTAGATTTTACTTATTTATTTGAGAGAGAGGGAGCATGAGGCAGGGGGAGGGGCAGAGGGAGCAGGGGACAAGCAGACTCCCCACTGAGCAGGGAGCCCCATATGAGGCTGAATCCTAGGACCCCAAGATCATGACCTGAGCCTAAGGCAGCTGCTTAATCAACTGAGCCACCCAGGCACCTGAAGGATAACTCTTTTGTAATGCATTTTTGTGATAAAATTCACTAATACAAAATCTTTTTTAAAAATATAATTTCTATTGGGGCACCTGGGTGGCTCAGTCAGTTAAGAGTCTGACTCTTGGTTTTGGCTGAGGTCATGTTCTCATGGGTTGTGAGACTGAGCCTGGAGTCAGGCTCTGTGCTCAGTGGGGAGTCTGCTTGAAGTTTCTCTCTCTCTGCTCCTCCCCTTCTCACAACACTCTTTCTCTACATCAAATAATAGTATGTGTATATATATATATATATATATATAATATATAAATTATATTTATATATAATTTACAAATATTTAAAGATATATATATGTGTGTGTATATATATATATATATATATATATATATATATATATATAATTTCTGTTGGTGGTAGCACAGATTTTATTCTCTCCCTCCTATCTCCTCTCTTTTAAACCTAATAAACTGTTATGCTAAATAAACGAAAGTGCAATTTTTCAGAGGTGTTTTCTTTGTTGTTAGAGTCCGGATTTCTATTTGAGCAATAGGTACTTTATGGTTGATTTTGATGGCAAAACAGAATATCTCTTAATAACTTTTACTAATGATGATTTCTTATTATCTATTTTACAACCTTAGAAGGGCCGTTTATCCCTTCTGTAAATTCTTGGACCAATTGTTAAAAACTTATGAAAGAACCCAGTAAATAGAAAAAACTGTGTTAAAAGTGCAGTATAGTTAACACATGGTATTTGATAACCTTTTGTTACTAAGTTTCAAGTATCCCTGAAAAAATATGTTGATTTTATTCATCCTCTGATACCTTCTACTTCATCTGTTTTTATATTATGGAATTCCCTCTTACCAAGTTTGTTTCTTCAGAGGAGTAGCCCCTCCTTGACTTGTTTGTATAACACTATATAAATTATGGAAAGGATTTTCCCCCATGATATTTTATCTGAGATGGTTTTCTCTCCAAAAATGTTTTCAGTTTCAAAAGCATACTCCACATAGCCACAAAAAAAATAACTAGACACAAAAACAGTTTAGCTGGTTCAACAGAATGTGCAAAAGACAGGAAGCAACAGCTAGATTCTCCGTCTTTCATTGTCCCAAATCACACAAGTCATCAACTGAGTAATCAGAAAAGGAAAACAAGCCATTTTTAGTTGCAAGAAGATTTGAATCCATAATATGCACTGTAAACCCACAACGGATGTTTCATAACCAAACCAAGCTGATTTTTGTGACTTAATTTGAGTTCCCCAGTACAACATATATTGAAAATTCCACAAAAATATCATACAGGGTACATTATGTAAAACACTCAGATACTGAGATGCAAAATATTCTTGCCTCTTGGGAGCAGTCTTAACAGGCATCAGTAGCAGGTGCAAACTATTCTAGGCAGAGGGCTGGGCTGGAAAGAATATATGTATTCATCAGTTCCAGAAATTGATGTTTCTGAGGAAGAATTTCTGGGACTGAGTAAGTTTTAAGTATTCTGAGTCATTAAAGGAGGAGTCTAGAAATGTTCATTTTGTTTATGGGATGATATAAACTTGATCGTGACTTATTCCTATCATTCAGTGTTACTGATTTTCAGCTTTCTTACTGTAAAATGGGGACATAATATTTGTCAGGGATCAACTGTGTATAATAGGAAACATCTGGATAATCTAAGATGAATGAGAAGATTGTGAAGAAGGGTTGGCTTTAGCTGTGTCTCTGGGAGTGGCTCTCAGAATATCAACTGAGAACCACCCTCTAAAAAAGAGTAATCTCTGCCACTGTGAGGAAGCTGATGAATTAGAAAGGTATTGTTGGGACCCTTGGTTCCATAATCACACCACCTTGGGTTTGGACTGGAGTTAGAAGCAGCCAATATGACATTATTACTCCAGAGCCAGACCATGCTTACTAAATCCATTCCAGCAGAATGGATGTTGCTGGTATCCTCATCGTTCCCTCCTTTTTTATTTACTAAATGAACAACACACATTTATTGAATACTTACTACAATAAAGAAGTAAAATATTTGTCATGTTAGGAAGAGAGAAGTGCAGGTGAGAAAAATAGTGCAGGAAATGGAGAAAGTATTGAGGGGGTGAGGGAACATCCCCCACCAACCCCCTGAGAAATCGATGTGTAAAGATTGGAAGGAGGTGAGAGGATGAGCTCCGTGGGTCTTCAGGGAGAGAGAACAAGGTACGAAGGCTCTAAGACAGGAGCTTCCCTGCAAATTTCAAGGAACACTAAGGAGACCACAGTGGCTGGATGAAGAGATGAACCCTTTGTCAGAGATTCACACATATTCCAAAGTAGAAATTTCTTCAGAGATTTCTTAGGTATTTAAACTTGGTTTGCTATATTAGTTGCATGTATTTTGGACTAGGATATTCTAAGATTCGAATAGAATTCAAACTAATACATGCTTCTTGAAATAAAAGAACAGATCTACTAATACCAATGTATTTGAAGCCATTGTGCTTTCAAATAACATTATGTGCTATTAAAGATGCCACATGTGGTTTGATGTTTTTTATTTGTTTTAGATGTTATCAATGAAAAGTTTAAAAATACTTATGTCTTTGATGTAACATTTTTCGGTGAAGAATTAATGAGTTACATGATTAAATTTACCATTTAGGGGATTCTTACAACAGATTTCATCTTTATTTAGTACAGTTATTACATCTAAAGAAAATTTGAGTATAAGTTGTCAGATGCATCATAGAAACATGTCTTAAGGGTAGAGAATAATAAGTAGGCTTTGACACGCTACTTCTTTTCAAAGGGAAGCTAAAAGTGAGAAAATAAACTCATTTCTGTAGGAGACAGCAACTTACATTTATCTTTCTATGACAAATACTCCACTCTCACAAGTAATATACAGATTCTATGAATATTAGTTTCTGTCGGAGACAAAAGAGATCTTATTGTAAAAACCTTTGTCATTATAATTGTATATGTCTAGGGATTAAAAGAAACACGTGGAAGGGGGCTGAGAAGAAGACTACTCAGAAGGCATTTGGGAGAGAGAAAGTGTTTGAGCAGGAGTTCTCAGCCTTTGGCATTATTGTTGTTTCAGGTTGGACAATTCTTTGCCACAGCAGCCTTCTAGTGCCTAGGATCTTTAGTCGTATCTCTGGCATCTACCTACTAGATGCCAGTAATATCTCCCTTCTCCTCCCTAAATGACAACCAAAAACATCTCTAGGCATAACCAAATATCTCCTGGGGGCAAAAGTATCCCAGTTTAGGACCACAGAGTTAGAGTCAGAGGAGTGAAACAATTTTTTAAACTGATCTGAGCTTGAAATCTAGAAGGGAGCAGAAGAACTCACTGAAGAGAGACATAGTGATTAAAAATTGGATCTCAGAGACAATTTTAGTATTAACTGCAACGCTAGTTAAATAATTATTGGTAATAATTGCTATTTTAGCACGTGTTTTTCAGACTAGATTGTAAGCTACATGAAGGCTGGGACTGTCTCTCTTACTGCCAAACTCATATCATAATCCTAAAGTCAATCAATCACCAGGTATTTATTGCATTGCTTTTATAGGTTTAGCAATGGGCTGTTGTGCTTTGGAAATAAAACTGAGGATTTAGGCTTGAGTCCTCAGAGTAGTTTATTATCTAGTTGCACAGAAAAGAACTATTGTATAATAAACAATAAGAAGCCATAAACTTGATTGTACTAAGGACCTTTGCTGAAAGAAGGGAGAAAAGACTAAGAACTAGATTTTAAGGGGAGAGAAGGATTAGGAGCTGCCTCTTAATAAATGCATAGGCTAATTGGAAGAAGAAAACAAATGAGAGTGTCCAGATATGGTGAACAGGATACACAAAGTTCTATTGATGAAACAGTTGGGAGGGTGGCCAATGTTTATTTGTTATAGGAGTTTGTGTTATAATAGTAGGACTTTGGGGGCATTTTAAAGCTAAAAAGGATCTTTCTTTTTTAAAGATTTTATTTATTTATTCATGAGAGACACACAGAGAGAGGCAGAGACATAGGTAGAGGGAGCCTGCTGCAGGACTTGATCCCAGGACTCCAGGATCATGACCTGAGTCAAAAACAGACACTCAACGCCTAAGCCACCTAGGCACCCCTAAAATGTTTCTTTCATGCCATATGTAAGTTTAATAACCAAAAGGAGGTATTCTCTATGTATATGACATCAGATTCCTCATGAGATGATACAGGTAAAGACATATTTTTGGAAATCATCTTCCAAGGGAGTAGATGAGACTATTATTAAAATAATTAACCAAAAGAAGAGTTGCTTGCTGAGGCCAGAGCCTGAAAGACATTAGGTGTTGGAACACAGGACAATGAAAAAAAAGGCAGCAAAATGGGTCAGAGAAGAAATCAAAAAGGAAGGAGGAGAACCAGGAAAATACAAGGTCAAGACATGTTTAGAAAGAAAATGATGTATAATCCCTAGGATTTCCTACAACTCTGTAAAATGCAAAGGAGATCAAGCCAATTTGAGGAGCCCCTGAAGTCATCATATCTTGAGTAATTTTATCAAGAAGATGAGGAAGTCCATTTGGCCCTTCAGTTCTTACGGCTCCAAAACATCATGACAAGGTGAGGTGGTTCAGTTATTTTGTAGTTTGTATTTCTATTTGTGGCTACAACATGGATGGTTTACACTTGGTAACACTTTTTACAGGAAAATCAATTAATAAAAGGAATAGCTATAAAAGGGTGATTGTGGAAAAACAAGACTCACACAATGTTCAATGGACAGTGGGATCCAACATGGATCATGACAAAGTTCTCAAAAAATGCCCAGTGTGACAATGAGCTAGAACAACATAAATGTGTTCTCTCATGAATCTACCATTATAGTATCAGACACAGGATTTTCACTGCCCCCAACATCCTATGTGCTGTGCCTATCTATCCTTCTTCTCCCCTCGGTCCCTGGCAACCTCTGATCTTTTTACTGTGTCCATAGTTTTGCCTTTTCCAGAATGTCATATAGTTGGAGTCATATAGTATGTAACCTTTTCAGATTGGTTTCTTTTACTTAGTAATATATATTTAAAGTTCCTCCATGTCTTTTCATGGCTAGATAGCTCTTTTCTCTAAAGTGTTGAAGACTATTTTGCTGTTTGGATATACCATGGTGTATTTATCCATTCACCTACTGAAGCAAATTTTGGTTGCTTCCAAGTTTTGGCAATTGCAAGTGAAGCTGCTGTAAACATTCATGTACAGGTTTTTGTGTAGGCATAAGTTTCTAACTCCTTTGGGTAAATACCAAGGAGCACAAATGCTGGATTGTATGGTAAGAATATCTTGAGTTTTGTAAAAAGCCACCAAACTGTCTTCCAAAATGCCTGCACCACATTGCATTCCTACCAGCAATGGAAGTTTTCTCCCATCTTCACCAGCATTTGGTTTTGTCAATGAATTTTGACCATTCTAGTATGTGCATAGTGGTATCTCATTATTTTAATTGGCATTTCCCTGATGATATATGATGTGGAGCATCTTCCCATATGTTTATTTGCCATGATGTATTTTCTTTGGTGAGGTGTGTGGTAAGGTCTTTGGATCATTTTCTAACCAGATAGTTTTCTTACATTGAGCTTAAGACTTCTTTGTATATTTTGGATAACACTCCTTTACCAGATATGTATTTTGTAAATATTCTGTACCATATTTGTCTTTTTGTTGTCTTGATGATATCTTTACAAAGCAGAAAAATTTAATTTTAATGATGTGCAGCTTCTCAATTATTTCTTTCATGGATTGTGCCTTTGTTGCTTTATCTAAAAAGTCATCAACAAACCAAAGGTCATTTAAATTTTCTTGTAGATTTTTTTTTTTACATTTAGGTCTGTGATCCATCTTGAGTTAATTTTAATGAAGAGCGTAAGGTCTACTTCCTCCTCTTCCTTTTTTTGCATGTGGATATCGAGTTGTTCTGGCACCATTTGTTGAAAACCTAAGCACATTTTAGGTGTTAGTTTATTTAATCCTTATGAAAACCTTATGAATTAAGTGCCATCATCTTCCCCATTTTATTGACAAGAAAATTGAGAGCAGAGAGGTCTAGTAATATATATGAAGTCCACTAGGAAAGGGGGGAGGTTGTCTTTAAATCTTGAAAGTCTAGGTTCATAGACTGAAATTTTAACTACTGGGCTAATGTTGTTAATTCCTGCCAATAATTACAATATGATAATAATTACAATAATGATATTGATAATTATTGCTATTTCTTCTTTTTCAGAAGAAATAAAATATTTTATGCATATATTATGTATAACTATATATTATTCATTCTGCTATAGG
Organism: Vulpes vulpes; assembly: GCF_048418805.1. Classification (NCBI taxonomy): domain Eukaryota; kingdom Metazoa; phylum Chordata; class Mammalia; order Carnivora; family Canidae; genus Vulpes; species Vulpes vulpes. Next base: position 20,751,831 of record NC_132792.1, on the reverse strand, counting down.
TAATAATTTTATCCCATGTCACAGAGAGAGAAACTGAGACTTAAGGAGGTTTAAGTATCTGCTAGTAAGTAGCAGGAGCACTCTTTGAACTGAGGTCTGTCTGACTCCATAACCATGTGCTCAATTGTCAGATAATACTTAACTTCGATTTTAGAAATTTAGTTTTGCCAGTGGTCTCTGCTGCATCCTGCAGATCTTTCCCAATAAAAGGAAATAAAAACTCTGCCTGAAGTCTAAAGGTGGAATCAAGAATCCAGTGTCTCCTTTCAATTTTGCAATTCCAGCCATCTAGTGTGGTTTTACAACTCTTCCCAGATTGCATTTATTACACTTGTTCCAAATACAGACCATAGAGACCAAGTAGTCTTTCTCACGAAATATGGGATAGCAGCAGTCTTTTGGTTTTCTAACAGGGAAGTAGAGGATGCCAACAATAACTTCCCAGATTTCCATTAAGATATATTATTGGTGCTTTCATTCTTGTAGTTGAATCCATAAGTCTATAGGAAATTATACTCATTTTTTCATCCCAGAAGTTGAAAGTTTCCAAGTAGGAAAGCAAATTGACTTTCATGTAATTTTCTTAGTTCATTTATGTTGAGAAGCCTCTTAGTATCTGAAGTTTTCTGAGTGTAGCTCAGAGGCAAATGAATCTTTCACTTTAAGTAGCATGAAACATCTGGGGGTTAGTTCTTATCTGTTAAATTAATAGTTCATGGAACTCCAGTTCTATAGAGTTTGTCCTATATTCAGGGTTGAATGAAAGTCCTTTTCCCTGATGGAATACCTTTGCTGCTATGCTGAGATTGGTTTTGTCAAAGATTGCAGTCTGCCCATTGATTTAATTAGGTGATTCTCATTCTATTTTACCTTAAGAAGATGTCTCTAGGGGATTAAGTGGATTTTTTTTTAACACACATGATACAGACAAAAATTAGTTATCAGTCAATATCAGAAATTGTTGATCTAGTTGTCAGACTGTCAGGCTGAAGTGACCTGAGATTGAGATACTTTTCAGGAGTGCTCTCAGATGGCAAAAATTGAACAATATTCCATACAAGTTCTTCCCTTTATGTCAACCATTTCACTTTTTAGAATTCAAAACCATGGTAAACATAAAATTCTGTATCAAACACTTTCTATAATACGTACTCTGTAGACATCATCTATGCAGAATTTATTCCACTAAAAACCGGCAAACCCAAGCATGCAATTCCATCCAACATGCAAAACTGTTCGCTTTTGTTTTAAACATAGCGCTGTTCATCAGATGGTATCTGAGTTTCGCAGAATAAAATTGATTGATCCCCTTTCTCATTGTAAAACTTTAATAAAGATATGGAAGACCCAAACATAGTGTAAAATAAGAAATTACTGAATATTACTTGCGTTTGAAAATTGGCTATGTTCATATTACTTTTTTTCTTATTGGTGAATTTTTGGTTCATCTTAGTTCATGTAGGTCTTTTTCAGTTTTGATTTTCTTAAGTGACATCTGGAAATTTTTTGGCTATAACTTTATCCAAGTCATTAACAATAAACAACGAAGCAAATAGGAAATATTAACTAGACAGCACCAAGGACAGAGTCAGTATCTCGTTAAAGCAGTTGGATTGATTCTGTTACCATGTGAGTAAAAACACAGACTTGACTTTAGCATTAACACAGACTTTTCTAATTTACAAAAGCCTAATTCGGGGTGTGTGAGTGGCTCAGTCAATTAAGTGTCTGCCTTCGGCTCAGGTCACAATCCCAGGGTCTTGGGATCGAACCTGGGATTGAGTTCCCCTAGTTCAGTGGGAAGTCTGTTTCTCCCTCTGCCCCTCCCATTGCTTGTGATCTTTCTTTCTCAGATAAATAAAATCTTTTTTTTTTAAAGACTAATTCATACACCAGAATGCCAATGGATTGATTTGTAACAAAAGATTTATATGCTGTTACTAATGTTACCATTGTGTCTGCCAGAGCAATTCCTTCCTATTTTCAAATATCTGGGAATTTAACTCAACTAGTAAAGAAAGTTGCTTTTTTTTTTTTTTTTGAAAATGATCTTGCAGAGCAAAATCCAGTTGAATTCATCTAAGAATTATTTTTACCATTTTGTATTGTCCCTTACAAATATCAAAATGTCTTGATTACCAACTGGCTGTGTTTCAAATGTTGACTTGGGATTTTGGGTTATACCTTGTAACATATATTTCCCTAAGTAATGATATTACCATGGTGGTTAAATTGCAAGCTATTCCAAAAATACTTTTTTGGCCTATATTGTAGGTAAAACAATGTACTTTTAACAAAAATTGGTAGGAAATGGCAGCTGTCTTACAACTGATAGTTAAACCAAACAAACCACATTGAATGAAAAGTGATCCAATAAAATACTCACAAAAATTCTCCAACTTCAATTTCTCTTGTGTTAACCTGGTCCCAGTCTACTTTCTTTTCTTTTCTTTCTTTCTTTTTTTTTTTTTTTTTAAGATTTTATTTATCTATTCATGACACACACACACACACACACAGAGAGAGAGAGGGAGAGAGAGAGAGAGAGAGAGGCAGAGACACAGGCAAAGGGAGAAGCAGGCTCCATGCAGGAAGCCTGACATGGGACTCAATCCCCTGTCTCCAGAATCAGGCCCTGGGCCGAAGGCGGCGCTAAACCACTGAGCCACCCGGGCTGCCCCCTAGTCTACTTTCAACACTTTTCCTTCCATCTTCATGGCACATTGGATAGATTTATAAAGTGACATTTATTATACTGCACTATAATTATCAGATTAGTTTGCATTCTTCTTTACTAGATGATTCTTTTGTAAACTATAATGCTCATGGAGATGTTTAAAAACGTTTTTGAAAGAATTAATTACGAGCATGACACAAGCAAAAAGGCATCTAGAAGTTTAATTTAAAGATTCACTCGGTAAAAACATTTAGAGGAAAAGGGAATGATTATCTAATCTTTGTTGAAATATAGCAATAGTCATTGAGTGAGTCAGCTGTAAGGGTGGATGACTGCTTTCTCAGAACAAGTCTTAAACCCATTAAACCTCATGAGGAAATGCTTATGCTTTTTTTTTTTTTTTTTCAGGAGAGTTGATTTCTTCCCAGAGGGAAGTTTGGAATAACTTTACAAAATAGGGTTCTGTCTCATACTAGGTTTTGGATGATTTCTTTTACAAAGATAATGAGGCCTTGTATATATAAACAACATTGATGAAGAAAATATATGTGGTTTACTTCAGTCTTGTTAATGAACCCAAATTTAGCTCCTCACCTTGGAGATCACAGGTATATAACTAATGAGGATATTACAGAGAGAAAATGTGTGTGTGTGTGTGTGTGTGTGTGTGTGTGTGTATGTAAGCTCCATTCTCTCTATAGATTCAAGATCAGGAAAACCTTGCCCTCAAGCACTGTGATCATTTATGATAAGGCAGGCGTTGCAGAGCATGTCGAAACAAAACAGCAAGAATGCAAGTGTTAACATTACATTTCAAACCAGTAAGGGCTAGTTCAAACATATGAAGACCTAACAGACCTGCAAGATATTAAAATTGTGGTGAAATCTATTTTGCCTTAGCAAAATGATACCACAACAATATATCATGAACAACAGAAGATGGTGATTAATGAGAAATATTATCTAATATGACTGGATCTTAATGCTGTGGATCTGAATTGTTTTGGAAGCTGTTTTTTTTTATTTTATTTATTCTTTTAAAAATATACTTAATGCCATTTCAATCATTTTTAACTCCTTAATTTATATGAAACCTTGATTTGTGCCAACCTAGAGTCTGACAAAAGTTAAGAATTTCCAAGAAACTAGACCTCAGAGGTTGACAAGATGCTACTATCTAGGGCAGGGATTGTCTTTAATTTGTTTTTGCTCAGTAGGTGGTTGATTTTTTTGTGAGTAAACATATCATTTTTATATTTTTCTACAACTAGCATGCATTACTTTTTATATAAAAATGTGTAAAAATATTTTAAACCTAAAGTTGACTTAGTTTCTTCTCAATTCCCAAATTTCTTCTTACCCAAATCTAAATACTCACATAACAACCATACCCTATGCTCACACTTCTATAGCTCTCAGTAGAGATACTAGAAGAACTGTAAAGTTGTACAAGGAATTCAAACAACAAAGATAAGATTAGACTAAATTTTATGTTTCTGCAACATTCACTAGACAGTCTACATTTTTAAAAAGCATGTAATTGGTGTGATAAGTCTCAGGAAAACAAGATAAATAAGATGCTGGCCCTGTCTCTATGAAGCTTGTATGTAGGCAATTACATGAATTATCTACAATTCATGTAGTGAGTGATGGATGAATAAGATTCTTGGGTGCTATGGAGTCAAGAGGATGGCATGACTCATTGTACCTCCAAGAAGAATCAGAGCACACTTTTAAAAAATAGACTCCTTTACATCTGAGTGTTCAAGGGTTGAGAGTTATGAGGTAGACTAGGGAGGAGGGTTAGTCCATGTACAAACATCTAGCCAATGTCAGAGATGCCCAGGGTATTAGTGTGGTTAATTTAGACATGGTGGCCCTCACAATTTCTGGCTTCACTGGAGTTGTTGCCACTGAATGGATGTGACTCACAGAAATTGGTGATTGTCAAAATGAATGAAACTCGGTACTGTGATAGAAGAGCTTATTTATACCTCTGTTCTCAAGGTATTAGAATCTCCTTGACATTAAAAAAAACATCGTAAAGTGAAGTAGACAGTGCTTTTAATTGCAGATTCTCAAGTGAGATTGCATGGCTTCACATTTCCAGCCCCACCATCTAGTACATCTTCCAACATAAGCAGAAGACTACTCTCTACTTCAGTATCCTCATGTGTGTAACAGGAATAGCAAGAGTAACTATTTCATAGGTTGCTTGTAAGCACCAAAAAATGCAGTATAAGAAAGATCACCGTGGCTTTATTTCTGGGCCCTATTCTCTTCCATTGATCTATGTGGCTATTTTTGTGCTGGTACCCTAGTACCACACTATTTTAATTACTACAATTTGTCACATATCTTGAAATCTGCAGTTGTAATACCTCTAGCTTTGTTCTTCCTTTTCAAACTTGCTTTGGCTATTCAGGGTCCTTTCTGGTTCCATACATATTTTAGGATTATTTGTTCTAGTTGTATGAAAAATGTTGTTGGTATTTTGATAGGGACTGCATTTAAAACTGTAGACTGCTTTGTGTAGTATGGACATTTTATTAATATTGGTTCCTCCATTCCATAAGCATGGAATATCTTTCCATCTGTTTGTATCATCTTCAACTTCTTTTATTAATGCTTTATTGTTTTCAGAGTACAGGTCTTTCACCTCCTTGATTAAGTTTATTCCCAGGTATTTTTTTAATTAATTAATTAATTAATTAATTAATTTATTTATTTTTTGGTGCAACTGTAAATGGGATTATTTCCTTTACTTCTATTTCTGCTACTTCATTATTAGTGGATAGAGATTCAACAGATTTATGCATGCTAATTTTGTATCCTGTGACTTTGCTGAATTCAGTTATCACTTCCAGCAGTTTTTTGGGTGGAATCTTTAGTGTTTTCTATATACACTATCATGACATCTGCAAATAGCGGAAGTTTTACTTTTTCTTTACCAACCTGGATGCCTTTTGTTTCTTTTTCTTGTATGATTGCTGTGGCTAGGACTTTCAGTGCTATGTTGAATAAAAATGGTGAGAGTGGCCATCCTTGTCTTATTCCTGATCTTAAGGGGAAAGCTCCCAGTTTTTCACCATTGAGTATGATGTTAGCTATGGATTTTTCATACATTACCTTTATGATGTTGAGGTATGATAAATGAGGCAAAAATATACAATGGGGAAGAGACCATCTCTTCAACAAATGGTATTGGGAAAACTGGACAGCTACATGCAAAAGAATAACACTGGATCACTTTCTTACACTATCCACAAAAATAAAGTCAGAATGGATTAAAGATATAAATGTGAGACCTAGAAGAAAACATAGGCAGTAACTTTTTTGACATAAGCCATAGAAACATTTTTCTAGAAATGTCTCCTCAGGCAAGAGAAACAAAAGTGAAAATAAATAAGTGAGACTATGCTAAAATTAAAACTTCTGCACAGTAAAGGAAGCTATCAACAAAACAAAAAGGCAACCTATTGAATAGGAGGAGATATTGGCAAATGATATAACCCATAAGGGCTTAACATCCAAAATATATAAAGAGCTTCAACTCAACACCAACCCCCCCCCACATAATCCAATTAAAAAGGGATAGAGAAACTGAATAGACATTTTTCCAAAGGAAATGTACAAATAAATGAATGGCCAACAGACATGTGAAAACACACTCCACATCACTGATTATCAGGGAAATGCATATGAAAACCACCATGAGATATCACCTCACATCGGTCCAGATGGCTAACATCAGAAACAGAAATAACAAATGTTGACAAGGATGTGGAGAAAATGGAACCCTCATGCATTTTTGCTGGAGATGCACACTGGTACAACCACTGTGGAAAACAGTCTGGAGGTCCTCAAAAAATTAAAAAGGAATTACCATATGATCCTGGAATTTCACTACTGGGTATTTACTCAAAGAAAACAAAAACACTAATTTGAAATGATATATGCACCCCTATATTTATTGCAGCATTACTTATACTAGCCAAGATAGGGAAGCAATCCAAGGGCCCATCAATAGAGGGATGGATAGAGAAGATGTGGTGAAGATATAAACACACTGGAATACTACTCAGCCATAAAAAGGAATGAGATCTCACCATTTGCAACAACGTGGAAGAATCTAAAGAGTATAATGCTAAGTGAAATAAGTCAGTCAGAGAAAGATAAATCCCATATGATTTCACTCATATGTGGAATTTAAGAAACCAAGCAAATGAACAAACAGAGAAAAAAGAGATAAAAAAACAGACTCTTAGATACAAAGAACAAATTGGTGGTTGTCAGAGGGGGTAGGTGGGAGAGGGGTAAAATAGAAAAAGGAGATCATGAGTACACTTACCATAATGAGCACTGATTAATATATTGTTGAATCATTATATTATAGACTGTATATTAATTATACTTGAATAAAAAAGAAAGATCACCATGGCTGTACTTCCAACCTCATCCTCCAATAAGGTTTTTGGTAATAATCCTGTCTTACACAGGGTGTCATGCTTAACAGTGGAAGAAAGTAGTGTTACATGTTTGATACTTAAAACCTCACTCACTCAATGAGTTGCCAAATTGGAGGAGAAAAAAATCTAATAATTTTTTTCCTAATTAGACATTTTTCTTCTTGGAAGATGTCACAGTAAATGATAAGAACATACTGATTGGTTTGATAATTGTATTTCTTATGGTAAATTAATAGATGGGTCTTTTAGTTTAGCAAATCAGAAAGCAAAATGTGGCTCACATCTCATGTAAGCAATTTGAGAGTCAAATAAACTTCCTTTAGAATGATCTCTCCCTCTAAACATGATACATAGAGGCACCTGGGTGGCTTAGGGGTTGAGCATCTGCCTTTGGCTCAGGTCATGATCCCAGGGTCCTGGGATTGAGGCTCCCCTACAGGAAACCTCCTTCTCCCTCTACTTATGTCTCTGCTTCTCTCTGTGTGTCTCTCATGAATAAATAAATAAAATCTTTTAAAAAGTTAAAATAATTTAAACATGATACATAAAGCTTACTAATAAAGTATGTGCCTTTCTTCCAATGCCAGCATTATAAATTGGCTAGGTCTTATACCTTAAAAATTTTAATCAAAATGGGAGCATTTCTACTTAAATAGAAAAGGTATAAGCCAAATATATAATTCCAGGAGTTATTTAAAATTTTAAACACCTCTCAATAGATATTTATGATTCTTGGATTATGGCATCAAATTTTGTCTTGTTTAAGATTATCAAATTCAGTAGAAATATTTTATTATATTAATTAAGAGACATTGTAGGGACATGTTTAATGGTGGTAGGAATCAGTATTATTAATGATGGGCTGAATATATAAAAAAAGATTCCTGACTAAAACTTATCTTGATTCACTTTCTAAAAATAATTCAACATATTTCATTTTCTGATACATTTATTACAATTCTCTATGAATATCGTTTAGCCCAGGCAGCATATTTCATTAATTAAGTATAAATTTTACTTCATCAAGGCAGGAACTAATAAAGTTATGCATAAGTATTAACATACTGAGAGTAAATGATAAAAATTAATCTTACCAAAATGCCAATCATAAAAATAAATTACACGTGTTGAAGAAAAATGTTAATATCAAATAAAAAAGAGGAATTGCATTCTAAATCTAAGGCAAGGTGAATGGGTGAAGTTGTCTTCCAGATAAAGACTTAAGTTTAAACTATAACCAGCCTTAACTTCAAAATAGCAAATTCAATTTAATTTCTTTCTTACCCTGAGCTGCAGCAATATGTCTCCATTTCATGATGAATACTGTCAAAAGTGACAATGGAGGATGAGTTAGACCATCTTAAAGCTCCTCCCAGAGTAAAATGTCAGCTATGTAAGAACATGGATTAAGAAGTCAAATTAATACATATCACCAGCATTCCCCAAACCCTGACTCATAATCAGGCCAAAGCAAACCCTTTCTTATATATTCTTCAATTTTCAATGTTTCCTGGATAAGTCACAAAGAATGGGATTTCACCAACAAAAACAAATGTCTCCCCAAGAAGCTATGGGAGTAATGGTAAGTTGACGTGAGAAACATTCATCAAAGGCAAAAACAATACACTGGGTTATGTCTATTTAGTTTTTTCCACTCATTTTTAATTGAAGAATAATTAACATAAGTGTTATTTTATATAGGTATACAATATAATGATTCAGTAATTCTATACATTACTCAGTGCTCATTATGATAAATAACATGACAAAGCTATAGCAATTAAAATAGAATGGTAGTAGGACACTGGCACAAAAATAGACACATAGATCAATGGAAAGAGAATAGAGAGCCCAGAAATAAACCCATGCCTATATGGTCTAGCCAATTTTTAAATTGTAATTTCTAATTTTTTTCAGAATTTCTCCTTAATTGATACACACTCATTAGAGAAAAATTTCAAAGAGAAATCAAAAGCAGGAAAAGATCCTATGAAATGTTTATTACTTAAAGAAAAACAGTCTAAATATTATTGTACACTCTCCTAAACTTAATCATGATTATATAAAATATACATTCAAAATATATGTTCTTTATTCAATATGTACATATGTATTATATTCTGTACTTTATTCATTTATCAATGTATTGTAAGCATGTTTCCATGTAATAAAGATAATTTGAATAAAGATAAATTTAATAATAAAGATAATTTGAAACATCACAGTAATAAAAGATAATTTGAAACACATCACAGTAATCTGACAAGTATACAGTTCCAGAAGATATAAGTATCCTAGTAACTTTATACATAAAGACCAATAGCTTTCCAAGCATTGTACCAATTTATACAAATACCATCATAGTGTGTGAGAATGCTTATTTCACTTTTTTTTTTCTATGAATGTTTCTGGATGGTTTGTTCCATTTCTTAGATTCCTTTATCAATTCCTCTGTCAGTACCACAGTTTAAATAACAAAGCATTAGAGTGTGTTTTGATTTGGGACAGGCAAATATCCCTGAAGATTCCTTTTCTGCCAGTTCTTTGAAAAGTATTTTAGGCTTTCCCCGATAATAATGTTGCAATTATTTCTAAACTTGTTAAAACAATCTTGTAATTTTTATTGTGCTTTATTACTTCAAACTCATTAATGAATTACCTTTTGTTTACAGCAATGGTGCTTGACTAAGAATGATATTATCCCCCAGGAAAACTTGACGAAATTTGGAGGCATTTTGGTTGTTGCATTTGGGAGGGCAGTGCTGCTACTGGCATCTAGTGGTTAAAGCCAAGAAAGCCGCTCAACAGTCTTCAATGCACTGCAGAGGACAACCTCCCCGGCAACAACAATTTCCCTGTATTTTTCCAAGTGTCACTAGCGTGGAAGTTGAGCAACCCTGGCTATGGGGTAAATTGAAAACCCCCTTGATTGGTACATCATTCTCTCATTCAAACAACTTAGAACTCCTCAGACGGAGTACATACGTACCTTTGGTGGTCAGTTTCCAGATCCTCAAACTGATTTGCTGTATAACATGCCCAAGTTCAAAATAACATTTCTACTTTGGAAAGAGGAGGGGGAGGTAGAAGAAGGAGAGAGAGGCATACTTTTCATTTATTGCAAACCATACTATGCATTAATCCTTGTGGCTACCCATGTAGCTTCAGCTTTTTTTTTTTTTAAGATTTTATTTATTTATTCATGAGAGACACAGAGAGAGGGGGCAAAGACAGAGGCAGAGGGAGAAGCAGGCTCACTGCGGGGAGCCTGATGTGGGACTCCATCCCAGGACCCTGGGGATCATGACCTGAACCAAAGGCAGGTGCTCAACCACTGAGCCACTCAGGCATCCCCTTTTTTTTTTTAATTTTTATTTATTTATGATAGTCACAGAGAGAGAGAGAGAGGCAGAGACACAGGCGGAGGAAGAAGCAGGCTCCATGCACCGGGAGCCCGATGTGGGATTCGATCCCTGGTCTCCAGGATCAGGCCCTGGGCCAAAGGCAGGCGCCAAACCGCTGTGCCACCCAGGGATCCCCTTTTTGTTTTTTAAATGCAATACAGCAAGCAGTCAATATTTGGTAAGGCTAGTCTTATCTTTTTGTTTGTTTTAGTTTTTTTCTAGATTTTTCACAAATTTGAATTTGAAAACTGGTTCATCTAAAAGACTCAATCCACTGGCATGTTTTATTTGGATTACATTGACTGAAATGGATTAAATTTCAGAAGTAGAATGGACATTTATCTTCTTTTATGCCCTTTAGGAAAGTTTCAGAGCTTTCTTTCCATGACTTGTTATTGTGAATCTGATCTTCTCTCCCTGGATATTTAAAAGTGGTTAGTATTTGAATTTAAAGTCAATCTGATGTAGACTCCCCTCCCTGTGACTCCTGACCACATATACTTGTTTGCAAGTCTCCAGCCTTGTGGGCTGGCTGGGCCTCACTCATCTCTGTATTCCCTGCACTCAGCAGGGGGTACCTTACATGTTGCAGGTAGGCAATGAATGTCTGCTGGATTAAGAACTAGTTAAATGTTTGAGGCAGGATACCTGAGTTGTAGTCCCAAGTACTCCACACAGTAAGTATTCCTTTTCCTTCTCCTTTTAACCAAGTATTTAGATTATTATTGTGGAGAAGATAGATGTACAAATTTAGCAATTGTCTTTATGTTTACACCAACAACAATATTGATGATAAACACTGGGCTGTTATTACATGCCTGTAATTATGCTAAGAGGTTTGCCTATAGATAGCTCATTCCATTCTTCCCAAAGCCTATGATGGAGTATTGTTATTAGTTTGTTTTTTAAAAATAGACTTTAATTTTTTAAAAAGATTTTATTTATTTATTCATGAGAGACACACAGAAAGAGAGAGAGAGAGGCAGAGACACAGGCAGAGGGAGAAGAAACAGGCTCCATACAGGAAGCCCGATGGGGGACTTGATCCTGGGACTCCAGGATCATGCCCTGGGTGGAAGGCAGGTGCCAAACCACTGAGCCACCCAGGGATCCCTAGACTTTAATTTTTAGAGCAGTTTTAGGTTCACAGCAAATTGAGCAGGAAGTACAAAGATACATCTCCTGTCTCTGTACCTGCCCCCATGACTCTCCCACTTGAATATCTCCCACCCAAGTGGTACATTTGTTAAACTGCTGAACTTACATTAACACTTCGTTATATGTGTGTATATATATGTGTGTGTGTGTGTGTCTTATATACATACATTAACATATTCATGCTACCTTTGTGATTTTGAAGAACTGTATGTATCTTGGCTTTCTAGTTATGAAATGCAAATAATCCTTCCTGAGAGCAAAGAACTTCCCTCTGTCTCAGGAACTTTCTAGAATTATCCCAGAAGGCAGGTAGGAGGATGTTGTAAGCTGTTGCACTTTAATACAGGGTGGGCGGGAGAGAAATGTAAATATCAGGTTCCCCAAGTAAACTCTTGAAACCAAATAAAAAAGCTAACTCTCATGAAAAGAGAACAAAAGAAAGACTAACCTTCTCTTCCCCCAAAAGAGAATACCATGAAAAAATAAAAAAAAATTCGTTAAGGCTGGTGATATTATGATCCTCATTTTTATGAAGCAAACAGGTTCAGAGCAGTAACTTACCCCAAATCATAAACCTATGAACAATCTAGATTAATCCAAAATCTATTTGATGACTTTGTGCCCAGTTTTTTTTTCTAAGTAGCAGTCTTTTTAAGGTGTGTGTGTATGCTTCAGGGTAGTTTTGTCCTAAGCAACAATTTCAGAGAAATTATGGTTTTGAAGTGTTAGTTATATTTCCCAGAATACATTCCTCCCGTAATTCCCTCAGAGAGCCTGGCTTTGTCTTTTATATACACTTAGGAGCACTTTGTTTGAAAGGCTAACACAACAATGGCCGAAAGGCAGGACCAGGAGTGTTGAGTCTAATAGGCTTCAGGGTCTGTCATAGAGGAAGGGGCTGGTGACCAAAGCAACTCATGCCCTCAAATACTTTACCAATGGCACTGGATTCCTGAGCTTGTCCTATTCTTATATTTCTGGCATCCAAGAACAGAGTGTCTTGTAACTTATTCTTTCTAAGCAAGTCCCTTATAGGAAACATCACTCATTGCATTAATGAAAATTATTTTGAATATCTCTTATGCTGATTAACACACCCTCTGGTGTAGATATCAATAAGCATATTTTAAGGACACATTAACCAATTCTTAATCACCTGTTGCAAACTCCACCCATTACACAAATGAAAAATTATTTTTAATACTGTTTATGTTGATTAATACACTCTCTGGTGTAGCCATCAATAAGAATACTTTGAGTACCAGATAATCTCTGAAAATGTTGATCCTTTTTAGGACATTTGAAGTGGTAATTAATTGTCTCTACAAGGTGGATTAGGAATAATTTGCATTATACTCCCAAGCACAAGCCTGCAACAACAACCATCCTCTCTCCCACCAATAAATTCTGAGTTGATGCAATTTAAAGTAAATTATCATGCATACCACAGAGCAGCCTCAGCAAGTAATAATTACTAGGATATTCATCCCAATGTATGTATAGTAGTACATTTTATTTAAATGTCTAATAAGAATGGCTTGGTTTAAAAAAATCATGCTATATTCTCAGGTTTCACAATTGCAGCACTTTTGAAATTCTGGGCTGGAGAATTGTGGGAGATTGTTCTGTGCGTTGTAGGATGTTTAGCAACACCCTAGATGCCAGTAGTACCTCACTTTCCCTGATTGTGCCGATCAAAAATGTTCTAGACATTGCAAAATGTCCACTGGGGACAAAATTGTACCACATGAACCATAAGTCTACAAGCTGGAACATTGTACAATGAACTTATTAAAAATACTGTAAAAAATTTTCATGACCTAGGAAGAAGTTCAAAATGTTTTTAACTAAAAAAAATCATGACATGAGACAAAATGATTTGTAAAATTTAAAAAATGGAGATAGGCATTGAAATATAATGACAGGTATTCTTTTTTTTAATAATAAATTTATTTTTTATTGGTGTTCAATTTGCCAACATACAGAATAACAACCAGTGCTCATCCCGTCAAGTGCCCACCTCAGTGCCTGCCACCCAGTCACCCCCACCCCCTGCCCTCCTCCCCTTCCACCACCCCTAGTTCATTTCCCAGTTAGGATGACAGGTATTCTTTTGTGTGTGTGTGCTCACTCTGCCAAACATAAAGCTTTCAGGTGATTTATCTATTTAATTCTCAAAATAACTTTACAAGGTTGCTACTATTATCAACTTCATTTAATAAATAAGAAAACTAAAGCTCATAGAGGTTAAGAAACTTGGAAATACCATAATATTAACAGCAGTCATGTCCAAGTAGTGAAACTGAGTGGTATTTATCTGTATGTATTTTTTAGGCTTTCTTCAATAAACATAACTTTTTATTGCAAAACTTTAAAAACACATTGTAGAATAATAAATCTTTCTCTTAAAGAACAAGATTTACTGTGTGCTTTCTGATTGTTTTCATCTAATACCTATATTCTTAGCCTTTTTCCTATGCCTTAACTTAAAAAATTTTTTTTTATTAAGTTATAATTGACATATAACATCATGCTAGTTTCAGGTATACAACATAATGGTTCAATATTTATATATATTACAAAATGACCACCATACATCTAGTTAATATTTGTTACCACACATAGTTACATATTTTCTTCTTGTGATGAGAACTTTAAGGTCTAATCTCTCAGCAACTTTAAAATATGCAGTACAGTGTCATTAACCATAGGTACCATGCTGTACCTTGACTTCTTTCTGAATAACATTTTCTTCCTAATTACTTGATTACTAAAAGCTGTAATGAAGAATCTTCCCCATTATTCTACTCAGATGCATATTTAGTGTTTTAACTTAAAGCCTTGAATCACTAAAATAAAACCTTCATGAACTTTCTTGAGAAACAAGGTACCCAGAAACCTTGAAACATTTTTTTAAACTTAGAATTAACTAGGAAACTCTTAAAAAACCTTGTTGAAGATCTTCTAAAAAAATTATTTGTTTTTATTTGAGAGAGAGCACGAGAGCAAGCGAGCAAGAGAGAGTCCATGAGTGGGGGAGAGGGAGTGGCATTGAGAAGCAGAGTCCCCGCTGAGTGGAGCCTACTGTGGGACTCCACCTCATGACCCTGAGATCATGATCTGAGCCAAAACCAAGAGTCAGATGCTTAACAGCCTGGTGCCCCTGTTGAAGATCTTTGGAAAATACATCACCCAATTTCCCTCTCCTTCGTGAAGTATGCTAACAGGCAGAGCAAGTAAAAACAGCATTACTATTCTTGGATGGAGCTTCCTTGAGGCTATGGAGGCATAGGTTTCATGATCAGGACACAATATAGATGTTGAGGAAAGACATTTCTGACCACTGGGAACTATTTTATGTTGCTCCTTGCCTGTTTGAGGATTATTGAAAGTTGCAAACATAGATGGTTTCTAATCATTAATTAAGGTGTTTTCCATATCCTACTTATTTATATTCTACTCCTGATATGACACAGAGAAGGCTTAATGATTGGCCTTCTTTTACTCTTATGGCCTTGACTTTTCTTGGCAATTCTTCCAGCCTCCTGATCCTCACCCAGTCTGAATAAGTAGCCCTCTCTCTTTGTATTTTCCTAGAATCCAGCAAGGTACCATCACAGAGTTATCACCGTACTATAAGTGGAAATGTGTCAAACTTCATAAGCTGCCTCTTTCTGGAAGCAGGTGGGGTATCAGTGATGAGTAGGTGTCAGCATTGAGCATAAACATCACCGAAAGCTCACATTATTTCTGTGTATTTTTTTGATAAAAAATTACTAAATGATATTTGACTTTAGGCTTCCAAGTCAAGTTCCAAATTATGGAATGTTCAGATCTACTGTCTAGTCCCCATTCCTACAACATGCTCACCAAGAAGATATTTTTCAAAATAATCATCAAATAAACACATGCAGTTTTCACATGTATATTGGGTCTTTGCCCAATATTCTCTTCATTCAGTACCCTTTTCTTTGGAGGAAGGTTATAAGAAAATAAATGTTAGGTATAAATTTTAACCGAAGGTACTTGAAAATAGACATCTAGAGAAGGATGAGCTAGATTCCTTCCATATTAGCCATTTCATTATAATATGTTTGAGCAACCTTTGAATCAGTGAGTTCGTTTCAGGTTGGTTTTTGCCTTTATCAGTAGCCAGGAAAGGGCTGTGCAATATGGTAGGCTTGGACTATTTTTGTCCACTACCTATTCTCTTCTTTCCTATGCCCCATGTCTGTATCTGGCTCAATGTGAGAAATGTGAAGCCATCATCTCTCCATGATGGAAAGGAGAAGATAACTGGGGGAGGAAGGAAAACTGGCTCTGTGTACCCAAGTGCATTGAAATGTAGCTTCTACAGAAATAACAAAAATCAAATCAAAATGCTCTAGTGTATGTGCTATTTACTTGTTTAAAGTTATCTGCTAAAACATGTTAGGTCAAAAATTAGCAAAATGAACAATTGTTTAATGTATATTCAACCAGCATGTATTTACTAATGCATTTTACTAATAAAATATTTTAATAATTCAAAAACAAATTATTATTAATGTTATTTGTATTTGCTTTTATGGCATTCATTTATCTAATGATTATTTCGTATGCTCATATCTTAGCCTTCATAAAATACTAGTGAATGCTATTGCTGTAAATTAGGTAGTCAATTAATTACAGGTATTATTATTTCAAAGTTTTTTGGGAAAAGAGTATTAAGAGTATAAAATGATAGAATCCTTAAAATTCATTTTTTATTATTTGTACAATGACTTAGAGGAAAACATTTTTTTAAAGATTTTATTTATTTATTATGAGACACACACACACACACACACACTCACACACACAGAGGGAGAGAGGGAAGCAGGCTCCATGCAGGGAGCCCGACGTAGAACTCGATCCCAGGTCTCCAGGATCAGGATCAGGCCCTGGGCTGAAGGCAGTGCTAAACCGCTGAGCCACCTGGGCTTCTCGAGAAAAACATTTTAAATATTCAGTTCTATTATCACATTAGGCTAGAGAGTTAGTCTTGTTCAACATCATGCAATTAACAGGTAGCTAGTTAAGCGGGGGTTCAAACCCACATGTTTCTAAGGTCAACTCTTCTAGTTATTATATCAGTGGTAACTCAGTCTTGGCAGAAGAAAAACACAAAGGTTGGAGTAGTGTTGTTAGCATCAGAAGAGGATAAGAAGCTATTGAGCAGACTCACAACAACAAATGGAAAGAGAGATCGCAGAACTCTCTTAGACTTGAAACGTGGCCTTCCGAGGTCAAAAGTCTAGTAGTCTAAAGAGTGGATACCTCTCTACTGTTAGGAAACCAATTAACCAAATTAATAATACCAATGATGAAATACCAGATGTCAGCAGAATGAGGTGTGACGTGAGGAACACAGCCATGACTCTAATCATGGTTCAGAGGTGATGTAACAAAGAGCTGAACTATAGTATCAGAAAGTGTTGAAAGAAGGGCTCAGGTTGGATGCAGAAGCAGTGGGTTGGAAGAAGGTCTGTAGCCAGAATTCCTGGTTCCAATGCCAGCTCTGGGCCCTGCTACATCTGTAACCCAAGGCAAGTTACTTAACCATCCTAAGCCTCAGTTTTCTTCTCACTAAAACATAATAGTATGCTTTATAAGGGCTACTGAGAGATTAAAATGATCTGCAATGCACGTGAAGAGCTTAGTACAGTGCCTGGCATGTAGTGAAATTTCAATACAAGGCAGTGAATGCTGAGAGAGAGAGGAGCAGGAGGAAGGAGGACTTGATGCAGGATGATGTGGATGATGGTGGTACCATTAAGAAAACCCAAAAACTCATAAAGAGGACTTGGATGATTCTGATGGAAGAGGTCTAATAAAAGCAGCTGATAATGATGCTTTGGCATATGAAATGGTGAAAGTAAGTTTTTAAGATCATATGTTGAGTGTCTCACCCTGCCCCATTAGCCTGGGGGAGGTTGTAGTATCTTTCATTTTTCCTGGTCAGCAGGGGGCTCCCAGGTACTGGGAAGCAGTAAGGAAGTCTTTTTTTTTTTTTTTTTTTCTTCTGTGTTTTGTTCAGTTAACTTTCTTACTGCTGGCAAAAGTGAGCTGGCTTCATCTGATGCCATGGTTAAAAAGAAGTTGTGTAAGTCTCAAATCATAAATGCATCACTTTCTCTATTAGGTACCTGATACCCTTTGAACCTTATAGAGCTGGAGTATATCTTTGTAGCGCAACATCCATGCATCCATCCATCCATATTCATCCATCCTTCCCATAACATTTATGGAACAATGGGCTAGACCCCACAAATAAGACAAGATGCCTGTATCAGAAGCTGACAGGTTAAAGGGGAAAAACAAAAGAACAGTTTAGCATAAAAAGGAGTAAGAGCTGGAGTTACAGATACAGCAGTGGGAACCCACAAGGGGTGAAGGGTTGTGTTCCTGCCTAGGGAATTTGAGGACAAGGCATCATAAGAGCTAGGAAAGGGGAGAAGGGCATTCCACACATAGGAACAACACATGTGCAAGGGTGTGAGGGATTGAAACTGTGTGAGAAATGTTCCAGCAAAGGTAGTTTGTAGAAAAGGAACAAATAGGATAAAGAGAAACCAAGTGAATGAAGAGCACATGTCAATAGATTTCTATTTCCCTCTGACCTTCACTAGGGTTACAGAGCTGTGAGTCACTGAATTACTGATTCTACAATTCTAGACATGGTATTTCTATCAGCATATTTTTCAGTTACTAATTCTTTTCTTCCTCACTCAAAGAGTCATGTCTCAGAAGTCACTTTTCTCTCTCTTCTAATTCTGTTACATTTAAAAGTATTTTTTTCTGTAATTAAAAAAGGAAGTTTTTAGAAAGTGAGTATCTATATAGTATTACTCTAACCTAAAATAGCAAACAGGTAGTATCCACTCCAAGTATATACTTTTCATTTTCTTGGTACATTTGGTACTTGCCTGACCTAAGCAATGTGGGTGTATCTGTAGCCAAAGAAATTTGTAAGTCATCCAAGAGGCCAGGTCTTTGTGAAAATTTGAGAGTCTAATCATTACATGAATTTAAAGCAAGAGAGATGCTGCTGTTTTATTTTATTGGTAGAGAAGTTTTAGGCATGTATGTTAATTTTGAAAATTAATATTTTTCAAGATTGGGAAATTCATTTGTTCCACACCGAGTGTGGATTTGAAGGGATGGAAGGAAATAAAAGGTTAGTAAGAACAACTGAAAAAAAAAAAAAGCAATAGTGACAAGAAAAAATCTCCATACTAGCATCTAGAGCCCTGTGCCTGGCATATATAATAAGAGTTCCAAAATACTTGAATAAATGAACATTGAATGAATGAATGTTGATTTTCTGCCCTTACCTCCATAAAAGTTAAAGCCAGTGTGAATGGGTGCACATGACTTTAGATGCTAGGCTGTTTCAATATTGCATAAAAACCAAGCCTCTATTTGATAGCCCTGGTGCTTTTTTTCAAAACAACAAACTAAGTTGAAGTACAGTTTGTTTTTTCTTGTCTTCATGACCATCTAAAATATCAGGCTCTTTTTTTTTTTTTTCTAAAATGAATTAAAACCAGGTGGGTATCAGGCTCTTTTTCTCTGTTATATGCATCACCATTTCTTAGGTGTTTTTCTATTCTATGT
This sequence comes from Vulpes vulpes, assembly GCF_048418805.1. Taxonomy (NCBI): domain Eukaryota; kingdom Metazoa; phylum Chordata; class Mammalia; order Carnivora; family Canidae; genus Vulpes; species Vulpes vulpes. The sequence goes on along the minus strand of NC_132792.1, from coordinate 20,732,485 downwards.
TTCCCAGAAGTAGTCAGTGTGGTTATGACTCTGTTAAACTCTTCCTTTAACAGAGGGATCCCGTTAAAAGTAATGCGGATGTGCAAATCAAGTGTAAGAAGCAATGTCCTTGATTTCTCCATTCAATCGGAGGGAAAAGAGTGACTAATAGAATTCTTTGAGAAATTCTCATTCTCTTTCTGATCAACTTGATACAGGTCAGATGGAAGTGGTCTCTGGTACGAGAAATGGCCTTTTTCTGCCTGATGGAGAAATGGAGAAAGCTTATATGTTCCCAATAAACCCCACTTGGTTCTGTTGGTCTATGAGCATTGTTATGTAAGTTATAGCTAAATGTTACTTTGTTTTTCCTCCTAGAAACCTAATGTTAGATTTTTAACATTTAATAGTAATGCTATTTAATTTTAATTTCATGTATTGTGTTATATTGATGAAAAGGAATACTTTTTTGGTTAAAATCTTATGTTTATGGTCTGTATAATTTGATATTACTTCTCAATCATGATAAATTGTATAAAGAATATAATAAAAAAGAAAGAAGGTATGTTTCCCTCTCTATTCAGAGCTTTAAGAAGAGAATCTCAGGTCTTGGAGTTCTCCAACTCCTTTTGTTTGTTTGTTTGTTTGTTTTAAAGGTTTTATTTATTTATTCATGAGAAACACAGAGAGAGAGAGAGAGAGAAAGAGAGAGAAAGAGCAAGTGCGAGCAGAGACATAAGCCGAGGGAGAAGCAGGCTCCATACAGGGAGCCTGATGTGGGACTAGATCCTGGGACTCCAGGATCACGCCCTGGGCCGAAGGTCAGGGCTAAACCGTTGAGCCACCCAGGGATCTCCTCCAACTCCTTTTGATAAATAGTAAAGGAACATTATGAAAATGTTCTTGGTGAGATGGATATATAGAATATATTTGGTATTCTTTAAAAAAACATATAAATATTGTGGGTGTCTGTGTTCAGATTAAACAACGGAGTTTGGCATTATGTAACTGAAGGTTTCTATTGGATTCCTGCATTTACCAATAATTCACAAGGGATGCATTTACATATATTTCCTACCAAGCCCACAGAACTTTGGCTGTGTTTTCCAAGTCAGGTAAATCTCTCCTATTATTTATATAGGTGTCTATGCCAAAGATTGGTGATTCAATGGAAAGGTAGTCTTGTAGCATATAATAGCTGCCAAGTTTCTGGAATATACCTATTTAAAAGATGTAGAGGTGGGACCCATTTTAGAAGCAGGAAAAAAATAAGTTAATGAACAGCTTAAAGTTTTATATTTAATTACACTCCAAAGAGAAATAACAATCTATGAAATGTCAGAACAATGAATGTGAACTTTTAGACTATTTTGATGCAGCTCACTGATATGTTCAGATAACTGTACCAACATTTGTTACAAGCTACCAACAATATCACTGAGGTAGAACTCTGTCTAAAGAAACCTCAGGGAGTTAGAATACAGGATTCTGATTGACTTCTCTTTCTTTTTCTTTACCCTCATTATTATTATAATACAAGAAATGCAGCATATATTTGTTAAAATTGAAATAAATATGCAAATTAAAGAGTGAAAGACTCCTACTCCTCAAAGGAACCACTGCTAATGATTTTGCATTTACTTGTCTATTCTTTTTAATTACATATAAAAACACATCAACATATAATTTATTAAAAAAAGATATCATATGACATGTATTATCCCACCAATTTTCTCTTTTGATAATGTTATGAACTTCTTATCATGATAGCACCAGAGATCTTTTAAAATTTGGGTCTGTGGGATTCTAAATATACCATATTATAAATATCATGATTTATTAAATATTTCTCTCCATTGTGTTAGTTAGGAATTACTTCTGCCATTAGTATCAAAAACTAAAAAAAAAAGTGTCACAAAAAACTTTAGAAATTTTATCTTTCTTATAACAAGAGCTGAGCAGTGCTGAGCAAGTGTGATAACCCCATGATGTCTTCAGGAATAGAATGCATTCAGTGTTCTGATACTGAATGTGGCTCCCATCCTCAAAGTAATATCATAGTCCCCAAATATCTGTTAGAGCTCTAGCAATGAAATATTTATTATAAGCAGGAAGAATTGGAAGGCAAGTAACAAAAGTTGTATGCCAGGAAAGTCAGTCCATTTTTCAAAAAACTCATACAAGTTTCCCTAACAATTTCTGCTTATATATCCCTATATAAGTTTTAACACATAGCCATCCCTTTCTACAAAGACTTAACCAGAATATAGTGTTTAGTGAGTCATGTGGACACCTCCAACAACTAGAGCTCTTTCAGTAAAAAAGAAGGGGAGAATGAAGGTTGGGTGGGTACCTAAGCAATTTCTACCACACTTATTAATAGTTTCTAATTTTCCCTATAACAAATGGAGCTGCAAAGAATCTCCATAAACATATTTCTTTTTATGGTATTTGCTTGATTTTTTCCCTGTAACTTCTGTTTTTGACTTTGATTCTATTAACTATCTTCCACTATATCATGTCATTATTTATAATCATCCATTTTTCTTCTGTTTTTGGTTCAAAAACACAAGTATCCTACTCTCTTCTAAGTTTTACTCCCTTCCTTCCCCCTACTAAAGCTTTCCCCTATTTGATAAGAAAAGAATAATAGGTTAAGATATTGATAATTGTACATGAAAGAATGGTAAATTAAAAGTGTCCCCACCTGGCCTTTATTATTTAACTGACAAGGTAGTCCAGAGGCTGAGAGCACAGAATGGGTATAACATTTAATTTCTGATTTTCCCTGTGCCTTATTTTTTCTATCTGTAAAATGTTGTTAATTTCGGCACTGAAATCATGGGGTTGGTGTGAGAATTGAAAGTAAAGCACTTAGAACAGTAGCTGGTATGAAGTTAGTGCTGTGTGTCTTAATGGTTGTCAACTATGGTCTCAGTGAAGTTAAAAAAGTAGTTTGTATGTAGGATGATGGGAATGCAGGCACAAAAAGAAGGTGACTGGTATTCAGAGTCTGGAAGAGTTTTTGTGAGGTAACTGAGATGGCTAAAATGGAGTGAGTTAAAATTGAAAAGATAGCTGAGGTTGAGAATCATGTATTTGTGATGAACATGGGCACATGGCAGTATCTGACTGCTTAGGTGTAGGAGTGAAGACAATGGACAAATAGATAAAATTAGGGCTGTGATTGACTGGGTAAGGTTGGCAGAAGGCCAGGAGTATAGACACTAGATAATGATCATATGAGTTAGAGGAAAAAACTTACCATGGGGTTCTAGCTGGGAAAGGAGAAATATGAAGGCAGGAGATGATTTCTAAAATTTATTTCTCTTCAATTGAGAGGTAGGGTAAATTATGGAGAGAAAGAAGGACATGGGCTAAACAAATTTTCAGAATTCAGGCTTTTAAAGGTATCATTCTGAGTGATAATAAATTCCTAGCAGGTTCATGTGAGTAGATTGTTGAAGTGAAACAAATGCCAGAGATGAGGGTAAGGGAAATAGAAAAAATCAAAGATTCCACTCAGTTTAATTAAATCAGTAATTAATGGCCACCTAGTATATGCCAGTGAATGTGCTCTGTGTTCTTGTGAACAAAATAAACATATTTCTTAATCTCAATTTACTTACCATTTGGCAGGCTAGATGATAGACTGGTGAGTGAAAAGTGGAATTTACAATTACTTGAGGGTATCAGAAAGGTCAGTGGACTGAGAGCCAAAGTCTGCAATGAATCTGGAGGAATGGCTTAAAAGCCAGTGCATGACATTGACAAAGAAGATGGTATCATGATATCTTCAAAAAATGTTGATGAACTCAGATTGTAGAACATTGGATATGATACTGTGAGTTGTTAACATAACTACCTTCTTCAGTAGATTCTGAAATCCTTAAAGGCAGGGACTAGATTCCATACATTTTTATATCTCCTTTGTGGTTTTGGCACACTGAGTACCTAAATAAGCATTTGAGTTATCACCAGAAAAAAAAAAAAGAGAGAGAGAGAGAGAGAAACATTTGATACTTAAATATATTACAGTTGACCTTGAACGACATGACTGTTAGGGGTACCAATGCCCTGCACAGTCAAAAATCTGCACATAAATTTTGACTCCTCTAACTCATATCAGCACAATCTAGTGTCTATACTCCTGGCCTTCTGCCAACCTTACCCAGACTTAACTACTAATAGTCGATTTTTGACCAGAAGACTTATTGGTAACAGTCAACTAATACATATTTTGTATGTTTTATGTACTATATACTATATTCTTACAATAAAGTAAGCTAGAGAAAAAATGTTATTAAGAAAATCATGGAGCATCTAGGGGTTCAGTTGGTTAGGCATCTGACTTTGGCTCAGGTCATGATCCCAGGATTCCTAGATCGAACCCTGTGTTGGGTTCCCTGCTTGGTGGAGAGTCTGCTTCTCTCTATCTCCCTTGGCCCCTCCCCTTGCTTGTGCACTCTCTCTCAAATAAATTAAATCTTTTAAAAAAGAAAATAATAACAAAGAGAAAATGCATTTGCAGTATGGTACTGTATTTACTGAAAAACAAATCTGTGTATAACCATGCAGTTCAAACCCATGTTGTTCAATGGTCAACTGTATATTAGTTATTTGTTTCTATGTAACAAATTTCCTTAAAACTTAGAAGCTCAGGTGATGTCAGCCAGATAAAAGAATAGGAGATTGTTCTTGTTCCTCACAGAAACAATAAAACCATCAATGGATGAAATACCTTTATAAGAGTTCTGGAATCCAAGGAGAGTTTATAGTACCCCAGTGAAAGATAGAAATGAGAAAAGATGCATTTAAAAGGATAAAAAGAAGAATTTCACGTTTTTTTCATATCACTCTTCTCTAAAGCCAGCACAGCACAGTGCCAAGTGAATTTTCCCATGAAATTTCCCTCCCATGAATTTTCCCATGAAAGAAAAAGAGGACAAGGTGATTGTTCAATTTCTCCAGCAGTTTAGAGCACTACCTGACTATTGTACTTCTGTCTCACCTCAACCAGAACATGGAGGGAATTGGCATGGCAAGGTTGAATGGGGTAGGCTAAGAACAAAAATAAAGGGCAGAGACTCTCCACAACTGATGTCAGGATTTCAGCAGCTAGCCTGTGGCCCCTGGCAGCTTGTTTAACGTTAGACCTTGCCAACTGGCCCAGTTAGACTTTCTGGCTGGGCTGCCTGGTGAAGGGCTTTCCCTGCCACAGCCAGTCAGTAAAGTCTGACAAAGAATTAAAAATAAACTCTTAAAGAAGCTCAGTAAGCTATAAGAGAAACAGGTAAGTGACTATAGGAAAGTAATACATGATCAAAATGAGAAGTTCAGCTTCTTATAAAAAAAGAACCAAACAGAAACTCTGGAGCTGAAGAATACAGTGATTGAACTGAAAAAAAGGCAATACAGATCTTAATGGCAGACTAGATCAATCAGAAGAAAGAAACCACAAACTCAAAACAAGGTATTTGAAATTATCCAGTCAGAAGAACAAAAAGGAAAAAGAATAAAAAAGAGTAAAGAAAATCTACAGAACTTATAGGACAATACCTAAAGCCTTAAAATACCTACTATGGGTTTCCCAGAAGAAGAAGAGAAGGGGCAAAAAGATTATTTTAAAAAAATGGCTGAAGATCACAAAATCTGAGGAGGGAGTCATTTATATTCATGAAGAACAAAGTTTTCAAATAGGTTGAACCTAATGAGGTCTATAATGAGAAACATAGCAAAAGTTGTCAGAAGTTGAAGACAAAGAGAATTTTAAAAGCAGCCAAGGGAAAATTACTAGCCATATAAAGAGAATCCTTATAAGACTATAAGCAGATTTCCAGTGGAAACCTTGCAGGACAGGAAAGAATGAGATGATATATTCAAAGTGCTGAAAGAACTAACTGCTGTACCCTACAAAACTCTTGTTTTAAAATTAAGGAGTGATAAAAAACTTTCCCAGGCAAACAAAAACTGAGGAGGTTCATCACCAGAAGACCTGGGTTACAAGAAGTAATGAAGGGAGATCTTCAAGTTGAAACAAGGATGTCAAATGACAACATGAAAGCTTATGAAAGTGTAAATTTTCCTGGTAAAGATAAATATATAGAAAAATGCAGAATAGTTTAATAGTGTAATAATAGTGTGTAAATCACTTTTAACACTAGTATAAAAGTTAAAAGACAAAAATATTAAGGATACTTATAACCACAATATGTTAATAGATATACAATACAAAGAGTAAATGATGACATTAATGACATAAAGTATGTGTGTGGGGAAGTACAAGTGCAGGGTTTTATGTATGTGATGAAGTTGTTATCAGCTTAAAATAGATGGTTATAGCAACCAAAAGTTTTATGCAAGCCTTTGATAACCACAAAGAAAAAACCTACATAGATACAAAAAAGATAAAGAGGAAAGATCAAAGTATAACACAACAAAAATAATCATATAATAAGGGAAGACAGCAAGAAAGGAAGAATAAAAGAACTATAAAACAAACAAAAATGAACAAAATAGCAATTGTAAGTCCTTACCAATCAATAATTACTTTACATATAAATGGATTAAACTCACCAATCAAAAGATACATAGAATAGCTTAATGGATAAAAAAACATGATCCAAATTATGTACAGTATAGGAGAGACTCAATCTAGATTTAAGGATACATGTACACTAAAAGTAAAGGGATGAAAAAAATATTCCATGCAAATGATAACCAAAATAGAGCAATAATGGCTATATTTATATCAGACAAAATAGATTTTAAGTCAAAACCTGTCACAAGAGACAAAGAGATCATCCTACAATGGTAAAAGAGTGAATTCAAGAGGAACACGTAACACTTATAGATATATATAAATTCCCATACGAGCATCTAAATATTTAAAGGAATCATTTACAGATCTGAAGGGAGAAACAGACAGAAATATAACAATAGCATCAGAACTAAACAGCATAATAGACCAAATTGGACCTAACAGATATACAGGAAACATTTTAAATACACATTTGTCTCAAGCTCACACCGAATATTCTTTAGAATAGAATACATACTAGGTTATAAAACAAGACTTAACATTTTTAAGAATATTGAAATCATTCCATATATCTTCTATGACCACAATGGAATGAAACTAGAAATTAAAAACATATAGAAATTAATACATTCTTGAATAGCCAATGAGTCAAAGAAAAAATCAAAGGGAAATTAGAAAACATCTCAATAAAAAGGAAAAAAAGATACAACATATAAAAACTTAAGGAATGTAGAAGAATGAAGAAGTTCTAAAGGGGAATTTGATAGTGACAAATGTCTATATTAAAAAAGAAAAAGGTTGAAATAACCTAAATTTTCACCCAAAAGGAACTAGAAAAAGAACACATCAAGCCCAAATTTAACAGAAAGAAAAAAATATGGATTAAGACAGAAAAATGAAAGAGAATAGAAAAAGAAAAAAATATCAACAACTAAGATTTACTTTCTTTAAAAGATACATTCAACAGGCATGCCCGTGGCTCAGTCAGTTAAGCATCCAACTCTTGATTTTGGCTCAGGTCATGATTTTCATGGTCGTAAGATAGAGCCCCCTGTTGGGCTCTGCACTCAGTGAGGAATCTGCTTGTCTCTTTTTCCCTCTGGCCTTACCCTGATTGTACTCTCTCTCTCAAATGAATAAATAAATAAATATTTTTAAAAATTTCAATAAACTCTTAACAAAACAAACCCTAAAGAAAATGAGAGAAGACTCAAATAAATTAACCAGAAATGGAAAAGGAGCATCACAACCAATACCACAGAAATAAAAAAAAAAAAAGTGAATATTATGGACAATTATATGCCAACAAATGAGGTGATCTAGAAGAAACAGGCAAATTCTAAAGAAATATACAACCTAACAAGACTGCATCAAGAGGAAATAGAAAGCCAAAATAGGCCAATAATAATAATGGAGATTGAATTAGTAACCAAAAACCTCCCAAGAAAGAAAAGCCCAGGATCATATGGTTTTACAGGTGAATTCTACTAACTATTTAAAGAAGAATTAATACCAATCCTTCTTAAACTCTTCCAAAATATAGAAGTAAAGAACACTTCAAAACTCATTTTATGAGGTCAGAATCACCCTGATATCAAACCCAGACAAAGATGGCACATGAAAAGAAAAGAATAGGCTAGTATCCCTGATGAACCTGGGTGCAAAAATCCTCAACGAAATATTAGCAAGGTGAATTAAACATCATACCAAAAGCATTATATACCACAACCAAGTAGACTTATCCCTGGGAAGCAAGAACGGTTCAATATACGCAAATCAGTCAATATGATACACTACATTGATAGAACAAAGGATGAAAATCACACGACCATTTCAATAGATGGAGAAAAAGCCTGACAAAATTTAAAAATTTTTATAATAAAAGCTCTCAACAAATCAGGTATAGAAGGAGCTTTCCTAAACATAATAAAGGCCATATATAAAAGCCCACAGCTAACATGATTATCAATGGTTAAAGTTGATGGCTTTCCTATCAGATATGAAACATGGCAGGGATCCCACTCTCACCACTTCTATTCAACATCATGCTGGAAGTCCTAGCCAGAGAAATTAGGTAAGAAAAAGAAAGAAAATTATCCGAACTGGAGAGAAGAGGTAAAATGATCTGTTTGCATATAACATGATCTTACATGTAGAAACCCTAAAGGCTCCACAAACATGCACAAAATTACTCGAATTAATAAATGAATTCAGCAAAGTTTTAGGATACAAAATCAACATACAAAGAGCAGTTGAATTTCCACACAATAACAATGAACTATCTGAAAGAGAAATTTGGAAGACAATGTCATTTAAAATAGCATCAAAAATAAAAAGTACTTAATGAATTTAAGTAGGTGAAATATCAGTACACTGAAAAGCATAAGACACTGATGAAAGTATTAAAGCACACAGAAATAAATGGAAAGACATTTTTTGTTTATGGATTGGAAGAATTAGTATGGTAAAAATGTCCATACCACCTAAAATGATCTATAGACCCAATGTGATCTTTATCAAAATCCCAATGACACCCACAACTATATGGTCAGTTAAGCTCCCACAAAGCAGGAAAGAATATCCAATGAGGAAAAGATAATCTCTTCAACAAATGATGTTGGGAAAACTGTAAAGCAACATGCAAAATAATGAAACTACCACTTTCTTACACCAAACACAAAAATAAATTCAAAATAGACTAAAGACCTAAATGTGAGACCTGAAAACATAAAAATCCTAGAGCAAAACATGTCTTTGACATTAGCGATAGCAACTTCTTTCTAGATATGTCTCTGGAGGCAAGGGAAACAAAAGCTAAAATAAACTATTGAGACTTCATCAAAATAAAACACTTTGGCACAGCAAAGGAAACAATCAACAAAACTTAAAGGCAGACGATGGAATGAGAGAAGATATTTGCAAATGACATATCCAATAAAGGATTAGTATCCAAAAATATATAAAGAACTCATAAAGAACACCTAAAAAAGGAATAATCCAATTAAATGAGCAGAAGACATGAATAGACATTTTTCCAAAGAAGACATACAGATGGCCAACAGACATATGAGAAGATGTTCAACATCACTCATCATCAGGGAAATGCAAATCAAAACTACCATGAGATATCACCTTACATCTGTCAGAATGGCTAAAGTTAACAGTAGGATAAACAGTATGTGCTGAGGATATGAAGGGAAGGGAACCCTCTTGCACTGTTGGTGGGAATGCAAACCGGTGCAGCCACTCTGGAAAACAGTATGAAGGTTCCTCATAAAGTTAAAAATAGATCTATCTTATGATCCAGCAATTGCACTGATAGATATTTACCAAAAGAATAAAAACATTTTAATTCAAATTAAATTCAATACATGCACCCTGATATTTATAGTATATTATCTACAGTAGCCAAATTGTGGAGAGAGCCAAAATGTCCATCAACTGATGAATGGATAAAGGCATGATATATGTATACATAATGGAATATTATTCACCTATAAAAAAGAATGAAATCTTACATTTGTAACAACATGGATGGAGCTAGAGTGTATTATGTAAGTGAAATAAGTCAGACTGAGAAAGACAAATACTATATGATTTCCCTTATATGTGGAATTTAAGAAAAAAACAGATGAACAAAGGGAAAAAGAAAAGAGAGGGAGGCAAACCAAGACTCTCCACTGTAGAGAACAAAATGATAAATTTAAGAAATAAACAAACAAAAAACAAAGGAGAAAAAAAGAGCAACAATCCAGGAAACAGAAACTCTTAACTATAGAGTACTGATGGTCACCAGAGGGAAAAGAGATGGGGGATGGGTTAAATAGGTGATGGGGATTAGAGTGCACTTGCTCTGATAAGCATCAGGTGTTGTATGGAAATATTGTATTACTATATTGTGCACCTGAAACTAATATTACACTCTGTTAGCTAACTGGAATTTAAATAAAAACTTAAAAAAGCATACAAAAACCCAAAATCCCAATGGTATTTTCTGGAGGAAAAAAATTCCTAACATTCATTTGAAATCACAGAAGACCCAAAATAGTCAAAGCAATTTTGAGCAAGAACAACAAAGCTGGAGGCATCATATTTCCTGATATTGAAATATATTATAAAGTTACAGTACTCAAAACCATATGATGTTGGCATAAAAACAGACATATAGATTGATGGAACAGATAGAGAGCCTACAAATAAACACATATGTAATTACCAACTTGTCTCCAACAAGAGTGCCGAGAATACATAATGGAGAAAAGATAATTTCTTCAAAAAATGGTGTTGGGAAAACTGGATATCCACATGTGAAAGAATAAAATTGGATTTTTATACCATATACAATAATTAATTCAAAATAGATTAAAGACTTAAGTGTTAGATCTGAAACCACAAAACTCATAGAAGAAAACATAAGGAAAAGCTTCTTGACACTGGTTTTGGCAATGAATTCTTGGATATTACACCAGAACAGACAAGTGGGATTACATCAAACTGAAAAGCTTCTACACATCAAAGAAAACAATCAGCAGTATGTAAAGATAACTTGTGGAATCAGAGAAACTGCAAACTGTATATCTGACAGAGGATTAACATTGAAAACAATATAAGGAACTTACAACTCAATAGCAAAAACCCAAATAGCCTAATTAAATAATGAACAGAGGAACTGAATAGACATTTCTTCAAAGAAGATATTCAGGGATCCCTGGGTGGTGCAGCAGTTTAGTGCCTGCCTTTGGCCCAGGGCGCGATCCTGGAGACCCGGGATCGAATCCCACGTCGGGCTCCCGGTGCAAGGAGCCTGCTTCTCCCTCTGCCTATGTCTCTGCCTCTCTCTCTCTCTCTCTCTATCATAAATAAATAAAAATTAAAAAAAAAGAAGATATTCAAATGACCAACAAATACATGAAAAGGTGCTCAATATCACTAATTATCAGGTAAATGCAGACTAAAACCACACTGAGACATCACCTCACACCTGTTAGGATGGCTATTATCAAAACAAAACAAAGATAACAAGTATTGGGACGCCTGGGTGGCTCAGTGGTTGGGCGCCTGCTTTCAGCTCAGGTCATGATCCCAGGATCTGGGATCGAGTCCCACATCAGGCTCCCTGCGAGGAGCCTGCTTCTCCCTCTGCCTATGTCTCTGCCTCTCTCTCTCTCTCTCTCTCTCTCTCAGACTGTATGAATAAATAAATAAATCTTTAAAACAAAAAGATAAATATTGGCAAGAATTTTGAGAAAAGGGAACCCTTGTACTGTTGGTGGGTATGTAAATTGTTATAGCCATTATTGAAAAATAGTATGAAGGTTCTTCAAAAAATTAAAAATAGAACTACCATGCGATCCAGCAATCCCACTTCTGGGTATATATGCAAAGGTATTTAAATCAGGATCTCAAAGTGATATATGTACTCCCACATTCACTGCAGCATTATTCACAATAGTGACCTAAAGAGAAGCCCATTTAGCAAGGGATAGAGGGAGGCCCCTGATATTTCTTTGACAATGTCAATTGGCCAAAGAAGACATGGTAGCAACCTTCATGTCTATTAATAGATAGCTGGATAAAATGTAGTACACACACACACACATACATACTCACACTCATTGGAATATTATTCAACCATGAGAAGAAAATATTGCCATTTGTGACAGCACAGATGAAGCTAGAGGATATCATGCTAAGTGCAATAAACTAGAAACAGAAGGGCATAGTCATTTTAATACTACTTATATGTACATAATACTACTTATATGAGGAATCTAAAATAGTCAAATTCATAAAAGCAGAGAGTAGGATGATGGGTTCCAGGGGCTAGAGGGTGGGCAATGAGGAGGTATTAAGGTATACAAAGTTTCAGTTATTTAAGATGATAAGTCCTCAAGATCTACTGTACCACCTAGAGCCTATAGTTAGCAATCCTGTATTACACACTTTAGGTTTTGCCAAGAGAGTAGATCTTATGTTAAGTGTCCTTATCACAAATAATAAAGAGGGAAGGAGTAAATTTTGGGAGGTGATGGATATATTTATGGCATAGATCATGGTGATGATTTCATGAGCGTATACTTAAGTCCAAACTCATCAAGTTGTACACACTAGATATGTTCAGCCTTATGCCTATCAATCACATCTCAATAAAGTTTTTTTAATTAAAAAAAGTTAAAATAAAATCTACAAGCTTAAAATAACAAATATTTATTATCTCGAAATTTCTATGTTCAGAAATCTGGTAGTCTCTTTTAAGGATGCAGTCAAGGTGTTGGGTGGAGCTGCAATGTCATTTGAAGGCTTAATTGAGGGAGGATTCTCATTCAGGCTCATTTACATGGTTGTGCCAAGATTCAGTTCCTCCTAACTGCTGACCAGGGGCTTCCCTCTATTCCTTGCTACATGGGCTTCTCCACAGGTCAGTTCATGGCACAACAGTGGCTTTCTTCAGAAGCAAGCAAGAAAGGAGTAAGCAAGATGAAATTCAGTCTTTTTGTAACTTAAAACCTAAAATGACATCTCATTCCAAGGGACCATTTTAAAGGCTGCCTACTTCAAATATTAAAATGGTTTCTGGCAATTACCACCTTTTCAATATAATTGTGTCATCAGCTACAAAAGGAATGCATTTAACATACTGCCCTGCTTCAGTGTTCTTTGAACAGTGCATTGCACTAAGTACAGTTCAACAAATATATGCTGATTGGTTAATATTTTGATTTTTACTGAAAAGAAAGCTAAATTTTAAAGAAGGTAATAATATTTTTCAGCAGATACTGCTTCTTGAGTACTTATAACTGTTCTCAGAATTGACATTGCCATAGAAAATAGTTAACTTGTATATTTTATGCTAAAATATAAATATATTTATTAAGGCTTTTTGGACAAACTTGACATTTTTTCTATGTCTCAAAAGTCTTGAATATCACAGTACATAAAAGGCCCTACAGAAAAGTGCCATAAGTTTTCTAGTTTCTATGCTTTCTGGTGTCATGTTTAGTTGAATCTTCAAAGAAGGCTGTAATTGAAATGTCTTCAAGATCCAGAGCATGAAGACAAGATAAACAGTCAAAGCTATATTAAAAGAAACCTATCCCTTTTTATATTTACTGCAGAAATGAAGTTGTGATATTCTTCTCAGTCTATAAACTGACAGTCTAACATTATACAGTATCCTGTATATGAGCTTTTATATATTCTTTGCCAATAAAAACCAGTTACTGTTATGTATATTTCATTCATGACTTTCATAAGTCATTTAAATAGTCTAATAAAAGAGCAAATGTATTTAGACAGATGCTAGACATTTTTTGCACCTTACAATGAGTAGTTTTTTTTCATTTGAGGCAGATAGGCTTCTGTATATCTCTTCAGCAATTATTCAGTAAAACTTCTATTTACCAGAACTCGGTCCTCCGGATGCTTACTTTTGTACACTTCAGAAAAGAAATAAATCAAAAGGAGAATCTGGTATCAGGGCTTTCAAGAAAGAAAAACACACTAACCTCCTTGAATTACTCCATATGTTTATTACTCGAATTATATATTTATGACAGGCCAGCTTCCCCTCTGCTTGATGATATCTTCCCTTCAGAACTCAGGGTGAAGGAAATGCCTTGGGACACTGATGGAAAAGAAAAGATGGATTGTGTGATGGCATCTAAAGATGTCACTGGGAAACCACATATGTCCTTTCTGCTCATGTTTCCTGGCTTAAGCAGGTCATGGCCAGACCTGAGGTCCATAGTAGAGAGTAGAGAAATAGAGAGAGAAAATACAATCTTCCTACCACAAGAGACAGAGTATTTTAACAATAACACAACTCATCATATACACTTAGAAGATGTGATTAAGATGATTAAACCTGATTCAGTTTCCCTTGCAATCCACTTCTCCTGGATTTTTAGATTATGTAGTATTGTGATGTTCACGGATGCAATGTTCAGGAACGTGTCCCTATGGTAGAACCCCAATCACATCCCTTATGTGGGATGGAAGAGTCACATTTATGAAGCTCCTACATGGTTCAGTGCACTCTTGGGTGCTTTAGTTAATCTACTCAGCAACCAAGTGAGAAAGAAAAGATTATTTTTGTTTTACTTGTGAACAAATCAACCCACACAGCTTACACAAAGTCACATGGCCAGCAACATGTGAAACTGGGATTTGATACCATCAGTTTGACTACAGAGTTCTGGAAAGTTGAGCTAGAAACGCAATGACTACATTTTGGACATTCTGCAACCGAAAAGGAATTTTTGCCAGCCATTTGTTTGCCGGAAGACAAAAATGACCACATTCCCTCCCAGGCTTTCTAATGGTTCAAGCCCTTAAACTGTTCACTGAAAAAATTACAAGTATTTATTTTAAGGTTTATGAGGAAATTCTTCTCTCTAAAGCCTAGAGAAGTATTTCTTTTTGCACAGAGCACTCGGGGACATTCTGTTTGCAGTGGGACCATTGCTCATTGCTCAAATGAGTAATTGTCAGTGGATGGTTGAAGAGGAAGCATCCACTCCTCCAGTGGATGGAGGAAGAGGAAGTAATTGTCAGTGGATGGTTGAAGAGGAAGTGGAATTAGATCTAAGGTTCCCAAAGCACAGCTAAAGAACACACAAAAGAACTGGGAACTACATATCCCAGGGAAAGGTGAACAGGCAGGGAAAAGAGGTAGAATGAGTTGCAACAAAGGTAAATGTTAACTGATGAATTTATGTAAGGAGATTTAGAGAGACAACTAGGCTTTTGCATAAGGAGTTTCAGGCTTTTATTTGGCTGATGTTCTACATGAATTAGGAGTGGAATCTGTGCATTCAACCTCCTCCTGGTGTCAAAAAGACTGAGAGAAGGGAGCCTTGTTAAATGTAAGGATGGAAGCAGGATGGCACTTTGTCTAGGGGAGAACTGGTCTAGGTAACTGGAATAAGGAAAATTTAAGTTTTAGCCTCCTTTAGCTGAGTTTTAAGAACTCTGCAACTGTCTATTGCTTGATGTGCTATAAGAGAAAGAGCAAAACCCTTGGCGCCACATAGATCTGGAGTCAAATCCTACCTCAGCAATATCCCTGCCTACTTACTATATGACCTTAGGCAGGTCTTTTATCTTCTTTGAACTCAAATTCCCATCTGAAAACAAAACACAACCTAATGCAGAACTTTTGTGAAGATTAAGTAAATAGTATCCCTATCTATACACCGTATCTGTGCCTATGCTGTATCCATGTCTATATACACATATCTGATTCTGCACTTGTATCTACGTTAACATTTATCTAATGCTTAAGAGATGTTCTATGAATGTTCAGTTGCCTTCTCCTCTGCTGTATCAATCAATCGATATTTGTTAAATGTTTGTTTTATGCCAGCATTGTGCTAGTTTCTAGAGATGATGAGAAGGTGATGAAGATCCAGACATTGTCCTTAAGAAGCAAAAAGGGAGGAAGAGACATACAGAGCACAGGATTCCAGACGTGATATGGTTTCAGAAAGTTGGCTGAGACTGCTGGGCTCAGGCCTGACAGCTTGTTGCATCTGGCGTTGATGTCATGACTTGTCCATGAATAATGTGATCCACTTTGTGCAAGTGCATTGATAAAATATGCTACAGGGACAGTTCTTTTTCTTTTCATTACAGGATACTGTACTGTTTTCAAGCAAGCCTGACTTATTTTGGAGTCACTGTAGGAATTGCATTAGTGTACATGATATTCCATGTTTGTTTCAGGTATTTGCCTGGTCAGCTCCTTCCTCCTTCTCTGTTCCCCCTTCTTTCTTTCTCATTGTTCTGAAGACTTCTCTTTATTTTTATTTTTTTAAAGATTTTATTTATTTATTCACGAAAGACACACACACACACACACACACACACAGAGGCAGAGACATAGGCAGAGGGACAAGCAGGTTCTTCACAGGGAGCCCAATGCAAGACTCAATCCCAGGATCCTGAGATCACACCCTGAGCCAAAGGCAGACACTGAACCACTGAGTCACCCAAGCATCCCTCCTTCTCTTCTTTTTAATCACTTAACAAAATTTTATGTAGTGCCTACTAAGTGCCAGACATCACTTTAGGCCCTGGGGATATATAGTAGTTAACAAGAAAAGGTCTGTTCTCATGGAGATGATGTTTTATAGGAGAAAATAAACAACAGAATAGGAAACAAATATATGACAGTTGGTATGTTAAGAAATAAAAAGGAGGATCAAGACACAGAGAATGGCAGAAATTAAGTCATGTTTGTGCACTAGATCAGGGAGGCCTCTTTGATGAGGCAACATTTGGGCAGAGATCTCAACACAGTAAGGGAACAGGCCATCCACATATCTGGGAACAGAGAATTCTAGGCAAAAGGAACAAATTCAAAAGCCTTGAAATGAGAATAACATAGGGATTAGATGGCTGGGGTGGAAAAAGGGAAGGAAAGGGAAGAAAGAGATGAGATCAGAGAAGTGGAGGAAATGCCATATGGGGTGAATTAGGAAGAAACTTGTAGGCTATGGCAGAACACTGGACTTTATTCTAAGATGGGAGCACACCAGAGATTTTGAATGAAGAAGTGACATGACTTTAAAGAGAACAAGGTAGGGAAGAAAAATAGGGTAGAGATATCTGGTGGGACCCTAAGCCAATAGTCTAGATAACAGGGAGTTGGAAGATTAGTCTAGAATGATAGGAGTTAGATGCTCCTTGGATATATTACAAGGTAGAGCCATGCTGATGAATTGCATGTAGGGTAAAAGAGGGAGAATCAAATTGTGGGTGATGCCAAGTTTTGTAGTCTGAGTAACTGACAGAATGGAATTTCCATTCCATTGGGGTGGGGGACTGCAACAAGAATATAATAAGGGATATGGGGAATCAAGATTTAAGAATGGGATATATTAAGTTGAAAATCCAAGTAGAGATAGAGTTAGAAGAGAGATTTTACCTAAAGATAAAATTTTGAGATGTCAACATACCATATAGATAGTAATGGGAGCAACAGAACAAGATGAAAGCACTTTGCAGTGAAGAGACAAAAATAAGAGGTTGAAGGAGAGACCGTGAGGCATTCTAAATATAAAGAACTCAAGGATGAGAGGAATCAGTAAGCAAGGCTGAGAAGGGAAAAAATTCCTTCAGAGACTACTGTCCTTCATTGCCTAATAACCACTGTCTTAAAATCTATCATATATTTTGTGTTTCTTGGTTAAGAATAGGATAAATCTAGTTCATGTTACTCTATCTTTGCAAGGCACAGAAGTTGTGCCTTTGTATCTAACGTGCATCTCTATTAGGAAGAATATATTCAGTTCTTGTTTTTGTTTAATCTAGTCGAACATTTCTACCTTTTAGTTGTAATACTTAGTACAATAATATTTAATGTTATTTTGATATGATCTAATTTATATCTACCATTTTACTAGTTGTTTTATGTTTGTTCTCTTGGTGTTTTGATTCTCTGTACCTCTTTTCCTGCCTCATTTTGTATTACTTTAACGTTTTTAGAACATTTTAGTTTACATACTGGCTTTTAAAAAAACATACTTTATTTTTAGAGCTGTTTTCCTTTCACAGAAAACTTGAGTTGGAAGTACAGAGTTTCCAGTACCCCAGCCTCTTCCTAACTACATAAACACCCCACTGTCAACATCTTACACCAATGTGGCACATCTGTTATAACTGATGAACTTATATCAACACATCATTATCATGCAAAGTCCATAGTTTACATTAGGGTTCACTCTTGGTGTTACACATTCTGTAAGTTTTGACAACTGTTTAATGACATGCATCCACCATTGAAGTATCATACAGATGCGTTTCACTGCCCTAAAAATCCTATGCTTTGCCTGTTCATCCCTCCCCACAAACTCCTGGCAACTACTGATCTTTTTACTGGTTCCATAATTTTGCCTTTTCCAGTATGGCATATAATTGGAACTATAACAGTATGCACCTTGTTTATATTGGCTTTTTTCTATTATTAATACACATTTAAGTTTCTTCTATGTCTTTTCCAGCCTTGATGGCTCATATCTTTTTAGCTGAATAATATTCTATTGCCTGGATATACCACAGTTTATCCATCTACCTACTAAAGGATGTCTTGCCCGTTTCAAATTTTGGCAATTTTGAAGAAAGCTCCTATACACATTTGTGTTCAGGTTTTTGTGTGGGCATGTTTTTAACTCCTTTAAGCAAATACAAGGAGATGCCTGCTGGATCATTTGGTAAGAGTATGCTTAGTTTCATAAAAAACTACCAAATTATCTTCCAAAGTGGCTGTACCATTTTGCATTCCTGGCATT
Organism: Vulpes vulpes; assembly: GCF_048418805.1. Taxonomy (NCBI): domain Eukaryota; kingdom Metazoa; phylum Chordata; class Mammalia; order Carnivora; family Canidae; genus Vulpes; species Vulpes vulpes. The sequence goes on along the minus strand of NC_132792.1, from coordinate 20,713,675 downwards.
AATGAATGAGAGTTCCTATTGTTTCACATTCTTGTCAGCACTTGGTTTTGTCGGTGTTCTGGATTTTGGCCATTTTAATTGGTGTGTAATGATATTTCATTATTGCTTTAGTTTGTAATTCTGTAATGACATATGATGAGTATCTTTTCATATGCTTGTGTTCTGTATATCTTTGGTGAGGTGTCCAGGTCTTTCACCCACTTCTTAATTGGGTTGTTTATTTTCTTATTGTTGAGTTTTAAGAGTAATGTGTACATTTTGGATAACAGTGTTTTATCAGATATGTTTTTTTTGCAAGTATTTATTCCCAGGCTGTGGCTTGTCTTCTCATTTTTCTGACAGTGTGTTTCACAAAACAGAAGTTTTTAACTTTAATCAAGTTCAAGTTATTTTTTTTAAAGATTTTATTTCTTTATTTGAGAGAGAGAGAGCATGAGTGGGGTGAGGGGTACAGGAAAAAGCAGACTCATTGCTGAACAGGGAGCGATGTGGAGCTTGATCCTGGGACCCTAGGACCATGACCTGAGCTGAGGGCAGATGCTTAACTGATTGAGCCACCCAGGAACCCATCAAATTCAGGTTATAATTTCTTTTATGGATTGCATCTTTGGTATAGTATTTAAAAAGTCATCACCATATCTAAAATCCTCTAAATTTTCTTTCATCTTCTAAAAGTGTTATGGTTTTGTATTTTATATTTAGGTCTACAATCCATTTTGAATTAATTTTTGTGTAGGGTATAAGTCTGTGACTAGATTCATTCTTTTGACATGTGGATGTTCGGTTGTTCCAGCACCATTTATTGAAAATGCTGATTTTTCTCCATTATTTTGCCTTTGCCATTCTGTCAAAGATCAATTGCATATACTTATGTGGGTATATTTATGGACTATTTTGTCCTGCTGATCTATATGCCCATTCTTTTGGCAATACCACATCCTCTTGATTACTGTAGTTTTATATTAAGTCTCACAGACAGGTAGTGTCAGTCTTCAAATTATGCTCTTTTCCTTTAATGTTATGTCGGCTATTTTGGTATTTTGCACTTCTGTATAAACCTTAAAATTAGTTTGTAACTTGCTTTATGGGATTGCATTGACTCTATATATCAAGTTGGGAAGAACTGATATCTTAACAATATCGAGTATTCCTATCCATGAACATAGCATATATCTCCATTTACTTAGCTACATTTTGATTTTATTCAGCAGTTTTGTAACTTTCTCCATATAGATCTTATACATATATTTTTCTAGATTTATACCTAAGTATAATCTCTTTTCTTGGTGCCAATGTAACCGTGATGTGTGCTTTATGTTTCAAATTCCACTTGTTTATTGTTGGTATATGGGAAGGTGATTAACTTTTGTATATTCAACTTGCATCCTGCAACTTTGATGTAACTGCTGCTTAGTGCCAGGAGGGAATTTTTGTTGATTTTTTTTTTCAGATTTTCTACATAGACACTCATTCTATATGTTTTTAAACTTTACCTCTTTGCATTGCTTTTTAGTGATTGCTTTAGCCTTTAAAATATATGCCAGTAATCTTTTACAGTGCACTTAGGGTGAATACTATATCGCTTCAAATAAAACATACAGATCCATTTATCTCCAAGACTCTTGGTAACCATCAGTTTGTTCTTTACAGTTAAGCCTGTTTCTTGGTTTGCTCCCTCCATCTTGTTTTCTTTTTGCTCATTCGTTTTCTTTCTTAACTTCCACACATGACTGAAATCATATGGTATTTGTATTTCTCTATTTCGCTTAGCATAATACTCTCTAGCTCCATCCAAGTCATTGCAAATGGCAAGATATCATTCTTTTTTTATGGCTGAGTAATATTCCATTGTGTATACAGACCACATCTTCTTTATCTATTCATCAATCAACCGACACTTGAGGTGTTTCTATAATTTAGCTTGCTGGCTGAGTCATGTGACTGAGCATGTGATTCAATCTCAAGGTAATGAGTTTGAGTAACACATTGGGTGTAGAGATTATATTTTAAAGTCATATGTTTTTGTTTTTAAAGAGGAATGAAAATCTTTTATATATATTCCTGACATTACAGTTGCTTGTATTCCTCATTCCTTTCTGAACATCTAAGTTACCCTCTCCTATCATTTTATTTCGGCCTGTGGTGTTTCCCTCAGTATTTCTAGTTATGCAGATTGACTGGTAACAAATTTTCTTAATTTTCTGCTATATCAACATGGATTTATTTGGCTTTTGAAGGATATTTTTACTGGATGTAGAAATATCTGCTAGATTTTTCTTCTCTGAGTCTAAAAAAAGTCCTAATTTCAGTTTTTCTAGCAGGAAGTCAGCAGTCATTTGAATCATTGTTTTCATATAAGTAATATATTTTTTCCATGGAAGATTAAATATACATCTGCAAGGTTTTTGAGACTCCATACTTCAAAAATAGAGCCTAATTCCCCTCCATTTGAATGTAGTCAAGACTTAGACTTGATTTTAAGAAAGGGAATATGATGGAAGTGAAGCTGTGTGACTTCTAAGAGTAGGTCATAAAAATGTGCTTCAGAACATATGTAGAGGGCTTCCATCTGGCTTACTCTTGATCTCTGTCTTGTTCCAGGGGAGGATGGGCACTATAGCATGAGGACACTCAGGCTGTTCTGTTGAAGAGTTCCCAAAGAGAGGAACTGAAGTCTCCTGCCCACCACCAGCACCAATGCCTGCCATGTGAATGATACACTTCCCAAGTAGATTGTCCAGCTCCAATTATGTCCAGTTTTAGATGACCACAGTTTTGGTGACATCTGACTACCATGTTATGATTATCTTAGCTGTTCTCAGATTTCTACTCACAGAAAATGTGAGAGACAATAAGCACTTTTATTTTAAGCCAATGAATTTTGGGATAATTTGTTATACAGCAATGGATAACTACATTTCCTAACTCAAATGTCTCTACCTGTTATAGTGACTTAATTCAGTAGTGCTTTAATTCACTTCAATTAAAAAAAACTGTAAAACTGTAACATTCAAGATGCAGCACAGCTGAAAAAAATCCATGTATGGAAGAAAATTATTAATTTTTGGTAACACCAGTCTATTTTGAAACACCATTTTGTCTTTCTGATTTACCTTTGCAGAATGAGCACCTTGTATAATATTTACTATATAATCAGACATTAAGTAAATATTGCTGAATGAATGAATGAATGAATGAATGAATGAATTTGCTCCTCCAGCCTCTAAGCTTTGGAGGGCAAAAACTGTCTTATTCATCTTTTTTTTGTTAATTAATTTTTATTGGTGTTCAATTTACCAACATACAGAAAAACACCCAGTGCTCATCCCGTCAGGTGTCCACCTCAGTGCCCGTCACCCATTCCCCTCCAACACCCGCCCTCCTCCCCTTCCACCACCCCTAGTTCGTTTCCCCGAGTTAGGAGTCTTTATGTTCTGTCTCCCTTCCTGATATTTCCCAACATTTCTTTTCCCTTCCTTTATATTCCCTTTCACTATTATTCATATTCCCCAAATGAATGAGAACATACACTGTTTGTCCTTCTCCGATTGACTTATTTCACTCAGCATAATACCCTCCAGTTCCATCCACGTTGAAGCAAATGGTGGGTGTTTGTAGTTTCTAATTGCTGAGTAATATTCCATTGTATACATAAACCACATCTTCTTTATCCATTCATCTTTCGATGGACACCGAGGCTCCTTCCACAGTTTGGCTATTGTGGCCATTGCTGATAGAAACATCGGGGTGCAGGTGTCCCGACGTTTCATTGCATCTGAATCTTTGGGGTAAATCCCCAACAGTGCAATTGCTGGGTCGTAGGGCAGGTCTATTTTTAACTCTTTGAGGAACCTCCACACAGTTTTCCAGAGTGGCTGCACCAGTTCACATTCCCACCAACAGTGTAAGAGGGTTCCCTTTTCTCCACATCCTCTCCAACATTTGTTGTTTCCTGCCTTGTTAATTTTCCCCATTCTCACTGGTGTGAGGTGGTATCTCATGGTGGTTTTGATTTGTATTTCCCTGATGGCCAGTGATGCAGAGCATTTTCTCATGTGCTTGTTGGCCATGTCCATGTCTTCCTCTGTGAGATTTCTCTTCATGTCTTTTGCCCATTTCATGATTGGATTGTTTGTTTCTTTGGTGTTGAGTTTAATAAGTTCTTTATAGATTTTGGAAACTAGCCCTTTATCTGATATGTCATTTGCAAATATCTTCTCCCATTCTGTAGGTTGTCTTTTAGTTTTGTTGACTGTATCCTCTGCTGTGCAAAAGCTTCTTATCTTGATGAAGTCACTATAGTTCATTTTTGCTTTTGTTTCTTTTGCCTTTGTGGATGTATCTTGCAAGAAGTTACTGTGGCCGAGTTCAAAGAGGGTGTTGCCTGTGTTCTCTTCTATGATTTTGATGGACTCTTGTCTCACATTTAGATCTCTCATCCATTTTGAGTTTATCTTTGTGTATGGTGAAAGAGAGTGGTCCAGTTTCATTCTTCTGCATGTGGATGTCCAATTTTCCCAGCACCACTTATTGAAGAGACTGTCTTTCTTCCAATGGATAGTCTTTCCTCCTTTATCGAATATTAGTTGACCATAAAGTTGAGGGTCCACTTCTGGGTTCTCTATTCTGTTCCATTGATCTATGTGTCTGTTTTTGTGCCAGTACCACAGTGTCTTGATGACCACAGCTTTGTAGTACAACCTGAAATCTGGCATTGTGATGTCCCCAGCTATGGTTTTCTTTTTTAAAATTCCCCTGGCTAGTCGGGGTCTCTTCTGATTCCACACAAATCTTAAAATAATTTGTTCTAACTCTCTGAAGAAAGTCCATGGTATTTTGATAGGGATTGCATTAAACGTATAAATTGCCCTGGGTAACATTGACATTTTTACAATATTAATTCTGCCAATCCATGAGCATGGAATATTTTTCCATCTCTTTGTGTCTTCCTCAATTTCTTTCAGAAGTGTTCTATAGTTTTTAGGATATAGATCTTTTACCTCTTTGGTTAGGTTTATTCCTAGGTATCTTATGCTTATGGGTGCAATTGTAAATGGGATTGAGTCCTTAATTTCTCTTTCTTCAGTCTCATTGTTAGTGTATAGAAATGCCATTGATTTCTGGGCATTGATTTTGTATCCTGCCACACTACCAAATTGCTGTATGAATTCTAGGAATCTTGGGGTGGAGGCTTTTGGGTTTTCTATGTAGAGTATCATGTCATCGGCGAAGAGGGAGAGTTTGACTTCTTCTTTGCCAATTAGAATGCCTTTAATGTCTTTTTGTTGTCTGATTGCTGAGGCGAGGACTTCCAGAACTATGTTGAACAGCAGTGGTGAGAGTGGACATCCCTGTCTTGTTCCTGATCTTAGGGGAAAGGCTACCAGTGCTTCCCCATTGAGAATGATATTTGCTGTGGGCTTTTCGTAAATGGCCTTTAAGATGTCGAGGAAAGTTCCCTCTATCCCAACACTCTGAAGGGTTTTGATCAGGAATGGATGCTGTATTTTGTCAAATGCTTTCTCTGCATCTAATGAGAGTATCATATGGTTCTTGGTTTTTCTCTTGCTGATATGATGAATCACATTGATTGTTTTACGAGTGTTGAACCAGCCTTGTGTCCCAGGGATAAATCCTACTTGGTCATGGTGAATAATTTTCTTAATGTGTTGTTGGATCCTATTGGCTAGTATCTTGTTGAGAATTTTTGCATCCATGTTCATCAGGGATATTGGTCTGTAATTCTCCTTTTTGGTGGGGTCTTTGTCTGGTTTCGGAATTAAGGTGATGCTGGCCTCATAGAACGAATTTGGAAGTACTCCATCTCTTTCTATCTTTCCAAACAGCTTTAGTAGAATAGGTATGATTTCTTCTTTAAACGTTTGATAGAATTCCCCTGGGAAGCCATCTGGCCCTGGACTCTTGTGTCTTGGGAGGTTTTTGATGACTGCTTCAATTTCCTCCCTGGTTATTGGCCTGTTCAGGTTTTCTATTTCTTCCTGCTCCAGTTTTGGTAGTTTGTGGCTTTCCAGGAATGCGTCCATTTCTTCTAGATTGCCTAATTTATTGGCGTACAGCTGTTCATAATATGTTTTTAAAATCGTTTGTATTTCCTTGGTGTTGGTAGTGATCTCTCCTTTCTCATTCATGATTTTATTAATTTGAGTCTTCTCTCTCTTCTTTTTAATAAGGTTGGCTAATGGTTTATCTATCTTATTAATTCTTTCAAAGAACCAACTCCTGGTTCTGTTGATCTGTTCCACAGTTCTTTTGGTCTCGATATCATTGAGTTCTGCTCGAATTTTAATTAACTGTCTTCTTCTGCTGGGGGTGGGGTCTATTTGTTGCTTTTTCTCTAGTTCCTTTATGTGTAAGGTGAGCTTTTGAATTTGAGATCTTTCCAGTTTTTGAATGGATGCTTGTATTGCGATGTATTTCCCCCTCAGGACTGCTTTTGCTGCATCCCAAAGATTTTGAACGGTTGTATCTTCATTCTCATTAGTTTCCATGAATCTTTTTAATTCTTCCTTAATTTCCTGGTTGACCTTTTCATCTTTTAGCAGGATGATCCTTAACCTCCACGTGTTTGTGGTCCTTCCAAACTTCTTGTTGTGATTAAGTTCTAATTTCAAGGCATTATGGTCTGAGAATATACAGGGGACTATCCCGATCTTTTGGTATCGGTTCAGACCCGATTTGTGACCCAGTATGTGGTCTATTCTGGAGAAAGTTCCATGTGCACTTGAGAAGAATGTGTATTCAGTTGAGTTTGGATGTAAAGTTCTGTAGATATCTGTGAAATCCATCTGGTCCAGTGTATCATTCAAAGCTCTCGTTTCTTTGGATATGTTGTGCTTAGAAGACCTATATAGTATAGAGAGAGCTAGATTGAAGTCACCAAGTATAAGTGTATTATTATCAAGGTATTTCTTCAGTTTGGTTATTAATTGGTTTAAATATTTGGCAGCTCCCACATTCGGGGCATATATATTGAGGATTGTTAAGTCCTCTTGTTGGATAGATCCTTTGAGTATGAGATAGTGTCCCTCTTCATCTCTCACTATAGTCTTCGGGGTAAATTTTAATTTATCTGATATAAGGATGGCAACCCCTGCTTTCTTTTGAGGACCATTTGAATGGTAAATGGTTCTCCAACCTTTTATTTTCAGGTTGTAGGTGTCCTTCTGTCTAAAATGAGTCTCTTGTAGACAGCAAATAGATGGGTCCTGCTTTTTTATCCAGTCTGAAACCCTGTGCCTTTTGATGGGGTCATTAAGCCCATTCACGTTCAGAGTTACTATTGAGAGATATGAGTTTAGTGTCATCATATCTATTCAGTCCTTGATTTTGTGGATTGTTCCACTGAACTTCTTCTTAAAGGGGAATTTTAAGAGTCTCCCTTAAAATTTCTTGCAGAGCTGGTTTGGAGGTTACATATTCTTTCAGTTCCTGCCTGTCTTGGAAGCTCTTTATCTCTCCTTCCATTTTGAATGAAAGCCTTGCTGGATAAAGTATTCTTGGTTGCATGTTCTTTTCATTTAGGACCCTGAATATATCCTGCCAGCCCTTTCTGGCCTGCCAGGTCTCTGTGGAGAGGTCTGCTGTTACCCTAATATTCCTCCCCATAAAAGTCAGGGACTTTTTTTCTCTTGCTGCTTTAAGGATCTTCTCCTTATCTTTGGAATTTGCAAGCTTCACTATTAAATGTCGAGGTGTTGAATGGTTTTTGTTGATTTTAGGGGGGGGATCTCTCTATTTCTTGGATCTGAATGCCTGCTTCCCTTCCCAGATTCAGCTAGGATTTGTTCAAATACATATTCTGGCCCTCTGTCCCTTTCCGTGCCCTCGGGAACCACAATTAAACGTAGGTTTTTCTTCCTCAGGCTGTCATTTATTTCCCTTAATCTATCCTCATGGTCTTTTAATTGCCTGTCTCTTTTTTCCTCAGTTTCCCTCTTTGCCATCAACTTGTCTTCTATGTCACTCACTCGTTCTTCCACCTCGTTAAGCCTCGTCGTTAGGACTTCTAGCTTGGATTGCATCTCATTTAATTGATTTTTAATTTCTGCCTGATTGGATCTAAATTCTGCAGTCATGAAGTCTCTTGAGTCCTTTATGGTTTTTTCTAGAGCCACCAGTAGCTGTATAATAGTGCTTCTGAATTGGCTTTCTGACATTGAATTGTAATCCATATTTTGTAACTGTGGGAGAGAGGGCTGTTTCTGATTCTTTTTTTTGAGGTGAGGTTTTCCTTCTAGTCATTTTGCTCAGTGCAGAGTGGCCAAAAACAAGTTGTATTGGGAAAAGGAGAAAAAGAGAGAGAAGGAAAGAAAAGAGAAAAAGATAAAAGAGAAAGAAGAAAAAAAAGGGGGAAAAAGAGAAGAAAAAGAGAAAGAAAAAGAAAGGAGAAAAAAGAAAAAAAAGGGTGGGGTGGGGTGGGGGAAGCAATCAGAAATCAAGAAGAAAGAAAGAAAAAAAAAGCACAAAACAAAACAAAACAAAAAAAAAACAAAAACAAAAAAACAAAAAAAAACCACGGGGGAGTATCTTCCGATTCTGTGTACTTTAAGTCCCTTGACTTCCCTTGGAACTGGTCCGTCTCACTGGTCTTCTGGGGGAGGGGCCTGCTGTGCTGATTCTCAGGTGTTAGCACTTGGGGGAGCTGCTCTGCCCCTGCCTGGTGCAGGGCTCAGTGGGGGTTGTTCACCCCGTGAGGCCCCGGGAGGAAGCCACAGTGGCGGGAGCCAGCTCTGCAGCTCTGGAGTCAGCTCCCGCAGTAGCTCCGGGGCTCTCGGTCTGCAGGGCCTGGGGGCTCCGGGGCGGGGCCGCTGATCTGCTCAGTTCCAGGCAGGAGCGTCCTTGCTGTCCTGGGCCCTCCCGGCCTCTGCCTGTCCCTTGATAGAAGCGTGAACTCTTCTCACTGTAGCATTCCAGCTGTTCTCTCTTTAAATCTCAGGCCGAATTCGTAGATTTTCAGGATGATTGGAAGGTTTTCTAGGTAATTTGTTGAGGACAGGTGACTTGGAGACCCTGCTCCTCCGCCATCTTGCCCCTCCCCCCTTATTCATCTTTTTATCTTCCCCACATGGTAAAATGCTTAACACTGAACAGGTCCCAATGACTGTTGAATTAAATAAAATTAACTGAAGTTCTTGTTGATATAAACAATCCAGAAACAGAAATCAAAAATCATGACAGAAGATTCATTTTAAACATTTATACTGCACACTGACTAGTGCTCATTTTCAAGTCCCTATCACCAAAACAAACAAACAAACAAACCCCCCTAAATTTAAATACTCCCTCAGCTCCTTGTAGATTTTATGGATTTTTATAATTTCCACCAGTATAATCTATCTTCAAATGTTTCTAGAGAATCTTTATGAAACAATACATAATAATAGGTATTTGTGCTTAGACTGTAAACTATTATAAGATGCTGAATTTGGCAAATTAGCTGCAGAGACCTGGTAATCTGAATTCTTGTCAAGTCTTTTGCCATTTTAGTAGAGCTGAATTTTATGAGTACAGGGAGTTTGAGCACTCACACAACATGTAAATTGAGCAACTACTTTTCCCTTTTGAGGAGGTAGTATATACGTACCTACGTGCGTCCCAGTGTTTTATAGCACAAAGCAGACTTCCTAGGTGCAAATCCTCACTAAACCACGAAGCCAGTGTTGTGATTTTTGGCATACAGCTTAACCTCTGCCTTAGTTCCTCCACTGTAAAGTGTAGAAACTAAAAGTTTCTTCACAGGATTTTGGTGAAGATTAAATGGGTTAGTACAAGAAAAGTGCCAGGGCACGTGGGTGGCTCAATCAGTTAAGCATCTGACTCTTGATTCCCTGCTCCAGTCATCTAGGAGTTGTGGGATGGAACTCCACATCGGCTCTGTGCTCAGTGGGGAGTCTGCTTCTCTCTCTCTCGTTCTCTCCCTCTGCCCCTCCTCCAGTTCGCACCGGGCACACATGTGCACGTGCTCTCTCTAAAGTAAATAAATCTTTAAAAAATGTGGCCAGCCCATAGTAAACCTTCAATGCCTACCATGAATCTAGAACATTGCAGGGGACTTGTAGATCTTTACTGCAAAAATGAGAAACTAGGAATATTATTGTATGAACATGTCTGCCACCTTTTGGAGGGGATAGGGGGACTATATTCATGAAAACACAAAAGTTTTGTTTGTTTATCCCTTTTTAAAAATTCTCATCTCCAGAAAGAGGCAGTTGATTATACTCATTGAAGGAAGACATAAAAAGTAGTATTGGCATATGATTACACTGAATTGGGAATTATGAGACAACACAGTTTGGGGTAAAAGGATTTTTTATTTTTCATTTTAACCCCTTCATAAATGCAAAAATGGCAGAAAGTTGTCAAATATAAAAGGGAGCACAGAGTTTCTGAACATCAGGTGCTTTCTGCAGTGTTGGGCACAGGGAAAGACCATCCCATCTAACTCACAGAGACAAACTTCCCCTACTTGACTGTGAGGAACACCTGGGAAAGGTAAGAGGCCTGATTAGGTTTTAAATCCCCGATGCCTGGCTCACTAACTCACAGAAGAAAGCCAGAAACAAACAAACAAACAAACAAAAACCAACAAACAAAAAAAATCCCAAAGGAATGGGGCAGCCCGGGTGGCTCAGTGGTTTAGCGCCTGCCTGCGGCCCAGGGTATGATCCTGGAGACCTGGAATTGAGTCCCACGTCAGCCTGCCTGAATGGAACCTACTTTTCCCTCTGCCTGTGCCTCTGCCTTTCTCTCTGTCTCTCATGAATAAATAAAATCTTTTAAAATAAAGGAATGGAGTATTAAATATAATCAAGGCAACCAAGCCTGCCTTGCTGAACAAAATAATCTACCCTTTGGTCTCAAACTTTCCATATGTACCTCCATTTCTACCTAAATAAAATCTTAAAAAAAAAAAAAAGAAATTAGAGGAAAACTTCTTCCACAAAATACAGTCAAATGGAATGTTTTAATATATACAAAAAAATTCATACTCTGCAACCAAGTCGGATTTATTCCGAGGATGCAAGGCTGGCTCAATATTCAAAAAAATTCAATGTAATACATTATATCAACAGGCTATAGAAGAAAAATCGGATGATCACATCAACTGATAGAGGCAAAGTATTTGACAACATCTAACACTCATTCATGATAACAAAAATCTCAGCAAATTAAGAATAGATGGAGATTTTCTGAACTTGATAAGAAAACTTTGGAAAAAATACTTCAACTAACATCATACCTAATGAAAACCTGAACATTTTCCTCCTAATATGAGGGATCAGTCAAGGGCATTCTTTCTTATTACTCCTATTCAACATCATGTTGGAAGGCCAACTAGTGCAGTAAGAAAAGAAAGTAACAACAGGTAATACAGATGGGAAGGACGAAGATAAGATAGATACAAGTCTTCCTCTTGGGAAGACACTCCACGGAGCAAGAAAGCTGACCCAGTGAAAGCCTCTCGTCGGAGTTACGAGAGCCACCTCCTTGGATTGCTGCTGAAGCTGGGGAGAAGGCCAGAGAGGAGGCCGAGCCAAGGGGAGCGCCCTATGAGCGCCTGAGCCAGGTGCGCCGCCCACTTAGCAGGGGGCCTGCGGCTTCCGCTAGTCCTAATTCTCGCACTTGGAAACCCAAGGTCAGCAATAGGGGCCTGGACAGGACCCGGCATCTTGGAGATGGGGAGCCCGATGTGGGATTTGATCCTGGGTCTCCAGGGTCACGCCCTGGGCCCAAGGCAGGTGCTAAACCGCTGAGCCACCCAGGGATCCTGTGTTTTTCTACCATATAGGAAGTTCCCTGTGGGGGTGGAGAGGAGGTGGAGAATAAAATTCCAAACAGATGAAGGTTCAAATCCCAGCGTTAAAATTCATATACTTTTCTAATTCCTCTTGGCCTTATGACTTTAGAAATGTTAATGAGCACCTTTGGGTTTCAGTTTACTCATAGGTAAAATAGAGATAATAATCTCATAGGATTGCTGTAAGGAGTATATGAGACAATGCTATATAAAGCATCTAGAATGTGGGCACTATTCAGTGGCCTTTATTATTATGGTAATTATTATTATAGGCCTTGATGACTGCACCAAAAAAAAAAAAAAAAAAGGATGACAGATACGCAGGTATGAAAGATTTTTTTCTGGAAAGGAGCTACTGGATTTCACACACACAGGCTCTGTTCTTGGGCTATAGACCATGGCCAACATATTGGTCAACCTTTTCACCATGGTGTGTGATTGGTCATGAGAAAGAGGCAAAATGGTGTGGATGCTTTCTTTACCGTAATACCGTCACCACCAGAAGAAGCAGTTTCTGATTTAAAAAAAAAAAAAAAAAAAAGGCTATTAACCAGACTTCTGTAGGAATCTGCACACAACCATATACATATGTCCGAGTATCATGCATTAGGATCACACTTATGTAAAAGACCATGATGAACAGGTTCAGTTAATTTAGAGACATTGCTACACATGTCATTTATGCTATGATTTGTTGTTTGAATTGGTCTTATTAAAAGGATGCATTGATTTCTAGGGTCTGTGAGTGAATTTCAGGAGTTCCACATACTTAAAATTGTATGTGAAATGTGTACGTGCATAAAATGCACTACTGACCAGCTGCTTGGGGGCTGGTGTGGAGACAGTGCAGGAAACCAAGCTGGAAGAGCAGCACAGGACTACAGAGCATCTGTGCCTTACTGGAGAACTGAAGCTCCCTCTAGGCCTGGGCCAGGGGCTTTCTGTGCTGGTGGTTGTGTTGTTACTCTTAATTTGCTCTATGTTAATTTGCTTTATTCTTTGCAAATTCTTGCTATCAGATAAGTGTTTCCAGGTGCTGAAGAATGAAGAAAAATGTGGCAGAGGAAAACTGAAAGAAAATTATATCCAGTGATTTTACTTCATAAATTGGGGGGAGGGGAGGACCAGTATTTGCTTTTTTGCTAATGGAACACCTTGGTTCATCCTAGGGTGGTTTCAGTTGATGAATTGTAGAAGGGTTTTAAGCAGGGATGCCTGGGTGGCTTAGCAGTTAAGCGTCTGCCTTCGGCTCACGTTGTGATCCTGGAGTCCTGGAATCAAGTTCTGCATCGGGCTCCTTGCATGGAGCCTGCTTCTCCCTCTACCTATGTCTCTGCCTCTCTCTCTCTCCCTCTCTATTGATGAGAGATCATCAATAAATAAATAAAATTAAAGAAATAAGGAAGGTTTTAAGCAGAGACAGGATCCTCCTGTATTAAAGAAGACCCTAATTGAAGAAATTTGCAAATATTTAGTTATTAGTTCTCAACTACAAAATAAAGATTATGTTGGACTAAGCTTTTTTGGGCAGTCTTTTTAGGTAAACTGCCCTAGAGATTTATTTTTTAGTATGTGAGGACCTTCGTAAACCCCACTGGTGGAGGGTATAAATCAGCGTTGCTTTATAACAGATTTCACTCTAGAGTGAAAATTGTTAGATTATGTAAGTACGTATAACTGTACATGTGCCTCTAAGGTGTCATTAAATGTTTTTGCTCCACAGGGAGACCATTTAAAATCCTAAAAACTTGAAATGACAAGTAATCAAGTAAATGGGCCCAGGTCCTGAAAGCTCAGGTGGCCCTGGGCAGTTATCCTGTAGCTCAGAAAGCTCATAAAGATAAATGATTTCATTGCAGATCACATGCCATTGCTTGAAAACAGCCTTCCATGCACAGGAATTTTTCATGTGGACAGCTTTGTGCATCAGCTATTTTTGTTTTCATTTCAAGGCCATTTCAAAAGCTATTTGTATATCTGGATTTTACCTTGTCTCATAGAAAGTCAGTTTTATAGCCAGGCCAAACAGTCAGAAATGGAGAATGAGATGAGAAATACATCTTTCTTGATATCTTATTTTCCTTTCCCACAAAGTCCTTATTTTTCCTGTGCAGAGAGTAGTTTCATTTGATCTGTTATCTCAGGCTAATAAAAAATCCTTATTCTTTTTCTAACTTTTAGCTGGAAATGCATTTCCAAAACTGCCAGCTGGCCAGAACTTTACTGGATTTAAACATGAAAGGAGTATGAACTAGAAATTGCATCTGAATCTCAAAGCCCTGAAGATAACGTTGTGAATCTGGAATAAGGAAATGCACACTTGAAGATCCGAACCCTAAAAATAACACAGACAACTCCAAAACAATTCTGACAGTAATATTATGGATGCTTTGCATAAGATTTTAGGGGCGACTCATAGGCCAAAAACTTAGATGCCATAGGGAAGTGAAAGCATTTAAGAGAAGGGAGAGAGAAGATGATATGTTATCAAGTTTTAAGGTCAGTCATAGTTTTTGTCTGGGAAATACAAGTGAAAAAACATATTGAAGAATCCCTAATGCCAATTTCTAGCATTTTATCTTATGCCACCTCAACTTGCTGGGATTACCTCAACTTTTAGAATGTGTGCAAGTTTTTGTTTTACTTAATTATTCTTGATTTGTCTGACCAGTTAGCTTTCAGCATAACTGGATTCCCCCCTCCCCCCCTTTTTTTTTAGATTTGAGAATTACTTCTACCTAGATTCTCGCCAGACCCTTAGGGTAGAGTCTGCCAATAATCACACCCACTTCCCTTGGGTATAGTCACATGGGTCAAGGCAGATTGATTAGTTTATCCTAGGAACTTTTGAAGTAGAATTTAGGGAATGGGGGATCCCTGGGTGGCGCAGCGGTTTAGCGCCTGCCTTTGGCCCAGGGCGCGATCCTGGAGACGCGGGATCGCATCCCACGTCGGGCTCCCGGTGCATGGAGCCTGCTTCTCCCTCTGCCTGTGTCTCTGCCTCTCTCTCTCTCTCTCTGTGTGACTATCATAAATAAATAAATAAATAAATAAATAAATAAATAAATAAATAAATAAAAGAATTTAGGGAATGGATGAGTATTCCCTGACAGTAGAAGCCTTGGGAAGGGCTTGGAAGCTGCTTGTGGCCACCATGTGAGAAAGTGCCGGCTCTAGTGGAGGTTGAAATTGAACCAGGGTGCCAGCAAGTCAGAGACACAGCTGATCTTCCTTGTCCTTGGACCTTCTGCATAACCTGCTGCAAGTTATGCTGCATAAAATCTCAGACCTTGTTTGTCATTTGGATACATGAAAATACTCTAATATCCTCCTAATAAAATCTACTGAGTCAGTTTGGTTGGATTTTTATGATTTATACCCCAAAGATTCCTAACACAGTTCCTTTGTTTTTTTGGGGGTAAGATGATTCATGTCAAATTAGAATATCTATCTTTACCCTAAAAGTACTGCCTCTGTAATGCAAAAAGTAAAAGTTGATAAGAAATAGTTACACATCTAAACAATACTCGTAATGGTCATTCTTTGTAAAAAAATAAAATTTATGACATATAATTTTAATATTTAATAAAAATTGGCTGAAGACAAAGGAGAACTGAATGGACATGGTCTTTCTCTTAAATAAATACAAGTTATTTTATGTTGTGAGGATCTGAGGATTATCTGGACCATGTTTTGTTTGTCCTTAACTTTTTTTTTCCACTAGAAGTGAATTAATTATTCAAGCCTTTTGGTACTTCATTTCATTCCTCTGTGAAACTGAGGTATTAGCAGTTCAACTTCCAGGACACTGTCAATGATCTGTGGGTAGTCTTTTATCCGGCCTCTGGATTTCTTGAGAAATTCTGTATACAAGCTATTAGCTTGTAAATATACAGACTGATTTCTTAAATCATATTTGTAAAATAGATTTCTTATATGTCACAATTAGAGAAATTCTGAAGAGCTAGTGGAATTCCTTGTGATCTGTTCTTTGAAAAATATTCTTGTTAAAAAAATTTGGGGGGAGTCATTCTCAAGTACATTTTTAAGATTAAAATGTTTAAATTGTGATTTTGTGTTTAGATAATACTCAAGATGATTCATGTTATAAGCTCCATTCTCGAAATACAGAGACGCTAACACGGATTAGTTTTCATGTGAATAATTCGATTATACTGATGATGTGCTCTATCAGGAATCAAAAGAAAAGGAGAACTTCTGAAAATGGATCCCTGTTTTCCCTTTTGCAGACATAACTGATTAGTTTATTGTAAGATTTTTTTTTTTTTTTTTTTTGGTCCCAACTTTTCCTCCCTACCTTCTAGCAATAAACTTTGGATCACTGTATCTTTTAGGAGTGATAGATGCAGAAACAGAATAAGAAACTCTTTGTTTCAAAAGCCTCTGACTTGGGGGCAGCCCGGGTGGCTCAGTGGTTTAGCGCCACCTTCAGCCCAGGGTGTGATCTTGGAGACCTGGGATTTAGTCCGACGTCGGGCTCCCTGCGTGGAACCTGCTTCTTCTTTTTTTTTTTTTTAAATTACTTTATTTTTATTTATTTATGATAATCACACACACAGAGAGAGAGGGGCAGAGACACAGGCAGAGGGAGAAGCAGGCTCCATGCACCGGGAGCCCGACGTGGGATTCGATCCCGGGTCTCCAGGATCGCGCCCTGGGCCAAAGGCAGGCGCCAAACCGCTGCGCTACCCAGGGATCCCCCTGCTTCTCTTTCTGCCTCTGCCTCTCTCTCTCTCTCTCTCTGTCTCTCATAAATAAATAAATAAATAAAATCTTGAAAAAAAGAAATCTTTAAAAAGGAAAAAAAAGCCTCTGATTTGGAGAATCCCTAACCAGTAGAATTCCCTGTGATATTAGCTGTCAGTATGCAGATTTGATGAGGGCCTGACATGTGGGACACTACTGTTATTCAATATTTTTGCTTTGTTTCCCCTTTTAAAGTGAATTCTGCTCTCATTTGACATCCTTTGCTTTTTTGTTTGTTTGATTTTTTTTTTTTAAAGTAGCAGAAGCCAGATTGTTTTAACATTTTTTCTTTACAGTGGCACTCAGCTGTTTGTTGTTAGCTTGCTGGATTCTGATCCTGCTGTGGCACATGGAAGGATAGTAGGGACACTTTTCTGGGGGTGTGGGGATGTACCTACTCTGGCTTTCCAGAGTGTTTAAAGATTTTATTTATGTATTCATGAGAGACACACAGAGAGAGGCAGACATAGGCAGAGAGAGAAGCAGGCTCCCTGCTGGGGAGCCTGATGTGGGACTTGATCCTAGGACCCTGGGATCATGACCTGAGCCAAAGGCAGATGCTCAGCCACTGAGCCACCCAGGTGCCCCTTTCCAGAGTGTTTAAATAAGCTAGAGCAACAGTGTGGCATTTTAAGAAAATAGGAGATAGAAGGGAACAAACTGCTGCCAGCTGGAGGGGAAAATGAGAAAATAATTATAACCTCAATTATGCAACAGGGAAGCAGTAACAGGATATGCCAAAGAAAGTAAGATGTTCCTATCAATAGTGGATAGAGAAGGCCAAAAGAAGAGAAACTTACACAGTTAGTGAGGAAAATATGGTGTTAGGTTTTTTCAAATGACACAATTTCTCACAGCTTTTATTATGGAGGGGGAAAACCATGTTAGCAGGAAATGGGCTTTCCCTATACAGTGTGATACTTGGTTAGCACCTAACAGTGAAGAGGTGCCAAATTAATTATGACAATTAGGAGCACTGCACAGGTTGTTAGGCATTAAATGGCTTTACAGGTGGCCTGGATGAATCCACATTTTGTTCGGCTTGCCAAATGATTTCTGCTGTAACAGGTGTTTCTGGAGCTCTCCGTCTGGGGACAGATGAGAGTAAACTCACGATGGCTGAGCCCCCACCACTGTAATCGCAAGAATCCCATCTCCCCTGGTCCCTTCCCGGACAGGATCCAGGGCCATGGTGCAGCCAGCGGCTGTGTTTGTTTACCGCTGTGATCACTGCTGGAGTCCCTCCTGGCCTTGGGCCTGGACAGCTGCTTTCTCTCTTGGTGCTGTCCCTGATGCCGCTGGCTGCACACTCCACCCCCCCCCCCCAACCATTTCCCCTGCTTCCTGGCCATGCAATTAATGAGCCTTCTGGAAGGATCAGAGACACGTGCAGGTTTGGAACTGAACCTCTAGGTCTAGGGGTCTCTTCTTGTCTCATCGGGACCAAGCGCTGGGCACTAAGTCTGAGCTGGGCACACACCTGTAGCAGCAGCCCCAATCAGGTGCCACTTCTCAGAGGGCCACATGCTTCTTGCTGCTTCCTGATCCTGGTGGTCCTCTGATGAAGGTCGGGGCTCAGAAGACTCCACCTGTTCCTGGGGAGTCACCGTGACCACTGTGCTGGGCCGGGTCCTGGGCCGGAGAACAAGGAAACCCACGAGGAGCAAAGCCACCGGCCTTGTGCCAGGTGTCGTGCCAGCAACTGCAGGTGTAGTAGCTTCGTCAGCCTGCACGGTGACTTGGAGGCACAGAGAACACGCTTTGGGAGTGCTTGCTTGGCCTTGGTAGTCAGCCTTGGCTTTGTCACCGGCTCTATGAGCTCAAGCTAATTCTGCAGTCCTATCCGCAGAAGTGAGGTGTTCAACCTAGAGGAACTCAAGCTAATTCTGCAGTCCTGTCCACAGAAGCGGGTGTTTGAACCTCGAGCAGCCCAAGCTGAAGGGTGCTGGCGTGAGTCTGGGGGACTGGGGCAGAGGTCAAGGCTTTTCCATTTCCCGGGTGTTGCTTTCATGCATCGGGTTGAGCACGACCTTCCCACCCTCGTGGACTTGGACCCTTCCTGCAATGCCCACTTTTCTCTGAGCCTCTGTGCTTCCCTGACACCGAGCTGCCTGCCCTCTGTCACGCCACTGACACCCTGTGTCCTCTGCTGATCCATAAGTTGATTTGCCACACTTTGGGAGCGGGTACCAGGGAGATGCAAAATGAAGAGTATCTGCCACTTAGCAAATCCTGACTCTGCCTGGCACACAGTGCTATGTGCTGCTTACAAGTCGATTGTTTCGGGGATGCCTGGATGGTTGAGCATCTGCCTTAGGATCAGGTCGTGATCCTGGGGTCCTGGGATGGAGTTTCGCATGGGGCTCCCTGCAGGGAGCCTGCTTCTCCCTCTGCCTGTGTCTCTGCCTCTCTCTCTCTCTCTCTCTCTGTGTCTCTCACAAATAAATAGATAAAATCTTTAAAAAAACCAACCCAATTGTCTCAACAGCAGTGCGAGTTGGAATGACCACTCCTGCCATTCTGTAGAAGGAGAATGAGTCTTGAGAATTGCACACCTTGCCCGGGGTCGCTCAGCAGGTGCGATTAAGGCCCAGGGCTGGGTGTGGTCTCCTACGAGACCCTGCCAAAGCAGTGGGGGAGACCTGTGCACAAATGCATGAACTCGGCCCTGTAACAGGAATTATAACAGAAGCATGTGTGAAGTGCTAAGGATGCTTTTTGCAAGGGACAGTCAAAGGAGGCTTCATCCAGGACTGGCCCCCAAGTACTCTGCCTAGAAAAAAAAGCCCTCATTTTGTGTCTCGCGTTCTACGTAAACTAGCTGGGTGATCTTGGACAAAGTACCCTGCCCTATTTGGAGTTCATTCTTCTCATTCAAAAATGAAGGCCTGGAAGTCACCTGTAAAACATCCCTCTGACTTAGAAACTATTCTATTCTAATCCCGCCTGTTGGAAGTGGACTCTTCAATCACTCACCCTGACTCGCCCAGACTATCTGATACCTGTGGTGGCCCGGTGGGTCACAGACTCTATCAGTGGCCCCGGCCACAAAGTGGACTCCCCCGGCCCCAGCCTCTTGCCCTGATCACAGCCTCAGCTGTTGCAGCCTTGATGATGACAGGAAGCAATTCTTGTCACTCTGGGAAGCCTCTCTGCTCTTCTCACCCATGCGTGACTGCAACCAGGGGAAATGTCACATTTGCACTTCAGAGGGAGACAGGCACTGCTCAGACCTTTTATGTGTTAGATTTTAGAAGCAGCCTGGTGGATTGCCTGCTGTGGCAGACACTGTAGGCTGAGAGCAGTGTAATGCATAGTTAGGAGTGCAGCCTCTGGAGTCAGGTGATGGAGTCCGAATCTTGGCTTCTTCACTGCTTGCTCTGTTACTATCTCCAAGTAGAGCCTCTCTGTAAAATGGTAATAATCACAGCTTCCCTATGGGCTTGTTGTGAAGATCTGATGGATTAATACATGTGAAGTGCCTAGAACACTCTCAAGTAGTGTCTATTATTAGGATTGCCTACCTAACAAATATTTTGTTCATCCTTCTTGCCTTTGGAAGAGTCCAATTCCAAAAGACTGAGAATGATAGTTTCACTTTTCACAGACTCTCTGGCAGCTTAGGATGGCTATGGAATCCAGTTTTGTCCAAAAAGACATAAGGGGAAGTTTGCTGGGGGGTTTTCTGAGAAGCATGTGCCTTTCTTACAAAAGGAGAGATGTGAGGGAAGCTCTCTTCCTCCTATTCTTCCTTTCTTGCTTAGGAACATTGTCATGTGAGGTTGTAAAGCTATACCTGCTGCAGCAACCCTGTGACCAATGTGGGAGACATATGGACATTTTGAGAATGGGAAGATAAGAAGATGCAAAGCAGCAGTGTTCCTGAGGACATCACCTAATTGCTGAGCCAACCCTCAGACTGCCTACCTCGGGCTAGCCTTTACCTGTGAGGTAGCAGCAGGGATAAGGTCCAGTTGTTTAGGGGCACCTGGGTGGCTCAGTCTGTTAAGCATCTGCCTTTGGCTCAGGTCATGATCCAGGGGTCCTGGGATCAAGCCCCACGTTGGTCTCCCTGCTCAGTGGAGAGTCTGCTTCTCCTTCCCTCTCACCCCTCCCCCTGCTCATGCTCGCTCTCTCTCAAATAAATAGTCATTAAAAAATGATGCAATTGTTTAAGCCACTTTTATTTGGACATTCAGTTTCTTGTACCTGGAGCCTCCTAACTAACACACCTAACAAACTCCTGGGATAAAGGCTCGGGATGATGCATTGTCTGATTGCAACTGTGGATATCACCAGAAACCATGGGCAAAGGACTCCAGGGACATCATCTGGCTGCTTATGTGTCTCACACATGCCTTTAGTAAAGACACTTCTTACGCAATAGAAGACTGATTAAAGGATATCGGAGGAGACCTGTCTGAGAGGAGCCCCTTTCTGGAACCTTGTGGAGGAGACTCTGGAATTCCACAAGAGATGTTCTGATGAAAAAATGTCCTCATTCTCATACTTGTTAAAAACAAGACAACAAACCCAAGGCTATGCTAGGCCCCACATGGCCAAACTGGACTAATAGTTTTGGGATTCCCAGAAATGGAATATTAAACCAGTCAGTCAGAAATCTCCTGATCTTGGGGCACCTGGGTGGCTCAGCAGTTGAGTGGCTCAGGGCGTGATCCCGGGATCTGGGATCGAGTCCCACATCGGGCTCCTTGTGGGGAGCCTGCTTCTCCTCTGCCTGTGTCTCTGCCTCTCTCTCTGTGCCTCTCATAAATAAATAAAATCCTTTTAAAAAAAAATGGCCTGATCAGCATGATTAGGTAATCAGCCTGATGGACCCAGGCCAACTCCGAAAGGAAAGTAACTTTGCAATAACCAACCTGCTTTTTTTTTTTTTTTGCCCAGCACAATTTCCTTGTCCACCCTCCCTTCGGCCTATAAAAGCCTTTCATTTTATATAGCTCCTCGGAGCTCCTTTCTATTTCCTAGATTGGATTTTGTCCAATTCAAATTGATTTTTGCTCATATAAACTCTAAAAAATTTTTAACTCCATTAAGGATATCCAAATGCTTATGGAACCTACTAGCTATCTAATTCTGTCAGAGAAGCCATTTTAGTTTTCAGCAATTGAAAGAAGTGGGATGAAATAATTTCTTAAAGTGTCTCAGGAGTGAACTGGCAGCAAAACACAGCAAATTGTTCATCAGCACTTAAAATTTTATATCAGGGAAGTTTAGCAAAGTGTCAAAAAAAAAAAAAAAAACCCAGCCTGGAATCGAGTTTCTACAAAAATTGCTTCCAAATTGGTATTGAAGATGCTAGTGTCTTTAAACTTCTACAGGATTCAGTTAGGAATTGTCATGCAAAGGAAATGCTCAAGATGTCGAAGTGGGATTGTCAGATTGCTGAGACCATGACCAATGTCCTTTGGAGTCTACCAGCTTTTGCACTGACTTTATGGCTTCCGTTTTACCCCGAGCCTTCTAGCTAACCAAGTACTTTGCAGTTTACAATCTTCTGGGGGCTGCCACAGCCAAGAGCTCGTTAAATCCACAACAAGCCTCTGAGGTAGGTTTTGCTTGAGGCTGTTGAAATTCAGGGTGCAGTAAGAGAGCTTGCCTGGCTGATTTTGGAATATCACCCTCAGCCTGCTTCCCATGAAGTCACCCTCCCTAAGTGAGTGGTGTTACTCCCTAGAAAAAGTGCAATCTGGGGAGTCAGAAGGCTCCACTATGGGTCAGCTCAGAGCTGAACTTGGTGTGATGCCCGATGATTCAGCAATGTCTCTGGGCTTCAATTTCCTCATTTGTAAAGTGAGGAGTTGAGATCAAAACGATTTTTAAGATTCTTTGGTTTAAGCATTATATCTCCAGCTAACACTTTTAAAATCACCTTTCAATACAACGTTGTCACCAATTTCTTAGTGTGAATTAGCTTAGGTGGTGACAAGAAAACACTGAATTTTAGAGTATCTATGGTGAACAGTTAAAGAAGGGAAGGGAATAGAAAAAAAAAGATACTAAATTTATATTCTCTGTACCTTATATAATTTTGCCTTAAGTTCAATTAACAGCATGAATCTAACTGTCCAAACATTCTCTGTTTCTCTCTTTCTCCTTCTTTGTCTCTCCCTCCCTCCCTCTCTTCCTTTCTTCCTGTCTTTCAGCTTTATTGTTGTGCCTACTGGGTATGTGTTGAGCATCCACTTTGAAATGAACATCTTGCTGGGTGTGGAATATGGGACAATAAACACGAAAGATGGGGTTCTCCTTCTCTGGGTACTTACATTCTAGATGAGGGGGCAGATAAGTCAGTAAGGTATTATATAATGTGATACACGCTGCGGTTGGGGAAAATTCAGAGTGCTAACGGAGTAAGTAAATAGGAGGCACATTTAACCCAGCTGTGATGGGAGGGGGAAAGCTTCCAGAAGCATAGCCAAGAGAAGGCTAGGAAAGGAAGAGAAGGAACAGACAGTTTGAGGCAGAAACAACTGCCCATGGAAAGTCCCAGAAGTGAGCAAACTCATCATTTACTAAGAGGAGGCGAAAAAAAGCTCAGCATAGTTGGAGCTTACAAGGAAGGTGTAAGGCATCAAGCAACATGGCTGGAGCAATAAACAGAGGTTCAGACTTCATCATTAGGAGCAAGGATCGCCATTAAAAGCTATTTTAAAATTGAACTTGTATTATAGTCATGCATGTATTATGTCTACATGTATGTAATACATAAAAAATAATAAAGTCTTACATAAAACTGTAAGCACCCTAATGGTATCCTTACCCTGGCCCCATGCTGCTCCAAAGGAAACTACTTTCAGTTCTTTGACATTCTAAATAATATGAGTGTGCTTCTCTCTTTTGTTGGCTTTGGACATTATGCTTTCCTAGTATGACAAAGGAGAATTTGAGTTCTCTTATTCCCATTTCTTCAAGTCCCTTTACTCTTCCCAATTTTAGTATAGGGGGAAAAGGATTGCTTTTTGTAGAAGTCCACAGACAGGTCTCTTTACACAACACAGTAGTAAGGAACAGAGAATGGTTGTACTTAGTCACACATGAGTGTAACTTTTATCAGTTATTTTAAAAAACGGCTCTAGGGTTGCCTGGGTTGCTCAGTGATTGAGCATCTGCCTTTGGCTCAGGGCGTGGTCCTAGGATGGAGTTCGGCATCGGGCTCCCTGTAGGGAGCCTGCTTCTCCCTCTGCCTATGTCTCTGCCTCTCTCTCTATGTCTCTCATGAATACATAAATAAAATCTTTAAAAAACAAAAACAACAACTCTAGTTATTTTTAACATCAGTTATTTTTAAAACAACTCTAGAGGTTCATTAAGATAATTGGCCAAGTATTTTAAGATACTATGTGTGCTCATAATTTCTGCCTACTTGTTTAAGAAACTTAGGAGGTAGAATCTGGAAGAGTTCTACAGAAACTGAAGCAATCATATTTGAGGAACTAAGGGAAATGCAGGTTTCCACATCTTTAATGGAAATTTAAAGTTAGGAAAATCTCCTTTTTGATTTTTGTCTTAAAGAATGTGGAAGATATGAATGCTTGCATGTTGTTGCAGCTTGTTTTATGCTTCTGCTCTTTATGGCTCCCCTATCTTTAAATAATGAATATCCCTAAGATTTCCTCAGTATCCTCAGTACAGAGTAAAGGAGAAAGGTAAGAAAGAAGGAAGAAAGGAAGGAAGGAAAGAAAAATGGGAGGAAGGAAGGAAGAGAGAAAAATGACAAAGTATAGTTATTTATTCAATCCCTCTTCATTTAAGACGTAGTTGAGTCTCCCGTATAGAAATATAAGAAATAACTTGTTTTAAAAGGATTTAGGTCAACCTAAAGCAATATATACCATGTAAAAGCAGAGAATAAGAATCAAATGAAAAAGTGAGATGAAGGAAAATAAAACAAGGCCAACATTTGACACCAGGGTAAGGTCAGTACTTGAAATATGAAGTCTTGTGTATCTGCAAGTAATGTACTGAATATTGAGCTGCAAGCTTCCTAACAGCTAACAACAATAAAATCCAAAAGATAATCTAGTCTATTTCTGGTGTATCATTGAAGACAAATTGTTTGCAATATGGGTGTCTAGGAACCAAGTAAGTTAACTCATTTTATTGGCTCATTAACCATAAGGCAATTAGGCCCAATGAAAGCTGCTGGAAATGATGACTTTTGGCTTTAGGGTAGTTGAACAGTAGGTTTTACAGAGCAGTAACTAAAAATAAGGACCAGTTTTATTCTGTAGGTCAATCTTTGGTTACACCAGTAAAAGCCATGCCTCCTGCATATTAAAAAAAAAGGTTATGTTAATTCTTTTTAAAAAATCTCCCTTTCCCCCACCTCCATTTTAACCTTCTTATTCTACATTGACTTCGAGGCATTAACATAGATTTTCCCCCATCACAGCTTTTATTGTCCCTGAACCATCACAAAATTGTTCTTATTGATGCCTACTCTAGTTATGGCATTAAAGTCAGGATATTTTA
The DNA here is from genome assembly GCF_048418805.1 of Vulpes vulpes. NCBI lineage: Eukaryota > Metazoa > Chordata > Mammalia > Carnivora > Canidae > Vulpes > Vulpes vulpes. The sequence goes on along the minus strand of NC_132792.1, from coordinate 20,688,594 downwards.
TGAGCATGGATGGCCTGGGAGCAGTTCGAGTTTATGAAGTTTAGTCAGTAGTTGATTCATTTTCAAAGAATTGAATGATCAGCAAAAGTCACAAGAATCTCACGTTGCCCCTGATACATTTAATTACCAGGTAGTAAATAGTATAACCACAACCATGTCTAAAGGCACTACTTTTCTTGCATAACACTGTCCTGAAAAGATCTGGTTTCAGTTCTTTGAAATTGACATGTTGTTTTATGAAGGATTATTTGGCACATTACCAGATTAATAATTTGCCAGCAGTACATAGTTGTCATTTTAATGCAGGAGGTAGAATAATTTCTGATATCCCTCCCATGTGCCAAGGCAGAGGACACCACAGAAAAAGATGCAAGACTTAAGGAACTTAGAGTCTGACAGGGAAGGGAGATGAGCCAGCAAATGGTTATGACATAACGTGATGATACTAATATAGGTACTGTATAATACCTATATTTAGGTATTACATCAGCCCCTAATTGGACCAGGAATGAGAGATGTCAGGATAGTTTATTTAAAAACTTAGGAGATCTTCAGGCCTAGAAGGAGAAAGCTCACTTCATGGAACTTACTTGGGAATTACTTAAATTGGGCTTCATTTATTTCTCTGGAACACTAGATCTGCAGGGAACCATGAGGCTGTCTAAAACTCCCTGTTAGGTTTTAGGCCCACTTGTAGTGACACCTTTCCAGAAACATGAGCATCAAACTTACTCAAAAAATATCTTTAAAAAATTATGATAGCATACACATAAAATTGACCATTAGTGATGTTTAGAACTTTCACAATCTATCCTGTCTAGTTATAGAACATTTTCATCTCCTCAAAATGAAACCTGTACCCATTGAGAAGTCACACCTCATTTCTCCCACCCCACAGGCCCTGGCAACTATTAATTTGCTTTCTGTATCTGTGGATTTGCCAATTCTGGGTATTTCACATCATACAATTTGTGGCTTTCTGTGTGTGACTTCCTTCACTTAGCATAATGACTTTAAAGTTTCATAATGATTTCATGAGCATTATAGCATATATGGACATATGCTATATTTATTCCTTTTATGGCTGAATAATATTCCAATGTATGGATATACCATATTTTGTGTGTCTGTTCATCAATTGATAGACCCTTGGGTCCACTTGTTCGCTATTGAGAATGGCTCTGCTATGAACATCTGTGAGTGAGTTTTTGTGTGAACACCTGTTTTCAGGTCTTCAGGGCATATATGCAAGAATGGAATTGCGGAGTCACATGGTATTTTTATATTTCACTTATTATGGAACCGAAAACTGCTTGCCATAGCAGCTGCACCATTTTACTGGACTTACTTTTAATGAGAAAACTATTTCTTTCAAGGTACCCTGTGTCTTGGTAATTTATTCTGTCTTCCAACTTCAAAAGATTGTTCTGAGGTCTAATAATCTTTGTGAAACTGTTTAAGGCCTTCTGAAAGCAGCCTTTATATAAATTAAACATATTATGTACTCAGGCATTCATTACAGTGTAGTTTGCAAGGAGTTTGATAGTTCAATAAATTTACATGAAATTCGATCTGTATAGGTGTAAGCTTTTACAATCTTGGAAGACCCGAAGCTGAAAGGAGACAAATTGAGTTGAATTAGTTTGCCTCCATTTGACCTGTTTTTCCTAATGAGATATTGGAGGCATAAAGAAAGTGCAATCCTTTTGAAGTATGGGCACACTGATTCCGGTTGTTAAATCCATTAATTAATTTATCTCTATTCAGAACATTCTAATGAACTGAAACCCAAGATTGCTGTTAATTCAAAGCAGAAGCAAAAGCATGGCTGAGTAGATGATGTTTGCTGCTGTTTTAGCAGACTTTAATAATGGTTTCTGAGAGATAACCAAGTGAAAAACAAATTAGAACTATTTTTGTGGCTCTAGACAGTGTTTTAAAAACTCTTGTGAAGGGGGGCACAGAACTCCTATTACATTTTGGCTCAACTTGGTGCTTTCGAGAAGCCATCAACTTAGCAAAATATGTAGCACCTCTCCCCAGAGAGTATGGGTTCTTGGTTTCCAGACTCTGAGGAAAATCCATTTCCTAGACTTGAACCAACCCAAGATGTGTGTAACGGACCAAGTGTCAGCAGAAGCTCACACACCAGGCACAGAAGCCAGTATAAGGTATCAATATCTGTCTATATTCCACTTTATCAATTACAAAGTCTTTCCATAACCTACTCAGGCACATATTTTAACCCAGAAAACACTGAATAAGTTTCCTAAATGTGAAGTTTTCTAGGACTTACTATATGTTATGCATTTTATATTTCTTATTTTAGGTCCTTATAACAACCGTGTGAAGTAGATAGTACTTTTGTGTTTGTTTTAGAAATGAAGAAACAGGGTCTCCAAAGATAAGTAACTGGCAAAACTGAAAGCAAACCAAAGAATAGGTCATTCCAAACTCAGATCTTGCTAACATGCCAGTAACCTTCTAATCAACTAAGAAAAAAAAAAGTAAACCTAATAATGAATATTAAAAATTTTTAAATATGCTCCTCCAAGCCAAGATATACATCCGACTATTTATAAGATATATTACATTTCTCTGCACACTACCTACCTGTCAGCTGAAGTCATTCTGTTCCTTGGGATTTGGATGAGTTTGGATTCCCCATCCCCGCGAGTTCCACATCTTCCCTGGTTTTTGAGGAGCTTACCTTTCACAGACTCTCTCTGACTCTAGGCTATAGCTTCTTCTAAAATAGTTGTGCAGTTTTTCCTTTTCTCTCTCCCCTGCTTTTTTCTCCCCTCCCCCAGCAGTATCTGCTAGTGTAATAAAGAAAAACTCACTGGCTTAAGCCAATTTTAGTTTAAATGACATTCTATTCTTTTTATGTGAACCTTGAGCAGAAAAATCCCTAAATAGTTTTCGTCAGTAACCAGCTTCTTACTACTATAAAATCTTCTCACCATGGGTTCTTCCTTAAGAATGTTTTTAATTCTTAATAACATGAAGTGAACTAAAGGTGCCATTGAGGGGTTGATTTGAATCACTGGGAGTCCGTAGAGAGAATGCATGCAAGAGAAGACAGACGCTGAGGTTTTGGGACTTTGTAGTCCCAAACATCTTTACAGCTGAGAACACAGTGGGTCAGTATGGGCTCTGGCTTGCTCCAGTTCCATGACTATTTAAATATATATGACTTTTTTTTATTGGACTTCACCTTGCTACCCGTTGACATCTCTCTACTCTACCTTGATTGTGTCTGCCTTCCTCAGGCCCCTTTGGGGTGACAGTTGGATCTTCCAGCCCCACCCCACCCCCAAGTTCATCCAGCCCTAGGGGCAGAAGCAGTGGATGAGCCCATCACCCTGGGAATGTGTTTGACCTTAAAGGCAATGCCATGAGTCTGTCCTATCTGTGAGTCCCTGTAGCGATGCCTTCTTCCTCTTTCTCTGGCTCTCGCAATCAGAGGTAGCCTCTCAAACTGCCACCTTTTTAGGTCCTCCAGGATCAATGAATTATAAGGAGATACAGTTTCTGATGAATTTGCCCTTGGCTAACCTATTTTATAAAATAGGAATGAGAACATCTATACTCCCAGGTGACATCAGATTCTTGTAAAATGCTTGCCCAATTATGGACGAAAATTGTTGCTTGGGTACAAAAACACTGACAATAAAATCTTGTCAGTGCCATGTAAGCAATGAAGCTGAGTCCCAGATGACAGATACTCTGTTGCTGGCTCCCCATCTCCAACACATGAGCCTAAATATAAGGACTAAAGATTTGAATGAAGTAAGTCTCTGATTTATTCACCAGAGGGAGATTCAGGATAATTTGCAGCAATATATTCTCATTCCTTGAATGTTTCTGTTTAGCCGCTACTTTTAAACCTTTATGAGTAATAAATAGTTGTATCTTGTCATCGTCACAAGAGAAAAGTAAAGGTGTGCATTATATAAACGACCAAGACATTATCGTGACTCAAATGAAAATCCCCCAGAGTCAAGGAATGGACTTTTAAAAATGTAGAGTGAATACATTTTCAAGATTCCTCAGTCTTAAATGGTAGTCTAAATTTAAAAACCATAAACAAAATCCACTAAAACCTTGGGAGCGCTGATTTAGCTTATATTGAAAAAGGAGATAGGGGAGAAGAGAGGAGGTAATGAAAAGTTAGCATAAAAAATTGAAGAAAAACCAAGTATCTTTTCCATATGATTTTAAATTGCCTGGGGAATTAATTTAATTTGCACTAGTCTATACTCCATGAGGCAAGTTGTCCAATCATACATTTTTCTCCATGTTGCCATGGAGATTGTCTACTCAGGACATTGATAGTTAACAAGAGTGTGATACTTTCTGGTTTCTATGTTGTTCAAGCTACATTTCACTTCTATAACTTTGAGCCATCAAGTTCAATTGGATTTTATAATCTTCAAAGGGTAATACTTTGTCTTCTAGTATTCACAGAGGGAATAAATGAAATAAATGGAAGTCCATAAAGGAAAATGATTAATATTGATAAAATATATAGTGGTTTTCTCATGGTGGCATATAGGTTTATAAAGCATAACCAGGTAGAGTTGGAAATGATAGTTCTTTCAAAACAGCATAACTCACAATTGTAGTTTCTCAGATTGGTAAGAGAACAAATGCTGTGACACATCTAGCAATTTAGGATTACTTCTGGCTCAGGCTGGCTGCAGGCTGGGGATTCTGGGTTTTCAAACTCCAGGGTCACAAACTCTCTATAGGTAATATGGGTTTTCTGAGATGTTCTTTCTCCTGGAAGAAGATGTGATATGCTATCATGAGAAAGGCTTGTGCTTTGAAATCACACAGACAGGGGTTGGGGATGGCTTCGAAATATCAGTACTGTGATTTTGGCGAAGACAGTTAAGTTGCGATGTGTTTTTCCCTTTACAGGGTGAGGGTAATGAAATTTTCCTAATAAAACATGTGAAGGTTCTTGGTTTATTCAGATACACACTAAGTACCCTTATGAATTCCAAAGAACAATGTATTATAGTTGCAAAGTCAGGGAGTTCATTTTAACTTCTACTAGCACTTAGGAGATGCTTACTATATTAATCAGCTCTGTTGCAGTAACAAATAAACCCCAAATCTGAGTGGATTAAGATAACAAACAAACATTTATTCTAGTCCCTGTTACATATTAATAGCTGCAAGTTAGATGGAGTCACATCTATGTGGGACCTGTTTTATTCATAGCAGCGAGAGAGGGTAGGATGGAGAGAGAGAAAAATTGAAGATTGACGGACCAGGAGGAAATACATGATGGCTCCTTAAGCTTCTGTGGGAACTTGGCAGATTGATATTCCACTGACCAAAGTAAGTCACATGACCAGGACTGCCATTAATGGGGAATGGGGAAGGGAGGCACTAAATCTCATGGCAATGAATGTGTATGTTTAATTCCCTTCTAGGAAGACAGAGTGAATAGTTGGGAACAATAATACAATCTACATAATAACTACTGCTATTGTCAGAGAGGCTTTATTAGATGGTTGCTAAAGGCAGCCTCTGAGCCTGGGTTTTTGTCTTACTCACTATAAGAACCTAAACAAGTTACTTAACCTTTCTGTGCTTGTTTGCTCAATTGGAAAACTGGGATAATATTATGTACCATCTCTCACAGGATTGGTAAGAAATGAAATGAGATCATGTATGTGTCTATATCTTTACTTGGAACAAAAGTTGACACACATAGTAAGTACTCTGTGTTAGCTGTTATTACTATCACTGGTTATATTGAGGGGATAGTAGATTTGTAGAGATATTCCCTCTAGAAAACATAAATCAAATTAAAGTAGCGGTGGTGGGGGAATGATATATAAATTTCCCACATCTCTCAGTCAACTGGCCTTCTCTACACAATTCATTATCACTTTCTTCTTTTGTCCTACAGTCATCGGTCTCTGGAGAGGGATTGGCAGATAAGGCAAAGAGGAAGATATGACAGCTCATATTATGGCATAAGCCACTAATTTTATTTCCTTGTTTTGAGACCTTTGATGATATTTCCATTTTCAACAGCTTTTAGTCAAAGCAACTTGTCATTCCGGAATATTTTTCTATGTTATCAAAGCATCAAATTCAGAAAGATGTTGGTTTCTGGTTCTTTCCCCCATGGGCTTGTTTTCTTAGACAATGAGCATTGCATCCTTGCACTACTTTCATACTCTATTCTGAGGGATAATCAAAGAGGCAATTTCCCAAATACCATTGCAAAGTAGTAATGCACATGGCCTCACTGCCATAAAGATGGTGGTTCTAGAGTACAAACAGTGTGTGGTTTATTTCCTCTACCTATGTTACTGATTCTGCTTGAAATTTTAGCCTTGATCTCCTTTGATTAACACCTCTGAAATTTACTAGCTAAGGAGAGGCATCGTAAACGGAGATATTCATGCAAATAAATGTTTAAACTAAAATAATCTTTCCTACCATAAGGCAAGCAGCCTAGTGAAAAACTAGCTCAAATCCTGTAACTGCTCATTTCAGATATAGCAAAAACACTGCTGAGTGAGAAAAGGACCACCTACACAATTACTTTTCTAAAAATTTTTTACTTTCTTCTCTTTCCCGTGAAACATGCCTACTTATTCATTTATACCTCATCTTCTATTTATCAGAAATATTATGCAATGCTCTTCCTCCTCCTGGTAGCACATGGTTCAGATGTCTGGGGGAATGATTTATAAATTTGCTGACAAGGTTGTCTAGGCATCAGGCTTGAATCAGAGGTCTGGGACCTGATTTCTGCAGGCCTCCCACCAAGTAAGTGAAGAGGAGTCTGTGAACTCTTGTTGAATTGAGGCAGGGAAATGAGTCAACAGGTGAATGACTTTAATCATGAAAGAATAAAGGGTTGCTGTTTTTGAGCTGGAAAAGATGGCTAGAATGACAAGGAAAAGAAAGTCAGCCATGCACTCTTTTCTCGATGTAGATTTCCCACTTTTAGCAGACCTGAGCTCTCTGGACAAAACACTTTTTTTTTTTTTTTTTTTTACTATTTTTTTGTAATTTTTAATGGATGTTTGAGTTTTCATTATTTTCATTATTAGACTATATGGATTAGTGAACTGAGAATATTTGGGGGATCAGAGTGACCAGTAGACTTTTTAATATTTAAAAGTGACCACAAAATCATAGGACTGCCCCTAGATCTAAGTGGTCAGAGAAGAGCTGCTCCCTGGAGCTGATATTCAGATGCTGACTTATGATAAACAATATTTGTTTTCTATTTAGGCCTGTATAGGGACTACTAACTATTCACAGGTTTCCAGTCCAACTGCTTTTCTTTTCTTTTCTAGATTTATTCATTTTGGAGAGGGAGAGAGAGAGAGAGAGAGAGAGAGAGAGAGAGAGAGATTGAGAAAGAGAGAAGGAGCTGGCAGAAGGGTAGAGGGAGATGGAAAAGCAGACTCCCCACTGAGCAGAGACCATGATTCTGGGCTCAATCCCAGGACCCCAGTATCATGACCTGAGCTGAAGGTAGCCACTTAACTGACTGAGCCACTCAGGCACCCTCAATCATTCTTCTTACTAGTAATAAGCCCCCTAGTTTTGAGCTGGTCACATAGATGCCCACTAGTGACTACATTCTCTAGCTGTAAATTGCAATTCAGTGTGGCCATGTAACTAAGGTTGGACAAATGACTGTGGGTGCAAGTGCTCTCTAGAGCCTCTAGGTCACTGTCTTAAAAACAAAGTTTGGGGCACTTGGGTGGCTCAGTTGGTTGAGCATCTGCCTTTGGCTCAGTTCATGATCTCAGGGTCCTGGGATCAAGCCAAACATCTGGCTTCCTGCCCAACAGGAAGTCTGCTTCTCCCTTTCTCTGCTCATACTCTCTCCCTGTGTCTCTCTCAAGTAAATAAATAAGATATTTAAAAAAAAACAAAACCAATCTGTCTTATTTAAACCTTCTTATGGAGGGGAAATGACAACGAATGAAACAATTTGGACATAAGACTTAATTTGGACATAAGCGTTAGACTGTTTAGCTCTGGGACAGTATATTGTAAGAAAAATGAACCATATTTATATAAGACACTGTATATTTTGGTATCTTTGCTGTAAAGCTTCACCTGTACCCTGTTTACTATAGAAATTAGTATCTGAAACTATGTTGCCATCATAACAAAAACCTAAAATATGTGGTCTGTCTTAGTGGTCATGTAGTAGGGGACCCAGAAACAAATTAAGCCTGGAAGGCTCATGAGTAGGTTTGGTAAAACTATCACCTGCAACGACATGGAGGGAGGACCATTTAAATTTGGGGAAGTGAGTAGAGAAAGGTAGACTTTGTTTGGACTGCTCTTTGCTGCTTTTAGCAAGATTTCAGAAGAAATGAACCCAGGTGAGAACTGGCCAAATTGTTAGTGGAAATGAGAGGAAACACAGCTGTGGTAATGGAAGCTTTTTCTGCCTTCGTCTGTCATCCAGATTGAAGGTGTTGAAAATTGGGGCCTGCAAGGTTAGAAAAGTCAACTTTATCTGTAGCTGAAAAAGCAGGAGATAAGATTCATTCACAGCCTTTCTCAAGGGTGTCCCACTGAGATTGTTCACCCAGTGGGAGGTAGTTACGGCCTCCAGAATCAGCCTTTCCGGTAGTTGTTGAAATAAGGGAAAGGAAGATGGGCTGAGCTAGTAATAGAGAATGGGGAGAGACAGCCTTAGGAAGGTTCATCAGAAGAAATTTGGGTACAATGACTTCCACATGGAACCAGCTGATAAATATTTAATAACCAGTTTGTTGTTTAAAAAAAACCTTGATTTTTAGTGTCTGTCGATTTTTATGGGGTAAATTCTCTTGCCACAGTCTATTTTAAGCTACTGATACGATGTTACTGATCATGTGGAGTTCGGAAGAGATGTGCACAGTATGTTTTTGCAAGCTGGTATGAGTCAGACCCAGCACAGCCCTGCATGGAACAGACTGGAAAAAAAGAGGCAAGCAGCTTTCTAATTTTTGGGAGCAGTTGTATCACCCAAGAAATCACAAGACTGGCTTACAAAGGCCTGTGCATTTTCTCATCCCTCAATAATCCACTGGGCTCTCAAACAGCAAAAGCAGGAGATGAATCATCATCCTGTGGAGCATATTCTCTAACATCTTCAGATGGGGCTACAGAAAGTAAAGGATAAGGAAGACTCTTCCAGAGAGTAAAGCTGGGTCACAAACATAGATAGGGGAGCCGTTTCCAGACAGCACAATCCAGTTTCCTTACTCCCCTGCCAGGGCAGGAGGTCGTCACAATTCCTGCTTGGCAGTGTGTCATCAGTGATAGGGACCCCGGGATATTAAAAAACAAAACAAAACAAAACAACAATAACAATAACTCCACATTGCTTCTCATTCTTTCCTTTTCTATGGGAGTTTCTACTGGAAATGTGCCATTCCTGCTCTACCACTGTCCACTGGAGCTGTGGAGGCCTGGAAAGCAGGGGAAGTACAAGTCAACTGTCCACTAGTGCTTAAGCCACTGGACCACCAGAAGCCCACCTCAGACCTGATACAGATTACTATACATCACCTGGAGATTCTGGGGATAGGATGGCTGCAGTAACTGGACAAAATTTAGATATATTTCCTTAGGAGAAAGAAAGGGTATTCTGTGAATTAGAAAAGGGTGATCACAGATACTTTGGTGGCCAGCAAGGCAGAATGTGGATGGCATCAATAACAGTCTCTCAGCATCCAGTCTCCCTGTCTTCCTTTCAGTAATAAATCCCCTTGAGTTTTAGTTGGACATGTGGACCAATGTGCATACCAATGGGCCCGCAATGCCATTTTGGACTTCTGAGAACTCTTCGCATGCTTTTGTGATGTAAATAAGAAATGACCCATCCTGAAGGAGATCAACAATCCTCTTCTTAAGCAATCAAATGATTCCTCCAGAATCTTGCCCTATAAAAGGCAAAATGTCTTCCTTTTACACTAGATCTATCCTTGGTGTTGAGTACGGTGGCTCTCTTTTGCCTGACAAGAAATAAACTCAGCTTAGTTTTTTTTTTTCAGCTCCTGTAGTTGTATTTTAATCTGCCATCCTGAAAGATAAGCTGCTTCCCATGATTCTTCTATGTTTTCCTTTCTTCTTGACGGGATGTGGCTTCTCTTTGAAGAACCTTGGAGTCCATAAGTTGAGGATGGCAGAGCTATCCTGCCAGCCTTGGTCTGTCCCCTGCTGCATGGTCCTGAACGAGAAACATAACCTTCTCATTTAAGCCACTATATTTCAATTATTTTTTAAAAGATTTTATTTGTTTATTTGACAGAGAGAAAGAGAGAGAGGGAGAGCACAAGCAGGTGGAGCAGCGGGACTTAATCCCAGGGTCCTGGTATCATGACCTGAGCTGAAGGCAGGTGCTTAACTGACTGAGCTACCCAGGCACCCCTGGTCATGTTTTGTTTTTTTTTTTTTTTTTATGCCAGTGGAACTTGTACTCTAGTTTTCAGTATGGAAGTCCAAGTCTTTTGGCATACTGGTAACATAGGTAAAGTTGGCTCAAGGGCTTGCATCCTTCTCAGTCACTGTGTGCTATTCTTAACAACAAATATGTCTAATGATTGACTGAATGGGGGACAGGTACTTAAATCTGTATTACCATTAAAGATTTGTTTGGGAGAGTAGAAAGCAATTCTGAACAGCATTTGCATCATTTAACAAAAAAAGCAGAAGAAACGAATAGAAAGGCATCAGCCATGAAGCACTAACAACATTTGTTTTGAGCATGCACTATGCTTCATGCTTTATAAAGCATCTTCTTAGCAGGCTCCTAATCTAAATGAGATGATCGGTAGTGTTGCAAACCAAGGATAAAAATATGGGTAAGTCTGGCAGGTAGCAAGTGTTGTTTGCTCTTCTTCTTCTTCTTTTTTTTTTTTTTTGCAGATGTTTTCTCCAAATCTACAGCTAATCTTTTCATCCTCTTCATTGAGTCTTTCACAAAGAATGATTTTAGTCTCGTTATAATCCAATTTATCATTTATTTTTCTTTTATGAATTATACTCTTGGTGTTAACTCTAAACCCTTCACCCAGCCCTAGACAGTACCTTTTAGTGTTTTTTCCCCCCACGTGGTGTTAACTTTTTAACATTTGCATAGTCAAATCTGTAGATCTTTCCATATGTGGTTTCTGGCCTTATGTGTTGCTTAGAAAGGCTTTCTCCACCCCCAGATTATAAAATTAATCCATGTTTTAGGAAGAAGTCTTTCTTTACTAATTTGTTTTTAATTTATAAAAGTAACATATGCTCATTAAAAAAATTCAAATGTAGAAAGGTAAAATTTGATGACAAAGTGGCCTTTATTATTGCCCATCTTATTTCCTAAGGTAGCCCTCGTCAATTTTTTCTTGTCTATTTTTTAAAAAAGATTTTATTTATTTATCGATGAGAGACACACAGAGAGAGGCAGAGACATAGGCAGAGGGAGAAGCAAGCTCCCCGTGGGGAGCCTGATGTGGGACTTGATCCCAGGACTCCAGGATCATGACGTAAGCCAAAGGCAGATGCTCAACCACTGAGCTGCCCAGGTGCCCCTCTTGTGCATCTTTCTAAAATTTCTCTAAATACATAAAAGCACACACAGAGATCTTTTTTTTTTTAAACTCAAAGGGGATTATACTGTATGTAGTGTTTCATAACACTTAATATTTTCTACTTGATGCACTGCAGCGGTACATAAAGATCATTCTCATTATTTTTAACAGCTGCAAAGGATAAACCATAATTTATATAATCCTTTTCCTAATAATAGATAATTAAGTTGTTTATAGGAGTTTTATTTGCCATGCTAAATAATGCTGCAATAAATTTTCTTGTACATATAATAATACAACTATTTATGAAGAATAAATTCCTGTATGTAAAATTCTTAAATTACAGGGTATGTGCTTCGATAATTTTGATGATATTGGCAAATTGTTCTTTAAAAATGGAGCATCAGGGTGCCTAGGTGGCTTAGTCCATTAAGTATCCAACTCTTAGTTTCACCTCAGGTCATGATGTCATGGGTTGTGAGATTGGGCTTCATGCTCACCTGGGAGTCTGCTGGAAGTCTTTTCCTCTGCCCCTCCCCATCCCACTGGTATTCTTTCCTTCTCTCTCAAATAAATACATAAATAAATACTTTTAAAAAATGAATCATCAAAATATATTCCTGCTAACAATGTATGGAAGTCCTAATTTCCCAATATCCTCACATACTCTAGAAATTACCCAATTTTTTATTCGCTGCCTATCAGAAAAGTAAGAAATACTCTCTGTTTTTTCTGAATTCTAATTAGATTTAAGAGATGGTGAGTGTGTGTGTGTGTGTGTGTGTGTGTGTGTGTGTGTGTATAGCACAGTTTTATATTCAACTCTATAAAAGTCAAAGTCTTTGGAATATGTGATGATCAAGGTTTTATAAAATAAAAGAAAGGATGCACTTCTAAAGCCAACTGAGATGGGTTTTACATTCTGGAGAGCCAGCAACTTTCTGCTTTGTTGTGCTATGAGGGAGATGATGAGATTCATCAAACATCATCAGTAGGAAATATCCCATCCACGACATGGTTTCAGAAGTCTGACGGTATCACCTAGTAGTTGTGAGTGAGGTAACATTATCTGTAAACAGAAGAATATCTGATAAATAGTTTCTTCTTAATTTTTTTCATAGTTTATTCTCCATTTATCCATTCACTAATTTGTTTATTTAAGCACTATTTATTTACCATGTAGTTGGCAAAGGCCTAGGGCACTGGGGATCTGACGATTGTGTCCACTGACCCACAGTATGATATGGGGGTGGGGAGTGGCCAGAGGAAATGAGTCCCTCATATTGTCCAGGAAGAGCCTCCAAAGACTTCTATACTGGGAATCAGGCCAAGACAGAGGAGGACATGCTTAAATCCCATCCTGATGAGCAGATGATTAGATATAAAGGGCAATTCCACTTATTGGACATTTCAGAAGCTGGATCGAAAACTTAATTAAAATTCAAATTAGGAGCTGAATCAAAATACTTAATTTCCTTTGACGATCTGCAATGGGAATCAATCACCAAGTCAGCAGATAGGCCTAAAAACAAACAAAATTAGCAACTCATTCTGTATGGTGTTCAAAGAGAATTAACCAGTCATACCCCCGTCAGGGAAGTTGAGTAACAAACAGTGACTGCCTTCTCAGCCATCAGCAAATGCAGTACAAGCCTGGGGGCCAGGGGAAGGGCAGGGCAGGCACACAGGGGGTTTTTATAAATAAGCAGATATTGTGAGGTGGGTTTTCACTACACCTTGTAGGGCAGGTCCTTATAAATGAGCATTTTCTGTTTTTGTTTTGTTTTTGTTTTTGTTTTAGACAGAGAGAGCACAGGCACCAGTGGTGGGTCAGGGCAAGGAGCAGAGGGAGAGAGAGAGAATCATAAGCAGGTTCCATGCCTAGTTGGAGCCTGACACAGGGCTGGACCTCACAACCCTGAGATCATGACCTGAGCTGAAATCAAGAATAGGAGGCTTAATAGACTAAGCTACCCAGGTTCCCCTGAGCATTTTCTATTTTTAAAAAGACTGGTTATGATGAAAATGAAGTGTAGACCTGAGAGAAACCAAACTGCTCCACTCCATATATCTTTTTTCTTCTTAGTTCACCACCTGTCACTAAGGAGAGATGATAAAGTGATATGTCACACAGTCTTTTACAGATCTATAGTATCACCATTTAGTCTTTGCATGTGAAACCATCTCTGAGTAAAAGACACAACACGATATCCCATTGACAGTAGCACATTGGTATAGAAGCAAAATCAGTTCTTAGAGTTAGAAATAGGGTAAGTATGGTACAAGTCAGAAAATCCAGTTTCCATTCATGTAATGGTATACCATTCTTCTGTAGGATATCTTTCTAAGAGGCTTTTTATGATGGGGTGGAAGGCTTTGTGAAGAACAGGTGATTAAAATAAAGATCTCTAGGCTGGACTTGGAAAAATTAAATTCCATACCTATGAAATCTCTGCATCCCTCTTTTAAGTCAATACCAGTGAGAAGTTCCATTAGCTGTTTGATTAGCTTCAGATCCAGGCCTCTCACCACCATCCACCAAAAAAAACCCAAATACATGAAATAAAAATAAATTCACTGCCCATGAGCTAGGTAAAGTTGGATCTAATATTTTTACTTATTTAAAATTTTAAAGACAGCTTTTGGTGGGTGCTCTCTTTTCTGCACACTTAAACTGAGCTATCCCTATATAGCACTTTACTAAGTGAAGGCTCAGGTCCATGTTTTAGATTTATACCCCAGACTATGTTCCTCACCATTGGGATCTTTCTGACCCTGTCTGACCCTTTCTGTGCCCTGTCTGACCCAAGCAGCTCTCTGCCCTGCTCACTTTTACTCTGATAAACTCATCCATGCAATTGTGATGATGCGTGATTTCAACAGGCAACATATTCAAAGGGCATTCTGGAGGCAATATTGTCATCCAGAGGAGTTCATGGAAGGGGACTAGAAGATATTTTAGTGTAACCTTCATTTTCACAACTGTTACATTATACTACACAGTCAGCTGTTGAGTTGAAAACTGAAGTGTGGGTCTTCATCTTCATTCTTCCTTCCATATGCTGCCCAGTTCTCCAGTGCCATTTTGCACAGGCAATGTCCTTTCCTCTCCTCACACCAAATATCCTTCAGTGTGCTTCATGGAACCTTTGGCTTTGGAGACTTCCCTCAAGCTCTTCCTTCTCAAGAATGGCGTTCTCATCCCATTCATATAGTTACCTCCTATTCATCCTTTAGCACTTAGCTGAAGAGTCACTCCTCTAGGAATGAATAAAGACACCCAAGTAACTCTGAATATGCTGTGTAACTCTAGCTTCTCAAGAAGGCCATTGAATAATGCTAAAATGTTACTGAAGCATGATGGTAAATTTTGTGGCAGTGTTCTTCACTGCAGGAAACAAAAGAAGAAAGAAGAAACGATGTTAGGTTTCTATTTACACATCTACTACCAGCACAATTAGCAATGAAAGAGCTCCAAAGCTACATTGGATAGAATTAGAAAAGGTTCCTTGATTGGTTAGTGATATCTGCCATGAGGATGGAGAGAGCATGCTCATGAGTTTACCATCTCAGGGCTATGCCATCTTCCTCAGTCATTCAATTGAGTAGCAAGAACTGAAAATGAATTTCTAATTCCTGAGGTTAAAACTATCATATTCAGGTTTTTATTCTACTGGGTTCTGAAATAAGATACACTATAGATAGGTTTTGGAGTTGTTATAAAACACTGAGTGAAAGAGATGGAGTTTTTTGTTTTTGTTTTTGTCTTTTTGTCCTTTTATGTTTATTCCTGAGATCTAGGTTTTGAAAATATTTGTTCCCCCTTTAAGGAAGTAGAGATTATTTTCCCCCATTCTCCTTGAGGATGCCTTCCAAAAAATAGAGCATGGAGGGACATCTGGGTGGCTCAGTGGCTGAGCATCTGCCTTTGGCTCAGGTGGTAATCCTGGGGTCCTGGGGTCGAGTCCCATATCAGGCTCCCATGGGAAGCCTGCTTCTCCCACTGCCTATGTCTCTGCCTCTCTCTGTGTCTCTCATGAATAAATAAATAAAATCTTAAAAAAAAAAAGAGCATGGAGAGGGAAAAATATATGTAACTCTACAGTGGAGGAAACTGGCAAGCCCTCCCTGAGCAACATAGTTAGGGTGATCATCCCCCATCATAAGTCATGTTGATATCACATATCTGTGATATGTGTTATGGGCGCTTCTTATTCCTCCCCAAATGCTGTAACTCCAAGTTTAATTGTGAGAAATCATCAGCCAAACCCAAATTAAGGAGCATTCTACAACTTGTCTGACCAATACTCCTCAAAACTGTCAAAGTCATGCAAAACAAGGAGATTGAAACACTGTCAGCGCCAAGAAGAGTCTAAGGTGACATGACAACTAATACAGTGTGGCATCCTGAAACAGAAAAAGAACATCAGTAGAAAGCTCTTAAATCGAAATGAAGTCTGAAGTTTAGTTAATGACAAGGTACCAGTGTTGGCTTCTTGGTTTTGACCAACATATTGTGACAATGTAAGAGGTCAACATTAAGGGAAGCTCGGTGAGGGATACCTTCAGTGAGGGATTTTTTATCTTTGCAACTTCCTGTAAATCTATAATCATTCTAAAATAAAAGGCTTATTTAAAAAACCAACAAACTACACAAAATTTGTGAGTTGTGTGTACTTTTGTATGCCATGTGTGCATATGGACATGCACACTAAAATTTTGCTCAAATACTATAGACCTGAGGTCTAGGCTTCAGAATATTTCATCTGAGGGGAATTTTGTGAGGTGAGTGCTACTGGTGACTTGTTTAGTTAATATTCACCGTTCTATTTTGAGTCTTCATTACCTTATGGTGGTTAGAATTTTTCTTCCTCCTTTTCTCTTTATAAATGAAGTACTGGAATAGTCAGCATTTTCCTTGCATTTCCTCTATTTTCAAATCCAGTTCCACCATCCTCTATCAAGAATCTATCCTTTTTTGATGTCTGCCTGCATTTTCATATGATAATCCGCACTACTTTACCTTTCTCTTTTCTTCCAATTTACTTGCAGAACTCAGACACCTTTTTATCATTCACGACATCAGTTGTGAATTTTAATCTTTAAACCAAATAAAAGATTTGGCTTAACAATAGATATGTAAATTTGGCCCGTTTATCTTTTATTTTCTCGCTGATATTAGTTGGTACACATTTATAATATTGAAGTTTAAATTACTTTTCCTGACTAGAAAAATATATTCCCTCTGATTTATAGTCAGAGGGAATTATGCAAGGGTCTACTGCTAATGTGAAAAGAGGATAACAGGAGAGCCACATTTGATGATGCTTATCAAGGTCCGTTTAATTCCACAGTAAGTGTCTGGTGGCCCCGAAGACTGGCAGGGCAGGGTCTACAACCCGGAATAACATCCTGCTCTTCAACAGCTATAAAATTAACTTAAAATTTATGGTTCTGGCAAATACTTCTGGCTTTTTATGTGTTAGTTATTAACTAAGAATATTTCACTGGGGAGATTTATTTGACTAAAATGTATTGAAATTACTTGCATCAATGAACTATATTATAGGTGAAACTCAGTATAAATTATGTAGGAGGGGATTCAAGAATAACAAGGTGACAAAGCTTAGAAAAACCAGTCACGCCGTCTCTTCCCTTGATTTGATTTTAGCTTATTTGAACTCTCAGGCCAGAACTTGAAAATGGTTCTGGTGGAAAGTCAAAATGAAAATGCAAACGAGGGATTTTTGCAATGACAGGGTAACTTGTATCTGACTAACCCTCCTGCTGAGAACAACTATAGAAGCTGAATTAAAGCACACAACAAAGCAAAAAGCTGATTTCTGAAAGTATTGGAAAGAAGCTAAGGCAACCAGAAGTATGAGGCCAAGATTCAATAGAGGAAGAACATACATCATCAGCCCTAAATTGGTCATGAGTTTATCCCCCAAGAGCACTTGCCTATCTGCAATATGAGGCTTAGAAGGTAAGAAAGGGTGGTATTCTGGAGCTTGTGGCAGTCTCATGGATGGGGGGAGACAAAAATGGGAGAGGCAGTCTCAAAAAAGTGAGTCTACGAGCTTGTATGCAGTTTCCCCATGAGGCGTCTACTAGTTACAAAGGGCTGCACATGGGGGACAAGAAGCTTAGAAACTAAGCAGAGGAGGCTCAGAGGCTACCACCTAAGGAGAGGAGACTACTTTTATCTGGTATTGGACTTATCTTATTGTTATAAACCTATATATGAGATGGAAAAATATGTAAAATAACAATTTTCAGCCATTGGTCAGCAATCAGCACAGAGCTTTAATCCTTGAAAGAAGGAAAGCAGAAGATGTGATCCCCACATTCCTGGTGCCTTTTCTCTGATGGTAAGTTTTCAAGTTTCAGAGCAAGAAAATGGAGCATAAGCAAAGAATTGTGGTCTTGCTAAGTGAAGGAGATAGAGATGGAAATTTTAGACTGCCAAGATGACTGGGATTTGGGAGCATGATCTCAGGGAAAAGGCAACCAAATTGTTAGGGGGAAAAGTTCCCCAAGTCTGAGTAAATAATCCCCTTGAATCCTTGGCCTACTCCTAAACTTAGGCACAGTGTGCAGCTCTTAAAAGCTTAGCAGAGAATAGTTGTGAGGCTTAAGGACTGAGCAAATTTTTAGAGGCTGCATAGTACTGGAAAGACAGCTTGGAGTCAAAATCCAGACAGAGTGCAGAAATCTTAGAAACATTTTGGGATTCAGATGAGACAGCTGAAAGGCCACACTCTAGCAATAAAGACAATGCCCTATGAATGTGGGCAAAATGAAAACCTAAGACCAACACTTCTGCAAACTAAAGCTAAGACTTAAAGAGATTAAGGTGATTACCTTGTAATTTAACTGTCTACTGGAACAAACAACATTCTTGAGACAAAGAAAATATAATTCAGAGCATCTATAATGCCTAAAAATTACTGATATGCAAAAAAGTATGCAAAGTGATCAATAACTTAGAGAAAAGATAGAATCAGACCCAGAGATAATCCGGATGGTGGAGTTAGTATTTAAACATGTCAAAATGACCACAATTATTATGTTAAAACATAGAAGATGGAAAATAAACCAAAATATGGAGAATACTAACAGATACTCAGAATCCATAAAAAAGAATTAAATGGACATTTTGGAACTGCCAAGCACAGTATCTGAAATCAGAATCGATTGGATAAGTTTAAAAGCAGACCAGATATAAGGCAAGATTTGTGGACTCAAAGACATATCGATAGCAAATATTCAGTTTGAAAGACCACTTCTTTATCCATTCATCTATTGATGAACACTTGGGTTGTTTCCATATCTTGGCTATTGCAAATAATGTAATAAATATAGGAGTGCATATATTTTTTTTCAATTAGTGTTTTCATTTTCTTTGGGTAGATAACTAGTGGTGGAATTACTAGACCATATGGTAATTCTATTTGTAATATTTATTTATTTATTTATTTATTTATTCATTTATTTATGTAATCTCTACACTCAATGTGGGGCTCGAACTCAAGATATGGAGGACAAGAGCTGCACGCTCCTCCAACTGAGCCGGGTAGGTTCCTCTCTATTCTTAATTTTTTGAGGAACCTCCATACTGTTTTTCATGGTAGCTGCACCAGTTTGTATTCCCACCAACAGTATGAGGGTTCCTTTTTCTCCACATCTTTGCCAACACTTCTTATTTCTTGTGTTTTTTATTTTAGCCATCCTGACAGGTGTGAGGTGACATTTCATTGTGGTTTTGATTTGCATTTCCCTGATGATTAGTGATGTTGAGCATCTTCTCATGTTGTCTGTTGGTCATTTGTATGTCTTCTTCAACACATTGTCTATTGATGTCCTCTGCCCATTTTTAATGGGATCATTTGTGTTATTTTGGTGTTGAATTGTAGAAGTTCTTCATATATTTTAATATTAACTCCTTAACAGATGCATCATTTGCAAAACAATAAAACTGGACTGCTTTCTTACACCATGTACAAAAATAAATTCAAAATGGATTAAAGGCCTAAATGTGAGAGCTGAAAACATAGGCAGTAATACCTTTGACATTGGTTGTAGAAACATTTTTCTAGACATATCTCCTTTGTCAAGAAAAGCCAAAGCAAAATTCAACTATTGAGACTGCACCAAATTAAAAGGTTTTGCCCAGTAAAGGACACTATTAACAAAACAAAAAGGCAACCTAGTGAATGAAGATATTTGCAAATGACATATCTGAAAAGAGAAAAATCTGAAAAGCAGCCAGAGGGGGAAAAATTCATTAGAATCAATAGATGAATTCTTATGGAAATAATGGAAGCCAGAAAACAACAGAATGACATCTGTAAACTGTAAGGACTAGAAAAATCAACCTCAACTGCCGTACTTAACAAAATATCTATGGAAAAATGAAAGCAAAATACACATGATTTCAGACAAACTGAAGCTGGTAGATTTTGTCAGCAGTTGACCACAATCTTGTTTTGTCAGCAAGAACCACTGAGAGTTCTTCCTACAGCAGGATAATGATCCTAGATGAAAGTATGAAAGCACGGGAAGGAATGAAGTATATCATAAAAGGTAATATGTGAGTAATTATAATGGATATTGACTGATTACAACAATAAAACAAAGTACTTTGCAATTCATAACATCAACAAAATAAAAATATGTGACAACAGTGGGACAAAGAACATATGAGAAAAATGGATATAAATTCTGTACATTTCTTATGTTGTTTAGGCAGGAGTAAAGGTAACAATTTAAAGTATAATAATTGTAATTTTTAATGTGACCCCTATGAGAATGATACTAGAAAGTATAACAAAATAGCTAATAGGTGAGACACAATAGAATATTAAAAAGACTTGATTAATACACAGAATGCAGAAAGAAGGACTAAAGAAACAAAGAACAGATGGAACAGAGGGAAAATATAAAAAATAACAGATAAACTCAATTACATTAAATGTATGTGGACTAAAGCACACCAATTAAAAGACGAGATTATCATATTTGAATATAAAGAAAGAATAAAAAGGAAAAAAATACATTTAGTTGACAAGAACAACATATGAAGTCAAGACATAGATTGAGTTTAAAAGCATAAAAAAGCATATACTACACTAACCAGAAGAAATCTGGTATGTCTATATTTATATCACTCAAAGGAAACTTTAAGGCAGAGAATATAGGGGATAATGAAAGATGTTTCATAATGATAAAGGGTTGCCTCAAAAGAAAAATGTAACAATGTTAAGTGTAAATGCACCCAGAGGAATCCCTGAGTGGCTCAGTGGTTTAGCACCTGCCTTCCGCCCAGGGCATGATCCTGGAGCCCCGGGATGGAGTCCCACATCAGGCTCCCTGCATGGAGCCTGCTTCTGCATGTGCCTCTGCCTCTGTGTGTGTGTGTGTCTTTCATGAATAGATAAAATCTTTTAAAAAATGCACCTAATAACATAGCTTCAAAATATATAAAGTAAAAAATCACCACCCAAAAAAGGGAAAAAAGGGAGGCAACTCTATAACTGTAGTTGAAGATTTTTAGTATATCTCTTTCTCACTGATAGCACATTTAGATAGAAAATCAGTAAAGATATAGAAGATATGGGCAATATAATTAATAGATTTGATCAAATAAAAATACATAAAATATCATAACTAATGCTAAAGCTAGAACTGCAGTATATACATTGTTTTATTTTTTTTATTTTTTTTAATTTTTTTTTTAATTTTTTATTTATTTATGATAGTCACAGAGAGAGAGAGAGAGGCAGAGACACAGGCGGAGGGAGAAGCAGGCTCCATGCACCGGGAGCCTGATGTGGGATTCGATCCCCGGTCTCCAGGATCGCGCCCTGGGCCAAAGGCAGGCGCCAAATCGCTGCGCCACCCAGGGATCCCTATACATTGTTTTCAAAGTGCACTTGGGTTATTTAGGAAAATGTCACACTCTGAGACATAGAGCAAGTCTCATCATATTTCAAATAATTTAAATCAGCAGTATGTTTTCTGTCATGTTTGGAATGAAGTTCTATTTCAAAACTAGAAAGTATAAAATATCTAAATGTTTAGAAACTAAGAATCACACTTTTAAACCATTCATGGATCAACAGAATGGAAATTATAAAATAATTTGAGCTGAATAATGATGCAAACTCATATCAAAACCAGTAGAAAGCAGCTATAGCAGTGATGGAGAAAAATTAATAGCTTCTAATATATATACTAGAAAAAATGAAAGATTAAAACTAGTGATCTATTATCCAACTCAAGAAGTTAGGTAACAAAGAACAAATTAGATGCAAATAAGTATGAATATAACAAATAAGGGCAGAAATCAATAACATAGGAAACAGGTACACAACTGAAGAAACAATAAAGTCAAAATTTAATTATCAGAAAATCTTCTTAAATTAATAATTGGTGCTGATAAGAAAAATTCAATAGCCTAATCAAAAGGGAGTGTAAATCAAAACCACAATGAAATATCACCTATCAGAATAGTTGTTGTGAAAAAGACAAAAAATTACAAGTGTTAGGAGGATGTGCAGAAAACAGAGACCTTGAGCATTATTGGTAGGAATGTAAATTGGTGCGTCCATTGTGGAAAATAGTACAGTAGTTCCTAAAACAATCAAAACTAGAACTACTCTATGACCCAGTAATACCACTCATAGATATTTATACCAAGAAAGCAAAAACACTAACTTGAAAAGATATATGCACCTCCATGTTCATTAAGGCATTATATATAATAGCCAGCATATGGAAACCACCTACGTGTCCACCTGTGAATGAATGGATAAAGAAATTGTGGTATATAAGTACTAATGGAATATTATTCAGCAATTAAAATTGAAATCTTTTTGTGTTAACATTGATTATTGAGGGCATCACGCTAAGTGAAATAATTTAGAAAAAGACAAACACAAAATGATCTCGCTTATATGTAGAATCTAAACTTCCCAACCTCTAAAAAAAAACCTAGATACAGAGAACAGATAGGAGCAAGGGTGGGGGCTAGACAAAATGGGTGAAGATCGTCCAAAGGTGGAAACTTGCAGTTATCAAATAAATAAGTCATAGGATGTATGGTGAGTATAGTTAACAGTTCTGTATTGCATATTTGAAAGTTGCTAAGAACTTTTCTTGTCACATGAAAAAAACATGTAACTGTGTATGATGACAGATGTTAAGTAGACTTATTGTGATGGGTATTTTGCAATATATATAAATATCAAATAATTATGTTATACACATGAAACTAATAACATGTTATAGTTCAATTAATCTCAATAAAATATGTATAGATAATGAAAAAGTAGAATAGAAGGAATATGAAGGGGCATTAGTAGAGGGCCTACAGAAAATATCAAGATAGTAAGAAGGTATTATAAAAATGTAATATCAATAAATTTGAAATTTTTAGATTTAATGGAAAAATTTCTTGAAGGACAGAATTTTTCAAACCTTATAGAAGCCATAGAAAATCTTAACATTCCCATATCTATTAAAGAAATTGAATCTGTAATTAAAAATTTTCAACAAGCAAACAAACTTCAGGCTCAGATAGCTTTGCTGATGAATTTTCCAAACTTTTAAAGAAAAATATAACCAACTTCACAGAAATGATTCAAGGGAATAAAAAATAGAATATGGAGCAGCTGGCCCTCTCGTAAATTGAATGGGGATATATATTGGTGCAACTATTCTGGAAAACTGTTGGCACTATCTACCAAGTATGAACATATGTAGGTACCATGACCATTTTAAACTACATTCAGATATAGACCTAACAAATATGAGTACATATGTGCATTCAAAGGAATGAAGAAGAGTATTCATAGCATCATTATGCATGATAGAAACAACCCAGATGTTTAGGCAGAGTGAAATGAACACATTGTGATCTAGTCACATAAGAGAATACTATACACAATGAAAAAGAAATTACAGCTACACATTTCAAAACCAATGAATCTCATAGAAATATTGTCAGCTGAAAGAAAGCAGGCACAGAACAGCCTAAAATTCTACAGGATTCTATTTGTTCATGTTAACACACAGGCAAAAAACTAATGCTATGTGGAAGAGTGATTCCAGGAAGCATGAAGAGAGAAGCTTCTAGGCTCCTGAAAATAGCCTATTCCTTGATACAGAAAGTGGTTATACAGATGGATCACTTTATAAGAATTAATTGAATGATAAACTTATGATTTATAAATCCCTCCGTTTGTATATCATACTTCAATAAGAAGTTCCCTTCTCCCAACAGCAAAGTTAGATCCTCAAAATTTAATGTACATAATCCCTATTTGAGGCCATGGAAAAATATCATGTATATACATGATAAACTTGATTATGGGACAAGATTTCAAAATGTAGTACAACTAATGTTAAACTACTATTAGTTTTCTCTTTCTCTCCTTTTTTCCTTGTAGATGTGTGTTCCCATCTGTAACTAGTTAAGTGCTTGGAAGGTCAGGCTAATGCCTCTTTGAATGTTAGTGACAAAGTACTCAGTAGTACACCAGACACAGCTGCCTGGGAGAGAGACTGTGGCCTCTAAATTGATTCTGTTCTACCCTGTGATAGCTTTGATGAATTTTTCTGCCTCAGAGTGAGGTTTAATACATGTTTGTAAAGTGTTGGGAGATGCTTGGATACGGTGAGCTCCTGAAATGCCAAGAAGTCATTAGAAAGACCCATGGGGTTTTATGCCTGAAGGGTTCTTGAGCTAGATAAGGGCCAAATTTCTGTGTTTAGTCAACTCACAATGACATCTCAAAGGTGCAGAGACTTCATTTCACACTAGATGTGACTCTCCACTGGCAGTATACAGCAAACCGTATCAAAGCAAATTCTTCTTTGGCTATGGAATTTGAATCTGGAACTGCAGGCCATGGGATATGCCTCTTTAGAAAGCTCCTCTGCTGGCTATGATGTGCCACTCTGGCTAAGACACACTGTGGCCAAAACCTTGGGTGGGGGGAGGAGCACATGCTGATGTGCTGGATACACTGGAGGCATGAGGGCCACCACTTTGTCCAAGGTTTCATATAGTCAAAATAGAAGAGTTTCTAATAAGTAAAATGGATTGTAAATACTTTTTAGATTTACAAAATTTTAGTTTGGAAATGGATCTTTCAAACTGTCCTGTCTAAAGTTCTCATTTCATGGAGAAAACGGGCTCAGAGAGTGAGCTGGGTAAGAATTTTGTGCCTCAGACTGCCACTCCTGGACACCTTGCCTTGGTCCTCTTTACTCCCCAATCCCTCTGTCTTTGTTTCCCTTACTCTCTCTCTTCTCCAGCCCTGGTCAGAGAGGGTGACCACACCTGTACCCTGAACGGGTCTCAGGCCACCACACATATGCACCAGCATGCAGGCAAACCCTGTGCATGCTGTTTCGTGAGATGTAGGCTTGTGAGACATGGTGCAGCTGTCTATATACCTGGTAGCCTTGGATCCTTGAAAGTTTGATGTTTGTGTATACCATGGTTCCTACTCGGTGGTATCTAGGCATTTGGAAAGGCATTCAGAACATTCTTATCAGAAGAAAAGTGCAAAAGCAAATGGAAATATGGCCCAACTCCAAAACTCCATTATTTGTGCTAAATAGAAAATGATTTAACATAAAAGCCTGGAGTCCTTCAAGGTGGAGATATCCCTGAGCATCAGTTTGCCCTTCAAAATCCAATTGAGCAAAGAAAATATGTGCAGTGCTCATGTATCAAAAGGGGCTCATGACCAGAATGATACTTGAGCACAGTTTCTGAAAACCTGTTTGTACGTTAAACTGCCAGAAGCAGAAGTCTAAAGGTGTGAAATTGGCTTCCTAATGCCCCTTCCTACTCTTACTATCCACCTCCAGAAGCGTGACATCCAGTGGGCAGTGGGTTACAAAATGAGGAACTGAACACTTTGCCTGTTATTCTGATAGCTTTTATGAGATGGGAGTCCAGAGCATGCTTTAAAATGTAATCTATAATTCATTGCAGATGAACCGTAAAATGCAAAACATTAATTTTTACAACAACTCTCATTATTTACAACATTTTCCCTGTCCTCTATTAAAAATATTTCTTCATTGGATGTATAGAATGTTCACAGCTGCTAGATTATTTACAAGGGGCATGAAGAACAGTTATAACGGTTCAGTCATTAGAAAATTAAAGCAGTTTTAAAAAGGTAGATTGTTTCTGAGATGTTTTTACATTGAATTAAGACCAGAACAGGGGAATGAAATTTATTTACCAAGACCTATTTGCCAAGTGAAATTGATCTAAATATAGGACTTTGAAATTTTATTTTAGTCAGGGTACATAGCAAAACACCCCAGATGGTGGTTTGAAAATGAGAAATATTTTATTGGAGGAACTACTTTGGAATGAGGAAAAAGGCAGAAATGTGATGAAATCAGACACAAGACTCATGAAATTATTGATTCTTCTCTCTGCTCATTCATTCAATTAGTGAGTATATAAGAGGCTATTGGGAACTATGTATTGTGCTAGATATTAGGGATGTAACGATGAAAAAATAGGCTCTCTGCTCTCAAGAGGCTCATATTCCAAACATGAGATAGGCACATGGAAATGATGCTATCAGTAGGCCACTGTTGCAAAGGAGCTGAATACAAAGCAGAGAGGACAACTCTGTCTGTGGTATCTGAGAAGACTTGCCGAAGTTGGGAACATCTGAGCTAAGCAGTGGTTGCAAAGTGGCAGATGCTTATTTTATTTGATTGACACAGCTTGCATAAAACCTATCGAAGGGGAGACCCATCAAGATGATCTCTCTCAGGGTCCTCTACATGGGACAGACATCTTTCTCACATCATTTAAAAAAAAAAGACTGGAAAAAATGCTGTTGATTACTGCCTTGGTCAAGGTACGTAGAAACAGCCTTGTGACTGGGAGCTGGATGAAACTATCCAATAGCTTCATGGCTTGGTATCTTTGTTTTCAACATCATCACAAGAGCCATGACCTATAGTGGGCTGAATAAGATCTCTCCTCTCTCGGGGCACCTGGGTGGTTCAGTGGTTGAGCGTCTGCCTTTGGCTTAGGTCATGATCCTGGGGTCCTGGGATTGAGTTCCACACTGCGCTCCCCACAGGAAGCCTGCTTCTCCCTTTGCCTGTGTCTCTGACTCTCTCTTTGTGTCTCTCATGAATAAATAAATAAAATCTAAAAAAAAAAAAAAAAAAAGGAAAAAAAGATCCCCTTTCTCCCAAATGTGAGGTCATCTAGAACCTCAGAATGTGGCCTTATTCGTAAATAAGGTCTTCAAGGATGTAATTAGGTAAGGATCTGGAGATGAAATCATCCTGGATTTATGGTGGTCCTTAAACCCAATGACCAAGCTGTCCTTACAAGAAGAGGAGAACACATAGAGACACACAGAAGAGAAAGCCATGTGAAGACAGAGAAAGAGATTGGAGTGACGCGACTGGCTGCAAGTGAAGGAGTGCTGGGAGCCACCAGAAGCTAGGAAGAGGCTCGGAAGGATTCTTTCTTAAAGCGTTCAGACAGAGCATGGACCCTTCTTGACATCTACATTTTGGCTTCCAGAACTGTGAGAGAATGAGTTTCTCTTGTTTGAAGAGCCATGCTTGTGGTAATTATTATAACATTCCTGTGAAACTCACCTATGTCCCAAACTGACAAACCCTTGAAGGACCTGGTTTTGGGCCAGGGCATATTGAGAAACCATGGAGGGAAAGGCAGATAGGGGCATGCAGACACACACACCAGTACAGAAAGCAAGAGCCAGAGAGACGTACACAGAAGGTAAGGGAGAGTGGGTTCACATGCAGATGTCAGAGAACTAGCACCCAAATCCAGACCAGACCAAAAGACTTAATTTCAAGATTTTTAAACAATTTATTCATGAGAGACACAGAGAGAGACAGAGACATAGGCAGAGGGAGAAGCAGGTTCCCTGCGGGGAGCTCGAGCAGGACTTGATCCCAGGACTCCAGGATCATGACCTTAGCCAAAGGCAGATGCTCAACCACTGAGCCACCCAGGTGCCCCCAAAAGACTTGATTTCAAAGTAAGTCTGCAAACATGAATTCTGAAACACATGAAGAAAACCAGCTCTACGAAAAACAGCCAACAAAATCAACTATTGGGACATAAAATTACTTTGGATGCAATTAATTCTACAGCAGTGCCTGATCCAGACTTCACTTATTTATCTCATCGATAAATGAAGTTTCCCACATTTTACACCATAAATTCTGTGATAGTTTATATTAATATAGACTTGAAAATGATGTTTAGGATGCCAGGGATAAGTTTAGGTTGCGTATCCATATAAAGGAAGATAAATTATGAAGCACAGCAAGCAGATATGAAAAAATAATAGATGGAAATGAAAATAGTGATATAGAACTTTACTAGGTGCAGTGATAACAACAACAGAAATATTTTTCCTAAAGGGTTGTGGCCATGAAAAAGTAGCCCCTGGGAAGATTTCTGCTCTGTGTGCTTAGATAGCCCCGCATAGTTTGGTCTTTGGGAGATCCTTGCTGGAAAATCTGGTCCTTGGGGGGCACGCTTACACTTGCTGAAGAAAGCAGCAGGAAAGCGCCCAAGATATTTTATCCTCTTCCATTTCAAGACTGCTTTAATTTCAAAAAAAAATCTATTTTCAAAAGATTTACTTTGAGGGGGTGAGAAAGAGAGAGTGAGGGGCAAGGGCAGAGAGAGAAGGAGAAAGAGAATCTCAAGCAGACTCCCCTCCTGAGCACAGACCCCAACGTGGGGCTCGATCTCACGACTCTGAGATCATGAGCTGAGCCAAAATCAAGAGTCTCAACTCAATCAAGAGAACCACTCAATCAAGTGGCTCAACTGACTGAGCCACAAGGCGCCCCTTGTTGCTCTATTTTAAATCCCATGAGTCAGACCCAGGCAGTGCTAGCTCTGACTCTTGCATTATGGATAGCAGTTGTCATTTCTTAAAATTAGCACTGCTTTTAGAGTCAGGAGTGGGGCTGGGCAGCCATGGGGGAAGAAGTGCAAACTACCGTGACCCAGTGGTCTGCACCAGGGCTGGGGCACACATTCAAATGCTGTGTAAAGATTTTTAGCCAGTCTGCTCATACTGTGGGCCCTGACACTTGAGAATCAGGTTCAGGCGTATGGAGATTCGGACCAGGTTTGTTTTAAGGACCAAATCGCGCTATTCCAGGCACTACTCCATTGTCAGTCCTGAAGAGTTATAGAAGGTATAAATTGCAAACTTAAAGAGCAATTAGTTTATCTCCTCCAAAACTCTTAGATTTGTGCCTAAATCCAGACATTGGTTGATTTGGAAAATGAAAATAATTATAATGTGGCATATTAATCCAAATTATTTTGCTATATCTATATAACACTCTGGTAAGCTAGAAAATGAAAAAAATGAATAAAAAACCACTGTATTTTAGAAAGTAAAATAGTCTAGTGATTATTATTAAAAGCTGAGGGGCAGCCCTGGTGGCTTAGCGGTTTAGTGCCACCTTCAGCTCAGGGCCTGATCCTGGGATCCCAGGATCAAGTCCCACATCAGGCTCCCTGCGTGGAGCCTGCTTCTCCCTCTGCCTGTGTCTCTGCCTCTCTCTCTCTCTCTGTGTCTCTCATGAATAAATAAATAAAATATTTTTTAAAATAGCTGATATTGGTTGGGTGCTCTGTGTCAGAAATTGCTCCAAGTGATTTAAAAGTATAATGGACTTTGGAGTCAGTCGAGTCCACCACACAGTCACTGCGTGAACTTTGTAAGTTATTTATCCTCTTTGGGCTTCATTATTTTATTAAAAATGGGGATGATGCATCGAAAGATGAATGGATAAAGAAGCTGTGGTTTATGTATACAATGGAATATTACTCAGCAATTAGAAACGACAAATACCCACCATTTGCTTCAACGTGGATGGAACTGGAGGGTATTATGCTGAGTGAAATAAGTCAATCGGAGAAGGACAAACAGTGTATGTTCTCATTCATTTGGGGAATATAAATAATAGTGAAAGGGAATATAAAGGAAGGGAGAAGAAATGTTGGGAAATATCAGGAAGGGAGACAGAACATAAAGACTCCTAACTCGGGGAAACGAACTAGGGGTGGTGGAAGGGGGGAGGAGGGCGGGTGTTGGAGGGGAATGGGTGACAGGCACTGAGGTGGACACTTGACGGGATGAGCACTGGGTGTTTTTCTGTATGTTGGTAAATTGAACACCAATAAAAATTAATTTAAAAAAATGGGGATGATGATCTGCTCATTGTGAAGATTATATGTGATAAAATATAGTGCTTAGTATACTGTACCTGGCATATAAATTAGCTTTTAATAAGTCTTAGCAAATGTAGACACATTTGTTGATTCCTCCAGAATCCATTTTCCCCTTCATCCTTTTCAGTTTCTTAAATTTCTCTCTTTTTTAAATAAGATTTTATTTATTCATGAGAGATACACAGAGAGAGACAGAGACACAGGTGAGGGAGAAGCAGGCTCCTCATAGGGAGCCTTATGTGGGATTCGATCCCCAGACGGAGATTATGCCCTGAGGCAAAGGCAGATGCTCAACTGCTGAGACAACCAGGCATCCCCAAATTTTAAATTTCTTAATCTTAAATTTCTCAGCTTTCTCAGCTGTCTAATCTATGTGAGAGAAACTTCTCTGGCCTTTTTCTGTGTCAGGCATGGTCTCTCAGTGGCCTAAGACAATCAGCTAGTTCTCTGAAATTCTTAGTCACAGAATTTTAGGGTGAGACTGATGACCCAATTTAAACCAGTAAAATAGGAGGAGGAAAGTTTACTGAGATCTTTTTGTAAAGGAGCATCCTCTTTGGTCATTGGGTTAATGAGAAAGCATGTAGCTTTTGTGTGGCTGACAACCATATGGAGACAACAAAGGACATCTTTTTGTGAGGTTGGTATCATTCAAGGCAGACTGAAGAAATGGAAAGAAACCAAGTCATTGGTAAAATCATTGAGCAACTGGATCAAAAAACACCTGAAGCCAGACTCTCTACTTCTCAGTTATATGAGTTAATAAATTTTCCTTATTGCTTAGGCTGTTTGAGCAAAGCTTTTCTCTCAGTTGCAACTAAAAGTATCCTGTTATAATATTATTGCAACATGCCAAATAGCTGACTCATTCTATTTTTTTTTTTAAAGATTTTATTTATTTATTCATGAGAGACAGAGAGAGAGAGGCAGGCAGAGACATAGGCAGAGGGAGAAGCAGGTTCCATGCAGGGAGCCTAATGTGGGACTCCATCCGGGGACCATGGGATCATGCCCTGAGCTGAAGGCGGATGCTCAACCGCTGAGCCACCCAGGTGTCCCAGCTGACTCATTCTAAAATGAAGATACTTAGTGGCATTGCAAAATATATTCAGGTGACTAAATTAATTTTTCCTTTTTCTTTTGAATACTTAACGTTTTAAAATTGGGCTAAGATCGTACTTCTGAAATAATAAAATTGAGCTTTAGCTACATTGATCAGGAGATGGAGAAGAATTAAAATCAAACTGTGAAGGTCAGATTCCTTCAGACAACCTCCATTGCCATAGAAACAATAATAGCATATCAGCTATTATCTATCTGTCACTTGCTGTATTCCAGGGACGCTGCTAGGTGCTTTGCTTACATTTTCCTTTAATTATTTTATATGAGGAAACAGAAGCTTAGACAGTAGTTCTTAGGGCCTTGTACCTAAGACAATACCCACAACCAGCTGAGCTCTCAATACATAATTGTTGCATGTTAATAACTGCCCCAATATATGCAAAACCAGGTGCAGACTCCTGTCTACTTTCTTCCAAAGTCTTTGCACCTGTCACTATACTACATTGCTTTCATGCATCAAATGTTCCATCCCATTATTAGTAAAAGTCTGACCACTGATCTAATTTGCTGGATTGTTATCTGAGGCAAGTAACTGTCAATTGAGAAAGTTCAGCTTCTTTTGAGTCAATTCCTAATTTGATCACATTTACCATTTTTTTTAGAAGCTAGACTTCTTAGATCATTGCCAAGAGCAAGATAAGATATATAAACTCCAGGATGCTAAGCTCAAGTAGTTTGTAGCCCTCGAAGGAATTCTTTCTGTTACAAATTACATGCCTTGAGTTGACATCCAAGCCTTACCCCAAGGACTTTAAAAGAGAACTGAAAACTTGTTTTCCAGACATAAGTGGTTATTCCAAATAAAGTTTAGGAATTCTTTCCCAACCTTGAAATGCCTATAAAAATGACATTCTTTCAATTTGTCTTGAAATAAAAAAATTATCTAGAATAAAAATATGTGATTTAAAACAAGGTTTCAGCAAATTTTGCTATTGATACATGGCATTTTTTAAAGCATCCATTAATTGCGAAGTTGTAATATTTTGAAACGTTTTGTCATGTTCATAATTAATCAACTTTCATCTCACACAGTAAATGATAATCAAAAGTGTTTCATGTCTACGAAGAGTGGCCTTATTTTCATCAAGAAAAAAAAGAGAACTGACAAGTATCTAATCTTACTGAATTTTATAGCCTTTGATACTTTCTGCTACAGCTCTTTCTCTAAGTGTAAAATTCAAGGTCCAGATTGCTGAAAGTAGATATAAATCCCAGGCCTTCTGAGAGCACAGTGGTTAATATAGTCTTTAAAATTTTTCATCAGGGCCTATATGGTTAATTGGTAAACAAATTGATATGATCAGCATATATGTAATAATAACTACTATTTATTGAGTCCCTCCTAAGTGGCAGGGGAAGTGAAAAAGGTAGAATAATGAATTGGAATATGCATATTTGTTGAAGCTTGAAAACTAGCTTAACAAATGTTCTATTATGAATTATTTAACTACTCACTTTTCTCAGCTTTACAATGGAGAATCATCATAACTACCTTGTGGGTTCTTGTGAGGATTAGAAAATGTGTATTGCATAGAAGGCTTTGTGTATTCTAAGGTTTCAAGTTTTTTGTTTTTGTTTTTGAGAGAGAGAGGAAAAGAGAGAAAAGGAAAGGAGCAGAGGGAGAGGGAGAGAGAGAATCATTTTTTTGTACATATTTTTTTTATTGGAGTCGTCCAATTTGCCAACATACAGCATAACACCCAGTGCTCATCCCGCCAAGTACTCCCCTCAGTGCCCATCACCCAGTCACCCCATCCCCCTGCCCGCCTCCCTTTCTACCACCCCTTGTTCATTTCCCAGAGTTAGGGGTCTCTCATGTCTTGTCACCCTCACTGATATTATCACTCATTTCCTCTCCTTTCCCTTTATTCCCTTTAACTAATTTTTATACTCCCCAAATGAATGAGACCATATAATTGTCTTTCTCCAATTGATTTGCTTCACTCAGCAAAATACCCTCCAGTTCCATCCATGTCAAAGCCAATGGTGGGTATTTGTCATTTCTAACGGCTGAGGAATATTCCATTGTATACATAGACCACAGCTTCTTTATCCATTCATCTTTTGATGGACACCGAGGCTCCTTCCATAGTTTGGCTATTGTGGCCATTGCTGCTAGAAACATAGGGGTGCAGGTGTCCTGGTGTTTCACTGCATCTGTATCTTTGGGGTGAATCCCCAGCAGTGCAATTGCTGGGTCATAGGGCAGGTCTATTTTTAACTCTTTGAGGAACCTCCACACAGTTTTCCAGAGTGGCTGCACCAGTTCACATTCCCACCAACAGTGCAGGAGGGTTCCCCTTTCTCCACATCCTCTCCAACATTTGTGGTTTCCTGCCTTGTTAATTTTCCCCATTCTCACTGGTGTGAGGTGGGATCTCATTGTGGTTTTGATTTGTATTTCCCTGATGGCAAGTGAAGCAGAAGCATTTTCTCATGTGCTTGTTGGCCATGTCTATGTCTTATTTGGTGAAATTTCTGTTCATGTCTTTTGCCCATTTCATGATTGGATTGTTTGTTTCTTTGCTGTTGAGTTTCATAAGTTCTTTATAGATCTTGGATACTAGCCCTTTATCTGATAGGTCATTTGCAAACATCTCCCATTCTGTAGGTTGTCTTTTAGTTGACTGTATCCTTTGCTGTGCAAAAGCTTCTTATCTTGATGAAGTCCCAATAGTTCATTTTTGCTTTTGTTTCCCTTGCCTTCATGGATGTATCTTGCAAGAAGTTGCTGTGGCCAAGTTCAAAAAGGGTGTTGCCTGTGTTCTCCTCTAGGATTTTGATGGAATCTTGTCTCACATTTAGATCTTTCATCTATTTTGAGTTTATCTTTGTGTATGGTGTAAAAGAATGATCTAGTTTCATTCTTCTGCACGTGGCTGTCCAATGTTCCCAGCACCATTTATTGAAGGGACTGTCCTTTTTACAGTGGATTGTCTTTTCTGCTTTGTTGAATATTAGTTGACCATAGAGTTGAGGGGCCATTTCTGGATTCTCTATTCTGTTCCATTGATCTATGTGCCTGTTTTTGTACCACTACCAGACTTTGTAGTACAATCTGAAATCCGGCATTGTGATGCCCCTGACTCTGGTTTTATTTTTCAATATTCCCCTGGCTATTCGGGGTCTTTTCTGATTCCACACATATCTTCAGATGATTTGTTCAACTCTCTGAAGAAAGTCCATGGTATTTTGATAGGGATTGCATTGAATGTGTAAATTGCCCTGGGTAGCATTGACATTTTCACAATATTAATTCTGCCAATCCATGAGCATGGAATATTTTTCCATCTCTTTGTGTTTTCCTCAATTTCTTTCAGAAGTGTTCTATAGTTTTTAGGGTATAGATTCTTTACCTCTTTGGTTAGGTTTATTCCTGGGTATCTTTTGCTTTTGGGTGCAATTGTAAATGGGATTGACTCCTTAATTTCTCTTTCTTCAGTTTCATTGTTAGTATAGAAATGCCACTGATTTCTGGGCATTGATTTTGTATCCTGCCACACTGCCGAATTGCTGTATGAGTTCTAGCAATCTTGGGGTGGAGGCTTTTGGGTTTTCTATGTACAGTATCATGTCATCTGCAAAGAGGGAGAGTTTGACTTCTTTGCCAAGTTGAATGCCTTTTATTTCTTTTTGTTGTCTGATTGCTGAGGCTAGGACTTCTAGTACTGTGTTGAACAGCAGTGGTGAGAGTGGGCATCCCTGTCGTGTTCCTTATCTTAAGGGAAAGGCTCCCAGTGTTTCCCCATTGAGAATGATATTTGCTGTGGGCTTTTCATAGATGGCTTTTAAGATGCTGAGGAATGTTCCCTCTATCCCCACACTCTGAAGAGTTTTGATCAGAAATGGATGCTATATTTTGTCAAATGCTTTCTCTGCATCTATTGAGAGGATCATATGGTTCTTGGTTTTTCTCTTGATGATATGATCTATCACATTGATTGCTTTACGAGTGTTGAACCAGCCTTGCATCCCAGGGATAAATCCCACTTGGTCTGGTGAATAATCTTCTTAATATACTATTGGATCCTATTGGCTAGTATCTTGTTGAGAATTTTTGCATCCGTGTTCATCAGGGATATTGGTCTATAACTCTCCTTTTTGGTAGGGTCTTTGTCTGGTTTTGGAATTAAGGTGATGCTGGCCTCATAGAACGAGTTTGGAAGTATTCCATCCCTTTCTATCTTTCGGAATAGCTTTAGTAGAATAGGTATTGTTTCTTCTTTAAACGTTTGTTAGAATTCCCCTGGGAAGCCATCTGGTCCTGGACTTTTGTGTCTTGGGAGGTTTTGGATGACTGCTTCAATGTCTTCCCTGGTCATTGGCCTGTTCAGGTTTTCTATTTCTTCCTGTTCCAGTTTTGGCAGTTTGTGGCTTTCCAGGAATGCATCCATTTCTTCTAGATTGCCTAATTTATTGGCGTATAGATGCTCATAATATTTTAAAAAATCTTTTGTATTTCCTTGGTATTGGTTGTGATCTCTCCCCCCCCCCTTTTTTTTTCGGGAGAGAGAGAATCTTAAGCAGGTTCCACGTCTAGCAGGGAGTCTGACATGGGGCTTAATCCCATGACCCTGAGATTATGACCTGAGCCAAAATCTAGAGTCATAAGCTTAACTGACTGAGCCACCTAGGCGCCCCTGTATATTTTACTGGTGTTATTGTTGTCATTATTTAATTTGAAAGACAAAATTAGGTCAATTAGCTATAAGTGGCAGAACCAGGACTTAAATGCTGCTATAGTGTCTATCAAGATATCCTTTATATTCTACTGATTTAAAAAAAAATATATTATAGTGGAAATTGGGACTATAGGATTTGGAACAGAGGGGGAACTCGTTCTTCACTGTGGACATTCAGGGCTTCATGAAAGGATGATGTTAGATCTGCATCTTAAAGGATCAGTAGGATTTTTATGAATGAAAATGTCCAGCATTTTACCTTTCCTCCAGGCTGTTTAGAATCTTGGTAACATAAGTAGTGATAACAAATAGGTTTTCCTATTAATTTATTTACAATAATTTATGGCAGAGTACTGCAATCAATTAATGATGTCTGTCAAGAGTCCATCAAAATCCTAGAGGAGAACACAGGCAACACCCTTTTTGAACTCGGCCACAGTAACTTCTTGCAAGATACATCCACAAAGGCAAAAGAAACAAAAGCAAAAATGAACTATTGGGACTTCATCAAGATAAGAAGCTTTTGCACAGCAAAGGATACAGTCAACAAAACTAAAAGACAACCTACAGAATGGGAGAGGATATTTGCAAACGACATATCAGATAAAGGGCTAGTTTCCAAAATCTATAAAGAACTTATTAAACTCAACACCAAAGAAACAAACAATCCAATCATGAAATGGGCAAAAGACATGAAGAGAAATCTCACAGAGGAAGACATGGACATGGCCAACATGCACATGAGAAAATGCTCTGCATCACTTGCCATCAGGGAAATACAAGTCAAAACCACAATGAGATACCACCTCACACCAGTGAGAATGGGGAAAATTAACAAGGCAGGAAACAACAAATGTTGGAGAGGATGCGGAGAAAAGGGAACCCTCTTACACTGTTGGTGGGAATGTGAACTGGTGCAGCCACTCTGGAAAACTGTGTGGAGGTTCCTCAAAGAGTTAAAAATAGACCTGCCCTACGACCCAGCAATTGCACTGTTGGGGATTTACCCCAAAGATTCAGATGCAACGAAACGTCGGGACACCTGCACCCCGATGTTTCTATCAGCAATGGCCACAATAGCCAAACTGTGGAAGGAGCCTCGGTGTCCATCAAAAGATGAATGGATAAAGAAGATGTGGTTTATGTATACACTGGAATATTACTCAGCAATTAGAAACGACAAATACCCACCATTTGCTTCAACGTGGATGGAACTGGAGGGTATTATGCTGAGTGAAATAAGTCAATCGGAGAAGGACAAGCAGTGTATGTTCTCATTCATTTGGGGAATATAAATAATAGTGAAAGGGAATATAAAGGAAGGGAGAAGAAATGTTGGGAAATATCAGGAAGGGAGACAGAACATAAAGACTCCTAACTCGGGGAAACGAACTAGGGGTGGTGGAAGGGGGGAGGAGGGCGGGTGTTGGAGGGGAATGGGTGACGGGCACTGAGGTGGACAATTGACGGGATGAGCACTGGGTGTTTTTCTGTATGTTGGTAAATTGAACACCAATAAAAATTAATTAAAAAAAAAATTAATGATGTCTGTCAAGTAGGCCAAATGGAAAAATTTTGGCATCTCTGCCTTTTCTTACTATTTTATGAGAGTCTTTCCTTTCTTAATTTTTGGTCCTTGGAAGAATGCCTTTATCCAATATGGCTTTATGTGTTTGTAGGGACAACTATATATCTTATTCAAGCCAGAGACATGGCGAGCAATATTGAAAATTAAAAACGACATGTGGGATTTAAGCTCCAGCCAAACTCAGCAGTGTTTCATTGTCCATTCTCTGATTACATATCTCCTATCCTGGGTGGACACACCCATATCCAGTTCAAGGGCTATTCATGGTCACCATAGCCCTTTAGACCACCTTCACAATCTGCACATGTTTTCAGTTTTGTTCTTCAAGAGACTTCATGCTAAAATTCCTATCACAGCTAGGGATATGTTATTTAAAATGTCACATAGGTATTGTAGAATAAACCTGTCTAGACAAGGGGCTGGAAGATACATTTTCAAAGGATCTCTTTCAGTCCTCTTCAAAATAGCTCTGTTATAATATCTGGTCTTTGAGAAAGTCCTGAGAAATATATATTGAGCTGAGGGTATATAACACTTGTTAGAAAGTAATTCCTCTTGGGATCTTTGAGTTCTCAGACATAAGTCATCTAATGTAAAGGAGCTTTTGATGACCCCACTAGCAATTCCCCATCTCAGTGGAGAGAGGCTCCTTCTTATCCAAGGATAATTGGCACCAGAAAAGGAGCTTTGAAAGCAAATCCTCTTCACAAGGTACCAGCATTTCATGGAGAATAGTTAATCATTCAATCATCAAAAAGTTTGGTTAGAATGTGAATAAGGGTGCTTTATCTTATATTTAATACAGTCATGGTTATGAATCTGCCCTAATTAGAATGAAGAATATACCAAGTGTTTTTAGTTTTCTTTTTTTGCTGTAATTTTTCTGCATAAATCATATAAGAGCACCAAAAATCATTTTTCACTGTATATTTGCCTTTAGCAACTTGGTTATAAACAGGGGAATTTTTACAAAAATATTCAAAGGTTGATCTATTTTTTGGAGAGCCTCTCAATCCTCTGATATTAGGGTTACTTTCTCTTTCTAAAAATAACTGTTTTATTGACATAAAACCCCCATACCATACAGTCCACCCATTTGAAGTGTACAATTCAAGGGTTTTTAGTATATTTGCAGAGTTGTGCAACCGTTGCTGCAATCAATGTTAGAACATTTTTATTATCTAAAAATAAATCCCGTACTCATAAGCTGTCATGCCACATCCTGCCTCTTAACCCCTGGTCCCAGGCAACCATTAATATTTTTCTCTATATATAGATTTGTCACTTCCAGACATTTCATATAAATAGAATCATACAATATGGTCTTTTGGAAGTGACTTCTTTTTTCAGTTAGCATAATATTTTCAAGGTTCATCCATGTTGTAGCATACATCAGTACTTGAAGCCATTGTATGATATTCTATTATATGGATATACCACGTGTCGTTTATCCATTCATCAGTTCATGAAAATTTAGGTTTTTCCACCTTCTGGTTATTGTGAATAGTGCAGCTATGAATATACATGTACAAGTATTTGTTTGAATGGCTGTTTTCAATTCTTCTGAGTATGTTTCTAGAATTGGAATTGCTGAGTCATATGGTAATTTTATGTTTAATCTTTTGAGGAATGGCTAGACTCTTCCAAAGCAGCTACACCATTTTACAGTTCTACCTAGAAGCATTTTCTTCTGCAACACTTATTTGTCATAATCATTTTTTTTTCTTCTTCAACTGCTGAGTTGGATAATCCACCCATATCCTCATTTATGGATAGTTTTGTCAAGAGCCTGAGCAGTTTTCCAATATAATGTCACCAACTTCATGAAATTCTGAGCTTTTATCAGAATTTGCCACTGCACTTTGCAGTGATAGATGCTACATCCAATTTACATATTTCTGGAAGCAGCTCCATGAAATGTGTATTATTAACTGAAATTTAGATTCAGGCAAGTTAAATAATTAGCTAGCAGGTAGTAGTTGAATCACTAGGTGAACTATTGTGAAGAATGGAATTGACTTTTTAAGAAAAGTAATAGGTTCAAAGGTGGCTTTACCAAGAGGCACTACTAATCTCTGAGCTTCCACATAGGCCATTTATTTTCCCCAGGAGTTCCAAGGAAGTAGTATAGACTGTTTATGCTGTAATTAACAGGAAATGTAACCAAATGTGCATTAAGCCACTGTAGCTTATTTTCTTTTTTTACATAAATTTATGTAAATTTTACATAAATTTAACACAATTTTACATAATTCCAAGTCCTAGGGGAGGCAGTTACAGACCTGGTTTAGCAGTTCAATATATATATTCATATATATTGACATATATCAATACATATATATGAAATATATATATATTTTACATAAATCAAAGTTGGGAATTAACATCCTCCCAATTTAAAGATGAGAACCTTGAAGCTCAGAGATGCTGAGTAACATCGCACACCTAGTTAGTAGTAAAACTGGATTTGAATTCTAAAGTCTTTGCTATAGCACATGGTCTCAAAGGCAATATGTCCTATTCGAAAAATGTACCCCTAGGTGGATAAACTCTTGCTTATCATGATGCTACAAGTAAGAGAGAAATGGAGGATTAAAAAGCCCTTAACTTTCTAGAATACAAGATTTTGTGTTTATGCGTCATGAAAGGGGTTTTGGAGGTATTGGTTTCTTGATAAGTTTTACATACATACATGTATATATACATGTATGTATGTAAAACTTGAAGGCAGGTGAACCAAGCGATTTTAGTATTCCTTTAGTCAAACTAATGTATTTTTCTTCTGAATAGCCACGTGCTTACTTGGAAGATGAGCAAAACCTTAGGTAAATATCTTTCAATTTCTTCCTTCAAATTCATGGTTGTGTTGTGAGAATTAAAGTGAGAACATATATTTTACATACCTGATCTTCACAGCAGTCCTCTGGCCACCTACTGATCTCCATTTTATCCTTATGAGAACTAAGGCATAGAGGAATTAGTAACTTGTCTAAGGCCACCCACTAGTACATAGTAGAATTGAGACTTGAAACCAAAACCCATGTTCTTAATCTGCATCATACTATGTGAGCTCCATGCTAGCATTCCAAGATGAGAAAAGGTTAGTACTTGAATTATGATTAAGAATATACATTCTCGTATAAATATTTTGATCTTGGGTCAACTCTCTCCAAACCTAACAATTCTAATAAGGACCCTTAAAATAAAACAAAAGTTGTACCTCAAAATAAATTTCCTACTTCAAACTCTTAAGTGTTGTTGGTGTTGTAGAAAGAGGTACTGTGGATAACTTTAGAAGCAAATAATCCCCCCAAAAATGCTATTTTATCTGGGAATGAAGCTGTAGCCCATTGTGAGACCTAATGAGAGGAACGCTTAAATCAGATATGTTCAGATGACTTCCTACTGCTCCTCTTCCTTCTGCACCTAGCAGTCCAACTCTGGTGTGGGCTATGGAAACTATTCATGAGACTGATGTATCAAATGGTCAAGAATAAGCCAGAGTAGACTATCTCTGGCACCAGAGGTTTTAATGAATTTATAGATGTTTCTGGCTTGTTTGCAGAGCAGGTGGCCTTTCTACTTCATTGGGACTATCTGTCTATATGTTGGGAGGGAGTCATTTATCCAAGGACCTCTTTGACTTCATGACATGCTCTGTGTAGTAGTACCATGTTGCCTTTGCCCTAGAGCCTAGTACAATGATGCTTATGAGGCCAACTATTTGCTTGTGTCTCAGTTCCAATTTCCTTTTTACTTTTCTACAGCAATGATGTGTTCTTCTCCCCTTATGAGCTCAATGTTTTTAGAAGATGGTGCAGTTAAGTTAGGCAGGCCCACATCTGGAGCCCACGTTTGATACTTTCTAATTATGTGATATGACACAATTTACCTACTTCACTAAAACTTTGTTTCCTCACTGATAAAGGAAGAATAATATAGGGTTCACTGAGGATCAAATGAGATCATGTCTGTAGAGTATCTTTAACAAATAACTGCTCTAACCAATGCTGGCCCCCTACCCCCTTTGCTTTACCCTAAATCATCAAAATCCCCCTTTTAGAAAGTTGCTTGTAAACTCAGTCATAGTTACATTGAGTTGCAATGGATGAAAAGGTATAAAGGGTTGCTATTGCCTTGGCCACCTTTGACTGACATTAAAGAAAGAATTTCTAATAGTGGAATTCCAACTATACTCAAGTCAATGAGGGGAGATGTTTGGAAGATCAGGGGACTCCTTCTGGATTCCAGAAATCAAAACATGGGGGCCAGTCTTTCCTATCGAAAAATATTGAGAAGAAAGGAAAAAGAAATGACTATTTTTTGAAAATGCTAGAAAGAGTAGATTTACTTGAAGTAGCTTTCAAGGGCTAGGTGGACAGTGTTCTTTCTTTTTAAAGATTTTATTTATTTTAGAGAGAGAGCAAGAGAGAGCATGAGTATAGGGAGAACAGCAGAAAGAATCTCAAGCAGACTTCTCATTGAGCACAAAGACTGATGCAACATGGGCCTCGATCCCTTGACCCTGAGATCATGACATGAAGTGAAATCAAGAGTCGGACACAAAGAATTGAGCCACCCAGGCACCCCTGTTTCTTAAAAGTCTTTCTTGCAGCTCAGATTTTATAAGACTGGGGATTGGCAACTTTGTGCCTATTTATCCTAATAAAACTCAATGAATATTAAAGAATTCCCAGTGACCTAAGAGTATAGGACTCCATGGTTACTCTTCAGGAAAACAATTTGTATCTAAATAATTTTTGACGTGAAGGCAAACTAGGTGTTGTAAAACTCCATAAAGGAGAAGCAGCTAAACGCAGGCTGTTTATCAAACAGTTTAATTTGCCAGGAAGACAGGGAAGAGTAAACCAATATGATGAAGGCCTTCTGCTCAGCTTTGTAATAGAGAACATAAAATATTTACCTTGAAAAATTGATGATGGAGTCCACAGTTCACAGAAAATTATGTTACCTTTCTGAGGATGTCATGGGAACATTTTTTGGTCCCCTGTTTGGAAATTGCTCATTTTCAAAACTTCATGATTCATTTCACAGTATCTCTTTGGAGTTAAGCAAGCAAAGTCAACAGACTTGATTTGAAGAGGTAGTTTATGACAAAGGTCAATAGCACAGGGTTTGAACTTGTTTAATGTTGGTTCTCTAGAAACAGAATCTGAGATGGAACTTTGTGTATCTGAATTTTCTCAGGGGTGTGCTTGGGAACCATACCTGTACAGAAGTGGGGGAAGTAGGATTGGGCAGGACGTTAAGTTTAAGTGTGATGCAGTTGCAAAAGAAGCCTCAGAAAACACCACAGGCAGTTCTTTGAGTGATCCCAAATGAAGGCAAGGTGATTGGACCTTGG
Organism: Vulpes vulpes; assembly: GCF_048418805.1. NCBI lineage: Eukaryota > Metazoa > Chordata > Mammalia > Carnivora > Canidae > Vulpes > Vulpes vulpes. Next base: position 20,645,972 of record NC_132792.1, on the reverse strand, counting down.
TATCTTTTATCAGGGGGGCATAATGTTGGGTGAGGCGCTTTCCTTTGTTGAGCGAACACTCTTTGTGGAGGGAAATTCTGGAGAGTACAGTCACGGGTCCCTAGCAACCAACACAGCTCTAGGGCTGGGAGTTCTTGTCCTTTGATCCTACTCCCTTGCCTGCCATGATCTAGCTGTTCAAATAGGACTGAGTGTAAATATGCTGAGCCTATAAAATGAGTATGAGATGGTCTTTTAGGTTCCTTTAAGACTTAATGTGAAACAAGTGTCTAGAAGAGGATGTGTTACAAAATAAAGGTGTAGTATTACAATCATATACATGCTGAGGTGGACCTAGATTTTGGGATAAAGGTGGAAATTCTTCTTAGGGGAGGTTAAAGGGATCAGAAGTTAGTGTCAAGAACTAATGAAGATCTGTCAAGAGCATAACCGTGAGAACTGAGGATCTATTCACTATAAACCTTCTTACAAATTGCCCTCTAGCTGATTTTATAGGTCTTACACTGAGTATGGATTCAGGACACAAGCTCTAACATCATCCTCATTCCATCAAAAGGCCAGTTACCTCACAATGAAGCTCAATAATCAGCCCACACATATTGCTTGTCCTCTGCACATACACACAGACACACACATTTGTGCTTTTTTCTGTGCTGTCCATCCTTATGCTCCATTCTATGGTGAAGTTCCTTTGAGGGTGGCAAATATGCCTGATTCATGTTGGTCTCCTTTTGAGAAAGCTGTGTTTCCTGATGTGGGTTCAATGGAATATTAATAGGTATTATAAAAAAAAGTAGGGGTCTTGGGTCAAACCAGTTTGTGAAACAAGAACGGAATGTAGGTAATAGGGTTTCCTGAGCAGAACATTTTTTGTTGTGGTACCTCTTTTAAGGTTACTGTTTCTTGGGACATACTTTGGGACACATGCCTAAAGTAGAATAATTTGTATTAGGTAGGAAGTATTAAATACAGAAGATGACTTTAAGCCTCATTCTTCTCTTCAAATGGTCCTAATGGGTATTATGTGCTAGTTCACTGGTGTTCTAGGGTAGCTGTGGGGTCATTTATTGAATCAGTGGGCAGAAGTGTGTTTTTTTTTAAAATTTTATTTATTTATTCATGAGAGACACACACACACAGAGAGGCAGAGACACAGGCAGAGGGAGAAGCAGGCCCCATGCAGGGAGCCTGATGTGGGACTCGATCCCGGGACTCCAGGATCATGGCCCGGGCCGAAGGCAGGAGCCAAACCGCTGAGCCACCCAGGGATCTTCAAAAGTGTTTGTTTAGTGGGTCAACTTCAGGTACAAGTGATAGTTGTGTAATGATTTGGGAAAAGAGGAAGGAGAAACGGCAAGGAATGCACTTGAGTGCCAGGAGCAGACATTAGCAAGAGAAGGAAGAGAATTCTGGGAGTCTAGACCATCTTAAACTAATCCTGGAGAAACCACATAAGGCTGTTCATCCAAACCGGCAGAAAAAAACAGAAATCCAATCTGAGATACTGAAGAAAATAAAACAAAAAAAGGATAGGTGCCCAGTAAATAGTTTGGGGAATAAGAATCTAGGATACCCATCTACTCTAATGCATCTCAAATGCTCAGTAAATATTCATTGAATGAACAGATACTAACAGCAAATGGAATTTGATATTTAACCAAAGCCTTTTTGAATTAGGGGTTTTGCACATGCTTTCTTTTGAAGATCAGACCTGATATCAGACTGTGGGTGGGCTGGGCTCCACAGGACGGAAACCAGGTTACCTCAAGGAAGTGGAGGAAGGGAACAGCAGGCAGCAAGGCAGGTCTCTCTGAATGTGGAGGGAGAAGTAGCTGCAAATGAAGGACTCTTGTAAGTTTCTTGTTTCTCCTGTTAAAATGTGCCTCAACAGCTGCCAGTTTCGTTTTCCACTTTGGGTTGCCTGTTTTGTCACTAGAAACAGATATATCCATCATTTTAATAGGGAATATCTGTAGATGGTACAGGTTTCACATGTATTTACATGGGAAGTCTGCAACCAACAGAAAGATTGCTTTGATGAGTACACAAGGCAAGAGATTAAAACGTATCAGTACACTTCAGGCTGAACAGAAAATATTTGCCTCATTTTCTTTCTGTTATGAGAATGGATGCTTAAGAGAGTATGAAAAATGGCTTTTCTTTTTTCTCCATTTATTCTGAAATTTTACAGTACATTGTTTCAATAATACTCCCACCCACATAGATTTTTTAAAAAGATTTTACTTATTTATTTGAGAGCGAGCAAGCGAGCGAGAGAGAACATGAGCGGGGGGGGGGAGGGGCAGAAGGAGAGGGAGAAGCAGACTCTCTGCTGAGTAGGGATCCCCCCCCTTCCCCGATGTGGGGCTCGATCCCAGGACCCCGGGATCATGACCTAAGCTAAAGGCAGATGCTTAACTGAACCACTCAGGCACCCCGAAATAGATTTTAAAAAGATGTTTCCAATCTAGGCTATGTATCACTCTTCAAGCATGTTCACAATAGGATAACCAATAAAATCAGGGAAAAACAATGAGGTTTAATGTATAGTCATATGGTAAAGAGAATCAGAGTGCTTGGGTTCATGCTCTGGCTCTAATATGTATAAGCTGAGAGAACTTGAATAAGAAACTTCACGTTGTATGCCTCAAGTATTTAGTTTTATTAAGCTATGTACTGTGGTTATTACCTACGGTAAAATAAAGGTAATAATAACATCTCTTTTATAGGGTTGTTTAGATACTAAATTAGCTAATATACAAAAAGCACTTAGAACTGTACCTGGCATGAAGTAAATGCAACACAGTACTAATGTTAAAATTATTATTAATATTAATGTTAACATAGTCATGGGGCCCAGTGCCTTGGACTAGATTTGTCTTATGTTCTAATATCAAGCTGCTTGTAAGCTATTTGCTTACAGCTTCTGAAGCTGCTAAATAATACTAGAATGAAAACACTAATTCAAAAACATATATGCATGCCCTATGTTTGTTGTGGTATTATTTTATTTTTTCATAATTTATTTTATTTATTTTTTTTAAGATTTTATTTACCGACAGAGAATGAGCACTGGCAGGCAGAAAGAGGAGAGCAGGTTCCCTGCCTAGCAGAGAGCTGACACGGGGCTCAATCTCAGGACCCCAAGATTGTGACCTGAGCTGAAGGCAGATGCTTAACTGACTGAGCCGCCCACGTGCCCTGCAGCATTATTTACAAAAGCCAAATTATGGAAGGATCCACGTGTCCATCAATAGATGGATGGATAAAGAAGATGTGGTACACACACACACACACACACACACACACACACACACCCTGGAATATCACACAGCCATAAAAAATGAATCTTGCCATTCACAACAACATGGATGGATCTCTAGAGTATAATGTAAAGTGAAATAAGAGAAAGACAAATACCATATGGTCTCACTCATGTGTGAGATTTAAGAAACAAAACAAATGAACAAAGAAAAAAAAGAGACCAAAAAAACCCCCAGACTCTTAACTATAGAGAACAAACTGATGGTTACCAGAGGTGGTGGGGGGATGAGGTGAGGGGGAAAATAGGTGAAGGGGGATTAACAGTACACTTACTGTGATGAGCACTGAGTAACATATAGAATTGTTGAGTCACTATATTGTACACCCGAAACTAATAGAACACTGCATGTTAATAAAAAGTGCTTCAATATATTATCCAATTTCAAACATCTTCATCAAGTGGATAGGATATTATCATTTCCATTTTATAAATATGAAAACCAAAGAATGAAAGTAAAATGATTTATCTAAAGTTGTTAGTTACTTCCATATCAGGGGTTAAAACTGAAGTTTCCTGGTCTCTAGGGTCCTTTCTTAATAAACTTTGTGAGTGAGCACCCACTGTGTGAAGGAGGCACCAGAGAATGTCACTTAAATGCACTAACCATGAGAAATGACTTTTGGAATTTATATACCAAATCAAGGAGCTTGCCAAAAAATAGCCCAAGTATACTTCATATGACCTTATATGATTACCATTTGTTAATAAGTTCATCATCAGTTGGTACTATGAAGAGGAAAAACATGAAATAAGCCAAACCTAAAGAAAATGGATGGGTCATTAAAAGAAAACGTTGGGGGGATGAGGTGAGGGGGAAAATAGGTGAAGGGGGATTAACAGTACACTTACTGTGATGAGCACTGAGTAACATATAGAATTGTTGAGTCACTATATTGTACACCCGAAACTAATAGAACACTGCATGTTAATAAAAAGTACCAGAATGAAAGGTTTCCTCACCCCTCTACTTAATTTTTCTCTCAGTTTCCTCAAAGCATCTCCTTTCTTATTTTCCATGTTTATAGTTCTTTCATTTGATAAAAATATCTACTAAACACCTCCTCTGTGCCTGACATGGTTTTTGACCCAAGGGAAGCAAGGCAAAAGTTAGTGCCAACTTGATCTGAGACTACAGTGAAGAGGGTGGGAGAAAGTTCTTCTATGGTGGAACTGACATTCAGGGAGGCTGAGAGTGAGTAAGGAAATAGACAAATATGAAAATTTCGGGAATACCATGAAGAAAATAAAGCAACATGATACAGGAGTGACTGAGTGATGGAGAGAAGTCTAAATCTGATTGGCTTCCCAAGGCCAGGGAAGACTTTGCTAAGAAGTTTCTTGGCTGGGTGAAGGGATGAGGAAGAGAGGAGGTGTTTTGCTTTATTGTTTTAAATGAATCCATTTTGGACTATTGCTTCCCACTCAACAGAGAAGTTATCTAGACCAGCGCTGCCCAATAGAAATATGTGAACCACTTATGTAAGATTTCTGGTAGCTGTATTTAAAAAAATTAAAAGAAATAGGTGAAGTTAATTTTAAACATATATTTTAACATAATATAGCCAAAATCCTATTTTTCAACACATAATTAATTGCCTGAAAAAATAATGAGATATTTTTACATTCTTGTTTTTCATACTAAGTTTTGAAAATCCTGTATTTGACACAGCACATATCGATTTGGACTCACCACATTTCAAGTACTCAGCAGCCACAGTGGCTAGTGGCCACTGTCCTGGACAGTATGGGTCTAGACCACAGATTCATGAATTGTGGTTCTTGGGGCCAAATCTGGAATTCCACCTGTTTTTTGTTTGTTTTATGGTTTACCAGGTAAGCATTGTTTTTACATTTTTGTAAAAAAGATTTTATTTATTCACTCATGAGAGACACAGAGAGAGAGAGAGGCAGAGACATAGGCAGAGGGAGGGGGAGGCTACCTGTAAGGAGCCTGATCAGGACTCGATCCCAGAACCCCCTGGATCACAACCTGAGCCAAAGGCAGACTCTCAACTACTGAGCCAACCAGGTGCCCCTTGGTTTTACATTTTAACATGGTTAAGCTTTAAATGGTCCCACAAGTACTTACATATTAGCACTGGTTTTGTTTTAAAAGATTTTCTTTCTGGTCCTTTAAGAAAAAGTTTTCAGATCCCTAATCTAGACAATTACAACAATTACCATAAAGACTTTGAGGCCCCAGAAAACAAGATCCATTTTACTCCATTTTCTTTTCCCAATAATCAGCACAATGCCTGGAAGTAGTTGAAGCTCAACATAACATAAAATTGAATTGCTTTATGTAAAAGCGCTCTCCGTTGAATAAATTGTTTGAAAAAATGCTAATGTCTATGAAATGACTGTCAGGGGCGACTAAAGGAGGTGAGGCCCCTAAGGTGGGTCTAGCACATGTCTTCAGAGGACTTCCAAATGCTTTTAGGTCTTATTCAGAAGGTTAAGATCTCAAGCACTTACAGAGGCAGGCAGAGAAGAGGCACATGCCGGGCACAAGATGATACAAAGGCAATGGCCAATCAGCTTCAGCGCAAGGAATGTTAAATGCGAGATTCAAACATCAGAATGGGGAAGAAGAGGGTTGGAACAAATAGTTTACAGTGTCCCTCTTATAAATGAGAGGGCCCTATTGGATTGTATGGTTAAGCAGAAGGAGCTGGTTTCATTTATTATCACAGAAAACAAACATTATCATTCCGGCTAACTTGAAAAATTCACAAAGTGCTTCCAGGTGACTTTGGGTTTTTCTTTTTAATAGGACTACCAGTCTGGTCCAACTGCTGGCATATTTAAAAAAAATCTTTGCCTTTCATTTTCCATCTATACTTGGCATCAGGTAAAAGTACAACTATGGTAAAATTTGCAATTACCTAATAACACAAGCACAAAATCTTTATTTCACTCATAGTCAGGTGTCCTGTATTAATGTTTTAAAAACAAATCAGTTGCTCTGCTTTTGGGTAGATACTATTCATCCAATAAGACTGCTTAGCTATTTTGAAGAGAAGGACTTTTTACATCATGCCACTTCCCTTAATAGTCTGCAAAGACAAACTATGTTTTTTTAACTTAATTTCTAAAAGTGTCTTTAATTTTTTTAATTTTGAGAAACAGTATTTTTACACATTTTTCATTCTGATATCTTTAATTTTCTTTTGGAATTTGCAGCCTAATTCTTTGGTCTCCTATAAATCAAAAGCTTTCTGACTTTGAGATATGCTTACCTACCGTTCAAGGTCTTGTCTTAAATGCTATTTTGTTCCACAATAGTTTCCATGATCTCTTTCTTATCCAAGTTAAGTATAATTTCTTCCTCAGATCATTCATTGCTCTTAACCTGCACCTTCCTTATGGCAATCACATTTGCCATCATGTGACATAATCTTTATTGTGCATGTATTATCCACATGCCAGGCTGCAACCTCTCCAAAGGAAGGATCCATCGATGTATTTTCAATTCCATGACCCCAAATACACCAAGTAAGCATATGCTGATAGCATTGCACATTCTGCTGAGAAGCCATACATGATCCTATTCTTGCAGAATGGCTTATTCTGGCACCACAAAGGGGTAGGGAGCAAGACTCCATAGTCCCTCTGGTACCCACCCACCCCTGCAGGCCTCTGCCCATCATTACTCTTAAACTCAGTCAAAGGAACACAGGATTTTTTTTTTTAATTTTTTTTTTAATTTTAATTTTATTTATTTATGATAGTCATACAGAGAAAAAGAGAGAGGCAGAGACACAGGCAGAGGGAGAAGCAGGCTCCATGCGCCGGGAGCCTGATGTGGGATTCGATCCCGGGTCTCCAGGATCGCGCCCTGGGCCAAAGGCAGGCGCCAAACCGCTGCGCCACCCAGGGATCCCGGAACACAGGATTTTAATTTTCCTACCAAAAGTCCAAAGAAGTTCATTCTTTGGTACTTAGCTTAGGTAGGAAAGAAATTTTATTTCATATGAAATTTAGGAAGTTTAAAAAATAATTTAGGGGGCACCTGCCTGGCTCAGGCAGTAAAGCATGTGACTCTTGATCTTGGAGTCATGAGTTCAAGCCCCACATTAGGCATAGAGTCTACTTTATTTTTTTTTTTTTTTAATTTTATTTATTTATGATAGGCACACAGTGAGAGAGAGAGAAGCAGAGACATAGGCAGAGGGAGAAGCGGGCTCCATGCACCGGGAGCCCGACGTGGGATTCGATCCCGGGTCTCCAGGATCGCGCCCTGGGCCAAAGGCAGGCGCCAAACCGCTGCGCCACCCAGGGATCCCCTAGAGTCTACTTTAAAAACATAATAATTTGGGCTGATTAGATAAAGGGTTGTATGTAGCCTTTACTAAAAGTTTGCTTCATGGAACATTAATTCCATGAGTTGTTAATAGGTTTAGTTGCAAAGGGTGAGAGGAATCACAAGTTTGAGAAATGCTTGGATAAACAAAACTGGTTTGTATTTGAATGCAGAACATCTCAGAACTTTTATGTACTCCGAGTCTTTTGGAAGAGACCAGAATAGTCAGCATTTCCTAATTTATTTCTAAAATCACAAAAATAGATTTCTCAATGAATTTCTTGGATGACTAATGTTTTCCGGGATACATGTTAAGAATCATATCCTGGGCACCGTTAATCATATAATAAAATATATTTTGAGTGAGTGAATGAATGAACTGATGGTGAGTTAGGGCCAACAACATCACTCTACTCTCTCCAGACAGCCAAAGGGAATGGGCAACAGAAGCCCACATACCTACTTCCAGTTCCATTCACATTTTCTTGGCCCATAATTTTCTTTGATTGAGGGCAGCTGACCCAATCTCTCTAGGGCAGAAAATCTAGCTGCCTTTTCTTTTTCTTTTTTTTTTTTTAATTTGTTTTTGTTGGAGTTCAATTTGCCAACATATAACATAACAGTGCTCATCCCATCAAGTGCCCCCCTCAGTGCCTGTCACCCAGTCACCCCACCCCCCGCCCACCTCCCTTTCCACCACCCCTTGTTTGTTTCCCAGAGTTAGGAGTCTCTCATGTTCTGTTTCCCATTCTGATATTTCCCACTCATTTTTCCTCTTTTCCCCTTTTTTCCCTTTCACTATTTTTTATATTCCCCAAATGAATGAGACCATATAATGTTTGTCCTTCTCCGATTGACTTATTTCACTCAGCATAATACCCTCCAGGTCCATCCACTTCGAAGCAAATGGTGGGTATTTGTCGTTTCTAATGGCTGAGGAATATTCCAGTGTGTACATAGACCACAGCTTCTTTATCCATTCATCTTTCGATGGACACCGAGGCTCCTTCCACAGTTTGGCTATTGTGGACATTGCTGCTAGAAACATCGGGGTGCAGGTGTCCCGGCGTTTCATTGCATCTGTATCTTTGGGGTAAATCCCCAGCAGTGCAATTGCTGGGCCATAGGGCAGGTCTATTTTTAACTCTGAGGACCCTCCACACAGTTTTCCAGAGCGGCTGCACCAGTTCACATTCCCACCAACAGTGTAAGAGGGTTCCCTTTTCTCCGCATCCTCTCCAACATTTGTGGTTTCCTGCCTTGTTAATTCTCCCCATTCTCACTGGTGTGAGGTGGGATCTCATTGTGGTTTTGATTTGTATTTCCCTGATGGCAAGTGATGCGGAGCATTTTGTCATGTGCTTGTTGGCCGTGTCTATGTCTTCCTCTGTGAGATTTCTGTTCATGTCTTTTGCCCATTTCATGATTGGATTGTTTGTTTCTTTGGTGTTGAGTTTAATAAGTTCTTTATAGATCTTGGATACTAGCCCTTTATCTGATACGTCATTTGCAAATATCTCCTCCCATTCTGTAGGTTGTCTTCTAGTTTTGTTGACTGCTTCTTTTGCTGTGCAGAAGCTTCTTATCTTGATGAAGTCCCAATAGTTCATTTTTGCTTTTGTTTCTCTTGCCTTCATGGATGTATCTTGCGAGAAGTTACTGTGGCCGAGTTCAAAAATGTTGTTGCCTGTGTTCTCCTCTAGGATTTTGATGGATTCTTGTCTCACATTTAGATCTTTCATCCATTTTGAGTTTATCTTTGTGTATGGTGCAAGAGAATGGTTCAAACTGCTTTTTCATATGAAGCACAACTCCTGAAATCTGACTAATAAGACTTTAATAGCAACTGGTACCTACCTGAACTTCTCTTTTGGTGGCCTCGTAAGCTAATCATATTTCAGGGACAGAAACTACAATGTCAAATGCCTGATGGATACTCTTCTTGGGAGAAGAAATAGCAGGAAATGGCTTTGAACTTAAGGTGACAGAGGTAGCACCAGACTATCTGCAGCCTCCTCTGGGCTTTCAGAATATCCCCTGGCATGAGCCACTGAGAACATTTGCCTTCTCAGAGTTATAGCGCACTTCTTTGTAGAATGGAGTCACACATTAAGAGGTAAGTAGGCAAGGTAGGCACAGAAGGGCACAAGGAAAGAGAACTGTGCCTCCTTCACAGGAGGAATAAAGCGTTCATTCCGTGAATCTTGTTGATTGCGATCTCCTGGCTGCCTTCTGTGTGCTTCACTTATAATTAAGTTCCATATATTTTATTGGGATTAGTGACTTGTCAGCATTTTTGGAACTTAGTACTAAGCATTCAATGTAATAACACTATTTATCTTCCACACGAGTACATTTTAGGGTGATGGATAAGGATAAGTCAAGAGCACCCACACAATTTCCACAAACTTCCATTTGTTTTTTCCCTTTTAAGAAAGCAGAGGGGCAGGATGTATTTTTCCCCTTCCTTTGCTCAGCAGAAACAGCAAAGAGACATGCTTAATGGAAAGCAAGTATGCCCTTAAGAAATTTTTGTGTAAGAGTTTTTAGATCAATGCCCAAACTAATCCCATGCTCCCAGAAATTGACCTTCCTCTCGCTGTACATGATACCCTCTCCCGTAGGGCAGAAACAGGTTTATTAACCTCCTTTCACTTTGCACTGATTCTCTGTGGTGGAGGGGAAAAAGCACTTAGATGAAGCATCCCAAATTTGACTTTCAGCCTCTCCTAAATGTGTGATCTTAGACAAGTTGCTTTATCTCTCTGATGCTCAGATTCCTATCTGCAGAATTGGGAGTGGGGCAGCTGCAATATGTGCATGCACTGGGAGCTTACCACCTGCCAGACCCTCTGCTGTGCAATCTAGACATGTGACCATGCTTCATTTTCAAAGAATGAAGAAAGTGAGATAGGCGTTCCTTTTTTTTTTTTTTTTTTGAGATGAGGAAACCGGGATCTAAAAAGATGAGAGGACTTGTCTGAGGTCCCACATTGATGAAGCAGCAGAACTTTGATTTGTGCCCAGGTATAACTGATGCCACAGCCCAGGCACTCAGACACTAGACTACACTAATATTCTGGTTGTGGTGGGGAAGAGAGAAGATGCCCTAAAGTGTGTTGCCATTTATAAAGTACATAAATAGTTCCAGATATAAGGTTCAATTTATCAGATGCGTATAACACCCAGTACTCATCACATTACATGCCCTCCTTAATGCCCATCACCCAATGACCCCATCCCTCCTCTACTCTTGCCTCCCCTCCATCAACCCTCAGCTTGTTTCGTATAGTTAAGAGTCTCCAGGGTTTTCTTCCTCTCTGATGACTTCCCATTCAGTTTTCCCTCCCTTCCCTGTGATCCTCTGTGCTGTTTCTTACATTCCACATAGGAGTGAAACTATGAAATTGTCTTTCTCTGATTGGCTTATTCTCAGTAGCACTCCTAGTGCTTACTGAGGGTTCTGTTCTGCAGAAGGGGCTGGAATGAAAGTACAGTGTGTTTCCTGATGGGAGGATATTGTCCAAAATAAAAAGTTTTGCACTTGGCTGGTAACAGAAGGAAGAAAGTGGAATACAGGCAAGGGGAAGACAATCTCACTTTGGCTGACCTGCTTGGTCAGCCCCCATCTACCACTCCAGTACCATTTCCTATCACCTGCCCCAGTGCTCCCATGGCTACTTAGCAGCCTGCTGTTCAGTTGCTTCCAAATCAAGCTCTTCCCCCTGCATTAGGGCTTTTGCATGTGTTTTCTTCCTATTCTTTAGTCTCTCTCTCTTTTTTTTTTGAAAAATATTCATTTATTCATGAGAGACACATAGAGAGAGGCAGAGACATAGACAGAGGGAGAAGCAGGCTCCATGCAGGGAGCCCGATGAGGGACTCTATCCTGGAACTCCAGGAACCCGCCTTGGACTGAAATAATAGTGTTTAAAATAATAGTGAAGGACATTCTTAAGGACAAGTTGAGATAGTCTCAACTTATTAGAAAGATAATCAGGACTAGTTTTCATTTGCCCTAGTGACATATTACTTCCTGGTGAGCAAATAATGTCACTATTGTTTTATCTTATCCTCCATAACCTACTGCAAAAGCAATCAATGTTGGTGGGGAAATGAATTCATTTAAAGAGATACCACACAGCAAGGCCAACTAAGGGTAAAATTGTACTTTCAATATTTCCTAAATGGGATTGGTGTCCTTGGCCCACAGGGTTGCACTTACCTGTGTCCTACTGTAAAGTGCTTTGGCTCTGCCAGATTATTCATTGTTTTCTCCATTTATTCACAAATAGTGCTATCCCAATGATTTAATTATCTTAATTATTGTGAACCTTTCTACTGGTCAGACGTGAACGTATCACCAACTTCTGATACTCGGGACCTTGCAATTGTCACAGGAAATTCAACAGTCTATCCTGGTAACCTAGTCACCTTCTTCTTATGGGATTCCACTGCTTCTAGTGCATAGATTATTTTTATTTATTTTTTTAAAAGAGAATTACAGTACAGTCAAAAATTTAGTTTCAGGGATAAGTCTTCAAGGTTAGGACATCAGAGCAAATCTCAAAAAAAAAAAAAAGAGAGACAACCACAGAAACTATTTGTTTAGATAATTTTGACTTGCTTTGAAAACTACAGTGAAAGCTTTTTAATTCATCAACCCATAATTATAACACCCCCACATCCTCCAGGTGCTTTGCTAGTAGATCAATAGTTCTACATTCTCTTTGCTTGCTGCAATGGCTAATGAAGCTCAGTGTCTCTCACATAAAGACAAACAGCCAGTGTAATAGAAAGATAATTATAAACAAGTAAATTATTGGAATTGAACAGAAAACCAATTTTAAGACATGGTTTTTCTTCTGTACAAAGTTTTCTTGTTTGTTTGGAGTCATCTAACACTGTGAACAGATTCAAAATGACCCAGGCCAATGTCAGAGTATTTGACATTGAAGAAAAACTCACTCTTTGAGCAGTCAATTGGAAACTAACTATTAAAAAAGATGAAGTGGATGATTTTCCAAAATAGTGGCAAGATCTAAAGTATGGAGGTTTCAAAAGGTTGCAAGGTTTGTTTGATTTTTAAACTAAAGACCTTATTCCTCATTTGTAAGTGTGATGAAAATGCAGCATTCGCTAGGGACAGATCTTAGACATTTTCAGAGAACATCTCCTGCAGATTACAGTCGTACGAATAACCAAGAAACAGCCATAGAGCAAATGAAGAAATGATCCTGAGTTGTTCATTGGTTTATCAATGGAAATACAGTTATACATCAATGAATTGCTAATGGCTAATAACTTTAGGCAAATTAGTCATACATTGGTGAGCAATTCTTGGTTTTGTTAAAACAAAACAAAACGAAACAAAAAACACACACCAAACAAAAACTAAAAAATCTTTCATTAGGAAAAGATGCTCTTCGTGTAAAAAATGTATATATATAGGATTTTCTGCTTTCCTAAATTTATCGTTAATTATTGACCAGGCATGTTTCCTACATCCCATGTATGGCTCCCATGATCAGTTTATGTTGCCTCCCCATTATTTCTTTTTATGTAAATTTAGTAATATCTCCAAGGTTCTTACCAGTTCTTTATTAAATGAAGCCTAGCCATGCTTGGTGTGTGAACTGGATCTCTTTGGTCTTCTTCTTTGTCGTACTGGAAGGAATAAACTTCTGCCTGGACACAGTTGTTAGGTGTGACAGATTTTGAAGAAAAGCCTTTAAGCTGTGTCAAAATAATCTCCCTTTTTTAAAATTTAAATTCACCTGAGGACAGAGTGCCGTCAAGGCAGGTTCTGCTTTTGCTGAGTTATTGAGATGGTATGTAATGTACAAGTCTAAGAAGTTGCAAGGATTTGAATAGCAAACACTAATGTAATATATTTGAAATTCTGTTAACCAATAGGAAACTACGGTTATTAAAAGCTTGGGTTCTCTCCCTTACTCACCATTGAACTTTTTCAGGGAAATGCCCAAGAAATATAGGAAATATTATCACAGTGATGTGTGCTTTCTCAGCTGAGAATACTTCTTAGAAAATTCTCACAAGAAGCAATCTATTTAGGGCTCTACACAGAACCAGAAATTATAGATTTTTTTCTTCTTAAGCTTCCTAAGAAAAAAATCCAGGTCTCCTCACTATTTCAGTGATGAAGCTTTTGAGGCCATAATTGATCCAGAGAAAGTTGAATTATAGAGTTTTCCCAGTACCAAATCAGTTTGACTCCCTAGAGCTTCTTATTAAGAATAACATTAGGCCACATTTATAAATGCTCACCATGTGCTGAGTACTGTGTGAAGAACTGTCTGCACGTTTTGGTCATTTAATCCTCTTGAAACTTATGGTATATATTTTCATGAGGCCCATTTTACAGGTAAGAAAACCGATACTTAAAAATAGAAATCACCCTAGCCTGTTCAATTCCAAAGCTTAAATGTTCATATATTCTACTATGGAGCTTTCTAGGATTTTGACAAATGCATTTGGAAATTCAGAGAAATACCATTCTGAGGTCTCGAAATCTCCTAAATGCTGCCCCCAGAAGTAAGTCATATATTCGTCTATGTGCAATGCTAAGCCAGTGTGGGCTACTGATACCCCAGAAGACTCCCCCTGTGGGGAGTGGCTGCTTTCCAAGGGAATGGCCACATGCCTGGCAGTGGGCACTTCGCTGCTGGCTGGTAATAAGAAGAAGGTACTCGTCAGTTTGACCCTCTCATAGTCCCCTCCACACACCTGGTATTTCTAGATACACTTGATTATTTAAGGATTCCCTAACTATGTCCTGCAACCGTGTAACTCCCAAGCCTTCGATCTTAGCATCTACCTCTCAGCCCATGTCTGATGACCACATTCCTATACCTGCTTTATGGTCAACCTGAAAATCTCTTTTCCTGTCAAGCCTTTTTTTCAGCTTCTTAGGCATGATAAACTCCTCCATCTGCACCCCCATAACACTTAGTCCATACCCTGTTCTTAGCTCTTGTCACATTCACACATAATTATCTGCTTACCATCTGTTTTCCTATCTACATCATGAGTTCCTGGTAACAGGGATCATGCTATTTAATCAGTGCACAATGCTACGTAAATAGCAGGCAGTTAACATGTTTTTGCTAAACGGATAAGAGGCTTGATGTAAAGAAATACTTTATGAAGACTGTGGAATTGTCATTGTTTTGCTTTTCAACTTCTGAAAGCCAGCTGGCTCCTTTGACCTTACACTATTTCTCACACTTTGAAAACACCTAACATATTTTGAGCATGTGTCTGTTACAGAGTAGCTCTACATCAAAGTTCCTAAAGGTCTAAATCTCCTTAGAAAGCCTTGTCAATCTCCTAGGAGTTTCAGGCAGTTTTGCAAGTGTAGGGTATTCTTTAGTGGGGCTTTCTGTGTTAGGAAATGTCAGAGGAACCCCTGTGATCCTGAGAGATATTAGCAGAAGGGGGCTGCATGAAAGGCAGAGACTGTAGCTCTCTGGAGATGTATTAAAATCAGGGGTAACTTGGCTCAACTGCTGTGGAAAACAGTTTGGTGGTTCCTCAAAAAACTGTATGTAGCATTACCATGCAGCCCAACAATTCTACTGCTTGGTATCTCTCTAAAAAAATAAAAATAAAAACAGGCATTCAAATGTCTGCACAAACACATTCATAACAGGACCATTCACAGTAGACGAAAGGTGGGAACAGCCCAAATATCTATCGATGGATGAATGTTGGGTAAACAAGTTGTGGTATATCACACATTGGAATATTACTCAACCATGAAAAGGAATTAAGTGCAGATACAGGGTAAAATGTGGATGAACCTCAAAACCCTTAGGTGAAAAAAGCCAGACACAAATGGTCACATACTGTATGATTCCATTTACATGAAATATCCCGAATAGGTAAATCCATAGAGGCAGAAACCACACTGCTGGTTGTCACAGGGCAGTACCTGGGGAACCACTGTTTATTGAGCATTGGGATTTCCTTTCGGGATGCTGAAATGTCTGGAACTAGAGAGTAGTCATGATGGCATAACATTGTGATGCACCAAATACCACTATATTGTTCAATTTAAAATGGCTAATTTTATATTGTGAATTTCACCTCCATTACAGTAAGTAAAGTGTGTAGGTGTGTGTGTGTGTTTGCTGGGGGGGTGGGGGGGTTGTTTAAAGACCAAGAAGGAAAAAAAGTAGAAGAGGAGGTCAGACTGGGATAATGTGAAAGGACTGGACCAGCTGACACTGGCTTTGAAGCTGGAGGAGGGTCAGAAGCAAGAAATGAGGGCAGCCTCTGCAAGCAGGAACAGGCTAGAAACGAATTCTCCCCCAGTGCTTCTGGAAATGAACATAGCTCTCCCATGGCCTTGGATTTAGCCTGGTGAGACCTGTGTTGACTTTAAACCTGCAGACCTGTAAGATAATACATTGTATTTTTCTTAGCTTAAAAGGTAGCAAAATCTCAGGCTTTGGCTTTGCTGCTGAAAAGAACTTCAGAGATCTAGTGCCATCCTGATGAAAATAGAGTGAGAAAGATCACATTACTTTCCAAGGGTACATGGCTAGTTGTCCTCTATGTTTTGGAAACAGTGCTTCCTTCCAGTACGAGATAGGAAGGGAACAAACAATGAATGAGGATATGGTCCTAATTTTATGGAAGAGGAACATATTCAGTGGGATTAAGTAATTTAACTAATACCTCATATCTAGTACTGTGAATTTAATTTTTTAAAGCCTTTAAAAAATATCAAAGTAATGCATGTATATGAATAGTAATAAAAATATCACATTATAGAGGATAAAAGGACTTATGATGAGAACCATACATTTGTAATGCTTCTCACATCCATTCCTGATCCATAGCATTTACCATTTACTCTTCTAATTGCTTTTTGGTATAATTTAAATATCATTATATAATGCTATTATGCGTTATTATTTAGCAAATTCTTATGTAGAACTTATTAAATCCTTTACAAAAATAACTTGCTGATTTTTTTTTAAACAACCTTTGAGGTAGGTACTAGTATTTGCCTTACTTTGCAGATGGGGAAACTGAGGTGGTTAAGACTTACCGAACATAACAGACCTAGAAAGTGCTGGAGCTAGGATTTGGATTTCAGACTGTGTGCCTCAACTACTGCACCAAGCTGTCCAAACATTAGCCTCATTTTATAAGGGAGGAATTGAGGCTCAATGTGGCTAAGCAGCGTGCCCAAATTCATGGCCAACTTGAGATTAGAGCTTAGCTGGCCTCCAAGGCCCTGGTACTTTCTGCTAAGTATTTCTACCTCTGAAGGGGACTGTCCATTGAAAGGATAGAACCCTACGGTTGTCTTAACCCTGCCTGAGACAGGAGAAGGAGAGCTCATCAAGAGTTAGAGAGATTTCTAGCACATCAAGTGAAAGAAAAAAAATTAATGTCAAGAAAACTATTCTTTGATGACATATTTTCCTGGAATCATAAAGTTAAAATTCCATTTAGTCTCACTTTTAAAAAATAGTAGGTTTTTTGGCAGGCAGAAACTTGTTCAGCTGTTTTTCAACTACTGTGCTGCAGTCTTCCTGGAAGGCTGGTGCACAAAATGTTTTTAGGCATTGTCTGTAGTTCAGACAAGAAGACTTGAATTCTGGAGCTACATTTTCTCTTAGCTTACCATAATACTTTGCCTCTTCCTCTTTATTTGCCTTTTATTTATTTATTTATTTGACTTGAGCTTGAGTTTCCCTTATGGCTGGGTTTCCTTGCTCTAGACAGGGGCTTTCAAACTTTATTGTGGAAAGGCAGGCATCCATTGACGACACTTCAAAATTGCCCACAGAACGGGTGGGAGAAAGAGTGTGGAGTAAGGGGCATGTGCGCAATGGGGAGAAAAAAGCATCTCCTCCCAACCTCTTAAGTCAGAGAAGTCCTGGTTGAACGACCGTATGGATATTCATACAAAATTCTGTTGGAAAATATTCTATTAGGGAAAAAAAAATACTGTAAGGGGTATAGACGAATATGCAGAACTGAAGGAATGGGGTTAAGAAGAGAATACAAATAAAAATACAATGTAGAATAATGAGAAAACAAGGCATGTACATCTCAGGTAGGAGTCCACATGGTATTCCCCAGCCATGGGAAGGTCCTGGACACCGAGCACCCATCCAGCTGGGAAGGGGGAAAACCCCACCATAGCTTGGGCATTCTGCAGTGGGGGAGGCTGAATTGTGCTGGCAAGAGTTTAAAAGAGAGAAAGAAAAGAAAAAGATCAAGTGGATTAAATATAATAAAATCAAAGTCTTCCTTCTGGGGAAGTAGCTCCTTAATAATTGAATTCACTGTGGACTCAGGACGTTGCAGATGAAGTCAGAGAACATTCGGAGGAAATCCAAATTAAATTTTCACCGGAATAATGAAAGTGTGGAAGGACTAGACTGCCATCCTGAGGCAGAACGAGGAAATGATGACTAGATTGTTGCACAAATATTATAGCCGGATGTGACTCCTCTTGTGGTATCCAAAATACTCCTGAACAGTAATTCTATAAAACTCATCTTAGAAACCTATGTGGATCGAGGGTAAAAACCATGCAAACTATTCAGAATGGTCTCCCTGATAATTTAAGGCTCTCTTCTAACTCCTCAATTTCCTTATGTGAGGCAATTATTGTTTCTAGTTTATTGACATCTTTAATGCTTTTATAAAAAAGATTTATTTATTTATTTTAGAGAGAGCGAGCGAGTAGGGAGAAGGGCAGAGGGAGAGAGAAACTTAAGCAGACTCCCTTCTGGGCACAGAGGCCCACATGGGGCTTAACCCCAGGACCCTGAGATCATGACCTGAGCCAAAATCAAGAGTCAGACAACACTTAACCGACTGAATGACCCAGGAGTCCCTATTGTACATCTTTAAAAAGAGAATATGTGTGCTTATAATTAGTCATGCGTGTACATTCCTTTTGAAATGTATCAGTGACATCTGCTGCTATGTAGTAGACTTCTTTTCAATTTAACTGTATGTCTTGGAGCTCATTTCCTTTTTTTTCTTGATCGCATCATCCTTTATCCAATGAACACGCCAGAACTCATTTAATCATCCCTATACTAATGCACATTTTCAGTATTTTGCTACCAAAAACAATGCTGCAATGAATATCCTTGTCCATAGATCATTGCATACATGGGCATAACTGTAGAAAAAAAATTCCTAGAAGTGGAAGCATTAAAAGGTATATAAATTTAAACTGCAACGAGTTTAGTAAGACTGCATTACAGAAGGGGGAAGTCATGTTATCATTCATTTTGGAGAATGCCCAATGCTCTGTAGCCTTGAAAACTTTAAGCAAATTTGTCTCAAGTGACCTGGATTATTTTCTTTTTTGCATTTTTGATTTTTTGAGACAATTTCCCTGTACAATTAATAAGATGACTGTAATCTAAAAGATGGCAGGTTATGTGGTCACTAGAAGCTCTTTTATTGGTTCATAGGGGTCTCTGAAGAATCATTAAAAATCATTTATGGCCTTTAGGATCTTCACCTGTGGTTGTTGAGTACAAAATGGCCACAGATAAAGGGAAGACCGTGCTGGCTAAATAGCAGATGGACATGCTACAAGTGCAAAGACGGGAGAGATTTGGGGAAGGGATCCAGAAATACTCATGGCAAATCTCACCTCTGACCTGGACCTCAAAGCATAAGTGAAGATAAAAATAAAAAATAAATATGTGATATATATACACATGTATGTGATATATATACACACATATATATGATATATATATATACACATTTATGTCATACATATATATGCATTTTTATTTTTGTGTTTACTGGGCTGTGTTTATTAAACATCTCAATGGGCAAATACTTCTTCTCAGCTCTGCTGCTTCTACACATTCTATGAAGTGCAAGTTCCACTTTATTCACGAATCTCTTGACACCTGGAGTCACATTAAGGTCTGCCCCTATCTTATATGGGCAAATAATGCTACTGTCTGTAACTCATGGGTCCTCTAAGCTTTAATCTCTGGGGACAGAAGAAGACACCATTCAGTCCTTAAACAATTTTCCTACCCAAGAGGTCCCTTGATGGTAATGGCTGTATTCCTAGTAGAAGGCATCAGTAAATATTAGCTGCATGAATACATTCATTTTACGAAGCCTTTGGCTCTTCTATGCATGTATGGCTGGTACGCATATGGCAGTGTTTAGTAAATACTTACATCTTTAAGTGTTGTCTGGGATGCAGAGGGCAGAGTCTTCAATGGCATTTTTTAAATGGATTTTGGATTTCTTCTGACCTTCTCTGGACCTTTTGGTAAACTACTTTCTCATTCCCCACCCCGAGTAACGATGCTAATATATCTGAGCCAACACCTGAAATTCAG
The DNA here is from genome assembly GCF_048418805.1 of Vulpes vulpes. NCBI lineage: Eukaryota > Metazoa > Chordata > Mammalia > Carnivora > Canidae > Vulpes > Vulpes vulpes. The sequence goes on along the minus strand of NC_132792.1, from coordinate 20,625,967 downwards.
CCTTTCCTGTCTCTGTTTACCTCATGTAGCCTGTGTTTAGTGCATATGCCCATGGACGGTGCACATACAGACGCACACAAGTCCCTTTCTGGTCACTCTGCATGCTGAGCTTGAGCCTCCTGAGGTCATTTTCTTGAGAGCTTGTAACTCATTCAGAATGGAGGAACTCTTCACATACCCTCTTATATAAGAGAAGGAAGCAATTTGTGACCTAACAGGAGGGTTAACACCAGCTGGTCATAGTTTAGTGAGTTTAATTACTGGAATTTCTATAAAATATCACCCCAAATGACATCTGCGTTGGAACTGAACATGAGATTCTTTTTGGGTGAGCAAAATAAAACAGGCCAAGCACAGCTCTGCTCTAATCCTCGTGCCTGATGCACATGGGCTACAGTGACATTTCTGGGACTGATTTTTACTTAGCTAAGATGTGCTTTTTAATAAAACTGCAAGATAAAACTGGCGCTGGCTACTTGAAACGGGGAAGCAAAATATACAGTTGGAAAATGAAAATGAAAAGCGCTTAAGTAAAAGATCAAACGATTCTTTCTGGCCCACCCACCTCATCCCCCAAGCTAATTGATACCTATTTTATAGGTAATTGATACCTATTTTACTTCCTTGTAAATACTGTCCCCAAATGGAAATGACCTGGATTTTATTTTTCTCAAACGTTGTGAACTGGACTAATCTCAAATTTATTTTCATAAAGTCAAATGCAAACATTGACTAAATTGCAGGATGCTCCGTCTGGTTGGAAGGTGAGCTAATCCCTTTCGTTTCAAAGTGTGGTCCATGACCCAGCATCATCGGCATTATCTGGGAGCTCACTGGAATTGCAGAGTCTGAGGCCCTCGACACAGACCTACTAAATCACAATATGCATTTAGCAAGACTCCCAAGTACTATCTGTACACGCATGAAAATTGAGAATCACTGGCCCGTAATCTTGTCCTTCTTAAAGGCCTCCCATAGAGTAACTAGAGGACCATTTGCCCGAGTAACATAAACTGAGGACCAGATTTGAGAAGTTTCCAGCCGCAAAGAGAGGAATGCACAGATGCACGCTGCATTCCATGGTGCCAAACTGAAAGGTTTGCCATTTGTTCTGACTGTTTTATTGCCCTCAAACTCTGCGCTCAGCTTCTTGTGAGGCTTCCAAAACACAATGAATCCATGGAAAAATTAATAATGTAAAGGTTTTCCAAGGCTCTTGGCAGCAGAAGGGATTCCTAGTGGGGTTCACGTTGAGGAGGGGCAAAGGTGGGGGGGGACTTTGACATATACCATAATAGCAAGGAATTTCTAAACCCTTGTCCAGACTTTATCACTTCAGCTGGCTGAAAAAGGAATTTGTATGTGATGGATTCTAGGATTTGTCTTTAAGAATTTCTGACAGCTTAGCCGACGAGAGCCTAAATATTTTGAGCAAAGAACTTTCACACATTGGTTGCTTTCTATCTTTGGTCTTGTGTGCTTTAGTGTGAAGTGAGTTGCTTCTGCCATTCCCAATAAGACAGATTTCCACTCGTGTCTTCCTGCCCTCCCCCTTTTAGTATTTTCATTCGGGCAGTAGGCAGCTGAAATATTGGCCAATGAAGGAAAACAGATTTCCCAATGAATAGTTCTACACCATGAAAAAATGAGATTAGAGGAATGCCTAAACTAATTTGAGGATATTACAGTCTTCATCTCAAGCCTAATTCTCTGTAGTTTCACTCCTGGTTTATGGACAGAAATTTAAAGCCAGTACATTTTATCATCTGTATCATTTAGTCCCCTTTTGACTAAAGCTTTGCAATGTTCTCTTCAATTTCCATGAGAATGAATTTCACCTTTTATGACATTCAAAGGCAATTATGGTGTCTTTATGAAAAATGATGTCACTCTGATACCAGCAATAAAATAACAATGTCCTAATGCCAATAACTATATTAATCCTATCAGTCATCTTTCAGTTTTTCTGGTTTTGCTTTGGAAACTGCAGAAAACCTTCTGGTTTTTAATTTGCGAGCCATCTAGAAACACTTTACATCTTCCTTTGGTTGAATGCTCAGGAAATGGAGCAGAATTAAGTGACTAGCCCAGTAACAGGCAGGGTTATTTGGCCAATGCCTAAATCAGACAGGGTATTACAGATTCTCACGCATATGTATACATGAGATGGGGCAGGGATGAGGAAAGGTATTTTTAGGGGCTGTCTGGTCTAGATCCCTAGAATCCTGTGCAGTTCTTTTCCTTGCTTTTAAAGTTCTGCTTTGAGTGTTGCCCTCAGGGAAACACCGAGTCCCTATTAAAGTGTTAGCCCAAAGTCTCCCTGGTGTCAGGAAGAGACAGAGGCCTGGGACCTCTTGGATTCTTAGGTCCCATGGGCCCTTTCTGTAATAAGGCTGAGATTAGAACTAGGGGAAATAATAGATTGTTTAGTATTAATTTTGTATTCTTAATCATCAGCTTATGGGGTGGCCTACCCTATACAAATCAACTTTTGAAGTCCTACTGCTTAGGATCATATCAGGAACTTTTCAAGATATCAGAGACATAGAATGTAAAGCTTTCTTTGAGTAGCTTAAGTTTTGGTTGGAGAGAATATGCTTATAAACCAGAAATAATTAGAGAAAAAAATACAATGTATGGTTCTTACTTTCAGTTAGCATTAAGCCTGTTTTCCTAGCACTATCCATTTTAACCTTGTGGTGGTTTTGACTTTGGGAGTCATGGTCCCACTGGATACAGATCCTTAGGGCTTTTAGAGATGGGGAATCAGTGTGGTTTTCAATGGTGGGGAGAAACCTTTTAACAGAGAGAGGACTTTAGTGTATTTGTGAGCCTGAGCAGGAACTGCATGAACAGAGATACCAGGGATGTCATCCTAAATCAAGAGGTCAGACTAAGTCACAAAAGTCAGAGGAGATTGGCATAAATCTGGAAAAGTGAGTGACATACCTGATGGGCGAGCAGAGTACCAACTGGGCAAGAAAGGTGGGAGGTAAAATAAGCCAGATTTTAGAATAACTCAATTTACAAAAAGGTTATTTAAACTTGATCCTGTAAGCTATGATACTCAGACAATATTTCCCCACAGAAAACTGTAATATAGATGATACCATGACATATTCCAATGACTAGTGATTTACACAGGTCTCCATATTTTCTAATTATGATCCCCCCATTGAAAACAAAACAATAGGTTGAAATTCAAGTGAATGAGAGGTCTTTAAAAATAATAGATTGTATCATGGTTATATGAAAAAGTAAATTCTGCAACATCCGTTTATGATAAAAGCTTTCAACCAGGTGGGTATAGAGGGAACATAACATAATAAAGACCATATATGACAAACCCACAGCTAAAATCATACTCAGTGGGGAAAAGCTGAAGACCTTTCCTTTAAAATCAGGAAAGACAAAGATACCCACTCCTGTCATTTTTATTCAACCTAGTAGTGAAAGTCTGAGCCAGAGCAGCTAGACAGGAAATAAGAAAAAAAAGAAAGAAAGAAAGAAAGAAAGAAAGAAAGAAAGAAAGAAAGAAAAGAAAAAAAGAGAGGGATCCAAATTGAAAAAGTAAAAATGTCACTATTGTAGATGATGTGTTATTAGGTATAGAAAACCCCAAAGCCACCACCCCAAAACAGTTAGAACTAAGAAACAAATTCAGTCAAACTTCAGGATGCAAGGTTATAACTACACAAGGTGACTAATTTGACTAGAATTCTTGTGGTGATCATTTTATAATATATACAAATGATGAATCATTATGTTGCACACCGAAGGCCAAGATGATGTTATAGGTCAATTACACTGCAATAAAAAAAATCAATAAAAAAATTTAAAAGCCCAACTTAAAAAGGGGAATTAAGAACATTTATAAGCACTTAAATTTGCCACAAATATTTGGTATACATTGTTTTGCTTAATGTCGCCGAGAGCTTTTAGAAGTTTTGAGAGATAATTTGCATATAATATAGTTCATTTAAAAAAGTCTACAATTCACTTTGTACATAGTGATTCATAGAACTGTGCATCTTGCATCACTACCTAATTTTAGAGCATTTTCATTACATCAAAAAGAAACCCCTACTCACTAGCAGTCATTTTCCACTTGCCTTACCTGCTCGGCCTCTGGCAGCCACTAATCTACTTACTGTCTCCATGATTTGCCTATTCTGGATATATAAAAGAAATCATACACAATGTGACCTTTTGTTGACTGAATTCTTTAACATCACGCTTCCAAGATTCATCCATATTATAGCAGGGACATTCATTATTTTTAAAACCCTACTCTAATCTTGTAAGCGAGACATATTTATCTGTTTTGCTGATAAGAAAATTGAAAGGCTAAATGCTTTGCCCGAGGTCTCACAAAGTTGGCAGAGAAATATTCAAACCTAGGTCCCTGTCTACATGGTTCAAACACTTCCACTGTACCCCACTGATTTTCAAATACCTCAGAGTTCACTATATAATTTTTATTTTTTAAATTTTTATTTATTTATTTTTAAAGATTTTATTTATTTACTCATGAGAGACACACAGAGAGAGGCAGAGTTACGGGCAGAGGGAGAAGCAGACTCCCCACGGGGAGCCCAATGTGGGACTTGATCCCAGGACCTCGGGATCACGACCTGAGCGGAAGGCAGATGCTCAACCACTGAGCCACCCAGGCGTCCCTCACTATATAATTTTTAAATTGAAAAATATAATGCCTCGCAGCACACCAGGACTAGTTAAATAATCTTTTTTTTCTCCCTTTTTCCATGCTCACCCAAGGTACATTCCAAGGACAGGGAGACTGGTCTTCTATTCCTTCGGCTTCCATTCCTAGTGCTTTTGGAATGGTGAGCACAACTCAAAACCAACAGAAGGCAGACAGGCAGCACCACTGTGTGTTCTTTCATAGAAGGCGGTATTCTGTATCTCAGGCCACTGTGTGGTTTAGAACAAAGTTCAAATAAGAAAACACCAAACAATGAACAGAACCTGCCTTTCCTTTGCTGTGAAGAGTCCCTCACCAGGCAGCTGAAGTGAGAAGCCTGCTGGCACTATGGGCCTAAGCCACAACCAGATTTCGGTTCACCACCTCCCAGTTCACACTGGATCCGCTAAACTGAGTTACTAGATCTAGCCGTCAGGACCTTTTTTCTTTCTTTTCTTTTCTTTTCTTTTCTTTTCTTTTCTTTTCTTTTCTTTTCTTTTCTTTTCTTTTCTTTTCTTTCTTTCTTTCTTTCTTTCTTTCTTTCTTTCTTTCTTTCTTTCTTTTCTTTTCTCTTTTCTTTTCTTCTTTTCTTTCTTTTCTTTTCTTTTTTCCTTTCCTTTCCTTTCCTTTCCTTTCCTTTCCTTTCCTTTCCTTTTCTTTTCTCTTCTCTTTTCAAGATTTTGTTTATTTGAGATAGAAAGAGAGAGAGGAAAAAAAAAAAGCAAGATTGGTAAAGAGGGGGAGAAGCAGAGCTCTAGCCCAGGACCCCCGATCATGACCTTAGCCCAAGGCAGAGGCATAACCGGCTGAGCCACCTGGGAGTCAGGAGCTTTATCCTTAATTGCTCAATCCTCATGGCCCATTTACCTCCTTACCTCCCATGTATCCTCCAGAAGCACCAGACATCCACCTAACATCCACAGCCTCAGGATCCGGGCCAAAGTAATCCATCCCACTTTGACTTGGAGGGCCCAGAGCCCAAGGCTGAGAGCTTTGTTTCAGAGTCATGCCTTCTGTTTCTTTTTAATGGCAATCAGTTTAGGAAGGCAAACAATTGATCCCTCCCTGGTGGCAAAGCAGGGTAAGAAATACAGACACAGACTTGCTGAGTCTCAAAATTAGATGTTGGCCACTTTATTATCATCAATTTTAAAGTTCATTGCTTTTTAAATGAGTTGACAACTCTGCCTATCATTTTAAACTGGCAAAATTAGATGATTCCAGCCAGATGTCGAAGGAGAAAGGAGACTGCATTTTTTAAAACAAGCACCACAACACAAATGATCTTAATTCACCTCAGAAGGAGAAAGGTCACAGAAGATTCTCCTGAAGCTTGTGATTATAGGCAAGCTAGACTTTGCATTACATTATCATTGAATTTACATAAAAGAATAAAAAAATTAGGAGGTAAGAGAATAAATGTAAAGGCTGAAAATTGGGAACCAAAATAAAATGTTTCTTAAGATAAATATAAAAAAAGAAAAGTAAGTTTAGAAGTTGCACTGTTTTAGTTCTACAATTATTTAATTCAATAAATATTGATTAAGCACTTTCATGCTATAGGGTAAAGTAAGCCAGACGGAGGCATTGCTCTCGGGAAGCTTCTATTCTTTGGAGAGGTGGAGGTGGTAGTGGTGGTGGGGGAGATACTGATTCATCAACAGGTAGCTATTATAAAATGTTAAAAAGACAATAATGATGCAAATTCAGGGTGTTATGGGAGATATCTTATCTGGACGTGACCTTGACAATTGACAGACCTATGAAACAGTGACAGGTTGAGAACTGGAGAATGTAGTGACGTTAGCCAAATGAAGGTGGAAGAGTGCTTTAAGCAGAGTGTAGCCACGTTCACACATCCTCTCAGGAAGCTAGAGAGAGCCATGGCTGAGGAGTCATAATTGTTTGGGGAGCTGCTGTCATAAGCAACATGGGGTTATGCAAGGAAGACCATGAAAATGGTAATACTGTTTATTTATTGAACAAATAACTGAATACACATTTAAGGGTGTTTGTCCTCAATAGGTGATGTTATTACTTGAAAAAAAAAAAAAAGGCAATTGAGAATCTAGTAATGGGGCCTTAAAGCCAAAGGGCAAATTTATCCCCTTTGAAAATATGCCAAGCAGTCCTGAGGGGATGGTAACAGCAGATGATTCTTGTTCAATAAACAAACAATTTGGTTTGGAATGGAAGGCCAAAACATCCCCGGGGCAGACGACTGCTCCCCGGAGGCATGTCAGCGGGTTAACTAGCACCAGCATTGCTCCTGAGTAGTTTTCAGGGAACAGGTTTGTCTTCGGGGTATAATTATTTGGGCCACCTAATAGAAGTCTCAAGCAGGTCAACCCCTGAAATAGGGCTCTTTCCTCTTTTTAGCAGAGCTAGAACAAAAGGAAACTTAAAATCAATTACAGAGAAAGAGGAAACCTATTTCTGTTCTTTTGGAGACAAAAGACTTAGCACAATTGGTTAAAATTCAAGAGGAATAAAAACCTCTTGGGGCGGGCAGAATGCAGCAGCCCTAAAGTGAGCCTCTGCTTCAAACACAGGCTTGTGGTGCCATCTACCGCTGGGAAGGCTCCCTCCACCTCGAGACCAGCTGGTAACTGCCTGCTGTTGCTGCGGTGCTCCTGATGGCTCCATCAGCAAGAAGCATGAAACAAACATGAGGCAGAGAATCCAACAGGGGATTTAACACTTCGTGGCCAGCCAGGAATACATTTCCCTACTGACAATATTCGCTTCTTCATCCTCTTTCTTTGTGAAAAAGGTTCATCCTTCCAGAGATCTCACTGGGACCCAGCCCGGCCTTGAAAGAGCCCCAATTGGACCTTTTAGAGCATGCTGGAAGGTGAAGGTTTGGACCATTCACCCCACTTTTCCCCTATGGGAAGGTCTGAATGTTTCTATTGCACGGACCCCTTGAGGGTACTTTTCATAGCCTGAATGCAGGAAAGCTGGACAAATGCTCTACCAATGAAGTCTTGGTGGACAATTTCCATCTGTCTCCCCATCAATCTCACCTTTCGTTATCTCCATCCTGTGGCTGTATTCTTACCTATCCAACAAATGATCTGGGTTTAATCAAACAATTGATTTATTGCCTATGTGCCATAAATCAAAGAAGCCCCTGACTGCCAAGTCCGGTTAGTGGTTGCTGGGAAGGGACAAACATAACCAGCCTGGGTTAATATCATCCCAGCCCAAAGCGAAGTCATTGGATGCTTTGGCAGCTCTTGCAGTCTTCTTGTGGACAAACAGGCAGGATCTGTTAGGCTTTGGAAATACTGAAAACAGGCTACCCACTCCCACTCCCACTCCCACTCCCGTTTTTGAAGAACCAGGTTGGAGTCCCTGACCTGGATGAGCTGACTCCAGGCATCTGCAGGGTAGGCACGATGTATACTCTGTTCTCAGCAGCAGTTCTTTTAAAACACGGCCAATGCAGAGCTGTGAAACTAATAAACATCCACAAGACAAGCCATCTGTTTGTTTGTTTAACATTTGGGTACTAATGTGAACCTGAGCTTACAGAACTCTTCAGACAAGCTGATGGCCCCAAGATTTCTGACACTGTCTCTTTATGCCTCTGGTTCTTTACCCTCCTTCAAGGAGAGCAGACTTCTTTTTCCTTTTTTTTTTTTTTCTTCTTAAGCTGACAGAGGAAAATAATCCATAGAATTAAAGCTGGTTTACTCTGAGCTGTCAACATCCCGGTGACAGATGATGGTATATGAGAAAGTCTTAGGAATGAGCAGGGGAAAAAGAAACATTTTGTGAGCCACAGAGGGCAGGGTCAGGGGGAAATGTTGTGAAGGTCCCTCCCTGAACCCTCTGGGGTTGGGCATTCTGGGAGAGGCATAAAAGCAGCATTTCAGATCTTTGCCTGGTTGTTTATTTTGGGCGTCAGAGGTAGCTAGGTTGAGCCGCTCAGAATTAGAGAGGGCAGTTCCTTCTGTGAGCAGTTCAATGAGCCTTCCACTGATTCACCAAATATCACCCTCACCGTCATACTGCTCCTCACTCCAATGTGTTTCTCATCGCCCTCTCCAATGCCGAGAAAAATACAATCACTGCAGCAAGATACAAATTAAGCTCTTATTATGAATATGGGGATAAGATGTATCGCACAGAGTAGGTAGTCAAGAATTATTTAACTTAATAAATAAACAAATAGATGGGGGACGCCTGGGTGGCTCAGTGGTTGAGCATCTTCTTCAACTCACAGGATCGAGTCCCACATTGGGCTCCCCACAGGGAACCCGCTTCTCCCCCTGCCTATGTCTCTGTGTCTTTCATGAATAAATAAGATCTAAAATATATATAAATAAATAAATGAATGGATGGATGAATAAATGATGGGACAAATAACTAAGAAGATAAGTAAATAAGACAAGGGAACTAACATTTATCAAGTGCCTAATCAGACCTCATTTGTCCCACCTACATTATCTAAGTAAAAAGGGGGCCATTCTTAAGGATTCCGGTAGACCAGAAATAGAATTGATGTAGTCCTTAATTTCCTTTATAGCCAAGAAATCAAAAAGATCAGATTCTGACAGGGGACCTGCTAGCCACAGATCTTCAGGTCTCATCTGACCTTGGTAGATCACTCTTTCAAGAGGACAACCATATTGTATATGTTCTGTGTGATTGACTGGAAAGAATTGGTTGAATGTGTTCATCAGATTCCAGGTCAGGAGGCCAGTAAAGGGATGATCATTGGAGCAAGAATTGGGTCAGGGGTTGGAGGGAGAGGAGCTAGGACTAGAATGGCATCAAGATATTTTCTTTTCTCCTGTTCCCCTCCTATATTCCTGCCATTTTATTTCAAATGCTTTAATTGGCACAATTGTTCAAAAATGCATTTTTATGTACTTATTATGGTAACACTTTATGCATCTCATCCTTTTGCTGAACTGCCTCATTTATTTATTACTAGATCCTGCTGATTATTATTATTTTCAATATCTTTAAAACAGCTTGACTTTATGTTTCCTAACTTTCTTTTTCTATCTGGTTTAGTAGAATGGTTCAATATACTGTGGATATTTGAACAAAAATGTTGACCATTGTGTTCCTACTGCCTGGCAAAGTGCCTGGCATGGGTGCTCAACAAGTATTTGTTGAATGAATGAATGCAATAAATCTTCAGCCTAAAAACATAATGTTCATTGCTAAAAATAAGACTGTGTTGTTCTAAGATCATTGCCCTTGCAACATTCCCTATCGGATTAAAAAACAATCTCAGTTCCATTTCTTTTATAGGGTGAGCATGAGCATAGTAAACAGAGAAATAAATCTTGATCATAATGTGCTGTCTTCAAGGCCAATGTTAAATTTCCTCCAGTGTTGGTCTTACTGAAAATTTAAAAAGGAGGATTTTAGAAATATAGGCCTTAATTTAAACACTGGAGATTTTTACATGTCAGTATCATAGTAGATAACTTGGTAGAATTTTAGGGTGAGTCAAATAAGATTAATATGAAGGCTTTGTAAACTAGAAGTCACTAAACAAGTATAAGCTATTAACAACATCAATGATGACAACCCCAACGAGGTAGATTTGGGGGCAGGTAAGGCTTCTTATACTCCTCAAATGAAAATGTATAGAGCCACATTTCTATTCTTTCTGCCATATATCAGCCCCTAATGGTGCCTTAGCCTCCCTCATGGTTACTACATAATGTTGTTCACACATCAGCTGTTTGTAACTTACAAAATCCTCCCAATAACCTTATGAAGCTGGAGTGTTTTTAGCCATGGAAGCAAGTGGAGAGATTATTTAACTTTCCTAATGTTGCAAATAGCATGTTCTATTGGCATTCAGACACTGGACTACAGCTAGGTGATGATAATATCTGAATAAGCCCTGCAGTCAAGCCTTTAAAAGACTCATTTTCTATCCAAGGAGGTCCCAGCCACAATCATTACAATTTGGAGACTGTAAAGTTCCACTTATCATTTTCAGAGCCCTCAGGAATACATCAGTCATTTGGAAGCTTTGAAAATATTTTTATAAACTGCCATCATCTTTACCTACGGCCCGATGTGTGTTCCCAAGTGGGCACTGTGCCCTTCTCCTTCTGAAAACACTGAATAAATCCTTTGAATCACCTCATGAACTGATAGGTCTCTTTATCAGAATAAGCAAGAACCCACCTGCCCCATTAGAAAATAGCTTTCCAAAAGTGGAAGCTGATATATGGCTGCTCATGAGAATGGCCCACAGTGATTAAGAAGAGCGGGTCCATTGTCACTCACAGAGTGGCACCGTGTGGCAGTCCTCACAAGCTGCCTCTCTCACTCTGAAAAGCAATCTTCATGATATACTGGGATGGTTCATATAGGATCCATTTTAAAGTGTTTCAAGTGACCCCGGTTTGAGCCTTTACTTCTTCTTCTTCTTCTTTTTTTTTGGCACTGTATTCTTTTAGTCCAGTATTCCTGTACTAAAAAAGAGTGAAAATGTCAAGACCTTGCACAAATTGTACTGACTTGACCCTTGGAAGGCAACAGCATGCTCTCTTCCACATCATTACTTTTATTACACTCCCTGCCACATCTCTGCAAAGGAGTGAGACAGGAAGCACGGTGCGCGGCTTGTCCCCTGGCTGAATGAGTCTGTGGCCCGACCCTGCTTTGTCAAGTCCGGGTGTGTTCATCATCCACTGGAACACTGGAGCAGGTTCAACGCCAGACTTGCTCTCTATGGAGTGGCAGCCGCGGTGGTGGCTAGCAGCTCTCTAAGAGCTAGGTTGCAATTAATCATGCAAATGAGGGAGGGAGGGCGAAAGCTTGGATGAATGGAAACCCATTTGGGGAGTCTCCTCCACCACAGATTTCTTGCTAGAGAAATTAACATTAAGCAAAACAGTAGTTGAGGTTTTATCTGCCCTCCCACCCACTCCTTCTTTAAAAGGGTAATGAAGTTAACAGGCCTCTGAGGGAAGGGGGAGAAGAGGGGTTCAGTGGTCAGACCCAAAAGATAGATTCTAGTCAATCTCTGCAGACAGGCTGTGGCATGACCTTGGGTGAGTTACCTGCATTCATTTACTCAGTCTTCCCCTCTAGGAAATGGGACTAAAATTACAGATGGATTGGGTTCTATTATTAAATATTAAAGGATATTAAAGGATAATTATGGGTAAGGGATGCAGAGAAAAGGTGTAGTATTCTTGCCAAACATGAATCTCTGTGTGGTCAGAGTATAGTCTAAAAGGAGACTCTGAGTTAAAACTAGAGAAGAAAGAGGGAAAGATGTTTAGTATTTCTAGGATGAAACAGGAGCCAGGAGAAAGGGACAGATTATGAAGCTATTTGATGACTACAGTTTATCAATTTGTTAAGACTGTGCTGACTGATTGGGTCCGTAGTTCTCAGTGGGTATGGGGCCAGCCCTTAGGGAGTGTTTTCGAGGTTTATGGGGCTGGTGTGGTCATTGTAATGATCAGGGAAGCTCTTTGTGAACTGGGGCAGGGATACTAGAAATCCTGTGATAAGTGGAACAGACAGTTCTGCCCCAAACAAATTGTCCTGTACCTAGTAACTTCTGAATGTTTACCTAGACATCGATTAGACAAAGAAAGACTATCTAGTGGCACCTAGATGGCCTAGTCAGTTGAGCATCCAACTCATGATTTCAGCTCAGGTCGTGATCTCAGGGCCCTGGGATCAGGCCCTGCATTGGGATCCGTGTTCAGTGGGTAGTCTGCTTCTCCCTCTCCCTCTACCCCTCTTCCTGCTCATGTTCTCTCTCTCAAATGAATGAATGAATGAATGAATGAATAAATAAATAAAGACACTCTATCATTATCTAAACCTAGGAACAAAATATGTTTTTTTTTTAAAGATTTTATTTATTTATTCATGAAAGACACAGGGAGAGAGGCAGAGACATAGGCAGAGGGAGAAGCAGGCTTCCTGCGGGGAGCCCGATGCGGGACTTAATTCCAGGACCCCAGGATCACAACCTGAGCCAAAGGCAGACGCTCAACCACTGAGCCACCCTGGCGTCCCCCCCAAAAATATATATTTAAATCAGCATGATACTTTTTGGGGGGGCACAGTTTTAATATTTTCTAAGAATACAGCTGCTGTATAAATTGAGAAAATATTACATTTTGTCTTGTTCAGAACAGTATCAGGATTTGTTTATTTCAGAAAATCATATCACCAATGGCAACACCACTCATGATGTGTGAGTTGCCAATATCACAGACTTGTGAGTCGGCTGGGTGGTAGTGGTGGGATGCTGTACAGAGGTGTAAGCTTCTGGTTATTTTGTTTAACCTCCCAGTGTTATCACCTCCCAGCTCTTACTTTCTGAAGTGCAAGTGATTTTATTATAAATTATGTTTCTTTTTATTTCTTCTTCATGTTATAGTTAATTAAACCATTTTACTGATTTTTAAGAACATTATGTGTATAGACTGGTTCTATCGCCTCTGAATTTCATTTCAGGATAATAAAGGGTGTCTTAAGCCTCATTTACTTAGTGGTTAGTTGTGTTTTAGTAGTGATTCTTCCTCATTTGCTAAGATTCTTCTCTCTTTCAATATTCATTTCCGATAATCTGGCTTTTGTCCATTCTGATGCAGTCTGAGACTCATGCCTATGTATATTGAAACCCCAGTTGTAGACTGGATTCAAGTTTTCTCTTGGTCTGATGCAAATAGAGGACGGAAACAGAAAGCAGAGGTGGTGGTGCCCATATTCATATTCCGGGATGCCTGAGCCTTAGCTCTAGCCCAGCTCTTATGGGAACCACTATTATAAAAAACTTTATTAACCTCACTGAGCAAATGTGGAAATCGAGAATCCAAGAGGTTAATGACTTTTCCAAGGTCTCCAAACAAATCAATGGTAGAACTGGGATTAAGCTTCATTCCAAATCTGAAGCCAAAGTTTGCTACATTCTTGCTCCCATGACTCACACTGTTCCATTTTAAGGCAGTGAACTCATTGTTATCGATAGCAGTGACTTAATGACGAGAGTGACTAGAATAATTACTCACACTTGCATGCGAAGATTTTTAATGTTTTAAAATGGACTTGAAAAACGATGAGCATATCTGGCTTTTCCTATCAATTTGAGAAGACTGAACAAGTAATGGTATCCATGAGAGAGAGAGGAAGGAGGTCTTTTAGAGATACACAAATGAACCCACAATGGTAGATCCACAACTAGAACCCAAATCTCTGCATTAACTCCAACTTTATGCTCTTTCTACCATATTACACTGAAGATTCACTATCGGTATGGATATTTTTTAATAAAAAAGAAAGCTAATGTTGAACAGACCTTGTATGCCAGATTTAACTTAGTGCTGCTAAATCATTTACATATGCCATCACATTTAACTTTCAAACAACTCTGTGCACCTCACAAATGTGGCTGGAACCCTATTTTGGAGGTGAGTTAACTGATAAGAGTGTGAAATACTTAATAGTCTTCACTTTGTGGTCCTCAATGGTGTTTGCTTCGGCAGCACATATACTAAAATGTGGTCCTCTATGTGCAAGCAGACTGAAGGACACAAAAATCCCTGCCTTCCTGCATGGAACAGTACTCAAGCTTCTATTTATTACAGGTACAAAGTGTTTTCTCCTTCATCGGGGTGAGACTAGAATACTGGAGAGAAAGAGTTAATAGTGTCAGAGCTATGTAAATTATTATTTAGATATGAGGTATTTCACGGAAATGGTAAAGGATTGCATAGGGCAAGGGAAATAGAGTTTTATCCCAGAACTAGCCAGGGTTAGATGAGTCTGTTTTCAATAGCATTAGCTACCAAACCTCACATGGATTCTGCAGAGCATTTTATTCAGAGCCCTAAGACTCACACCACAGTTTTTACTTACCTCTGATTCTCTCAAAATATTTTGATGAGAGGGAGAAAATGGCTTCTGGTATAAAAAGCACAGACCTTAATCTCTAGTTCAAGGACTTCGAAATTCGGTTGCTATGAGACTGTACCAGCTACTTAATCTCCCTGGACCTTAATTTGGCCATCTGTGAAATGGGGTGGATAAAATTGAACTGCAGAACCACTTTGGCAATAATGAGCTTCAATCAGTGCCTGGAAATGCCCGGTAACTAGTCCCTCTTTAGGGAGAAGAGCTCAGAGAGCTAACACAGGGGCTCAGAGCTGATAATTTTCAGATGGGCCTGGTAGGTGATCATTTCCTTCTACTTGGTCTGTTCTCTAATTGCAAAAAGATGACAGAGAATGGAAAAGCTACAGTAGAAGCCCATGGGTTCTGCAGTGTGGATAGAAATCTCCTTGGTTTTATGCTTGTGGAGTGCTCAGCTTCAAATCCCAATGCCCTTACTCTTAAATTACAGCTACTGAAGCAAATCTTAAATTGGCTCCCCCAAAGACAGCAGCAGTTGCTGGGCCACATAGCAAGACTTCTAATATCAGCAACAGCAATCACAGGACCAGCAGGGTCCCCTCTCCAGTTCCTTTAGGACATCATCTTGATTTAGATTCCAAATGTCACTTAACATCTACATTCCTTGTTTGTTGTTTCCCCAGTTAGTATTTCCTTTCTCTATCTTGTGTATTCTCACCTTAATGTGATCATCATTCGAGTTCCAGTTCAACAGAACTTGTGGTTATTTGAGCATCTCACGTGAAGAGATGAAATAATGGGAAAAAAATGTGATGATCACTAATGTAATGAACATCTGCATAGAGACTATGTATAAATATCCTCCAGGGAGGGCTAGGGTATGGAGTACTAAGGTATTGGGAAGCAAAGTAGAGGACATCCACATATATGTGTTAGTTATTTAAATGTAGGTCAGTTACCCTGCGACTGAATCCACATATATTCTAAAGCCCTCCTGTGGTGACTTCCTAGCTGCTGCCTAAATTTTCCTTCAGACACGTGGGATGTCAGCATTTCCTTTTTTCTATAAGTATCACTGGCAACTTATCAGACTGGGGAATATAAGCACAGTTTTGCAAATGAAAGCTTCTTAAGATTTTTATTTACTGAAAGTTTACAGTACTATCATGTCCCTGAGAAGACTAATATAGTCTAAGTTAAATGGACAAGAAAGTTCAAACATCAGTTACCTAAAAGGAGAAGGTTGCACATACTTAGATGAGGAGGGAGCCAATGAGTGCAATGGAGAGAAGGAGGTTGACTAGACCCTTCTGCAATTGAGGGTAAGAGGTGAATCTGTCTGGAAGAGAACAGGCTTTGGGTCCAAGTCTGAGTGGGGGCAGATGAAGGTCAAGTACAAAACTCTGACCAAGAGAAAAGACTAAAGGTCAACATGGGGGAAAGTTAATCTCTTGTCAGATCTAAGCTAGAAATAAAAGGCTAGGGGATTTTAGCAACTGCCTCTGTTTTCCCAATGAATTGATAACAGTCAGGTCCAGATAGACACAGATGAAAGCAAGCTCAAGGTTAATTAGAGGATCTTGTGGACACAACAGAAGGATCACACCATCTCCAATCCTCTCCATTTCCAGACTCGTGTACACACACACTACCCTGTCATCCAAATCTGCTTATTCTTATATCCAAATCGAAACACGTTCAAGCATTTTTCCTTATTAAAATCATACTGCCAGTCTCTATGGACTAATAGTGCATTGTCCCGATATAGGTCACAGAATATCACTAAGATCGTTATTGGTTAGAGCTCATTTCCTGACCTTTAAAAATTTATATCCATGCTACTTGGCACAAACTTGCCATTAATATGTATATAGAGTCCTTAGAACAGAAAAAAAAAAAGCTGTGGGCATACTCTAGGGAAACCTGTTTTTGGAAAGTTATCTTTCATATTTGAATAGTTTCTTGGAAGGCAAGATCTTCACCAAAAGCTCTGAAGTGTGAAGTAGGAACAGCTAAGTACTAAGAAGAAGGAAAATAATAATTGCTTGGTAGGGATGGTTCTAGTGACACACTCTCTAAAAAGCTTCAGCCCAAAGTAGAAAGAGTGGATAATAAAATGAGCTAGTGGAAATACCTCTACCATCTTAGACTGAGTCAAGAAAAAGACTCTAAAATGAAGACTGAAACAAATGAAGAGAGATCTGGAGACTTGGATAATCTAGATGCTCTTCCTGGTGGTCTGACTAGTTCTGACTTTAATAATAATTCCATGACCGTAACTGGTAGTAATTTGATGACCAAGCAAAACATGTTTCAAGAAATTAATTCTTTATATATGAGAAATCCACACTTTGGGCAGTCCATTCATCCTCTGGAGAGCCTGTCTGTTGACTTAATTAAGACCTCTGATGAAGAATAGCAGTGCCTTCCCCATGTTGCCAAAGTGTGCTTTGACATTACAGTGCAACATGAACAAGGGCAATAAAATCAATATTGTCTAGAAAAATCCTTCAGGTTCAGAGTGTTTCTGGAATCTCCCAATCTCCTCCCCTGGTCACCATCACCATCACCTAACATGATATTAACCAATGAGTCACTTCTGCTGCTCTCCCCATCAACACTTACTTTCCACCAACAGAGTAGTGATTTTGAGGGGACAGACGTTTGGCTAAAGTCAGGGCTCTGTGCTGTGGTGCCTAACACCTAGTCCCTTCTGAAGGGCATGGATCTGTGTATTTGTCCTTCTCAGAGAGCACCCATCCTCATCACAAGAGGCTGGGTAAGACCCATGAACAGCACAACAGGATCTGATTCCCTCCACCCCACACACAAAAAAACTGGGCATAGCAGGCAAGGACTACAGACCAAGGAGGCCTAGTCTGGAAGAGGGTTCAGAGGAGCCAGACTAAAAGCCTGGCAAAGAAGAGAGTCCTTGTCAACACAAATCTCTGCAAGTTCTTTAGCTTGAGGAGAAGCGTTAGCTATTGCTCATGAACCTTTGGGGGAAGGTGAAATTTTGTGGTTCTTTGTTCTACTTTAGTCATCTTCCCCATGTGTTCATTGTTTGGGAGAATGGGTAGCCACTCAGATCTTTCTTTCTTTTTTAAAAAAATATTTTATTTATTTATTCATGAGAGGCAGGGAGAGAGAGAGAGAGAGAGAGAGAGAGAGGCAGAGACACAGGCAGAGGGAGAAGCAGGCCCCATGCAGGGAGCCTGATGCAGGACTCAATCCCAGGACTCCAGGATCACACCCGGCAGAAGGTGGCCCTAAACCGCTGAGCCATCCAGGCTGCCCCACTCAGATCTTTCTAAATTGCTGTAGAGTGAGGAAACTAGAATTCTGGTCAGATGACATGGCCTAAAATTCTTTCTACTAGCTATTCTAATACCATATTGAGTGATTTCAGATGGCAAGATATTTCAACTTCTGACCTACAGAATCTCACCTGTAGAATGAGGATAGCACCACACTAGGAGTTCTGTGGCCCATGGACCCAATCAGCCTACCTCCTCTCTTTGTATGGCTCAAAGATAGGAATATGTTTTTACATTCTTAAATGGCTGGAAAAAAAGTCAGAAGAATGATATTTTGCGGCACATAAAAATTAGATGTCAAATTTTAGTGTCCATAAGTCACATTTTATTGGAATGCAGACACCCTGTACCGTTACAGACTGTCTGTGGCTGTGCTTTTGCTATAAAGGTAGAATTAAGTGGTTGAGGGCAGCCCGGGTGGCTCAATGGTTTAGCGCCGTCTTCAGCCCAGGGCATGATCCTGGAGACCTGGGATGGAGTCCCATGTCAGGCTCCCTGCATGGAGCCTGCTTCTCCCTCTGCCGTGTCTCTGCTTTTCTCTCTCTCTCTCTGTGTCTCTCTCTTTCTGTCTCTGTCTCTCATGAATAAATAAAATCTTTAAAAAAAAGAATTAAGTGGTTGAGACAAAGATTATATGTCCCACAAGCCTGTATTATTTACTAAATTATCCCTTTATAGAAAAAGCTTGCTAATCCCTACACTATACCTTATTTGCCTAATTAAAAAAATAGTTGTGGGGAGAAAAGTCCATAAAGTCTGTAAAAAAATTTTTTTCATGTTGCAGAACACTTACAACCCTGGTGAATTATTATTATTTTTGTTTTTGTATTGAAATCACATTTATGGGAATCTTAATATCCAACAGCATTACTACCATACAACCTAACTCTGCAGACTTTTCATTGACTGAATAGGGTGTATTGTTGGCTGAGAGATGAAAGAGAAAAGGGCTGCTGTTATTAATCTGGCTCAGTGAAAGTTGTTCCTTCCTGCCCATCAAAAATACAGCTGAATTCTAGCCTGGGGAATGTATTTGTAACAGAGTTTATATTAACAGAAAACTGAGACTAATAAGCCACAGTGATTTAGAAAAGCATAAGAAAACATCTGCTCTTTGGTTGAGATTTGTCCAAATGTAAAATCCTAGCTTAAAATGCAGTAAAAGCAAGTTGCTTAGCAAGAATTCATGGAGCGTCTACTATTTACAGAGTAATGAGCTGTGGAAAGAACTATGCGATTGGCAGGTCTTGTCTTGGACAGTCCTCTTTGCCTTTGGGCCACTTCCTGACCTTCCCACACCCCTACCCATGAATAATATGCATGCCGGAACTTCCAGGCACAGGTCTAATTCTGGATCTTTCTTGATTTCTTCCTTATCACATTGGTTTAGTTGGACAATAGACAGCAGTGATGGATAAATTGAAATAGATGGGCTAAAGTTCCACTGTAAAGTTACCTGAGCAGCAGGATGAAGTGTTTGTGCTTAATTCTAAAGACAGTGAGGTGTTTTAAAGTTTTATAACTGGGGGTGGACAAGGAGATTGGGGCTGTATTTCAGGATGATTAATCAGGTAGCTGTGTGTAGGATGGATTGGAGTGGGTGGAGGCAGAGAGATCAATGGAGTAGTTTTCCCAGTAGGCCAGGCAAAGAGTGATGAGGCTCTGAACTAATGTGGGGGCAGAGGGGATGAGAAGAGAGGAAGAGGCATGAGAATCAGTGCAGAAGCAATTGATTGAACGTGGGAGTTGAAGAAACGCTTCGAGCTACAGATGCCTGCTTAATGGAAGCAGGGAAATTAGGAAGAGGAGCTGGTTTGAGAGGGAGATAATGAGTTTGGTTTTGGACATGTTGAACTGAACGCGTCAGCAGGACATGCAGATTGAAGTCAGAATAGTAGATAGAGATGCTGTTCCTGAGTCCAGAGCTCACTATCCAGTAGTAGTTGGTGGGAGGTAGGAAAGGAGAGGGAATTCTACTCTGACATGGAAAAGGAGTCTACACTAGGCTCAGATGCCAAGAGCAAGAAAGAAAAAAAAGAGAGTGGGAACAACCTGGAAAGCCAGGGAAATATATCAATTACATCTTAAGAAACCTGATGAATAAAGGAAAGGACAGGCGAGTGGTATTAGTGCTGGTTGGAAAGAGAAATCACAGAGGAGAGAATGGCATGGGAGAGGCTGTAAAGACCACAATGCCAACAAGATAAGGCAGCAGAGGTACTCAACACAGCTAAAATATAGATGCAAGAGATAAAGCCAGTTTGTAGTAAATATTGCAATAAAAATTTCATTACCTGGTAGCTCATCAATGTTCCAGAGAAAAGTAAATAATGTTCTCCCATTGTGCTCTATAAAACTTCTTCCTTCCCTGTCTCCACTCCAGAGACAATTTGGCTTTTCCTAAATCTGATTAGACTTAAATCCCCTGTTGGCTCAGTTATGTCTTTGTTTTTATCACATATGTTTTCCAGCTGCCAAAAGCTGTGGAAGGAAATTTTCTGAAGGAAAATATTCCTTTTCCTTTGTCAAACCACTGGGTAGTTTTATTTTCCCCAGGTAGCTCAGCCTCTCACCACTTTATTTTTGTTCTCTTAGTTCAAAATATGTTTTGGGAACAAAAATATTTCAAATGAACTTCATGTTCATATTTTTTTCTCTATGCCTGTATTTTATTTTCTTTTCCTTCCCTATTTTTGAGTGACAATTGAGGTATTTGGGGTCTGTAAAGAATCAGAAGATTTCTTTAGTACTGCTTATCATGCTTTACTCAGCAAATCTGTTCCTTTGCTCACAGATAATTAGTATTTTTTTTTTTTACTAATCAATAGAAGGAACAGCAGAAATTGATGAGCTTTCTGATCAATTAAATCAGATCATGTTTTTAATGATTAAAGTCCTTTTTCAGAAGTTCTCATTATAACTCCAGGATGGATTTTCAGTGACAAACTCCAAATAACAAAACCAAAACCATCTAACTACCCATCACCTATTAGCATGTATTCAGTAGAGCAGGATGTGCACACACTCATACTGGTACACATGAGCATATATACATACATACACCACTGGTAAGATGTGTGCAAACCTACTCAGATAAGTCTTTTTTATAATTGTTAAGTGGTACATTATAGAAAGTTCAGAGATCAAGTTCTTGCATCTTTATCTTTACCCTGAAAACAAGTCCTTTAAATACAAACCTGTTTAAAATAAAGATAATCTCAGAAGCCATTGAGCAAGTTCATAAAATATATCCTATGCATTTTCCACTTTAATATCAAAATATTAAAAATACTTTTGGATAATGACCTTCTTTTAAGTTGTAATAACCAGCACAATTCTTTAAAAGTCATAAGCCAAGATTTGAGCTGCCCAAGCTGTGGGCTGCACTGGGGCATGAAGGTGCTTGGCAGGACCTGGGTGTTTGTTCAACCACCAGCTTTGTCTGTGATCTGGAAGGCAGTATCAGCAAATGGCATTTCTTTTGTGTAGTCCTTGAGATTCATCCTAGCAAAGCTAAGTTTGGAATCATGTGAGATAGCCAAGGAAGAGAGGCAAAGGGAGATCCAAATGATTAAGTCTGTGGGTGGACCAGAAAGAACAGGTATCATGGATAGAAAGGAAAAAGATCAGGCCCAAAACAATGTGGAGGAGTCTGCGGAATTGTTCTTTCAACCAAATGTACTGGCCCAGCCATGAGGACAGGAAATCTCACCCACTGTGGAGCCTCTAAGGCCCTGTCTCATGTGATGCAGCAAAATAAAAAAAGATATGCAATTCTTCTAATATGGGAATTACCTTTATGGGAGTTTTAATATCCCCAACAACATGATTAACTTACCCATAAACACTCTGAATCTGCAGGTATTTCTGTGATTGAATGAATGCATTGTTAGTTGAAATTTATACTTTTTATCTATACTGCCAAGTCAACACTGGAATGCTTGGTACGGAACACTAGAATGGTACCGAATACCAGAGCAACAAAGAAGGCCATCACAAGGTGGTGTGAATACTGTGGCAGTGTGTTATGTTCTTGAGAAAAGAACCAGGCTCATTGTTGGCCTTGACCCCCACCTGCCTTCACCAACTTTTTCCTGTGTGCTTGCAACCAGTCAGATATGCACCTGAGATAGGAGTTATTAAAGCAGAGGCTTAGCTTGGGAAACAGTTGGGCCTTCCACAAGGCAACCCAAGTAAAATCAGGCAGGCAGATGTTGGACTTAACCAATGGACCTAGACAAATAGGCTGAGGAGCAGAGGTGGTCTTGGTCTGATGTAGGGCAGGGAGTTTGCAGAATGGTGGCAGGGATTAAATGGGAGAGGAGAAACCAGTGTGCACAGTGGCACATAGGTGTAGCCATGAGGCTGGGGTCAGAACTAGGAAACTGTAGGTGGAGTTGAGGCAGCACCCAGTTCCCCTATTTGCAAGGCATGGGAACTTTTCTATGTAGGACCATTAGAGGTCTTCAGGCAACAGCTGCTCATGACATACAGCTTAACCATTTCATGCCTAACAATGTGAATTCATGGGAAGTATTTAGAGACCAACACAAGCTAAATTATAATCAGGGGCTAGAGCATCTCATCAATAGACAAAACTGTAAGATTTTTTTCTTGGCAGAAATGCTTTGGATGACTGCTCATCTTCTTTCCAAAATGCTTCCTTTTCTCAGTTCATTTTACTACAGTAGGGAGAATGTCTCATTTTTTCTTTAGCACTTGCTAAATCTCTCGTTTTAGAGAAGTTATGATCTAGGCAAAGCTGGAGTAAAGAAGGGTCAGCCAGAGGACTTTCCTTTGGCGTCCATTTATGAAAGGACATGAAAACACCATAGAAATAAATCAGAAATGTGGCATGGCCTCTTCTTATCGAGGACTCCATATGTGACTCCTTACAGAACAGGCAAAATATAAATCAGGCTAATTCCTTCCAAAGTAGGCAAAACTTCAAATGAAAAACAAAAAACGCATCCTTGAGAGCACTGACCCTTCTCTGATGCAAACACACAAATGTATATGGGATAATATCTTGAAAATATTAAATCATGTGTTTTTTATTCCTCATTCTCATATGTCTCATTGCTTGGTAGCCATCTGACATTATAGTCTTAGAGAAAGTGGGGCAGAAAGTTCTAATTTGGGAAGGAACAGGATATAATATAGAGAAAGTTCTGATTTGAAAGGAAGAGGGTATAAAAATCCTAATTTGTTCAGCTTTCAGATGATTGTCAAAAGGAGAATGGAGTGTTATGCTGAGTGAAACAAGTCAATCAGAGAAAGACAATTATCATATGGTTTTACTCATATGTGGAATATAAGAAATAGTGAAAGGGAACATGAGGGAAGGGGGGGGGAAACTAAGTGGCAAAAAATTAGAGAGGAAAACAAACCATGAGAGACTCCTAACTCTGGGAAACAAACAAAGGGTTGTAGAAGGGGAGGTGGGTGGGAGTATAGGGTAACTGGGGGACAGGCATTAAAGAGGGCACATGATGAGATGAGCACTGGGTGTTATGCTATATGCTGGCAAATTGCATTTTTAAAAAAAGAACAGAATGTCACTAAATCAACCTTATAAGAAATGCTAAGGACACTTTTTTCCCCAAGATTTTATTTATTCATTCATGAGAGACACACAGAGAGAGGCAGAGACACAGGCAGAGGGAGAAGCAGGCTCCATGCTGTGAGCCCGTCATGGGACTCCATCCCCAGTCTCCAGGATCACGCCCTGGGCTGAAGGTCGTGCTAAACCGCTGAGCCACCTAGGCTGCCCTAAAGACACTTTTTTTAAGTGGAAAAGGAAAGGCCAGAATTAGACATAGGAAAAATATGAATAAAAATATGTAAATTATGACAGCAGTATTAAAATGTGGAGAAGGGAGTAAAAAGCAAGAGTTTTTTGTTTTGCTTTAGAATAAATTTGAACTTAGATGACCATCAACTTGAAGTAGACTGCTATGTACTTAGGATCTTATATGTGAACTTCATGGTAGTCAAATCCAAAACCTATAATAGATACACAAAGAATAAAGAGAAAGAAAACCAAACATAACACTACAGAAACTCATCAGTCACCAAGAAAGAGAGCATGAGGAGAAGAAAGGAACAGAAAACTACAAGAACCACCAGAAAACAAATAACAAAATAGCAATAAGTACATACCTATAAACAATTACTTTAAATGTAAATAGCCTAAATGCTCTAATCAAAAGAAATAGGGTGGCAGAATGAATAAAAAACCAAGACCCATCTATATGCTGCCTGCAAGAGATTCACCTCAGACTTACAGACACATATAGACTGAAGTGAAGGGATGGAAAAACAATTACCAAGCAAATGAAAGTGAAAACAAAAACAAAAAAACCCCAGCTAGAGTAGCAATACTTAAATCAGACAAAATAGACTTTGAGACAAATAGTATAACAAGAGACAAAAGTAAACATTACATAATGATAAAGGGATCATTCTAACAATTGCAAATATCTTTGCACCCAATCCTGGAGCACCTAAATACATAAAGCAAATATTAACAGAGAGAAATTAATAGTAATACAATTATAGTAGGGAATTTTAATAGCCCACTTACATTAGTGGAAGATCATCTAGGCAGAGGATCAATAAGATAACAGTGTCTTTAAATGACATATTAATGCCTTTGAATTGAAACATATTACATATTGTTTCATCCAGAAGCAACAGAATACATGTTCTCTTTGAGGGCGCATGGAACATTCTCCAAGATAGGTCACATGTTAGGTCACAAAACAAGCCTCAATATATTTAAGAAAATTGAAACCATACCATAATCTTCTTGACCACAATTGTACGAAACTAGAAATCAATTGTAAGAAAAAAAAATCAAGAAAAAACACAAATACATGGAAGCTAAACAACATGACACTAAACACCAATAGTTCAATGAAATAATTAAAGAAAAATAAAAGAAAAAATACATGGAGACTAATAAAAATGAAAACACAATGGCCTAAAATCTTTGGGATGCAGTGAAAGGCCTAAGAGGGAAATATATAGTGATACAGGGCCTACCTCAAGAAACAAACAAACAAAAAATTTAAATAAAGAATCTAACCTTACACCTAAAAGAACAACCAAAGCCCAAAGTGAATAGAAGGAAGGAAATAATGATCAGAGCAGAAATAAATGACATAGAGACTTAAAAAAAGGAAAGAAAAAAAATCAATAAAACCAAGAGCTGGGTCTTTGAAAAGATAAACAAAATTGATAAATCCTTAGCCAGATTCATCAAGACAAAGGGAAAAAGGACCCAAATAAATACAGTCAGAAACAAGAGACGGGAAATAACAACTTGCATCTCAGAAGTACAAAGGGTTATAAGGGAATTCTACAATAATTATATGCCAAAAAGTTGAACAATGTAGAAGAAATGGAAAAATTCCTAGAAACATATTGTCTTCCAAGACTGAATCAGGAAGAAATAGAAAATCTGAACACACCAATTAATAGGAACAAAATTGAATCAATAAAAAAAAATTACCCAACAATTAAAGTCCAGAATCAGATGGATTCACAAGTGAATTCTACCAAATATTTATCTTCAAACTATTGCCAAAAATAGAATAGAAAAAAATCTAGATACATTTTATGAAGTGAGCATTATTCTAATATCATAACCAGACAAAGATAACACAAAAAATAAAACTGTAGACCAATATCCTTGATGCACGTAGACGCAAAATTCTCAATAAAATATTAGCAAACCATTCAACAATACATTCAAAGGATCATTCACCATGGTCAAGTGAATTTATCCTGAGGATGTAAGAATGGTTCAATATTTGCAAATCAATTGATAGGACACTACATCAACAAAATGAAGAATAAAAATCATATGATCATCCCAATAGGTGTAGGAAAAGCATTTGACAAAATATAACATCGTTCATGATAAAAAACTCTCAACAAAGTGGGTTCAGAGAGAACATACCTCAACATAATAAAGGCCATATATGAAAAATCTATAGCTAATATCATACTGAGTAGTGAAAAACTGAGAGCTTTCTGTCTAAGACCAGGAACAAGACAAGGATATCCACTCTCACCACTCTTATTCAACATAGTACAGGAAGGCCTAGTATAACAATCAGACAAGAAGAAATAAGAGGCATCTATATTAGTAAAGAAGTTATACTGTTACTATTTGCAGATGATGTAATACTATACGTAGAAAACTCTAAAGACTCAACTAAAAAAACCATTAGAAGCAATATATGAGTTCACTAAAGTCGCAGGATACAAAATTAACACCTAGAAATTGGTAGTATTTCTCTACACTAATAATGAAGTAGCAGAAAGAGAAATTAAGAAAACAATTCCATTTACAATTGCACCAAAAAGAATAAACTACCTAGGAATAATCTTAAAAGAAGAGCAAGACCTGTACTCTGAAAACTATACAACATTGATAAAAGAAATTGAAGATGACATAAGCAAATGGAAAAATATTCCATGCTTATGGTTTGGAAAAATTAATGCTGTTAATGTGCCCATACTACACAAAGCAGTCTACAGATTCAATGCAATCCCTATCAAAATACCAACCGCATTTTTTCACAAAACTAAAACAAATAATCCTAAAATTTGTATGGAGCCACAAAAGACCCTGAACAGCCAAAGCAATCCTGAGAAAGAAAAAGCTGGAGGTATCATAATTCCAAATTTCAAAGTACTCAGTGAAACTGCAGTAATCAAAACAGTATGGTACTGGCACAGAGATAAACATGTAGATTAATGGAGCAGAATAAGAAATCCCAGAAATAAACTCATGCTTATATACAGTCAATTAATCTATGACAAAAGAGGCAAGAATACACAAAAGGGAAAAGACAGTCTCTTTGCTAAATGGTGTTGGGAAAACTGGATAGCTATATGTAAAAGGATTTTAATTAGATCACTTTCTAACAGCATACACAAAAATAAACTCAAAGTGGATTAAAGACCTAAATGTGAGACCTGAAACTATTAAAATCCTAGTGAAGAACATAGCCGTGGTTACTCTGACATCAGCTATAGCAGTGTTTTTCTAGATATGCCTTCTAAGGCAAGAGAAACAAAAGCAAAAATAAACTATCGGGGCTATGCCAAAATAAAAAGTTCCTGCACGGCAAAGAAAACCATCAACAAAACAAAAAGGCAACCTACTGGAGAGGAGAAAATATTTGCAAATGATATATTTGATAAGGGTTTCATACCCAAAATATAAGAACTGATAAAATTCACTACCAAAAAACCCCCAAACAATCCAATTTAAAAATGGGCAAGGGGACCCGAGGAGACATTTTTCCAAAGAAAACATACAGATAGCCAGTGGACACATGAAAAGATAGAAAAGATACTCAACATCAATAATCATCAGGGAAATGCAAGTCAAAACCACAATGAAATATCACCTTACACATGTCAGGATGGCTAACAAAGACAAGAAATAAGTATTGGTGAGGATGTGGAGGAAAAGGAACCCTTATGTACTGTTGGTGGGAATGTAACTCGGTATAGCCATTGCAGAAAACAGTATGGAGGTTCCTCAAAAAATTAAAAATAGAAATACCATATGCTCCAATAATTCTATTAGTAGGTATTTACCTAAAGAAAACAAAAACACTAATTCAAAAAGATACATGCACCCTTGTTTATTGTGGCGTTATTTACAGTAGCCAAGATATGGAAGCAACTTCTGTCTAAATGTACCACATCTTCTTTATCCACTTGTCCATCCATACAAAATTCCACTGTATATATATATCTACATCTATATTTTTATATATTACATATATATTTTTTAAAGGAAAAGAGAATGGAAGTAAGTAAAGACAGGAGTCGCAACACATTTGTGTTAACTTTCCTCATCAGGGTTGAAATTCTAACAGGATATATTAGGTAAGTTGAGAGAAGATCCAAAAGTAGAAATACTTTTGACTTTTCTATTATAGGGTTGATAAGAGACCAGCTTTCATGGTGGTTCCTCCTACACCAATGTGTGGTGGCCACCTCAGGATAAAATCCTTGATGAAGAGCATTTATGCAGAGAAGACTCCATCTCTACAATGTGGAAGGTCAAGAGATTCTCACATATTTTACAGAGAGATGTGGGAAGTAGCTGATGGTGCTTGTTGGTGGCTTGGCAGGAGGGATGTCACAGGGGTGTGACATCTCTCACCTGACTACTGTTAAAAAGACCATTCTGCCTGGGGATCAACTGGGAATTGCAATGAGATCTTAGGGATATACATAACATCAGCGATTACTAAAAAGGGGTCAGGTGGGCAGGGATAATCATAGGACACGGATGTAAAGGTGTTTAAAGTAAGAAGACCTGCTACACAGATTTTTTCAATTGATGCCAACAGGATGATTCATCACCAGACGGCCAAAGGACGCTATTTCAGTGACCAAGGTAGCCAGAGAAGAACTCAAGGATTTATGTGTGAGAAAATGATACGTTCTCTTTGCCATGGGGAGGCCATGTGGGCCCTTCCTCCCCATCCCCCAACAACCATCTGCCATCTTGGAGAGGAGCAAGAGGAGGAAGAAAAACATACACAAGGGGAAAGAACTTTATCTGAACAAGATTAGATCATGTAAAGAGATTGTTTAGTTTATTGGTTTAGGCCAAATTTAATAGATAAAATTGATTTTAAGTTTTTTCTCCATTATCCAATAAGCTAAGGGCTTGTGAGGAAGATTAGATTAGCTCTGGGAAAGGAAGAAACTCAATGTCTTTACACGTATGAATGTATGTTAAATTTTGACCTCACTATGTTAATTATGTTTTATGTCTATGTTCATGTTATTTTAAGAACTTTAACGTGTCTCTTAAGAAGTTATCTGAGTAGAAAAATTGTAAAAGTAAACAGGAGACTATGAAGTACAGAAAACTAGGAAAAATATTTTCTGAAAATGAGAAAGATGTTAAACCTGGAGACTGAAGTTTAAAAATCTTATGCTTATGTGCTTGTATATACATTTACACATCCATGTTGGGCAAGAGTGTGTTTAACACCTGTGAGTTTTTACTGATAGAAAATTAGTGAAATGAGTTTAAAAACCATACAATAAATTCCTTATTTGGAACAGAAAAAGGAAGAATATGATTTACATTGATACAAAATATTTTTTCTTCTTATATTAAATAAATGAATGGGCACCAAATTATAAGCGTGCTCATGCCCCTGTATACCTTGGTATAGTCCTGGCCTAAGATTTAAAGTTTTCTACAGGCAGCAGCTATAGAAGCACCCAGACAGAGGCAGTGGCATTGCTCTGACTTGGACATTTGTTATACTGTCTGTTTTTCTCCCATCCCAAATGTTTTTGGACCTAATTCTTGATTTATACAATCACCATGGGAGCAGCTACTTCATTCACCATGTCCTCCTCACTCTAGCTACAGTTGAACAAATGGTGCAAGTTGCAGCAATCAGTCCCTTCAGGGATGTTGAAACCAAGAAGGAAGAAAGGGAGCTCAGTTTTTTCTGTATGGTTAATATGAGTCTTAAGATGTGGGCTAGTGGATGATTCCAGGTCTGCTCATGTGATCAGATGCAGAGGTTACAGAAGGCATAGTAGAATTGAGTGACCCCAATAATAAATACGAATATGACTAGCAGAGTCTGATCTGGCTGGTCCTCAGGAAAACTGAGAAAATTGGGAAGTTTGCCATTGATGGATCCCACCACCCCATTCTGATACTTCATTAGGGTCCCTCATTTGCACTCAGTAGACTTTTAGTCATTGCTTTCAGCTGTTAATTTGTATGTTAGCAGAACATACAACACAGAACACAAGAAAGTGTTATCTTGGGGACAAGGGAACCATCTTCTATCTCTCACAGACCTAAGGGTTGTCAAACTCTCAGCCTCACATGGAGTGGAGCAGCACTATGGGTAAGGCGGCCCTAGCCACATCAAGATGGGGCAGTGAGTGCCCTATCCCAGTGCTCAGTGGTACAGAGGAATAACCAAGCTGGTTAGAAAGTCATCTTGTTTTTGTGTTCAGTCTACTGAGGCTCCCTACTTTATCCATTGCTTTTTAATTTGCTATTTTCTCTTTCTCATAGCTTGTTCAGAGTTTTTTTGTTTTGTTTTGTTTTGTTTTGAGAGAGAGAGAGAGAGAGAGAGAGAAAAGTGTGAGTGAGGGCAGGGGCAGAGAGAGAAAGAATCTCAAGCAGGCTCACGCTCAGTACAGAGCCCCACATGGGGCTCAATCTCAGGACCCTGAGATCATGATCTGAGCCAAACTCGAGAGTCAGATGCTTAAGCAACTGAGACACCCAGGAGCCCCAGAGGTGTTTTAATTATAGGAGGGGTAATTATTGTAGTTTCTTTCTTTAAGCGATTATTGGTGATCCAGACACTGCTTGACTGGTGTAGTTGGCATCTATAGTTTTTACCATCCAGCATTTCCTGGTAACAGAATGATTCTCCCTCAAAAACCACTCCGACCATACCCTCTTGCATGTTTCAGATGGAATTAACTCTTACTGCTCAGGGTGAGCATGCAACACAGCCTAGGCCAATCAAAACATCAGAATCTCCTGGCCAGGGAGATTGATTGAAGACTGGTCACATGACCCAGTCAGTGTTAGGCTTGTGCTAGGACCACTGGGAAAGCCACATACTTTTTTTCTCCCCTTCTGGGACTTTTTGGTAATATGGAAGAAGTTGCCCTAGATTTCTAGGGATCACCTTGTGAAGATGAAGCCAATGACCTGGAAAGACAAAGCTGAGAGATTAAAAAGAAGCCAAGCCTTAATAACATCTTTTAAACTCTTGTATCCAGTTGTGTCTGAAAGCTTCCTCTACTAGATATTAGTCATATAAATCACTAGATGATTTTCATGCTTTGGCCACTTAAAAAAAATCTCTTTGATAAGAGTCCTTACTATCATTTTACTATTTCTCTGTGACTTTGGGAAAACTAAGCAATCTCTCTAGGCCTCAATTTTTTTTATGCATTTATTCAACATATAAAACTTTATTTAGCACACACCAACAAATACCACTTATTCACGACACTTAGAACATTTATAAACAGAAGAGAGCAGGATGTGTGATTGCCCTCCCAGCTTCAGTCTCCATGTGTCACAGTGATTTGGGTCATGTGCCCATCCTTTGATCATTCACCATGGCCAGGAGAATGTGATGCTCTAATTGACCCAGATTGTGTGATTTCTTTGGGTCCTTTTAATTCTATCCTTTTAAGTTTGTAAATAAACTGGCTTTCAAGTTGTACAAGAATCCATTTTAACATCACAAGGAAAGTCTATACAATCTAAAGTGGCTGTGCACTCTGGAGGACTCACATTTCCTTGACACCCTGAAAATACAGATGCCTTTGGACAAGGTCTTATTCTGATGAAGCTATTCAGAATAGCTGTTGTTGTTGACAGTAGTGTTGTTGACACTTAGAAAATGTCAAGTAGTCATTTTCTAACTTTTGGGGACTCTATATGGGTGGTGTGGTAATTTTATTGATGACTCTCTCCTGTTCCTCATTTCTCCCATAACTCATTATTGGCAAAGAAGAAGGCACACAATGTCCTAGTCATACTAAATGTCCTTTAAAAAATAATATTTTAGTGAGCAGAAGGAGCGAGAAGTGAGAGGGGCTTCTTAATTTGAAAGCAATTTTAGGCTGCTAAATTTCACCAGAAAATGGAATATTTTAAATTGACTACAATGGTGAAGAGTAGAACAACTGTATAGAAACTTGCCTACTGTTTCCAAGCATATCAGACATATCTTGAACCTCATAAGACTTTGAACAGATTTATTTTTTATATAAGAAGTAAAAAAATGTTGAAAGTCATTCCTAATGAAAATCAATCTTTTTGTTCTATTATGCATTGATGAAAGAAGTTCATGATTATTAGAACGATTGAAGTCTGAATTCTTTTTAATGAATATTACATTTCTACCCATTAATA
This sequence comes from Vulpes vulpes, assembly GCF_048418805.1. Taxonomy (NCBI): domain Eukaryota; kingdom Metazoa; phylum Chordata; class Mammalia; order Carnivora; family Canidae; genus Vulpes; species Vulpes vulpes. Next base: position 20,594,121 of record NC_132792.1, on the reverse strand, counting down.
GGAAGCACTGCAGCCAGCCAGACTCGAACCCAGTTTTCACTCCCTGTAGTGTTTCCATCAGGGGTTCTCGGAGTCAAGTCCTCTGAGCCTGTCAGTAGTGTAGGAGGATGAGGGCTTCACTAGTCAAATGGAATGCCAGGCAAAATAAAAGCAGAAATTGGGCTTTGGATCCAAATAGACATGTGAAAAGTGAGCAAATAGGGTGATTATGCTAACACAGGGATGATCACAGCTTTAATTAATTGGAAGGAGTCATCCTGCGATGGTATTTTCTGCCACCTTGATCCATTCTCCACATGGAGCTCTTGGGCATTTAATTATTGTCTTTATTTTCTCAATTGCTTCCTTACCCATGGTGTTCCCATCTCAAGGAGCAGCAGAAGTTCCTTATTAACTCTTAACCCAGAAGTTGGTTGCCATTTTTGGTTCTTCCCCTCTCTTCTCTTCAACCCTCCACTTCTACTCTATCTCCAAGACTTATCTAACTTTCTTCTCAAGTATCTCTTGAATCCTCCCTTTCTTGCCAACTATTTTGCTACTTTCTTGGCTCAGAGAATTGGCCATAGAATACTTTCATAGTTTTGTATACTGCTGAGTGTTTTTTACTTTTTAATTTTATTCCAAAGAAAAGAAAAACCCATTAACACACACACACACACACATACACACAAATACACAAGAAAACACACACAGTAAAAGAAAACTATAATGAATAGCTACAATCTCACCTACATTTCAGATTCTTATTAAAAAGGAATTAAAAATGAGACTATAAAAAGCAAACAAAATTGCTTAAAGTTTCATCAACTTTTGTAATACCATCTCATAGTGTTCCAAAACTTGAAATATTGGGGTTATTTATTTTTAACCAAAGAGTTATTTCAGTAATTATCATGCACCACCTTTTAGAAAGTATTCAGTCCATAGCAAATGCTAAGTCAAAACTTGTTCAACGGAAATGCAAATGAGAGAGATATTATCATCAAAAGTGAACATGTTATGGGAAAGAATATATTGATGGGCTGTTAGGGGTCAGTGGACTCTAATTTAGAGGGTTAGGAGCCACTGCTATCATTTGTGGAGCCCTGGAGAAGAGTACAGTAGAGGTCAGAATAACATAAGCTTAAATATTTTAGTTTTAAGTCAAGTTAACAAGTGTAAAATTCTTTTCTTCTTGTCCTGGTAAATATTCTTTCATTTTCATTCTTTCATTCATTATAACTTGGAAGGCTAGATTTGAATTTAGAATTCTTGAACTCTTCAGACTTCTGCTCTAGAATATGATGGTGCTGGGAACACCCATGGGTTACCAGCTTTGTCTACTCACAGTGGCTGTGTTCTGTGCCCTGAGGCACCTCAGACCCCTAGGGCTGGGCACATTGACAACGTGGTATTTCCATGGGGGGATGGACCCAAAGAAGCTCACACATACCCTAGAAGTGGATTTACTCTTTAGTTGTGGTGCGGTTTCAATATAATTTAATTGTATTAATTACCTCTTCCTCTCAAAAACTAACATATCTTGATTTTATCAACTTGTATGTGATCCTTTCACATTTTGTTTTTTCATTTACTTCTAGGAAAAAACTTTCATATTTTATGGTTTCCCGCATCTATATTATAGGATAAAACTGAAATCAGTCAGTGGTTCAGAGACATACTCTCTTATACCTGCATTTATTAACCATTGCTGAGAAACAGTCCACTACGAACTCTAGTGGCTCAAACAACAAGGATTTATTTTTTCTCACAATTCTGTGGGCTGGTTGTGTAGTTCTGCTGGTTTTGCCTGGCTTGTTCATGTGGCTGCATTCAACTGGAGGGTTGACTGAGCTAGAAGGCCCAACATGGCCTGACTCACATGCCTGGCTATCGGTGCTGGCTGTAGACAAAGGCACCTAGTTCTTCTACATGGCCTCTTACCCTGCAGTAGGCTGGATGGGCTTCCTCTTGTTAGCTAGGTCAGGGCAGTGGTCCAAGAGGGTAAAAGCAGAAGCTGCAAAGTCTCCTAAACCCCAGGCTCTAGGATCCCCATAACATCACTTTTGATGCATTCTATTTACTGGTCAGAATAAGACACAAGGCCAGCCAAAATTTAAAGGGTGGGGAAATATGCTTTACCTTTAGATGAGAGTAGTTAGAAAATACTGTGGCCATGTTTCTCCAATCTGTCATAGGATCTTAGTTTTTTCTTTGTTTACCCGAAAGTAGTTTATTAAAAATTATCATTTCGATGGTTTTAGCAAATCACCTTCCCATCTTCATTCTATCCTGTCTTCCTAAATTAAGATAACTCATTCCAGATGTCAGTGGTGGATGGAGGCAGCCAAAGTATTTTATCTTTACAAAACAACAAAAAATTCTAAGCTTCTCAGATTTTTTAAAATTGGAATATCACCTATAAACTTATGCCTTTAAAATTTAAAAAATAATGGTAGAAAATAATGTGTAGCAATTAAACAAATATACCCTAAATAACTAGAGAATAAACTGACACTAGAACATCTTACTTCAAGTAATTTCTTGTAAATGATTCCCTGTAAAAGAGGAACAAGAAAAACCCAGGAACTAATTTCTCTACAGAAGAAAGAGTGATATTGAAAACATATTTAATATTACTACTAATTAAAGAAATGCAAATCAAAATAGGATAGATTTTTCTTCACTGATTGAAATGTCAAATTAAAAATATAAAAATGCCTAGTATTGGTGAGTTTGTACTAAAATGGGTACTCTCATGTATTGGCTGGAGGAGAATTTGGCACATGCACAATAACTTTAGATTTTACAATCCATTATTCCAACTCTAGGAGTTATAAGATCACTATGAGTTAAATGCAAAAATACTGATACATGAGGATATTTGGAAGAGAGAAAAGAAATAATTTATATGTCTCCAATAAATTGTAATATATCCTGTTGATAAAATGCTATGAAGTCATAGAAAATTATATCACAGGAAAAACTTTATGTAATATGGAAAAATGGTCATTGATACAATGCTAACTGGAGGTTTAATATACAAAACTAACTATATATAACTATTTTCCATTTTATTAATTTTTTATTTATTTAAAAGATTTTATTTATTCATGAGAGACACACAGAGAGAGGCAGAGGCAAAGGCAGAGGGAGAAGCAGCCTCCCTGCAGGGGACTCTACCTGAGCCAAAAGCAGATGCTCAACCACTGAGCCACCCAAGCACCCCCTATTTTCCATTTTAATATATGTACTAATTGTTCTCTGCCTGCCAGCCTCCCATCAGATTGATTTTCCATTCTTGATTGCTTTGCTGTGTGCTCTGAGAGGTTGATTCTTATAGATGGCATTTTGGAAGTTTCCTCATCAGAGGGTTTATTTATTTATTTTTAAAAATATTTTATTTATTTATTCATGAGAGACACACAGAGAGAGGCAGAGACACAGACAGAGGGAGAAGCAGGCTCCCCGCAAGGAGCCCGATGTGGGACTCCATCCCAGGACCCCGGGATCATGCCCCGAGCCAAAGACAGACGCCCAACTGCTGAGCCACCCAGGTGTCCCACATCAGAGGGTTTATAATTAGTTTTGGTCAATGAAAGGTGCTAGTCCAATACTGAAGGGCTGGCAAAGAAAGTGATCTGGCATTTGATTTCTTTCCCCTGTGGTACCAAACCTATGGCTCTCTGTGACTATAGCTCCTGCCAGGCAGCTTTTATTTATTTCCCTGTGGCCTTTGGCTAAGGGATGGAAATACTTCCCGTCCTTACTATTCTCTGTGTGCCTCACCATGTCCTGTCTAATCCCTTGACTCTACCCACACTACTGAAAGCAGTCCCTTCATTAAGTCTCTGTATTTCAATCTTCTTTTTCAGGATTCAATTTTCTACCTAGATTCTGCCTGAGACAACATTCACACATAATCATAAAAAATACACAGTTCTTGAAAACATTAACAGGAGTTTTCTTGTGGATGGTAATACATTATAGTACCATATTAAAAAAAAACAAGGGAAAGATTATTAAAAAGTGAGGTTTTTTTTAGATGAAATTGAGCTAATGTGCATTTTAGCATTGTTTATATCACACTAACACTTTGCAGATGTCACTGTTGTTGGAAATACATTCGTATCATTTGTTTTTCCTACTCTGTGAGCTGAGTGGGTAGCCATTACCCTCCTGATTTTTATCTATTAGGAAGCGAGGTTTAGAGAGTGAAAGAGACTTGCTCAAACTCCACAGCTAGTAACAAGAATTGGAGACCAGATCATATTCAGTTCTTTCTACAATGTGGATGTTGCATGGGCCTGCATTTTGGAGTGTACCATTATTACAGATGCTGGTGATGCTTGAAGTATAAGATTTTGCTTAGAAAGTCTTCTTAGATTAAGGCATTTTCCCGATCATAAAAATAGACACGCTTGTTTGGAAAATGCAGACGTAGTGAATACATTAAAAGAAACCTATCCCAAATGATACTATTAGAATATGCTTATTCTTATTTCTTTTTGTGTTTTGTAAGAGAGACTATTTCTTCCTTAATACTTGCATATATCTAATAAGGATAGATTTACCAGATCACTTCAAAAAATAGTCCAATTGTTTATGTTCTTTATTTCAAGTCCTTTTTCTGACTCTCTTTCCCAATGCCCTACTCTTGCCTGCAGTTTTATTTCATTTTTTTTTGTCATCACTTACCTTTGATTTTATTTTCCTCACTCATTCCCAGATGTTTTATGGACCCATTTATAAGTGTTATGTGTCAGTCTCTGCATTAAAGGAACATAAAAAGGGAAATCCAACTGAGAACATCCTAATAAGCCAATAGCAATCTACCCCTACCAAAGAAAAATTGCTCAAATCCCAAATCTTACTTTTCCAAGGCTTATAGGGGTCCTTCTGATCCATTCTTCAAATTAGCAATTCAAATCTTTATTTCATGTATCCAAACTCCAGAGTCTTTGTGCACGTAAAATTCCCATTAAATTTAATGCTATCTTAGGGTATAAAATATATGATGTCTGACATTTATGTGCGATTGAGAGTAGTGTCGTGTCTGGAGCTTTATTTCAGTTGCTGAGATTGCTTTATATCTTTTGATTTCTGGATCATTTTGCTGCATTTCAATAGCCACTATTGTGGCTCTACTTGAAAAATGTTCATTTTGTACTTTTTAAAGTGGATGCAATTCTGCATGGTTGAGTGCACACTACTTCCAAGGCTAGTGCTTTTTGTTAGTAGCACTGCTTTTGTTTCCTTCCCTGAGTCCTTCACCACTTCTTTCTACTTCACAAATAGTTCTTGCTGTTTGCCTTTAAGTAGGCTACATTCTTTAAAAAATTTCTTCTGAAGTCCTGTTCATCCCATTCAATACCATTTCACCTCACATATTCAAAACTCTTTCCCTCTGACAAATAAATAAATAACCTCTAACTTAGGAGTTTTAACCAGTTTCTCCATAAGAGATATATTTGAGGTTAGAGAACATTCTGGTCTGAGTAACTTGGATCATCAAATTCAATAACACAGTGGATGACATTGTTCTTCTGTCATTTTGTGCCCACTTACATTCTCTATCAACCCTCTGTGAGAGTCCATAGGAATGACATGTGGGATCCAACAGTTTGCTCATTCTGTCCTCTCTGTGTGTTTATGAATTAAGGTAAAGGCACAGGACAGCTGAATTCTTGCCACAGGAGAGCAAGTAGAAGGCAATATAATAGATGATTAATTCAAAGTCTCCTTTTCCTCCTCATGATAGGAGGTGAGAATCTTCCAAAATTACATGACAGAGGCAGATCCCAACTTTGGGAGGAAGGAACAAATAACCACCTACAGTACTTTCAGAATTAACCATGTTAAGTTTATGTGTGCTTAAGTTGTTATGATTTTAGTGCAATGGAGACTTTGAAATTTGTTTCTGAATGACTAGGTTTATCCAAGTTGGAGAGCACAGTATTTAGCGCTATAGTCCTTCCCACAGATTTGCACACAGTTATTTTATCGAGTCAGTATAGAACAAGAGAAAGAACACTTGTAATGGAGTTGGAGGACCTGCACTCTAGGGTGGACTAGTGAATTTGGGTGAGTGTTAACCTGTCTGGTCTTTAGTGTATTCACCTATAAAATGGGAATAACTGCCTTTGGATGACCTACCTTAGATGAGATATTATATGGTAAGTGTGCTTTAAAAATTTCTGTACAAATGTAAAGGATTATTATTTCAGTGGGCATCAGTGTCACTGCTATTGTTATCACTAATACACTGTTGATCCTCAAATCTTTATTGCCAAACCCAGTATGTCTCCTGAGCTCAGATCTATATTTTCAAGTACCCCCTGAATATGTTTTTGTTTTGAATATGTTTATGAATGTAAGTAAAGGCACATTCAATTTGAATATATCTTAAATGATACTTATCTTTTGAAGCTACTCTCTCTCCTGCATTTTTATTAATGACACTGCTATATTCCTCATCACTTCAGACAGACATCTGGGAAGTATTCCCCACTCTTTCATCATTCATTATCTTATAAAGAGTAAGACCCACTGGTCTGCTCTACAAAGTCACCTAACTCCACCTGTTTCTCTCCATGGCCATCTAAGTCCTAGGTCAGCCTTCTTGTCATTGTGGAAATAACAGACTTGCGTTAGAATAAATCTCTTGGAATTATGCATTAAAGTTTTTTTTTTCCTCAAATGTGTCTATAGGGAAAAGCCAACAGCAAAGATCAACACTTTCAAATTCATAGCTTTTATGGAGTAGAGGAGTCCCAGGAAGAAGTCAGTGTGCATTATAATTTCATGAAAAACTCAGTTTTCTGCAACATAATGTAGCAAGTGCAAATTCCTAAAAATAGACAGATAGTGAGTAAAATACATCTAATCACAAACATGCAAAACTGACAGTAACTTAGAATTAAGGATTATATTAAGGAGAAAACTATGAATCTTAGTGAAAATTTTAAAGGAAATCTTCATCCCCCTTTAGCAAACTGGCTAGAATCTCAATTTTATTAACAATATATGATGTACTATAGGTTTAATTTTGTTCAGTGCGGTTGAATAATTCTATTTATTTATTATACTTTTGTGATATTGGATTTACAAGTATTTTTCAAGTTTCTTCTGTACTTTTTATAACAAATCATGACTAGCTCAGTGCTTTGCAGATTTAAGGGCTCTTATGCCAAAAAACTTTCCTTCCTGTTGAGATTTCTCATAAAAGACCATGGTGATATGTGCTCTGTGGTTTCACAGCAATTTTAATCATGTTTGAATCAAAATTTGGGTTGTCTTATGATTTTCCAATTCCATATGATCTTTCACTGGACTAATTAAATAACCTTCTTACTTGTTTCTTTTTCTTTCGCTTCATTTTCCTTCAATTAATTCTCCATATTGATACCAATGATCTTTTTAGAATGTAAATGAAGGGGGCCGAGGTGGCTCAGTTGGTTAAGCATCTGACTCTTGATTTCAGCCAAGGTCGTGGTCTCAGGGTCCTGAGATTGAGCCCTGTGTTGGGCTCCACACTTGATGGGGAGTCTGCTCGGGATTCTCTCTCTCTGCCTCTCTTCCTGCTCATGTGTGCACTCTCTCTCTCTCAAATAAATAAACAAAATCTTTTAAAATGCAAATGTAATCAAGTCACTTTCCTGTTGCAAACACTTTATTGGGGTTTGGAATCCTACAAAATGAAAATAAAAGACCTTAGCATGCTATACAAGTTCCTCTATGATCTTGCCTCTCTTGTGTCATATTTGTTCATGCTCTTTCCTATCCCTTATGCCTTGGCTATCTCCATATTCCAGCCTTTTAAACTACCTATCTGGGCGCACCATGTGGGTTCATGTCTCTGTAACCTTGTCTTGAATTCCTTCCCTAGCTACCTTTTCTTGCCTTTCTTATCCTGGTAAAATCCTGCTGCATTCTTTTTTTTCTTTGTTTCCTTTGTTCCTTTGTTTCCTTTGTATCTTTTTTAAACTTTCAATTGGAAATAATTTAAAGTAAAAGGCTTAGGACATTTAAAATAAAAAGTTTTAAAAATAAAACATTACAAAAAAAAATCTCTGTATCCTTTCACCCAGAGTCCACTGGCTTTTAAGTGCTATTCAATTATACCAGGATAAGTATGCTAAAAAGTAAAAAAAAAAAAAAAAAAAAAAAAAAAAAGTATGCTAAAAAGTTTATCCCAACCATTTCTTATTAAAGCACCCAAGTGACACCAATTTCCAAACATTTCTGTTTAAATAAATACCTCAAGAGGAGAAATAAGTCTGTTTTCTGTATTTGCTAAAATGGAGGAGCTACTGATTTTTGTTTTTGTTTTTGTTTTTTTTCCTTTGGAAAGGCAAAAAACCACAAAGGTAATCAGATATGAAACTGGTTCCCTCTGCCTTTTCTTGGTACTTAAAAAAATTAAACTACAGTGAATTCTGAGAAATACAGTTACTCATCAAGGGGAGTGAAGAAAATTGTGAAGCTGTCTGCTATAGTTATCATACCACTTGTTTTGTACTCCCACTACCTAAGAAATAGGGAGATACAGGGCATTTCCAGGAAGAACCAGACTGTAATTAACCACAGCAAGTCTTCTTTCCTCCAAGACAGACCTATTCGAGTTCTTAAGTTTGAGTTCAGTTACTATTTTATCTCTTCTGCTTCTCTCTATCAAACTATACATCATACTCCCTTCCTACCATTATTTATCTGTCTCCACTAGATTCTGAGCTCTTCAGAAAGGAAGGGCATGTTTTAGTCATTTTTCTTTTTGGCAGAACTTATTATAGTGCCCAGGAAATAATAGGAATGGGAAGATATTTGTTGACTGATGAACTAAATTAATGAAGTGCAGCAGAAATTAACAAAGATGACCTTGAGGTTTGTGAAGTATCTTTAGAAGGGAGACATCTTGGCACTAAAAAAAATACTACTGGTGTGACAACTTTTAGGTTCTGCTCTATTGTTTTAAATAGTTTTAGCTGACATAGCTAATTATGAGACTTTTATAGAACTACTGAGATGTTTTTGAATTCTGTAAAGTGATTAGAAGAGGTAGCAATCAAGAGACCACCTGTCTATCCCTCATGCATCCTGAAATGTTGGTGGTTGTATCTCAAAGACATTGGCACCCTCCCATGCTATGAACTTTAAGACTTGACCTACAGGTGTGTTTTACCTATAATTCCTAAAGGAGTCTTTCCATTTAAAAGATTGTGTTCTTAACTGATCCCATTTTTTTTGACCAAAGAAGCAGCCCTTAAACTTGTCATTGAACTAACAATCACTAGGTCAGAAAGGAGTTGTTTTTTTTTTTTTAAACAGTCAGTCTTAAAAAGTAAATGTGAAAAGCAATGTCTTTCCTTCTCCATAACTCCTTATGAATCTAAGCATCGAGGCAGATACACTTCTTACTAGGTTGTCCTTTTAAGTGGCTCTTGTTGGAGTTCTCTTAAGTTACTTTGCTGTGTATTGGCCACTGGCGGTCTATTCACTCTCCATAAGTTAAGCCTCAATATCTCCTGAGGAACTTGTTAAAAATACAGATGTGAAGGCTCTTGCTTATGATGACAAGTGGATGGCCTTTGATGGACATTTCAATGCGTTTGCACTTCAAAGTTTCTGATTCTTTTCAGTAATCTAAAAAGAAAAAAAAAAAGTATCTTAGGATAGCTTTCCAAACTAAATCTCTGTTCTTATTATTTCTAATCAATAAAACAAGATACCTTTCCAACTGAATTTTTTTGGTATCTCTTTCCTTTAACTTTCTCAGTAAGAGTGACTCAATTTGTGTTCAGTTTTTGTTTATTTGATTAACACTATGTTGCTATTGACATCTGATTTTGGTTTTACTATAAGGCCTATGGTCTTTGGAGACAGATAAAACAAAAGCAAAAATAAACTATTGGGATTACACCAAGCTACAAAACATTTGCCCAGCAAAGGAAACCATCAGTAAAGTTAAAAGGCAACCTATTGAATGCCAAATTATGTTTGCAAATGATATATTTCCTAAGGAATTAATATCCAAAATATACAAATAACTCATACAACTCAACACCAAAAACCAAGTAATCCAATTAAAAAATAGGCAGAGAGCCTGAACAGACATTTTTCTAAAGAAGAAATACAGATGTCCAACAGAAACACGAAGAGATGCTCAACAACATTAATAATCAGGGAAATGTAAGTCAAAACCACACGGAGATATCACCTTACACATGTCAGAATGGCTAAAATAAAAAACACAAGAAATAACAAATGTTGATGAGGTTGTAGAGAAAAAGGAACCCTCCTTCACTGTTGGTGGGATTGCAAATTGGTGCAGAAACTCTGGAAAACAGTATGGAGCTTCTTAAAAAAATTTGAAAAATAAATATCACACAGTCCAGTAATTCTACTATTATCTGAAGAAAATGGAAACACTAATTTAAAAAGATATATGCATCCCCATGTTTACTGCAGAAATACTTACAATAGCCAAAATATAGAAGCAACCCAAGTGCCTACTGAACACACACAGAGGAATATTATTCAGCCTTGAAACAGAATGAAATCTTGCCATTCATGACAGCATGGATGGAACTAGAGGGTATTATGCCAAGTGAAATAAGTCAGACAGAGAAAGACAAATACCATATTATTTTACTTACATGTGGAATCTAAAAGCAAAGCAAATAGTCACAACAACAACAAAAACAGAAACTAGACAAAGACTCATGGGTACAGAGAACTGGTGGTTGCCAGAGAGGAGAGGGGTGGGCTGTTGGGTAAAAGAGGAATTAACATGTATAAGCTTCCAGTTATAAAATAAATAAGTCATGGGGATGAAAATCACAGCATAGGGAACCTGGTCAGCAATATTGTAACAATGTATGGTGACAGATGGTGATTAGGAACTGTATAGTATATAGAATTGTCAAATCACTAGGCTGAACACATGAAACTAATGTTGTGACATTGTATGTCAACTATACTTCGATAATAAAAGAAAAATAAGATTAAAACTAATAATGAAGATAAGAGTATTTTATTACATCAACTTCAAGAGTCTTATCTGTAGTATTTTAAGATATCTGAAACTGGGATGTATCTTTCAGTTGATGGCATTTTATAATCTCTCAGGGAAACAGCAGCTGTGGTATGGTTCAGAGTGTCAGAATCAAAACATGCTGAATGGGTGGCAACAGCATGGAAGGAAATCCTGGAGACAGAATTTTAAACCACTAGAAATCAGTTGTTATTCTGAGTATTGGCAATATTTCTAGAGCCAGAGTCAAAGAAAATTAACTACATAATTACAAAGCCATGTTAGTGTGATGCTTGGTAAAGGCTTTTCATGATATTATGGGTTATTTTAGGAAAGGCTTCACCACCAGCACTCTTCCCGGTACAGGAGCTATTATGTGGAATTACTTGGATTTTGATTGATGACTCTAAGTTGGAAAGTGATGAATAGGAGGATTTTGGTTTTGAAGAAGTTGTAGGAATACCTTAACCAATTTATTTTACTTGCATTTTCCTTTTTATGTATGCACAAAGTTGATTTATGATAAAAAGAATCTATGTTTAATTAAGCCAAAAGCATTTTTCCAATAAATATAATATAAAATTACAAGTGATAAGAATGCCTTAGGTTATAGTTTAATCAGAAGCACTTCTTTTCTCTCTTAGTGGTAATAATGGAAAATAATGGAGTTTCTTACCACTGATGGACTCTTAGATTCTATGAAATGAATTTAAGAAAATGTGAGAGCTTACTGCTTGCTTACTTCATGTCAGGCACTCTTCCAAGCATGTCACATATATTAACTCAAATTAATTCTCACAAAACCCTATGAGATAGGTGCTATTGCTGTTCTCATTGTACAGAAAAGGAACAAGTCACAGAGGTATAACTCTGACTCTTAATGAGTTTCTAGATTTGTGACCCAGAACACTTTTTTTCACTGACACAGTTCCTCATATGCAAAATGGGCATCATAAAGTGCACCTCACAGGGCTGTTGTGAAGATTAAATTAGTTGATTATATTATTATATTATATTATATTATATTATATTATATTATATTATGCTATTTAGAGCCTAAAAAGATCTAAGTAAGACCTTGACTCCACAAATTATGGATTCCCTTTCTTGGTCATTGTTGATCACCTACACAACTTCTATTATCCACTTCCTTCATAACAGAACCCTGATTTTGTTCAGATAATTTACCATCTCCCCTAAGTAGCACTTGTGTCTCATTGGAACCTAATTCACCTGAACTATAGTAGTAATCTTTGGTCATTTTAAGCTACTCATGATACCACTCTCCTTCCTAACAATGGGTTTAGGGACAAGGGGCTAAGCCAATCAAATAAGGACATTACCCTAAGAGCAAGGAAATGGCACAGGCATTTGATCCAAAGGGGCATGAAAAGTTTATGGGTTCTGGAAAAGGTCTTAGAAAAATACATGTCTTTTCTTCTGAACATTGTGGGGCTCACAACTGGGCAGCCATTTAGCTACCAGACTGAAGATGAAGTGGGTACACAGCTAGGGACAGAATTAAGGTATCTACAGAGAAACAGCTGGTATTACTGGATTAAGTCAATTCTGCAACCCACCTCAATTTTGGATTTCCAGTTATTGAACCAATTCAACTCCTTACTATTTAGGCTATCTTGAATTGAATTTCTGTTATTTATAGCTGAAAGCATCCTGCCAGAATGAATAGCTCCAATTACCTTGCTCTTATGCATTGCAGGTCCTATGCTAGGCACTTTGTATACATTATATACATCCCTGCATCATTATCTTTATCTTAAAGCTGAGGAAATGGAAGTCAAGGGAACATAAACAGAAGATGGCACAGACAAGATGCAAACTCAGCATTCCTTTCTCCTTTTGCTTCAAAATCAATGATCTTAACTGCCATATTCTCCTTAAACTTACATCTGATAGAATTTTACAAAATCTGTTAAAAATTTTATTTATGGTACTCTGTTTTATGGGAGAAATATTTGCCTTTGTAAGAACTTTTTTTAGCTAAATATTTAACCCAGCGTCATTATACCTATTTTAATATCTTTCCACAAAGTCATTGCTTTTTTAACTGCGGAGCCATCTGTATTTTTATTGTTGGTTAGACTGATTATATCACTGGCAGATTCAAATTCCTCCTGGACCCAGAGAAGTAACGAGTGAAATGACCAGTGATGGCTTGTTCCATGAGCTTTTCCTGCTTCTCACATGTTCTCTCTCCATCTCTGGGTCCTATTACAGTGGAAATACTCACAGAGTGTTTGAGTTGGACTCAAGAAGTTGTCCAGCCAGTCATCCATGGGGTTAGAGGTCATTTAGTCGTCATTCATTATTTCTCTACTCCCTGAGATGGAAGGTGGAGTTTTGAGAAGTCAGCTCTTCTTCAATGGGCTTATGAACTATAATTGGTTCTACTAAGATAGAAACATATCGCTATATTTAAAGAATCAATAGTCTCAGTCAATTATTAAAGTAGGTTAATAGCTACCTAGTGTCCAAGGACTAATGCCATATAGACAGTGATCCATACCCCACTTTAATTATAATTGGTCTAGGTCCTTAAAGCACAGGGTACTGTCTAGATGAAGTACTTAATAACTCTGTAATGATGAGAAGTAATGTGTATATACAAGGATAGTGAGAAAAAAAATCAAGTGATTAAAAGAAAAAAACGCAGCTGGTCACAGAAAATACACTTTCATAAAATTTTAAGGTTCACAAAGTATCTGTTTCTTTTTGTCCCAGTTTAGTGGTATTGGCTGAGTCCCAAGATTTCAAGGTTTCAGGTCCCAGCAATTCAATCAGGTAGGTAGTTAAGGAGACCAGTCTGAATGGCTCAACAAGAGGCAACTGGAATGTATCTAGGCACAGATGTTTATTATGATGATGTGAAGTATGAGAAGATGCAATTTGAAGAGAACAGAATACCACAGTATAGGACATAGTACAATAATGTAGAGTCCATGAATCTGAGTTTAATGGAAATGGGCTTGGGGTAACAAAGGCCTAGACCCCTTGCTTTAAGGTAAGATAACTCAACAACCATTCCAACTCCAGAACTCCTACGGCCAACATCTTTGTTGTTACTCCATCATAGTTCAACAGTTCTCTGCCCAACCAATTCTGTCCTTCTTTTAGATGTCAATTCCAAGTTTACTCCCTCATAAGCTTTCTGCACAGAAATCATCTTGATCTGTTTTCCAGGTAGCCCAACCCAAGATACCTCTCTTCTGCGATTTAGAGAGGCAACTGTTCCAGATTGTGTAACTATAAAATGGCAAAGTCTGTAGTGGCCATGTCACATGAGTGAAAAATAAACCTTTATTGTATTACATTGATATTTAGGGTTAATCTGCTATCACAGCCTAACTTTGCCTATCTTAACTAATAAATACTCACAGAGTCATCCATGTCCTTAGTGTTCCTGGTGGGCTCCTGCCAGCTTCATCCAAGTCCCTATCTTCAGGATACTTTCAAGATGGTCCCACTAGGCTTTGCCAATCCCAGAACAAGAACACAAAGATTAAATAATAGAGCCTTTATATATGTAACCCTGCCCTGAGACTTAAAATATTTTTGGCTGTAATTTCTCTGAGAGTAGCATAGTGGATCTATTTAATAGATGAGACCACTTCAGGTCAATGAAGTATAGCTGGACTCTCGTTTCCTATTGTACACTGTGGGGGTTTTCCCAAATCTATTGGAGTAGGGGGACAAGTTGAGAAGAGGGGAAGAATAAAGCAATTGGCCTCCTAATGTCTCATGCTTATGGAGTCTGACAGAATTTCTTCCTGAGTCATCCACAGAGAGAACTCTAGGGGCCCATTTGCCTGGGTGTGGCAGGAAACCATGTAACTCTTCCCCAAGTTTTGCAGTAGGGATGAATTCTTGAATTTCTCAGTAGTACAGGTGGGACATTATGACTTTATGTATCTAATTTTACTCTTGTGTCACATAAAAGAAAAATGGGGAAGCACTTGTAATTTCATTAGGGTGGTCCAACAGGATGTTACCATTTCTCTTTTGCCCCAATAAGTAAACCCTCACACACAGTCTCCCTGTTATAGCATTGGTCAATCAAACATGCATTTTCTAGAAATTCCATTCTTGTCTACTTAGAAAGCACTACTTTTTCCAGTGTAATTTTTGACTCTTTGATCCTTCTTATGTTTTGTAAATCCCTGTATTTTAGTCTTTTTCTAGGTGTGAACGATTGCTCCAAAGTGGGCAGATTGGGAAGTTCAAACTCATGGGTTTCTCTGATTTTCATACAATTTCTCCACCAGATATATAACTGATTAATTACTTGAAATGAAGCACATCTTGCCACAGTGTCATGAAGAGAGTGTTCATGTGAATTGACTTTGATTCATCTCCTTATGAAATAATAACCAAGAAATTATTTGATTAAGGGTGTTTGACTCCTTCCTGATAACATTGTAAAGGTTCATATTAGGCAAAATGGCTCTGAGCTATGTGAAACAACTGATATAAACCCCAAAGAGATGTTCAAATTATTATTTTTTATGTTCAAATCTTTCCTTTGATGAAGTTTTAAGAATCCATCCTGTTTCAGGAAAAAATATGCACCTAATCAAGAAGAAGAAATGGCTGTTAAGCTACAAAATCTTCATTTTTTCCTAGGCTTTTTAGTAAGTTTTAGAAAAAATTGTAACTCCTATTTATTGAGCAGTTGCTACATGCCAAGAATTTTGTATACCTTCTATTATTAAGCACTCACAACAGTTTTGTTTTTACAGATGGGAAACACCAGAGATCAGTTAAATTTCTTAAGATCACTCAATTATTCATAGTACTCAGCAGAAAGAGGATTTAAACCCATGTCGTTCTGATCCACTATCTAGTTCTTCTCACATTATACCTACTCACTCTGTGTAATGAATACAAATTGGTAGAAATACTCGTCTTCCAGAGATTTCATTATTGATGTCTATATTAAATGGAATTGTAAGTTGTTTCTGAATGTGAGAAGTACAGTTAGAGTTACTCAAATCTGAAGCAACTTATTTTAAAACTATCTTTAGGACATTATGAGACAAAGGAATAAGTACACAGAGGGGTACAGACAAAAATCTGAGAGTGCTATCTGGACTAATACCATCAATAGCACAATAACTTTCATTTATTGAGTACTTCTTATGTGGCTGGCACTATTCTAAAAGGCTCTTATGAATTGTCTAATTTAATTCTCAGGACAACCCTAGCAGACAAGAACTGCTATTAGCCCCATTTTATAGGTAAGACAATAGAGAGTCAGAGGCTGAATTATCTTGTCCAAGGTCATTTAGCTAGTAAGTGTTTGATCCAGGAATTGAACTTGGGTGGTCTAACTCCAAAAGAGTTCCTTTAGTTTGAAGGAGCTTCTGTAGGATAACTGTACAAAGGTATCAAAGACAATTTAAAAGTTCTTGTGGATAAATAAGAAAGAAGATTAAGATATTTGTTGGGCAAGCGTACAGAACAAAGTAACACCAAGAAAGTATGAGGATTTTGGATAAAAGTTGACTAGGGATAAATTCTTGATAAGTCAGGAACTGCTTTCTCCTTCTTGTACATGAATTGATTAAAGTCATAGCTCTTTTGAGGATGTTCCTCATATTTGGTGTAAAAAAAGATAGGATTAACTGTAATCAAACACTCCATTTCCCAAATCAAGATTTTGTTAGAAAGATACCATTGTTATATTTGGTTCCTGATCGTCTGGCAACTCCAGAGGTCCCAGGATCATCCTTATAAAGCCCTTTTATATCTTCCTGGGACCTCACAACCGTGAGTCAGGAATCAGGAGGCATAATCCTACTGAAAAAAGATCAGTTTTCCTACTAGAGCTTCCAGAAAAGAACACTCTAATTCTTGGGAAAAGGGTTGGGAGAAGGAAATTAGATAACTTGTTAACACTTGTAACATTTTGGCCAATACAATCCAATGGTGGGCTCCTGCTTTAAAATCCATACTTAATGCTGCAGCCAGAGTGTTACCTAAAATACAAATCTGATCACATTCCTTCCCTGCTTCTGACCGCTCAGGCTCACATTTCCCTTTGTATAGAGTCCAATCACTGAGATGAGATATAAAGCTCCATCTTACCTAACTCTTGCTGACTTCTGCAAGCCATCTCTCACGTCTTCCTTTCTCACACTCTACGGTCTGGCCATAATTATCTGTTTGGACTTTCCTGGATATGCCTTGCCATCTTTTGCAGCTGGGATTTTGCACTTGTACTTTCTGCATGGAACAATCTTGATAACTCCTAATACATTTTTTAAAGGCTAACTTTATCTATGAACTCCTCTGAGAAGCTTTGCCTTCACTTACTCACTCACACATTCACCAAATATTTATTAAACACCCACCTTGTGCTAGGCGCTACTGAATGCTGGGCTGAATTTTGTGCCAGCACCTAAGATGTCTCATAACACCTATACTTAGCTCTATACACTTGTCACATTGAGTTGTATTTGTTTTCTACGTAATTTTTTTCTCCCACCAGGTTGAGAGGAGCATCTGGGAACAACCAATGTCTTATTTATAGTTTTGTTGCAATACCTAGCTCTATGCTTGACATATAGAGTAACTATTCAGAAATATTTATAAGAAGAATGGATGAATGAACTATTTTTTTTCAAATCCCTTCTTCCCTCATAGAACACAAAACAATCAGATTTGATTCACAATTAATCTGAAAACATCCTCCTTCCTTTCTTCCCTCCTTCCTTCCTCCCTTCCTTCCTCTCTTCCTTCTCTCCTTTATTTTGCAGTTAGATTTACAGAATGGCTTCACCTCAACAGAAGCCCGACCATCCGCCCTCAAGTGAAACCATGGCAGTCTGTCCAGAATCCGTAGCTAGCAGTTCCTGATGTAGCTTCAAATAGTTCAAGAGACAGAAAGCCAAAGCTCCCTAACATATCCCTAGTCCCCTTTCTTACCATAATTTATCTTGAAAAAGTACTGACAAAGCCAGGGTGAGCAAGTGTGCAATTGTGGAAACATTGAAAATAGTTTTCTTTCTTTTTTTTTTTTTTTTTAAGATTTTATTTATTTATTCATGAGACACACACACACACACACACACACACACACACACACACACACAGAGGCAGAGACACAGGCAGAGGGAGAAACAGGCTCCATGCAGGGAGCCTGATGTGAGACTCTATCCTGGGTCTCCAGGATCACACCCTGGGCCAAAGGTGGCGCTAAACCACTGAGCCACCAGGGCTGCCCAGGAACATGGTTTTCTATATAGAATCTTTCTTTTACTTTTCAGAAGCCTTTTATTCCATTTTGCTAAATATCCACGTGGTTCTCAGGGGAAGAAAATCTTGATTTACAGTTGGCTTTCAGCTTCCGCCCTACCTCCTTAGCTGGTCTTGGCATTGACATAGCAAGCATATGGTAAAATTCAATAAATATTTGTTGAATTGAATTATCTTAGTGGTAAGGGAAATGAACCCTGTAGAACCCCACAAAGCCACAGTGGTTAGGAGGTTTATTTGTGTTTAATCAGTTTAGAACCCTCGGGACTTGAAATATGATGGATAAAAATTGACCACAGAAATATCTTCTTGTGTTATTTCCCTCATTGTCTTTTTCCCTTTTACCTCTAGCCACACAGGGAAATCTTACATGGTAATAAAATAAAGGTATTTCTATGGACCAAGTGAAAACAATTTGGTTGACCTAGATGTGGGTGGTAGTTTTGGGGGTGATCCAACCGCTAATACACTGTATATGTTAAAGAGCCTTAAAGTGAATGCCCACAGGGCTTCACTGTGATTCTTTGGAATAGATTCTTTGGAATTCTTTGGAATAGGAATTTCTTTGGTGTTCAAAGAAATGCAAAGGACCAAGGAATCCTATTATAGCTTTTCTTGTTTGTTTGTTTGTTTGTTTGTTTTTTAAATCTCCCTATTTCAGCCAATCACATATGCTGGAAGTGATAACCTAGAAAGAAAAGGAAAGATAGGATAACACATTGTTCCTTTTCTTTTCAGTTTCCTTACTCATCTTTAATCATCTATGAGCCTAAAGTAGAGAGTACTGGTAGAATTATGACAAGAAGTGAGATGAAAACAGTTGAGTTAGTTTTGTTCAGGGTTTGCACTATTATGGTAAGAATAAAATAATTACTTCTGTGAGCCACAAAGTACAAATTGTGCAATTTCAGTGACTCCACATATGAAAGAAATGCTCTTATATTTGCATTTAAAACTCATTGCATGATACAGACAGAAAAGTTCATGCTAATAATTTAAATTTTTAATTTTTCTTGCTGAGAACAAATGAAGCACCAAATGAAAACACATCATGACAAGCTGAGAGAGAAGATACAGACAAAAGGGAAAGATTGTGCCGTAGGACTTTTAACTACACTTTTTTTGTCTGTTTTTTTTTTTTTAAGATTTATTTTTATTTTTTATTTTTTGAGACAAAGTGTGCAAGCATATACACAAGCATCAGGGTAGGGGCAGAAGGAGAAGGAGAGAGAGAGTCTCAAGCATACTT
This sequence comes from Vulpes vulpes, assembly GCF_048418805.1. Lineage (NCBI taxonomy): Eukaryota > Metazoa > Chordata > Mammalia > Carnivora > Canidae > Vulpes > Vulpes vulpes. The sequence continues at coordinate 20,574,586 of NC_132792.1, read as the reverse complement.
TGTGCTAGTGCAGAGCCTGATATGGGGCTTGATCCCACAATCCTGAGATCATGATCTGAGTGGCAATCAAGAGTTGGACGCTCAACGGACTGAGCCCCTAAGGCGCCCCTGCCTGATTTTTAAATGTGACCCCACATTTTCATTTTGCAAATACGTAACTGGCACGAGTTACAAGAACAACAATGTGAATATTCATTCATTCAACAAATATTTCCTGAGTGCCTGTTTGTGCCTAGACTTACCAAGATAGATTAGACATAGAAGCAGAGCTGAGCCTATGGAGAGAGGGTAAGAAGCTGAGCCTTGGAAGCACAGACTAGTGTTCTTCAGGTGAGACTCTGGTACAAGTTAGGGAGGCTTCTCATGTTGCCCCTGGGAGACAGTAAGGTGAGGCGCCCATGGATACCGCTTAAAGAAGACTCCATCGTATTGGTGGAATCTGTGCTGCATCTCCTCATCTGGGACTGGAGTGAGAAACAACTTACTTCAATAACCAGTGCCTTTCACAGGTTGCCTGACTTCTGGGTTCTACTCTGCTCCTAGTATTGCTTGCATTCCGCTGGAAGATGTGCCACATGTCTCCCAGGTTAGCTAAAGGTATCAAGGACTGGGCTCTTAGCCTGGCTCAGTTCTCCCTCACTTATCCTTATAGGAAGCTAATAGAATTAAGCTCTTAATATCAGTTTTTTTTTAAATAAAGATTTTATTTATTTATTCATTCATGAGAGACACAGAAAGAGAGAGGCAGAGACATAGGCAGAGGGAGAAACAGGCTCCGTGTAGGAAACCTGATGTGAAACTCAATTCCCGGGTCTCCAGGATCACCCTCTGAGCCAAATGCATACGTGCTAACTGCTGAGCCACCCAAGTGTCCCTTAATATCAGGCTCTTAAAAAAGGATGGAACTCTGTTCCTTTGAGTTTGATAGACAACCTTTTTTCTACTTTAATCTCCTACCCTGGTCATGAAGTAAGACATTCCTAGCTATCCTCCTCCTCTTAGAATGAGAGTAGCTGGTGATTATTATGTCTGGGATTCCTCTTAGATCATGGCTTGACAGATTCTAGATCTACAACTTCAGCAAACTTATTTTAAAACAAAATTAAAGGAGTTGAGATGAATTAAAGGAGTTGAGATGGAATTTGAATCTTTAACCAAATAAAGTAAATTTATCCCTATTCTTATCCAGTCCTATTGGGTCTTGAGATAGCTTTCTTCTAGGCTATTTCTTTCCCATTGCTCCTTGATGGCCCATGTCCCTCAAAGTTGTTCTATCAGATTCTGGAACTTATATTATATTGGCTTATGCATTTTTGAAGTTTGGTCATTGATAGTTGGGGGAGGGGGATGCTTTTCATTTGCTCAACTGTTTTGTCCCATTAAAATAACTTTTAGTAACATTAGGGAGTAAAACTTCCTTGAGGAAAGGATTTATTGTTAGAAAAATGCCACTTAGGTGCCTCAGTTGGTTGAGCATCTGACTTTTGATTTCATCTCAGGACTTGATCTCAGTGTTGTGGATTCAAGTTCTGCAGTGAACTCACCCTAGCATGGAATGAGCTTTAAAAAAAGGAAGAAAAATGTACTTTTTTTTCCTTATAATGGTACTTCCTTGAGATAAACAAACTTGACATTCATTCTTGCTCTCCTCATCTCCCAAACTGAGTTAATTGCAAAATGCATTTAAAAACAACAACATTGTACAAATGATGTCCCATGGGTAAGACAGTCAAAGTCTATCAATAAGCTTTTCCAAAATTCTATTGCTTCATTCATTCATTTAGTCACATATTCAATATTTATTGAAGGGCCATTGCTTGCTAGGAAGTGAGGTAGATGTAAAACGGAGTTTTAGTCTTCATGGAGCTCAGCTCATTGTCCAGTGGGAGGCATGTTTAAGATTTTCAACTGATCATAAATTTAAGTAATTACAAGATGTGCTTAGTACTACAAAGTAAATGTATAAAAACCTGCAGTATTGGGACGCCTGGGTGGTTTAACGGTTGATCATCTGCCTTTGGCTCAGGGCATGATTCCGGAGTTCTGGGATCGAGTCCCACATCGGGCTCCCTGCATGGAGCCTGCTTCTCCCTCTGCCTGTGTCTCTACCTCTCTCTCTGTGTCTCTCATGAATAAATAAATAAAATCTTAAAAAAAAAAAACTTCAGTATCATAGAACAGGAGGTCAGGCCTCATTGAGAGAAGACTGTTCATGGAATTTTCTCCTAAGAGTGGAATGAGCTGAAATGCTAAGCTGTTATAGAGACAGCAACAGCTCTCAGCTCTTCATCTTCACATTTCTGGGCTCATTCTTTCATCATTTCATTTTCTTACACCAGCTCTTATGGTTGGAATTGTGGCCCAGGATTCTAGAAAGGAGACAGTGCAGTATTGATATTGAAGACTCTCTTCCATACTGATGGGGTTTGAATTTTGCCCTTTTGCAGGCTAAGAGGAACTTATGAATACATTAGGAGACCACTGCCTTCTCTCACATGGGGGGCAGATATTGTTACATAAGTAGAGGCGCTTCTTCTTGCTGAGCCTAGATGAATAATTCTTACAAAATGTCCAGGTGGTTGCTTCCAAATGATTAGAATTGCCATGAGGTATGTAGCCTACTTGCCAGCCCACATCCCACACTTCTGCCTTAGTTGTTAAGTGGAACATGACTCGTTCTGTCTAGGCTTGAGGCAACTGGATGCTTCTAATGCCTATGGTCTGCCCCTGACTTCTGATTCATCTAACCTTCAGGTCAAGGAAATTTCTTCTTCCAGGTTTCTGCAAACTGCACTCTGACCCACTTCCAGGCTCCAGGGTGCACAGGCATGAGTTATTAAATTAACCCTATAAATTTCTTAGAATTGTATTTGGCACCTAGTATTTGAAAAATAGATATAAGTAAATACTAGCTAATGAGGAATAAATAAATACCAGTTCAAACTCTGATCATCATTAGTAGCATTATTAGAAGAGAAAGGGCATTACTTTCAGGGAGCAGTCAGGCTGGGGACTCAAGACAGAAATGTAGCCAAGGCGGAATGGAATATTGTCACGTGAGCACAGCAACCTTTTTTTTTTTTTTTTTAGCAATATTTTAACCTTGCATTCTGCTTGTCCTTAAAGCCCAGACCTCTCCTCACTTCCTGCTCATACACAAAACCATGGGGACTTGGATCACTTGGCTTCTTTGCTTTCCTAGGGCCACCAGGAGCTGGGGGTACTAAGAAAAATTACCGTGGCCCCTGTCTTAACGAGCTTGCATTCCAGTGGAGAGGCAGAGAATTAAAGAAAGTAAGTGAATACAGCAGACTTCATTCTTTCCTTCATGTAACTTGCAGTCTGGAAGAGGTACCAGTGTCAAATAATTAAGCATGTAATTAAAATTTTACATAAATTATATGAAGCTAAGTAGCAGGGTTCACGAGAATGGAATATAGGGAGACCTAATTTAAAATTAGAGCATCTGGTTAGTGAACACTGAGAAAGTAGAATTCAAGCTGGGGGTGGGCTCATTTTTCTGTGATTACGTGCTTTGAAGGATGAAGTTTTCTCCAGGTATTTCAATAGTTTTATCTCACATAAAGTCATGAACATGCATCCTGACCATCCAGGATAAGTCAACAGACCCAACTCTCTTTGTCTTGGCCTGGGTGCAAGGATAGCAATGTTAAAACGTTCAAAAGCTCCAATACACTATGAACATTTCTGTCCTATTTTAATCTTTGTCTTCCTAAGGAATCAGATTCTCGGGAAAACATGACTTCCTCCTTGCTCCAAACCTGTGTCAGGGGTAAACTGCTACTGAATATACTACGTGGACACTAATGCTCTTGTGGGGAAGGATGAACAGCATATTGTAATCAAAGAAGAAAAGATGTGAATATTCGATTATATTTGAGATAATTTTGGTTTTATGTCAGAGATGTCTAGGTTATCTTTTAGCATAGATATATATTAATAGTATAAACTTCTGTTGGGAATCACCCAAATCTCTTTTTCTTAGTGAAGGTCTTATGACCACCTCTTGATCTTATCAATGACTGGGCATTATAATAGATCCTCAACTAACGCTAGTTTGCTTCTTCTATCCTCTATCTTTTAGTTTCTCTTTGCATTCTTTCTGCACATTCCTTATTCCTTTCCCCTGGCTACAACTTATTACTTATTGATCCAGAGAGTGGAAAAGGACCCACGGAGCCCAAGGGTCTGTAAATTGTATTTTGAGGGTTCCCCGGGATCCAAGGAGGACCGTCAAGGGCATGAGTAAGTAGAAGGACCCAGCAGGCTCAACTCCAGATTCCAACACTGATTTTTGTTCCCTGAGTTCAACTGGAGTAACATATAAACATGCTTTAAAAAAAAATGTCCAGTGCTAAAAAAATATTTGGAAACCACTAATAGTTCTAGTCCTTGTTTTATAAAAGGTGAAACAGCACCAGTGAGGGGAAAAGGCTGGCTCAAGGCCACGTAGACTGTAGAGTGAGACCCAGTTCAAACCTAGGCCTTCAGGCTCATGAGCCAAGGCATTTGGGGCTCTGTTCTCAAATGTTCTGCATTTGGCCTCCACCCCATTTCAGGAAAAGCAGGTCTTCTAGGGGAATTTTGCCTTGGGAACATCACAGTTAAGAATTTCTGATTCTATTCATTTAGGATTAGGTACTCACAGTTGGCTGGATACCTTAAGACATTGCTGAATACAGAAATAATTGAGAAATGCCTCCAGACATGAGATAGCAGAAAGTGTGGGCAGAATTGAAGTTGAGATGCAATTTGAAAAAGGGCATCACCACCTGGGGAGACGATGTCCGAAACAGACAATAAGTGAATAAGAAAAATTCTAGAAAGCTGGCTGCAAGTATGGCATGGGAGTAGCAGGCAGAAAAGCATATTTAGGGTTGTAATGGGATTCAATAACAGGAAATAAACAGACCGTTTGGGATGGGGCACACACACAAAACAATACCAAGTCACAGCGTATTGGGGAGACTGTCCCTATGGTCTTTGGTAATACTGTTCTTACAAAAAAGGCTGTTCCATTTTGTTAGCTCAGCAGCAAAGGAGAGAGATGAATTGGAGGAAGTTCTGAGCAGAGCAATGAATGGGAAGGAAAATTGGCTTTTAGGGTAAAAGGTAAAAATGCATAATGCTTTTGAGGGACTGTCATAACAGTTTTCCATTACAATGCTAGAAACCAGAGACACTAAGTGAGGAGTGAAATTACTCAGGTGCATTGAGATTTAGTGGAAAATGATTGCATATGGTTAGGAATATCAGAAAATAGGTTATACTTGGGGATAAATTTATCAGGAAATCAGAATCAGTTTATCAGGAAATTGAGTCACCATGCTAGAAGTAGGAGCCGCTTAATATGAAGTGTAACATATACATCTTTCCTCATAAACTCTCAGGTATGGGATGCCTGCAGCCAAACCGTTTTGTGTTCTTCTTGAACAGTCTTTGTTGTCTTTGAAGCGTCTTTGCACCTGATGATTCTCTTGTCTGGGTCAGTAGTTGTCCACTTCCTCTCTTATTCCATCGAGATCACTGAATGACTAGTTCTTTCTTACTGTTCAAGTCTCAGCTAATATGTCACATTCCTTTCTATTAAGATGAAGCATTCAGTGGTTAAGTAACTTGATAAATATCAGTGTCTCACTCCAAACCCGCGCTTCCATTTCAATACTGCTTTACTGAACAAGAAACAGATTTCAAGTAAAGAAAAATGAGTGTATTGATATCACAGGAGTCAGAGAAGTAAGAGCCTCCCTTCTTAAGTCTAGGAAAGCTCAGCCAAAAAGAAAGAGTGCCTGGTGACCACAAGTCATCATTTGGGGTATCTTGAAAAAAGCTTTGTGGTAAAAAATGAATGGGACCTTGGGAGAGCCACCAGTTTATATAGAATGTCAAATGGATAGGTTTTCTAGAAATTTTACCAAAATAATTACAAACCAGATCCCTGAGGGCCAAATATCATCAGTCTCTGATACAGATTTTGGTACCAGAAAGTGGGTTAGATATTAAATAATCATATGTATGTGAATATATATTTATGCATGTTTTATTTTAAGGAACTAGTTCATACAATTAATTGTGGCAGCTGGCAAATCTGAAATCTATAGGGCAGAAAACTGAAGGATTTCTATGTTGCAAGTTGTTTTTTTTTTTTTAAGATTGATTTATTTATTTGAGAGAGAGAGCAAGTGCGTGCCAGTGTGTGTGTGTGTGGCGGGGGGCAGGGGCAGAGGGACACCATCTCAGACTCCTTGGTGAGTGTGGAGCCCAATGTGGGGCTCAATCCCACGATCCTGAGATCATGACCCCTGTGTTGCAGTTTTAAGGGAAAAATTCTCTGGAAAAATCATAGTTTTTATTCTTAAGGTCTTTCAACTGATTTTTTTTTTTTACAATCTTTTTTTTTTCTGCTTTCATTTTATTTTTATTTATTTTTTATTTTTTTAAATTAATTTTTATTGGTGTTCAATTTACCAACATACAGAAAAACACCCAGTGCTCATCCCGTCAAGTGTCCACCTCAGTGCCCGTCACCCATTCCCCTCCAACACCCGCCCTCCTCCCCTTCCACCACCCCTAGTTCGTTTCCCCTCTTTCAACTGATTGTATGAGGACTCTCCATACTGAGGGTTATCTCCTTGACTTGACATGAGCCGACTGTAGATGCTAAACACATTTGCAAAATATCTTCACAGTAACACATAGGTTAGTGTTTGATCAAATAACTGGATCATATAACCTAGCCAAACTGACACATAAAACTAACCATCATCAATGCCTGTCTCTATTTGTTCTCCACTTCTAGCTTACCTTTCAAATTACAAAGAGTAGAACTACACCTGGCAGTTCAGGTAGGACTTCACCAAGAATGTAAGAATAGAATAGGGGTTTCTTTTCATTTTCAGTGCACATCATAATTTCTGAATTTTTTTTTGGTAGTAGCTCTTTGTCAGACTATTGGTTTGGCTTTAATTATCTCTCATTCCCTCATTTATTTATTCCACAAATACTGATAAGATACTACTGGGTTCTGGGGGATGGAAAACAGTCTTTATATATCAGTGCTTTGGGGATCCCTGAGTGGCTCAGCAGTTTGGCGCCTGCCTTTGGCCCAGGGCGCAATCCTGGAGTCCCGGGATAGAGTCCCACGTCGGGCTTCTGGCAGGGAGCCTGCTTCTCCCTCTGCCTGTGTCTCTGCCTCTGTGTGTGTGTGTGTGTATATTATAAATAAATAAATAAATAAATAAATAAATAAATAAATAAATCTTAAAAAAAATAAATCAGTGCTTTCTGCAATCATGGAAATGTTTTGTAATCTGTACTATTTAATACAATAGCCACTAGCCACATATGGCTATTTAACACTTAAAGTGTAGCTAGTATGACTGGGGAATTGGATTTTTGTTTTCATTCCATTTTAATTGATTTATATTTACATTTAAATACCCAAATGAGGCTACTGTATTTGGCAATGCTGTTCTAAATTGCTGTTTCTTTTACTAAGATCTAGAGATCCAACGGATTCTGATTATTGCTCCAGAAAATGGGAGAATTAAAAGGGACTTCAGGGATCACTTGGTCAGCCTTTTATAGATGAGGATACAGGGGTCAAACGAGTAGCTGAAGGTTAGAGCTTGTTGGCAACAGAGCAAGACCAAGAACTTGAACCAGCTCTCAGTCCACTGTTGATTGAATCTCTTAGTCTGTACTCTCTCTAATTAGACCATTTGATTTTCCCCTTGGAATCCCCAGCTCATTTAGACACCAATTAACAAATACATCTAAAAATGGAACTCAACCATGCATATGGTTTCAGAATGATTACATCTTGCCTGCACCGTGGCAGAATGATCTGGCATTTTCTCTTTCAGAAGCCAGTTGGCTTCAGATACACCTATCACCTCTGCAGTGATGAAAATGGGATGTTCTCTCCAGTCATGCATGACCTCCATATGCTTTACTGAAGAAAGAACCCCATTTTATCTGCATAACACTTAGTCATCAGTATTTTCTTTGGAGGAAAATGCAACTTGGCCCACATGATTCAACTTTTAACACAGTAGCTTCTTTCATAAATCTCTAGGTGACCGTAATGGGGTGAGCAATGCATCCTAAGACTTTCTCATATGGCCACGGATTGACTTTCTTGTACTATGAATCTTTCTTTGTTCACTCCCACGGTGTAAAATAAATAGATTTATAGACCATGTACCATTGCCAGGATATTGTCCTTGTTAAAATGAGCTTGATACCTTTTAGCACTATACCAAAGCATGATGCCATGTTGACTCTGTCTTTTAATTTAATATCAACGTATAAAATACAGGCCATGAGGACTCAAAGGAAAGTTTGCCTTTGCTTTTTAAAAATAAAGCAAAATTTTAAAATAATGGCAATCATCTGTTGCATGAATGAACCTGTGTCTTGTAATGTGCTTTGGATTTGAGGAGCAGATGGAAAGTGTCTCTGAGATGAGAACGATTGAATAATATAATTTTAAACATGATTTGCCAAAACCGATTTTCTGTCACAGTGATCAGTTATTGAAGATGAAATTCTTATACCAGCTAGCAACGAGGATTTTTATTTAAGGGAAGGAGACGATACTATCTCTTGGTGCAGAGTTTTATTATTTGAGGCCAGAGATCCAATCCACTATCTGTGATTGACACAACGATCCAAGTTCCATCATTCTTATGAGAGGCAAGTCATCCATCCATTGCTATTGGTGAACCAAATTTAGATTGGATATTTGAGCCATAATTACAACTCCTCCAAATCTGCTCAGCTAAAAACAAAACAAAACAAAACAAAACAAAACAAAACAAAAAACAAAACAAAAAAACCCCCCAGCAATAGCTAACATAGAAAAATCTATAGGACAAATCATTACAAAATCAGCTACAATACAAAGACAGTGGTCTGGGGTTGGGATAATTATGTTTATTTTGCTTTTATGGGAAAGTTTCAAAAGTTATAGTAAGTGCAGCAAAACCAAGTTCATTGAAATAATCTTTCATTCACTCTCATCACCTTTACCATTTTGGTATTAATTGCCTTGCTCTGAAATATATGATTAGGGATGTATATGGCCCCCAAATTTTTAGGGAAAGAAGGTCTAGGGAAATTTATTGTTTAATATTTATTGGCATCATTTTTTATTTGTATAATTTTTTTTTTATTTTGATGAGTAAAACTATGTTTCTTCCTTAACCAGCCTTAGGGCATCAGTGAAACAATGAAAACATTCAAAACCATCAGCAGCAGTATGAATAAAATATCAGCCATGTCCTAGCAACATTTCATGTTTAAAACTTTTATTAAAGTTAACAGAAGTTTTGCCTGCACAAGGACTGCTGGATGGGCAATCCATAGAGGAAGCTAATTTTTAAATGGGTAAATTAAAATCAAATGCTCCCAGATGACAAAAATAAGCAGAATGGTGTTTAGAGTGATATGTAATGATGGCCACAGCTGGTCTGATATGCTCTATTCAGACTTTTCCAATTTTATTTGTACAGAAACTCTTTCCATAAATGGCTCCAAAGAGAGAACTGCCATTGCTACCTTAGCAAGGGAGTGTGGACATTGCTCAGAGGAGACACTTTTAGTGCCTAACCTGAACTGAAGAATGAAGAATGATCTTTCTCCTCATGGTGTCATTAGATCACAACTATCCTAAAAAAAAAAAAAAAAATTAGAGAACCACCACTACCCAACTTTCACAGATGATGAAGCCAAGGTAAAGATCAGATGTGTAGCCTGCCTCACACGTACAGCTTCCTCATGACAGAAAGGATTCCAAAAGTTGCTGAAATTCTTTAAAAGTTAAATGGATAAGTGTGGAGCTCTGGCCTTTAGTCCTGCTGGCTCGATGCTACAAGCTGAGGAAGACAAGATCTAAAATCCTTATCTACTCCTCTAACAAATTGTTGCTGAACGTTTATTATGATCCCGCCTTGGGGCTGTTGGCTCTTTGAGGAGTTAACAAACTTATATTCCTGGATTCAATGTCACCATTTGTTTGATAATTCTCTTTCCTTTGTGTCAGTTTTGCTCTCTGGCAGACCCTGTCCTCGTGGTGGCATCCCATGGCTCTAGCTTTCATTCTCCTGAACTGGATATCCCATAAAGTAAGGATGATCTTGACTGATGCTTCTAGCAAAAGTCCTGAGTTTTATTGGATTGTTAGGCATCATGTGCTTCTACCTAAACCAATCATGGTGGCCAGAGGGACTGAATACTGATTGGCTAGGCCTGTGTCACACACCTCATGTAAATTTCATTAGCAAAGAAAATTAAGGTTCGAGGTAAGCTAAAATACTGTTCAGTCTATAAATGAGAAAATTGAGGCTCAGAGAAATTAAATAGCTTGCTTGACTGAGAAAAAGACGGTGATGAACTGTAGGGACAAATATCTTTACTTCTAGCTCCTGAGAAAATCTTCCCACACATCCATCACATTCCTGATCACTCAGGTCAGGAAGAAGTGTTCCATTCATCTCTTAAATCCATCCACTACAAATAGGAGAAAACAAGAGAAGCTACCTTCCAGATTTTATAAACACTCAAGAGCTGAGTATATTTTGGCTGGAAAGTTGTTTGTTCACTTGTGTTTAATAAATGGCCCCTTATCTGACAATACTGAAACACCCATTTAAACTACAACATCTGTATTTACGTTTGCTGAAGACACGCTGTTATTAAGTTGAAAAATTGCTATCTCAACAGTCTCATGTGCTTTCAACTTTGTCCACCAAGGTAAAAAGTCTTTAACAAAGAGCCTTAGTGCTGTTAAGGACAAATACTGAGAATTCAAGGGAGACATTCTATTGAGGGGATGATCTAAGAGGAATTACCACCCTGGATACCAGTCAGGAAAATGCTTCACAGAAGACACAGCTCAGCAATTATAGTGATTAAGATGCTTAGAATTCCCTTTATTTATTGACTTTTTCAAGCCCTCTCTGTTTTGAAAAACTAAACTGTAGTGCAAAGCATTTCTGAATTTTTAAATCCCCATTATACCTTGTAAGATAGGTGCACTGGGCAAGATTATTAGAATAAAAATATGTTGATTAAAAAGAAACCCTCTCTAAAGAAGATGACAGAAGACATGGCTGCTTTGTATGTTTGGGGTGGCCCCAGAGAGAGAGATGTTGAGACTTGTTCAAATTCTTTCCACTTCCCTGAATTTTATAGGAATTCAGCAACATTAGCTTAATAAAAAAGCCATCAAATAGGTGGAAATTGAAGTCTGACACTGTGCATTCTGTTACTTGCTCATTCTGAATGACAGAGCTGAGGATTTCTTTCCAGTCCTGTGGGTGTTAAGTGCCAAGAAAGATAAAATGAGCAGGAGCGATGACATAAGGTTGCCATATGGCATGGCGTACTGCATGGGGATGATGACCCAGAGAAAGGCAAGAGGTCTTCTCAGGAGTGGCCATTGGTCTTGCAGAGCAGGAATGTGAAAAGCTGAGAGGAAAGGACCTGTGGGAGGTGGCCAGACACCAGGTCAGACACTGGACATACAATGAAGCTTCACCTCTTGGGGGGTGGATAAAGTACATGGAGTCCCAGAGTGTCTGAGAGGATTAGGGAACTGGCTAAAAAGGCTGTGTGTTCTTGGCAGAGCTAGAAGTGAGTGACTATGGGAACTGGCTGGTGTGTGTGTGTTTCTATAACCAAATTTATACTTGTATCTTCAATTTGCCTCATTACATAAGAAATAATAATAATCATAATGCTACATATACATCACCTCATCTAATCGTCACAATAGCCCTGAGAAAAGAGATAGGCAGATCAAAGGCCAGTATTGTCTTTCTCATTTCACAGATGAGAATACTAAAGTCTGAAGGTGCCAAGTGATTTGCCATAAGACAGGCAAGTATTTCTTGTAAACAAGTCCATGAAAATGTAGGCACGACAGAGTATAGTGATTAATTGCTTCAACCCTGAAATCAAACAGAAGTTTATATCCTGGTTCTCCCATAACTGTCATGTTACCTTGGGAAAGCTCCTTAACTCTAAGCCTGAGCTGTCTCAACTAAACATGGAGTTAAAATAAAACAAGCCTTTATAGGTGTTTGGATGATAAAATGAGACACATAATGCATTTAGCACAAATTCTGGCACAGAGTAAGTGTTTGATGAACATTACTAGCTATTATTATTGTTATTTTCAGGCAGGTTACCAAGACAGGATCCAAATATAGAGAAAGATAGGGAGCCATTTATCAGAAATGGTGTTCAAACTAGGGACTGGGTTTTTTTTTTGGGGGGGGACTGGGTTTTTGAACCAAAGAGGAACCTAATTATCAGAATTTAGACAAAATATAAAAGCAGACTTAATAGCAGACCTTTCTTGCTTGCCTACTCCTCATCCCTTCCTTCTTTCTTTTTAGTAACAGTGCTCCCAGTTTCCTTCGGGGAACTACGCCTGCCAAACTCTTGGTTACTAGGTTACAGTTAGGTTCCACCCTCCTGAGCAAGAGGAGGCACTCAACTAGACCTGACTAGAACACATCTCTGGCAGTGGTGATTGGTTTATTTGGTCTTGGGCAAGTGGATTAAGTTTACCAAATTGGATTGAATCATGGGACTTTTCTGTGGACTACTAGTCAGGGAGGCACCTTCCTTCTATTGGGGTTGCAGAGAAGCAGGAGGCCATCTTGCCACCCCAAGGGGACACCTTCCTGATAGTGAAGTCCATCTGGAGGAAAACAGACCTGAGAGATGGAGGGAAACTGAGTCCCAGTTACATGGTTTGAGGTAGCTGCACAGCAAACGATCCCTGCTCCTATTGGAGTTTTTTCCCCCCCTCTCTTTATAATTGGAGAGTTTGGTATTCTCAGTTTCAAAATGTCTTTCTTGCTCAACATCTGGAAATGCCTTAGATAATGGGGCTAATGTGTGTCTTAGGTGGAGCCCCAGGTGGGTAAGAGGAAGGCTGAAGAGATTAGGAAGCAAGCAGTAGCATGTGGCCTGAGTCCCTCCGTGAAGAAAAGCAGGACATCCTGGTCCTCTCTATTCTGGCTATTGCCCTCCCACCCCCCAGCCCTACTTCCTGAAAAATGTCTTTGCCACTGGGAGTTTGTGAAGTAACACCATTCATAGGTTAAGTTACACATCACGAGCGCTTTAATGCTTTCCTGAGGTAGATTCAATGTGCCAGAGCGCCTTGTGTCCAGACCTTGAAATGGGATTCCTAGTAAATGGTTTAATGTGTATCATATTGTCCTATCTCACCAACTGTTCAGAGAATTTTAATTAAGTTCTGTCGTATTATCTCTTACTCTTAATAAAGCCCTTTATTTCATAACTTAGTTCAGAACAGTTAAATATTTCATTTGAAGTATAAAACCCCATTCACCATGCAGGAACTCTGTATAGGTAAAAGAAGTTGGTATGCATGAAAAAACCCTTCAGAATCAGCTGAGTAACAAGATCTGGGCTCTAATTTCAGCTCTGCTGGAGAGACCGGGGCAACTCAGACTTCTTTCCCCGGGGCAAACATGAGAATGCTGAAATTGTTTTACTTTGTTGAGCCTTGGCAGGGGTATGAGGGCGACAATGTCCTCATAGCATACAAAGTACTTGGAAAAAAGTCATCATATTATGTATGTAGCATCAAGAACATGTTCTTATGGATGCAAATGCATCAACAAACTGCCCTATGCTAACATAACTTAAGAATTAGCATAGGGCAAGCACTGAGGTGTATTCCAAGGATACTCCTTCTCTGAAAGTCTTTTGTTTTACCATCAAGTGATCACCTGGAGTTCTTCACAGTCAGCACTTTCTCTGTTTCATGGACTGCTTGACTAATTCATGAATTCACTACTTATTTCCTGAGTATTTTACTATTTGCTCAGTGCTGGAGATATCAAAAGCAGGTTAAGCATGGTTGGTTATTCATTATTTCATTGTCAATAAATATTTGTTGAGTACCTAGCATGTGTCAAGCAGTGGATGTATAAAGATGGGATAGCATGGTCACTGTCCACTAGAACCTCACTACTCAAATTGTGGTCTGGAGACCAGCACCATCAGCATCCCCTAGGAGTTTGTTAGAAACCCAAAGTTTCAGATATCGCCTCAGACATTCTGAATTAGAATTAGTGTATTAACAAGATTCTCAGGCAATCTGTATGCACGTGAAATTATGAAAAGCACAGCATGAGGAAGGCAAATGTCATAGTGCAGTTTAGTGGGAAAAGAATGAACTAGTAGAAACTTAGTTGGCTAGTGGTTGCCAACTTTCTGCTCTGATGCTTTCTATGCAATGAAAGCAAGTCACTTATCTATGCTCTGACTCAATGCATTACCTTCAAAATGAAGATAATAATATCTGCCCTTCCTCTCTTGTGTGCTATTGTGAAGATTAGATGAGAAAATAGTTGTACTGTGTTAGTGTCGTCCAAAAGCAAGGCATTGTTATTATAATATTTAAGGTTTAGAGGGTTCTGTATATTGTGCCTCGCTGCGTTGCCCAGGAACTGGGGTTTGATTCTGATTGAACAATTCCCTGCATTATGATTCTATGTTAAGGCACTCTTATCTCTAGGATGCAGAGATGTGAATAACAGTTTTGTTAACACGCCAGCATGCAGTGAGGTTCTAGTGCTTTTTAGCTATATACATACAGAAAGGATTGTAGCAGAAATTTTATAAATCCAACTCATTTCAATAAAACTTATTGAGGGCTTGACTCCTGGGAAAAACCATGGGGCATGGCAGGTTTGGTTCCCACCCTCACAGAGTGTTTATTTTAGGATGATGATATAACACAAAATAATTATAATTAATGATATAATAGGTAGGTGCTCCAAAAGATGTTCTGACAATAGGCAAAGACATGAGTAGGTTTGTAAAACACAAGAGATTTGTAAAATAAGAACATGGCAGATTATTTAGAGATTGCATTTTTGTCACCTGCTCCTTCAGCAAACTCTCAGGCCATTGGGTCATGAGATACCTACAGGTATTGTAGAAAACTGTTAATGGATCTCTAGAAAGTGATGACCCAGCTCTAGGTGGGAACAAACACCTTGTTTTATTAACCATCAAAGTATAGAATTCAGACACGTATCACTTAGGAGCCTGAGCTCTTTTTTCTCCTGTGGTTTAGAGAAATTTCTCCAGGAAAGTGCTCTTGGACTGCTTATAAACAGTTTGAAATAATTATGAGAGGAAATCAAACTAGGATTTGGATGAGAGAAACAATGTACAATAACCATTGCTGAACCCCTAACATTCCTATTTCATACCCTCCTCCCATCTTGCTCCTCTGAATTGCTATTTAGATTCTACCACACAGCTTTCGAGTGGCAAGGGAGTATACTCAGTGGAGTAGCAAGGATTTGATGATGATGGAAAGTGGAAAATCAATCTGGATGAATTAAGTTTTATTACTGAACACTTAAGCAGTGGGGTAATCACTTAGAGTGAATTCCCCCATCAAAGGCTAAGCTGACCCCTGCCAACTTCAAATCCCCAGCCTTTCTATTACACGGCACATCATTTTAAAAAGTGAATTAACTGGTTGTTTAGTGAGCCAGAGGTTCGAGCTTCCCACTTCCCCTCATTCAACAGATTCTCAGCCATGTGAGAACATGGAAACTCGTGACACATCCCACAGCTGTACGAAAATGACCAAGTCAGCCCTCCAGAATGACTGCCAGAGAGGCCTGGAGCCATCTCAGAGATGAGGATAAGGAGGTCTGAAGTCTATTTTAGGCTCTACAAGATAATCAGCTTCTTTGTTTCTCTAAATGGAAAGCCAGCAAGAAGAAATGCTGTAGTTTGCACGTGCACGGGCAAGCTGGTGAATAGCTCGGGGTTATCTTTGCCAAGTACCATCCCTGCCTGCCTTCTGCCTACCCAGTCTTCTCCCATCAGTCTTCTGTTCCAATTCTCTTTGTTCCTTTTGGGTAATTACTTCTTCCCTTGTGCACCTCCTCACTGGGTCCCCTTGGCCGCCCCCCAAGCCCTTCACCAGGCTTGCATTGTCTTTTAGTCGTGGTAAGTATTCATGTTATAATTATTCTTTCCTCACTGTCATTTTATTTCACTTCACAAATAGGCATTGAGCACCTACTATGTGTCAGGCAATAGACAAACAAGATCCCTTCTCTCCCCGAGATTCCTTTTGGGCAAAGGAGGCAGATGCCATCCAAATACATGAAATAGGTTCATTTCAGTTAGCAAATAAGGGGAAGAAAGACAGTTCAAGAGTTACATGATGAAGAGGGGGGCAAGCACTGGGAGCCACATTCTACAGGATCACTGGGGAAATGCTCATTGAGACCGTGGGAGATAAGCTGAGATCTCAGCAATGAGAAAGGGCCAGCCATTTTGAGATCTGAGAGGATCATTCTGGACAGAGGAATCACAGGTGGAAAGCCATTGGTGGTTCCAGATTTTTAATACAGAGGTACTTGAGAATAGGATAATAGGAAAGTGGGATTCAGGATTTATCTAGAAGTTGCATTTGCAGAGCAAGCCCACTCTTCTTGCATATGCAGTGTGTTGAATATTTGCTTTTATTGTGAGTGGCTTGGAGAAGGTTTGTAGAGATTTTATGGAGGGGAGAAGAGCTCGTTTGTCAATGGCATATGTGACATCCTGCTAATAATAATAAGGGCTATGGCTTAGATATAATACAGTGTAGACTATGGGCAATTCCCAGTGTCCTAGCTGCACATCCACTCTTAGTGCTTCAAAAATATATCAGAATGCAAAAGTGCCATAATTAAGGGTATTACTTTCAAGTCTGCTTTGATTTTTTTTAAGAATTTTATTTTACTTTAAAGACTTTATTTATTAGGGAGAGAGAGAGAGAGAGAGAGAGAGAGAGAGAGAGAGAGGCGGAAGCAGGCTCCATGCAGGGAGCCTGAAGTGGGACTCAATCCCGGGACTCCAGGATCAGCCCTGGGCCAAAGGCAGGCTCTAACCCACTGAGCCACCCAGGGATCCCTGCTTCAATTTTTATATAAAAATTTAGAATAAGAATTATGAATTATACATTACTCCCAGCATACCTCACAAACTGTTGGGTAGCCTGGCTATCTTCCAGGTGACTCTCCTTCTTCTTGCCATCATCAAAATTTCTCCTCAGGTAGTTATTAGAGTGAAATTGGAAGTCTAATGATTTAGTTTACACCCAGTGGCCCTTAGGAAATAGTCATCTAATATGTCTATTCTTTAAGTATGAGCATTAGAACAGGGGGAATTATTGGACCAGTAAAAAGTGTTTGGGTGTGGATGAATAAGTTCACGCCTAAACCAGGGTATAGGAGACCAATGTTTGGACAAAAGCCCTTCCTAGCACTCTTGAAACTACCCCATGTAGCTCTCCTCATACATACCGTGTTGCCTACGATTCTCATGTTTAAGAATACTGCTCTCTCTCCCTACTACTTTGTGGTTTTTAGGCTTTTGAAAATTAGTTCTGTGACACACTAGAAATGCATAAGACTCAACAAGGAATGAAAGCAATTTGTAGCTACCATCGTTTTTGTCCTCCTAGAAGGCCCTCTCCTCCAAAGAATTTCTTATTCCTATGAAGCATAAAGGTTTTTTTTCTGAATAACAACACAAAAACAATAATAGTTATAATAATAGCCAACACAGGTGGTGTTTTCTGTGTGCCAGGCTCTGAACTGACATTTTGACTCATTTAATCCTTGCAACAACTCTGTGTAGTAGGTTTTGTTGTCCATCTCCATCTTAAGAACAAGAAAATGGAGGCACTTATGCTAAATTCACACACTTGTAAATGGGTGGATAATTCAGGAACTGAATATGTAAAATCACCTCAATAAGAGCTTCAACCATGAAGTCACATCCCAGAGGACAGGATTTATTAATCACTAAACTCATCTGTGGAGAATATGTCAACGGCTTCCACTGTTTGGGATGAGGATGCCTTATCAAGAAAATTTATTCTTGTTAGGGAGTGCCATAAAGCTAGAGAGAGGTTTTCAACTTTTAATTATTAAACAGTGAAATAGAATTTCAGATGAATCCCTCAGATGTAATTTATATTATAATGTTTTATATTGCTTTATGTACAGATGTCAGGAAAGATGACTCTAAATGAATTTTATAGGATTAAAGAAGGGCTCACGGTCTCGGCTCCAGAGATGAAGGGCTAAAAGAAATCTTCATTGAAACCTGAAAATGTCAGAGGTAAAAGGCCTTTCAGACTAAATATTTGGCTTCCAAGGTAAAACCACAAGGTAATGCTAACAGCAGGATCTGTCTCATCTCTCTTTTTATTATATTTGTCTTTTTCTTATGAACATGATCAAGAATTCATTGCCTAGAGGTCATCAAAATTATGTAATTGTTCTTAACCTAACTTTTCAGAGACTTTTAGCCCTTGCAAATTTAACTCAGAAACAGTCTGGGTTATTTTTCTAGTTGATACTATACCATTTCTCTTTCACTTTCCAAAAAAAAAAAAAAAAAAAAGCCTTACAAAACAACAGTTGTTCACAAATAAAATAAAAGCAATTGCCCATCTGTCATTATTAGTCTTTTTAAAACTAAGACTTGTCTAATTTCTCTTCAACTTTTGACATACAACTCAAAACACCTTTCCACAGACAGGTTATACGGTTATTTCAAATACCGTCTAAAAACTCTATAAAGAGATTTGATTAAAATGGAAGCACAGATGACTGATACTCTTAAAATAATTGCTGTCTTAGTGATTCAACATGAGCCCTGCCATTTATTACACTTTTAAGTGAAATAATCTAAATTAAAATCTTCTAAGATCAATAGCTCATTTTTTTTTAAAAAACCACAGAGCATTCTTAATGCATTACTAGACCGGATAAGTCATATTTTCAGAACTTGAAAGTCTATAGCAGCTCAAAACGAATGTAGATTTAGAGTAATATTTTATAGTGGGCCCCTTTTATTTTTTTTTTGCACAAATATATTAAAAAAGATCTGCTATCCTAAGTATAAAATTTCTCTAAACATATCTAGTTCCTTCTCTCCTTGTACTTCCTCACTTGAAAGATTTTAATTTTTTTTTTTTTAATGTGCAAAACTACTCATCAGTCTGGTCTTTTATCACCTGAACAACAATTTGAGACATCTTTGCATTACTGTCAGGTGAAAGTAAAATTTTGGTGAATGTGTAGGAAGAAAATTGTGCAAATAATTCACTAAAGTTGAAGCTCACTCAAAGATGTGGTATTGGGAAAAGGCAAAGGGCTCTGAGCCTCTGACATAGGCCCGGTGTCCTTGTGGAGTCAGAGTTGATAAAAATCAAATATGGCAGTCCCCTTTTGTGTGGCTTCCATGCCAAGGAATAAAGAAGCTCTAATTTGGAATGGACAGATCCAAGTATTCCTTACCGGTATTAGTAAAAGTGCTCTGGAGTAGGTTCCAGGCAGATTCTGCTGATAGGCTAAGAGAAGCCTCGATGTGATACTGATAAACTGGAGAACAAGCAGGGGTAGGTTGAGGTCTAAACAATTTTCAGAGTTCTATTCTGCCCACAAAGCAATTCACAGCTTTTGTTGTTGTCTCTACCACCTGTAGTTCATCCACTTAGTGTTAGGGAGACATCTGACACCAACCACGGGCTAGAGTTCTTTGGAAGTGTTGCCTATTTCCTGTCTTTGTAATTCAGACTGAGTCTGTAAAGGAGAAAGAAAAGGAGATGCCTGGCCAATACCAGAGCTCTGCTTGCTCAAGTCTCCCTGTCCATTGGCCACTCCCACTCTGGTCAAAGAGGAGGCTAAGGGGAGTGTGAGAGGAATACATTCTCTTAAGAATTCTCCTACTATGTGACCAGGCCTGGCATTTAGTCATCCTTCCTTCTCTGTAATGCACCCCTCTCTGCTCCATCCTCCTGTGCCACATCACCTAGTCACAAGTGTGCTCATTAAGCCCACGTTCCATTCTGCATGGCTAATATCATGTACAGGCCCTGTCTAAAATGCTCTCGGGAAGCCTAGCAATCTTGAGAGGTGATGCAAGCTACAGTACTGGGAAGGTGAGATACTATATTAATATAAAATGTAAAGTGTTCCTACAGCATTGTCTCTGGCATGGGGACTTTTACAGAAATAGAAACCAGGGTATTAGAGTGGTCATTTACATCTAAAGCTGCTTTATTGGGCATTTATACTCAAGCTGATTACTTATTAGTAACTAAGTTTAGAAGCAGTGGTAAGACTGGCTTTTGTATGGCCTGTAGACTCATTCTCATTGGTTTATAGTTGGATCCTCTGTGGGACAATGAGATTAAAGGACCTATTTACATTTGCAGAGTTAAGCCCTTGCATCCTTTAGTAGTGGGTAACATGTCTTGAATTTGAGGAGAGATAGGCAGTCTTCCAAGTACTGTTCATACTTTATCTCTTTTATTTTTCAATTCACTATTTATTTAAAAAGTTATTATTTATTTATTATTTTTATAAGCTTTTATTTATTTATTCATGAGAGAGAGAGAATGGCAGAGACATAGGCAGAGGGACAAGCAGGCTCCATGCAGGGAGCCCGACGTGGGACTCGATTCCGCGACTCGAGGATCAGGCCCTGAGCTGAAGGCAGACGCCCAACTGCTAAGCCACCCAGATGTCCCCATACTTTATCTCTTTTAATCATCATAGCAATCCAATAACTTAGATACCATTCTCATCATTGACCTTTTATAGATAAGAAAACTACTTAAACTACAAGCCCAATTGCCTAGCTCCTAGATGGCAGAACTGGAATTAAAACACAGGTTTCTTGTGCCCAGGGTCACCTCAACCACTGACACACAGCCTCTCCTCAGCTGAACTCATTGAGGTTTCTAATAGCTGGGCTCACTGTCTCTAAGAACTCTTTACTTGAGGACCAAGGTCCACTTTGGGCCCCAGATAAACCCATAGTGGAGACAGGCAATTTTAAACATTGTCTTACTCTCATTTAATAAGACTTAGTATTAGCTTCCATGCCACACTGGAGCTCTGGGTGTCCACCGAAGACTGCTGAGGTGCCTGACCCCTCACTGAAACCTGAGTCTCCTTTCCCACCGCGAGGACCAGAGAGCCCTGCAGTGTCCTGGGCATCCTTGTTGATGACCATACTCTGCCTTTATTCCACAGAGGACCCCAGTCTTTATTCTCCTTCATTGCCTCTGACATTGAATTGGTCATTCCTCTCGACCATTAGAATATACACTCCTTAGGAAAGAGACCTGTTAGACTCAGTTACCACTGCAGCATCAGTGCTGAGCACACTGATTGGCACAGAATTGGCATCATCACACCTTTGTTGAATGAATTAATATGAAGTTTCTCCATCTCAGTTTAAAGGGTGTATGTACCTCAGGCCAGGATCCATCTCCTCTACCTTCATTATTTGCTCCTTTACCACTGAGGAATTAACCATCCTCCCCTGGACCTAAGTTTTAATACATGACAAGAGATAGAATGTGCCAACATTTAAACCTTCCCATTTACTCAGATGACACAGAGACTAAAGGTCTACTCCCCTGACCATATGCCTTCATGTTTTAAATATGTGATCTATCTGATTTTATGCAATGCATAAACAGACATCAGAATGACACTAACGATGGCATTTACATAAACAGGCTATCAATATTAAACTAACACGATGGAACCTTTCAATGTAACATTAATTGGAAACCTGAACTAATTTCGTTATTAGCCATTAATACCCCGAGGACATCATCATACTTCCTGAATGCTGAAATGAAAGTTTGTGGTATTTTTTTGTGCGCAGAGTAATATGAAAACTTCATAACATAAGGTAATAGTTGAGTTTTGAATTTATGCTTTATTTAAAGCAATCACCCTATTTCACTTGGTCATTTTTAATGGCATTTTAAGGTATCATTTACCTAACATAAAATTCACTTGTATTACATGTACACTTCGAGGATTTTTAGTAAATTTACAATTGTGGAATTTCATCACATTCTAATTTCAGAACACATGTCATTCTTAATGTACTTCACACACAAGGAAGTTGCTTATTTTAATTTCTTAATTCATTTTCAGATGTGGCAGTACAAACCACAAAAAGGACACTGAAGATACTGTAAACTATTGATGAAAAAATTTAACAAAGAACCAGCACTAGTTATTAGCTAGAACAACCAATATACTGACCTGCTGTGGGGGCAACTTCCCTTCTATCATCTTTTTGTTTGCAGTTGGGAAGCAAGTGCCTGCTTAGTTTCATTTGCTAGGACTTTGATAGATAATACTGAAGCAGAGGCAAAGCTGAGGAGGGTAATGGATGGGCAAATTCTCCAAAAATGGTGCCTTTTTCAAGCTCTGAGACTCACAGAGAATTTTGTCAAATGGTAGAACCTGTTTCATGTGCTCATTCCCAATAGTAAAACCTATTCTAAGGGAATGCAATCTTTTGCCATAGGGACCAAAGGGTTGTGCCAAACCTTTGTGATAAGAATACTATTAGAAGAAGCTACAGCTCTCAGATGTTTATAGCAACAAAGCAACATGTTTCTCCTCAGATTACAAATCTAATTACCAGAAGGTAATTTTATGTGACTTTCACCCTAACTAAACCCATTGGTAATTAGCAACATGATTACATGCAATATCAAAAGGGCAGAAAAGTCTTCCTCTATGTCCAGGAAGAGGGGACAATTGAATATTAATGAATGGCAGGGAAGATTGTCATGTATATAGTACAATTTCATGAAACGAGGGAAAAGAAGGTCAAGAGACTAAAACTGTAGCATCAGAATTCCTATTAGCAAGCGCAACTCTACTCATTTGGGAAAATATCTTGATAAATGTTTAATGTGAGGATAGAGAACTATATAATCTGGCAGCAGAAGATTATCCTCAAATTACTCTGGAGGTGGTAGAATTCCAGGAGGAAGAGAAAAGAACAGAAAAAGAATAAAGTGAAGAACTCAGCAGGATGGAGAGTCTGAGACAAGGTGAAGGAAAGACTCAGGTGAAAATCTTTTTTTTTTTTTTTTTTTTTTTTTAGGTGAAAATCTTTAAGCCCATTAGTACAACGACTGAAGTGTCTTTTTGGAATGCAGATGCCTACAGTCCTGTTACATAATTTCACATGGCTACAATTTAACTTCCTCCTTCATCTCTGGCCTCCATTTTCAGTAAATCTTCTATGTTCACTAATGCATTGCGAACACAGATTTTTTTTTCTGTGAAAAAAATGGAGGAGAGTTTCTTTTCTGCTTTAATATGTTGCTAACTGAAGACAGTTTACATGGAAGCAGAACATGGAATCAGACGTCTTCCTATTCTTGCAGCCTTTCTGTTCTCCAAGAAAACTGACAAAAATAAAGGGAAGACTTTGGATTTCCGTAGGCCATGGGATGTAGTGTTAAAGTCAGGTATCTCAGGGGGCCAGGAGACCCCCAGTTGGTTATATCAGCATACACCCAGGATTTTTAGCAGGATAAGAAATCTGGGTGTTTAAGAAAGTTCTTCATCTCATTTATTGAGATTATTTGAATCTAGTCCTCAAACTGAAAATGTGATTTTGTCTTATGGGTTTTAGTTTTTTTTAATTTTTCCATTCTCTTATATTGTTTTCATTGTTCCTTCTTCATTTCACACGAGGAGACACCAGCTCAGATTTATGCGAGTCCAGTGTGATCAGGGGAGGAACCAGGAGTTTATGCCATCAATTTTCATTCCTATTTCTGGAGCCTTAAGAAACATGAATCTTTAGGAATTTCTTTTCAACTCAAGGAAAAAATTTACCAAATGTTGTTAGGAATGGAGATGTGCATGAGAAACTGGTGCCACCAATGGGTGACATTGTGAAGAGGCCGGGAACCTCTCTCAGCAATGGCTCTTGAGGCTTGGGAAACCAACATGGCTAGGATGCTTGGAAAGGCAAAGACTTGCCAGGTGGTTGTGCCCTCTTCTAATGTCAGCTGCAATTATTAGGCTGATAAAATGGAAAAATAAATATTTGTGCAATGACTGGGAAAAGCCAATTAGTTTTGCACCAATGAGGAATAATGCAGAACTCCTCATGTCCTATAATAAATTGGCTCTCTGCACACATATTTTTAAATGCATACATACTGTCCAAATGTACTTAGAAGCTTATATACACCAAAATAAAGTATATTCTGAAAGTTTAGTAAAAGAAATAAGCAATAAATTTTCTGCATTTTAAGAAGATAAAACAATTAAAATAGCATCTAGTTGTGTGATATTTTAATTAGTGAAAGTCGGAGTTGTCTTTTTTGCTTCCATGATGTGTCAGCTTGCATGATCTTCTCCTCTCTCTTGCTATCTTTTTTTACCCCTTCAAGGAGGCATAGATAAAGCTAAGACATGCCAGTTAGCAATGCAATTTCAAGCTTAATACCCCCGCCAACTCTAAATCTTTTTGAAAGGCAAAAAGTCCAGTCTATGATAATTTTTCTTCTTATAAGTTGACCTGACAACTAGATCTAAAAGTTCTGTGTGACTTTTTTCATATTTGGTCAAGTAGACTTGCCTATCTGATTACAGTATTACTTTGCATGTGAAGTATTGACATGGATATCCTTTATTTATTGAGTGGCTACTATTAGGTTTATATGTGAAGTGAAACTTACATAAATTACTGCAGTTAATCTTTATAACTATGAGAAAAATCTAATTATTCCTATTTTACAGACAAGAAAACAGAAGGTTCAGAATGGTTATGATAACCCAGCAGGCAAGTAGAGTGGTACCCAAGGCTCCCTGACTTCAAATGGTTTAACTTGAATTACTATGTAATATTTCTCACTGGTATTTTCCATCCATCATCCATTCAGCCATTCATCCCTTCATTCATTGATTTAAAAAGTTAATATTATTAACCCGTGATATACCACATGCTCTATACCCAGAATTGAGGATAGAACACTGTAAAACAGCAGAACTCATTCCTGTCAAGAGCTTATATTCTCTAGGAGTGGATAAGGTCAAAACAAAAACATAGTGAGGGTAACACAGATAGTGATAAGGTCTCTGAAGGCAGTGAAGAGTGCGATGTGGATGGAAACTGGATGTGGCTGAGATCACGCTGCTTTTCACAGGAAGATGTGAGAGGGGCTCTCTGAGATGGTGATATCTGAGCTGAGACCTTAAGATGAGAATGTAGCATTTATGTGTCCAGCCAGAGAGAGAGAAGAGGGAGTGTTCCAGGGAGAGGAGGTAGTATTGGGGAGGTGTCTAAGGGGGCCATTTTCCAGGTAGGGGAAGCTCACTTTTTTGAGTGCCAATTTTAAAAACAAGGTAACTAGTTCAGTGGAAACTATCCACAATCAATTATACACATGCTGCTCTCTAGAAGAGAGGCCGCTGGACATGTCCTCTGGTTTTTGTTGATTACATTAAGGCCACTATTACATCCTCAGGTGTTCATTTTAGATAAACAACTCTAAAGTCTGTTTATCATATGTACTACATTTATTTTTGAAACCTAGGAGAAAGAAATCTCATGTGGAAGTTCTTAGGGAAAATGATGGGCAGTCACACTTCTAATTAGTCTTTTCACATTACTTAATGTCTTAAATTACTTTTTTTTGGTAGCCTTCCCATTTCTTCTCATCTATGGAATAATAAGTTGCTGAGTGTTTGTAAACACTATGCCAAAGCGCAATAACTGAAATTCTCTGTAAAAGAGATATGCAATGTAGAGTGACAGGATAATTTTGCCCTTAGGGTGTGGGAAGAGATATTATTTCTTGTGCACTGTCATTACTTTCATAATTATACTATGCCAGAAAAGATTCACCTTCTTGTGACATTTCCCTAAAAGACAGGAAAATATTTGGAATCATATGACAAAGTAAATGTTTCATTTTAAGTTGTCTAACTGCTCAGAACAATGTTAAAACTTCAGTGCCTATAATTTCAGGCCCTGGAGAGTGAGATTTTCTTTTTAAAGCCATGAGAAACTATAAGATAATGTGTGATGTGTAATATTGTTTTTGATTGACAGAGCCAGATCTAATAACCCAAGGGTGTAAGATAGAAGTTTCTAATTTCTAGTGTTGGCATATGAAGGTAACTGGGATGGTGATAGTCACTTTGATCCCCACTCTTTGCTCAAGTTTTGTGAATGAATATTATATACTTTAAATATAAATATGTTGGCAGTACTTTGACATGTTTGCTAGTTTGTGATTACTATGATATGTCACCCAGCACCAAATGGATTGCTTTTCCAAGGCAGTCCTCCTTTAGATTATAAATTCTCAGACAGTAGGAATTATGTCTGTCTAAATCACTAGAGCTTAGCATAAGCTTACAGTTTAGCTATTAGAAGTGGGAATTTTATCAAGGCTTGGGAGGAAGAGGAGGATGGGTTGATATGCCAACTGTTGGGTTGAGCAATGGAGCTGAGTACTCTCGCAGGGCTTCTTGCTTTCTTCTTCACTTCTTCCTCAGTGAAAGCAACTTCTGTGATTTTTAGCCTGTTCAATTTGCTAGTAAACAAGTCATGAGGTGGATGTGGAAGTGTAGTGCTGCTGACTCATGGGGGAGTTACAGAACGGCAGTTGGCAGCCACAACCATCAAATCTTCTTGGTCCAGTAGGTAGAAGACAGGTCTGGGAGTCTCCCAGCAAAAGGAAAAGGAAGGAAAATAGCTTCATTATTGATGCTATCTTAACATTCACCAAAAAGAAGCCTCATAAAAACTGGACAAATTTGCTTTAAAAAAGTGTGTGAGTGAATTTTAGGGGAGTGAAACTGCTGTGCACGACACTACAATGGTAGATGTCATTGTACACTTACCCAAACCATGGAATGAACAGCACCAAGCGTGAACCCTAATGTAAACCATGGACTTTGGATGATAATGATGTATCCATGTGGGTTCATCAGTTGTAACAAATGTGCCACTTTGGTGCAAGATGTTGGTAACGGAGGAGGTCACGCATCTGTGAGAACATGGGGCATGTGAGAAATCTCTGTACCTTCCACTTCATTTTTCTGTAAACCTAAAACTTGTAGAAACTAGTCTATTAATAATTAAAATGACATGTAAATAATTAACTGTTGACAGGCTTATAAATTATTCCTAAAATATATATTGAATAGGACTGAAAAAGAAAAAAGCGTTGTGTGTGTGTGTATGTGTGTGTATCTGTAATTGCACAAAGAATTTCATGAAGATATTCAGGATGTTCTTGAAACTGAGTTATTCCCTGGATCTTAGCCTGGGATCTTAGGTGGAGGACATATTAACCATTGTCTATCTTTCCGAATTTTTAATGTATTTTGCTGTGTATGTATTTTACTTTTTAAACTAAAAACATGTTTAAAATTTTTATTTGTATGGTATTTACCCTATGTTACATTTTACTTATTTTATCCATAAATGACTTCTCAAATTTTAATGTATTTAACAATATTAAATACCTGGAAATTATTTTGTTACTTTTAAAGGATGAAGTGGATTGCTTTTACTCACAAGAGTCTTCTGAGTTAGCTCAGTACTGTTTTCAAAATTTTCTGGTTAGGAAATTGGGGTAGAAAGAAGCAAACTTATTTATTGATTGACATATTGAAAATCTGCAAAAGGAACAGACTTAGCTCTTACAGCCTCCAAATTACTAACTGGGTGCACTCAGCACGATAGCATAGTCAATTCAGCAGTAGCATCAGTTAAAATGGGTGATTGGCCTGGATTCAGGTGTCAAATATGATAGTTCTGAGGAGAAATATACTCAGAGAAGAATTTAATATGTAGAAGTATGCCATATTGTCTAAGCCATTGGGTAGAAATTAAATAACCACATCTACCTGGCAAAGACTTTGAATTAGTATCTAATGATCACAGGGGCTAGAGTGGAATGCTCAAAGGCCTATCATCTGGCCAGTCAACAGTGGAAAGGATATTTATGAACAGACAATGAATCCAATGTGTTCAAATCTTAGGATTAATCAGCAGACCTTGCTTCAGTTCGGGGGCTGGTCTTTATTAATAGGTTAAGGTAGAAATGACTATGTAGTATAAAGCAACAATTCTTCATTTGCTGACAGCAACATCCATAATAATGATGATTCTAAGAAGTAATGAAGAATTAGTATTCATTGGGACATTGCATTAATCATAGAATCGATTTCTCTTGTTTCCTTCAGGAGAAAATGGCCAAGGGCATCTGACATTACTTATTTACCAGCTTTCTTGGAAACTAACTGGTGATTAGGAAATGCAGGTTATACCAAATCCCACTCTACCCAACTTCTATCAAAAGCCATTCATACTGTTTTGTCATATTGATTTCTGTTGCATAAATAATACTTAAAATATGAGGACATTGTCATTGTGCCTTGGATGTTATTTTTTCCGGCAGTTTAATCTGGGCATTTATAATGTTTAAAATGAAATTTTTATTCTGTGAATGATGAATTATCACAAATCTGGTGAAGACTGAGAGAAAAATCTTAGTTTTCAGTTTTGAAGGGTAAAGGGTATTATTACCCTGGGTATTTGAAGCCTCAAATAATCCATTACAAAATGTAATACTCTCAATAATGCATTATGTATTTGTCCATGACAATTAAACACAGATTTTTGTTCTCTTTTGGAGCTAGCTGTCTTGGAGGGAAATGCAAGCTCCCATCACCTGTTCCTTGACCAATATCTGGGTGATTGAGTAGGGAATTTAGGATTTCAAAAGGTAATCGGATACCTCACTCTTGTGCATTGGATGTAAATTCAAGGAACGCATCCCCTGGTGGTGGTGGAGAGACTTGCTATAATTGGGTTGGTGGCATTTTAAAAGGTAGACTCACTGAATGCAAATTTGTTAATACCCAAAGAAGAGATGAATTAGTGAGCAGCTCCTTGTGGTTGTGCTTTCAAGCAGAAAACCCACCTGCCGCCCCTTGATGCATTTTGGGTTTGATATGAAGAGCAGTGGCTTAGTCTTTCAGGGAAAGCTTCCAGGCAGCTTCCGTCTTGTCTTCTGGACTATCTCCTCAGAGGCAATCTTGTCAGCCTCCAGTCAAATAAATCCAGACTTCAAGATTCAGAGGAGGAGATGAGCTATGTCTTTGCTCTCTTGGCATTCATCTGGGGACTTGCTGTGAAAATCCTTCTCTTAAGACCAAAGGCCCCTCCAGGCCTTTCACTAAAGGAAAGTAAACTGTACTCATACAAATTAAATGGTAGCATTCTGGGTAATGACAAGGGGCTTGCTCTCTCTCTCTCTCTTTTTAATTCAGGAATTCAGTGCTTTAGTTTTCAATGATGCTTCATGCATATAATATGACCAAGGAGCTGGAATATTAGAAAGTATGTTTCTGTCCACCGTTTTTTGAAAAAGACTCAAATAGGGAAGTAATTTTCCAGATAGATCAATACAAGCATTTGCCAGTCGCAATAAAAATGCTCAGATAATAGTACCAACCATCCAAGAAATATCCAAAAGCAGTAACGACAGAAATAAAATTCTGGTGATTAGACAAAACAGACCAATGGGATTGTTGTCTTGAAGCCCACAGCAGAATAAAACCTAACTTGACTGAAATTTTCTATGTAACCTGAGAGATAGACTGACTTTCTACAGTGGTGTCATGGACAAATACTCATTAGCCACTCTGAGGAGCCATCGTCCATCAGCTCTTTCCTTGACAATTAGACACTGTACGTCCAAACTCTGTGCCTTCGCTTCTCACAGAGTAGAGATATGACCAGGGAAAACAAAATGCAGACAGATAAAAGAGATAATTGCCAAGTCAAGAGACTTTTGAAAAGCCCTTTGTAAAACTTAAACTGCCAGACATGAGAGCAGTGGGCTGGATGGGCAGAAACAATCTCTAGGTGACCCTTGGTATATCTCCACTAGATGCAAGAGGCAATCAGCAAGGGAAAGAAAAACTAATTGGATGAAAGGGACCTGCAGAAATGACAGAGAAGTGACCCTTCTGGACATGAAGGTCCCTGGCCAACCATGCACCAGGATCCTCCTTTCAATGTGGAGCTCTTGTGGACCGGAGTCTTCAAGATCCTGCAAGCTCACCAAACTCAGGGCAGCCCCCCTGGCAGCCTTGAGTGTTCTCCTCCAGGTACCCTGTACAGGCATGAAGGCTGTCTGTCCTGATCTCCCTAAGAGCAGAGCAGTTTGTTGCAGTGAGTTGTTGATCTGTAATCACTCTAGGCAATAGACTCTTTAGTTCATTAATTCCATCAGTGCTTGGCACAGAGCCTCACCAAATGAATTAACAAATACACACACGTAAACTTTCTGAGACTTGTGTCTTTTATCTTCTGTTCTCTAGAGCTAAGTGGGAGGCCTGGTACCACGTGACATAGGAGTCACGTGATACCTTCTAAATAAAATCCAACTGTGAATCATGCTAAAGCTCTAATTTTATTTGTTTGTTTGGTTAAAATTTATTTATATCTCTTGAAAAAGGCAGTCAAATGATGTATTTTTCCCCTCTGCTAGCCCCAAAAGAACATAATAATCTGTCTCAAGGAATTTTGAAATTATAACATTTTTTTTCTTCAAGTATTTCAAATACATTTTTTTTCTTTCTGGGTGTTTTTTTTCTGGTTCACTTTTTGTCATCCAATGATGGTAATCTCAAGCTTACTCAATGAAATTATTTACCATTTTTACCATTAACATCCTAAATTATCTTTAATTCATCTGCAATATAACTAGACAGTTAATTCCCCGACCTTCTTAAATGGTATCCCTACATGGTACACATAGGCCGAAATTATAAAAGAAATTGCATTTTTTTTGTAGTTTCCAAAAAGCCAGGAGATAACAATTTGGAGGAATATTTAAGGGTGCTTTCTTTTTAAAAATTTTTAGAATTTATTTTAACTAAAAATTTTAAAAATGTATTTATTTTTTTATTTTTATTTATTTTTAATTTTTTATTTATTTATGATAGTCACAGAGAGACAGAGAGAGAGGCAGAGACATAGGCAGAGGGAGAAACAGGCTCCATGCACCGGGAGCCTGATGTGGGATTCGATCCCGGGTCTCCAGGATCGCGCCCTGGGCCAAAGGCAAGCGCCAAACCACTGCGCCACCCAGGGATCCCTTAAAAATGTATTTAAACTAAAAAATAGTTAATCCATTTTTCCCACCTCCACCAACCACCAGTCTTTCCTCTGTATCTATGTATCAATGAACTTAGATTTTTGTATACATCTAAATTTATATATATATAAATACATATTTTAGATTCCACAGATGAGATAGATCATATTGTACTTATCTTTCTCTGTCTGACTTATTTCACTCAGCATAATGCCCTTGAGCACTGTCCATGTTGTTATTAAATGGCAATATTTCCTTCTTTTTTATGGCTAAATAGTATTTCATTGTATATATATGCCACAATTTCTTGTCCATTGATAGACACTTCTGTTGTTTTCATATCTTGGTAATTGTAAGCAATGCTGCAAAAAACACAAGGTGCATATATCTTTTGAATTAATATTCCTGTTTTCTTTGGATAAATACCCCAAGGTGGAATTGCTGGATCATATGATAGTTCTATTTTAAGTTTCTTAAGGAATCCGTACTTTTTTCCATGGTGGCTGCACCAGTTTACATTTCCACCAACAGTACACAAGAGTTCCTTTCACTATACATTCTTGCCAACACTTAATATTTCTAATCTTTTTGATAATATCCATCTTAATAGATGTGAGGTGATACCTCATTGTGGCTTTGATTTGCATTTTCCTGATGATTAATTATATAGAACATTTTATGCACCTGTTGGCCGTCTCTGTCTTCTATGGAAAAATGTCTATTCAGATCTTCTGCCCATTTTTTAATGATTTTTTTTGCTATCAAGTTCCATGATTTCTTTATTCCCTTATCAGATACATAATTTTAAAATATTTTCTCCCAATCAGAAGGTTTCCTTTTCATTTTGTTGATGGTTTCCTTCACTCTGCAATAGCTTTTAAGGTTGATGTAGACTTATTTGTTTATTTTTACTTTTGGTGTCAGATTAAAAAAATCATCACCAAGACCTGTATCAGGAAGCTTGCTGGCTATGTTCTAGGAGTTTTATGGTTTCAGGTCTTTTGTGCAAGTCTGTGATCTATTTGAATTAATTTTGTATATTATGTTAGTGGTCCAGTTTAATTCTTTTGCATGTGGCTGTCCAGTTTTCTCTGCATCATTTATTGAAAAGACTATATTTTTCCACTATATATATTTGGCTCCTCTGTTATAAATTAATTGATCAGGTATGTGTGGGTAATTTTGGGTTGTCTATTCTGATCTACTCATCTATGTGTCTATTTTTATGCCAATACTATACTTTTAATTACTATATATTTATAATTCAGTTTGAAATCTATATTAAATAGTCTAATCTCTATTAGATGAGTGTGATGCCTCCAGCTTTGCTCCTCCTCCTCAAGATCATTTTGGCTACCTGGAGTCTTTTATGGTTCCATACAAATTTTAGGATTTTTTGTTCCATTTCTCTGAAAAATGCCATTGAAATTTTGATAGAGATTGTGTTGAATATATTGCAGTGGGTAGTATGACATTTTAGCAATATTAATTCTTCCAATCCATGAGCATAAAATATTTTTTTCACTTATTTGTGTCCTTTTCAATTTCTTCCATTAATGTCTTATAGTTTTCAATATACTGGTTTTCCACCTCCTTGATTAAATTTACTCCTAGGTGTTTTATTCTTATTGACCCAATTGTAAGTGGAATTATTATTTTTTATTTAAAAAATATTTCATTTATTTATTTGAGACAGAGAGTGAGTGAGAGAGAGACACAAGCCAGGGGAGGGATGGGGAAAAGCAGACTCCACACTGAGCAGGGGGCCGAGGCAGGACTTAATCCCAGGACCCTGGGATTATGTCTGGAGCCGAAGGCAGACACTTAACTGACCGAGCTACCCAGGTGCTCCCGTGATTGTTTTTTTTAATTTGTTTTTCTGATAGTTCATTATTGGTATTATAGGAATACAACAGATTTTTGTGTAGTGATTCTTGTTCCATAACTTTATTGAATTTGTTCATTAGTTCTAACAGTTTTTTTTTTCTATACATAATAGCATGTCCTCTATAAATAGTGACAGTCTTACTTCTTCCTTTACAATTTAAATGCCTTTCATTTCTTTTTCTTGCCCAGTCACTCTGGTAAGGACTTCCAATGCTATGTTGAATAAAAGCGGCAAAGTGAGCATTCTTGTCTTGTTCCTAATCTTAGAGGAATAGCTTTCAGCTTTTCACCACTAATTGGCTTATTATATATGGCCTTTATTGTGTTGAGATACAGTCCCTCTCTGACCACTTTCTTGAGAGTTTTTAATCATAAATAGATGTTGCATTTTGCCAAATGCTCTTTCTGAATCTATTGAAATAATCATGATTTTCCTTTCTTTTTCTTTTGCATACCTTTCTTATTATAATGCCTTTTTTTTAAAAAAAAGGGTTTTATTTATTTATTCATGAAAGACACAGAGAGAGAGGCAGAGGCATAGGCAGAGGGAGAAGCAGGCTCCCTGAGGAGAGCCTGATGCAGGACTTGATCTCATGACTCCAGGACCATGACCTGAGCCAAAGGCAGGCGTCCCTCCTATTCTAATGCCTTAAATCATGGCTTGGGTCCTTAGAACCCTCTCTTGGTTGTCAAAGTAAATAAAATGATTAAGAGAGACATATATAGTTATAAGAATGTGAAGCTGGCAGATAACAACTTTGGAGTTTGCAAGACAAAATCAGCCATTTCTATCTTGGAGAGTGCATTTAAGGGTTAATGAGTTTAATTTCGTAGAGTGCTTGTAAAAAGAATTGTGGGACATGGAGGCTAATCAATAAAATATGCACTTCATAAGCATTTTAACCACCTAGTCCCAATATTCCCCCCTACCCAAACAGTGCTGGTTTATTTTTGCATTATTTATTTGCATCTATTGGACTTAATAAAGTATTTCTTTTATTGTTTTAGTATCAATATTTTATCAAGTTTTTCTTTTTCAACAAATACAAATTGCATTTGCACTGACACATTTCTATGGCTCAATCTTTTTAAAAATAAAAATGGCAAAAGAAAGAATTACATAGTTCCAATTTATCAAGAAGAAAATAAAACTCTGATGGCTCAGTCCATTCTCACATAAAGTATGAAATATCAGGAAATGGATTGCGTTTTATACGTGTTTACTTTAGATTAAAATGAAATTTTCACAACGTTCTCTAAAATACAATCCAATTAAATTTTCAATGTCTTTGTTTTCACATTTCTGGATGGAACTTTTAAAAAACTCACACTGTAGTAATAACCATAAAACCACCTTGCTAAGGAAATGCCACCAAGCTTAGAAATAATATGTTTATAGCCTGGGTGGGAATACAGAAGTCCAGAATCTTCAGCAGGTGATTATCCTGAGTTCTCATTTCCTTCCTGTTTTGTCCTCTTTATGGAGGACACATTCTGAATTGCATTTGACTGCTAAGTGGGTAGAATGAGGCAGGCACAAAGCTTTTGAGAAATAACAAATCACAGATTATGTGAGAACATTGGGCCTAGGGAGTTTGACGGATTTACCCAGTCATATAGCTGATGGCAGGCTTAAGTCCCCAGGTCTTCTTTGCAATAACTTCTACTTCCTTGACAGATTCTTCCATTCTTGGGTAATTCTTAGCCTTCTGCTAAGACTGAGGTCAATTTCTCAGGGACAGCCAAGACATTTTACTTAGATGTGGCCAAATCCATAGCAACTCACTTATATACAACACTGGTTATATGCCAGACGCTATGCTAAGAACTTTTATACACATTATCTCTTTTACCCTTCACAAGCACTCTGTAGAAAGAGACTCCATTAATGCACCACTCTACAAATGAGAAAATGAGAAGCACAGAGCCAGGTAACTTGTTCAAGGTCACATATGTAAGGAAGTGGTTAAGCCAGAAACTAAGTCTATCAGATTCGAAAGCCCATGCATGCAGCAAGCCACTTTACTATACTGCCTCTCCACACAAACAAGAAAAACCCAAAGAGAATGAAAATCCACGTTATTATTTTAAAACAAGCACACTGTCATGTCTCTTTTTAAAAGATAGTTACATACAAACGATGGCAATGTGAAGTGTTTCTGAAATAAGAGTTTAAATTTGGGGAATGCAAATCTTGGGAACTCAGTACTTTAGGATGAGTCTAAGGATGGTCATGGTGATTTTCCATAAACAAACCCTTTCTGGGTACCGGGGTGGCTCAGTGGTTGAGCGTCTGCCTTCTGCTCAGGTCGTGATTCTGGGGTCCTGGGGTCGAGTCCCAGATCGGGCTCCCGGTGGGGAGCCTGCTTCTCCCTCTGCCTCCCTCTGTTTCTGCCTCTTTCTCTGTGTCTCTCATAAATAAATAAATAATCTTTAAAAAAAACCTTTTCTGCAAGTAAAATATCAAATGATGTGTAAGACACCTGTGTAAATTATTTTTTAAAAGATTTTATTTATTTATTCATGAAAGAGAGAGAGAGAGAGGCAGAGACATAGGCAGAGAGAGAAGCAGGCTCCATGCAGTGAGCCCTATGTGGGACTCGATCCCAGGTCTCCAGGATCACACCCTGGGTCAAAGGCAGGCGCTCAACTGCTGAGCCACCCACGGGTCCTGTAAATTATTTTTGCACAAGTATTAGTTACTACTGTTTGTAAAATCCTATTAAGAAATTGTTGCCAACAACAGCTAGCACTGAGGAGCTGAACCAGTTCTTTGGTCATGTCAGTGATGTTCTTGTGGCTGACAGGATATTTATTCCCAGAGGTAACTGTTATAAATTGCATTTTACCTCTTCAGTTGCTACAAGCTTGTGATGGTGAGTGGGTGGAGAGGACAACCTGTAATTCAGGATGGTTTGGAAGCTGGTTGCCTTGGAAACTGGAAAAAAGCAGCATAATGCCCACCAAAACCAACTGTCAATAAGAGAAAAGATTTTATTTTCTTTTTTATCTGTGTTGCTTTCCAAGTCACATATTTTG
The DNA here is from genome assembly GCF_048418805.1 of Vulpes vulpes. NCBI lineage: Eukaryota > Metazoa > Chordata > Mammalia > Carnivora > Canidae > Vulpes > Vulpes vulpes. Next base: position 20,538,591 of record NC_132792.1, on the reverse strand, counting down.
TGGCTTTTGCCAGTGTGATTAGGACCATTGGTCCTTGGTGGGCGGTGTATGCCAAAATGGGCCAAATGTTAGGGAGGACGGGAAATTCTTCATAAACACTGTGCTGACCGAATACTAGGGGGAAGGGAATGGTTGTGTAGTTAAAATGAGTTTATATAATGACAAAGTTATCAACAGGTGAATATTTCATACAATGTGACATGCAGGCAATTCTTAATCGTAGTTTATCTAAACCTAAATTTATAGCAGCAAAACTCACTTTTTTTTTTAAACTCACTTTTTTTTTAACATAAAAATTTTATTCGCTGTGATGCACCCTTCGCTGTTCTTATGCTACTGACACCAGAAGTTTTGACTTATAGTAGAGTAGTTATTTTCAAGGGTAGCACTTGGAAGCTCACAGAAATCAGATTTTTGTGTATTTGTTAATTGTGTAATTTCGTAATTCTTTTAAAATATACATATTTAATTTTTTATTACTAAATGTATCGCACATGTACACATATATATTTTATAGGTTTGTATATGTGTGTGCCATGTTTTTTAGAAAATTATATGAATTTGCTGATTTTAGACTGTTAAAATTATAAAAATGACAATTTTATATATTTTAACATATAAGTAAATAGCAGAGATTCCAGAATACATTTTTTTCCTTCTCCTTCTTTGCTGGGGTCCCCATTACCTCTTTTTTCATCTCCACCTCACCCTATTCTGTATCAGTCCTACCCTACACTTCCCATGTATCCTTACTTTATTCTTGCTTCACAGGCAATTCACATTAACAACCTGGTATGTAGCTCTCTGCTCACAGAATCATGAACAGATGTAAATATGTCTGTGCATCTATATATGTGTTAGTGACAAACTCATGGTGCAAAATCACAAACTTGCAGATTATTTTTTCCTGTTGAGATCTATAACTAAATGTTCTCTTCCCTGCATTTGAATATCACTTCTCTTCTTTGTATTTATTATCCTTAATGGATTTCAGCCTAATTTTAAGTAGTTTCTTCACCCTTTTACTTTCATTCACTTGAATTCTATTTCTCTGATATGTGCTAGGAACAATTCACAAATTATTCAAGCTGCAAAGTGTGGCAGCGTGTTACACAGAAGGATTAGTAATTCTTTTCCGGTTTCCTACTTTGCATCCCTAGAATAACCTATTATTTTTTGAAGTTAAGAGTAAGGATATATGAGAAGGAAATATTTTGGATTATTCTAGTAATTCTAGACTCAGAATTTCTCCTGCAAGGGAAAACAGCCTCCCAGAGCCATTTCTTTGGTTTCCATCTCTCAGAACCAAGTTAATGATTGCTTAGGCAATGGAGTCATATGGAAAGACCTTAGAATTTATGTTATGGGTGAAACTGTTTGAAATCTTGAAGATGAGGCACAGCTTCACTGCAGATGTGATAGGACACATAAGGCTCTCAATGTCCGCCAAAAGTGACTTCTCCTCTCACTGCTACTGAAATTGCCATTGAATCCCATTTTCTTCTTCAGAGACAATTTATCTTATTAGGCCATGATGGCAGACTTCTGTTCAGTGTTGAGGGCAACTGGGTTATTCCAAGACTATACTACTCTGTCTGAGTTTCCTCACTAGGAAGTGAGTGTTGACAGAAGGAGAAGGAAATGAGGACTGAGTAGTTGGAGATTTATGGCCTCTTCCCCAGTCTGCATGCACTCCTACTCCCATGCATCTGTACAGGTGTCGGATGCTCTTCAGTCTCCCCACAAATGTCTATCAGAAAGGGCTGCTGCCTTCAGGCTATAGTCCCTTCTCTCTCTCTCTCTTTTTTAAAGATTTATTTATTTATTTGTTTATTTATTTATTTATTTATTTATTTATTTATTTATTTATGGGAGACACAGATAGAGAGAGAAAGAGAGAGAGAGAGAGAGAGAGAGGCAGAGACACAGGCAAAGGGACAAGCAGGCCCCATGCAGGGAGCCCGGCCCAGGACCCAATCCCCGGTCTCCAGGATCACACCGTGGGCCGAAGGCAGGCACCAAACCTCTGAGCCACCCAGGGATCCCTCCTTCTCTTATTTGGAAAGGAAAATGCTTTAAAATGAAGTGAGATGTAAATTCCTAGGAGTTTGGGGGTTGAAGGTCCCTTGGGATCAACTCAGAAGATGCCATTCCTGAGTTGTGACTTGTTTGCCTGACAGGGTTTCCTTGGATGAGACTTTTATCCTCAGCAGTGGATACCCTAACCAGGGGAATACTGATCCTTCCAGGCCTTGTGGGTATGATTGAGGGCTGTAATTTATTTAGCAGCCGAGTCTGCCCTTTCCCTGCCTGTCAAAAGGGCTTCAAAGCTGCCACACCAGGAACTGTTTCAGATTACAGACTTCAGCAACTAATGACCCATGTCCTCCCTTCAGTAGTGAAATCCCAAAATGGTCCTAGGAGAGGAGAAATAAATCCTGACAGCTGCTTAGAGGTCATCTTATAACTAAATCTCCAGAGAAATGTTTTTAGGTTGAGAAAGAGTTTTCCCCCCCAACCAAAAGGAAAGGAAAAGAAAGGAAAAACATGAGACCAGTGCCCAGAAGGGTGTCTGCAGCTCATCCAGGTGTGCTCTGAAGACCAAACCTCTACATCAGCATTTAACAGGAAACTCTTGAGCTTCTCTACCTCTCAGGAAGCACAGTGGAATGAGATAACATGGGAAGCACACACACACACACACACACACACACACACACACAGACGCTTCACCTGGTCCTTCCTGCAGGTCTCTGTAGGAAATGAGTTTCTGTGGGTGAGAAAATGAGACCAGGTGATAGTCCAAGGAGGCTGTAATTTTAGAAGACCTACCAAGAACATTATGTAGGAGGCTTGGTAATCTAAATCCCGGAAGCCTTTTTACTTTTTTCTTTGGAAAGTATGTGAATGATTGTAATGCTGCTTTGCTTCCCAAACTGGGCAGTGAGGTAAGGAGCAGCAGCCTCTGCCACAACAAACAACAGCAAAGCTGTCATCCTGACCACCATGGAGTTTCTTGAAAGAACTTACCTTGTGAATGACAGAGCCGCCAAGATGTATGCCTTCAACCTAGACAGGTAACAGACATCAGTTTCTGCCTCACAATTTTCTATCTTGACTATTTAATAAATCCTCAGACCCTATTGCTTCAAAACTGGAAACTTTCACTCTCCAACTCAGGGGCAGTTTGTAAAATTTGATAAACTGTTGACTGATCTGTATGATTTGCATCCTGAAAAATGCAGATTTGGTTCCTTAAATGCACAAAATATGCACTTTATTAATATATTTTTCACCTGTAGTTTATCTTCCAGGAAATAGGTATATGTGATCGAATGTGTTTACCTTTCTTTTCCTCAATTATTCTCATTCTTAAAGTTCTAAGCAAATTTTATTAAATTATATTTAGAAAAAAAAATTAAGGCTTTTCAACTATGTGACAGAATTGTGGCTATATTGTTCTTTAAACTAACTGCTGTTTTCTTAATCATAAAATGCCATAATCAAATGTACACAAGTATAATGAATATAGCTGAGTTTAATGCACTACAGAATTCTAGTTCCATTTAATATCTACACGGTACCACATACAGTATATTCATTCAACTACTATTCGATTGAATACACCTGGATATATAACAGGAAGAAAACATTTCTGCTCTCAGATCTCTGTCCTCTTGCAACCTTTCGTCTAATGTGGAACGCTCATAGGAAATAGGCAATTATAAAATAGCATAGAAGTGTCATCTTGGGGGTGTTTAATGAGAAAATCTCAAAGGAACCTAGGTCTTAGCTGGACTTTAAGGGTCACAGAAAGCACTTAAGAAGTGGTAGAATAAGAATTGAAAAGTGAAAAGGAGTTAGAAAAAGGTTAGGAAAACTCCATATAGAAAATAGGATTAGGGGATATTTTTCAGACTGAGATAATTGCCTGGTAAAAACAGAGACATGTAAGAATAAGAGTGGGTGTATTTGGAGAGTTCGAGCTGAATGAAGAGCAAAGAGAAACATGCAGAGTACATACAGATGAATGAATAGAAATCTGAAATGAATTCATGATAGGAGGAGAGCTCAAGAGAATACATATAATTAATGATATGTGTAATGTCTGTGTTTGTTTCATGGAACCAAATTCATATTCTAAAGAGTAGCAAATTTGTGCTTGATAGCATTAAATGTCTAAACAGCTATAAAGGGACTTCTTTATAATTTTGCCTTAAAAATATTTGGTAGAATCTAGCACATCTATTATCTCACATTATAAAAGTTATTTTTCTTAGAAAATAATATTAGGTGTGATTTATTAAGACCATAAATAATAAATCCTCATGTTAGGTCAGGCAGAAATTTTAGAGAATGAATTGTTAATACTATGGACACTATTAAAAGAGCATCTCTACATTATTAAAATAACACTATCTCCCTTCTCATTAAAATAGACCACTGGCACTCTGTTACACAAAGTGTGACAGTTATAGTTACATTATACATTTATAAATTTATAGTTACAGGTTCTCTTTCACTTCCTAAACGGGTATGGATTTCAGGATATGGTGATGATAGAAACTGTCAAACTCATTTTTATTTTATTTTCATATAATAACAGTTGAACTTGGGAGAGATGATTTATGCTGATCCGTCATTTTGCCAGTTAGGAACCTGAATGCCAAAGAGAAAAAGTTCAGATGTCTAATTATGACAGAGTTGGGGGCTGAACACACACCTCCTGTTTGTGAATTTAGTGTCTGCTTCCTCCTCCTTCACCTCTCCTGCACCTACACTTTAACCTTGTGGCCTCCTGAATCTTTAATCTATTTCTTCCTGAGGTCACATGAACCTTGACTTCTTCACTTATTCACTTCCTTTTGTCAACTTCCCCAACCTCGTTTCTCATATATTTTCTTCCGTCTCTATTTCCCAGACAACTTATTCCTCGGATAGTCCTTCTCTTTTCTCCTTTCTTCTCTCTTTTCTACTTATAATCAGCTTTCCATTTAAATTGTTACCAGCATTGAGAAACTTAATCTGAAGGAATCTTTTCTCTCTAATTCCACAAAAAGAGTGATTCATTTATCTATGGCTGGGCTACAAACCAGTCCCAGAATGTAGTAGCTTAAATAATAATCATTGTGTTATTCACAATTCTGTGGATTAGTGGGGTTTGCTCATGGAGCTGCGTTCTGCTGGTGTCTGTGCTCTGCCAAAAGTTCCCAGATGGCTTTATTCACATGTCTGGGGGTTTTGTACCAGCTTTTGGTTAGTCTTCATTCTTTTTCCTATGGCCTCAAATATTTCCCCCCTATAAAGGAGTCTGCTATGGATTGAATATTTGTGTCCCCCCCCAAATTCACATTTTGAAGCCCAAACTCCCATGTGACTGTGCTGATAGGACCTTTCAAAAGGTGATTAAGGTTAAATGAAGTCTCCAGGATGGAGCCCTGATATGGTAAAGTGATATCCTCATAAAAGAGGGAGAGATACCAGAGATCCCGCTCCACAACGTGAGGTTATAACAAGGCAGCCATCTATACGTAGGCCAGGAAGAGAGCATTTGCCAGAAACCGAATTTTCCAGCACCTTAATCATGGATTTTCAGCCTCCAGAACCACGAGAAAATAAATTGATAACAGAAGTTGCACATGTAGTGGACATCAGAGGAAATAGATTCCACTTAATTAGATAAGCCATTCCTAAACACATAAAAGAGCAAACAAGTAAATGTCAGCAACATTGGGCCCATAGGGGATCAGTATCCAGAATTGCTAGAGTTTACTATTACAAAATCTGCAAAGAAACAGCAAAAAACAACCCATGCATAGTAAAAAGAGCAGGGAATAGAAACTGCCTTTAAAAGAGCCCAGGTGTTGGACTTTGTTCAGAGTAGTCATTATAAATGTGATTAAAGGACTAAATGATATCATGCTTAAAAAATTAAAAAGAGGTATAATGGCAGTGTGTCATCAAACAGATAATGTCAATAAAAAGATAGAAATCATATAGAAAAGAACCAAATGGAAATTCTGAAGTTGAAAGTGGAATAAGTAGAATAAAAAATTTGTTAAAAGGACGCAGTAGTAGATGATGAACTGACAGAAGAATCAGTGAACTTGAAGACAGATCAACAGGTACGCAACATAATGAACAAAGAGAGAGAAAAAAAAAGGAGTACAAAGTAACAGAACCTCAGGGAAATGTAGCACATCCTTAAATGCCCTAACACATTCATGATGGGAGTACCAGGAGAAGAGAAAAAGGAGGAGAGAAATATTTAAGGAAATAATGTCTAGAATTTTCCAAAACTTGGTGACAATATTAATCTATACATACACAATGGTCAACAGATGCTATGAAGAATCAAGGAAAATGGATCTACACTCTTATATGTCGTAGTGAAAATACTGAAAACAAAACACACAGAAAAAGTCTTAAAAGTAGCAAGAGAGGAAAAAAAGGTAAATTAGTGGCTGTCTGGAGTAGAGTTGTATGCAGGGAGATTGAGGACTTACTGCTAATGGGTACAAGGCTCCTTTTTTGGGCTGACGGACACGTTCTAAGATTGTGGTAATGGTTCTAAGTTAGATTGTGGTAATGGTTGCACTCTGCAAATATGCTAAAACCCATTAAATTGTATACATTAAATGGGTCACTTGTGTGGCATATGGATTATATATATAGGTTGATAAAGCTGTTTTAAAAAGGAGAAATTGGACACTTGTTCTAGGATGAGAAATTACATCTGATTCTGCTAACATTTCTATTCTCCACCCCCTCTAGCTCTCTCCCCTCAAAACACTTCTTCACATCACTCATTTATTTCACAAACATTTAATCAAGCATAATCTCAACAGATGTGTACTGAATATCTACTGTGTTCAAGATGAAGTCCCAGGCACTAAATGCACAGGAGTCTTTCTAGTGCAGATGGAGGAAAGTGGTTAAAAGGGTGAAACGGGCCAGGAACTGCTAAGGGATATATGAATGTTTTCTCCCTCTTTGATACTTATCCCGTCCTTAGGAATAGAGGCTCAATTCCCAGGGTTAATTCATACAAAACTGATGCCTTATTGTCACTTGAGTAGAATCTAGAATAATGGATATGGACAAAGGGGGAACAAAAGAAAAGCTTGCTTTTTGTTTATTCAAGCTCTCACATAAAATTGCTTAACCTAAAGTTATTTCTCTTTAAAATTTTTTTTTCTTAAAGTTGCCTATTTCTTTTTTTAAAGATTTTATTTATTTATTTATTTGCTTGTTTATTTATTTATTTATTTTGAGAGAGTGAGTGAGAGGGAAAGGGAGAGAGAATCTGGAGCAAATTCCGCACTGAGTACAAAGCTCCATTGGGACTTGAGCGGTCCCAAGACCATAAGATCATGACCTGAGTGGAAACCAAGAGGCTGACACCAAGAGTCCCACACATAATCAACTGAGCCACCCAGGCACCCCTAGCCTAAAGTTATTTCACAGTACAACTTACTTTATAGTTTCTGAAGAACAGTGATAATCATGTAATGTGAAAATGGTAGACTAATGTAAAAATCCACACTTTTTGTGCATTTATCTTGTTCCAAACACAACTCTGAAGTATTTATATGAATTAGCTAAAATCTCAGAGTGACCCTGTGAGAGAGATGTTATCATTATCCCTTTTTGCTGATGAGGAAATTGAGGCACAGAGAAATTATTTCCTTAGAGTCATATGATTAGTGAGTGGTAAAGCTGGGAGTTGGCTTAGCAATGGGATGTCAAAGCCCAAATTCTCAGCTTCCTCCCAGTACTGTCATCCACTCAGCCTATCTCAGAAACTGGTATGCCCTTCGCCTAGCTGTTGTAACCAGAAATCCATGAGCCATCTTCCAGTCCCACCCTTCCCCCATTCAACCTTAAATAATGCTATTGGTTAGTAAGTCCCATTGATTGTACCTTCCAAACATCCCTCCTTATGACTGCTTCTTCCCATTTTCCTTCTCATGGCAGTGGTCCAAATTGCCGGTATCTCTGCTCCAGCCACCTCCTAAATGGTCTCCATATTTTGTCTCTATATTCAAGCCTTCTAAGTATCACCAGAAGTGATCATTTTAGAAATGTGAACCACATAATGTTTCCTGCTCAAAACTTTCCAACTGCCTCTCTGCAGACTTTGAAGAAAAGGAGACCCTTTTTAATGGTTCACAGAGTTCTACATGATTTAATTTCTGCCTACTTTTCTGACGTCATCCAATGTCACTCTTCATCTCACAGTGGCCACCTATGTAGTTCCTTTTCTGTCCAGGCAAGCTTTTGAACAAGACAAGCTCTTTCTTGCCTCTGTGCCTTTGCACCAGCAATACTCTCCACTTGTGATGTTTCTCTTCCATGTAAGTCTACTCCTGGTTATCCTTTAATTCATTGTGGAGATATCTCTACAGAGGTGCCTCCTATTACGGCTCTATTTAAAGTAGCCCCAGCTTCTCTTGCCCAGTCACTGACCACATAGCCTCTGTGCCTATCAGCTGGCTTACTTTTGTCTGCCTCTGCTTAAGATACAAGCTTCTAAGGTCAGGAACTTAGTCTCAAGGACCATGGTATCAATTAGCATCTTTGTTAGTGCAGGCACATTGCAGGCATGTAGTACATATTTGTCGAATGAATGAATACATGATGTATTGGATATGCATGGTGGGATGTAAGCTTTCATCTTCTAATAGGAATAGTGATTTTAGGTTCTTGGGAGAAGTGATGTAGAAGCACAAAATAGAAGTGATTTCATTATGTAGTCAACATATGAAATAAGAGGGTGGAAAGTATTACTAGCTCTACTTTAGAGACCCAGAAACAAAGGGGTTTAACATCTACCATCAAACACACAGAAAATACAAAAGAAAAAGAAAGGCTTCACCAAGATCAAAAAATAAACTTCATATTCTAATTAGTATTTTAAGAAATGAACTCAGTTCTAGGCTATTGCAAGAAAATTTCTGAGTATTTCCTTATTTCTCCTGTTACTCCTTTTTTTCTTTGATGCTATAGTAACTTCCTCTGCTCTGGCCTACTATTCCTATTCTTCAGAGCTTCAAACCATCTATGAATTCATGGGAATCTATGATGATTTATTCACAATTCAGTTTTTGATGCATTATAGCATTTGCTTTTTAGAACCTTCTTAAAATTCTTCTTAGGATTCACATCATTTTTTAGATTAAGAGCCTGTTCTGCATCTGTAGGTACCCAGACCACTTTGCTCTAATGAGGCAATGAGAAATGTATTTTAATTTTGGATTTTTAAGTTTTGGGGGGATTACAGACCTTTTTAGGAGCTCAGTTAAAACTGTGGGCTCTTGCATTCCTCCCACATAAAACACAAATATACATATGAACACATTGTATCCAATTTCAATGGAGTCTCTGAAACCCATGTTTAGATAGCCTGCTTAGTATCTCACGGAACAATCTCAGCTTAAACTATATCCGTATTGGTTAATCTTTGAGTCTAGGACAACAAAGCAGTATTTAAAAGTAAAAACTGGCCAGGTTTCTTGCACTTTTCTTCTCATGAGATTGCCCTGAGGCTGTGTCCCTAGTAGGAATCCTGCCTTTGTCTGCCTTCTGCACTGCCCCCAGAATAAGTTCTTTCTCCTGGTCACTTACCACCTGTTTTCTCTGGCCACAAGATTAATGAAAAATATAAAATAAAGCAAAGCTTCATATGACTTCAGCAAATCAGTGGTCATATGAATAGTGCCAGAACAATCGGTGACCCTGTCTTGCTCATGTTGCCTTTTCAGCACAAAGGAAGAGGAAACCTCTATCATGCTTTCTTTTTAGTTCTCTGGTTCCACGGAGTTGATGGCCACTGGTGACCCACTCTGCCCCATGATATATATTTTTTATTATCAGATTATGTATCACATTACAAAGGCAAAAATGTGTAGATATAAATACTTTATGTGCTTATTGCCAAATGGTTCCTATTCTAACAAACAAGATTATTGGGAACTGTTCAAAATCCTGAGTGCTATTAACTTCATCCATATAAAGATTCCAAAGTCAATTTGGCAATAAACGCCAAAATCCTTGAAAATGTAGATACCTGTTGACCAGACAATTGCCCTTTTAGAGTTACATTCTAAGATGATAATATAGAGAGTAAAGATTAACTATAAAGATCAACAGCCCCACTTATATAAGCAAATAAATGGAAAAGAATGAATTGTTTAAGGAAATCAGTTCATTATGTATGACATATTTATGTTAAATACAGTGCTCCCTTTGTGTTAAAAGTAATAGTGAAGAGTATTTAATAAATTGAGAAAATGTCAATAATACATATAGCTAAGAATCAGGTTCCAAAGCTTGTCTTTGGTAGGATTCCATGGTGACACTGTCATTTTATCCATAACCATTCCAGACCTCCCCACTGAGTTGCAGCCATGATTTGGGCAGCATCTACCGCAATCTCAGCTCCACGGGTCAGCATGGTAAGGTTTAGCCAATCTGATTATAACAAGGTCAAGCCAACTAGCCTATTCATGTTCCTCTGGCTATAAAAGTTGGTTCCCATTTGGCCAAATCAGCATGCAACTCAGGACTCTTGTTTAGGACTTGGGAGTGGACACTGTCTCTTCTGTATAAGAAAAGGCAAGTACACAACTCTGATTACCTTGGGCAACCATTCCACTACCATGAGGAAAACCAGCCTGCAGTTAAAGTGTACTTAGAGAATGCAGAGCGATGCATCTGGAGTCTTCCTAAATCAGGTTAAAGCCTAATATATCTAGATTTTTCAGTTGTAGTACCAATAATTCCCATTTAATAATTAATCTAGCATGAGCTTTGTTTTCAGTACTTGTAACCAAAAACATTCAAATTAGTTATGGACTCTGATTATATTTTAAAAAGGCGTGTTTATATATTACAAAGTAAACAACAAAATATCAGCAATAGTTGTCTTTTGGAGATAAGGTTACCAGTGATTTTTCCCTTTGCTTTGTGCCAGAGTTCTATTCTAGAAAATCTAGAATTACAGAAATTCATCTTTAATGAATATATATGTTAGTTTATTCAGGAAAACTAAAATATAATGATAATGAGGATCATAATCATCACCATCATCTAAGCCAAAACCTTCAGACCTTTAATTCCAGATGGTAATAAGACAAATGAACTAGCTCTTCAAGTGGAGGTGAACTTATTTCTCTTTTTATACCTTTCAAAATCATGGATGCTAAGTTCATTCTAAGAATCTTATTAATGTCTTCTAATAACTTTATTTAAGAAATTAAAGTCTTATCAGCTCAAAATTCATGGACATTGATACTGCCATCAGTAGAGATTGGTTTTAGGTGTACTGAAGTTCAGGTAGGGGGCAGTGTGGAGCCCAGTGGGAAAAAAACACTAGGCTTGGAATCCCAGTTCTGCTGTTTCCTGGTTATTCAGTCTCAGGCAATTACTTAACCTCTGTGAACCTTGATTACTTCAGCTAAGAAACTATGGGATTGGACTGAATGTTATCTACTATCTTTCCATCTATGAAATTCTAGAAGTCTATACATGCCTCTAAATAAAATTTTATATTTGAGAAGAGCTGATATGTATTGCCTGCTTTAGGAAGTATAGGCAAGATCAACTCCCAATACAGTTTTGATAGATGATAGAGATTGTTTGCAAAGTTATGTTAAGGTTTCTGAGGGCCCACGTGGACTCAGCAAGAGAAAGTGCTATGATCTATTAACAGTGTTGCTGTGGAGAAGAAAGGAAGAGTTTTGGCATTTAATAGTGAGTATCTGAATCAACAGTCAGGCTCATATGCACATATCTAAGATCGCCCTGCCCTCCTTTTTAAAAATGTGTTACATGGGGTCCAAAATCTTTTCAAAATGCAGTAATTTGGAAGAAAATGCATCAAAGTGTATCTGCTTCCTTTCTCCTGTTCCTTTGATATCTCATAATCACTGCTGGTAATAGACTGAATAAGACCTTGACGGAATAAAAGCAAAACCTTTAGTAGTAGAGAATTCAGAAGGAAATTTCTTGCTTGTTCCTTCTCTTGATATTTCTTATGGAAGGATCTGTGAACAGCAACTTCCTAGCTAGTTAGCAGATGTCCTAATATCAGTTCTGAGAACGGGTAGGGCTGTCATTGAGGTATTTGTTTGCAACCATGTTCACTTCTTGCTTCTGTCAAACTCATCTGTAGTGTGGAACGCCAGCAGAAATCCTTGAATAAAGATCAATGTCCTGGAGAGAAGCCAGAGGAGCTGGAGTCAGGAGCCATCTATCACTGCCACAGCAACTCCAAGGCCACAGAGAACAGAGCAAACGAGCAAGTCTACGCCAAGTGGAAACTCTATGCTGCTTCGGGAGTATGCTTTGTTTTCATGATTGCAGAAGTCGTGGGTGAGTATTATTTAAAAAGACTTCTCTGATTAAACAAGCAAACAAACAAAACCCCACATCACCGCATGACGGTTATCTAAGTTCTCCTTTTAAATAAAGAATTCATATTTTCCGTAAGTACTGAGTAACAATATGCTCATTGTCTATAAGATGGGAAAATATTAGAAAACAAAATTCCTCACCATCCCACATTTGAGTAATAACCTCTAATAATATTGTGGAGTGTTTTTTCCAATATACTTATCTGTCATAACTCAGTTTTTTAACATAACTAAGAGCATACTGAATGTTTTTGGCCATGCCATCAAATACTCTTCAAAAACATTTTTATGTCTGAACAATATTCTATAATAACGCTCTACCGTGATTTACATTACTATCTTTGTATTGTTAGAAATTTAGGGAGGGTTTTTTTTTCCTGCTATGTATGGACAGGCTGTAATAAAAACCATGAATAAAGGTCTGCCTGCCTTTCTAGTTGATCTCTTGAAAGAGATTCCTAACAGTGGAAAAATTGATTGAAGGACATAAATATATTTGTTACTTCTTGATGCATATTGCCAAACGGGTATCCAGAAAGCTTAAAACAATTCATATGTCTGCATGATGTATGTGAAAATGATTCTCCAAATCTCTACCAGAACTTATTTTAATCTTTTAGAATCTTTATTAATATATAGGTGAATATCCTTTATTTTAATATTCATTTCTTTGTTATTGTTAGAATATTTTTGCATGCTTATTAGTAATCTATGTTTCCTTTTGTTGATGCATTTCCTGCTTGCCTCTTAATATTTCTTGCTCATTTGTTTTATAGATAATTTGTAATGCTTTATATTGATCTCTGGGAGCTCTTTATATAGTTAGGATACTGAGCTTTTTATATTTGTTATAAGTACTTTTAAGTTTATTGTTTGTCTTTAATTTTTGGTTAGATGTAGATAAGTTTTAAATTTTATATATGTAACTGTACCAAACATCCCATTTTGAGCTACTTTCTTTTATTGCTCTTTCACTCTTTTAGTGCTTTCGTCCCTGTATAGTAAGAAGATAAATACCATTTTGTTGTTCAATTTTTTGCATTTAATTTTAAATCAATGTGAGATTAGATATACTCTAAGGACTAAAAATTCTTTTTATAAATAACAGAGTTTTCAGAATTATTTATGGAATAATTACTCCTATTGATTTTTGATGTTTCTTTCATCATTTATCAATATTTTATAAAGAATAAGGGGTTGGTTCTTAGATGTTTTATTGATCTGTATTGCTATTCTCTGTTACTAGTAGCATTTAATTAATGTAGATTTTTTGTTATAAAATCTGTTGTTCTCTCATCATTCCTCATTTAAAAGAAAAAAGGAAAAGCTCATTAATTTATGTTTATTATTCTAATTAAACATGAGAACCATTGTGTTCAGTTCCCTCCAAAATTGAATTATGGTTTTACTGGTATGTAAGATAATTTGGAAACACAAATATTTTTAAAGTACTCAGTTTTCTCCTCCAAGAATATGGTATGTTTCTCCATTTAACCAAATACTTTACATTTCTCATATGTTTTGTGATTTTAGTTAGTTGGGTTATTTGTTTGTTCAGAGTCAGCCTATTTTTTTGCCAGGGTTATTTAGATGTGTTTTGTTTATTCTTTTCAGAGGTGAAGGGGGTCTTTCTTTTTGCATGTCCTTTTTTGAGGTGATTACTTTTGGTATTCTGGAAAGTTTTCCATTTTGCATATTCATTTTATACTCAACAGTATACTAGAATTATTTTCATTCTAAATGTATTCAACGCATTTTGTTTCTCTCTCATCCATCCTCCTCCCTCCTAGGAGGTAACACTTTCTTGTGCAAAAAACGTATTTCTCTTCTTTTTCAATAAATTAGCTCTCCTGTATGTTTCATATTTTTATCATGTTAAATAATATGCTAAATCAAATCTTATGTTAAACTATTAACTGTTAAGGGAAATGTTTCCTGAGAGATTAAGTATTTCATTATGTGAACGAAGTGGGTTTTTTCCCTAGTTTTTAAATGATTAACAGATAATTAAAGACACTTGTTACTTTTATCAAGTAACTTTTCTTTTAAACATACTGTTAAGCATTTTTTTTTGACACATTGTTGATATGTATCATATTCAGAGATTTCCTAATATAATATGGTCTTTGCATTTCTGGCATTATGATGATAATAACTAATATCTATTTAATGTGTATTATGTGCCAGGAACTGTGATGAGTGTTTGCCATTGTGTTACCTTACTTAATCCTGTCAGAATCCCTGTGAGGTAGGTCCTATTATTAATTGCACTTTATATATGAAGAATAGAAACACTGTTGAGTACTCTACTTGAGTAGCATGCTTTGTAAATAAGCAGGCAGTCTGAATTCAGGAGCTCCTGGTGCTAGGCTATCATTACAGTGCCTCTAAGTGGACTGTGGTGGACCATTCTTTCAATGCATTGCTCAGTCTGGATCACTTACATTTTCATTAGGATTTTTTATCTTTATTGATAACTGAAATTGAGAGTTTTATGTTTGGAGCTATTTTTCTCAGTTTTTGAAATAGAGTTATGCATATTAAAGTGAAAAGTTTAATTTTAATGATATTTTTTAAAAATAAAACAATAGAAATGATTTATATAACATTGTAATTATCTCTTCCTTTTAAAGAATTCCCTGGCAAATTGTCTGGCTTTAGAGACAGTCTTGGAAATAATTTTTAAGATAGATTTATTAGCTTCTTCCTTATTTTTTGATGTACTCAAAGTTTCTACTTCTCCAGTAAATTTTGGTCATAATGTTTTTACAAAGTCTGCCATCTCACTGAAATTTTCCAATTTATTATCATACATTGGAACATGACAGTTTCATATTAATATTCTTTTGTTTATTCTAGCTACTTTCTCATTTTAATATTGTTGATATATTTTCTTTTCCTTGATTAACTGGGTGGATATCTAGTTTATTGAGACTATTATTATTATTATCTAAATTTTTCTGTTTTTAATTTAGAATTTTGGTTTTAAAAATATTTGTTACTAAAAAAAAAAGTTGTTACTTTCTCCATGTTTCTTCAGGGTTGTAGTCTTATTGCATGTCTTAATGTCTTGAGTTATATCCTTCTCTAAATATTTTTATGCTTTCTTTTTCTAATAAAATTATGTTTAGCTATGAATTTTATCTATAAGTTTTGATATGTCATGTATCTTTTCTTATTTTTCCACCCCCAAAATAAAAAAGGAACACTAGAAACTAGTTGGCATACAGTATTATAAGGTACTATTACTCCATGACAATTCTTACTTGTTACAATCTTATCAATATTTTGGTTTCATTTTCTTCTACCCAAAAGGAGGACTAAATTAATAGTATCTGAGACTAAAGAATAATAGAACCTGCCAAGTTTTTGTTTTTGTTTAGTTTTGTTTTGTTTTGGTTTGGGTTTTGCACTATCATAGCCAATAATCAGAATTAATTGATTTCTGAATCCTATGGAGTCTTATGGCCTCTATATTTATACTCAGACTTTTATCTTTTGAAAACTGGAAAAGAACCTAGACTCATCCAGTCTAAGAAAAATCCAGGGTTGGCAAATAATTTTCCAGTCAAAGATTATAAAAATAATTGATATCACACAATTTCTAGAGCCAGGGTAAGTTTTTTGAAGGAACCAACTTAATAGCTTGATGAAATTGCAAAGAATTTACTTTGAGTAATTCCAATTTGAAAACTCACTGCAAGAATCCACTGATATTTATGCCAGAGATATATTCCTTTTTATTAGTTAAATTCATAAGATTGTGGACAGTATTCTATTGCTTATGTAAGAGACGGACAAAATGGAAAATCTAAAAAACAGAACCTATTCAAAATGTGGCTTAAAAAGGCGATGTTCTGGAAATTTATAGCTTTCCAGATAAAGTACTGGCAAACACTACATGCAAACACAGCTCGGCAAGATGTAGAAACTGGCTTGTTTTTCTCCACTACTTTCTTACTCTGCTTTCCCCAGAATCCATGTAGATACTGAGGACAGACGGCATCTTTTCCCTAGCTGATGTCTAATCAACAGTCTGAAATGAGATGGTCTCCCATTCATAAAACTCATTTTTCTCCTTGTACCTTTCCTATGCCCTGTCATGTTATTTTAAAATTACTTATATTTTGGGGGGAGGGGTATTGAAAAGTTATTCACTTGGAGTGAGCAAATCAATCTCCCTCTTCTCTTTCATTCTTAATAATTAATTAGTCTATAAGTTCTAATCTGGCTTCAGTTTAGAGCCAGAAGAAAGTGATGTTGTCATTAAGGAATTAAGTGGATACTGACAGACTCATTTGGAATTTGAGCTGCATTGATTTTGAACTGATTTTCCTGAAACATTGCTCTCATCATGTTAAATATGTCTTCAGAATTCTTCAATGGCTCTGCTTTGCCTATTTCAGGGCTTCACAATGTTTCCTCCATCACAGCAAGCACAGAAAATGTTACTGAGTATGGGGGTAGACCCAAAAGTGTGCTGCAGTAGGGAGAAGCTGGTTCAGGGGCTGCCTCTGTGCTAGGTCCCCAGGTGAAAAGAGATCAATATATTTGAAAACTCTGCACTCTGGACAAAATGAAAAGTTCTTACTTTGACTTTCAAGTCATCCCACCCTCTGGCTGCCAAACCAACTATCAATCTTTTTCTCTTACTACTTTACTACATGACTTTTCTGTTTCAGCTGTTTCCCCCATCCTGTACAAAATAACCACTATATCTTAAAGTCTCTGTAGCTTTTGCTTATGTCTTTTTATTTGAATAGAAAAGGCCCCTCCTCATCCCCCACATTCATCAAAACCCTGATCATCATTCAGGACCCCAGCCAAACCTCACCAAAAGCCATTCTTGACCAGGTCAGAGAAAGCTATTGTTATTCTCAGGTCACTTTTGGGAATCTGGGAGGTCCTCATACAGGGTAGGATTTGAGACCGGCCTTAAAGTTTGTGTAGGCACTGAGAAGTAGCTAAGAGGGAGATGGAAAAGGCCTTCCAGAGGGAGCACTCTGATGAGCAGCACCTGATTACTTCTGTGGTCCAGGAGGTAGTAAATATCAGCATTGCCTGGAAAGATTTTAAGCAGGTAGGTCTTCAATAGTACAGGAAATCTGTATTCTTAGAAAGCAATTCAAGTGATTCTTGATGTCTAGCTGCATTTGGGTGTCACTGTTTGTCGTGGTCAAGGATTGCCTGTACAGGAAGCTTCCTCCTACTCACTGTACTGAATGCAGTTCTGGTCCTCCTGGACCACAAACCACATGCTCAGAGGCAAGACTGGTTATGAGATGCCAAGCAAGATTACTCAGAGTCTCTGGGTCTTTTCATAGGGAGACTAGAGGGGAGAACAGCTCTTTATCCTCTACAAATACTCTGCTGAAATGATAGAAACCTGGAGCTTCCAGTGTCCAACTTTTCTTGCCAAGGGTGAAGTAAGTCTGTCTCCAGTAAGACAATAAATATCAACGGTTAGAGACAGGGCAGAGCCCACCCCATCCCAAACGTTTTTTGAACCTTAGGATTAGAATGCATTGGATCCAATCCTACCCTGATTTGTTCTAGCTATTTGAGCCAATGTTCATTTTGTGGTTGTTTTCGAAGCCAGTTTGCTTAAGACATTTATGACTTACAACTGAACCTATCTAAGATCTATCTAAATAAGTGATGTAAGATAAAACAGGGTGAGTGCTGAATAAAACCAGAATGGTAGTTGGGGCTCAAGAAAGACCATGAGGCCTGGCTAGGGAACCTGGATTAATTCTGTAGGCCTTATAGGATAATTGACATTAAGAACAGGGGAGAACCAGGTCATAGGGCTGTGTTTAGAGAGAGAATTGGCCACAGAGCAGACTGGTGGGAGGAATGAGAGAAGGTTATAAGCATTAGTGTGTCTACTGTTAATGGGCCTTGAATCTGTTGAATTGGGACTCTTTTTGACTGCTTGTGAAAACTCCTAATTATGGAAAGGCCCTAACATGCACATATAAATGCATATCCCTATTTAAAAAGACAGTTATATGGACACCAAGAACTCACAAAAATCAGCTTAACTATGGCCATTGCTGGAAGCAATTGAGAATGGTCAGAGAGAGAGAGAGAGAGAGAGAGACATCCTACAGGAGGACTATTTAGAGTGTGAAGCACAGATGGAGGATGCAGGAGGTTGCTAGATAGGAAAACAGAGCTGGGAGCTGCCTGGGGGAGATAGTGAATATCTCAGAGTAAGAAACTTCTCTTAGAGAGAGCTATGGCTGGGTGGTTTGATAACCACAAGCTTTACTGATAAGGAGGCTTACTTTGTACTAGAGTCGGTGTCTCAGAGGCTTAGGACACTTGTATTTTTTGAGGTTTCTGATATTAAAAATTGAAGAGGTGTCAAAACACGCCTATGCAAACTGTGGTGTGCGTTAAATACTTGTTAAGTAACAATTCAGTGCATTGTGTTTTTGATAGTATAATTTTGTTTTATATAGTATAATAATTCTATTACTATATATTATTAATAATATACTATGATATAGTATAATTATGCTCTTCATAAGATAGAGGATTTTTAAAATATGAATTATATAGTGGTGATGTCCAGTAATGAGATACAAGCTAATGTTGTCTGAGAGACATTTGCTTCTTTCCTTTTGGTAAGTATGTGTCTGTTCTCCACAGAACATGCCATGTGTATTTACCACCCACTCTCTGAAACTGAGGTTAGTATGAGACCCAGGCCCAATGGCTCCCCACTGTCCACTCACCCCACAGGCCCTAGGAAGAGTGCATTTCCAGAACTTAGTCCCTAGTCCCTCTCCTGTCTTGTCATCAGTGCACTGCCTTCTCCATCTTGCCAGTAATCCATACCTGTGTGAGTGCTCCTGCCTTCCTTCATGCCTTCATTGTATTTCCTTGGCTATTCCTGTTGCGTCTTAACCTCCAGCTTCTCCTCCCTCCAGGTCAGCCTCCACATTGCCGGCAAAGATCGCTCTTTCTCTCTCAAATACAGATATGAGTACATCACAACCTTGCCTCAAATCACAGTAGATTCTCTTATCCCATAGGATAACATTCAAATTCTCCAGCTTGACATAGTTTCCCACAGGTGGGTCCCCAACCCGCATTTCCACTCTCATTTCTAGCTATTCCCCCAACACTCCACATCTCTTGATTTTCCACAAAGGTGCCATCTTCTTTCATTTCTTTCTGTTTTGGTTCTTGCTCTTACCTCTTCCTGAAAAACTCTTCCCTTCTAGTTCTGTCTTACCCCCCTCTCCTGTGAAAAATTCCTCAATGCTCCCAAGGAGAATGGTTTTCTTATCCTCCTAGCCCACGGCACAGTCTTGAGTATGGTGAATGCTCGACAATGAGATCATGTAAGACAGGGACTCTGTTGAACTTTGTGTATCTTTGTGTACCCCATCCCTGTACCATGCACAGGAAGGACTCAATAGATACTGACTGGATGACAACGATCATTATCAATAATACCCCATGTTTTAAAAAAAATTTTTTTTAATTTACTTATTCATGAGAGACACAGAGAGAGAGAGAGAGAGGCAGAGACACAGGCAGAGGGAGAAGCAGGCCCCATGCCTGACATGGGACTCAAACCTGGGTCTCCGGATCACAGCCCTGAGCTGAAGGCGGTGCTAAACCGCTGAGCCACCCAGGCTGCCCTAACCCATGCTTTCAGAAGCAAATGCAAGTTGAGTCAGAAACTACCTCTTGCACACAGTTTTCTCTATAGGGTTCCAGCATGATTGCTCACAGTTTTCTGGACTGTTCTTAGAAGTAGCAATGATGATGCAAAGTGGTTCTCACTTCCTGGGCGTCCAAATCAATATGCTTCTTCCAAAGCAAGTTCTCTTTCTCGCTCAGTCATCTCCTGATTCAGCTGAGCCTGTTGAAGAGCCCCTATAGGACTCCTCTCCCTTGACTTAAGCTACAATTTGAGCTGAGCACATGGAATCGTCACTCTTGTTCCTTGCCGACATGGTGGTCAGCTGCTAATCTGCATGTAGCCATTCTCCCGGTGAGAAATACTGCATTATTAACACAGCTTTATTATCAGACCCCCGAGTTTGGCAGAGAGAGCAACATTAGAGGATAATTGGAAGAAAAGCTGATTTGTTAGCAAAATGTTGCCTTTTGGCTAATGAATCATTGTGATTTTTTGCACTGACAGCTCAGTAACAAGCTTGAAGACTACTTTGCTTCAGACCATTAAACTTTGACAAACCAGTTATTAACTACAGCTAGAGCCAGTGGTCTGTGGGGATTATTGCAATTATGAGCCATATATGTAATTTTTAAAAATCATTAGTTGAGACAAGGTGAGTCTGATGATGGAGGGGCTGGTGACTGATAAGTCTCTGTCGCTTGTCATACACAGGCGATAAACAGCTGCCAGGAAGACACCTGGTCGGCGCAGCTCTTTTTCAGGAAGATGTAGCAATAAAGACTGTTCTCAAACAAGGAGCCCTGTTTGGGAAAGAAGAAACAAAGGTTTCTTTTGATTTCTATTTTGGAGGCTGGAGGTCTTTTCTTGCAGAGCTAGAAGGAGGTAAAGAAGGCAAACCAAATAGAAAGAAAGGCAAGTCAGGATGTCCATGGCTTGGGTTCCCTTCCTACAGTTTATTGGGCAGTGGTTACACTTCAGGACCTCAGTGGAACGTGTCTGCCCTTTCCTTTACTGCTCCCCACTGTTCATAATAGGGATCTTGAACTCAGGTGGGTAATATACATTAGGAGAGCAGAAGGAAGTGGTAAAAACCTTGGTAAAACCACAAGTCAAGTCCAAACACAGCTGTGGGCCTGACCACACCCCCTGGGTTATAGACAGTAGTCCAGGTCCTCCGACTTCAGTACAAGATTCTTCAAATCCAGCCCATACCTCTCCAGCCTCATCTTTTTTTTTTTTTTTTTAAGATTTTATTTATTTATTAGTGAGAGACACAGAGAAAGAGGCAGAGACACAGGCAGAGGGAGAAGCAGGCTTCCTGTGGGGAAC
Source organism: Vulpes vulpes (assembly GCF_048418805.1). Taxonomy (NCBI): domain Eukaryota; kingdom Metazoa; phylum Chordata; class Mammalia; order Carnivora; family Canidae; genus Vulpes; species Vulpes vulpes. The sequence goes on along the minus strand of NC_132792.1, from coordinate 20,517,183 downwards.
CCGATGTGGGACTCGATCCCAGGACCCCGGGATCACGACCTGAGCCAAAGGCTGAGAGGGACACCTGGGTGACTCAGTGGTTGGACGTCTGCCTTCGGCTCAGGTCATGATCCTGGAGTCCTGGGATTAAGTTTCTTTCCAGCCTCATCTTTTCATATTATTTTTGAACTCTGATGTCCCAGTCTAACTGATGTTCTCTAAATGTGCCTACACTTTCCAGTCTCTGTACTTTCCCTCTCCTAGGAATGGCCGCTCCCTTGAAATCCTTTTCCACATGTTCAAATCCTATGTACTCTATGGGTGTCCGTTTCTTATCAAATTGAGAAGAGGTGGATTAAATCAATGTTGATATCTTTTGTCTTACAAAGCTTTGTGAATCTGTGGCAATTTTCACCATGGTTAGTATGCATGTGAATCTAGTTGCCCGAATCCTGGGGCCCCTAGGGGGCCCTAATCCCACGTAATGTTCTGCATTCCCTAGGTGGCCACATTGCTGGGAGTCTTGCTGTCATCACAGACGCTGCCCATCTCTTAATTGACCTGACCAGTTTCCTGCTCAGTCTCTTCTCCTTGTGGTTGTCATCAAAGCCTCCCTCGAAGCAGCTGACATTTGGATGGCACCGGGCAGGTACAGTTCACCCACTGAGCATTAATGGCAAAGCGGTGCTATACAGTCAAACCAAGGATAAAAACAGAAGAGACAAGCAAAGCCTCATTCAAAAATCCCTCGGAGGCACATTGGTGCACAGGATTAAGAGGATGCGTGCCTGGGAACACGTGTTCTCAATGTTGATTTGTCAAAAAGCCAGATTAATTGTGCTCCCTCTACTCCACTGGGACAGCAGGAACTTGTATCACTTTAGCAAGAGCCCCAGCCCAAGGGTCTCAGGGTGTGGTACCATTCATTCAGTTACTCTGCATCTGGGAGGGAGGATGGGATAAAACTTCTACCATTTTGCAAAGTAAGGCACAGAGAGCCCAAGAGAGCTACAGAGATTGAAGAACTTCTCATAGATAAGTTGAGAATAAAATGCGAAGAATATTTAGGGCAGAGCAAGGGTGGCCAACATCTTACATGACCAGCCTTCACTGAAAGTTGCCTCTAGATACAGACCATGACTTATGGCAATATGCACTGTGGTTTTTCAAGCTTAGGATGGCTGAAAGTTCTGATTTCACACCAAACAATTTATCATCGCAAGTGTTTTGGATTGCCTTTCCTGTAATGCTCAGAGAAAAGGAAGGGGAGAGGGAGAGATGAGGCAATAAACATCAATAAAAAGAATTTGTGACAATGTGATCTGAAGTTGCTGTCCAGACCCTGATCGGTGCTATACTTGGAAAACATGTCTTTGTCTGAGCACTTGTCATTTGTCTGTATATATTTTTTATACGTACTTTCTCCTTTCTGATGCTATTGGTCAAAGCTATTTTGTAAACATAGGATGTTTTGTAAACACAGACAGAACTCAGAACTTTTAGAATTTATTTATTTATTTATTATTTATTTATTTATTTATTTAATTTAAAAAGATTTTATTTATTTATTAGTGAGAGACACACAGAGAGAAGCGGAGACACAGGCAGAGGGAGAAGCAGGCTCCATGCAGGGAGCCCAGTGCGGGACTCATCCTGGGACTCCAGGATCATGCCTTGGGCTGAAGGCAGGCACTAAACCACTGAGCCACCCAGGCGTCCCTAGAATTTAGAATACTGCTTGTACTTTCTCATCCTGGTGATGGAAGTCCATGAACACTGATGCTCTAGAAGACCAGTGCTGTTCAATAAGAACTCTCTGCTTCAAGAGAAATGTTCTATAATATAGAGTATAATGTGGCCTTAGAGCACTTTATTTTCTTTTTATTTATTCTTTCTAAGTAGGCTCCACACCCAGCATGGAGCCCAGCATGGGGTTTGAACTCACAACCCTAAGATCAGGACCTGAGCTGAGCTGAAGAGTTGGATGCTCAACCAACTGAGCCACTCAGGTGCCCCCAACAAAGCACTTAAAATGTGGCTACTGCTACTGAAGAACCGGACTTTTTAATTTTACTTAATTTAAATGAAAACAGCCACATGCGATGACGGTTACCCTATTAGGCAGCACTGCTACAGATGTATAGATGAAAATGAACTAGCTTGTCAACATGTAATTTCATGGATGACTTTGTTTAGGAAGAAGCTAAGTATAAAAAGTGAATTTATTAAGAAGTATTAAGCGGTTAATATGACAGGTGGCATGTGGATGTGGTAAAAATCATGAAGGCTGTGTATAAATGACTGAAGCCTGGGAGACAACATGTCCTATGGTTCTGCTCTAAAAGAGGGAGGGCCAAAAGTATGGAATGTGCCTGGCCACTGACTTCCAGAATATTTCTAGGCCCTCCTAAGCTTTTAGTACCTACCTACAAAGTTACATTAAAGTTCAGGGTGAAGTGTTAAGGAACTCCTCAGTGAGCAAACACGCTTTACTCAGCCTGCAGACTGAACGCCATCTTATCTTTAAATATTAATGTAAATGTCTCCACTCTGATCTTTCTTTTCCATATAGTTCCTCTTAAAATGCAGTTAGAGTGTTGATATACCTCTGAGCTTGCCTCTGTGTTTACAATACATTGGGTTGGCAAATGAAACTCATTTTCATCCAGTACCTTCTGAAGCCTTCCCTTGTTACTATTTTATTCCACACAAGGTACCAGTACTGGCAAGTTGTAAATGTTTTATGGTGAAATTGAGAGTTTCTAAACACATTTTATTCTTTGTGTCTCATTATTTCATCTCCTAATAAGTTTCGATCATTTTAGCACCTGTTTAAATTAAAATCCCCAAGGAAAACAGCAATGGCAGATAGCAATTAATATGCTTTAAAAATTTGCTTGAATTACTTAGTAATATGGAGCATAATGAACTCAGACGCTGGTGTTTTATGAATGCAACATTAAAGTGTCTCATCTTGGTGTTAAAATCCATCCACACTTTTGCTTTGTGAATCACTGAGTGGATGAGTTTAAAGCCTCTTTTGCAGGGAGGGGGGTGGCTGGCAAGGAATGTTAATGCCTTATGATTCTTGAGAGGTTAAGGTAATTCACAAATTCTTTGTGTCTGGGTGTCTGTGTGCTTGAATCCCCAGAGATCCTTGGTGCCCTACTGTCCATCTTGTGCGTCTGGGTGGTGACTGGGGTGTTGGTGTACCTGGCATGTGAACGCCTGCTGTACCCTGATTACCAGATCCAGGGGACGGTGATGATCCTGGTTTCAGGCTGTGCTGTGGCAGCCAACATTATGTAAGTCACCCCACACACTGCCCATAAAAGTTGTCTTTAACCCTGTTTGTTTTTGTTTAATTCTTCCACTTTTGAAGATGATAAATTGAATAAATTGTCAGTGAGGTAGTGCAGAGCCGGGATCTGAATCTAGATCTACTAGGCCTGGAATCGAGCTCCTGGCCAGTCTGCTCTCATGCATAGTGATGGTTCCATACGAGATATGACTTATTCCTATTTAGTTTTTGTTACATGAACAACACATTATGGGTTCCCAGAGGGCTGGGTTGGAAGGGATCTTAAATTTCATTTACTTCAGTTTTCTTTCTACTTTTGAATTCTCCTTTGCAACATCCCAATAAAATAGTCATTAGTGTCATATATTTTAACAGAACTAATAACCGGGAATTTATTTCTCTTCAAAGCAGTCTCTCTTATCTTTGTATCATTGTGACTGTATGAAAATTGCTTCTTAAGCTGTATTAGCTAAACTCTCTCTTTAGTTTCCACTTGTTGATCCATTCTCTTACACAGGCAATTTATTCTTATGAGACATGTGATGCCTTACTGGACATGTGATCATTACTATATTGCTCTTCTCTTACCCTAATGAGCTATTTGATTGTTCATGATAAGGGGGTTTTGAGGCCAGGTCTTTGATATTTTTTGGTTGATTTGTTCCTTACCATTTGATAGCTTGATTCTGGGCAACACTATTTAAAACTGTATTATCTATCTATTTATCAATCATCTGTGGTAGACAGAATAATGAATGGCCCCTCAAAGATTTCCACATTCTAACCCTTGAAATTTGTGAGTATATTAATTACATGGCAAAAGGAACTTTGCAAATGTGATTAAGTTAAGAATGGATTTTGAGATGGGGAGACTCTCTTGGGTTATCTAGATAGGCCCAATGTAACAGAAAGATCCATGTAAGAGAGACACTTGGGTCAGAGTGAAGGGAAGATGCTGCATTGCTGGCTTTGAAGATAGAGAAAGGATCCTGGAGCCAAGGAACTTAAATGACTTCTTCAAGCTGGAAAAGGTAAGGCAATGAATCCTCTCCTAGAGTCTCTAGAAGGAATGTAGTCCTGCATACCCATTTTAGACTTCTGACCTCCAGAACTACAAGAGAATAAATTTATGTCATTCTAAGCCTCAAAAGCTTTGTGGCAATTTGTTATAGCAGCAAAAGAGACTCATACACTATGTATCACCTACCTATCCTATAATGCAACATGATACATGCTGAGGTAGGCTTATCCACAAAAGTGAAGAAGACAGTGATAGAAGAATCACATTTCAAACAGTAGTTTTTAAGAGAGGGCATAATGGAATCCCTGGTATTAGAGGAAAATCTGAACGTGGACACTTTGAAAAAGCTCCTCAGGTCACTCTAATCCCTTCACCTTCTGCCTGTCTCAGTGCCTTACCTCCTAGTGTGCAAATCATTGGTCAGAATCTCTGAGCTAAACAGTTAGAAGAGTGGTATTTGACTGCTATTACTGAGTAGGTCCCTACTTCCAATCAGCTAACTTGAAAATGTGTTTCATATTGGCATTGGGAGAAAAAGCGTGTGGAGATCAATGCAAATCTATCACCACAAAGAGACAAATAAGGCAGAGCACATGTGCTGCTGAGTAGGAGTCAATAACATCATCTTTGCATAAGGAGAACAATATGTCCACAAAACAGCAGGGAAAATGAAAATATTAAAAATTTCCTGAGAGTCATATGTCACATAGGTAGTGTCGATGTTACATGAATATGAAAGATACACCCAGCTAACTACCCCATAAATCTAGAACCTTGATGATCAAGTTTGACTTTCTAAATTGATACCATCCAAGTTTTTTTTTTAATGCAACTTCTTTTGAACTTTGACCTTAACATTGAAGGTGCTTCTCATACTTAGAAAGACAAGGGAATTGAAAAGTGGTGACTTCCCTGTGCAAGGAGATAGTTATTTGTGGATAAATATACCGAGTGACTATAATGTTTCCTTCCAGAACTGGGATTATAGGTTTCAAGTCTTGCTAGATGCTGTGTTGTCTGAATATAGAAATATCAGAACTATAATCTGGAATAAATCTATTCCTTGGAGACCCAAAATCAGGAAAGAAAGTTCTAATAGAAGTTGCAAAGGGGTTCTAGGATGAGGATTAGTGATAGAGCCTTAAGGCCATCTCATGCTGTTTTCCCTGCCGGAAACATTCTCTCCTCTCCAGCCTACAATTTAACTCTAATATAACCTTTAGCTCCAATTCAATTGCTTTGTCTAACTAAATCAGACTTCTCTGTTTGTTATCCATAGCACAAGTTCTTAGTAGACTTATTAAAATTAGAATTTTCATTTATTTGGGTCTTTTAAAAATCTCTGCCATCTCCATTATACTTAAAGCTACTTGGGGGAGGGACCATGTTTCATTCACCTTTATACCCGAAGCATTTAGCAGTGCCTCGCACACAAGAGTCCCTGAGTACTTTTTTTTCTAATAAAATGAGTAAAAGAATGAGTGACAATATGATAAGCACATATGAATAGACCTAGAAAGAGAGTATGTTTAACTGCCAGGCATATCAGGCTGTCTGAAGATTCTTAAGTGGTAACTATTAATTAAGGATGAATTTCTGCCCAAACAGTGACCATCTAAAAACCGTTCATTATGTAATGATCAAATCTTGCTGGAGAGCAATCATCCCACTTTGTGGTGATGACGTTCAATTTAACAGGCACTTTAGACTGGGATATGTGGTACTAAAGAACAATTTTTTAAAAATCCTTGTTCCAAAATAAAATCAGATACATAATTTATAGTGGCTAATACTTATCTCTTTGACTTGGATAGGAGATGTTAAATTTTACAATGTGTTATATATAGAGAGAGAATGAGGCCACAGCTTATACTCTTAGGACTGTATAAAATTTATATATGTTTGCATTTCTATATACATTTACATGTTAAATTGCATATATATTTACATATATATTTAAAATACATTAATACGTTTTAGTTTCTTATTAATAGCTACATAGATACAAGCACAAGAGTATCATCACTGGCCATTAAGAAATTATTCAGATTTTAAGTTCTCATAGAAATGAACAAAATTAAGCAAAATAAAATATTTTTTTAAAATATGAACCTAATGAAATTTTATTTTTGTTTTACCCCTTTTGCTGTCGTTTGCATTTGAAACTAGTACATTTAATTTAGCTCCCACCAAAGCACAGCTTTAAGCCTAACTTAATGCCTGACATTCAGTAGACCCTCAATAAATGATATTTTCCCTCTTCATTATCAAATAGTTTCATTTAGGAAGTGATACTTTCCAGTTTTCAGGTGAACCATAGTAGCACTGGGTAGATAGAAGAGGAAACTGAAGTGAACTTTTGTTGTCTCTCCTTGTGTAAAAATTTAAAATTCTATGATACATTTGTTTTCAAAATTAGTCCAAAATAGTACATTTTACAGCATTAATATTTCAACTATCTGCAATCCTAGATAATACATGGTCTTGTGAATCCCCCATTATGCTGCATAGGTTTTCAAGGGCTAATCTCACATGTGCCAAGAATACCCTTCTCTTTTTCAGGCTAAGTGTGATTCTGCACCAAAGACACCCTGGCCACAATCATAAGGAAGTGCAAGCTAATGCCAGTGTCAGAGCAGCTTTTGTGCATGCCCTTGGAGATCTATTTCAGAGCATCAGTGTGCTAACCAGTGCACTTATTATCTACTTTAAGGTGAGAATGTTTGAGTTTACTCACTGTCATAGTAAATTTATAGATTTTGTAGTACAGGAGCTGACATGCCAATATTAACTTAAATGAGGTGGACAGCCTATATTTGCCTATACCAACTGCTTTGCAAGGTTTAAACACACAAACAAATATCCAAAGCCTGAAACCTTAGACTTTCCAAATTCCTAAGTGCTATGTCTTGAACTATAGGGGCACCAGTCTTTCCAAAAAGTAGTTACTTTTGTTATGGAGTTAAGATGAACAGCAATGGAACAATGGATACGATACCTTAGGATTCTTGGGTTATAAGTAAGGGAAAAGATGTCTAGCTTACTTAAGAAAAATATATTTATCGACTGGAATTTATTTGATGTACTCTTGGACAGAAATCAAGGTAGAAATAAAGACAACATTGGGTGTCTTAGATTTCAGAAACTATCCACTTTCTGTCCCAAGTACCAATGTAAAATGAATGTGCCTCAGCCATTTTCCCCCATTTCTTGTCATTCTGCTGAAATGTGTATTTCTGGGAAAGAGTCCAACAGACTAAGGTAGGATCTTGTACCTGCTACTTGGCTGGGGAGGAAGAGAATCTGATTGTCCCACCAATACTACCCGCAATGGGGGAAAGATAATTCTCCTCCCAATGTCAGGGTGTTAATGGGAAGTTGGGATGGATCCTGGATGAACCTCTGATCCTAAACAAACATTTACCACAGATCTGTTAGGCCAAGAACTGATGGAAGTGCACTGAGGTGGAGGTAGGGGTAATGGAGAAGAGCATTTAGCTTTGTTATTTGCATCTTGATCATCCAGTTAGCAGGGATTCATTATCATTTTTATTAAAAAATAAAAACATATAAACAAAAATCACAGACATATCTGAATTCAGTTGAGCATATATTCATTGAAAGCTTCAAGTTTAAGGCAAAATTGTTCAAACTTGCTAGTATTCTTGTTAGTAGAATTTGAGAGTTTCTCAGAGGTAATTGGGCATGGACTTTTCAGTGGCACAAAATTTTAAGGGCAGAGGAACAGGTATCTCACCCTGAGGCTAAGGGGTCCAGTGGTGAGACAGTGCCAAGAATGAGGCCTCAGCTTATACTTTTAGGACTTAATCAAAAATGCCTGCCTCAAATATGTGTCATCCTGAGGAGGGAAAGAAAGGAACTAACCCCAGTCTGCCAAGACCAAGCTCCAGCTGGACCTTGGTCATATGCCACCTCTGGGCAAGTGATACCCTTTCCTCTTATCAAAGCTAAAAGCCATTGAATACTGTATAAACTTGTGCATACTTTTAATTACATACTCTGCGCTTCTATTAATATGAGAAAAGTCAAATCAGGCCTTTGGAGAGAAAACCCAAGGATATTTTCCCTTTACATCTTAGATTTACTTTTTAAAATTTCTTCCGTCACCAATAGTTTGAAGCTTAAAAGAAGGATTGAGTCCTCAGGAAGTCTTACCTCTGAGTTGGACGCCAAATGTTAGGCAGGCGAAGGGTTATAATGTGAAAAAGAAGCAGGGACGATTATTTATTCTATTAATCAAACTTTTCATGGAAGTCCTGAATTCAGTTAACTAAAGTCCCTGTATTTTTTAGCCAGACTATAAAATGGCTGACCCCATCTGCACATTTGTCTTTTCCATCCTGGTTTTGGCCAGCACCATCACTGTCTTAAAGGACTTCTCCATCTTACTCATGGAAGGTAGGAGTGATTTTATTATTATTTCCAGGATCAATGTTTTTTCTTCCCTATAATCACAGCAGGGGAGGTATTGAGGCACATTCACTGTTAATTTGCATTCTAAGGGAAATATAAATTTATAAGGAGTTTTTGTGAAAACAGATATTATTATTTTTATTCATATGGGAACAAATAAAAAGAGCTGGTTTCTCTTTTTTCCTCCAGCAACTATTAAATGATATGGCACGGTATAAAAATGATATGTACAAATACTAAGGACAGACACTGAAGGAGATATTGCAAAAATAGAAATTTCTCCCTAAATATATGGAAAATACTTAAGAATAATTCGATAATCTATCTCTCAGGCAGCATTATAACTACTATGAAGGGCTTGCCTAAAACCCCTTGTAGACCTGGCTAACAGTCCTTAAACTTCAGTGCATCAGAATCACTTGATGTCCGTTAAGGCTGCTGGGCCCACCTTCATAGTTCCAGAACCGGTAGGTCTGTAGTAGAGCCTAAGGGACCACACTTTGAGAACCACTGGAATAGTCTTTTCATACCACTTAAAGGATTACTACATGAGGGCACTGAGAGTAGCACCTAGAAAATTCAATCGGAATTAGAGGTTTACATCACATCAAGCATTCGGACGATCAAAAATATCCAGATCTTGGCTTGAACTTTTCTTTTTTGCCCAGCACATTTTGACATAAGGCTAACACAATCTCAGAGTGCAGGTGCCTTCACAAAAGCCCACACTTCTTAGTGTTCATTACTGATCACATGTTTAAGGATTTTATCCCATTGGGCACTATAAGTGTTAGAGGATGATAATGTTGACAACAGTGAAACAGAAAAGGGAGTCAAACGTCACTGTGGAACAAGTGGACTTCCTCTCTTTGAAAGTGACAATATTTGGTTTGTTAAGTCACAGATGCATCTATTTCCTTTCTGAGGGCTGAGTGCTAAGCTGCAGCTGTTCCTAATATGGAACTTTGCTGACTTACAGATGGAGAAAAACAAGTTGGTGTACTTTGGAGATGAGTATATTCCACTGATTTGGCCAGTGGAATATACTCATCATCTCTGTCTCTTAGTATAGCTCTTCTCAGGTGACTATTTCTTTTTATTTAAGGAAAACGTAGCTAATTATTGAAACTGGCAGGTAACTCCTATGTGGAAAATGCTTAATTTTTAAATTAGGTTTTCAAATTAGGTTAGCATAAAATAATACTTGTACTTAATGACGTTTTCTAAAAATATGGAATGGTATAAAATTATTAAAAGTTTCCTCATTTTTCCATCTTTGAATTCTCAGTCCCATTCTTCAGAGATAACACCTACTAATAAGTCGATATGTATCTGTCCAAGAATATTTAGGCATTTACATATATATGTGTATATATATATAGTGTGTGTTTTTTATATAAACAGAATTATGCATTGATACATATTTTGTTCACCTTGCTTTCTTCACTTGGAGGTCTTTTCATATTAGCACATACAGAGATACATCTTATTCTTTTTTTTTTTTCTTATTCCTTTTCATGGTATGAAGTATTTCCCTGGATGCATGTACTTACTTATTGATGGACATTATAGATAATGGTGTAATTACCATTCTGTCCATATATATTTTTTTTAGTGCTTGAATATCTGTTACTTAGAAGTGGTATTGCTGTTTCAAAAGTTATGTGCATTTAAAAATTTGATAGATATTGCCATTTCTACCAAACATACCATATCAATTTCTTTTCTGCCAACAGCATCTGAGAATGCCTATTTCCTCACATCCTTACCATCACTGAGTATTATCAAAATGTTGATTCTTTTCTAATCTGACAGGTGAAATATTATATTTTATTGATTCCATATGTAATTCTTTCATTATGAGAGATATTGAGTGATTTTTCATATATTTATTAACCTGGGCAATTATTTTTTAAAGACTAATTTCGATATTTTCCTGGATGTATTAATACTTTCACAGGCTCTCCTTCAGAAAAAAACAAACAAACAAAACAAAACTCTAATATACGATGGAGCACTGAAGCCAGTGAGAACATATCCTCTTGCTTGTCAACATTATTTTATATAGTAAAATAAGTAACAGTGAACTTGTATTCTCCATAAAAGTAAAGATATAAGTGAGGCAAGAGGGAAGGGGGTAGTGGGATTGTGATTTCATCTCAAGGGTCCTAGACAATGACAATAGGTTTTTAGAGGATCACATGAAACTCCTCAGAGATGATACATAAGGCATAATAGGCAACTTTGGGTTGCAAGACTTAGACTTCTACCATTTGTATCATGTTTCACGCTCAAACCATGGACTTGAGAATCTGACATCCCCTGTCTCTGCATAGCCTTAGCAATGGTTCTTAACCTCTCTGACTCCCAATTTCCTCTCCCCCAATTAAATAGGAATTGTGACATTGACACTTAGCTCTTAAAGTTCTTACAAAGATTAAGTAAGATAAGCACTATGAATGCAGTACTTAGCACAAACCTCGACATACGGCCATTTCTTGGTAAAGATGGGTTATTATCATTACAATATAACAATGTCGATCACGACTCCATACACATTCTATTTATGACTAATCTAAGAACTCTTGTTTCCAGTGGTCTGAGCTCTATGCAACTCACAGAATAAAAGAACATGTTGACCAGCTCTTTGTTACCTCCATGAAACAATATGAAGTGAGATAAAAAGTAAACTCAAACTGGGATGCCTGGGTGGCTCAGTGGTTGAGTGTCTGCCTTCCGCTCAGGATGTGATCCTGGAGTCCCAGGATAGGGTCCCATATTGGGCTCCCCATGGGGAGCCTGCTTCTCCCTCTGCCTGTCATTTTATGTCTCTGCCTCTCTCTCTGTGTCTCCCATGAATAAAATAAATAAAATCTTAAAAAAAAATAAACTCAAACTGTAGAGAATTTTAATATTAGCTTTAAGATGGAAATCCCCATGAGTAAGCCTTTTAAATCCTGAAAAAGGAGGATTAAGGATTTCCTATTCCTTTAAGTAAGTTGTTCTTGACTCGCTGCTCATTACAATCATTTGGGAAGCTTTTAAAAATACTTATGCACAGGCCTCATACCCAGAGATTCTGATTTAATTGACTCAGTTTGGGGCCGGTTTTGATGGGGTTTTTTTTGACATGCAAGCAAACTTGAGAACTACTGCAAGGTAGGGCTGCCCAATGGTTTGTTAATGTCAGTGCAATGGTTCTCAATCTTGGCTGTGTGTTAGAATCACCAAATGAGCTATAAACATACTGATGCTTCATCTAATCCCCAGAGGGTCTAATTTAATTGGTCCTGGGTGTAACCGGGTAATCAGGATTTCTAAAATCTCTTCTGAGGATACTAATATGCATTCAAGGTGAAGAGCCACTTTGAAAGCATATCAATTTCAGAGCCTTATCCATAGAAATTTTCTTCAGAAGGACTGGAATGGAGCTAAGGCATATTTATTTTTAACAAACACACCAGGTGTTTGTGTTGTGCATATATGATTGAAGTAGGAGCTAAAAGGTGGTCATCCTTAGAAATCTGTTCTACAGCATCCTCTTTGGGTCATCGTTAGTTGGCATGGATTTAATTATTGCCTCAAGTGGCTTTATCATTGTTATGCTGGTTGAGTTGATTAAAAAAACTTATATTAAACTGATGTGTTTTACAATTCTAACCAACCATTAGCTTGCCTTCTCTCTGCCAAAGCAAAGACCCTTACACTTTCATAGCCTCTCATCTTCCAAATGACAATCCTTGCAATGTTTGAAAAAAGTGATCGATCCTTCTGCCCTCAGCTTTCACTTTTTCTTTCCTTTTTTCCCCCTAAGCTTTTATTTATTTATTTATGAGAGACACACAGAGAGAGGCAGAGACATAGGCAGAAGGAGAAGCAGGCTTGCTGTGGGGGACTATTGCAAGACTCGATCTCAGGACCCCAGGATCTGACTTGAGCCAAAGGCAGACACTCAACCACTGAGCCACCCAAGAGCCCTGAGCTTTCACTTCTTCAAGCTAGAGAAACCCCAATTCCTTCAGCCCGAAAGAATAGCTGATTGGCTGACAGCATCTCTACCTTCCTGTATGCCCCCACACCATTCCTTTGGAATCAAGAAAGATGTCAAACTCTGACATTATATGACCCAGTCATTAAACCCTGAGTAATGTACCTAGATCAATAAAAAATCTATAAACTGAATAAGATGGCATTACAATGTTAGTATCACCTATTAACACGGTTCAGTAAGTGACCTATTGCAGAACTCTGATTTACATAGCATTGTAGTGTACAAAGAGCAGAAATTTTCCCATTTGCTCCTCAAAGAACTCGGTATACATATTGCTCTTACTGTCCCTATTTTACCATAGATCTGCTGAGGATCAGAGAAGTTCCAAGATTTGGGTAAATTCATGGTACTTGTGGTCAGAATACTAACCCAGAATTATTTCATACCAAGTCCCATGTTTCTTCATTTTGGTTTCTAGAGTGTATGCAAAGATAGTAGAAATAACTTAATAGTAGATAGTAGAAAAAACTTAATTGGTTTAATAACACACCCCGAAAACAGAGAATGATTGCTATTGTTGGTTATTGCATGGTAAATTTTGCAAACATTCTTTGATGTGAAACCCTCTGACACAGTCAAGTGAATCTGATTTGTAAACATCTGAAGTAAGAAACCAGAAAAGAGGAGGGCAAGTTGAAATTCTGGAGAAGATTTTGCAGCACCATTTAGCCATGTGGATGAGCTATATTTAGTTAAATAACAAACAGCCTCCCTCTCCTTCCTCTTGTTAGGTGTACCTAAGAACCTGAATTACAGTGATGTGAAAGAGCTCATCTTAGCTGTGGATGGTGTGGTGTCTGTGCACAGCTTGCACATCTGGTCTCTAGCAATGAACCAAGTGATTGTCTCAGCTCATGTTGCTGCAGGTCAGTGAGTTTTGTAAACACCCTGCCAAAATTCAGCCCTTGTCCTGTAAACTCAATAATTTCCCTCCTTTTTGTAGAGCTTCTCTTTAGTGTCTGTTGCCTGTCAAAACAACTGTATAGTGTTTCCTATTACCAAAGGCCTTTGAAAACACCCCTTGTCAATGTTATCGTAGCAACAATGATACTGAAGACATCCCTTTGAAGCAGACTGCAGAGGGTAGAGGGTAGAACAAATGGTTTAAATGCCACCCAAACTTCAAAGCCTTAGACTCTGAAAATTGGATCTCACCTGTCTGATTTGGTGCCCAATCAGTTAAATAATGGGATGAATTCAGCAATAAATGCTCATTGAATATCTCCTGGTCTAAGGTGCTCTATCACTGAAGATAAGAAGGGACATAGGTCTCATCCTTAAGATTCTAACAAGCTAAAAGACGCTCTAGCAGGGATTAATTAATGGTAGTTCTCCCACTGGATGGTTAGAAATTCTGTACCATGTGAGATAATTCTTAGGGTGTTGGATTCTAAAAGCTTTCTTTTTTTTTAATAAATTAATTTTTATTGGTGTTCAATTTACCAACATACAGAATAACACCCAGTGCTCATCCCATCAAGTGTCCCCCTCAGTGCCCATCACCCATTGCCCCCCACCCCCCGCCCTCCTCCCCTTCCACCACCCCTAGTTCGTTTCCCAGAGTTAGGAGTCTTTATGTTCTGTCTCCCTTCCTGATATTTCCCACACATTTCTTCTCCCTTCCCTTATATTCCCTTTCACTATTATTTATATTCCCCAAATGAATGAGAACATACACTGTTTGTCCTTCTCCGATTGACTTACTTCACTCAGCATAATACCCTCCAGTTCCATCCTCGTTGAAGCAAATGGTGGGTATTTGTCGTTTCTAATGGCTGAGTAATATTCCATTGTATACATAGACCACATCTTCTTTATCCATTCATCTTTCGATGGACACCGAGGCTCCTTCCACAGTATGGCTATTGTGGACATTGCTGCTAGAAACATCGGGGTGCAGGTGTCCCGGCGTTTCATTGCATCTGTATCTTTGGGGTAAATCCCCAGCAGTGCAATTGCTGGATCGCTTCTCGGCCTTCTGGCTAAGATCAAGTGTAGTATCTGTTCTTATCAGTTTAAAAACTTTCTTAAATAGAAGGTGATTTGCACATTATGTGTCCTTGGGCTGGGGAAACAGGCTGTGGGGGGGGGGGAGGATCTCTCACTGCCTCAGGAGACAGCTCAGGCAAAATGATACGTCAGGCAGCTAAAAAATAACTCAAGAAGTTATTTAGAGGCAGGCAGGCTACAGCAACAACGGCGACAGGCATTTGAGGGTTAGGCTTAGACATCCTCATCTTTGCTGAGAATCTCAGATCTGGCTACAGGTGATTTATAGCATCCACTACACCAATATTTTACTGCAGATGGAAGAATCTAGTAAACAGTCAGGTTGCTACTGGGGGGAAGGGCCTTACAGCCTCCTGATACGTTTTGGGACAAGAGAAAAATGGCAGTAAGGTTGCTGCTCTAGGAGGAGTCTGTAGGGAGCTCTAAATGCTTCCCGATTCCTTTCACTAGCCTTGATATAAATGCTGATTAGATACAAGAGCTGCAACCCAAAGACCTCTGGGGACTGGCGGAAAGGGCTATATGAGAAAGAAAGAGCTTTGTCTTAGCTTTCTTCAGGCCTTATCTCCCCTTCCATGCTCAGCTTCTAAACACGCCAGACCCCAAGAGAACTGTGGGCAGGAAGAGTTCCCATAGTGATGAGTACTTTGCTGCACCAGAATTTCCCCTGTCTTGTCTGTGTGAATGTAACTGATTGTCAGAGCCAACGTGGCTTCTTCTGAGTGCTCTTCTTGGGCCCCTCCCCACCAGGTCAAAGACAAAGTACTTGAAGCTGGAAATTTAGCAGTCACCCATGTGTGTGCAATCAGTGCCAATCTCACTGTGGTTCTTTCTCAACAGCAGCCAGCCGTGACAGCCAGGTTGTTCGGAGAGAGATTGTTAAAGTCCTCAGCAATAGCTATACTGTGCACTCGCTCACCATTCAGATGGAATCTCCAGCTGACCAGGACCCCAACTGCTTTTTCTGTGAAGACCCCCGGGACTAGTTCAGTCACAATGTCAACTTCCCAGGTTTGATGGGCCACTATATACTGCTCTGCAGTTTCTAGAACCTAAGAAATAAAGTACCAAAGGAAGAAGTTTGAGAAATTCATGACACAGTACAGTGCACATTATATCCTTCTTTTTTTAGTCCGCCCACCATAAATGAAAATGCATTTAGATTCATCAGCCAATTGGATTATCAACTCATCAGTAGCTGTGTTCAGTTACAGGAATGTGTGTAGTCTTATTCCTGACTGGGACTGAAATAAAAGCTGTTTGTAACCATAGGCAATAAAAAGTTCCTCTCCATTCAATAATGTATCCTGAGTGAGTGGGTAAAATTGAACTCAGGAAACTCTTATTAGGAATTGGTGCCAAGGAAATCACAAAATTCTCTGAAAACATGAGAAGCAAAATAAGAAGAGCCAAGCAAGGTTAAAAGAGATTCTGAAAACTTAACACCCCACCATAACTTGACTCTCTTAGCAAGTTATAATATTATTTGGAGCAGAATCTTGTCTCTCCCTATCCATATCACTATTTACTAAATGGGGTAGAAATGTCCTTTTTCCTTATCAATTACAAATTATGTTTTAGTATGCCTAAAACTATTGAGTGACATTTTACTTTCTGTATAAAAGCTCTGGACAAATGAAAAATTATGAAATTGTTGCTTTTTGAGTGTTTTCATATGGTATGACCTAATAATAAAACAGAAGCACAGAGCATCAGAATTCTTATCTCAGGTCACATGGAAAATAATTTTTTCAAAGAGTCAAAGAATTGAGAACTTCCAGATCTTGAATAATATTTATGGAGTCCCAGCTATTGTCCAGGTATTGCACTAGGCTATTTAGATATGTCACCTCATTTCATTTGAAAGACAACTTTGGGAAAGTTGGAATTAATACCATCATTGTATAGATAAGGACACAGGCTCACAGAGGTTAAGTAATGTAACCAATGTCATTTATTCATTCATTCAAAAATAGTTTGTCGATGCAGGCTATGAGCTGAGTATTGGTGAACTATGTCAATACGGCCTTTGTGTTCATGGAGCTATTTCCCTTTTGTTGGGGAGACAGGCATTCCACCAGTAAATACCAAGAATGTACTACAAATAGTGGTAAGTGAGAAAGAGGAGAGGCTGGTTTAGATTGGGAGAGGTCAATGGACAGCCTCTCTGAAGAAACAGCATTCAAGTTGAGACCTGAATAGAAAACTAGGTGATAGCCAGATGAATTTAGGAGGAAGTACATTCTAGAAGAACCAAGAGCATGAATGGGCACCATGAAAAAAGAACTTGGTACATGGGAGGAAATGAGAAAGGCCCTTGTGGCTGGAGGGTACTGAGGGGTGAGTTAAAAAAACATGGAGGACATGAGGGAAGGGAGATGAGCAAGTCCATTTGGCAAAGTAAGATTCATTCAGAGTCATTGATTGTATAATTCCATGCTTCTAGCACTGACTGTAACTCATCACCTGTAGAAAGTAAAGTAAAATAAAGAAGTATAGGCCTACACCCTGGAAATTCTGATTTAATGGGTATGGTTTGGAACCTAAACTTCTGGGTTTTTTTTTTCTGTTTTTGTTTTTGTTTTGTTTTTAACACATCCAGAGATATTCTAAAGAATAGCTGGAGTCTAAAAGAACTTCAACCAAAGAAGGTCATTGAGTGGGGGATTCAGACACATATCCAGACACCTACAGTAATATCTTGAATTGCAAACATGTGGATAGGGTCTAAAGGGGCATTGCCATGTGGGCATAGCCACTGAGGCTTCATGTTATTGAGGAGATAGTCATGCTGGACTTTGACTTATATCTGAGATTTGTCTAGACAGATGAAGAAAAGGGCATTCTAGACAAAGGGAAGACTATATGGAAGGTATACTCATGTTTACTTTTTAATTTTTAAAAATATTTATTTATTGAGAGAAAAAGATCACGAGGAGGAGGGGCAGAGGGAGAGGGAGAGAGAAACTCAAGCAGACTCCATGCTGAGCATGGAACCTGATGTGGGGCTCGATCTCATGATCTGAGCCAAAACCAAGTGTTGAATGCATAACTGTGCCACCCAAGCGCCCCTACCTGTTAATTTTTAATTTGAAAGCAGAATATATGTGGTAAAGGAAATGTTCAACTCTGATTTTTAAACTATATAATTTTAACATTGCCATTATTAATTTTGTAGAACAAAAGTTATGTCTTTGATGATTTTTATGTCATTGTCAGCATCCAGCAGGGTGCTGGAAACCTAGCAGGCATTAAATAATTGTTGAGGCAATGACTCTGGGGCTATGTGTGGGTCCTGTCATTATTTTTCATTTATATTTGTATTTTTCTGAAATTTTGAGGGCCAAGAAAACATCGACTTTGACGGAGGAGGTCACATCTGTGCCATCTCTGCAAATCAATCAGCACTGCCGAAATCACTACTTAGCATTCTGCTGACAAATAGACTTGTCCCCCACCTCAGTAAGCACGTTTAGGCAACCAGAATTAGAGCCACTCAGGTTACTAATGTGTCCTGCCTCAGCTGGCTCTTAAAATGGCAGGGATAGTTCGTGTCAAATCATTTCTCCTGTCTCAAAGGCTGTTGAATGGTTTTGCTTTTCCATATTTTGTGTAGGATAGAGCCCTTAAGACCTGGAAAGCACACAAGTTCTAGGGTAACTGTTTGCTTTCTTTTTAAAATCACACTTATCTTTTATTTTAATGCCAGGAACATACTAAATGCCAGGTAAACTTAATCCCCCAGGTAGGGGGATCTGTACAACAACCAAAGGAATTGCCCCATGGCCCCCTAACCATTTCTGCTGCTTCCCTGAATTTCTACCTCTTTTGTCGGCTAGATTGACAACTCTGGACTGTAGATGTTTGGGGGATTAAGTGCAATACAATCTGCAATGGGGATTTTTAGGATTTGAAGGTAAAAGAGCAGATGACACCAAGGCAACTTTATGCACCATGTATCAATTTTGAAAGTCGGCTTCCCCCTTTGCCTCTTCCCTGGAGTCCAGGATTGTGAACTCCAGGTTGTTGACATTCCTGGAGTAGCATAGCAGAATTCTTTACTTTGTGGCCTTGTAGTCTTTCCGGCTATCAAAACATCCTTCACATCATTCAAAGAAACACACTTTATTCTCCACAGTCTTGAAACCAGGCCAACTTCATTGCCACCCTCCATCCTTCATATGCTTCTCTGTCATCCAGCACCCAGTCAAGATTTATCTAGGACTCTATGGTGATGTTAGGGCCCATAAAAGAAATTGATGCGTTCCATATGTTTGGTTACAGATGGGAAATGGGAATGTTCAAGGACATGAGGAAGAGAATGTTTGCACTTTGAACATCACATTTGTAGTTAGATTGCTTGAGTTTGAATCTTAGTTCTTGCGTTTATTAGCTCTGTGACCTCGAGCGAGTTACTTAAATGCTCTGTCCCTCTGTCTCCTGATCTGTAAAAGCTCCCTATTCAGATGTATGAGAATTTAATATATTAGGACACTTAAAGATGTTGGATTTGTACAGAGTATGTGGTTAGCACTTAGTAAATCTTAACTTTACTGTTATGTGAAGTGAGTGCATACGTATGTGTGCACCAACACAGACATTTATATCATCCCTACTTTTAAAAGGTTTTGAGTCTTCAACACAACTTCCGCAAGACTGTGGCAGAATTTTTGGTGAGAATTGAACAGCTCTTTCTCTCATGGAGCCCTGGAGGCCTGCTGAGATAAAGACATCTACTGAGAGCACTGCCTAGTGCATGAGGCACGGATTCATTAAAATAGTTAAGTCCCATTCTGACACACTCTGCCAACTTCTACTTTTATCTTTAAAGTAAATGCCAAGTTAGTCACTTCGTGTACACTTATTAACAAAGTACAGCCGTCCATTTCAAGAAGGCAGAGCCATGGTTCTCCCAGCCATCTTCCCTGGCTCCTGTGAAGGATCCCTTCCTTGGTTTTTCTCTCTCTCTCCTAGCCACAGCTTACTCTAACCAGGTGTGTTTCCTTCTTCTGGTTTGTAAATTGTCATTGTCACAGAGGCACCATTTCCTTACCTGTTAAATTTTGCAGAGGCAACAAAAGGCCTTTAGCACTCAGGTGTCCAAAAAAACACCTGGCATATACATTTTATAGATTCTTGGAGAATGTGGCTTTCCGGCTCCAGGTCCACCCGGTGAACTATGGGCCAGAGAATTTTGCACAGAGACAAGCCTCATTTTCCACAATTAGCTTTAAAGTACCTTCAGGAAATGATTTTCTCAGCTCATCTCCCTGCCTTCCCTGATTTGGATCACAGGGCAATCTGTTTAAATGACTAATTACAGAAATCATTAAAGGCAAATGTCTTTGAATACCCATATCCCAAGTTTTACAAGTCCTGCTTGATGTGACAGTGATGAAACCACTTAATAGTCCAGCACAGGCGGATATTTAAAAAAAAAAAAAGGTGACCATATGTGGCTCAGATTCCTAACTTTCAGATTTCACACTTAACGTTTGTCATTCTGTTACTGGGCACCTGTTAAAATTCTATTTTAAAATGTTAATGTATGTTGTTTAGAAAAAAAATCAGGGAAAAGGGAAAGTTTGGGTTAAGTCATCATCTTTTTATCACTAAAATCATGGCAGAAAATGTTTCTCATAACACCAATCAGGAGTGTAATGAGAATATACTCTTCCACTCTCAATCTTTTATCAGAAGAAAGAACCCACTGAGGAAGCAGATTAGTCTAAAGGAAATGGAAGATGATCTAAGAATCAGAGATACTTTTGAAATCATCTTGGTTATCTGTATGAAACCCCAGTGAGGAAAAGGATGGTGGTCAAAGGCAGTGGTAGCCCTCGACAGTTGTAAAAAAAACAAACACATTTGTGCTTCATCACCCGTAAAGGTCAGGAAGTGAAGAGAGATGTCAAGCTGAATTGCACCCCTTTCAGGTGTGTCAATCAAGCCCTAGGAGACAACCTTTCAGTATAATTGCCCTGTATTTCCTTCCTTCAAAGGGATACCCATTTGCTAAAAACGTAATTATCCTATTTGAAGCCATTGAAGCCATGTGGTTGCTGTACACAGTCCAATGGTCCCTTCAAGTGTGATTTCCCTAGATTGTAGAGTTTAGGAGGTTTTGGGGGTATTACAGAAGAAGAAAGGGCACCGGCTGTACTGAAGATATTATAAACCACGGTGAGTTAACCTGTACAAAAGAATCAGGATCAGATGTGACTTTGGGGTCTTGTTTGAAGTTGAACTGCACTCTTCACATGGAAATCTGTAGGCACTTAATAAGCTAATACCCTGTTTCTTTTCCAACCCCTCTCATTTTTTTCACAGATGAAGAGTGTTTTTTATCCATGGCAATACATGAAAATGATGAACGAGAATTTCTGTTACTATCCCATTCTCCACTCCACATTTGTCTTTGACATGGCAGAGGTCTATGGTCAGAAGATAGGAATACCCTGTGTTGACAATTCTTTAGAGCAATACTTTCTATGAATAATTAATAGCCTAGAAAGATGAAGTGTCCTTTTTCTAGTTTCCACTTTCTCACAGAGTTCAGCACCTTGTGTAAATTTAGAATGGGAAAGGACAGTTCAGATTTCCTTGGCTCAGTAAGCTCTGGATTCATAAACAAGAAGCAGATTCTCTTTCCATTCAATCTCTAATCCTTTATAAACACAAAGCCATAAAGAAGATATTTTAGAATCTTAGATTAGATCATTTTTAATGTTGATTAAAGAGAAAATTCTGAGGGAGGTACTATGATCAAGGGCAGTTGATGAGAACATATAATTGTTTTCTTCCTCCTCCTTTACCTCTTTCTCCATCTTTTCTTTCCCTTCTATCCTCTTTCTTTTCTCCCTCCTTCTTCTTACCATAATTATTATTTTGATAGCTTGTAGATATTCTGGAGTTTATTACTTACATCCAATGATGGAGAATGTTTTACCTTGGCATAAACATTTGCACAATAGTAGACACATTTTCAGATATAGATTTTGAAGAATACCACTAATCTCCTACTCTGAGACTTTTTGTTAATTTTTTTTTACTTATGGAATTCATTTTTCAACTCATTTTACTGATACTTATTGATAAACTACATGCCAGACACAAGGTTGAGAAGTACAATATTGCTTTAGTTATGTTTATATTAGTCTAGAAGACTCCAATTTCTATCATGGATTAAGAAATAACTGTATAACTAAACCCTGGAGGTTCTGAAAAAAATTAATATTCAAATACTAGACATCAACTCTAAGAAGTAAAAACATCTGCATTGCTTCTCCCTTGAAAAATATATTTCATAAAGGTATTGCTCAGGTGCAGTCAAATCATGGAATTAGTCACATTTCCTGATGAAATCTTATTGATTGTTCCAGAATATGAAGTGTTTCACTTCACTTCTTTCTCCAAATATACTGAGATATCAGTGTCTCTCATTGTACAGTAGCAAATACTGGGCAATGGCTTGAGGATTAGATGAGCTTGGAATGTTAGTGCTGAAACAGATTAGATTAAATATTTAGGAAAAGAATTAACCAAGAAGAGAAAAAAATTATACGTGGAAAATGATATGATATTGATGAATGAATCTGAAGAAGAAACACAAAATGGAAAGATGCCATCTGTTCACAGATTGCAAATATTAATATTGTTAAAATGTTTATACTACCTAAAGCTATCTACAGATTTGATACAATTCCTATCAAAATTCCAGTGGCATTTTTCACAGGAATAGAAAAAACAATTCTCAAATTCATATGGAACCACAAAAGACTCTGAAAAGCCAAAGCAATCTTGAGCAAGAAGGACAATAGTAGAGGCATCATATTTCCTGATTTCAAAATTGTCACAAAGCTACAGTGATTGAAACAGTATGGCATTGGCATAAGTACAGACATACGGACCAATGGAACAGAGGTCTCTAAAATAATTCCATGCATTTATAGCCAACTGATGTTTGACAAGGGGTGCCAAGAACACACAATTGGGAAAGGATAGTCTCTTCAATAAATGATGTTGGGAAAACTGCAGCTCCACATGCAGAAGAATGAACCTGGACCCCTATCTCATATTATGTACAAAAATCAACTACAATGAATAAAGAGTTAAAGATAAGACCTGAAACACTAAAACTACTGGAACAAAACATAGGAGAAGAGGTTCTTGACATCAGCCTGGGCAATAATTTTTTTAGATATTACCCCAAAAGTACAGACAGTAATAGCAAAATAGATAAATGGGATTACATCAAACTAAAAACTCCTGCACATCAAACAATCAGCAGAATGAAGAGACAACTTAGGGAATAAAAGAAAATATTTGCAAATCATCCATCTGATAAGAGGTTAGTATGTAAAATATATAAGGTACTCAAACAACTCAATAGCAAAAATCAAATAACATGATTTAAAAATAAGTAAAGGGCCTAAATGAACTATTCCTTAAAAGAAGATGTGTAATTATAGGAAACAAACTTAGGGTTGATGGAGGGGAGATGGATGAGGGGATGGGGTAACTGGTGATAGGCATTAAGGAGGGTACATCATATAATGAGCAGTGGGTATTACATGCAACTGATGAATCCCTGAATTCTATCTCTGAAACTAATAATAAATTATATGTTAATTAATTGAATTTAAATAAAATAAAATTTTAAAAAAGAAAGCAAAAGAAGATATGAAAAAACCAACAGGTATTCAGGAAGGTGCTCAACTTCACTAACCATCAGGGAAATGAAATCAATACCATAATAATCCTCACCAATACTTGTTTGAACGACTAATATCAAATAGACAAGAGATAACAAGTGTTGATGAGGATGTGGAGGAAAGAGAGCCCTTGCACACTGTTGGTAGGAATGCAACCCAGTGCAGCCATTATGGAAAACAGTATGGAAGATCCTCAAGAAGTTAAAAGTAGAAAAACTTTATGATCCAGGAACCCTGATCCCCCTTCTGGATATAGATCCAAAGGAAATGAAATCCGTATTTTGAATGAAGGATATCTGCACTCCCATGTTCATTGCAGCGCTATCAGTAGCCAAATATGGAAACAACTTAAGTTGTCTGTTGACAGATAAATGGATAAAGAAAATATGGTATATGCACACACAGAGACAAAGATACAGAAATATTACTCAACCTTAATAAAAGGAAATCCTGCTTTTTGCAATAACAAGGATGAACCTTGAGGGCATTATCCTAAGTAAAATAAGCCGGACAGAAGGACAACTACTGCATGATGCTCCTTATATGTGGGATCTAAAAAGGCTGAACTCATAAAAGCAGAGAGTAGAATGGTGGTTGCCAGAGGCTGAGGAGTGGGGAAATGGGGAAATGTTGGTCAAAGGGTGCAAAGTTCCCATTTCTGCAAGATAAATAAGTTCTGGAGATCTATAACATATGACATGGTGATTAAGGTTAATAATACTGTATTATATACTTGAAATTTACTAAGAGGGCAGACCTGAAGTATTCTCATCACATATACACACACATACATATACACACACACATACACACATACACACACGGTAACCACCGAAGTGACAGAGATGTTAATTAGCTTGGTTGTGGTTATCTTTTCACATAGTCAAAAAATCAGGTTGTACATCTCATAGACATTATTATTTGTCAATTATACCTCAATAAATCTGGAAAAAAAGAAAAAGTGGGGAAGGGTGAGAGGATGGGGTGGGGCAGGATTGGGAATCTGGAATTAGACATGTTAAGTTATTAAACAAAAAAAGTGAAGATGTCAAACGGGCAGTGTTTATATGAGTTCTACAATTCAGGAGAGAAATCTGAGCTGAAGTTACAAAAGTAGTGGTTTTGTAGGCTCCACATGGTTATATAGGTGTCCATGGTAATGAAGGCCATCTTATAATGGCACCATGTGGAACATTTAGTCTCTGAGGTAAAGGAGTAGAGAGACAAGGAGAGACATGCTGGCTTTTAACCACTTCTTAAACTGGTTAATTGCAATGCTTTAACCTGCATATCTAATTTCTGCTCAGAGTCCACTGGCCAGAATTAACCCCAACATGACTGAAAGGAATCTGGAAAATATAGGTAAGCACATGGACTATTGGTATTAATGATCATTAACTTAGAGAGAGAAGATAATTACTAGAGTAGTATATATGGATAAGTAGGAGGGGAAGGATTCTATTGTGCAAGGGTTGGGGCTGGCTCTAGGGGGGCATGGGTAATGGGTAATCTACAAACCCAAGATTCTACAAGAACAGAACTCTGTGGGTTGGTGGGCAGATGGGTGGTGGAGGCAGCCTGGCATGCTCTTCTGGTTGCTTCATTTTTCTAAGTGAAGGAGGAAGCAAGGTCATCAACAGAGTGTGACAATGGAGGAGTTGGCAACGGGGATTTAAAGCAAGAGGAGAAAGAGTGAAATGGTCATCTAGGAGAGTGAATAGTGGAAAGGTCATGACAAGAGGATGACTAGGTGGCTGTGACAAGAGGATGACTAGGTGGCTGTGCTAAGCCATCGTCTCTCAGCAACCAGCTCTCTATACTTGGCTTCATGATGTTGGGATAGGGACTGCGTTCATGGACTTAGCACAGAACAGTATTCAGTTAATTTCCTTATCCAGAGTAACATACTCTTGTCCAGCAGACTTTAATAGCTATTAATAAGAAGGTTAAGCATTTATTTCTTTCATATGTTATGTTTTAAACACTAGATATGTATATTTAAATTCTAGCATTGAGGGATGCCTGTGTGGCTCAGCGGTTGAGCATCTGTCTTTGGTTCAGGGAGTGATCCTGGGGTTCCAGGATCAAGTCCCGCATCAGGCTCCCTGTGGGGAGCCTGCTTCTCCCTCTGTCTATGTCTCTGCCTCTCTCTCTGTCTCTCATGAATAAATAAATAAAATCTTAAAAAATAAATAAATAAATTCTAGCATTGAATTCATTTGCCCCTGGTTCTAATCCAGGACATTTTTCTAGCTGCAAGGTTTTGGCTACATTAGGAAGTAGAGTTACATTTCTAATAATAAAATGGGGATACTGACTATTGCCATCTTTATCACAAGGTTGTTGTGATTGTTAGATAACTAAAATGACCTCCTCATTGTAGCCTGGACATAGCATGGACTACGAACATAAAAAGTGTCCTCCTTCTGTGAACTAGATACTTGCTTTTAAAACATGAACTTGTGGGATGCCTGATTTTAAAACATGAACTTGTGGGCTCAGTGGTTGAGCACCTGCCTTTGGCCCAGGGCATGATCCTGGAGACCCAGGATTGAGTCCCACATCCAGCTTCCTGCATGAAGCCTGCTTCTCCCTCTGCCTGTGTCTCTGCCTCTCTGTCTCTCTCTGTCTTTCATGAATAAATAAACAAAATCTTAAAAAAAAAACCCATGAACTTGTTAATAAGCACATTGATGTGGTGTCATGAAAGGTATGGGTTCTTTATTGTAAAAGAAAGATGAATGGATTCACATGAAGTATCCAATGATCAAAATATACCAGGAAAAGATCTCTGGCCCATATTAGGGACCTTTAAAATTTAGATTCGTTCTGTTGAATATACAAATATTTTAAGGAATTTAGGGAAATAAATAGGAAATGGAAAAAAGAAGGAAAAAGGAGCTTCCAAATAAAGAGAAAGTTATAATGCAAATTTCTAGGGTCTGACAAAATTTAGAAGGTATTTACAGAAAACTGCATTAAGATAATGCATATAAAATGCCCAGCATAAATAAGTATAAATTCCTCTCCTTTCATATACTAAAACAGAATAGGCAGAGAGAGTGGAGATATGGGGTAAAGGATGGTGTATGGTGTAAGAGAGAAGGGTAACATGTTGGGGATAATAAGGAAAACTGATTTACAAATTACACAAATTGTGGGTGAAGGCCATTGAAATAACATGATGCAAGCATAAGACAAAATGGCATTTCCCTCCTTGCTTAGTGATGTCAAATAGAAATTGGGTATTTGAAATAGTAATGCCAATGTAGGACAGAATTTAAGTCACCCTAAAACTGTCTTTGCTTTTTCATCCACTTGTTTATTTAATGAGTGTTTAGTAGCTGCCAAGTATGGGCTAAGCTCTGTGGTAGGCATGGGCATCTACGAGTGACCAAGACACTCACTCTCTAATGGGGAATATGGACAATAGACCAATAAATAAAGATTTAAATGAGAAATGTTCAGATATTGATAAATGTGAAAATAAAGTAAGAAAAATTCATTTAAAATGGATTTAGAAAGCCCTGAAGTGGGAGATCTCATGCATGTGGCCCTCACTGCAGCCTGCAAAACCAATAGGAAAGAGAAAGATAAGAAATATTTTAACAAAGGAGGGCCCTTTTCACATAGGAATTCAACTCCTGCCTTTACAAAAAGGCAGGAAGATCCCTCCCTGCTTCAGCAATAGTGCAGGACCTACCACTGGCAGCCAATGGGAAACGACACAATCTCAAACTCTTGTTCTTCAATAAGCTTTTGTTCAGAATAACCCTCCCAATTTTATCCTAAAACCTAATAAAAGCTGACCTTCCCATTATCTCTTTGGACTTGCCTCTGGTTTACTGTAGTTTGCTTTTCCTGAACCACAATTCCTCTGTTATGCCCAAATAAACTCCTTTTTTTTTTTACTTAAATTAATAAGTAAGTCATATGACTTAGGGGCTGAGCCTGAACATCAGGAAGGAGCCAGACATACAAAAGGGCAGAGGTAAAGGGAGTCCAGTGTGAGCAAAGGCTGAGGTAGGAAGAACTTGACATGCTTGGGTAAGAGAAAGGAAGTCATGGTGCCTGAGCATTGTGAGCAAGGCTAGGGGAAGAGGGAAGAGCTAGGCTGGTAAGGGTAAAGCCTTGTGGGCCATGATAAGGAATTGGAATTTTAGTAAATGCAGAGCTCTCCATGGGGTGGAAGGGGAAAGTACCACAGATGCTTGGCACGTTGCCATTTGGCAGATTTGTATGCCTTGGCAAAACACATTTTCAGACAAATTGATCAAAGATTGACCAAGTACCCCAAAACCCCTTGTAAAAAACCCTTTGCTTTCAAAGACATGAACAGAAATCTCACAGAGGAAGACATAGACACGGCCAAAAAACACATGAGAAAATGCTCCGCATCACTGGCCTTCAGGAAAATACAAATCAAAACCACAATGAGATACCACCTCACACCAGTGAGAATGGTGAAAACTAACAAGATAGGAAACAACAAATGTTGGAGAGGATGTGGAGAAGGGGGAACCCTCTTGCACTGTTGGTGGGAATGGGAACTGGTGCAGCCACCCTGGAAAACTGTGTAGAGGTTCCTCAAAGAGTTAAAAATAGACCTGCCCTACGACCCAGCAATTGCACTGCTGGGGATTTACCCCAAAGATACAGATGCAGTGAAACGCCGGAACACCTGCACCCCGATGTTTCTAGCAGCAATGTCCGCAAGAGCCAAACTGTGGAAGGAGCCTCTGTGTCCATCGACAGATGAATGGATAAGGAAGCTGTGGTCTATGTATACAATGGAATATTCCTCAGCCATTAGAAACGACAAATACCCATTTGCTTCGATGTGGATGGACCTGGAGGGTATTATGCTGAATGAAGTAAGTCAATAGGAAAAGGATAAACATTATATGGTCTCACTCATTTGGGGAATATAAAAATTAGTGAAAGGGGATAAAGGGGAAGGGAGAGAGAATGAGTGAAAATATCAGTGAGGGTGTCAAAACATGAGAGACATCTAACTCTGGGAAATGAAGAAGGGGTAGTGGAAGGGGAGGTGGGCGGGAGGTTGGGGTGATTGGGTGATGGGCACCGAGGGGGGCACTTGGCAGGATGAGCACTGGGTGTTATGCTATATGTTGGCAAAATGAACTCCAATAAAAAAATAAAAAATAAATTCTTTGCTTTCAACACACACACACACACACACACACACACACACACGTGCAGGCATGTGTGCAAAGTGAAGCACTGCCCTCAGGGAAATACAATCCATGATCAGTGTCAGGAGAATCACCAGGAGGACGTGGGAGATGAGATAACTATTAGTCTCGTCTCCATGCTCCTGAGATGCACCTCTTCTTTGGAGCCCTTCTCCTACCTGCCATCGCTACCATTTGAACAAGATAATAATAAATAAACCCATACTTGGATATCTTTCCTTTTTGGCTGTGATGGTATGGCTTCCTCCTCTAGATCTACAGAAGCTGTCCCCCTTCCTTCATGCAGCCGCCAGGGAGAAGTCATGGTACCCAGACAATTCCCACCATGAATTTCAAGGCCCATATACTAATCCATATCTGGCACAACCATGGCCTCTGTCCAGAGGAGGAATTTTAAAGTTTATTAAGCAAGTACATAGGTACAATGCTTACTTATAAATCTTGTGCCTTTTCAGAAATTAAGTTCTGAGACTATACATTACACACAGGATTAAAAACCAAACTTTTCAGTATGGGGTCATCTGGTTTGATTTCATTTTTCAGTTTCATCCACTATCACTTCTCCCAGGCATCCTATACTCGTAGCACACTGAGCTCTGCATCTGTTCACAAGTGGCCATACTAGTTCATGGCTCTGCACTCTGGCTCACTTTCCCTATCTGAAATATGCTTCCTTCTCTTCTCCTACTCCTTAAAAACTCATATTCTACAAACTTCAAGTTATAAGATAAATACATTCCAGGGATGTAATGTGTGACTATAGTTAACAATACTTTACTGTATATTTGAAAGCTGCTAAGACAGTAGATCTTAAAAGTTCTCATCATAGCAACAACTAAAAAATCTTGTATCTATGTCAGGTAATGGATGTTAATTAAACTTATTGTGATGATCATTTCAGTATATATACATGCATATATCAAATAATTATGTTATACACCTTAAATTTATACAATATTATATGTCAATTATATCTCAACAAAACTCCAAGGAAATAAAGACTCCTATTCATTCTCTAAGGCCTTGCCAAAGACCACCTCTTTCCAAAGCTTCTCTGACTTCCACCCTCAGAAAAATTAGTTCTACCACCTGCTTTGCTTATTGAACACTTTGTAGGCATTTATTACATTCCACAAAAAAATATTTACTTACAAATTTGACTTTCCCAATTAGATTTCAAGTATCTCAAAAGCAGTGATCTTTGTCTTATTTAGCTTTGTATCCTCCCCTAGAACCCATCCCTATGCCTAGCATCTAAGTAATCACAGGATTGTTTATTGAACAAATAATTATAGAATATATTAATTTTTTTATTTTTTTAAGATTTTATTTATTTATTCATGAGAGATACACAGAGAGAGCCAGAGACATAGGCAGAGGAAGAAGCAGGCTCCCTGTAGGGAGCCTATTGTGGGACTTGATCCCAGAACCCCGGGATCATGCCCTGAGCCAAAGGCAGATGTTCAACCACCTAGCCACCCAAGTGCCCCTAAATTAATGTTTTTTTTTTTAAGATTTATTTATTTGTGAGAGGGAAGCCGGGGGGTGGGGTGGGGAGAGGAGAGGCAGAAGGAGAGTTTCTTTAAGCAGACGCCCCGCTGAGTGCAGAGACTGAGATGAGGCTCCACTTGATCCTCTAGACCCAGGAGATCCTGACCTGAGCTGAAACCAAGAGCCAGACATTCAACTGACCAAGCCAAGCTTGCACCCTGGAATACACTAACTTTTAAAATATAGGAAAGGCTCATGGATGCCTGCCTGAGCCTTTAGGAAAGAGAGTGCAGGGAGCAAATGGAAATAGAGGGTAGCAAGTGTAACAAGACGGGTATCAACAGAACCAATTATGTCATTGTAAATCATTCACAGCCGACTCTGGAGCTGTCTCACTACAAGTAAAATGGGGAGAAGAATCTTCTTGATCTTTTTTACTCCCTGCACTTGTTATGGAGATCAAATGGGAAATCTTGGGCAAAAGCACTTTGTAGACTGTAAACTATCACATAATCAGCGGCTATTATTATCATTATTTTATTATTACTACTCACTGTAGAAATTGTATCATATAGATTTGCCTCTTTTCATAGGACTTTATAGCTGCCCCTTTTCTGCTCCCCAACCTTCAACATATCTAAAACACACACAGTTGTATACACAATGACTATTTGCTTCTTTGAATTGTAGAGAATTGCTTATTGAAGTTTTCCTGCAAGACCACTTGACCATGAGGTTGCAAATACAAAACGATTTAGGCTGAGAAATAATTCTTTAGGCCGTAACTATTGTACTCTGTTCAGCAAACATTGACTGAGCAGCTTTTATACACCTGACACTATATTTGAAGAACTCAAAGTAATTCAATGGCAAATGAAGCAGAGGGTCTGATCTGAAGTTTCCCCACTGTAAGTCAAATTTATAAAACAGGATTTTAATAGGAAGTCTTACTTAACTTGTTGTGGGAATGTGAACACAGTTAGACTTCTTGGAATGCCATTTACCTGGCTGAAGGAGGTAATAAAGAAAGCAATTACAGGATGCATTTTGTGACTTAGAATAGAATCCTGTTACTAATTAACATGTTGGAGGAGTCAGCTCCTGTACTGATGTTATGTCGGAATTCAGGACAACCTTGAAACCCTTGGGCTTCAAACAATTTTTGGAAGGATTGGAGGTCAAGGACTGGGTGATTCTAGAAGGTATGGTTGGCCTGAAAAAGTCAGCCCACTTTCCTAACAAGAAAGGGAACCTGGCATCTATTCTAGGAGAAGTATTACTGGAGTGGTAAAGTCATATACTCCCAAATGAGTTTAGGCCTCTTAAAGTGAGGGTTTGGCAGTGGTGTTTATTCAAATTAGGGTTTTGATTTATTATAAGGGAAAAGTCTCTGTTTTCCAGTGGATCAATCCAGCTGACAGGAGTGAGATGGGGGCAGAAGAAAAAGCAGCAGCCTGATTGATGCAGGCTCCTATACATCACATGCCTCTTTATGAGGAATTAGCATCTTAGACAGGAGGGCTTGGAGAATTTTAATGTTAAATTGATTAGAAGCCAAATAATTTGGTTTAGTCAGAGGCCCTACAGGTTTCCTGGGAGCCCTTACCGCACTGGGCCAGATGGTCTTTTTTGGCTGTGTTGTTCCCAGCCACACACCCAGCCAGCTCTCTGCTCCCAGCTCTACTCAGAGCTGGGGAGGCTGCCCCCACACATGCTGTACCTTCCCAGCACTTGGTGAATATTTAATAATCAAAATCACATTAGTAGCTCAAGCTTGGCATCTCCCTTCCAAAGTCTTGGACAGGGGTCAGATACTGTCTTGAACTGGCTGCTAGAAGGAAGGAACCTTTTCCTCATTATAAATGATAATCATGATAGCCGTATATTGTTGATATAATATCCATAAGAACGATGACAGAAGCTAGCCAGGTGTCAGGTACTGGGATGAGAAATTAAATACATTTTCCTCTTTAACTCTCAACAAGCTTCATGATACATATGATATCCTCCATGTGACAGATGGGAAACAGCTCACAGGGGTGAAGTGACTGGACCAGAGCTAGCAAGTGATAGAACATAGATTCAAACCCAGGATTGTGTCATTCCCAAACACATGCTCTAAAACTTTATTTTATATTCCTTATTTCTCATTATGGCTACATGCATAACATGAAAATATAACTTGAGGGGCAAGAGGGAGTCTCCTTAACCAAAGAGACAAAACTGCTTGCTAGTCATAGAAAGTGAGGTGGTAAGGCAGGGGTTGGATTAAGCAGACTCAAAGTAAAGTTTTTTTTGTTTGTTTGTTTTTTTTTTTTGAGAGCGAGAGAGTGAGAGAGCATGCATGTGTGTGAGCAAGGGGGAGGGTCAGAGAGAGAGAGAGAGAAAGAGTCTCAAGCAGGCTCCATGATCATCATGGGGCCGGATGCAGGACTCTATCTCACAACCCTGGGATCATGACCTGAGCTGAAATCAAGAGTCTGATGCTTAACCTACTCAACCACCCAGGTACTCCAATATTTCTGTCCTTGTGCATTCTAGTTCCTGAGGCCACAACCCTAAGGAGAGATGAGTTTACCTCATTTGAGGAAGCCAATTGTATAAATAATGGTGATGTTGATGGCCACAGAGCTTCAGAGAAAATCCTCCCAGCTGTTGGATAATAGTCAAAATATTAGCAAGGTTCATGAGCTATAGAACTATAAACACAATCTGTACATGCTACGTCCTGAAAGCATTGTCCAAAGAAATTCATTCATTCATTAAATAGGCCTCAATTTATTCTACTTAAAGAATGGGTAAGTAGAATTTTATATGTACATGAATATGTATATATTTTTTAGTGGATTGGTGGAAAGTTGTGTTTCTGTTATGAATATATTATTTATTTTAATTTAAAATTTTTATTTATTTATTTGAAAGACCACTCCAGGGTCCATGAGGGGGGAGAGGCAGAGAATGAAGGGAAAAGAGGGAGGAGAGAGACAAGTAGACTCCCCAGTGAGCCCAATGTTGGTCTCCATCTCTCCACCCTGAGATCATGACCTGAGCCAAAATCAAGAGTAGGAAGCTCAACCTACTGGGCCACTCAGGAGCCTCTCTATTACTCATTTTAAAAATAAACTTCGAAAAACAATCACCTTCAACTTAAAATGCTTAATTAATATATACTTAATCTAGAGTTCTACATCTATAGTCTCTGAATTTTCCATATGCAAAAAAAATACGCAAAACAAAATTAAATGATTAGCTTTTTCCACTGCATTCCCCCTGTTTCTCATACTCTGGATTTGGGGAAGGCAGACATTTATGTAGAACTTCAAAAAAAACATTTTTGCATACGAGGGTGATCACTGCTCTCTTGTACAAGTCATTTGAGGGAAAGAAAAAGTCCAAAATTTCCATTCTTTCTCGTCATCATTAAAAGCTGGCTGTAGTTGCCAAATGACTCACAACCACTCAAGCGAGAGAGCCCAAGATCTGGGTGTGACCTTGTGCATCTCACATTAAGGTAATTAGACTGTGCTATCAGGAGCAGACTATAGGATGACTGGGCAGGTGTGTGTGTGGGGAACTTCCACTAAGTAAAGAAGATACTAATCCAAGACTTGCTATAAGGCAGGAAATGCAGGGAAGGTATATGACAGCTTAATGGAAGTTGCTGAAATATGGACTGCTTCCCATTTTTGCAGAGCCTCTTAAGTGCAAAATGTCTTATAGGTGCAGAAAGTACTTCTGCCAGTGATGGTCACATTTGTCAAAAGGCCTCCTCCAGTAGTACATACCCAAGGCAGATAGATGACTAGTGATTTCTTCTTGAAGTCTTAGTCTACTTTCATTCATTCATGTATCCAAATGATATAACTGGTGTATGGAACATGTTTATCAATCCACTCTCCTCTGGACCACAAAGCTAATCATTACAGGCAGCATCATGTAAGAATTCTAGGGATATGGAGCCAGACTGCCCAGGTGTGAATCCCAGTTCAGTTTTTTGCTGGTTGTCTGACATCAGTTGCTGAAATTTTGTGAGGCTGAACTGTCCCATCTATAAAAGAGGGATGCTCAAATTATCTACCTGACAGTGTCGTAGAGCTAACATTTAAAGTACCTAGAAGAATTTCTGGCTTGTTATTATGTCACATCCCAGCTTAAAATCCTTCATATAATTTCTCAGTGCTCTTAGAATAAAATCTAAAATGCAAACTACAGTTCACAAGGTCTTCCATGACCCATCTCTACAGTCTCACGTGGTACCTCTCTTCCTTCTGTTCTTATTCCAGCCACATTCCCATTCATCAGACATCCCAACTTTCTCCTTCAGGGACTTGGCATATTATAATCTTCTCTCTCGGAAAATTCGCACCTTCTTCCTTACAGAATAAGGGTTAAATTTTCAAGCTTGATTTAAATGATGCACTGAGGCCTGGATTAGATCCCTTATATTGCATCCCCATAGCATCCTGAACACCTCCTTTGTAGCACTAATCACATTTATAATTAAACATAGATTTTCTGTATTTTTAGAATGTCTCTTCCTCCACCCTATATTGCCTGTACTTGCCAGTGATGAACGCAGTCATTGACACTTAATAATATTGAATAAATGAATGAATAAATGCAAGCCTACCATGGGTAATGGTTGGTAAGTTGTGTTACATAATAATAAACATGGTTTGCAGTTTATCAACATGGGCCTGATTTCACAAGGTTTTGTAGAAACTTTTTGAGGTAATAGATAAGATTGTAGCATAGACTGAATCCATGATTTCATGGTATTTACTTATCTCCAAACTTATCGAGTCATATCTATTAGATATATACAGCTATTTGCATGACAGTCTTAACTCAGCAATGTGATTTTTGAAAAATATTCAACTATGATATTTCTAGATTGTTTTTTTAAATAGACCCCAATGGCTGTTCATGTGCCTATCTCTCCACAACATCCTATAATCTTCAAAGACAGAAGTCAGTGACTAAAACATACTGAATTTAACATAAAGCATGCAGAAATGTCATAACTGAAAAAAAATAGAAAAGACTGGTTATTCTGTATAACAAATATTCACTAATAAAAATATATGTGTAATATGTATCAACTCAACTAGAGGTTGACACTTTAAGAGTGCTATTACTTATAATTATCTAAGTGCTGATAATGGCCAGGCTAGGACCACAGCATCTAACATCTCTGTGCCACATTCCTGATAAGCAGCTATGCCTACTGCTGTGTATCATCTGTCACGTTCTGCCTCTTTGCCCTGGTAGCTGCTAAAATGCTTTCTGCTCCAAGTCAGCCTGTCTCAAGTTACCACCTACACCTATGTCTTTCTGCCAAGAAAGGGTCTAGGTTGGATTATGCTGCTGCAAGTTGGCTGTATGGATCTCCTTTATCAGTGTTTTGGCCTGTCGTGTGTATATATTGGAGCATCTGTAGGTAAAGCCATCAATAATCTTTGGCTTCAGCTTAGCACTTGTGCATCATGAAAGTCAGCATGATTTCAGTTTCTCTAGGAACAACACAGAGAAATAGTTAAGAATATGAACTTTGGAGTCAGATGACCCTGAGTTCGGTGCTGCCTCTGACACGTGTTAGATGTGGCTTTGAAAACTTGACTCAGGGGATCCCTGGGTGGCTCAGTGGTTTAGCGTCTGCCTTTGGCCCAGGGCATGATCCTGGAGTCCTGGGATCGAATCCCATGTCAGGCTCCGGGCATGGGCCTGCTTCTCCCTCTTCCTGTGTCTCTGCCTCTCTCTCTCTCTATGTCTATCATAAATAATCTTTAAAATTAAAAAAAAATGACTTTAAAAAAATAAGAAAACTTGACTCAGTTTCTTTAGCTTTTAATAGAATTGTCTTACAGATTGTCACAGGATTTGGTGAGACAATGTAAATGAAGTGATCAACATGGTGGCTAGTATTATTGCCAGTATTATTACTATACTGATATTACTATTGTTATCTCAAGTTAACCCTGAGCTGATTGCATTTCCTCAATCCACATGACATAGGGCAGGTGCCAGAGACTGCTGTCCTACAATCAAAAGTATATTAAAATATCTGAATAGATAGTTCTATACCCCTTGGGGAAAACTTCAGGCAATTCTTTAGCATCTTCATCCTGATGGAACCACTGTAGTTCAAATAACATCGAAGGGAGGAAGGGCAGATGAAAAGTGAAGACCGATGAAAGACTTGTAAATTGAAAATTATACTTGAGAATCACATGGAAGCCCTTGCTATCTATTTTGCAAATTAGTTTGCTTTTTAAATTTCCAAAAAGCTCAGCCTCACCAACTAGCAAGTCAGCAGGAAGCAAAAATTTTTGTGAGTTTCTTATATTACACTGCATGTTCTCAATAATTCATTTCATAGAGTATATAAACACATATAATAGATCTTTATGGAGAAACACAAAGGCTCTCTTTTGGAGTTTGATTTTGAAAATTACCATTTCTTTGCACCAGGCAGTTTTGGCCCAGGGCTATTCGGGATGGGGGAGAACAAAGACAGAGGTATGAACTTCTAAAAAGACCATTGTTATCCCCTGCCTTCTGACAAACTCTTCTTGTATATGTTAATTGGAGGCCCCTCCTCCTGGTGATAGGATAGATCCAAGCCACACTTCAGGCTTATAGATAGAAAGAGCCAAGAGAAAGAGTCTTGTGGAATTTTCAGGTAGAAGAACATAAACTTTTTTTTCATCTTGGATGACTTATTTGGAATTTTGGTTTTTGCTGTTTGGAATTTTAATCTACTCAATTGGGCATGAGTATGATAATAAAGTGATTGACCCAAGTATTGAATATCTATTCCAGGCACTATATTCAGGTTAGAGTCAGATTTGCCCTGTTTGCTTGTGGGGCTTCCCTGCTCACCTTCACAGGACTTAGGACCCACTTTCTTGCTGACTTTTACTTAATCTTACACATAACTTTTATCTCAGCAAAACCACAGCCTAAAGGACGCCTGGGTGGCTCAGCAGTTGCGTGTCTGCCTTCAGCTCAGATGTCCTGCAATTGAGTCCCACATCGGGCTCCCTGCATAGAGCTTGCTTCTCCCTCTGCCTATGTCTTTGCCTCTCCCTGTGTCTCTCATGAATAAATAAATAAAACTTTAAAAAAAAAAAAACCCACAGCCTAAAACTTATATTTAATAGTACCTGCCACCATTGTAGGTAATTTATAGAGGTGTGTTTATGATACATGTAAATATATATGTACGTGGATACATATACACATACATATATATGTAAACACAACATACATATACAAACAAATCATGTATACATACAAAAATGTGTTATGTGTGTGTATATATATGATGTCTAATATAAATACATTTACATAGTTTTTATAAATTTGCTTTACAAATTTTATAACTCACAAACAATATTTCTACAGCTCTTCTCAAGCAGATCAGAGATGGGAGGTGGTCTTCCACAAACATCAGTTTATAACGTACCCAAACATTCAAATGTATTTATATAAGTATTTATTGTATTTTAATATAAATATATCTTTTATTTGTTTATATATAAATATATTTAAATATGTATAATTAAGTATATTTAAATATACTTTATATTTATAATTTATATATATATATAAAGATTGAAAGAGAAGACCAAGAACAAAGGAAAGACCAAGTTAAGTTGAGTACTCCTGTTTATTTATTTATTTTTTTTGAGTACTCCTGTTTAAATGCAGGAGTTGAAGGCTAGAAGCTATTGGTTGGGTCACAAGTTCTTTCTCTTAAGGCCCTGGCAGTCTGATCCATTGTGCATAATCTGAATTTTATTTAGCAGTATCAGAATACTTCACTCTGGGGTCCAACAAACTGTGAGCCTTGAGAATTTATAAGTCCCATTCTTGAGAGTCACCTTGAAAGTCAAAATAAATTAAAAGTTCAGGAATAAAAAATATTTTCAACCTCTAAATAAAAGATAACTGTAAAGGTTTTCAGTATGCAAAAGAATAAATTTACCAATAGTAGCATGTATCAATGGTTTATGGTAACCACACCCTTTATGATGAATTGGTTCCATATCTACTATGAGGAGGTGGAGTCTTTCCCTCCAACTCTTGAAATTGAACTGCTTTGTGACTTGCCTTAGTAACAGCATGTAGTGGAAATGAAGGAAAGCTAGTTCTAAGTTTAGGCCTTTAAAAGTCTTGTGGACTTCAGCTCTTTCTTCCTCCTTTTTCTAGGCTAGTCTTCTAGAGGATGAGACACATGGAGCAGAACAGTCAACCTAGTCATCTCAGATGAACCACTCACTAGTAATGTGAGAAAGGTCATTCTAGACCAGCAGTCCCCAGCCAACTCACTAGTTAGCCGCAGATTCAGCTGTGAGGCCAACCAAGGTCATCTAAACCCAGAGAGGAAAATTTCCCAGGTAACCCATAGACTTGTGAGAAATAGTAATGCTTGCTGTTTTGAGCCATTAAGTTTTGGAATGGTTCTCACATAGCATTACTGTGACAATCTTAATTGATATACCAAGTGTATAGAAATTCAGAGACAGATCTATAGATAAAACAGAGATAAAATAATTGTCAAGACAGTAGCTGATCATTGAAACTCGGTTATTTCCTACCGTGCTGAATGTGAGATGAGAGGAATTACCAAAGTGAGTGGTAATTACCAATTACCAATTAATTATTACCAATAGCTAAAATTACCTTTCAGTACTAAGACTTTTTA
Source organism: Vulpes vulpes (assembly GCF_048418805.1). Taxonomy (NCBI): domain Eukaryota; kingdom Metazoa; phylum Chordata; class Mammalia; order Carnivora; family Canidae; genus Vulpes; species Vulpes vulpes. Next base: position 20,478,256 of record NC_132792.1, on the reverse strand, counting down.
AGATGGGCTACTTGGAGGTCTTTGTCTTTCTCTGACTTATTTCACTTAGCGTAATACATAAATCAGTCAGAGAAAGACAAATATAAAAGATATCACTCATATGTGGAATTTAAGAAAGAAAACAGATAAACATATGGGAAAGGGGGAAAAAAAAAAAGGAGAGAGGGAAACAAGCCATAAGAGACTCTTACTGATAGAGAACAAACTGAGGGTTGATGGAGGGAGATGGCTGGAGGACGGACTAGGTGGATGATGGGTATTAAGAAGGGCACTTGTTATGATGAGCACTGCTGTTGTATATAAGTAATGATCACTGAATTCTACTCCAGAAACCAATATTGCACTGTATGTTAACAACCTAAAATTTAAACTAAAATATGTTTTGAAAATGATAAGAAAGAGAGAGAGAAGAGAGAGAGAGAGAAAGAAAGAAAGAAAGAAAGAAAGAAAGAAAGAAGAAAGAAAGAAGAAAAGAAAGAAAGAGAAAGAAAGAAAGAAAGAAAAAAGAAAGAAAGAAAGAAGAAAGAAAGAAAAAGAAAGAAAGAAAGAAAGAAAGAAAGAAAGAAAGAAAGAAAGAAAGAAAGAAAGAAAGAAGAAAGAAAGAAAGAAAGAAAAAGAAAGAAGGAAGAAAGAAAGAATTTAAAAATGGGCTACTGGGAGGAGCAATGTCTAATATGTGCTCCACCTCCATCTGAGATTTGTCTATGATTTGCCCACTATACAAAACACCTTGGACACTCAGGAATATGACTAAGGGAGCACAGGCTATTAGAGTCCTATGGGGGAGTTAATGCATGTTTGACCAACTGCTCAGAGTGATACAGGATTCTGATGACTCAGAAGTTAAGTTCTTGAAAGTCAGAGATTTCTGATGCAAAAATGGGACATTCTGCACTTAGAAAATAAACACCAGAAGAGGTTATTTATTAAAAATTCAACCAAATGATGTTTGAAACTATTTGAACAACCCAAAACGGAAACAGAGGCTGCTACTGACTGCACTAAAGCCAGCGGGGCTTGGGGTTGTTACAGCGTGACCATAATCCCAACGTAAATTCTGGAGGCCTCACATCATCTTAACTATGGAGATTAAGGCCTATCCACTCGGCTTTATGTGGCACAAATCTCATTTGAGGGCCGTCTGTGCAAAGGGTCAGAGGAGAAGTGCAGATTTCCCCCTTCTCACCTATAGGGAAGTGATGTCTCCTGAGACTGCAAGCTGTGTTCTCTTTCATTGGCTTCCCAGACAATCCTAGGACGGTGAGCTGTTTGTGACATATTAGGATTTTGCTTTCTCAACCTCAGCAGCCTTCTGTGGATTGATACTTAGAAGTTACCAGCACACTAAATATGACTTCTGCTGTCTTTGCTCTTTCGACATCAGGCAAAGATAACTTGTTTCAGACCAGATGGTGTCAGTTTAATCATTGGCACCTAATGTAGCATGAGACACTACTGTTGACCCAAAGTACATTATGGGTAATTTTCTGAGATTTTGCTTTAGAAAGGAGAATGGAGGAGGGTTTAGAGAAAAAAAAATATTTGTAGTAGTATGAAAATCTGTTCTTTTTTTTTTCTAAACTAACATAAAACACACATATATTAACAATTTAATAGTAGTACCACTCTTCTATTAAAAATCTAAAATATGCTATTGAATGCAATTGGTTGCTTTATTTTTAGTTAAAATTTTTCTTGTATTCTTTTTTCAGCCTCATTAATTTTTACTTAATACACAAAAATTGCACATATTTAATGTATTCACTTTGATTTATATTTGGATATATATTGGATATATCCAAGTGCATATATGCATATATGCATATCCATATATGCATATACCTATGATAATATCACTATAATCAAGGTAATAAAGATATTCATTATCTTGAAAAGATTTCTTGACTTCCTGTGCTTTTATGCTTTTTTTAAAGATTTTTTTTAAAGATTTATTTATTCATAAGAGAGACAGAGACACAGGCTGAGGGAGAAGCAGGCTCCCTGCAAAGAGCCCAATGTGGGACTTGATCCTGGATCCCGGGATCACACCCTGAGCTGAAGGCAGACACTCAACTGCTGAGCCACCTAGGTGTCCCTAGAGTTTATTAATTTATCTGAGACAGAGAGAGATGTCTGAGGAACATCTCCTAAGAGAGAGAGTCCCAGGACTCTGGGATCATGACCTGAGCTGAAGGCAGATGCTTAACTTTGACTGAGCCACCTGGGCACCTCACTTTATTTTTTTAATCGGGGGGTCAGAGGCAAGAGCACTTAACACGAGATCTACCCTCTTAACAAGTTTTTAAGTGCACAACACTGTATTGTTAACTATAGGCAGTATGTGATACAACAGATCTGTAAAATTTATTCAACTTGTATAACTGTAAATTTATACCCAATAGACAGCAACACCTCATTTCCCCTTGCTCCATCCCCTAGAAACTACCATTCTATTCTCCACTTTTATGAATTTGACTACCTTAGATAACTCAGATACGTGGGACCTGCAGTATTTCTGTCTTTCTGTGTCTGGCTAATTTCATTTAGCATATCTTCCAGCTCTATTCATGTTGCTGCAAATAGCAAGATTTCCTTTTTTTTTTTTTTTTTTAAAAAAGGCTGAATGATATTTCATTGTATGTATATACCACACTTTCTTTATCCACTTGTCTATCAATGGACACTTAAATTGTTTCCATATCTTGGTATTGTAAATAAACGCTACAGCAAACATGGGAGTATAGGTATCTTTTTGAGATTCTGATTTCAATACTTTGGGGTATATATCCAAAAGTGGAACTGCTGTATCATATGATAGTTTAATTTTTAATTGTTTGAGGACCTTCCAAAGTATTTGTATCAATTTACATTTTACATTTATGTACAGGGTTCTCTTTTCTCTACACCTTTGTCAACACTGGTTATCTTTTGTTATTTTGATAATAGTTATCCTAACAGGTTTAGATTTGCATTTCTGATGATTAGTGATGTTGAGCACCTTTTCATATACCTGTAGGCCATTTGTATGTCTTCTTTAAAGGAATGTTCATTCAAGTTCTTTGCCCATTTTTTAATCTATTTGTTTTTTGTTACTGAATGGTAGGAGTTCCATATATATTTTGAAAATTAACTCCTTACCAAACACATGGTTTACAAATATTTGCTCCCATTACATCGGCTGTCTTTTCAGTTTGTTGTTTGTGTGCTTTGTTGTGCAGAAGCTTTTTAGTTTGATGGAATCCCTCTTATTTATTTTTGCTTTGTTGCCTATGCTTTTGGAGTCAACTCCATGAAATCACTGCCAACATCAATGGCACGAACTTTTCCCTTTGTTTTCTTCTAATGATTTTATAGTTTCATGTCTTACCTTTAAGTATTTAATCCATTTTGAGTTGATATTTTTGTACATATGTATTTATGTACATATTTTGTACATATCTCATACTATGAGATAGGGGTCCACATTCTTCAGAATGTGGATCTCCAGGTTTGCCAGTACTATTTTTCAAAAAAGACTATCTCTTCCCCATTGGTGTTCTTGGCACTCTTGTGGAGGATCAGTTCCCCACATATGTGTAAGTTTAATTCTAGGCTTCCTATTTTGTTCCATTGATCTATACATTTGGTTTTATGCTAGTACCAAACTGTTTGATAACTGTAGATTTATAATATATTTTGAAATCAGAAAGTAATGCCTCCAGCTTTGTTCTTCTCTCTTTAAGACCTCTTTGATTATTCTTTTGTCTTATGTCTTTTATCATCCATATACATTTTAGATTTTTTTTTCTATTTCTGCAAAAAAAAAATAGAGTGTTGATGTGAACAGAACTGGCTCTGTAGATTGCTTGGGTAGTATGGACATGTTAATAACATTAATTCTTCCAGTCCATGAACATGAGATATCTTTTCAATAACTGTGTTTTCTTTAATTTCTTTCATTAATGTATTGCATATTTCAATGTAAAAATATTTCACCTCCTTGGTCAATTTTATTCTTAAGTATCTTATTCTTTTTGATGCTGTTATAAATGGATTGGTTTTTTTAAAGATTTTATTTATTTATTCATGAGACACACAGAGAGAGAAGCAGAGACATAGGCAGAGGGAGAAGCAGGCTCCATGCAGGGAGCCCAATATGGGACTCAACCCTGGGACTCCAGGATCATGCCCTGGGCCAAAGGCAGGCACTAAACTGCTGAGCTACCCAGGTGTCCCGAGATTGTTTCTTAATTTCCTTTTGGATAGTTCATTTTCACTGTCTAGGAATGCCCCTAATTTTTGTGAGTTGATTTTGTATTTTGCCAACTTTACTGGATTTGTTTATTGCTTTTTTTGTGAAATATTTTATTTATTTTTGAGAAAGGGAGAGAGAGAGAGAGGTTGAGAGAGAGAGAGAGAGAGAGAGAGAGAATGAGAAAGGGGGAGCGGCAGAGGGAGAAACAGGCTTCTCTTGGAGCAGGGAGCCCCAAGCAAGGCTTAATCCCAGGACCCTGGAATCATGATCTGAGCCGAAGGCAGATGCTCAACTGACTGAGCCACCCAGGTTCTAACAGTGGAGTCTTTAGGGTTTTCTGTGTATAAGATCATGTCATTTGAAAACAGGCAATTTTATGCCTTCTTTTCCATTTTGGATAATTTCTTCTTTTTCTTGCCTATATGCAATCTTTAAATTCTAGACTCTCCTATGTTCTATAGGACTCTGTGTGGTCTGACTTCTGTTACATCTACAACTGTATCACTTAAGAAGTATGGTTATATGTTCAGTACAAAAAAAAAACCCCTCAACAAAATGGGTTATTAAAGAAGGGGACACATTTTTCTCATATAATAATTTCCCAAAAGTACAAAGTCTAAGCAGCTAGCTCAAGAGAGTCATCCAAGATCCCAGCCTCCTTATATCTTTTTTCTATACTATTTTTACCATGTGATTTTTGTCCTTATGACTACAAGATAGTTGTTGTATCTCCAAGCACTGGGGAGGAAGAGAGAAACATAAAGGACCAAAGGCAAGAGTCTTATCATTTGAGACCTTGTTAATGTTTTTATTTCAGAAAGAAAGACTCTCCAACAGGGGACCTAGGTCTTATCATCAGCTACAGCAGTGTCATATGGTGATCCTCATTCAGACAAAATCAGGATATTGTCAAGAGTGAACAAAGACAGGGCACCTGGGTGGTTCCGTGGTTGAACATCTGCCTTTGCCTTAAGTCATGATCCTGGAATTCTGGGATTAAGTCCCACATCAGGCTTGCTTCAGGGAACCTGCTTCTCACTCTGCCTATGTCTCTGCCTCTCTCTGTGTGTCTCTCATGAATAAATAAATAAAATCTTAAAAAAGAAAAAGAATGAACAAAGACAGAATAGGAGACAATTAGTGTATGCCTCAAAAATTTCATCTTATACTACTCTGCTTCACTCCTCTTTTTCCAGCCACATTAATTTCCCTTGGATTCCTTCAGTGTAGCAATCTCTTTCTTCCTCATGGCATTTCTGCATTTATTGATTTTTTTTGCTTAGAATATGCTTGCCCTTACTCTTTCCCATGATGTGCTTCTACATAGCTAAGCCTACAGTATGTACAGTGGTGCCCCCACAACCCTTAAGCAGTTACTACTTAGCACATCCTTTTGTTCATGGCTCTAGTTACCATCTGTAATGACTATATTTATTTGCTTACTTGAGTGGCATCTGATTGAATTGAAATCTCCATAAGCATCTTTTAAAAGTTTTCTTTGTTCCAAGTGCATAGCAGGTACTAAATAAGTAGAAGTTGACTAAGTGATTATTTTACTGTGTTTAATATTCCCAGCAGCCCTGGGAGATAGATAACCATTTCCTGTGGTTATAGAACTATTAAATATATCAGAGTCAGCTTTCGAACCCATGTCTGCCTGGCTCTAAAGCCTTTTCTCTCACCAGAAACACTGTTTTCTCATAGAAGAAGAAGGCTCAGATGGCAGTTCTTAGATGTATCTCTCTATTTTGGAGCACAGAGGTCATGTTCTACACCAAGATAATTTGTTTGTTTGCCACCTCCTCAGCAGCTTACTGACATTAGCCCTCCCCCAAAAAGCAAGGCTTTTTCATTTGATTCTCTCCAGAAGACCAGAAACCAGAGTGTTTGTAGTTCCCCTTGAATGGCTTCATCTTTAATGATGAAAAATTAACTTCATTCTGCTGACCAGTAAATGGGAAACCCCAGTCCACACTATATTTATTAACAAAGTGTTTTACTTCAGAGATAAGGGACTTATTCTCCTCAGAGAGAGGAACCCTTGGACTCAGGTTAGTTGTTTCTAAGCATTATTACTTAATTGCAGTCACAACCTGTTTTGCCTATAAATTTCCTGATACAACTTTTATCAAAGCAACTACTGACCAGGGTTTCTAGTAATTAAAAATGACTCAGACATTGAAAATGGATTAGTTGCCTAGTTCATCTCTGGGGCAATTCAAAATTTCTATCTCTTGCACACTTGTACATTCTCATTTTGAATAATTTGAATGCATTCCTATTCTTATTCAGAAAATTTCACTATATATCTTGAAGATTTTTTATTGCTATTATGTTTGTTTATTTTTCTATCAGCCATGCTTCTTCTCTCTCTGCCTCTCCCTGAATTACCACTAAGAACCTTCCTTGTTTGCCTTTTTTCTGTGTTAAGTTAATGGGGGTTATGGTTGGTTTGTCTCCATGATAAATGCTGTTGGTTTTCTTCCTTAGTTTTTAATCATGGATCCTGAGAGAGGGCTGTGCCCAACAAGAAGTGTTAATTTTTTGGCCTTAATTGTCATGCCCTTCTACCCTGGGTCAGATGCACCTGCTGTGTGGTTTCACTGCACTCTTCCCCTATCTCTCCTCCTCATCAGATTAAATAAAACCCATATCAAACTCGATCCATACCAGATATTACTCTTTCTTCCTGCTTCCCATTTATCATATGAATAAATATTAGTGAAAATAATAAATGAATGAATGGATTGCCAGTATTTTTCTCCTGCCCTATAGGAAACTGGAAAAAAGAGTACTTGACACAAAAATAGTATTCAATAAGTATTTGACAAATAGGCGACTGATCGCTTACTTTGCATCATCTTTTGGCAGTGACTATTACTTTATCTCCAGTTATTTTGTCTGTGGCCTTTATCTTTTCATCAGTAAAACTCAATGAAATAACTTGAGGGCCAGTGGGCAAATCAAATTCATGTCTCCAGTTCAAATTATTGAGCACCTATATTGTTAGGCACTGAAGAGAATACACAGATGAGAAAGACATAGCCTCTATCATTTAAAATTAATAATAATAATAATAATAACAAAACTAGAACTATACAGTCCTGTAGTTATGCAAGGAGAAATGCAGTCAGGGCTAGAAATCAAATAAGAAGTAAATGATATGACAATCCAATGAAGAAGGTGGTAATTTCTGTGTCCTAAGTATGAATTAGGAAAAAATTCCTTGGCTAGAAATAGAAATAAAATATGATTTCCCTTTTCAGAAAAGTTAAAATGAAAAAGAGTGGCATAAGCTGGGCTAGTTTATTAGCTTACTGTGGGTTGACTGGATGTCTCTAATATATTTCAGTTTCTAGTAGGGAAGCCTCTATTATACTCAGCATGGGTAACCACCCCTCCCTGCTAGGACTAGTAATGGGTCCCTGCTGTGGCTAGCCCTGTGTTAGAGGTAGAGGAGCTACTCTCCCCCACTAACTCCCAAGACTTTGCCCTTCCCCTTATAAAGAGTCCCATTATTAGATAGTGTCAGAGATTCAGCTTGAATCCCTGCTGACTACCAGGGCAAAACTGAAATAAGTAACTTGCAAAGCACTAAGCACAACACTTTTTTCTGATTTAATTTTCTTTTTTTTTTTTTGATTTAATTTTCAAAACAAAATTGTGGGGTAGAAATTACGATTACTGCTTTAAATATGAAAGATATTAATTTCTGAAATATTAACTTAGAAAGTAGCAGGGGGACCAGGTAGCCTGAATCTGTTTTCAGTTATCTAACCTCCCCTTCCAACTACAGAAACATGACTTCAGCAGATTTTTTCTTATTTTCCTTTATTTTAACGCTCAGTGTCTATTCATTATCTTTTCTTTTAGACTTCCTCACCCCTCACCTCCCGCCTTTATATGCTCTACATATATGCTTTTCGAGGGACTTCCCTGTCAACTCTTTTATGAATAGTCGGCGAAAATGAAAGCACAGAGAAGACCATTTCTCATCCACTCTAGGTACATAAGAATGCCAAAGAAAATAAAGTTCAATTCTTGCAAGTGACAACCACAGATAATAGATATGATCAAACCAGGAATTTGAGAGTGGGTTGTAAATCAAAACAACACAATATGCAATCAAATAGATAGAATAGGAATGATCAGCGTTCTTTTCATCTATATATTTATCTACTCTTAGCAAAGGCTCTGGCTCTGGGGAATTTGAGCTCCTAGAAATGCCAGTTCTCATTGCTAAGGAAGGTTGGATACTAAATATTATTTCACACACCAGGCATCAAGCTGCTAGTGTGATCCCCATGGCAAAATCTACCAAATACCAGAGAAGGCCATGATGGAAGGATGCACATTTTCCATAACAGAAAGAAAAATAACAAGGCCCCAAATGGAAGCATCTACCAGAGTAGAGGTTGGCTAGTGTTGTTGACAGGAAAAGGGTAGAAGCTGCTTCACTATAATACCATGAGAAGCTGGATGGCATTTCAATACCATGATAGTGATAATGCCATTTTAGATTTATAAAGCCCTTTTTATTTTGAAGGAGACAGACAGTGGGAAAACTGCAGGAAGCACTGTAAGTTTTACTAATTTGGTGCTAATTGCCCTGCTTCAAGACAGTTTATGGTCTGGAGAATGTAATAGGATTACATAGAGTATTTATCATGCTTTTGAATTAGCACTTTCATGATTCAGGAAAAATGGTATCTGACAGCAAATATTTGTTTCACAATATTCAGGCACATGAAACATCAAGTCGCTCTATTTTTCTAAATCAAATTAAATCTGGTTCTGAGTGTCCCCAGAGCCACTATGGGATAGCCAATATCTGTTATTATCAAGGAGTTTTCTTTTTCATTCTAGTTCTGGCTCCCAAATGGCTTATGCACTCCAATGAACATGAGCAAATGTACACACCATGCAACTACTACCATTCTTAAGACATAAAACATTTCCATCCCTCCAGCAAGTTCCCTGGTACAGATTTTACAGGGAATCTATTCGCTATACTTCTGTCCTCAGGCAATCGTTGATCTGCTTTTCTGCTACTATACATTAGCTTTAGATTTTCATATAAATGGAAAGAATATAGAATGTACTCTTCTGTTCTGGCTTCTTTTGCTTAGCAGTGTGTTTCTTTAGATTTATACATGTTTTTTGCAGGCATACCATACATACATACATCTACACACATACATCTACAGTTTATTCATTTTATTGCTGAGTAGTATATCATTGAATACCTTCATCACAATTTTTTTTATCCATTTTCCTGTTAACAGGCCTTTAGATTGTTTCTATTGTTTGTCTACTCTGAACAAAGCTGTCATTAACATTTGAATACTGGTTTTTGTGTGAATATGTTCATTTTTTTTCAATAAAAACCTAGGAATAGAATCGCGAGATCTTATGGTAGACATGTTTACTAAATAAGATGCTAATGACCACTTTTCCAAGGTGAGTATACAATTTCATATTTCTATCAGCAATATTTGGCAATTGCAGTTGTTATATAGCCTAACCAAATCATGGTATTTTAATCTTTTTACCGTATCCATTTAATCAGTGTATAGTGGTATCTCATTTGCTTTTAATTAGCTTTTTATCCATGACTAATGATGTTAAGAATCTTTTCATTTGCTTATTGTTTATCTTCTTTTGTTAAATCTGTTCAAATCTTGTGCACATTTTTGTTTTTTTATTCTTGAGATGTAGGAGTTCTTTATAGATTCTGGATACAAGTTCTTTGTCATATATATATGAACTATATATATATTCTAGTCAGTGGCTTATATTTTCATTTTTGGAATGTTGTATTTTAAAAAAGCAGAAATGTGTGTCTTTAACAAAGTCTAATTTATTAATTTTTAAAGTTACTTCTGCTTTTCCTGCTTTATCTAAGAAGACTTTGCTTCTTCCAACTTTGCAAAGATTATTCCTTTTGTTTTAATCTTGTACTATCAAAAATTGGCAGTATTTCATCTCCTTATGTCTTTGTTCCTAGTTTAATTGCCTCTTCACTTTCTAATTCTCTTGGTATAAAATTATTACTTTCTTTCCTCTTCCCTTTTTTTCTCTTCTCTTCTTCATTTCCTTTCTCTTCCACAATATTTTTAAGTACTAAGAATAGACTTGAAAACATAAATGCAAATACCTGATAATGTTGAGTAACTATGACATTCTTGAAATACATGCATAAGTGCACACACATATGATGAAATCTCCAGGTGCCAGAAACAAGAATTAAAAACTAGTGTGGTGCAGTTGTGATTAGATAGTGGGAAAAGGGAGATTTGGTGTCAATAACCCATTGTTAGTGGTTTTAGCACCCTGGTAGACACAGGCAGTAAGGACTAGGAGACAGATAGATGTATAGAGAGCTGGCAGTTGGAGTTTTGCATAGTTCTGGGAACTTGAAGAACTACATTCACTGTTAATGTAGATTGGAATAGAGAATAATGACTCACTGGAACAGGGAGAGAACAAAGATTATTGTCTGTCCATGTCTGGTCTATGGCAGGAAAAGATAATTTAAGATTTATGCCCCATTCAGGTGTGTGTTTTGAACTCATACAGCCTGTGTTGGGGAACCCAGCCCAAAACTTTAATATAAAAATTGGCTCCAAGAAGTACCTGCCAAAAACAAATGCAAACTCACTCTTGAAATATGCTTCTAAAATCTAGGTCACAAAATATACTCAATTATAACAACAATAACAGGAGCATCTGAGTGGCCCAGTGGTTGAGGATCTGCCTTTGGCTTAGGTCATGATCCTGGGGTCCTGGGATTGAGTCCCGCATCAGGCTCCCTGTGGTATATCTGATTCTCCCTCTGCTTATGTCTCTGCCTCTCTCTGTGTGTCTCTCATGAATAAATAAATAAAATCTTTTAAAAAAATAACAAAAGAGACCACTTAAATAAGCCTGTTTTAAGAGAATGTATGAGGAAATAATTGAAGTGCATTAGAGTCAACGCACAAAATAACTGCAGAATTAGTGTCATTGAAACTTGAAGTATTAGAATGGCAATCTGAAAAATATATATATTTAAGATGAATAGAGTTGAATAAAGGAATCAAACACATACAAGATACTACAGAAAAAGAATATGAAGATTTGGAAAAATAAGTTAAACATTGAGAAGTAGAAAGATACAATCACTAAACTGAAAATTCAATATATATGTGCTTAACATCAGATAAACACATGCAATTAATGAATAGAAACATGTGTCTGAGAAAAAAATCAATAATGCATCGTGAATGATAAGAGATTAAAAGTAGGAAAGCACTGTTTAGAAACAAAAGAGATAAAATGAGAATGTCCAAAATAGACCTCATAGGAATTCCAAATGGAAATACTAGAAAGGATGAGACATTGGTTATATTAATAAGAAAAAATAGCTGTCAATTTTCCAAAATTAATGAAAAAAGAATCTACAAATTCAAAAGTAAAATGAAACTGAAGAATTATAAAAATTTTTAAAAATCACAGAAAACAGGTTACTTCTAATAAACAAAATGATTACACTGAAATTGTAATTTAATTGTAATTCTCAACAGCAATAACAAAGATCAAAAGACTTTAGATGCTGAGGGAAAATAGTTGATAACTTAGTTAGCTTGAACATGTGAATGTTAAAGCCTTATGCCTACACAATGGTAACTGCATATAGTGTAACCAAATAATAGATTTTATTTAGACAATTTCTTATTCAGTTGTGATAGTAAAATTATGACATTTTCAGGAAAAGACTGTGAATTTTTCACCCAAAGATCCTTCCAGAAAAAATATAGTTCAGAAAAAAAGGGAATTGCAAACAGAGGACAGAGAGAAATAAAGAAGGTGGTTGAAGAAAGAAATAAGTTAACATGGATAGGCTGACTTCTAGACAATCATTAGCTTTGTTGAACAATAAAAAATAATGACTAATTGGACTACATAAAACTAAGGGATAACTAAAACACTAAACAGCAATTACATGAAATTAAGGGACAGGAAGTTTGGTTATAAATGTTCTAATAACCATACATAGTTCAGAGAAGGATAAAAATAGTGGTTTCCTTTATATCTTTTCAAATATGAAGAAGTGTAAAAATTTTAATGGCAATCTCAGAAGAACAGAAATAAAATATATGACCTGATTGAATAAAGGAGAAAAAAACTAGATTAACACATTAGTAGGCAGAAAGAGGAATAAAAAAATAAAAGGGAGAGGAATCCCACTAATTGAATAATTAGATAAAAATAAAAATATATCAGCAATAGGAATACATGTTAGTGAATGTAAATTGCTATAAAAGATAGTCACAGCTTCATTAGAGAAAAGAAAAATCTGTTTAACTTATTGCTTTATCTCCTGAATCCAGAATAAGGCCTAGCATTTAGAAGGAGGCTAAACAATGCTTAGTGCTTATTGAAATAATTAAAAATCAAATTGAAATCCTATTATATTCTGTTTGCAAGAGACATAGTTAAAGCAAAACAAACAGACAAAATATAAAACAGGATAAAAGTAAAGGACAAGTAAAGGACTCACCAAATTATTACTAATAAAAGGGAAGCTTATGTAGCTATATTAAATAACGCAAAATACAGTTAAAATTTATTAGAGGCGAAAGCATCATTAGGGATAAAGTATGACTACATATATTAATCAGACAGGATAGGTTTTGCTACAGTAAAAAATGAACCCAATATCAGTTGTTTAACATGGCTTGCTCACATTTTATATCCATCATAAGTTAACGTGGTATTCAATTCTATATAATCCTCAGGATCCCAGGCTGACAGAGTCTCCATTTTTCTGAGGCAGCTCCATCAGAAGTACATAGCCTTTTTTGCCATGGAATCATAAGGTCTCATGTAATGAACTAAATGTTTCATCCTGGAAGTGACATACACTTCTCCTCTCATCTTATTTTGTGTAAATTGGTTCCCTGGTCTTGCCTTACTGCAAAGGAGCAGGTAAGTATAGTATTCATATGTATACAGAAGGCAAGGACTATATATGGGTGAGCACTAGAAATCACCATTATAATGATAAAAGTACAAAACAAAACAACAAAACAAACAAAAAACAAAAAAACACAAAAAAATGATAAAAGTACACATCTAAATTTTTATGCACCTAACAACATGCCCTTATATAAGGTAATATTTAATACATTTTTTAAAAATGTCAAATATACTATCACAGAAGGGCATGTTAACACACATGCCCTTCAGTAATTACCATTAATTACTGAATAGACAAAAATTAATTACTATTAATTACTGAATAGACAAAAATTAGTAAGAATAAAATATTCTTAAAACACAATTAAATATTTGATGACTCAATTAACAATTAGATCTAAAATGTCAAATATGCTATCACAGAAGGGCATGTTAACACACATGCCCTTCAGTAATTACCATTAATTACTGAATAGACAAAAATTAATTACCATTAATTACTGAATAGACAAAAATTAGTAAGAATAAAATATTCTTAAAACACAATTAAATATTTGATGACTCAATTAACAATTAGATCTAACAGACATATATGGAATTCGGGACCTAACAGAGAATACTCATTCTTTGCAAATATATAGGTTTTGAACGAATTATATTTTTAAACTAGAATTTTATACCCAGTGATAATATCCTTCCAAACAAGATAAATAAAGGCTCATCAGACATTTAAAAACTGAAAAAAATGTATCACTACCAGACCTATACTATAGAAATGTTAAATAATAGCCTACCAATAAATGGAAAATGATATCAATGGAAATACAGATCTACACAAAGGAATGAAGATCAATGGAAATGGTAAATACATTGGTAAATACATACATTCCTCTTTAATTATTTACCAATGGTAGTTTAAACAAAAATACTTATAAAGCAGTATGAAACTTTTAATCTATATAAAAGTAAAATGCATGACAATAAGAACAGAATAATCTGGAAGGGATAAATGAAGTGTACTATTCTTTCAGTCTTACACTATACTGTGAAGTCATATAATATTTAAAGGTAGATTGTAATATGTTAAAGATGTGTACCATACACTCTAAATTTACTAAAATAGTAAAGTTAAGAATTATACCCAAAAAGAAGATAAAATGGAAGCATAAAAATATCACCTAACCCAAAAAGGGGCAGAAAGAGGGGAAAAGCAAGAAAAAATAGTTGAGATCTATAGAAAAAAAAATAGCAAGGTGATGGAAACCTAAGTGTATCCATATTCACATTAAATGTGGTGGTGGGAAAGCAAAGTGGCATGACCACTTTGGAAAACTGTTTGACAGTTCATTAAAAATTTATACACACATACCTCGGGATCCAACCATTTCACTCCTAGCTATTTATGTAAGAGAAATAAAAGCATATATTCATACAAAGAACTATTTAGAAATATTTATAGCAGCTTTATTTGTACTAGTCTTAAGTGGAAAGTACCCAAATATCCATTATCAGATGAGTGAATAAACAAACTGTGGCATATTCATACAATATAATGCTCCTTATGAATAAAATGGAATGGACTACTGATACACTCATCAATATGGATAAATGTCAAAATAATTACGTGAGTGAAAGATCTGAGCCAAAAACAACACCTTCTATCTGATTTAATTTTTGTAAATTTCTGCAAAATGGAAACTAATGCAGAGTGACATTAAGAAGATAAGTGGACGCCTGGAGGTGGGTGGTAGGTGGGAAGAAGTGAGAGGCACAAAGTTGGAGGACGATAATATATCCATTTTCTTGGTTATGATGATAGTAACAGATCCATATATATGTCAAAACTTAAGAAAGTGTACACTTAAGGAAACCTGGGTGACTCAGCAGTTGAGCATCTGCCTTTGACCCAGGGTATGATCCTGGAGTCCCGGGACTGAGTCCCACATCGGGCTCCCTGCATAGAGCCTGCTTCTATCTCTGCCTATGTCTCTGCCTCTCTCTCCTCTGTGTGTGTGTCTCTCATGAATAAATAAATAAAATATATATAAAAAAGGAAAGTGTACACTAAAATATGTGCAATTTATTCTGTAATAAACTTTTTTTTAATTCCCAGTTTCTACCCCTTAAAAATTATGACCTAACTCTATGCTGTATACAAGAAACTAATTTCAAATATAATGTCATAAATGTCATGGGTCAATAAACTATGGCCCATGAGCCAGTCACTGTTGTAATAAATAAGATTTTATTCCAACATAGTAATTAACATATTCATTTACATATTATTTATGACTGCTTTGATGTTGTAATGCCAGAATTGACTGGTTTTGACAAAGACCACATGGACCACAATATTTTGTGGACCACCAATTGGACTGCCAATATTTGCCATCTGACTCTTTAAGAAAAAAGTTTGAAGACCAGTGATGTATGTAGGTTGAAAGTAAAAATGGAAAAAAGATATGATATGAGATACTATTTTTTAAAAGCTGGAGAAGTTATGTTAACATTAAACAAAATAGATTTTGTACTTAAAACACTATGAGCAACAGAGTTATATTACATAATGACAAAGGCTGAATTCACCAATAAGACTCTACAATACTAAATAATTATGAACCTGATAACGATGCTTCAAAATACATGTAGCAAAAGCTGACAAAAGTAAAAGGAGAAACTGACAAGTCCCACAATACAGTTGGATATTTCAATACTCCTCTTTTGTAATTGATAGAACTGGTAGATATAAAACAAAACATTTTCTTAAAGTATTTGACAAATCATTCCAAAAGTGCTTGGCATCTAAAGGTTTCTTCTTATATCATGTTCTGATATCAAGTGACATACTTTGAGAATTGCTGAATGTTGAGAAACAAAAGCTCAATTTTTTTTAAATCTATTTGTTTTGTTTTCTTCTGTTTTAACTGCATGTTACTATTTGAGTTAAGAGCTTGTTTAAATTTCCATTTCTGGCAGTGTGGTGGAGTACATAACCAGAAAATCCTCCTGTTGCAAAACACCTAGAAATGCTGGTGAAAATAAGAATTTTAAAATACATAGTTACCTCACAAAATAAATAAGGGAAATCTCCAGGAGCTACAAGGAAGAAGATGAAAATTCTACAGTTGTATTTGAAGTGGGATTGGAATTGGGTTAGGTGTATAGGTGTCAAGCAGACGAGATTTGATAACCATGCAAGAACAGGAGATAAGACCTACAAGCCTTCAGAAAACAATGAGTTACTATTGAGTCACAAAACGCCACATCCTGATTGAACTGGTAGAGTAGAAGTTATTTAATCAACATCATGAGAAGAAGATAAAACAGCTTTTGTATTTTTACCTGGAATTTAGAGGAGATGGTCTCTCTTAATCATATGTATTTGAGGTTTGACTATACACTACCTGCATTTTCAAGAAAACACTGAAGTAAAAATTAACAAAAGTTCCAGGTTAGAAATACCGAGGCACTGGTGAAAACAAACACTAAATCTATTTCTCGGGACACATTCTAACTCCAGACCTTCTAGAATTTTCACAAATGAAAAAGCCCCCAAAATTTTGACTATTGAATAAAAGATGTACTCACAATCAGGGCACCTGGGGCTCAGTTGGTCAAGCCTCTGCCTTCAACTCAGGTCTTGATCTCAGGGATTGAGCCCTGCATTGGGCTCCCTGCTCAGTGGGGAGTCTGTTTCTCCCCCTCCTTCTGACTTTCCCCTTGCTGTGCTCTGTCTCTCTTTCAAATAAATAAATAAAATCTTTTTAAAAAATTTAAAAAGATGTGGTTCACAATCCAAAATTATAAAGCTCAAAAAAGCTGAAAAGCAGAGGGCAGACAAAATAAGTAGTAGTAGGTTAGTCTCCCAAACACTTGACATAAAGCTTCCATGGACTATTTCAACTGAGGGAAAAAAATACCACATTTAGTTAACTTAATCTGATCATTGTTTATTTCTCTTGATCTATACTTTTTAGTTTCATAAAGGTCACTGCTGTCACAAAATAATAAAATTTTTAATTCACAAAGAATATGTAGACTTCATGATCATGTATTTCAAAGTTGGGATCTGACTCACTGAATAATTTCACATGTAGTTTTCTGCTTAACAATATAATTTCTACAGAGCTCTAATTCTTCCATTTCTCTTGTTCTTGAGGTACAATAATTTCAATCAATATCACATCTAACTTGAAAATAAAATTGCATAAATATAGAGGTCAGTATTAATCTATGCTAATGCAGGAACTAGAATTTAATTTTTAGATTACTCTTTCCAGATTAAGCTTCAGTGTTTTTAAAAGCATGTGTAGAATATGTGCATGTGTGTCTTACATATGATTGTGTGTATGTGTTGTGTTTTACAATGTCTATTTAAAGATTAGATTTTTAAAAATTTTTAATAGGGGAGGAGAGGGGCAGAGGGAGAGGGAGAGAGAGACTCTCAAGCAGGCTCCACTCCCAGCACAGAGCCCGACTTTGGGCTCTATCTCACAATCCTCAGATCTTGACTCCAGCCAAAATCAAGAGTTGGACACTTGACTGACTGAGCCACCCAGGTTCTCTTATATTTTTTTTTAAATGAGAAGATCCATATAAAGCTCTTAGCAAAGTAATTATCTTTTTAAAATAGATTTTATTTATATATTTAAGAGACTGAGTGAGAAAGTACAAGCAGGAAAAGGAGTAGAGGGAAAGAGAGAAGCAGACTGTCCTCTGAGCAGGGTGCTGGACATGGGGCTAGATTCCTGGAGTAGGAGGCAGACTCTGAGGGCAGATGCTTAACTAACTGAGCTACCCAGGTGCCCCTAGATTTCTTTCAAAAAAGGAGGTGTCTGGAGGACCAAATAAAATTTGGGAAAGAAATTTTTATCTCATTTTATTTGTATTCAATAGTCAAAATTTGGGACTTTTTAGCTTGTCAACAGTCCTTTTCTTTTGAAAGCCTAGTTTGCAAGGTATTATTTGTCTAAACCCATTTATGTTCTGTATGAACCGTGAGATGATTGGTGCAACTTGGCAATGACCTTGCCTATTTTATATTAAGCACTGAACATTACCTGCCTATTTTATATTAAGCACTGAACATTAACCTGCATGTTAAGTGGATTTAGCATTGTTTTGTGACTGATTTCTTTTTCCAGTGGTGCTCTAATTGCAATTCATACTCAGTCTACTGCTCTGACAACTAATGTGATTTCAGTAGTTTCAATGACTTCATACATTATTTTCTGTGAACACAAGGAATCTTGGCAAAGAAGCAAAGTAATACAAAGACAAGTTTTGCGCAGGCACATTTCTGGAAACTATATATTCAGGAAAAAGAATCAACTAAATCCACCATGGTTCCCCTACTCTACCCCAAACTATAGTTTGGAATGACCCTCTAGTAATAAAGGGGGTAAAAGGAGGGGAACGAGTTCAATCTTTGTACAGATGTAGTTTGAATGGAATCAATCCAGGAACACTTGAAGCTTTATGGGAGTGATTATGAAGTTGCATTTTAGTAGAGACAAAGAGACTGTCAAATCTGAATTTCAGTTATTCTTATTCACCACTGAAAACCATGAAGTGCTATACAGGGTAACTACATGGCTTAGGCTTTCACATACTCTAATTAAGGCAAACTATACCTTTTAAAAACAATTTATGAAATTTCATAACAGCATAAGTCAATGATGACTCTACTAGGGCATTATGAGTGGGATTAGCCCAGGTTGAATTGTAGGATAGATGAAGCATGATTTCTGATGCCTAAAGCACTCAATTTCTAGGACCCTCCATGTAAATTAATCCTTCCAAAGAGCCCTGTCCACCAATGCTTTTCCAATCAACCTCATTCATCAAAACTTGCTGGCTTATTTCATGAGTCTTCATTGTATACTTCCAATATTTCAGTCTTTGGGTAAAATACACTGAAATTATAACAAAGGGAAGACACAGGCAACTGAGCAAGAATTTATAATAATGACAGATCACTGCTTTGATGTGTGGGGTGCTCTGAGAACATTTAGGAAGGGCCCCATATGTGTCTTAGAAGATCAAGGAAGAACTCCTGAGGGAAGAGACATTTGGCTGAAATCTGGAGTAGAAGTTAGCCAGCTGGAATAGAGGGCAAGGGAGTTCCAGGTAGATGAGAGGCCCTGGCATGTTTAAAGGATAGTGGCTCCTGCTTGGTGTTCATCAGAACACCCCAGGTCCCCCTTTCAGAAATGCTTGGCAGCTGTTATTTACAGAAATACAAAAACCATTCTGAAGAGTGCTTTTTATCAAAGGGGTTGAAATTTAAGTTCCAAATTTCATTCCAGGGACTAATCCTCCACAGTTAATACAGACCATGGAGATAGAATCTTCCTTTGTGAGTCATTTCTAGAGTTCATTTGTTCCCTCTTTCAGCAAACATCCAATAAACTTCTCCTCAGTGCCAGACCCTGCCAGACACCAGGGCTAAACAGATTGGGTTAGGATAAGCTTCAGTAGAAATGATCATTGAATATTTGTCACTTTTTAAATCAACTTCATTTGTTTAGAACATTTCAAAAATAGTTGTTCTTATTACTAAAATTCTTTTCAAATGATTTGTCCATTTTATTTCTATCATATAAAACGCTCATTTGTGTATTCATTCTTTCAACAAATATTTAGTAAATACTTATTATGAAAGAGGATGATTTCATCTTCTATGGACCTCATAGCCTGTTATGGGAAACTCATGTAAATCAATAAGTATAGTGATTAGCAATTGGTTATTAATTAATAATGAATATAATAAGGGCTGTCATTAAAACTCTAGAAAGGCTCTATGAGTGCTCAAAGGATAGTATGTCTTACCTCCATCCAGAGAAGTTATGGAGGGCTTGCCTGGAAAAGATAACACTTACTTTGTCTAAATAATACCAATTTTTTGTTTCTGTCAGGATTGTAAAAGGGAGGATCAGCAAAGAACTGGTTTAAGTATTGGCTAATAAGAAATGGACAGAATGAAGGCAACAAGTGAGTAAGGAAAGATCATAATGGGATAGGAAACTATATGTGCAGAGATATGGAAATGAGGGGCATAAAATAGTTTGACATGACTGAGTCATATGGGTAGGTGGTAAGAGGTGGTGGTGCATGTGATTGGAGAAGTAGTCAGGGCTGCATAATAAAGCTCATTTAATCCTCAAAACCATCAAAAGTAATAAGCACTATCATTATCTAAATGTCAGCTCAATATTTCCATTCTGAAAGTCTACTTGGCCTTTTAAACAACATGTACAAAACCAAACTCTGATCTTGCTCCCCCCACCACCTGCTGCTTCTGCAGATTTCTAGAACTTAGTAAACAGCATCTTCATATGCCCAGTTGCTCAGGTTAAAATCATTCTTCACTCCTCTTTTCTTCACATCAGGTATCTTAACTGTCTCTGAACCCTACTGATTCTACAGTCAAAATCCACCCAGAATTCAGCATGTCCCACCACCTCCTGGCCCTAGATACTATCATCTCTAGTCTAGATAACCACTGTGGCCTGTGAAGCTGTCTCTCTACCTCTGTCCTGACTCTAACTCTTATCCCCTTCTTTTCTCAAACCAATCGTCAGAAAGACCCTTTTAAACTCCAAAATCATATCGATTTGTTCAAAATCTTGAATTAGCCTCCCATTTAACTCAACCTAAAGAGCACTGTGGTACAAAGGATGACCAGCCCTGCAAATCTGTCCCTGCATTAGCTCTTCCTCTTCACCTCTTATAACTCTCAGTGTCCCACTTTCTCCAACCCCCTCAGGCTCCTTGCTTTTCCTGAAATTTAGCCATCTTGCTATATCCGGCTCTTCTACTTCCTTGCCACACCCTATATGTTCCCATGACTCATTCCTTCATTTTCTTCTGATCCCTGCTAACATGTCACAGTCTTGCAAAGACCTTCTCAGGCTCCCTTGTTTAAAATTGCAACTCATACCTACATTTCTGGTCTCCTTTCCCACTTTACTCTGTTCCATAGTATTTTATTCACTTAAGTTTTTAAAGTTTTTATGCACCTAAGGTTTTTATTTTTATTTTTATTTTTTTAGATTTTATTTGTAAGTAATCTCTATACCTACCTCATGTGGGGCTCAACTTTACAACTCTAAGATCAAGAGTTGTAATAAGTATAGTGATTAGTAATGCTCCACTGACTGAGCCAGCTAGGTACTCCAGAAGTTTTTATTCACTTAAATTTTCATTGTACAAATCCTCTTAGAATGTAAGTTAATTTAGGGTAGAGCTATTTCATTTGGTTTGGTCACCAATGTATTCTTAGTACTTAAAACAATTTCTGACACATAATAAATAGTCAGAAGATATTTATGAAACTCGCTCAAAGTCCTACAGTGACTTGTGTGCCATGCTGATCTTGTCTGGTTATCTCACAGGTGACAAAGTTTCTCAGAACTGGAGGCTTTATTCTAGGCTACATCTTTTTTAGAAATATTAGAGCCTGAATAAGAGTGCAGGACTGATGAAGGTCAATGGTTCTTTAGGTCCCTAAAGGCACTGACTCCCTTTGTCTTGACAGGTGGTAGGATAGTGATCCCACAGAGCTGCCTCGTAGGGCTGCAGCTCCTGTCATCTCCAACCAGCCAGTCAGGGACTCTTCCTGCCTGTTTCATGCGGGGACTTTGCTTTTGCCTCCTTTTTCTCTGGGTGGGGAGTTCCCTTTGAAGCTTCAAATAGAGTGGGAAGGATGTAAAGGACTTTAGGGGTATCCATTATGAGATGGGCACCACTGGGCTAAAGGAATGCTTTGAAGACTTGCCTCTGAAAAGGTCCTCTGATGGTTCCATGGGGTTTGCCTTTTAGAGGCTCTATGGAAAAAAAAAACTTTATGATAAAAATTACCTATTCTGCTTTGACTGTTTCTTGATAAATATGTGTGAAATTTAAAATCTCATTTCAAAGGGGAAAAAGTGATCCTTGTTCAATGGAATTCTATGAAAAAAACCCAATTGGAGAGAAAGGGGATTTATCTATTGTCAATGCATCTTTATGTAGGAAGACAAGCTTTGATGTAACTGATAGCTTGGTTATATAATAGCCCATGAATACAGAAACGGCATGTGATGTATTATGCAGCACTTGAGACCAAAAGTTTGCTTCTCTTAGACAAGAATGAAAGTTCAGCCTGAAAGCTTTTGTTGAAAGAGACTTTCTTTGTAATAAATCAAGAGGACCTGTTAAAGTTATCTTCAGTAGGCACCTCATATACACTTCGGGGAAAAAAAATGTTAACTCATTAAGTTTAATGGCCCCCAAAGCATCCTATGATGCTACAGAAGCTAAACCTTTAACAAAGAACTTCACTTCTAAGGAGGTAAGTATTGAACCTACAAAAGAGAAATTCTTTAAAGTGGAGATTAGAAAGCTGAGCTATTATGAAAGAGCCAGAACAGAAGCTAAGTCATTCTTCACTAAGGGCAGTTAACAATTCCAAAGATGGATACTACAAATTGTGTATACGGAGAAAATCATTTCATAATGATCACCTGGCAAAAAAAAAAAAAAAAAAAAAGAATCGTCAAAGATCATATCCCCAAAATGGGTCAGGAGAAAAAGAAAGCTGCTTAAATTGGGAAGCTCTGTAAGAACATCTGCATGTGCATGTGTGGGTATGTGCATACGTGTGCTGCACAAGCAAAAAATATTCATCCTGGAAATGGCATGAATTCACAGAAACAGCAATGTAGCACAATAAATGTGTGGGAAACAACACTAGGGTCTTCAATTAGTAGCATGCAAATAAAACACTAAAGAATTTCTAGTTCTGTGATCATGATTTTGGTATAGAAAATGTAAAACTAAATGCAAACGTGAGGCATGACTGCACATAAAGGGACGCAATGCTTTCTGAACTCCACATTAAATGCAAAATTCCACATTAAAAGCGGTTAGCTCAGTGCCTGGCTTATAGGAATAGTTCAAACACCGCTAGATAGTAAATAGTGAAGAGGAGAGATTTCATAATTACTATTATTATTAGCCTACTATAGACCAAGCTTTGTGTTAGCAGATTTACATGCACTATTTGACTTAGCTGCACATATAAAGGTTAAAAAGACAGAATGAAAAATTCTTTCAAAGCAAAGTTGAATACCAACAAATTAAAATTTCAAGGAAGCCAGATATGAATCAAAAAGATGCAATTCCATATTTGTCTACAGATAATAATACCTTTCACCTGACCATCCAAAACCACCAAAGTGAATGAGGCATCAGGCAAATATATGGCATGGCTTACATCAAATCCTTTTTCTAAATAGTTCAGATGTTTGTCTTCCTAATTTATTTTGGCTGGACACTTACTTCCAGTTCTTTTCCCATCTTTTCTTCTGTCACTGAAACTCAAACTCCCACCCATCATTCAGAGACATACTGCTTGTCTCCTTCGTGTCCAAATTATTTGCAAAGATGCTATAATTTAGTGTGGGTGACTTGGGGGGGGGAGTGCTACAGTTAAAATTATTGCTTGCCTAAGGTTTCATTTTGGGATCCTGATAAGTCATTTCGAATGTGAGCCGTGTCGAGTACATTTCAATTTATTACTTTTTCTAAGTGAACTAATCTAAATTAAAATCTCACCGAATCAATACCTCATTTTTATCATAGAGCATTCAGATTCTACCTCCCAATCATTCATCTATCGTTCACTGTGGTTCAGAAATTTCTAACAATGAGGAGCTATTTCATATCATATTATGGAAATGACACATCTGTACCCTGTTGTTTCATATATATGAACCCAAATTCACAGTAAATGTTGCCTTGCTCTAACCACCTCATTTTATTTATTCTGTAGAACATTCCCATAACCCCTATCATGAGGATTATCTAATGCTTATTATGTGTTCATGACATGCATGATTACAATCTGAAAACTGTCACTAAAACTGTCTCATTTGTTTGGCTTCAGTTCCTTATTATAGTAATAGCCACCAGCCTAGACAAATGGGGGGGGTTATTTTCAGGTTTTTCAAATGCTATTCAGTGCCCTTCCCCCAATATATTTATTTTGAGTATTTCCTTTTGGTTTTTAAAGATCTAGTTTTGACGTGGAGATATTGCAAAGATTTTTAATGCACATGCCGTTCCCCTAATATATTTTCATTTCTGGTGACCTAGAAAAGAACAGAAGCAAAAAAAAAAAAAAAAAAAAAAAAAAAAAAAAAAAGGTGCAAGGGGAATCTATTCTCATGACAGAGTGTTTAAAAAAAAGCTTTCAAGGGATTTATTTAGTCAGGTCTCGTCTTTTCCATTATTCTTTTATGTTCCACTTGTATTGCATAGTCTATGGCCAATCCATAAAAGAATAATAAAAAAAGCTCCATTTTATGCAACCACGTACTAGCATGTCTTCATAAAATAGGTGATGCATATATTTTATGCCCAGAATTCCAAATGGCTACTCATATTTCTTTTCTCTCTCAGCTTTCAAGGTTGGGTTCATAGTTTTCCAAGAGCAAAAGATCTTCAATGTATTTGTTTCATGAGGGCAGGGATTATGTCTGTCTTGTTCACTGCTTATTTCCAGAACCTAAGATGAGTTCTGGCACGTAGTAGGATATCAATATATGTTTAAAAATAATCTCTTCTAACTATCTACCATCAGTCAATACCTGAAACAGGTATCCCTGCCACTCTCATTGCCTAAAATCCTGAGAAATATTTGCAGTGAGACATTCCAATTTCCTTATTATATATAAACACATAGTTTTTAAGAATGGTAATGCACTTGCCACCTTAAGAAAAAATGAAAGAGAACTCTTAAGTGTCATGGCTTAGTGGGAGCCTGCCATATGTAATCCAAAAAAAAAAAAAAGAAAGAAAGAAAGAAAGAAAGAAGGAAGGAAAATTAAAACCTAAATAGTGAAGAGGAGAGCCATCAAGGATCGTGAGGGTTACTCAGTAAGT
This sequence comes from Vulpes vulpes, assembly GCF_048418805.1. Classification (NCBI taxonomy): domain Eukaryota; kingdom Metazoa; phylum Chordata; class Mammalia; order Carnivora; family Canidae; genus Vulpes; species Vulpes vulpes. Next base: position 20,453,133 of record NC_132792.1, on the reverse strand, counting down.
TCTATGCTGACTTGAACATATACTATCTATGCCTCTGTGCTATAGTCTCTAGAAAACTAAAGAGGATGTATGTTTCTTAAATTGGAAAGGATGAAAAGAGAGTCACTGACTTCAAGATGCTCATAGTCCAGTTGAAGACAAAGCACACAGACATTTATTTTTAAAAGATAAGTGGGAATACAAGGCTAAATATGATAGATGCCTAGTAAAATGTAGGGAAAGATCCTATTGGATTAGGATGGTCAGGTGGGTGTGGTGCCTCTAAGGTTCTAGACAGGCTCTAAGTCCTGAAGAAAAGACAAAGTTTATGAAATTGGAGAGGAGGGATATAGGGATGAGGAAAGGAGAGAAAGAATGGAACTTTTTTGGGGAAGGAAGATGTCAGCTAGTGATGTTTGGATATAAGAATGAGTACAATACTAGCTAGTCATGTTCAGATACAACAACAAAGATCATGCAGGTTTGCTCTGAAAAGTAATCAGTAAAATAGTTAGGTGAGGTTTTATGCAAATATAAGTCATAATGAGAACTGGATAGAATCAGAGTCTTTCCAAAATACACAAATGATGATGTTCAGACACAAGACTATATCTGATTCTCAACTGCAAATGAATTATTTGGCCCAAATGTTGGCTGAGAAATTATATTCACCAATGAAAATAAAGGCCAAAAACTAAATAGAGATGTCGCACTAGTGCCCTAGGAAACAGATGGACTTTGGAGAGTTGTTCTCTATGGTCCAGGCACCACTCTTTTTGTAAACTGCCAATAGCAGAAAGTGAATGAGAAGGGAATTGAAAGCAGTAGGCAGAGGGCAATGCAGGAGAGTGTGTACCTGGTGACTTAGGCTTGAGTACAATCCAGGGCAACCATGCACAGTATCCCAAGTGTTTCTCAACCAGGAAGCCACAGGTACTCACCTGCTGTCTCTGTAAGGTGACTTTACACTTGATGAAAATGTATATTCAGATCTAGAATGGAAGCAGGAAGAAGGAGAGAGCTGGCTTTCACAGAAGTGTAGCAGATGGTGTTTTGTCTGTCCCTGAACATCAGGGCATCTTGCCCTGATTGTCACTATGGAGCCACCATAAGATTTCACCTGCAGAGAAGAGAGGACTGCACTCAGGTTTCCACTGAGAAATGTAGTAACATCTAGGAGCTCCATCTGTGGCAGATACATCAAGACCAGGTCAAGACCACACATCCCATTTTTAGAAATCTATCTAAAGACATGTACTACATGAACAAGTTTATAAATGGGAGGAGGGATTTAAATTAGGAAAAATTTGCTAACAACTAAAATATCCATCAGTAGGAGCTTTGATAAGTAAAATGGTATTACAGATATGCACTGGAGTAGTGAGTATGTAGCCTGTATAAGAGGATGACAGTCTATAAGATGTCAGTCAAAGTTCTTCAAAAAACCAAACAACAAAATAGAACTCCTTGTTCAAATACACTTCAGAAAGACTAAGTTAAATGAAGCTAAATGGATATTGTTACTGATTTCTGAGACCCATTAACACGGGAAGGTACCCCATGATTCTCCTGGTTGAAGATAGAATAGCTTTGCTGGTATCACCAATTTCCTTAGGGGTGGAGGATACCCTGCACAGTATTTTGAACACTATGAAGAAATCAAGAATTACTGAAAGTCTGAGGTTGGGCTTTATACCTTACTTTGATTCGTTTCTTAGTCTTGATGGGGAAGAGTAAAAGTAGTACCCTCTGCAGAAGTCAAGGGTAAGAAAACTTTGTATTTGTCAAATTCTTAATAACTCTGGTTAACTCTGGTGTTCAATTCTGGTGTAAACAGTCATTTTTAAGGATACCATTTACAATTTTTAAAATTAATGTGAAAAAAATGTATTCTGGGCAAGAGCAGCAAATTTTATTTAATCAGCATCCCATCCATCACTGTATAATGTATGCAGTCTCTGTAAATGCACAGGAAGGTGTGCAAAGTAGAGCTGATGAATTATGGAAACATTATACCTATGCTTAGTGCATTAAACATATTCTGCTAACCCTTCCCCTCAACCTCCCAACTGATATGGCCCAAATAATCATAGGTAAACAAAGCCCTTTAATCACCTTTAATATTCAAAAAAGAGAACACAATTAGCTAATATGCATAACAATTTTAAATATGATCACATTTTCCTGTATACTAAACTCAGCTGTATTATTATTTATACCAAGTCTGTTAACTAAGGGAAAAAAATGGAAATTTGCTCCCGACTGAAGCTCCTATTAATTTTACATATTGTATATCTTATCAAATTGAATAATTAAAAAGTAATTCATAAGTTCAGTGCTTCCATCATCAATAATGTGGATGACATTTATCATCCAAAAGGAAATAATGGGCACCTGGAACCGGAAGAGTTTTAATTCTCCAGTTGGTTATTTGAAATTAAACTAAAAGAAAGGCTCCTATTTATAATCAAGCTATCTGAACAAATCTATGTAAATTACATACAAACACAAAGTAGTGGTCATTTATTTACCATATGAGTGCATTTTTCAGTGCTCTACTAAATGAATAAATTATTGAACTCCAGATTAAAATATCTTGTTTCGATAATTTGATTTTTTATAGCTTGTGATTTTGAGAAATTATTTAATGAGTAATTGCTTAACATTCCATTTGCTGTTTTCTGATCTCCAAAATGAACCTACTATTTATCAAGTATTTACTATGTGTCAGGCACTGGGTTGATCCTTTCATACTCCTTACCTCATGTAAGCTTTATGATAACTATTATATTATATTATATTATATTATATTATATTATATTATATTATATGAGTTAACAAATAAGGAAACTGAAATCCTGAGAGGTTAAGGAGCTTTTCCCAGCATGATTCAGAGAATAAGCTATAGTCGACAGAATTTGAACCTAGGCTTATGAGGCTTCTTATTGGCAAAATGCTTTGGAGTGTCCCCTCCTGATGATAAAGGATAAAAATGTTTGCCCTACCCATGGCCCAAGTCTGTATGAGGCTTGTAGCATACTCTTTCCCAAAGATGGATGTACTGATATGTATTCCATTCTACATGCTTTTCTTAAATGTGATGTTGATAATCCTCCACTGAGAAACAGTCTTTGTTCTCCTCACTGGATTGAATTCTAATTTCCTAGACCAAAAGAATACAAGAGACGTAACACTAATGACTCCCGAGGCTAGGTCATAAATGGCACAATGACCCTATTGGCTCTTTCCTTCTCTTGGACTACTTGCTCTGGGGGAAGCCAGCCACCGCATTGGGAGGACAGTCAAGCAGCCTGAGAGAGAATTCCACATAGAGAAAAACAGGCTCCTGGCCAACAGCCAGCACCAACTTGCCAACTATGTGAGCTCTTTGGAAGCAAATCCTCTAGATTTAGTTAAGCCTATGGATGACTGCAACCCCAACCCAAATCCAATTGCAACATGAGGGACCTCACACCAGAATCACTTTATCCAAACCACTCCCAAATAACTAAGCACAGAGAGCAGGAGAAATAATACAGGATTATTATTGTTTTAAGCTATAAAGTTTTGGGATGGTTTGTTACATAGCATAGACGATCGAAGGCTCAAAAAAAGTATGTATTTTAAGCTCTATAAACTGTATATGAATCACTTATAAATCCAAAGCCTGCTTTATAAATGCAATTGGGTGTATATATTCTGACCTGGGAAATTTAAGTAGATACGCACTTTTTTTTTTTTTTTTTTAGATTTTTTTTTCAATTTTTTTTTTATTTATTTATTTATGATAGTCACAGAGAGAGAGAGAGAGAGGCAGAGACACAGGCAGAGGGAGAAGCGGGCTCCATGCACCAGCAGCCCGACGTGGGATTCGATCCGGGGTCTCCAGGATCACGCCCTGGGCCAAAGGCAGGCGCCAAACCGCTGGGCCACCCAGGGATCCCTAGATACGCACTTTTAACCAAATAATCTAGATTGTGGCTGTGACACAAACCATCTAAACCCCAATTTGCATCAAGTTTACTGTAATGGTATTAGAATAGCAGTCTGTTAAATAGACTTCCCATCAGGCAACAACTCTGGAAATGGAGAAAATGCAAACAATATGTTTCACTTATATTTTACTTCACAGCTCATAAACACCTTTAACAAACAGTATCTCAGAAACTGATTTACCGCAAAGCTAAGGAAGCTTTGGTTTCTGGGCACCTGGCAGGTACAAGTCCCTTCCACGACCCTAGCAATGGGTTCTCATGCTCTGTGCTTTTGTAAAATTTGCAAAAGTCAGTATTTTAACTGCAATTTGTTACAATCTCTCTTTACCTTCTCTCACATGTCTCTTCTTAGCCACTTTCTTTGCAGCTCTTTTGACATCTGGCTAAAATAAACTTGAACTGGATATACAGTTTTTATAATGTATTGTGATTTCTTTTCTTATTCTAAATTTCCACATTTATACCTAATTTTGTTTTTATAATTTAGTAATCCTCTTTTTTAACCAGGGTACCTCAAGTTCTATAAGTTTCAGGCCCCATAAAACCTGGTAGGGATCTGGAGGGTCACTTGCACTTCAATGTTCATAGCAGCAATGTTCATTTCCACAATAGCCAAACTGTGGAAAGAGTGGAGATGTCCATCAACAGATGAGTGGATAAAGAAGATATGGTATATTTATACAATGGAATATTACTCAGCCATCAGAAAGGATGAATACTTATCATTTACATCGACATGGATGGAACTGGAGAGTATTATGCTGAGTGAAATAAGTCAAACAGAGAAACACAATTATCATACAGTTTCTTTCATATGTGGAATATAAGAAACAGCACAGAGGATCATAGGGGAAAGGAGGGGAAACTGAATGGAAAGTCATCAGAGAGGGAGAAAAAACACAAGAGACCCTTAATATAGGAAACAAACTGAAGGTTGCTGGAAGGGAGGTGGGTGAGAGGATAGAGTAATTGGGTGATGGGCATTAAGGATGGTACATGGTATGATGAGCACCGGGTGTTACACGCATCTGACAAATTATTGAACACTACGTCTGAAACTAATAATGTACTATATGTTGGCTAATTGAATTTAAGTAAAATTTAAAAAAAAACTGGATCTGCCTTGATCACTTTGCATTACAACCACAATAGCTCTGTGAGGTCATTAGGGGACATGCTATTATCTCAACTTTATAATGAGAAAACCGAAATTTTGAAATTGCAAATGAATTATCCAAGGCCATGTAGTTAATAAGAAACCAAGAGAGAGCTCAAACCCCAGACCTCTGATTCCTGGTTCAGTGCTCTTTCTACCAACCCACCCTTCTGGAAGTACCTAGCATCTCCAAATCTCCTTCCCTTAATCTCTTATCAACTGACCTATCCTGTGTCCCATTCTTTTGCATCCTGGTCTCTCCTATGATTCATATGATAATATAATTCATTTTCAATTTATGACAAATAATTGGAAACACTATCATTCAAGAGCTGCCTTCAAAGTGTATAACCTTAGAAATGACCGGGGTAAGGATTTCAGGTACAAAGGCAGTCTCTAATAGGTTTCACTTCAAGTGTAAGACTTCTCCCAGTGCTCTCAAGTCACATAATCCAATTGTACATTGGACTAGGAAAAGGAATTCTAGGATACAAGTGTAAAGAAAGAAAACTTGATGACACTAGGCTGTTCTTTCCTGCAAGAATCGCAGAAGACATGGGATGAATGCAAATGGCATGGTTGATATCATCTAGATCCTGCTTCAGGAAACTACCCTCAGCTTTGTACACCATTAGTCTGTCCAACTGTTTCCTCAATGAGTGTCTCGCCTCCTTCCAGCCCAAAGTATCATCACTCTGCTTCTCCTCAGAAGGGGAGTCCCCACATTTCTGCCTTCCAGGGAAAGCATAGTCTGTCTTGAAAACTGAATTACCTCACTGTGGCCTCTGAGACCTTTTACAGAGCTAACAGATCAGAACCCTACTGACTCAGAAGTGGGAAGAAATAAAGCATTCCCAAGGACGAAACTGAACACTCGAGTAATTGATTTCAATTAGTTGTAAACAGTAATAATGAATGCTCAAAAGATCTCTTCCCCAAATGTCCTTCAGCTAATAATTTATTTCTACTCCTTTCCCTCTTTGGAGGCAAAACTTTAATGGACTTCTTTTTTGCAGGAATGTTAATAGAACAGTTAATATGCAGATGAAGTGACGGAGTCTCCTTGACATATGTATCTGGTCTCCATTTGGCAGAGATGGGAGGGAGGGAGAGAGGAAGGGGCAAATACTTAACTGAGGATGTGGGGCCCCTCCCCCACCACACTGCAAAGTACAGGTTATGTTTCATTAAGATTATTCTATTAATTTTTTGCAAATTTCTCTCCAAAACCAGCAAATTGTGGGGGCATCTTTGGCTAAATAGCGGCTAAAAGCCACTAATGGTGTTTTGACTAAAATATCATTTCTTTTTTTTAAAAAGATTTTATGTATTTATTCATGAGAGACACACACACACAGAGAGAGAGAGAGAGAGAGAGAGAGGCAGAGACACAGGCAGAGGGAGAAGCAGGCTCCATGCAGGGAGCCCGATGTGGGACTCGATCCCAGGACTCCAGGATCACACCCTGGGCCGAATGCAGGTGCCAAACCACTGAGCCACTCAGGGGTCCCCTAAGATATCATTTCTCCATTGGATAAGACAAACAATATTTACAATATATTTTATATATTCTGTAAGATTTTAATCAATTAATCTGTTTCAACATAAACAAATAAGACATTAATTTGTCTATATTTTTTTGCTTCGGTTTATTTTTAAAATATCCTAACTGGTCTCTTTTTCTATCTCTTCTTTGATTTACCCCGATTTTCTACTGAACCACTCAATAAAACACCCATTAATCTACATATCATACCTTAATCTACATACCTTAAGCCTTCCTGTCTCTCTCATTTCTTAATTGTTTCAGGATTCCCAGTCTTGTTTCTACCAGTTTCTATTTTTAGCTTCCTCCTTTCTTTCTATAATGAGGTTTAAAATTATATTCACCAGTATTCCAGGGGGCTGCACCTGGAATATGAACAATCAGACTTGACCAGATTTCCTGAGTGCTGGAAACAGCTACAGGTCAGCAGCGTGGCTGCCAGTACCAGTGCTTTGGAAGGAAGGAGACTGGCCAAGAGAGAGAAGTGGAGGGAACAGCCCAGTGATGCTGTGAGCACTTTGTGGACCCAGACAAGAGAATCTGGGAGAACAGATTTGTGAGTGACCCCCAAGAAGACCTCAGGAAGACAGGCACAGGAAATTTTAGGATGCCCTGCTGTGACTTGCTGTGTCCCTTCTTCAAAAACACCTATAGTAAAAGAGATACATTATTTAAAAAGTTTTCCTATAACTGAAGTGTGTGTGTGTGTGTGTGTGTGTGTGTGTGTGTGTGTGTAAGTCATGTGGGGAAATGCAGAGACTGTGATAATCAGCTGCACAGTAGCCTAGAAACATTTTGGGGGACAGACCTCTCATTCCCCAGGTCTCCATTCACAGCTCTTAACCACCTTCTGCCTACTGAGCAGCCCCACCCACACCAGTAAGAAAATATCCCACAAGAGACATGAGTTGCCTTGGGCTTCATTTCTATTGAGAATCTAAAATAGCTAGAGACAGAGCATTGATGGTTCTGCGCCTACTGTGGGCAACACTGTTGTGTTGGCTTTGACTTCTGAAAGCAGGCAGGATTTCGTGGCTATGCTAAGGAAGTTGTAAGATTTAGGAGAGTGGGTATGATCAAAGCTGCCATACATGAGTGTGATACTTCTTTTCACACCCACATTGACTCCATTATTTACTTTCAAGAGTTCACTTTCTCCTCTCAGGCAAAAGGCCCATAGACCTTGTGGGCTACTCATCATAGCCTGTGCATCAATTTGACCATTTATGTTTCTAGAACAAAGCTTTCTTTTCATCAGGTTTCATGAATAAAATAGGAAGATTAGTTGTAAATGTTTATGTCATTCTCCTGACAAACATGTGTATCACCCTCTTCCTCATGATATAAAAAGTTGTTTTTACAGGAGAAAGACTTTAGGGGCACCTGGGCGGTTCAGTTGGTTAAGAGCCCAACTCTTGATTTCAGATCAGGTCATGATCTCAAGGTCATCAGATTGAGCCCTGCATCCGGCTCCATGCTCAGCAAGGAGTCTGCTTGTCCTTCTCCCTCTGTTCCTCCCCCTGCTCATGCTCTTCCTCTCTCTCTCTCTCTCTCTCTCTCTCATAAATAAATAAATAAATAAATAAATAAATAAATAAATAAATAAATAAATAAAATCTTTAAAAAAATAAATTAAAAAGACTTTAGACAAGACCCGAGCCACCTACAATGTCAGTATCAATTATTCCCTAGTTGGAAGTAAAGGACCCTATGTGTTGCTTTGACTTAAAGAACAGGAGGGAGTCTCAGCAGGTGTTTGGTTAGTGATCTTCCTACATTTGTAGTTCTAATTCTTTTTGTCAGATAAGAATCTTAACCCAGACTTTAATAAGTGAAGCAAGTTAAATGTGTGGATGATTCTGACCCCTGTCCCAGATTTGCCTTCCTTCCTTTTCCCCTCACCCCACTGCTGTGTGATCTTAGGTAAGTTCCCAAAGATCTTCTGGTTTGGTCTTGTGCCAGAGAGAAGACAGCAGGACCTGCTACATGCAGTTGGTGCTGGGTTTAGACAAGAGGGCACACGTGAAACCCTTAGCTCCTTGAGATGCCTGGAAAAGAACATGCCTAGTAAATGGTGCCATTACTGTATTATTAACAGCAGAACTAAGACTAGAGTCTTTCTCACTCCTCTTGTGGGTTCTTACATTTTCCTATATCGAAACATATACAACCAGTCTTCACTTTGCTTGGGCTTTCCTGTTGTTATTTTCACTGTTCCCTCACCTGCCAAGTCCCAGTTATAGACTACCAGCGCAGGCCCGGGCAGCAGTCCAGCCACATCACCTGCTCTATGAGACAGCAGGTACACACAAGCACACGTACAAACACATATATGTGCACAGAGGAGCACCCAAGCTTCCTTCCTGCAGGACAGGACAGGTTTAAACAGTCTTATCACTCAGTACTGTGGTATCACCCTGTGTCTGTCTCTCCCTCTCAGACTCAGCCTTTCCCTCTATGCCTTATAAAATGGGGTTTTCTGTCCCCCCTCCCTGCTCTTCTTTTTAATCTCCTCTGCTTTTTCCTCCCCTTGTTTGCCTTACAAGCTCACTCTCCCATCTCCTTGGTCTTTCCTCTCTCCCAGCCTCCTTATTGACAGATGAGCCAACTTGATTACATGCTTGGTTCTGTTCCACCAACTATATCCAGCAAGCTCCCATGGTCTTTGCCTCAATCTGGAGATATTATACAGGGACCGAGTGCTATACGGATGCTTACAGCAGTATCATATCTCACATCAGGTCTTATGGTCACAACAGGGGCACTATAGGAATAAATATGGGAGCCAGGTGCCACTGAGAGTGCCAGTACAAGGTCCCTAGTCCCCAGTCAAGGGATCCATGAGGCCCACAGTGACATACTATCTGATGAATGAATGCCATCTGGTTGCTCAAGTCTGGCCAGAAGGGCAATAAAGTCATGGTGCTCAGTATTTAATTTTAATTTCCCCTGGATAACCCAGAGTGAATTTTGTAATTTGCAATATTATAAATTTTGTCAACATGTGGGGAATTAAAACACTGTTTATCCAGTATACTCTGGCTAATCACATCCTGGCTGTCTTTCTGATTGCTGATTCATTTGGTTCATACTTACAAGGGAAGAAATGTATTCCAGAGAAAGCACTTGTCTAGATGAGCTCTGAAACCAAAGCAAAGTCTGAACCACTGAGGATAATTGGGCTCAGAGTTAAAATGTGTTGCTTCCAGGGAAAAGTAAACCTGTGGATACTGAAGGAGCTAGTTCTCACATATTACTGAGATCAAGAAATAAGTTTTGAAGAAAAACTTACTTTCCCTGATTCCCTGGTCTTCAAGGCACTTACCTCTACATCATTTCTTTCATTGGCCAAGAATAAAAATTAACCTGTCTTACCAAAAATTCTATCAAATAGGGAATTCTATTAACCAGAAATCTCTTCTGCTGGTGCTTTGCTAGTATAATTTCATATATAATTATATAATATATAACCATATAATGTGAATGTACTGTATTATAGAATTATATATTTCATATGCTATATATTACATGTCTAATATAGAATAACTGGTGCTTCATTAGCAAAGTTAAATATGTAATAGGCAATATATAATACATATAGTTGTAATACAGAACAGAGTTTGGTTAAATTATGAAGAACATCTCTAATAATTTAAGAAATTCATTTATCTAAGAATAAACAACAAATATCTAAGAAACTTCTGTGTGTGAGAGAGAACCTGCAATATCAAATTGTGTTCAGTTTGTTCCCACGGTAAGGATATTTTATTGTAATTTAATTACTTAAAGATTGGTATGCACACACAGGATCAGATTTGGTTTTTCCTTCTTGTTTCTTGAATGCTGCATAATTGAATGATAGATATGATTCCATATATTATAATCAGTGCAAAGTACATCTGTTTCTTTTGTTTTCTAGCATGTCTTCCTCCTTACTGTGGATTGTGCCCCAATTTATGTTTGGGGAACTACCTCTCCCCATTGTGAACAATAAAAAAATATATATTTAAAGGATATATATTTACTCAAATAGCTTCCGCAAATAATTCACTTGTTTTCCTTCTTGCATTGTTTATAGGTTAAGTGGTTGCCTTTTGTCTCCTCTTCAATGCATTTCTTCTTCCCCACAAATCAACGAAATTGATGCCATTGGGGTAACGTCTCTTTCAAATTCATAGTCCAAGTGGTTTATTTTCATCTCTGCCTGCCTCTCCTCTCCCTTCCTGAGTGCTCACAGTTTCCGCTGTATTTGGTTTTCTGGGGTCTCTATGACTTTTATTCTCCTCCATCAGGAGAGTAGAGAGCAAAGTAAGTTAATAGGGGTATCAGACACGTTCACTCATTAAATAGGCATCTCACTGAGGCACCCCTCTTCCATAACTATTCAGTAGATTTGGGGTTGCACCTGAGTTACCTTTCCTTCTTGAGCCAGAGACTCAGCCACCTAATGAGGCCAGCCTGAAGGACCTCATTATAATAGTGTCACCTATAACCCAAGCCCCCAGCCTGGACTCCAGAGCTGTGTCTTAGAATGAGGCGGCAGCACCATTAATCCATGGGAAAAGCGTGAAACTTTAATAACATTTGCTCTCTGTACTGAAAGTTTTACATCCCAATGACTTTTTGGAGGATTAATTACAGTTTTCTCTAAGAGCAAACTGTGGAACTCAGTGGCTTGCCTTATTTTGCTGCAGGGATGATTCTCATTTGGCTAAAATTAAGAATTTAAATAGGTGCCCTAGGAGCCCAGGTAGTTTAAGAACTCCCCAGGTCCTCTTTACAGTTGAGTTATGCTCTATGAACTCCTGCTAGAGGAACTACCTGTGACCAAAATGCTGTGGAGATTGCTTCTTTTATACACTTCCTAAATACTTCTCTTCCTCGCCTCCTAGTAAAAACCTGGCAATTAGGTGGCCTGTATCATTAGGGGGCAATGTCATCCCTGTTTAGGGATTCCACCAAGATATTTCTTCATTCATGTGTGAATAAGCCATTTTTCTCTCAATTTTCCTGATGGGATGCATTCATCCCTCTAATTCTCTCCTGCTCCCCTTTTACATATATGTCACATTGTATATTATATAAGATCCTGGAAAATGTAGAAAGCAAATGTGTATGTAGTTGCCTTGTTTAAAAGTGTCTAGTTTGGGTTAAAAGATAAATACCTCCCACTCCTCATCCTTCCAACCTACACCCTGTCTCTTACTGGGAGTGGCTTCTGGAAGCCTAAAGTAATGATGGCTCTGAAAAAGAAGTGGGTGTTCTATTTGTTCTTTGTTTTTTAAGATTTTATTTATTTATTTGAGAGAGAGAGCAAGTGGGGTGAAGGGCAGAGGGAGAAGCAGACTCCCTGCTAAGCAGGGAGCCCGACTCAGGGCTCATATCTCTGGACCCCAGGACCCTGACCTGAGCCAAAGGCAGAACCTGAGCCAAAGGCAGAACCAACTGAGCCACCCAGGTGCCCCAAGATGTGGGTCTTTTTGTATCATTTGCATCCAGTTGAAAGCTTCTTTGTGTCATCAATGAATTCCTGAAGTAAATATTGACTCTACTTAGCATTTTAGTAAAGATCTAATGATTTAAACTCCCTGCACTTAAATGTAGACTGAGCATTTAATTGTGTAACTTCGGGCAGGCCCTTTATCTCTCTGTGCCCCAGTTTTCTGTAAAATGGGAACTGATAATAATAGTACCAATCTCAGAGGCCGATTGTGAGGATTAAGGGAGGCAATCTGCAGAAAGTGCTTATCACCACCGCCGTATCCAGTTGATGTTGGTTATTAAATTGCTACAGGAGAGGCCACTGCGCTCCCTATTCTTGACTCAAACATGCAGTAAGCATCTACTGTTTAGGCTTTTCTTGTGTCTGGGTTACAGTATTGAGTAATATACAGGTCCTATCCTCAGGGAAAAAGCAGTTAGTCCAGGCAAGGCTACAGAATCAGTTATATAGCCTACAATATAGTTATAGACTGTAATAACCATTAACATTTATTGAGTCCTTAATACTATGCTGGACACTTCACATGGATTACTTTATTTAATTTTTTCAGAAACTTATGCTGGAGGCACTATTCTTTTATTTATTGTTCAAATGAGGAAATTAAGGCTTAGAAAGATTAAGTAACTTTGGAGCTGTCAGACTCAAGACGCTATGCCTTTCACCATTTTTCTTTACTGAGTGCTGACATACAAATACATGCCATGTGTTCAGAGTGCCTACACGGGAACTAACTGTGTTTTCAGAACCTATGAAGAGGAAGGGATACTTGAACTAGGTCTTGATGGAAGAAGAAAAAAGAACTAGGGTGTGGCCATAACATGACAGGATCATGGGGTACAGAGTTTGGGAAAGGGTTATGGAAGGGAAGGTCCATTGGGAATGGCATGGGACACAGTGCTAAGGAATTTAGATTCTGGTCCTGTGTTTGAGACAGGTTTTAAAGAAGTATTAACACACACACACACACACACACACACACACACACAAACACAAGAAGTATTAACACAAGATCAAAACAAAACGAAATCTTGCCAATGCAAGGGCCAGGAGAGATCCCTGGACAGAATTCATGAATAGAATAAAGGCAATGAGTCTTTGACACAGACAGGAGGTGGGCACACAGATTTAGGCAGCACGTTTATTTGCAGACTCATTTGATGACTTCCTGTCTCCCCCACCAGATTGTTGATTGTATAATTGCATTGACTATGCTAATTTTGCTCACTATTTTAATCCCAGAACCTAACATCATAGTACATAGTGTGTGTGTGTGTGTGTGTGTGTGTGTGTGTGGTGTGTATCTTGAGATTCGGGATGACTAAAAGCTCTTAAGAGGGGCACCAGACATTGTACATGGTCAGGAAATCCAAATTAAAGGATTCTTGAGCTGAACCTTGGAGGACATTTAGATATTAACAGGCAGATGATAGGAGAGAGAGATGCATTGGAGAGGAAAGGTCACTGGGCAAAGATATGGAGGAGCAAGGAGCGTGGTGCTTTCAGACAACTCCAATAGTTGGTCTGGCTAGAACAGAGTTTCTCAGTCTACAGTGCTATAGACATCGTGGCTGAATGATTCTCTGCCATGTGTAGCTGTCTTGTGCATTGTAGGATATTTAGCAGCACTCCAGACCTCTACCCAGTAGATGCCAGCAGCATCCCCCTTCTCCCCAGTTTTGACAACTGAATATGTCTCCAGATATTACCAAATGTTCCCACCAACACCACCACCACCAATTCGGAAGCACTACCAGGGCTATTGAGGGAGGAGGAAAGAATATAAGGGCATAACATAATATGCTGCTGGAGAGAAAACAGAGGGTAGATTTCAAAAGGTGGTTGTGTATTGTGACCAAAGTAGACGGGCTTAGCCTGAGCACAGTTGAAAATTCCTAAGGAATTCAAGCTGGGCAGTGCCATGAACACATCCATGTGTGGGGTAAAATCACTTGGCAGGTGTTTTTTGTTGGGGGTGAGGTTTGTCCACAAGGTGATCAGGCTGTTTTAGTCTCCCAGGCAAGAAAAGGTGAGCCCCGAACTGAGGACACTTTGAGAGATCAGGGAGTCCGGAGCCCTTCGGAGGTTCTGTTAAAGCAACAGGACCAAGAGATGGTGTCAGATTAGATGAGAGGAGATGAAAGAGACTCCTTCAAGGATTCAGTGAAAGCTAAGCAAGACATCCCTTGCTGGAAGCTAAGCAGTTAATTAACAAAAGAAGGATGCTAATCGAATGAACAAGCATGAAGAATGCCAACCCTGGTGAAGAAACACTGCCAACACTAGCACACACAAATGGAAGGAAATGCAAGCAGCATTAGTGAGGTGCTCCTGAAAATGGAGTCTAACTACATTAAAGGATTCAGACAGAGGGAAACAGATGGTTGCCACGATGTCCTCAGTCTCTTGACAAGCTGGATAAATAATTGTTGCCAGGGAAGGAATAATAAAAGCAGGATTTTTGCCAGCATGAGCTGCTGCCATGCATGGCCTTTGGTTCAGAGCATGCTTCTGGAAACAAGGGGAAAAAAAATAAATATGGAGTGACGGAGGGAAATCAATTAGCCCCTCACAGATGGGCCTTCAGCATCCTAGCGACTGTTATTGTCACTAATATGAAAGGTTAAGTGAGGTGAGAAGAGAAGTAACATGGAAAGTGTTGAGTCCAGGGCTTTGTGAGACAGCCTCACCACCGCAGCAGGAGAGCCCAAGGGGATCAGGGAAGGGCTGTAGAGAACAGGACCCAGACCAAGCTGGCCAGGCTCCCCTGAGGGCGTGGGCAGTCAGAGGCAGCTGTAGGTCTTGAAAAATCCACTGACCAGAGAAACACCCATAGGGCATATGAGGGGTGATCATGGGAGGACAAGATGGATTGGTTGTCTAAAACAGGTTGTTTTTTTTCTCCATTAAATATATTATTTCCACAAGTTTATATTACACAGATTTATGTTTTGAAGTAAATATTCAGCACAAAATGCTGGCTAACAGAACAGAAAGAGTACAGAAAAGAGATTAATATATAATTAGATGTGAAGGATTGGTAACTTAAGCTAGAATCTGGCTTCATGTAATGTTCAACAACTTGAGATGGGGGAGGAGAGAGGAGGAGGAAGAGGAGGAGGAGGAAGAGAATAAGGAGGAAAACAACAAAGAGAAAAAGAAAAGAAGAGGAAAAAATATGTAAGAAAAATCAGCGTAGAAAAACATTGCCTAGAAAGAATGTTTATCAAGCCAGAGCCCGGGGTAATAATTTGAGGTTTTGCTAATGTCTCTCTTTTATCATTCATAATTGAAATGTTATTGACATTTCTTGGGCATCTGAAGACAAGTTTATTTTCTTCTTTTCCAAATTTGATATCAATAATATGCATGAAGCCACACCGTACCTAAATGAGACTTCAAAAGCAGGTGCTATAAATAAATTACTTGCATTTTTAATAGCTCTTTACATGATTTTATTTGATCCTGACAACAACCCTGTGTGAGAGGCTGAGGAGCTGTTATTTTCATTTTTTTTTTTGCAATAAATACAGTAATACTGATTTACAAAGCCTAATGAGTTTTCTAAGCCTTCTCCACTAGCTGGGTTTGAAAATCAGGTGATTGGATTCTCCTGTTCCATCTACTGTTCCTTCCACTATAGCATAGTGCTGCCAAAAGGAGCCAGCATGAGCTAGAACCCTGAACCATTTACCTTTCAAGGAACTCTTCCCCGACAAAGTCACCTTGGCCTGTAGCATGCCCTACTTAGCCCATATCCCTATCTCAAGAACAGTAAAGTTCACCTCTTCTAGAAAGGTCTCTTTGATTAATTTCACCTTAATTAACCCAGATTTTGGACTAAGAGTACATTAATTCTTAGTTCACACCATCTTAGACTGTATTTTTTAAATAATAATTTTAGCTCTAGTAAAGTCTTTTTGACATATCTATAAGTAGTAGCAAAGGTTTTAAAAACATTTTAAACATTTGAACTTATTATTCTGTAAGTAAACTTGGCTATCAACAATTTCACATGAGTCAGCTTAATCTTAACTATCATTTTGCAGAGATTATTTTCTTCTGGTTTTCCCTTCCTCTCCTTCAAGAAACCATGCTTGTCTCAGCTAATTGCTTGCCTCAGTTCCAAAATAGAAAGGTGATAACAGAAAGCAGAAGAAAAAGGATCTTTTCTGCCTTTCAGTTCTCAACAACAACAACAACAAAAACAACAACAAACTAAGACTTAAAGGAAAAAGAAGGAACTTAAGAAATAGATAAAAGTTTTGGGAAAAACACTTTGGACAAAAGCAAACCAAACCAAACCAAACCAAACACAACAACCTTTCCACCTCCTTGGCTAGAAGGATGAAAAAAAAAAAAAATGGATTCATCAGACTAAGAAGATGGAGGAGGAACAGTGCTGAAGAGATCAGAGCAAACTCCATGTGTATTGTTTATATGGTCTGAGACAAAAGGGCTGAGGAGCATAGATTGTGGGAAAATCTAGATGTGCACATCACCACGCTCCTCCCAAGAGGGCACTGCTCATCGTTGGTAGCTAGAAGCCACAGCTGAGACAGTGCCAGAAGTCGGCCAGAATGGTGACCACCCCATGGTGCCTGCCTCAAAGCTACATATACTGTCTTTTGAGAGTCATTATTGGCTGATTCTTGATCATCCCAAAAGGAGTGACTCCACTCTGTGCCCTGAGCCACTGTGTGGTCTGTATTTACTTTCCTCTCTATGGACAGCTCTTCCCCTTTGCATGCAAAGCCCCAACTCCAACATTGTCTACTCACTATTTTTGCAACGTGCTTGACCAATTCACCCCAGGCACAAATGTCTTTCAGAGGCACATTTGTTGTCTTACGCTTGCAGGTGAATTTACACAGCTCAAAGCACTTTTCTACTTCATCTTTCTTTAGATTTTTCCAACGGATTTTTCCAATAAAAAGTGCTAAGAATTAAATCCTCTCTTTTTATTTTTCCTGCTGAAAAGTATCCCATGAAGGGATACTTCTAGCTCTTATTAGGACATAGCACATTTCTCACTTATTTTAATATCGTGTTTGGGAAAAGGGAAGAGACTCAGTAACTGAGTTATGGATTCAGTTCTGTTCCAGGTGCTTCAAGAAGATTAATCTGGCACCAGAGTGCAATACGGATGAAGAGGCAAGAAGCCAAGTTTGGGGAGGCTTTGGTAGCCATCCAGGCATGAGATGACCTGGTCAGAGGCATCTTATTGCACCAGGCTTTAAAAATGATACTATATGTTGGCTAATTGAATTTTATTTTAAAAAAATTTAAAGGCAAAAAAAATGATAACTGTTTTAGTGATATGTTATCTAAAACCTGGGATAGTCACTAAAACAAATAGATTAATCATATATATGTTTCTCATTCTTTGGTGCCCTGAAACGACGAGGCCAGAAAAGATTTATGTGACACACTTAAAGGCCCAAGACAGATTGTTGAGAAAAGGAAGATCAATTTCATGGAGATCGCTTCCTTTTGTCATTAACAGTCTCCTTCTTCTTTAAATTCCTTCCCATGTGGCATCTTAGCAGCATGTCAGAGCCCTCATCTTAGAAGGAATTGTAAAGAATTCTGGTTTCTTAGCTCTTTGTTTTTTAAAGATTTTATTTATTCATTCATGAGAGACACACAGAGAAAGACAGGCAGAGACACAGGCAGAGGGAGAAGCAGGCTCCACGCAGGGAGCCCGATGCGGGAATCGATCCTGGGACTCCAGGATCACGCCCTGGGTGGAAGGCAGGCGATAAACCACTGAGCCACCCAGGGATCCCCTGCTCTTTGTTAATAAAACAAAAACTGACTTTCAGCAAGACTTAGCATGGGGGGAGTTAAATATGGAAGACCATGATATTTTCATGGTATTTGAACACTTTCCAACACTTTCATGGGCTTTGAAGGTAGACTCTGTTGTTCAGAGACTCTTCGAGACTAAACTGCTCCCTGCCCAGGTATCGGTGGGCTATGAGCATAACTCCACTTACAAACGACTTGCATGTTGTTTATCTTGAATTTTATTTTCCTCTTTATTGCCCAGTTGCCCAAGCCAGAAATTGGACATTGTCCTCATTCCCCTTCCTTTCCTTCAACCTGCACATCCAATCAATCACCAAACTGCGGTAGCTCAGTAGCTGTCAAATGTTAGCATGCATCAAAATCACCTGGTGGGCTTGTTAAAGCAGATTGCTGGACTCCAGCCTCAGAGATTTTGGGAGAAGGCCCGAGAATTTGCATTTCTAACAAACTCCCAGGGCATGCTACAATTTAGAGGCTGCACTTTGAGAACCACTACGGTAGACAGGTGCCTGAGCATCCTTCACCTTCATCTGTTTCTGTCTATTCCCACATGATTTGAATTCAGGTCACCATTGTACACCCCTTGTATTCTGGCAAGGATCTCCTTCAAAACACAAATATGATTAAGTTACATCCTTGCTGAAAACTTTTGTGGCTCTGTAAAGTCTAACACATGAGGTTCCTCTTCCCTACCCCTTTTGAGGCAAAATTTTAATCCTATTGAATTACTGTAGTAAAGACTTTGCTCTCTCTACAGCTTAACCCTACATGAACCCTATATACCCTATGATTTTCCTATTATTTTTTAAAAAGATTTTATTTATTTACTCATGAGAGACACAGAGAGAGGCAGAGACACAGGCAGAGGGAGAAGCAGGCTTCCTGCTGGGAGCCCGATGCGAGACTTGATCCCACAACCTCGGGATCACGACCTGAGCCAAAGGCAGATGCTCAACCACTGAGCCACCCAGGTGCCCATATTTTCTTATTATATCATACTTTTGGTTACCCTTACTACTCAGTGTTTAGGTATTATGGTTATGTAAACACCATTCACATCTCAGCCATTTATGATAAGTTTGCTTCCCTACAGTTCACAACGAGCTGAGAAATCAAATTTTCCTGTCCTTTTAAAAAGGGATGGGGAGGTATATTAGTTTCCTGTGACTGCCATAACCACTGCCACAAACTTTGTGGCTTAAAACAACAGAAATTTATTCTCTTATAAATATGGAGAAGTATGAGCTCAAAGTGTTAGCTCTGAAGGAGAATTTGCTTTTTGTCTCTTTCAGCTTCTGGTGGCTGCTGGCATTCCTTGGTTTATGGTCACATCACCCCAGTCCCTAGCTCTGTGGTCACATTGCATCTCCTCTTCTGTCTCAAATTCCTTCTGCCTCTCTCTTATAAGAATACCTATCCAGATAAGCCAGGATAAACTCCTCCTCTCAAAACCCTTAAACATATTTTTTGTCACATACATATAAGGTAATGTCACTCTTTTGCCCTGTCAGATAGTATTTGCAGGTTCCAGGGATTAGGACAGGTACCTATCTTTTGGGGTTACTATTCAACATCTTACAAGGAGATTTATTTCTTGATTTTGAAAAAGGATTTATTTATTCACTTTAAAGAGAGAGAGAGATAGAGAGCAGGAACAGGGGGAGAAGCAGAGGGAGAGGGACAAACAGACTGCTCACTGAGTACAGGGGCTGGTGCAGGGCTCGATCCCAGGACCCTGAGATCTGACCTGAGACAAAATCAAGAGTTAGATGCTTAACTGACTGAGCTACCCAGATGGCCCTATTTCCTGTTTTATATTCTGGAACAAATTTTTATAAAATAGAGATGAATCATTCCATTAAAATTCCTGTAAAATCTCCCACGAATTTTGAACTAATTATACTGATTATAACAATCTTTTTTAACCAATTCCTTTGATGTTATCGATTGAATTATTTTCTTTCTTTTCTTAGTTTTGTCCAATTTTGTTTTCCTAGAAAATAGTTCAATTTCCCCAAGTTTTGAGATGTATTGGCGTAACAGCATTTAGTTATGGATTTCTCTTGCATCTCTAGTTACCTTCTCATTTTCATGCCAAATGCTACTTATAAAGTTTTCCTATAATTTCTAGATAAATTTTGTCTAAGATGTAGCCATTTTATGACCCCAGAAAATGAAACAAATTTGCATTTTTTTACTCTATTGTGTTTTTGTTTGCAATTTTCTAAATTTCTACTTTCATCATTATTTTTCTTTTTCTACTTTCTTGGGTCATTGCTCATTTTCTAACATCTTGAGTTGCATTCTTATGTCATTGATTTCAACCCTTCCATTCTAATGTAGGAACGTAAGGCTATAAATTTCCCTCTAAATACCAATTTAGCTGCATTTAGGAAGTTTTGACATGTAGTCATTTTATTTTTCACCTTAAATAATATTTTCTATAACCCATGAATTATTTAGCACATTTGAAGTTTTCCAAATACACTTTTACAATTGATTTTTAATTTTATTGCACTGTTGTTGGTTAATGTGATCTATATGATATGAGTCCTTTGATGTCTGTTGACAATTACATTGACTAATTTTTGGTCAGTTTCGAAAATGATCCCTCAAGAATCGAGTATAATAGGTATTATCTTGATATTGGATATCAGTCAATCTAATGCATTTTCTTGTTCAATTTTATTTCTTTATTCAGATCTGTATCACATTTATTTTGTTGTTTAATTGTATATCCTCACTAATTTTTTGATTTTTTGATATTTGTATTGTAAAAAGAGGAGTGTTAAAAGTCTTTTATTATGGTTTGGATTTATGGATATATCTCATATTGTAATTTTCACATTCACGTTACATATTTTGAGTATATGCTGTTAGGCACACATAATTTCAACACTGACATACATTTCTGTTCAACTATTCCTTTCATTATTATATAGTAATTCTCTATATCCCTAATACTTATTCTTTTTGCCTTAAAGTAATATTCTGATATTAATAGTCACATCAGTTTTGTTTATGTTAGTATTTCCCGCGTATATTTCCATATAGTTAATTTCATCAGTGTGAGAAGTCATTATATTTAATTGTGTCTCTTTAAAAAAAACATATAGCTCTTTAAATATATTCATAATTGTCACTGATCATTGTGAGTTTATTTCTTGTGAGTTTATTTCACATTTTGAGTTTTTTCTTTATTTTTTTTCTTTCTGCCTTCTATTAGAATGTTTCATTTTCTTTATTCATTTATATCCTAGTTCTAGAGGTTTGGAAGTTTTATCATTTATAATGCATATCTATTTAGAGTTTAGTCTTTTCACCTTGGGGAAGAAGCTTAATCTTTTTGTGTATATGAGTTTCCCTACCTGTAGAAAGGAATTGATAGTAAAATATTCCTAACAGAATTACTGTTAGAATTTAATCATAAAATATATCTAACAGGGGATCCCTGGGTGGCTCAGCGGTTTGGTGCCTGCCTTTGGCCCAGGGCGCGATCCTGGAGTCCCGGGATCGAGTCCCGTGTCAGGCTTCTGGCATGGAGCCTGCTTCTCTCACTGCCTGTATCTCTGCCTCTCTCTCTCTCTCTCTCTATTTATATATATATTTATTCTCTCTCTCTCTCTCTCTATAGAGATATTTATAAATAAATAAAATCTTTTAAAATTTTTAAAAAATATATCTAACACATTCGGATATTTAGCATATGGTCTAGTCCATAGTAAACACCCAAAGTAGATTGCGATTATTATTATTATCATGACTAATATTTTGAATATATGCTATCAGTATCCTAAAACCTTTCCAGACACTCCACTAACTGAAAATTTTGAGAAGCAGATTATGTGTTCTAGGACAATAATACAGTTTGGTGGTGTGCGGGAAGTTTAATTATGTGCCTTTTAGTGGGAAGTCAGAATATCAGCAATCAAGATCATCCTCAAAGATGACTCCAAGAATATATCTGACAGCTTGTAGCTGAGGAAATCAGTCAGCATTTGGGAGTAGGAGGAGTCAGGTAGAGGGATCATTTTCTCTGAATTATTAGTCTGTACAAGAGGGATGTTATCTGATAACACCTCGTGGAAAATTCTTCCTGTCACCTGCTGAGTTTTGAAAATATCTCTTTAAAAGTCACTCCAAGAAGATTTTTGTTTCAATCTTTGGGACTTGGGGTATTTATTTGCCCCTCAGAATATATTTTTAACATAGAATATATACCGCAGAATCAACTAATTTTTTATGAAAATGTACTATTGAGGGACTGTGTTGAGACACTGGTTCTGGCATAAGGGAAGGATCTATTTCAAATAACCAGGTAATAGAGACACAGACTAACTGCTCATGTCTCCCAACCCTGAAATAATGACATAAACACTTTGATTGAGGCTTCACGACTTACACGATAGAGCATCCTTCTTTTCCCTCTTTGTGTTTGGCTGATTGGCTTACTAGTCAGGCTGATCAAAAGCAGAACCAAGAAGAGGCCAAGTTTGTCTTCAGTAGTACTCCATTCTCTACCTCTAGCAGACACGCACCCACATGTGCGCACACATGCGCGCATACACATGCATATGCACGCATGCACACACACGTGCTCTCTTCTCCTTTCAGCCTCTTCCTTCTCTTGACCACCAGTGTCAAGAACAAAGTTACAATTCTACAAGTTAGCTCATCCCATTCTTGAGTGGCTCTAATAATTAAAAAGATAAAATCCTAACTGCAGCATTCAAAATGTTAGTGAAATCTATCAACTTGGGTCATGAGTCCTTTATCAGGATGCCTTCTATATGTTCACACAAGGTCCTGAGAAAAATTTTGGACAAAATATGATTGATAGCAGAGCTTGCAATGCATCATTAAAGACATCTTTGTTGATCCAGTTACTTTGGGTACAGTCAATTGTTAAAAAGAAGAGCACAGGCCCAAGATGGGGTCACTTACACTAGGCCAAGACATCAAATTAAGGCTTCATACCTAGCCTAATTGTAGTTTCAACCTCCCCCAGAAATATAGGCTTACTCTGTCAGTCAGGAATTTTCTGATTACAATGAGGTCATCTGTCACATAAACCCCTTCTATTCCCCCAAAGGATGGTGAAATGATCTGCATGGCAAGACTCTCTGCTCTTCTCCCCAAGGGAAGGTGACCTTGCCTGAAACAATCCTTTCTTTTACTTGGGACTTCTTGTTCCATCCTCCTTCCTTTAAAAACCTTCCATTTTGGGGCACCTGGGTGGTTCAGGGGTTGAGCATCTGCCTTTGGCTCAGGTCATGATCCCGGGGACCTGGGATTGAGTCCCACATCAGACTCCCCACAGGGAGCCTGCTTCTCCCTCTGCCAATGTCTCTGCCTCTCTCTCCGTGTCTCTCATGAATAAATAAAATTAAAAAACAAATGCTTCCATTTTGTACATCTCTTCAGGAGCTCCCTCCTATTTGCTAGATGGGATACTACTTGATTCATGAATGGTTTCATAAAGCCAATTAGATCTTCAAATTTACTTGGTTTGATTTTGTTTTTCAACACATTCTAAGAAGCTCAGCTTATACTCTGGCACCTCTATTTGAAACATTGAGTGGCTCTCCATCATCACCATGTTACTTAGTGTGGTCTGTGCACTAGAAATGGACTCATACTGCTTATGTTTAGTCTGCAGCAAGTAAGAACAGGACTTGGGACTAAATTTTTAGTACTATGGGGATTTATGTCAGTTGAATCTCCTAATTAAAGATCTGGCTAGTATCTCATATCCTTCTTTTTTCTCTAATTATTCATTTTAATGTGTTTTACAAATGTACTACCCATGATGGAATAAAAATTTTTTAAATAAAAATAGCTCTTTGCCAAAAAAGTATGAGAAGTCTTGATCTATAGAATAAAGTTCCAGCTCTTTGTATGACCTGCAGGGTCATTTATATCCTGACCCCTGTCCAACTCTTCAGCCTTACCACCTGCCACCTCCCCTCCCCTTCACAGCGTGGATGCTCTAGCCATGTAACATCACATGCACCTTGCTTTTACAAATGCCGGCCCTTGTGCCCCAAACATCTTTTATATTCTCAGCTGGCTGCTAAATGTCTACTCATCACTCAAGCCCAATCTTTCTATATGAGTCAGGACCCTTAGTTGCAAGTAACAGACACACAACTCAGATCATTTGAAGAGAAAGGAATTTATGGACAGAAGTGGAGCTGATTTGAGATCTCAATAGGATTCAGGGACTAGAATGACTTCAGTTAGTTCTCTTGTTCATTTGCTCTCACTCTCTCTCTCCCCATCTTTCTCTCATCCCTGCCATTCTTTTAGTCTTACTCTCTCTTTTACTGAAGACAGGCTTGCTCCTTATGACAGAAGACATAGTGGAACCCAGCTCTGTCAGCCCAACTTAACCAGGCACGAGAAAAGAGAATATATTTTTCTTAGCTTCAGAATAAACTCACCAGAGAAAGTATCCTTACTGTTCTCAATTGGATCACATGCCTACTTTTGACCTTTGGATCAACTGCTGTGCACAAGGAGAAGAGATATATAAATACTATTATTTTTTTTTTTTTGTAAATAAAGTTATACCTCTCCACACGTTAAGAACCCACTTTCCCCTTCAGCTGCAGGAAAATAATTCAAGAGGTTTTGTCCTTCACGAGCTACATTTGGTGTTCCCCTCCACTTTAACTGCTGGAGTGAAAAATGCAAGTGTTTGCTGCCCTTGTGCCTTTCCCATGCTAACATCCCCTACCTGCCACAGGCCAGAAGCGAATCCCTAAACCTCTGTTCATAGAAACTGAGGTGTTGCCTCTTTCGTAAGACTTCTCTGGTCATCTCTAGATAAAAACACTAACTACTCACGGAGACTACTTTGCATTTCATATATTTTTATTGGTGTTCTTGTATCATCATTCTATTATAACGTGTCCTTCTTTTCTAATACATTTTCTAAAAACTCTTCAAGTTCATCGACGTTATCTAAATACAGTTGGCACATGGTAGATGCTCAAGTTGATGTTTGCTGAGACAAATTATAGCATCAGTCTTCCGGCACTACGGATGTGTATTTACACGATTTCCCTTCATACAACAGTTTATACAACTTGAACGTGGAGGTTCCACCACCATATACTCAGAGACTGACACAGTGCTCAACACACAATAAGTGGTAAAGAAATGAATGTTGAGGATGAATAATTAAGTGAATAAATTAAGAGAAAATGGGTATATGTGGAGTATGCTTGATGACTCTGCTAAGACTTTATTTGCTAAAGAGAATTGGCTGGTACTGTGGGGTTACATAGTGCCTGTCTTTGGGACTTTTGAGACCTCCTGCTTTACAACTCAACTGGTTGGGTGCAAGAGAGGTAATCAGGGGCTATTTAACTTACAGAGACAAAACTGGTTGGTGGGCATCGGGCCATACTGAGGTTTGTGGCTCCTTCTTAGTTTTACCCAGTGTTTTTTTTTTTGTTGTTGTTTATTTATTCTTGAGAGACACAGAAAGAGGCAGAGACATAGACGAGGGAGAAGCAGGCTCCTCATAGGGAGCCTGACGTGGGACTCGATCCCTGAACCCGGGATCACGCCCTGAGCCAAAGGCAGATGCTCAACCGCTGAGCCACCCAGGCACCCCTACCCATGTTTGTTACATAATCCCTCAGGTCAACTCAATTCCCTTTTAATACTTGGGGTCCAGAAGGCAAGGATCTTCTACTCTGCACTCCTAACTACAAAGAAACATCCATCACTAAAAGAGCCTACCATATAGATTCTCATGAGACATAAACAGCCAGCTAACGATCTGGTTCAACAGAAACACAGCAGAAACAAGATGCACATCTTCTGTATGGGGCTGGGGTGGGTGGTAAGGAAGGGAGGGGGGATGGCTGCGACTCACTGTTATGAATAATAACAAAGTCAGATCATGATAACCATTGCCATGGTGACAAGCCATTTCTATCTCCCTAGCACGCACATAACTTATCATTAGTCATCATCTCCACAATGTCAGGCTGACACAACCTGAGGAATTATTAACGTCTTAAAACTGCAGGCACCGGACAGTTATACCTTGCTGTTTATTTCTACTAAGAAATAGCTACAAACGATTTCTTATGTCCTTGTTTGCAGATATTCTGTACCACACTGGAAGACTGGAAAGCATACTTATTTGGCTTATGGCCTTGATGTGTCTTGTTTGAAAAGATGGCACAGTCTGATTAGAAACATTCAGTTTGGAAGGGGCTTTACCACTTGTAAAAGGATGTGATTTTTTGCTATTACTGAGCATTCTATCATTTATAAAATACTTGATAATTACTTTGTCAGTCTTCTGTGAAACCTGGAGAAAGTCCCTATTAGGTTCATTCTTTGATCAATGCATCCATGGACACAGGGCTGTTTCAAAATCTGTTTATTGTTCTAAAATGAATGTATGCTAGA
Source organism: Vulpes vulpes (assembly GCF_048418805.1). NCBI lineage: Eukaryota > Metazoa > Chordata > Mammalia > Carnivora > Canidae > Vulpes > Vulpes vulpes. The sequence goes on along the minus strand of NC_132792.1, from coordinate 20,426,713 downwards.
ATGTACTAGAAGGATTTTGACCTCTAAAACAGAATCACCTAGGCAGAAACATCATGGAAAACTGAAAAATTAGTTTCGCTATTATTCTTATTATGACTATAATTATGAGATTTGACTATACCAATAGGTTCAAATTTGCTACATTGCCTAACATAGCAGATACTCAAAACTATTGTTGAATGAGTAAATGAGTTTACAACTTCAAATTTGTAGACATATAAATATAATGGCTGGGGAAAGCAAATACTGTATCCGATCTTAAACATTTGCTGTTTCCCAAATACATGACACTGATCAAACTCCAATGCCTTGGTCTAACTTGACTTGAACACCCGTCTCCACTTCCATAAGATAAACTCTTGCATAGTCTATACAGATTTCACTTCTCCCTGGCTCCAGCCCTTCCCACCATCCTCTACTAATGGTAGAATTAGTTATCCTTTCCCACATCCTACACAGTAAAGTGTGAATTTCTGTCAGTGTTGATTCTACAAACCATACTGTACGATAACCACCTCTGTATTAAGAATGTCATCCATCTATCTCAAGGCCAGATGTGTCTTATCCAGCTTTGTATTCCCAGTGTCTGTGTAGAGCAAGAGCTCAAAGAAAGTTTGTTTTCGAAAATGACTCCAGGGGCGCCTGGGTGGCTCAGTCAGTTGAGCATCTGCCTTAGGCTCAGGTCATGATCCCACAGTCCTGGCATTGAGCCCTGCATCTGGCTCCCTGCTTAGCCAGGGAGTCTGCTTAGAGTCTGCTTCTCTCTCTTTCTCTGCTCCTCCCCTGGCTTGTGCTCTCTCCCTCTTTTCCTTTCTCTCTCAAAAATAAATAAATAAATAAATAAATAAATAAATAAATAAATAAATCTTTTTAAAAATTAATCTAGTATACATGGGAACAAGATTCAGATGTAGTCAGAATTTATACATTGAAGAATGGTGCATTGAGTTGCATCTAAATTATTCAGTAACACAGCATGTGAGTGGTAGTCTCTAAAGATCTATCAAGATTTGGATCTGGCTCTGTCTGGTGCCAAAGCCTATGTTCTTTTCCCCATGAAGGATGTCAGGGGCTTATCAGAGTATACTGGAGCAAGGAGGGAAGGCTCCTGAAGGAAGTCATTGAATTAGCATCTGCAACTGCTGAGGAAGAAGCTGGTCCAGAGAAGTGATAACAGAAGTAGGGGAGGGCAGCCCCGTGGCTGGGTGGTTTAGCGCTGCCTTCAGCCCAGGGTGTGGTCCTGGAGACCTGGGATCCAGTCCCACATTGAGCTCCCTGCATGGAGCCTGCTTCTCCCTCTGCCTGTATCTCTGCCTCTGTGTGTGTGTGTGTGTCTCTCTCATGAATAAACAAAATCTTAAAAAAAAAAAAAAAAAGAAGCAGGGTTAAATAAAAGAAGAAGCAGGGAAAAAGAGAAAGAAGATTCTGTTCCTTTAGATTTCACCAGTCACTAACATGCCAGGAGAAGAATCCTGTAACATTTCACAAGTCATTTTCCACAGCTGGGGCAAGAAGGCAAAAGCACATTTCACCATTTTGAAACTAGACTTAGATTTCATGAGGAAAATTCAGTTTTGCCTCCCAGCACACATGAGCACATAGCAGGCAGTTGGATAAATACTTAATGAACAAAAGAACATGAAACCAAAGCAATTATGTTGCCAGAGTGATGTTTCCAGCTCTCCTTACAAAGCTGTAGGATCTCACATTTTAGTTGGGTTTATTTTTACCTCAGAGTTCTCAAGGGTTGTTGTGGAGCTACAAACAGAACTTCTCTGAAAGAACGATTCTTATTTTGAGTCTTACCCCTACCATTCTGTGTAGTGAAGGAATTTTCCAGAGAGGTCCCTTAAATACTTCACATCTCCAGGCAGTGTTACCTCAATATCTTTTAAAATATGAAAAGCTCCCCTCCCCCCCAATCTTCTGCCTGACTCTCCCCCTGGGGTGACTCGCTGAACTGCACAGCACCTCAGCTGCACCTGTGTTTGATCTCGCACAAACTGAACTGCAGTCCTTAGGTCTTGGACTAAAGGCACCTTCCAGCACTTACATAAAGGCTACTCTGTGCACTCTGCCAAGGACTTGGGAAACTCTTTTTTCAAAGAAACAAATACATTTAGTTTCCATGGTTAGCATAAAGCAAGGCCAAGTTTCATTACCTGCTCTTTTTCTCTGTCTCAGCTGAGATGTGGCTAATTATATATAGGGGCTTAAAGGAGCAGTCACCAAAATCACAACTTCACATGGATTCTATGCTAAAAGGAAATCTGGGTCAGGGTTGTCTTCCAGAAATGCAAATTAAAATAATAGCTCTGCCTGCGTGTCAGGGCTAACAAGCTTTACAACATGGTGGCAATAGAGGAAATGTAGTTAGTTCGCAGGCTCACAATTGGTAAAAATGTACTCTTTTATCTTCAGTGATAGAAATTGATTTTCTGAGCCTTTGCACATTGTCCCAAAATGCCTTCGATGCTAAATCCCTGAAGTGTCAACATGAAACAAGAAGGTCTGGGTGCCAAGATCGAACTTTCTTTGGGCTTGAAGATGGTCTGAGAGTCTGGTTTCTCACCAGCATCATTATTCAGTTCTAGTGGAAGAGTTGTGCTCAATAGCTTGTTACATCCCAGATGCAGGTGAGCAGACTCTGTGACTCAATTTAACTCATGGTCAACATCTAAGAGCATAAAGGCATCTGTCTGGTGGGATTTAACATAGCCTGTGTGGAATCCAGTTCACACAGGGATGAATATAAACAGAGGAGTCATCGGTGGCCTCCTTTCTAAGTACTAGCATCTGGAGATTTTTCCTAGCCTGACATTCAAGGTCATCCTACCCTGGTAGGATTTTATTCTACATTTTCCCTGACCTCACATGACATTTAAAATTGCACAATTACCAAATAACTATCTGCATGTGTATTGTATGCCCACCATTCTGTGATGTAACTTTACAAATATTTCAATATTTGTAACTTTATGAATATTAACACTTTATAAAACCTTACAAATATCACAAACATTTCAAAAAAAATACTACAAACATTTTATATGCTTCATTCATTCAAAAAATTTTTTTCTTGAGCACCTACTATGCACTAAGCATTGTTCAAGGCCTGGTACTAAAGCTTCACAGAGCTTATGTGCTAGTGCAGAAACACAGACACCACCAATGTGTGACTCATTAATTAGTTCCAGAAAAGCAGTGGTAATGAAGAAATAGACTCAGGTACAGAGAAAGAGGGTATAGGGAAGGCATTTAGTTCGGAGAAACACTGTGCCTAAAGCCCCTCCTTACACCCCAACTGAATTATCAAAGATGTGCAAAAATCCAGAGAGAGAATCTTCTAGGCAGAGGCCAAGAAACCCAAAGGTCTCTAGCTTCCAACTGGTGCATCTGAGAAATGTCTGTGAACAAATGAGGGGATAAAGCGATAGGAGAGGAGATCAGGCAAAAAGTTAGTGACCTAATCAGTAGAGCCTTGGGGGCCATGATATTAACTTTATATTTTATTTTAAAGATAACAGGAAGCTTATCTGCATGCTTTGACTATCATTACATTGGCTGTTGGGTGGAGAATAGAGATAGTGGGCAAGGGGAGAAAGAGAGAGACAAGAGGTTCTTGCAGAAGGTCAGGTCAGAGATGGCAGTGGTTCATGCATATGTGGGGTCTGTGTGGTGCATCTGGGATGTAGGCCCAGCTAGTAGAACGTGCTCTCTTGATCTTGCAATAATTCTTTGAGATGAGGAAACGGTAATGGTGGGACAGAGCTGCGGTATATTTAGTGCTGGCTGTGACAGGAATTCACCTTATAATAAACCAGATGGGTGACAAATTGAGCTGAGAGGGAGAGCAGCATCTATTGCAAAATCAAGAGGGGAATTAGGTCAATTAGACAGATAATTTGGGCTACAACAGACCACAACTGTTTTTCTTCAATCGCGACCTGGAAATTTCCAAGGAAATTCGTCATTTTGGCACTCTTTCAGATAATCAGCCCTTCACTGGACGTGTTTCCACACCAAGAACAACTCTGAGGCTCCACGGTTTTTTCCTTGCTTAGATTGTTCATGTTACCATTTGACACGTTTGCTTTTCTCTCATCACTGCTGATGAGTTACCAGAAGACAAACAAACAAACAGCTTTTACAAACTTCGAAAGCTGCCTTTGTCGCTCCATGATGACAAGAAAGAGAATGCTGTTGGCAAAATCGGACACAGCTGGCTGTTTGTTTCCTTAGAGGGCCCAAAGGTGAATATAAATAATTTAAAATCGCTTTTATGATCTGTCTGCTTTTGGGTGACAAAATTAAAGGAATAAGGCTAAGATTGAAGAGGGAGGTAATAGAGAAAGAAATCTTGAAGGAAAACAAAATTTGATTTGGCTTAAGAAATGTTTGCTGAGCAGCCTTAGTGTGCAAGGACACAAAAAAACGGATTGAAAACCTCTATTTACTGAGTGCTGTGTACCTATGAACACTGGAATCCTGCAAAGACACAACGGGTATAACTCTTATCATTTTATAGATAAGGAAATGAGCAGGTTTAGTGAAGTGAGGGAAATCGCTCTTAACTCTTGTGTCTAGAAAATGGCATGGGGGGCCCCCACCTATACCTGCTGGATTCTAAAGGTCATGTTCTCAATGATCACATGGATTCCTTCTCAATTAGGAAGCTCGTTAGGTTTCACTATCTCATGGGATGGGATGCGGAAAGGCTGCTAACAGCTGGTAGTGACTTAGGGTCATTGAGAGGGGTTACATGGAAGAGCTGTCATTTACGCTGGGATTGAAAGGTGGTTTGTGACTGAAACAGTAAGAGCAGGAGGGCCAAAATGATGAAAAAAAGTGGAGTCCAGGCTGTCACCTAATGAGTGTTCTCTGGGTTGCCCAAGCAATATTTTTTTGTATAATTATTTCATTTTATTGATCACATTTATATATATGATATAGTGCATATATATTACAAATAATACTAATCTGTATCGTATATCATATAATATGTAAGGCACAGTGTATTATATAATATATAATACAAGCTGTATGTAATTCCATATAAACGTACAAGTCTACATATACCTACATATTATATTCATAAACTTTACATACGTATTTATATTATATTGCAATATCTATTGATATACTATCAATATATAATATCTACTGTATATATTATATATATTTCTTTCACAGACTGATTGACTTCGTTTCAATCTGTATAAAAAAGGAGCTAGGAGCACCTGGGTGGGTCAGTCGGTTAAGAGTCTGCCTTCAGCTCAGGTCGTGATCTCAGGTCATCAAGCCCTGCATCGGGCTCCCTGCTCAGTGGAGAGCCTGCTTCTCCCTCTCCCTCAGCCTCCTGCTCCCCTTGCTTGTGGTCTCTCTCCCTCTCTGGCAGATAAATAAATAAATAATCTTAAAAAAAAAAAAAAAGAGCCAGACTGGAAGTTGAGAGCTATGATTTTTCATATTTATGTCAGGTCCCTTAATTTCTCAGGATTTCATGCTCCTCCTCCACACAATGAAAGAGTTGGACTAAATATTTCTAGGATCTCTGCCAGCTCTAAAATTCTTTGATTTGGACATGAAAACCTGGCCAATATGTTCTACCAATTGGTGATTGTGTCCTGTGTATTGCACTGGTGTACCTACTTGCTTATGTGCCTGTCAGCTCTTCTAGGCTGTGAGCTTCCCGAGGTCAGCAGTGGTATCTTATCCACCTTTAACTCCAGAATCTAGCCCATAGTCATTACCCAATAACTAAATATTGCTTTTCTTGTACATCACTCTGTTTTATATGATTCCATATCATTTTTTATTAGAAAACATCACTTCAAATATGCTTTGTTCCTCATTATTTCAAAATAGTTTATTTCCAGCCTGATAAAAATAAACTGTTCCTGTCAGTTGGGGTTTAGATTAGAATCCCTCTTCAGAACACTGCTAAAAAGGCTTCATAATTACTACATATTTACCTTTTCAACAAGAAACCTCAAAACAATTTACAAAGAAAGCTATTATCTCCTAATTCAGACTGAGGTACGAAGGGATCAGTGACTTATTAAAGGTTAATAAATTATTCGCTGATTGGGACTTGAGTTTCTGAGCCCCAGAATCACAACTTTTATTATAAACCCAAAAGAGAAGGCAAAGGAAACAGTATTCAGAGGTTCTGTGTACCCAGTACACTTAGCATAATCAGTTTACCTGCGTCAATTTCATTACCGTTTATAAATAAAGATGCTGCCTCATGGGAAAAGAAAAGCTTCCCTACTCTTTTTCCATCTTCAGGCAGGGTAATTCACCATTCAAATCTATCCTGAAAAGGACCCAGAATTTATTTCAGCAAGCTCTGAGAAAGGAGGGAGCTCTCTGCAGAAGCAGCCCCTCTGGGGTTTGATTGGGGTTGAAAGTGTCCTAGGTTAGGTGTTACATGTCCCTCAACCATTCATTCTGGCTGCCTTCTTCATCAGAACCATGTTTGAAAATCCCTTTATCTTCCTTTGACTCTGCTAGGCTGCTACCCAAAGGAATACACTCTAATCCTCCTCAGCCTGTCTGGAGAGATTTAGCTCTCAAAGGAGTTTCAAAGAAAAGATTTTCAGCAGTCCTGGAAGGGAAATGTATTGTTGTCCATAAAGAAATGGGTCACATTTACTTAGTTTTTGTGAGTGACTTGCCAATGCTTTGGGAAACTTATGAAAGCCTATATATGGGTGTCATCATCATTTCAGTATTTCAGAGAGAAATGTTAAATTTATATAAATTTGAATAAGGCTACCTGCAAGCATATTACAGATGAGTTTGAATTAGGGATACTCAGCACCAAAGAAATGCTCTTTTGTCACTTTCCAGCAAAACTAATTCTGATTAAGGAAATTGTGCCTAATCAAAGTCCTAAGAGAATTTGCTTTCATGAGTAAACAAGAATTGTTTCAAATTAGATTACTTTGCAGTAATACAGAACAGACTTTCTGGGGGGCGCTTTACACTTGGACAAAGTCTGTTTCACCACTCTTTAAAATATTCCCTTTGCAAATTTATTTACACTGTCAACTGCACAAAATTTTGTATCTCAGAAAATAGTAGAAAAATAAGCAAGTTGTCTCCTGTCAATAATACACACTTCGGATCACACCTGGTTCCATTTCCAACTTTGCCACTTGCTGGTTGGGTAACCTTGGGGATATTTCTTAACCTTTCTAACACCTCAGATTCCCCTTCTGCAGGAATGTTGACAAATGCCTCCCAGGAGAGAATGTTGTACGGATAAGATAACAGTCACAGTGCCTAGCAGCTGGTAGAAATTTTAAAAGTTACTTTCCATTTTTAAGCTGAATCTTATCCCAATTTCCCAAAATGTTGAAATAATTGAGACTGAATTAAGAAAGTATTTACTCTGTTATCTGTTTATCTCTTTACTATGCTGACTTGACTCTTTCCCAAGGTTTATACATTTCATATACCTCCCATTATGTTTCTCTAATAAATATTTTAAAAATGTGATTTGTGGTCAATTAGAAAAGGCTGGTTGGCTTTCTCTTTTCCTTTGGGGAAAGGAAATGTCAAATAACAATTACTAAAGAAACAGTCATCTTTCTCTAGCCCCAACCCTATTGCTAGTTTACAGATATTCAAACTCACAGTTATATAAGTCAAATGGTAGTAAGTTATATAAGTCAAATGGTAGTAAGATACATGTAAGAATTTGGAGACTAATATGATGGAATAAAACATATTAAAATTTCCTCATCTCCGTAAGCTCCTTGTATAGCTATCAATCAGCTTTCTGACCTGGAACAAAAAATACCCTGAATTCTTAAAGAATCTAGTTCCTCAGCAACAAATAAGAAAGTATCATTATAGGGATTGAAACCTGAAATAGCTTCTGGGACCAGACACACATTAACGAAGCAATTGGATTAGCTGCGTTTGATACTAAATGTTGGCAACTAATTAAAAAATTAAAATTAATAAATGGGAATGAACAGTGACCTTCACTTCTGATGGTCTTGTCAGCTTCCTCCCACTAAGATTCATCAAAAACGGGCCCTGTCTGTAATAAATGATTTTAATAGATTCTCCCTTTCACAAAGCTTAACTTGTCTATTATTACTGTGGTTTTGTGAGAATCAAAAAATTCTTAGAGTTTCTGAACAATGGATAGCCTAAAAGATCCCCTACATCTATACTAGAGTGCAGGAAGGAAGGTGACGAAAGAAATGTCTCTAAAAGGTCATTTTTAAGATCATGAATCACGTTTCTTTGCTTTTAAGGAGGAACCTAGAGTTCCCTGGTATTTCAGACTTTCTGAAATTCTCCCTGGAACTTAGGAAACTCAGGATGACGTACACAAATAGCCAACTTGTTCTGATACTCCCTTCTTTCCCCAAATGGATATATGACTCTATGCATTTTTACATGAGAAAATGTACATGTATTTGAATATATAATTGACTGTCCTATTCCCTGCAATAGAAAAAAAGCAGAACCTGTGTCCCACTGGTTTTATCACTCCTGGTAATGCAGTATTTCAAGTTTCAAGTTTTTTTTTTTTTTAATGAATACTTGATCATTGGTGACTAATTGAAAATCTGTGAATCTTTGTCTCTATATGTAAGGATTCATATCCATGACATAAGATCTTCCAGGAAACAAAATACATCATCCCATTCTGATTCTACCACTCTATGCAAATAGCCAACTTGGAACAACTGTTTTTAACTGAGCAGCATTATAATAAAACCTCTGAAGGCAGTTTGTTTAGCAAGACAAGGCAGGGAGGCAGGAGAATGCACTTTTGAAGGATGATTATTGGTGGTGAGTAAGAGAGTGTCTAAGAAACTAATAAAGCCACAATACAGCAACAATCACTTTATTATTAGATGTTAAAGAACATCAAGGAAGATTTATATCTTCTTTTAACTTCACCCTGAGACAGTTTCCAATTCAATTGCTTGGTTGTTTTAGAGTAAAGCAGAAGTTCAAGAGGAGAATGTCTTTCAACAGGCTTATGATGATTTAGAGTAGGTTTAATCAACTTCTGCTCTCTCCAGGAAGATTACTGACGTGACTTAAAAAGCAAAATGTACATTGATTTCAACCTCAGAGAGGAAGGAGAGATGCTAAAAGCTCATTATGAACAAATGCATTTGCATGCAGCCTACTTCACATTCAGGGCATGAGCATAGATTCACAACATGGAATCTGAAAGAGAGCATTTAGAATGTAAGACATGGTGTGGCTTCTAATGTAATAAACAGAATTCTTAGAGCCTCAAGGCTGTTAGCATAAATGAGCTATTCTCTAAACTGCAAACTTAATCCCCATCTTAAATAAATTTAAAATCTGCATGTATATATGAGTAAGTAGTTTCTAAATGAAAACCAATGGCTCCTCATCTGTCTGGGGACTTACATGAGATGTCTTTATTTTCTGAGTATGGTCCATCATCTCAGTCTTTGCTTTCCACACCCTGATTTGCAGCCGCACAAAAGGATCCCCAATTCCCTGTATTCTGAATTTGCTTCACCTCTACTTGGAGCCACTGACGACACTCTTGAATGCTCTTCCCACCCATTTTGCATCCTAATTATCCTCCAAGGCCCAATTCAAATATTACCTCTTTCAGAAAACCTTCCCTTATCTTCCCAGATGTTAGTAGCATATCCATTTTGAACCCCCATAGCTGTAATATGTGTATCATGATAACACTTTCTATTTTACACTGAGGCCATATACAGATCATATTTCTTATTTCTTTGACTGGCTGCTCTAATTCAACTTTGTATCTCTCACAGTACTTAAAACAGTTTTTTGTCCTCAAAAGATTTCCCTTACAATTACTCCGAGAAACCTAAACTTTCAATCACTGATATTCCTAGGCACATGGAAAGATGTTGTATAATGGTCAATTATCATTCATTTATTCCACAAATATTTATTAGGTGCCTGCTGAGTGCCAAACACTATTCTAGATACCAGGAATACACAGATGAAGAGGATCACTTACCTTCTAGTGAATAAACAGATAAGAAAAAATATACAATTATAAATAGTATATATCACAAATTAAATTATAGATGATGTGATAGTAAGTGGCTGGATGAGGAAGTATTACCGAAGCTGTAATCCACATCACAACAGGAAGTAACCAGCTTTGTATACATCAGGGAGAAAGACATAACATTCCATGAAAAAAGGTGATACTGAGAAAAGTTATAAGGCAACGAAGTTTGACATATGTGTCAGTCAGGATTTGGACAGGAAAGTAGAAGCCATTCCAGATTTTTCAAGCAGAAAGGGATTTAATACAAGGAATTAGAGGCTTTGGAAACCTTTGAAAGGCTCTGTGATCAAAAGTCAGAGATAGCCCCATGTAACATTTGGGAAATCTACACATAAAGGAATCAAAGGAAATTACCAACAAAATGTGTAATTCTCAGGAGAACACCCAAAAGCAAATATAGGTGATATTACAACAGGTATGCATAATGATGGAAATGACTCAGGAGGCAGTAATAAATTGAGAAAGCAGAGGGAAAGTGCAAAATTTTAGACATACTATCCTGGCAAAGTCTATAGGGGATGAGACCCAGCATTTTGGTGGGAATGAAGACATTTCAACCAGAGTGAGAAAAGAAAAGGTAGAGTTGGTAGGAATGGATGTGGGTGGCATTGTAGGTTTTGGAGTCAGGACAAAGGCAGTGTTCCTCTTTGGCAGATTTTATTTAGTTTCAGTGATGAATGAAGTCAGATCAATAGCTGGCAATGTAATGTTGGAAAGAAGAGGTATCAGGATTTGAAGTGAGAAAAGAAGCTATAAAACAGTCATATTGGAAAGTGGAAACACTAGGGAAGTGATGTAGAACTGAACAGGAGGGGCAGCCTGGGTGGCTCAGCGGTTTAGTGCCACCTTCAGCCCAGGGCATGACCCTGGAGCTCTGGGATTGAGTCCCACGTCGGGCTCCCTGCATGGAGCCTGCTTCTCCCTTCTCCCTCTCCTTCTGTCTCTCTCTGTGTCTCTCACAAATCAATAAATAAAATCTTTAAAAAATAATAATAAAAATAAATAAAACTGAACAGGAATACTGACTACCCACATGTGATTCAAAATCATGATTTTAAGATGAAAGCAGCCATCAGCAAACTTGTTCTTTTCCCCACAAATGTGCAGCTCCTGGAATGCAGGCAAAAATAGGTAAATAGTTTGATTTAATTAGACTTGAGGCTCGGCCCAAGTGAGCACAATGTAGGGAGAAAGGAAAGAGATGTAAAGAAATTCAAGTGTCTATGAGGGTGTGTTGGTAAGGATGAACAACGGAAGCTACAAAGGAGACATGGGAAAACATCAGAAGGTTGATACAAACAAGTGGTAGAGTCCATGAATTAGAGGTCTCCATAGAATCTGGATTTCACTAGTAGAGTGCTTGTATAAGCGTGTTGGAAGTACAGGACGTAATGGTCAGAAAGTGGGTCAGGTGTTGGTGAGGATGAGGTCAAACGCATGTCCTTGAAAGAGTGTCAAGTTGCTCAGTCTTTGTGAAGCTATTGAGATAAAAAGACCCAAACCTTCTTGTTGTGCTTGTGATTCAAGTTTTCCATTTCCTTATACTTATTGTTCTTATTTATATTCAAAAGAATAAAGATTTAAGAATGAATTAGAAATTTAAAAAAATATTTAAAAGCCCATAGAAATAAAGTAAGATAGTAGAAAATGAATCCTGATTTTTAAAAATTATTATTAAAGGCCAATTGAGACCCTTTGCTTGAACTTAAAGACCTGAAATAAATTAACAATGGCCTGCATAATAACAAGCCAAGTCTTGGCTCCAGGAAAAAATCCCATAAGAAACTGGGTCATGACTGAGGTTCCCAGAATCATAAGCAGAGGACCCTTTGCCCTGCACTTTAATCAAGAGTTTGAATTAAAATGATGGTGATAATTTTTAAAAATGATATGATAGCAGTGCTGATGATGACATTAATTGAGCACTCAGTATGTGCCAAGCATTTCACATTGGATTATTTTTCCATTTAATTATCTCAATAATGTATTGCGCAGATAAAGAAACTAAAATTCAGCGAAGTTATGTAACTTGCCCAAGTAAACAAAACTAGTAAGTTTAAAACTCTAGGCATTTTGATGCCAGAGGTCGCCCTCTTAATGACGCCAATGTACCACCTTCCACTCTAATGTGTCAAAGAAACACAGATTGTTCAAGTCAGTCTTTCTTGTTGGCTGACTGAAAACTGACAAGTCAGGGATAATGATGGAAAAAAGCAGAGCCACAGGAATCAAACAGTCCAAGGTAGAAATTATAGTCTGGCCACATATTCACCATGTGATCTTAGGTAAATTACTTAATCTCTTTGGATCTTAGTGTCTTCTTCTTCTTCTTCTTCTTCTTCTTCTTCTTCTTCTTCTTCTTCTTCTTCTTCTTCTTCTCCTCCTCCTCCTCCTCCTCCTCCTCCTCCTCCTCCTCCTCCTCCTCCTTCTTCTTCTTCTTCTTCTTCTTCTTCTTCTTCTTCTTCTTCTTCTTCTTCTTCTTCTTTAAGATTTTATTTATTTGAGAGAGAGAGAGAGAGAGAGCATACATGCACACGCCTGTGCAAGAGAGAGCACAAGCAAGGGGACAGGGGTAGAGGGAGAAGGAGACTCCCTGCTGAGCAGGGAGCCCCCCCATGGGACTCCATTCCGGGATCCTAGGATCATGACCTGAGCCAAAGGCAGACACTTAGCTGACTGAGCCCCCCAGACGCCCCATAGGTCTTAGTTTCTTATCCAAAAAGATAAAGAAAATATCAATGCATTACTAGCAATAATGGACAGATTGAATGAGATCACATCTGTGTAGCTCTTGTTATATTTTTTCCTCCTTTGTCTAGGTGGAGGGAATGGAGCCTGTTCATCTTTATGTTACCTAAAATATCTAGGAAGTACCTTGCAAATAATTAGTGACACAATGAATAGATTTATGGATGATGGATGACCAGTTTGAGGTTATAGTAGGTTAAAAAAAAAAGAGAAGTGTAGAAGAGATATGAGATATACCGCTCGCATCTACCTGCGCTCCCAGCCCTACACTCTCAGTACTTTAGCAGTTAGGCAGTGTCTCATGACTTGTTTCGGCCAATGAGCTATGAGCAGAAGTGATGGGTGTAACCTCCAGACTAAAGCACTTAAGAGCTAGAGTCAGGAAGTCACTTTGCAGCTCTGTCCTATCCCACTGCCTAACTGTACAGGACCTCCATTGAAATAAGAGTCACAGGATGGGAGCAGCCAGGATGTCTGAGGCACAGCAAGGAAGAAGCCTTCCTGCCTTGGAGGTACAGGACTCCAACCACACTTAGAATAAGATGTCATTTTATTGAGTTAATTTCTTTCTGCAGCATAACCAAGCTTATCCTGCATCATATAAAAAGATTTTTACCCCCTCCCCTTTCTGGCCAGAAAAATCATCTTTCTGGCATGTTCAAATTGTTGAATTTATGACCAGGATCACAGGAATTAGAAGTAATGTCAAGGATAAGGGGGAAAAAATTTGAACAGAAAAAGTGCCTTGAATAAAATTTGTAATTTCAACAGCTTCAAGAATAAATCACTGATGCTGTACAATAATTAAAAGGCACCATCTAATTTAAGCTATGAGATTTCTATTTCAAGGTATTAGAATATTTTATTAGAGTTCATTTTCTCACATATTTCAGATCTCAGGTATGAAGAGATCTCAAAAGTCTTCAAGTGTGACTTCTTTACTGATGAAAACATATGAGGCTCACAGCGCTTAACTGAATTTCCCATGCACCTTAGCGACTCAAGGGGAAAACAGGCCTCAGTCATATCTTTCTAACCCTGCACCCAGAGACTTTTTCCATTGTTATAATACCCTGATGTGCTCTGAAGGAGTTAATGTATCTTCCAAAGGTTTGTTTTTTGTTTTTCAAGTTCTGAAGAACGCCAAACTGGATAACAGCCATTGGAGTATCTGATCCCTCTTGAGGGTGCTCATCCAGAAAATGTTAGAAGATGAAAGTCATGCCCACAGAGAATCTCAGTAAAATACTTACAGGAGAAAAATGAAGTCTAGCTACCCAATTGAGAATTTACATAAGTCTTTAGAGGATTGATGCCAGTGAAGTCAGCAGTTCTCCCAGGAGGATAATGGGATCGTGTCTTAATTCTCTTCATTTTTTATTTTTTGAAGTTCTACCACTAGGTGTATTTGAATGAGTCAGCAGAAAGTGAATCTTGTTAAAGAGCTGGTCTGTGAAATGCACGGTGTTTATCACACAGTGATTACTTATCTGTTTGGTATAGTTTCTAAGTTTTCTGCAGAGCCCAACTTTTTCTTTTTCTAGTCCCTGGTTTTCCCTGCTTTCTAAAACAACAACAACAAAAACCTCTAAGGCCCCTGCCTAAAGTATTAAGAAATTCTTATCTGTCTTCGAAAAACTCAAGAGACTTTGTTAATCAGAATAATAGGAACAAAATTGAACTCCAATTAAAAAATAAATAAATAAAATAATAATAGGAACAAGCATCAATCCCACCTTTTTCTTACACTCCATCAGATTTTCAGAAACTTCTGATTAATGTAGGTTTTCGGAATAGCAAATGTCTTCTCTATAGAAATTAAACACTGCAAAAAATAAAAATAAAATAAAAAACAGCCTATGGTTAAAAATGTTCTCTCCATGAAGGTGTATCATGTAGTGGAAGCATGTCATGATGAACGGAAAGCAGTGATTCCCAAAATACTCCGGAGTAAAATTTCTAAGTATATTTAAATTTATATGTTTTGTTTTAGCTTTCTTATTTGGCTTATCATGAGTTTTATCAATGAATAAATATCAATGACAAAATATAAATGACATTAAGAAGGAAGAAACATTAACATGGCTCTTTCAACAGCAGTTATCCCTGGAATTTTCAAACCATTGCAGACTGCTCCATCCCTGACTTCTGGGATGTCTGGGTGGCTCAGCAGTTGAGCACCTGCCTTCGGCCCAGGCCATGATCATGGAGTCCCCTGATCGAGTCCCATGTCAGGCTCCCTGCATGGAGCCTGCTTCTCCCTCTGCCTGTGTCTCTGCCTCTCTCTCTCTCTCTGTGTCTCTCATGAATAAATAAAATTAAAAAAAAAAGACTTTGATACTTCTGAGTCAAATGGGGGAATGTGTATTCACACGCTTGTACAAATCTACTTTCTATCAAATATTTGAGTATTTGCCAATTAAATAGTTGGAAGTATCTCAAAATTTTGATTTGCATTTCTTTTGAATATTAGTGATCTTAAGCATCTTTTTACATGGCTCACTAGTTACTGTATTTTGTCTTCTGTGATTTTTCTTTTTCAGGTTATTTCTTTTCTCATGTTTATTCATATTTTTCTCATTGATTTTAGGATTTTTATAAACACTGATAACCTCTTATATGTTAAGTATATGGCAAAAGTTTTTCCCCAGACAGGCATTTACATGTTAAGTATATATGGCTTCTTTGCCTATACAAAAGTTTTTATTTGTCATATACCAGATATGCCAGTCTTTTCTTCTAGGGCTTTTGGGTTTGGTTCATGCTTAGAAAGTCCTTCCCTTTATATTCCAAGATATAAAAATATTCTCCCAAATTTTCTTCTGTTTTTTTTTCCCAGGTCTCTCTAATGCCAACCCTATGCATCTAGTTATATAATCATATAACTGTATTACAGGCTAGAAACCATAATGGTGAAGAACACAAACTCCAAAACCAGTTGTTTTGATTCATTTTCTGGCTTCACTCACTTATTCCCAACGGTATGACCTTGAACATCTGGGAAAAACAGTAATAGTAGTTGTTCTTTGTATTGAAAGGTTATTATTAATATTAATAAATTCATTCCCATGAAGTATTTTGAATGGTGGTCCATAAATATTAGCTATGTGAAGGCACTGAACATCATTTCTCTCTGTGAGCCTAGTCTGAGCACACTTCCTGGCATATAGTTCACCCTTAACAAATAAAAAGCTAATCAATTCATTCAAAATACGTATTACTCATTCTGCTTTTTCATAAACTATCTATTACAAAATCTGTCTGGCCATAGTGCCCATAATCATCTCAGCATCTCTTAGCATAAATAGCTGTTTTAATTCTTGATCAGTCTTGAGGCTCTTGGATGCAACATGTGAGACAGTTTTTCAGTAAGATTTAAACCAATCTATATGAGATTAAAATATGGTCTCTCCTCACATATCCCATCATGGTCACAATTCTTTGGAAGGCAATGAACATTTGTTAGCTTGGAGGTTTAAATAAGGCAAAGACCTTCCATCTTTTTCTCTCAGGTGTGGATATATTTTCATCCTCAGTGTCTACCTAGTAGTTCAGTGATGATTTGCATGGTCATTGGAAAGAATCCATCATTCTTTGCACCAATAAATTAGACACTGAAATGATGGGACATGGGGTGTTTTGCCCTGGAGGATCCTACAGCTTCACAAGAAGGAGGGGAACGAAATTGAAAGACATAAAAATACAAAAGCCCAAAGCCCTATCTGTGTGACAGAGTTGCTAAAGCTATTCAGAGAACTGAAGCCAGATGCCAGGGTAGTATCTCCCTCGATTTATCAGATATGCTCCTTGCTGCACATGTTTAAATTGCAAAGACTCAACAGCTTGCCTTAGTTCCAATTGCCTTCATTTCCCATGAGCCACCAAAGCTATAAAAGATGGGCTTTTCCCTCTTTCACTGTATATGTTCTTTCTAGCCAGATCAGCAAACCTCATCGTTTAGCCATCACAGAAGATGCTCCATACACTTCTTCTAGGCTTTGTTCTTCTTACTAATAGATAGGAACTAGAGGAATTTTGGAAATTCCTTCTTTCTCAAAAAACCCAGTCTCAAGCTGTCTTCCTACTGATAACTATTATCTTGAATGTCAGAAGTTAGCATTACCTTGTTGCTTCTCGATTCTTTCCTGGGCTAACAATTTGATTTTCTCTTGGTGGATGGATGCCTCAGCCTCACTAAGGAGGTCTATGAACCTGAAAATCAAAGTGAAAAATGTATTAACATTTTTCTAAAATATGATCCTGACTAAAAATGTGTAGTGGCTTTGAAGCAATCATCAAGCATGTTGTTTGAAGTGGACAAAAGGTAACTTTGCTTGGCTAGAAACTAAGAGGCATAGTAGGTCAGAGTAGTGTTTTAGGAAAAATAATTTAGTAAGGACTTTGATCCATTATTAGCATTTGAATTTAATTTGATGGAGAACCAGAAGCTTTTGTTTGCTTCCATGAAGAAGAGTATTATGATCAAAATGACACTTTGGAGGACAAATCATGTACTTCATATAAAAAAAGGATATGTATGGTTAAGGGTAAGAATGGAACATAGCAAGGGGAAGTAAAGCACCTGTAAGCCTGGCGAAATCATTCTGGGGATAAAAAAAGTGTCTCTGGCCTCAACATGGCTTGTAGATCATGAAAAAGTGGATATAGCATATATTAATCATCTATGCATCACTGGAAAGCAATAGTCAATAAAATCTAACTTTTAGCCCAAAGCCCACGTCTATATGACAGAGCTGCTGAGGGTACAGAGAGAACTGAAGCCAGGAGAGCAGTGTGATTCTCAATACATCTGATCCGTTCTCTGTCTTTATCTCCTTTTTCTTAGTGACCAGAAAGGGGCATTAATCTGCTAAGGTAGGTGCTATGATCATTCCTATTATACAGACACATGGATGAAGTTCAGGAAGATCAAATAACATGGCCAGGGGCACACACTTAGGGAGTGGCAATGCAGAAATTTGACCCCAGACCCTCTGACTCTGGAACCACTGGCCCTTTACGTTTCTGCTGGAGACCTTGTGTGATTATGGAAGAAACGAGGGACTTGGGTGAATTGACAGTAGAGGCCAATAAGAAAAAGGGATTTAACATGACTTCAAGTTTACTAACTGTCGACAAGTACCAGTGATGGAGACAAAACACTATAAAGGGGATTGATCATTTCCTAGGAGAAAATTTAAGCTCTTTGGTCCTTAAATAGTTATTTATGAGGATAAGTTGAGGATCTAGGCACAAGTGCCCACCAGACACTGTGCTGGTTTTTTGGAGATAAAGAGGTGAAGGAGAGAAGTCCTTGCTTTCAAAGAGCTCAAAGTAGCAGGGGAGTTAGATTGCTTATTTATCTCTAATTGCCACCATAATGAGTTTGCTTAAATTTAATATCATGTGCAAAGCATACAACTCATAGTAAACATCGAGGGTATGATAGGAACTCAGAGAAAGGTACCTACTTGAGACAGGGATTAAGAAGGTTTCTGAGAGAGTGACGCACACATTATTTCTAATGGATAACAAAGGGCACTAGATGGTAAAGTGGGCACAACAGTGGTGAGAAGAGGGATATGCCTGGAACGGGAATGGCATGGATAAAGGCACAAAGGCAAGATGGAATGTTCCAAGTCATCATTAGCATGGTTCTTGGGCTTTATCCTAGGGAATGAGATATCATCCAGAGTTTTAAGTCAGGCTCCTAGTTAGTTCTGCATTTTGGCCCAGATCTCTTTGGCCAAATGTATGAAGGATATATTTGAGTGGGATAATCTGGGGAGCAGGAAGACACACTGGGAGGCTCTTGTACAAATCCCAATAAGAGGTTACCAAAGCTTGAACCAGAGACGTGGCCAACGGTTTTGAGGAATGAAGACCAGATATGATGTTTGGTAGCTGGTGGGATGTTATGAGAGATGCTGGGGGTAAAATTAAGGATAACAAGCTAGATTGTCTATTGGAAATAGTGGTGCCACTAAATAAGTTAGAAAATATGGGCAGGGAAACACTCAGAGAGGTAAATGAAGAGTTCAGTTTTCAGACACTGCTATTAGTTTCCTAGGGCTGTCATAACAAATTACTAAACACTTAGAGGCTTAATGCAGGTGAAATTTATTTTCTCAGAGTTTAGGAGTCCAGAAATCCAAAATCAATGTGTTGGCAGGGTTAGTCCTTTGGGAGGCTCAAAGAAAGAATGTGTTCCATGTCTCTTCCCTAGTTTCTGGTTGTTACCAGTAATTCTTGGTATTCCATGGTTTATAGATACATCACTCCAGTCTATGCATCTGTCCTCACATGGCCTCCTCCTCTATGTCTCTGTGTATCTTCTTGTTTTCTGTCTCCTGTAAGGACACCTCTCACTGGATTTAGGACCCACCAGGATGATCTCAGCTTAAGATCCTTATCTTAATTACAGCTGCAAAGACCCTTATTCCAAAAGGTCACAATCTGAATTTCCGGGTGTGCAAATCTTTGGGGGGAATCACTATTCAACCCATTACAGACACTCTGGGAATACCCAGGGATGTCAGAAGCTAAAGGAGGGGACTCAGTGAGCTGACAGTCATCAGCATTTGAGTACCAATTGAAATCAAGATAATGGATGAGAAACATAGAATTAGGGGGTCAGGGAGCTAAGAACAAAATCTGGGCACATCAATAATTACTTGACAGAGATGAAAAATAGGTATCTATAGGGACAATAGGAATGTATAGTTGTTTCAAAGAAAATCAAAGCATAATTTCACTACAGTAGTTCTTTATACTGAGTTCCCCAAATAGGTGTTCACAATAGGAGCTTTTATTTCCATTTTATACACAGACCAAGGCTTGGGAATTTTAAATAACTTGAGCAAAATCCAAAAGCTAATTAGTAATGAACTCAGAATTGGAACATCCGTCTGATTGCAAAGCTTCAACTCCCTTTTCCTCAATGCCCTTTTTGTAGCATTTCAACGAAGGGAAAATTTGAAGATATTAAAAATGACTTAAGATATCACGGCAGTGACTGAATTGCTTATTCAGATTCATTGTCATCTTTTTCCTTGGCAGTGATGTGCCAAGATCTAGAAGAATTGTCTCTTGTTTTTCCTTGCAGACAGGACTGGCCGGCTGACAGTATTTTGACCAATCAGACAAACAAATTGTTGGGTATAGGAAATCTCCTTGGAAAGATGGCTATCTAAGCTGTAAGATGCCCATTTTTAAAAAAACTGAAGTATAATTGACATACAATATTTTATTAGTTCCAGTGTACATCAGTGATTTTTATACATTATAAATGATCCCCATGAAAAGTATAGTAATCATCTGTCACCATACAAAGTTATTATAATAGTATTGATTATAATAAGATGTCCTTTTGATTCTTTTCTTCCTTTCTTCTTTCCTACTTTCAGATACGTGGACATAATGGCTAGAGCAACAGTGACCATTTTTTGATCATGAGGCAGCTCTTGGATGGGACTCCAGTGCTAAGTCAGGAGGAACAGAAAGATTAAAGGAGCCTGGGCCATTGCTGCCACTATGAATCTTCTGCACCAGCTCCAGAATGCCTCTTCCCAATCATAGTGACATTAGGAGAAAGAATCCATGTAACTTTTTAAAGTCACTGTTTTTCTGGACTGTACACAAGCAGCCAAACAAGTGGTCCCCTCCCACAGGCTCTGAAATGCAAGGAAAGGATTAAAAGACAGAAGTGGATATACTTAAGTTTTTAGGGGAGGCAGAACAGTTAAGGGAAATTAAACTTGATGGCTTCAACTGTTAGGATGAAGTAAGAGGTAATGTCTACTGAGATTGAGTGTGATAGGGCTTGGAGTAGGGAGATTTTTAATCACTTTAATGGTGTGCTAAGATGAAATACTGTACTAACTGCTGATCTAATGTACCTTGCCTACTTTGTGCTATAATCTGTCTTTTAAAAAAATGGATAGCTTTTCTCCCTTTCTGAACATAAAGAACATTTGGTTTTTGTGGTTTGTGCAGACTAATTCCATTTTGGAAGCTCATCATGAACCTTTTCAATTTTTCAGTGGTAATACTTATAACCTGCAAGCTGGTTCAACCTGAAGAACATTCTTCCTCTTTCATACTTCAAAAGAGCTAGCAGAACCTTACTTGACCTCAAAAAAAAATCTTCAAAGTGGATCTGGAGGCAGTCAGACAACAAGTGAAACTTTTAGGGTAAACATTAGCACTTATCTGAACAGCCTCTTTTCCATCAGCTCAAAAGAAGGTGATTAAGATAAGATGATTTCTGAGGAAGGCTCTAAATATTTTTTGTTTGTTTCTTTTTTTTTTTTTTTTTGCCTTTTTGAGGTATTTAAATAATTATCTTAAGTCAATTTTTCAGCGTACTTGGAATAATCAATATTCTTAGATTTTTATCACTGGATTCTTGGCTACAGTCCCTAAATTCACTGCATCTTGATTTATGCTCAAGCATGGGTGGCTGTGAGATGAATTTTTATTTTTGTCAGCACTGGCTTTAATTATAGGATCCCATGGTGTTTTGTTTTCCTCATCAGGATTCATATTCTTAGAAACATATCCTTTTAAGAGGAAATGTTTTTCTTCTCCAAAGTACTTTGTTAGTGACAATTCAACCTTATTTTTAGCAAATTTTAGCTTATAATGGATTGAAGTAATATGGGAGAGAGAGAGAGAAAACCACTGCAAAATCTGCAACATCATTATTAAATAACAAGATGACACATATCTATACCAATGCTAGACTTAAAAGGATATATATTAAGATTACTGGGTCCACCTTGACTTTAATTTTTGAATATTATTTTTTATGTATTTGTTCTTTTTAGTCCTCACTTCGTTACATGTGTGTGTTGAGAGGACCTGAGATCTACTCTCTTGACAAATTTCCAGTGTACAATGCAATATTATTAACTGTAGTCACCATGCTGTACATTAGATCTCTAGAACTTATTCATCCCATATAACTGCAACTTTGTACCCTTTGACTAACCTCTCCCCATCTCCCTCACTTCCTCTCCTCTGGTAACCACCATTCTACTCTCTGTTTCTATGAACTCAACTTTTTTTAGATTCTACATGTAAATGAGATTATAGAGCTTTTTCTGTTTCTGGTTTATTCCACTTAGCATAATATCCTCCAAGTTCATCTACGTTGTTTTAAATGGCAGGATGTCCTATAGGATTTATAGGCAGGAGATATATATAATTTATCCATTTATCTACTGATAAACACTTAGATTATTTCCATATTTTGGCTGTTGTGAATAATGTGAGTGCAGATACCTCTTTGAGGTACTAATTTCTTTTGGATGTATACTCAGAAGAGAGATCACTAGGTTATATGGTAGTTCTATTTTTAATTTTTTGGAGAACCTCCACATTGTTTCCCATAATACCTGTACAATTAAGATTTTTATGATGGAGATGTGTAATAGGAAGCGGAATACAATCTGCTTTAGAGAGGCCTGGGCTAGTTTATATAAAGTAGGACATGTAAGGAGCATTTAAAATTGCCCCAATAAAAAAGCTAATCCAGGAGGAGCATTGTAGAAACTAAAGAAAATTAAGGATGACACAGCACCAGTCACCTACCTATCTCTTATTCTTAGATCAGAGGGTTGTTTGTTTCTTTAAGACTAAATTAATCCCCAGCTTCCCAATGACAGCCTGCGCAATTATCAGTGCTCAAGTTCTCCTCTCCTCCTCTCCTGAGAGAGCCTCTCAGGACCATTGTGCATGCTGCCATGGTTTTGTCACCAAATTTCTTAAAAATAAAAAGCATATTTCTTTATGCCTCTGCCTCTAACATAGTCCTAGGCACAGATCAGTACTCAATAAATGCTTGTGGATAAAAATGATGACTACCTGTTTTGACCATCAGAAAATGCAAGCTAAAATTAGACAAGGAGCTTTAGCAGATATAACAACCAAAATCACTGTCATCCCACTTTATTTATTAAGAAAAAAAGTGTTCAGAATTATCTATGCTCTGAGCTTAGCCACAGCAGCACAGACTGCATAAAAGAAGCCAGACATTCTTTTTTATGAGTAGTTTTATAAAAGTTCTAAGCCAGGTTTTCCCTTAAGACAGGTTCTGTTATACAAATCCAAATGCTATATGGAAATTTTGTGAGTGAAACTCTTTCTGGTTATACTTTTTCCAACTATCCAAACTTAATTAAACCCTCAATCACACTCCCTGGAACTGAGATGATAAGATGTGAGTCAATGATCTGTAATTTCTGGAATCTCCTCTCATCTCCCCCATTTTTCCCTGATGGGTGCAGCATAAGCAATTTTTCCTCCAACCTATGAGAAGAATTGCTCTTTATAGAGGACATGCTGCATCCTTACTAGCGGTGCCAGTATTTCAGTTTATTTCCCTCAGAATTCTCAGGTGACTATCAGGGAATACTAGTGATTTATAATATTGGATTTCCTCAAAGTAACTCAAGAACTGAATCCTTAGAGGCTGAGACACATTTGAGTTTCCCATAAAGAATATTTCCTCAAAGTAACTCAAGAACTGAATCCTTAGAGGCTGAGACACATTTGAGTTTCCCATAAAGAATATTTCTGAATATAGATAATAAAGACCTCAAGAAATCTAAGGATTCTCCACCTCTCCTCACCATATTATCAAACAAAGTTTTCACTAAATGTGGTCTCCTCTGTCATCTTTGGCCATAGTTTACAAAAATATACTATTAGAAACCTATCTTCGTTTTATTTAGTGGGAAATTTTTTATTTGCACGATTTTAGGGCCCAAATGACCTTGTTCAGAGTTCAGACTCTTGCCCAGTGTTTAGATCTTACCCCTTAAACTGGTGAGGAAAACTCTTTTTTGACAATAGGAGCTATGGCTCCCAGAACACAACAGAGCTCCAGAACTTTCTCAATACTGGCAACAACTCTTCACTCATGTTGCACTGTGGAGTGGACATTTGTTTTTGTTGTTTCTACCCGGCATCCATATACTCTTCTTCTGTAAACAACCCCTCAGTGTGAGGGAGAGAGTTGCCCTTATCCTTCTTTTTGGTTCATGTTGCTCAGATGGCATTGACCTTTATGTAAACAACCCCTCAGTGTGAGTGTAAACAACCCCAGATGGCATTGACCTTCATGTAAACAACCCCTCAGTGTGAGTGAGAGAGTTGCCCTTATCCTTCCTTTTGGTTCATGTTGCTCAGATGGCATTGACCTTACCATCTGCCCCCAAGAGCTGGGACAGCTTGCAATGGACCCATCAAAAAAACTGCATTATGCTGGCCTTGGAGATTGATTTAGAGATGGCATATCCCTTGAGCCAGACTAAAGCTCTCCACCCTTGTTTGTTGCTGGAAAGTCCTCCACATAGTTTCCAGGATGGCCATTCCGGAAGATCATATACTTCTTGGCTGTCCTCTTATAATTTTCCTTGTAAACAAGATTAAATCCAAATTTACCTGACCCATAAAGTAATTGTGATCTAATTCCTGTCTACTTCATTTACATCATCACCTGATATCTCTTCACACTCACTTCATCTGTACCTCAAACATGGCTGTGCTGATGCCTGTCTCAGAGCTGTGCACCTGCTCTTCTTTCCCCTTGCAATAGCCTCTCCCTAGATGATACATGGGTACCTCTTTTTACCCCATCATAACGCATGTCTTAAGTCAAATGCCTCTTAAAAGGTAGGACTTTGAGGATGGTAGAACGAAGTAGCCATCATATTTACTTTCTGCCACATTATCATATACATTCTCTGTATTCTCTTTTGCATATTAATTGCTGAGGCCCGAATTACCTTATTTATTTACTTCTTTATTTTCTCTCTTTTATCACCAGAACATATGTTCTTTTACTTTTTTTAAGATTTTTTTTATTAAAAAAAAGATTTTATTTATTCATGAGAGACACAGAGAGGGAGAGGCAGAAACATAGGCAGAGGGAGAAGCAGGCTCTATGCAAGGAGCCCAATATGGCACTCGATCCTGGAGACTCTGAGATCACGCCTTCAGCCAAAGGCAGACACTCAACCATTGAGTCACCCAGGCATCCCCAGAACATATGTTCTTTGATTAATTAACTAGGTCACCATTGTACATATCCCGTATTCCATACAAATTAGACTCTCAATAACTATTTGTTGACTGACGAAAGAGCTCCCTTTTGCTGAACTTGTTAAACTGATAGAATGTCAGCCAGGGGCTACTACTGTCAAACTGTTAGCCAACAAAACCAGCACAGGGGAGAAAGGAGAAAGGAGAGAGGAGAAATGGAGAGAGACAGGTTCTCAATAGTATAACCAAAGCCAGATACGCTGGGATGTAGGTTACAAAGGCCAATAAATTCTCCTTTATGCTTACTTCACATTGAGTTAGGTTTCTAAAACTTGTAACCAACAGAATCCTGACAGAGATATATGTGGAAGGTCTTGGAAAAAGCAAAGTACCATGATCATGTAAATTCTGTGCTCCTGCACAATATCCATGTCCTGTCACACCACACATCTTTTTGTTTTTCTGTCTTTGGCCAGAATTTTAGTTATCTGAAACAGGAAAAGACCTTATTAAAGATAATCAGGTAATTCAGTGGTAGAAAGTTATTTGCGATGTATCTACAAAGCATAACCTTTATAACTAGCTTGATTGGAGAAATCATTTCACAATGTACATGTATATCAAAACATCATGCTGTATGCCTTAAACATATACATGTTTATTTGTTAATCATACCTCAAAAAAGCTGGAATTTTTTTTTAAAAGAAGAAAATACAAGCTATGTATTAAGGTAGTCAGAATAACTGACTATATTATGGTCTATGGTATTTTTATTGATGTGTTTCATTTAAAAAGTGAATTTGGGGGGACAGCTCTCCTTCTAGGCATAATAGAGCAGCTGTACTAGACTCATGTTCACAACAAAAATTGCTATAAATACACACTACCTATGCATCACACAGACACCACACAAATACCAACACCACAATACTCCACACAAACACATAACACTGAAACAATGCACACTCAACACATACACCACCCATAACAGACACCACACATAAACCATTCATATGCCACAAAAACTGCTATAAATAAAAAAATAAAAATCAATAACAAATAAAAATAGATAAATATGTGAAGCAAGTCTTTTTTAGATATTGAATAATAAACAGCACAGTATCACAACCCTTGTGAGAAGGGAAATACACAATATAGGGATCAGAGCTATACCATGATCATCCAAGACATTCTCCCTGCTGTAAAACAGAGAGAAGAAGTTCATGTGGGGTAGGAGTTTTACTATGTTAAGGAATCAGATATTGGAATTGCCAATTTCTGAAGTGGTTGGAATTTGTAGGGCAGGATGCCTGAGAAGATAAAGCTGTACGGGATGGTGGTGGGAGGTGGAATAAAGACTGCTTGGGGTCTAATAATTATATAAAATATAAATGGACCAAATACTTCAACTTAAGGGAGGAGATCTTCCAGTAAAAAGATCTAACTATTCCGATCTATAAGAAATCTGCTTCAGACATAAAGGCAAAAGAAATTTGAAGCTAAAAGGATAGGAAAAGATTAGCAGGTGAACAATAAGCATTAGAAATCTGGAATAGTCATTTTAATGTTAAATAAAACAGACTCTGAGATAAGGTGCATTGCCAGTGATATCCCTAAATTTAAAACCATGAGTTTATATTGAAATGTTAAATTTTAATCCAATCCCACAGGGCACCTTGTATAGAATACCTGGCTTCCATTCCCCATTATATATTACTCATTGGCTCAAATCTACACATTATATAGCTTCAAAATAACTAACAAAAATTATTATGGAAAGCAAGTCTATAGAAGAGTAAATATACCAAATGAGCTTGGAGCATCTGGTAGGGCCAGAAAATAAGGAAGTGCTCCCCCACCCCCACCCCCACCCCCCCAAAAAAAAGACAAAAACCACATTAATAAGAGTACAACAAAGGGACAGAGAAGCCAACTGAAAGACCTCCCAGTGGACAAACTAGAACAATCTGAGCAGCAAGATAAATAAAGTAGTATTGGATTATAACCTGAAGTACAAAATAAATATCATTGAAGCCATACTGATATAAATAAATGAACACATAAGTAAATGAGGGAGAAAAAACAAATCTCCCATGAAAGAATTCCAAATAATTTATGTAGATACCTCACACTGGAGAGAAAGCACTGTGAGCTTTGGGTAGTGACTTCCTTCCAAAGAGTGCAGTATAGAAAGGATAGGAGGGGACGTAACCTTACTGTGGACAAACCTGATAAATACTCCTGCAATGAGACCAAGGCTAATGTCAGCAGGGAAAATTATATTGCCAGTATATACCCTTCAAATGACACGATGAAGATGTCCTTTTATCTCTGTGGTCTTTCTCAGAAAACATACAATTCCAGTCTAGTTGTAAGAAAAACATTAGACCAATCCCAACCGAAGAAAATCCTATAAAATAGCTGACCGGGATCCCTGGGTGGCGCAGTGGTTTGGCGCCTGCCTTTGGCCCAGGGCGCGATCCTGGAGACCCGGGATCGAATCCCACCTCAGGCTCCCGGTGCATGGAGCCTGCTTCTCCCTCTGCCTGTGTCTCTGCCTCTCTCTCTTTCTCTCTCTGTGATTATTATAAATAAATAAAAATTTTAAAAAAATAGCTGACCAATATTCCTCAAAACTATCAAGATTATAAAAAATAAGGAAAGTTAAAAAATTATCACAGTCAAGAGGAGCCTAAAAAGATATGACATCTAAATGTAATATGGTATCTTAAAACATAAAAAGAACATTAGGTAAAGGAAATCTGAATAAACTTCAACTTTTAATTAACAATAATGTATCCATATTTGTTCATTAATCATAACATATCACAGTTACAAAGGTTGTTAGTAATAGGGAAAAATAGAAATGAAGCTTAAGAAAAATCTTCTCAATTTTTCTGTAAATCTAAAACTGTTCTTGGGGTACCTGGATGGCTCAGGCAGTTAAGCATCTGCCTTTGGCTCAGATTATGATCCCAGGGTCCTGCGGTCGAGCCTCATGTTGGGCTCCCTGCTAGCTGGGAGCCTGCTTCTCCCTTTCCCTCTACTGCTTCTTTTGTTTGTGTGCTCTCTCTTCTCTTTCAAATAAATAAATAAAATCTTAAAAAATAAAACTTCTAAAAAAGTGTCCATTAAAAAACAGATTTAGTACTGATTTGGTACCGTTTAGTACTAAGCACATACAAAAAATAGTGTTTCTACTCCTTCTGATTATTTCTCCCATCTATAAAGTAGAAAAACAATACCCACCTATTTTCTATAATTAAACAAGCAAAACTACTGAACTAATATTCAAATTCGTTGAAACAAAGAAATATGTGTGTGTGTGTGTGTGTGTGTGTGTGTGTGTGTGCTGAGAAGTCACAAAAGTAATAACACACCAGAAGCAATAAGCATACCTAGTGATTGACTGGTTTCTAAATTACATTCTATTCTAGAAAGCAGTAGGTCTCCTTGGAGAAGAGATTGATTCTGGGGTTCAAATATAAAATAATTCTGAAAATGTCCTTGCACTGAAAAGAAGCAATCAAAGATGATGAGGATGTATCAACAAGAGGACATGGGAATGAGCTTGAAAGAATCCCCTTGGCCAAGTCTGGGTGAAACTGAGCCTCAATATAAATGAGCATATAAACTATTTATAGTACATTGAGTAAAATAAGAATCTATGATTTCATATTAATATAAATAAATGAATCCGTTTTCTTTACAGTAGAATGCCAACTAATGAATATAGAGAAAATGACAGAAACTTAAAAAATCATCACTGGATGCTAAAATTAGTTTGACAAGGAACAGATATTTACATAGATCAAAGTAATTCTCCACAAAGTATTTACAAAGGGAACAGAGAAATTCTGCAGCATAGAAACCTAGGAGACACCACTGTAGCCAAATGATCAAGGCTAATATCACCAACACTGGGACAAATTGACATCATATGACTCCTAAAATGATTCATCAAGGAGGACAGAACATTGCATGTCTAGTATTCCTGCCAAAATACTTACCTTGAATTTAATCAAGAAAAAAATTGAAAAATTAAAATCAAGGAACATTTCATAAAAATAGCTTGTCTTTAAATGATATCAGTGTCAAGAAAGGCTGAGGAAATACTCCAGATTAAAGGAATTTTTTTAAAAGATTTTATTTATTTATGAGAGAGAGAGAGAGAGAGAGATCATAAGAAGTGGGGAAGGGTGGAGGGAAAAGCAGACTCCCCACTGAGCAGAGAGCTGTTTGGGGGACTCAATCCCAGGACCCTGGGATCTTGACCTAAACCAAAAGCAGGCGCTTAACTGATTGAGCCCCCCAGGTGCCCCAGATTAAAGGAATTTAAAGGGCCATGACAACTAAATGCAATGGATGATCTGGATAGGATACTGGACATCAGAAGAAAAGAGCTATGATAGATCTATTGATAGAATTGATATAAATTGAATATTACTATAGATGATGTAATAGTATTTTGATCAAAATTGAATTTCCTAATTTTGATAATTACACTGTGGTTATGTAAGAGAATGTCCTTGTTCTGAATTCTGCCAACAATCTGAATGAATTTGGAAGTGGGCCATTAGATAAGAACCTAACCCATATGAATACTTTGAATTCAGTCTGATAAGATCCTAAGTAGAGAACTCAGCTAAGCTTGCCTGGATTTCTGACTTTCACAATTGTGAGCTAATAAAGAGGTGTTGTTTTAAGCCATTAAGTTTGTGGTAATTCATCATGCATAAAGAAAAAATGAATACAACCCTCCATGCATGAGCATACATACAACACACAGAAATATACATGCAAAATACTGTCTCATCAAACATATTTGTTATCTCTAACAAAGTGTTGAAATCAAGAAGTAATTGCCAAATCAAGCTGGCTTAAATAGATAAAAATTAGGGTAGTCAAAACATTGTTCTCTTCAAGAAAGATTGTTTAGGATAAACTTCATTTCAGGAAGGAATTTCTGCAATGCTAAAAAGAAGCCCTCAAAAGGAGAAGAGCCAAGAATACATTTCCCTTCTTGATCCTAAACACATGAAATCAGACCTCCTGAGAACACTTAAGGAGAGTGTGCATTCAAAGCTATGCTGGGAGGGGTGCTTCAGTGGCTCTATCTGGTTGAGCTTCCAACTCTTGATTTTGGGTCAAGTCATGATCACAGGTCAGATCATGGTCTCAGGGTTGTGGGATCTAGCCTTGAGTCAGGCTCTGGGCTCAGTGGTGACTCTGCTTGGCTCTCCTTGAGATTCTCTCCCTCTTCCTTTGCCCCTCTCCCCACTCATGTGCGTCTGCATGCCTGAGCGCTCACTCTCTTGCTCTCTCTCAAATAAATAAATAAATCTTAAAAAAAGAAAAAAAAAAAGCTATGCTGGAAACCAGAGACTTTTAGGGAAGGAGAGGTAGGGAAACAGAGATGGGTATAAGAAAGCTGGAATTCAAATGAGAGGCTAACTTAATGCTACAGTCAAATTAGACAAGTAAAAGATTTTGATTTATCCTGTATTCTAATCATAAGGGTTCAAAAATGCTTTCATGGTTATTGTCACATTTATTCTAAAAATCACCCTTTGGTCCTTTGTTCCTTCTTAAAAGCCTAATTATTAAAAATGTTGGCAATCCCTTGACCATAGGATGAAATCCAAAGTTCTTTCCAGGACAAAGAGATTTTACACTAATCCAGCTCTCTATTCCTGGACCCTATATACTGTAGCTTCACACCACAGGACAAGTCCTGCAATGATGATCTTGATGACTAATAATGCCTTTCTGCGTTTTTTTGTTTGTTTGTTTGTTTGTTTTTTTGCAGATTATGCCTTTGCTTCAAATGCCCTTCTCAATTTTATCATTGTGGTAAATCCTCACTCATCCTTCGTGATGCAGAAAATAGGGGTTCTGATTTGTATCAGGTCTCCTGGAGAGCTATGGTTCCAAGTATGGAATGATTTCCTCTTTGCTCCTAGTTTATTATGCTATCCATCCTAGATTAGATTGCTATTCACAGCGGGAAAGTTACACAAAAGCAGTTAGAAACCTAATCTTAACATACTCTGAAGATTGCTGGCAAAAATGAATAAGTCAGTAAGTAAATGAATCAAGTAAGGAGACAATATTGGGATAAGAAACTTGAGGGTAAGTTGAGTTTGATCATTCTGATCATTCAATCTTCCAAAAACACTTAGAGTTGATTCTGAAATGGTAAGAATTACTTCCAGGCTCATTTTTTGTATAATCCTTAGTGTAATATTTTCTTCCATCGGAATGACTTACTATTTCTCAATTTCCTCTTTATAAACAGCTTTATTGGGATATAGTTCGTGTATAATTCATTCATTTAATGTGTACAATTCAATGACTTTACATTCACAGAATTGTGTAACCATCACCATAATCTAATTATAGAAGAATCTTAATTCTTTTCTGTGCTTATCTTTGATCCTACTCTTTACTTTTCATTCATTCAGTCAGTTAATCATTTAAATATATTTAGCCAACCAATGTAAATTCTGGAAAAGAACTTTGATATGTAAAGTACCAGTTGCAATACCCAGTGATAAGTCCTATAATGGAGGAAATACAAAGTATAACTATGCAAGAACATAGGCAGGGGTGTTACCCAACTACTGATGATAGTCAGGGAGGTGATACTAGTAGGAAATGAGGTCTATGCAGAGACCTGAAGGGTGAAATGGAGATTGCCAGATGATGGGGTGAGGGGGGTGGTGCTGCAGGCAGAGATGAGGCCTTTAGAGAAGAGAGCTCTAGACATGAAAAATGCTAAGACCCAAAGGGAGATCGACATGTTGGATGCAGGGAGCTAAAAAGGATCTAGCCTTCTCTACCTATAAAATTCCAAGTAACTTTTTTTACATGAGTGTTCATAGCAGCTTTATTGGCAATTTTCAAGAACTGACAATTCAAAAGCCCATCAGCAGGTAAATGGATGAGTTAACTCTGGCATACTCATACAATGGACTGCTATCAAGCAACATAAAGGAATTAAATATTGGTACACACAACAACTTTGAAGGAACACATAAAGCCAGACATCCCCCTGCCCCCAGCCAAAAAGGAGTTTGCACAGTACAATTCCATCTATATAAAACT
Organism: Vulpes vulpes; assembly: GCF_048418805.1. Lineage (NCBI taxonomy): Eukaryota > Metazoa > Chordata > Mammalia > Carnivora > Canidae > Vulpes > Vulpes vulpes. The sequence continues at coordinate 20,394,741 of NC_132792.1, read as the reverse complement.
CATAGTGCCAGAAAGTAGATCAAGGGTTATCAGGGGATAAAGGTGAGTAGTCAGTAGGGATCATAGAAAAGCAGGAGGAAACTTTCAGTGGTAATAGAAATGTCCACTACTTTGATTATGGTTATGGCATCAAGAGCGAATACATAGGTCAAAATTCATTACATTCTGTACTTTATTTTTTTTAATTTTTTAAATTTTTATTTATTTATGATAGTCACACAGAGAGAGAGGGGGGCAGAGACACAGGCAGAGGGAGAAGCAGGCTCCATGCACCGGGAGCCTGACGTGGGATTCAATCCCGGGTCTCCAGGATCGCGCCCTGGGCCAAAGGCAGGCGCTAAACCACTGCGCCACCCAGGGTTCCCACATTCTATACTTTAAATATGTACAGTTTATTGTATGTCGATTATATCCCAACAAGATTGTTTTTTAAAGGGTGGCCCTATTTGGATATTAAATTATATGATTTCCATATTAATAAAGGACCTGGCTTCTAGAGAATGTTTAATTAGTATTAGGTATTAGTTTTACTGTCAGTATTAAATATTATTAGTAGTACAGTCCTACCTGCCATAGGGACCCAGGAACGAAACTAGCTGTAAACTGCAGATAAGCCCAGACAGTAGATCTAAGAGTAGGGGCTTAGGGAGAGAGTAGAGTACAGGGCTAAGAACTTGAATTTGGGATTGTGGTAGACTGGGTTAAAATCCTGGCTCTGTCATTTATTAGCCAAACTCATACGTCACCCCTCCTTTAGAAGACTTGTCTGATTCTTCCACTCAAAATTAATGATCTCCTCTTCTGTATTCCCTTAGCAATAATACAGTAAGATGGTGGGTGGGGGGAAACCTTCCATTATATGCGAAGTAGCATGCAGTTATAAGAATGAATGAAATCATGAAAGATCATCTTCATTTTACCTCTTTAACTGAAGAATATACACTCAAATCTTTACTGTGTTTGTTACAAAAATAATGCCTACTTGTTACAACATAGTTATAAATATTATAGAAACATCTAATATAAAAAATTAAAAGGCTGCCTTCTCCTACACCCCCTGTGTGAGGGTGTGAACCATTCACACATTCAAGTTATCTCAATTCCTAATGAGAAGATCATTCCCCAAAGAAAACAGAAATAATCTAAAATTTGGAGAGCTCGAATATTTTATAAGAAAAAGAATAAATATGTTTCCTATGACAATTTAAGTAAATGTTACACTGAAGCAATTTCAAATAACATGTAGCACCTCTTTTAAGTTAATGACAGTAGAATTGGGAAAGCTTTTTCTAATTATTGTCCTCTTCTAAAAGCTCACTGTTTTCAGTTCAATAAAAATCTTTTACAATAACATCATCATTTTTTAAACCTAGAATCAAGCCCTTCAATACTTTTGGAGAGAACTTCCTACAAATTTATAGGTGAGCCAGTCTACTTGGAAATTGGCTGCTTTCTTCGAGGAGATATTACATATCAATTCATTTTATAAATTTGTCTATCTCAACACTCTCCAAAGTCATTAGAATTATAAGATTTTAAAGCATAGAAGGAACCATACATATTATTTGGTGCCAATTTTCTATTTTACAGATGAGAAAACAAGGTGCTGCAGAGATAATGATCTGACCAAGCTCATATAGCAATTGGTAGCAATACATGGTCTAGAACCCTAAGTTAGAAATATCCAGTTTCAGTGCCTCTTTTCAACAAGCTGCCTCCCTCAGAGAACAGGTTCCTGAACCTGAAACGTGAGTTACATGTTTCCTCCTGAGGCCATCTTGGATAGGGAAGTCGACACCTTCACAAGCTTTTCTTTTTAGGACTAGTCTAGTTACTACTGCTGCATAACAAATTACACCTCTAATGTAGTGGCATAAAACAACAATCATTTTATTTTGCTCATAATGCTGCAGTCAAGAACTTGAGAAGGGCTTATTTGTGTAGATGGCACTCGGAGTGCCTCATGCAGTTATAGTCAAATAGAGGCTGGAGCTGCAGTCAGCTGAAGGTCAGCTGTGTAGGTCCTCCAAGAAGATGCATTCACGTGGGTGGCAGTTGGGGCTGAAAGTCACTGAAAACTCACCTGGAGTTGCCGGCTAGATTATCTACACACAATCCTGCCAGTTTGGTAGTCTCAGATGTTCTCACATGGTGGCTGGCTTCCCCCAGAACAATGTCCTGAGTCAACCAGGCAGGAGCTGCAAGGCTTTTCAGAAATATGCAACATCACTTCTCAAAATGTATACAACTTCACTTCTGTATTCTACTCTTCACAAGCAAGTTACTAAGGCCAGCTTAGATATAAGGGAGGAGAGGGAACCCATCTCTCAGTGTGAATAATTTCAGATAATTTGTAGGCATATTTTAAGACAGCCACATGGTGACAGTGGGAGAAACCTCAGATAAGGGAGGAGATATGATACAAAGTTAAAAGAATTCATCAGTCATCATCAAAGAAGCTTTGGAAAATAGAACATATACTCATCTTTTTGTTTATCACCCAACACTGTACAGTGGAAAATGGAATTAAGAGTGATCTATCACAGCTTTGCCCCCTTTTCCAGTTGATGGGATTGACACTCAAGGTAAATTTCCAAAAAGGAGATGACCTAGAAAGCAAATAGTAATCTTCAAAGTCAGGAACTTGATTGCAAATCAAGCATTTCACATTTGAGTTAACAAAGGACCAAAGAGACCTTTTAATGTTCCCCCCAAGGAGCCTGATGAATTAAATTTTATGGAACTTCTTGGAGAACTGTGGCTCTGTCTTTTTAAACTTGATTTGTATGGCACTCCACAGAGCCCAATCCAGAGATTAGTGCTTAACAAATTTCAGATGATAGATGATGATCTAATTGGAACAGAGGAGTCCATAAATGTCTTAGGAATATAAAAACACCAAGGATACTATAGTACAGACTTCTATGAGTTCAAGAGTTATGATAAGGGAATATTTTCAAGCATTTGTGGTTTCAGAAAATGAAAAATTGGGACAATTTCCAATGGTACTGATAATGGCCACAAATAACTCTTAGCATTTTCTTTTCTTTTTTTTTTTTTTAAGATTTTATTTACTTATTCATGAGAGACACAGAAAGAGAGAGAGAGAGAGGCAGAGACACAAGCAAAGGGAGAAGCAGGCTCCATGTGGGGAGCCAGATGTGGGACTCCATCTCGGGTCTCCAGGATCACACCCTGGGCCAAAGGCAGGCACTAAACCGCTGAGCCACCCAGGGATCCACCAGCATTTTCAATTATATCAAGAAAAAAGATGTAAAGATTAAGGCAAACAATCAGATATTTATTAGAGAATCAATGAGAATGCTGAATTTAAAAGTCTTCTCCACTTCTTAAACATTCTAAAAAGAATATGATATTTAGAGGTAGATTGGAAAATGGGTGTGGTACAACATAAAAGAGGTATAAGTTCTCATACCAAGAGGAGAAGAACTATTTGTAGAAATCATAAAACTATATCCCCTCTGCAAAACCTTACTTTTGGCAATAAAGATGTAAAATTTCCCGATTCCAGAAAGTTGAATTAGTATTAACATTAAGTTATTTAAATTAGAGTTTGAGGGTTGCATGGCTCATTACTCAAAATCTTAAGGAGTTAAAAAAATCAATGATCCATTGTTTCTTATAATTCTGTGGAATGGTTGGTGTTTCTTTTGCTGGTCTCAGCTGGGTTCACTGACCAGCTTGCCTTTTGGACTGGGATAAAAAAATCAAGATGGCCTCACTCACATTTCTGGTTGGTACCTTTGTGTTGGCTATGGGTTGGTTCTCTTATGGCTTCTTGGTTCTCTTGCATTTGACCTTTGTGGTAGACAGAGAAATGGTCCTCAAAAGGTATTTATGTTCAAGTCCTCAAGTTTTGTGAACTTGAATATGTTACCTTACATGACCAAAGGGAAGTTACAAATGTGGTTAAGTTAAAGATTTTTATTAGGAAGATTATCGTAGATTATGCAGGTAGACCCAGTCTGATCACAAGAGTACTTAGGGAGGCAGGAGGGTCAAAGTTAGAGAAGGAGGGGTGACAACAAAAGCAGTGGTTAGAGCAATGTAAAAAGGAGCAACCAGCCAAGGAATACAGGTGGCTTCTAGAGGCTGGAAAAGGCAAGGAGATGGACTTTTGCCCTAGAACCTCCAAAAGGAACCCAGCCCTGCTGACCCATTTAAAATTTCTGACCTTGAGAACTCTAAGATAATAGATTTGTATTGTTTTAAGCCATTGAATTTGTGGTAATTTGTCACAGCAGCAATAGGAAAATAATACAGCCTTTCATCCTACTAGACTATACCAGGTCTCAAAGTAGTATTCCCAAGGGCCAGCCCCATTCAAAAGCCCCAAACCTTTTCGGACTTCTTATGTGAAGCCCCATTTGCCAAAGCATGTTACACAGCCAAACCCAGAGTCAATGTGAGAGGAGCTTTGACTCCGCCTCTTGATGGAAAAAGTGGCAAAGTTTCATTGCTCGCGTATTTGGATGGAAGAAATGTGTGGCTACTAAGCAATCAATCACTTAATCTGGTGACTTGCTCTGGAAGAAGCTTTATGTTTCATGTGAGTAGCCTGGCTTGGGCTTTGAAGATCTTAACCCTTTGATTTAATCTCTTAGCCTGATGCTTAAAGTTTAGATCTTCATCTGTCAAATATTCCATGATGCCTGACCCAGTCACTAACCTGTCACAGCTGAAGTTCAGATTATGACTCTTTTTCTTCTCTGCCTCTGCCGTCAACCTCCTCCTCCCAACTGCTTTTCTCTTCCTTTCCTTTCCATTCTAGCACTACTTCCAAATGAACTGCTCCAATTGCTGAGCCATTGGAACATCAGTGTTTTATTGAGTCTCTAATGTCTTCAAGTCTTTCTTTCCCTTGGAGGAAGTTACTTTACTTGCACTTTTATGTGGCAAATAGTTCCTGTGACTCAATGCTGAGATATTCATTTGCAAGAAATACAATGCCAACTGCCAAGGCCAAGCAGCAATTGTTATTAGGCGTTTCTTTTCCATGTATTTCAGCCTGAAGGATGGCACTTGGAGGCATTTTTAAAAAGGCAGAAAGAAAAGTCCTCCCATGTTCTTCAAATTTACATTTTGCTTCATCTTTTAAGTGAGAAATAAAATGCATTAGAACTCTCACATCATTAACAGAATGTGTGGGTAAACTTGGAATTTGCATTTAAATACATTCAAGAACAAAGATTTTTGCAGAATTTGCAAGTAGACCAGGGGAAGATGCCAGTGAGAAAAGAAAGTAAGTAGTAGCTTCTTGCCAAAAATCACTGAAATTGAACTCATATATGTTTTAATTGCCACATTTGTTTATTTTTAAAGCTTCTATTCATCAAAACATAGAAGTGTGAGTTTCTTGAATAATTTGTCATCAGTTTTCTGCACATAAGTTTCACAAATTAGGTTACTTGGCTAACTGATAAAATTTCATGTGGGTTTCACTAAAGTCCAAATGAAGACACTTTCCAGGCAGTGCATGTGGACAGGCCAGGTTGACAAACAAGAAACCTTAGGAGGGCATGATGTTAGGATGAATTTACCATAACCAAGGGCCTAACCTTGGGACTTACAATTCCAAAAACCAGATTTTAATGCTTTCCCAAATGATCCCAAACATCTTACCATTTACGATAAAAACTCCCAACAAAGTGCATATAGAGGGAATGTACCTCAGAATGATTTGTCAAATTTTTGTTTTGGGGAAAAAAAAAAGTCGGATTTATTGAGACAAATTTTACGTGAAATAATATTCACCAATTTTAAGGATATGGTTTTATGACTTTTGATAAATATGTTTAGTCACATCACCACCACCACCACACACAAAATCTAGAATGTTCCTATCAGCCCCCAAATTTCATTCATGCCATTTGTACAGTCAATTCCTCCCTTCCAACCCCTGGCCTCGGCAACCACTGATCTGTTCCCTGTTTCTACAGTTTCACCTTTTCCAGAATGTCATGTACATGGAATCTTTTGTGTCTATCTTCTTTCACCTCTAACTGAGTTGAAATTCACCCATGTTGCGGCAAGTATCAGTAGTATGTTCCTTTTTGTTGCTGAAAGGCATTGTAATGTATGGATAAACCAAATTATGTTTATTCTTTAACTAGTTGTTGGAAATTTGAATTGTTTTCTGCCTTTGATGGTTATGAATAAAGTTTCAGTACACATTTGTCAAAAAAAAATAAAAATAAAAAACAAACAAACAAAAAAAACAACCGAAACTTCTTACCAACTATCTTTCTTCCTGGTACTAGTGAGCTTGGCAGCAGGATTACAAAGCCCTCCCGAACATAGGATTTGAAAATAAAAAGCAGATTCTCAAGGGTCTTGATGCCATGATGCAACATGATCAAACATGACTGACCCTTGACAGCATTCACCTGCTTAGAGACCTGAATGTCAGAGTCTCTCAGATTCAGAAATGAACAATTCCTACCCTAGGTTCCTTCTCTAATCCCTGTGTTTCTAGGTAGTACATTTCAACTCCTCTATGCTTGCTTTCTTTAAAATATGTCGGTAGTATTGACTAAGCCATAGTGTAATGAAGGATGCACTGATATGTGCCATGTGTCACTACCCTCCCTTCCTACATAATTGCTCATTTGAAAACAATCGCTCTTCCCCACTAAATCTTGCTCAGCATGGCACATTGGGAAACTACTTCCAATCAATTTGACCTCTTACATAAAATAAAGCCTAGTGTGTTTGCCATCTCTGGTGCAGAGGCTCTTTCTAAGGACTTAGGAAACTCTGTCTCTTGTCATTAGGTGCTTATTTCATTGGACAGCTGGGTTCTAGCTCTGTAATGATGACCAAAGCAATGGATTTAGGTCCTCATGACCCAGTTAGTTTTTCCCTGTCTCATAAGTGTAACCGTACATTTCCTCCACAAATGTGCTGTCACAAGGGAGCCAAATCTTGGTGGATTAACACAGGTTCTTATTATTGTGGGAATACCATATACTTGTGTTTGCTTGTCTGTCTGTTGTCCTCACTACATTTTAAGCATCCTGAGAAGGACTGTGCCTATTGTGTTAAACCTCGTATCATCAGTGCTGACACATAGGAGCTCAGTATATCTTTTGTAAGGACACAAAGGCTTGTCTAACTGGAAGAATAAAAATATCTCCAAGCCCGATCCTGCAAACGGTGCATCATTGTTGTATGCGTCTTTACAGTAAAGTCTCCTAGATATTAGGGATACTATCAATGATCTATTCAATTCTCCCATTACAGAATCTAGTTATTCACCCGTTTTTGTTCCACTTGTTTGCTTTGTTTGTTTGTAGTATTATGAGAATGTCACCAGAAAAAAGGAAGTTGAGAGAAAATTCAACCTTATTCTCTTTCTTTCTTTTTTCCAATTCTCATGATAATACGAACGGCAGGAGAGTTCCAAACAATGTGTCAAAATAGCTTTAGGAATTATAGCTATATTTTATTTCATTTGACAAGAATTTTCAAAATGCTTTTTTTGTGAAACCATCAGAGTTTTGGTTGCTGACTTGCCCCTAAGCAGCTTTTATTCTAGATAAAGTGAGGAGGCTTACATAAAAATAATTTTGAGAAATAATACAACATGTATAATACAATACAATCCAAATGCAATCCAAATGTGTAACTGAAGCAGTAAACACAATAGGAAAAATAGTAAGAGGAAACAAGTGTTCTCTAAACACATTAAAGATTAGAAAGTATCATTTTTGTTCATACTGGTATTGTACACAAGACCCAGCATATTGCCTCATGTAAACTAGATGACCCATGAATGTTGTTTAAATGAATGAATTGATAAATGAATATTAACTAATTATAGTTTCGTGCTCTTTAGTTCTGACAAAGTTCTTTGCACATCACCGGGGTTCAGCATTGACTTTCTGCCCAGTACTACACTTGGTTAATGACAACAAAATCTCTAAAGTTACCCCAGATCAAGGCTAAGAGGTTATTTTTGAGTCTCCTGCTCTCTTACCCCTTACAGAGAATAAGTCCCCAAATATCTTTTCTACCCTCCTAATAACTTGTTAACCATCCACTTGCTGCTCTCTATCCCCTTGCCACAACCTCATTGTGACTATCAGGAATGCTCATCCTCACTTCTCCCCTTCTTCCTCCCTCCAATTCATTCTATAAATGCCACCAGAATGGCCCATCTGAAGAGCAGACATAATCAGAACACTGTCTTTTATATAATCTTTCATGGCTCCTCAGTGATAGAGTAAATTCAGGCTAAAGGAAACTCCTTGGTATAGCGTGCAAGACCCACCTCCCTCTCTTCCATTATCACTGCTCCACCCTAGATTTCAATCAACTTCTCAGGTCCCCAGGGGACAGCACTTTCTCCCAGCTTAGATTCTTTTTATCTCTAGAGTAGACTCTAGCCTGGAATCTTCCTCTCTTGACTCTGCCTGGCTTGCTCCCAATTGCCCTTGAGATCTCCTTTAGGCTTTACTCCCACTAGAAAGCTCATCCGTGTTGTTGGTGTCCTGTATCCACTCTTACTGAAACAACCATTACCTGTCTTTATGCCTGTTAATGGCCTGTATGTCCCTCATAGTATAGCTGTAGGTTTCTTGCACTGCTTGAATATGTCTAATGTATGGTTCTAACCTGATGCCTACTTCGTGGTAAGAATTAAATACACATTTAAGGGCAGCCCTGGTGATTCAACGGTTTAGTGTTGCCTTCAGCCCAAGGCGGGATCCTGGAGACCCAGAGTCAAGTTCCACATCGGGCTCCCTGCATGGAGCCTCCTTCTCCCTCTGCCTATGTCTCTCATTCTCTCTGTCTCTCTCTCTCTCTCTCTCTCTCTATGTCTTTCATGAATAAATAAATAAAATCTTAAAAAAAAAACACATTTAAGAGAAAATGAATGAGTGACATGTATGGCAGAGAACAGAGGTTATTTATTAAAAGTAGCCTATTTACCTATTGCCTTATTCCCACTTGAAGCTAAGAATCCTAGTCCCAGGCATATTTAGGATCTTCTTCAAAAAGCTGCCAGGACCACAGTGCTGGGAAAGTTCAAGACTTCCAGGCCATCCCAAACTGAAGCTGCACTGTCATCTTGCAGATCTGCTTGCTGGAGTTCACCATCCTGGCAGAGTGCTGGAGAAGCGGGAGGAGAACAGCACCCAGGACTGCAATTAGAAGGAGAGGAGGAGAGGAGGAGACAGGGGTCAGTGGATCAGTCAATAAGGAGCGCAGCTTCTTCCCTACCCCCTCTGAGCCAGTAGCCAGCGCCAGGCTGGAGTGCTGCTGGAATGCCATCCCCTGATTTTAGGCAGTGCACTTCTGCCATCTACTGGTTTCTGTGCGCTTTCCAACACGTGTTTGCAGAAGTGGATTTCGTGTGCTGAAAACCCAGCAAAAGGCAGAACTGAACAGGAAAGCCAAACTTAAAAATTGTGCCCAAGTAACATCAGAACCCAAATGATGAACCACGATGTTATTTCTGTCCCTTTGCCCGGAAACGATCTTTTGAGAAGACACCGTCTTGACCTGTGTCCAACAGAATACAAGGTTGAAGGCCTGTGGCACGTCAGAAGTTGGTCTAACCCAAAATCACATCAGAAGCTAAGCTTTCATTTCACTGGGAAATAAGAAATGATGTTAGTTTATCATGGATTGATTTTTTTTTTTTTTCGCTTTTCCCAAAGGATTCTAAGTGTGTCACAAACATTGCCTAGGTTTCATTTTTACCCAATGGAGAACTAGAGAGTACGAAAACGGAAAGAAAAAAGTCAAAAATGTCTCTATTACTCTCAGCACCTAACTGCCAAAATAGCCAAAAATGACACTGCTGAGATTTAACCAGGACAACATTTCAAAGACCAGGACTGACAATGAATAAACCTGCTGCTGGTGTCCATACCCCTGAGGGAAGCTGGCTGGTGCTCTTATTGGGATGTGTGTGTGTGTGTGTGTGTGTGTGTGTGTCTGTGTCTGCGTGTCTGTGTGTTTTGTGGTGTCCCTACGGTAATTCATTACAAAATTAATAGTCTCTGCTTGCGCTGGGGTGGTGAATTGGGACAGACTCAGCTGCACAGAAGCACATCAACACGTGAAGGGACAGGTTTCATCTGCAGGGACTGAATGCCTGAATGCACTGGTCCTGAAATGATTCTGAAGACACCAGAGCAGCCACTGGCATAGCCCCACAGAAAGCAAGAGTAATCTTCACCACCAGCTTGAGGAAAACCATTTCTCAGGCAGAAAATAGATTTATATCTGTAACTTAGATTGTGCTTCAACAAAATAACCATAGTGCAAGTGATGAGGCAAAGATAAATAGTGAGAGATCCTAACCCTTATTTTCAGATTCTTTTCTTCTTTCTAAATGCCCGGATCTTATGTATATCATAGCTTCCAGGTTTGGAATGTGACCTGCAGTTGCAACTTGCTACCAGCTGACTCATATTTGCAAATCCTACTTATTCCTTTCACAGGATTCCTGTCTCCTCCACAGTCTGTGTTAGAACAAGTTTGCTGTTTGCTAAGGTAAACATGTAAAGGGGGTGGTCCCTCTTTGAAAGACACACTTGGTATACTGCAGTTTAAAAAGTAGACACATTTCTTTAAAAAAAAATCAGCTAATCCAAATGTTGGACATGAAATGTGATCAATTCAGTTGCTAGTTAAGAACTTTAAGCTGTTTTGCCGCATGGCCACAGTCTTACAACAGAAAGAACTACCTTCAGGCAGACTGTTGGAGGGATGACACTTAGATTGAGTGTATAAACCACGCCGATGGAGCAAGCTAGAGGCTTCCTTCCTTGTCATTTAACTAGGTTAGGATATACGAATTCTGGACAAATTATCTACCTTCTGGACCAAAAAAAAAAAAAAAAAAGATGATTGATGATATTCAGGTTTAAAAAGCACTCATCCTCACAAAACACCTTCTTGGAGAAAGTTTCCTTTTTTAAAAAGATAAATCGACCATTCATCTTACTGGAGGAAAAGTCTTTAAATAGCCTTACTCCTGTACTGCTTGCCGCTAAGGAGGAAAGGCAGAAGGAAATGCCAGCGAGCATGTAGAGATTGGGTTAAGGTTTTCAGAAAACTACAAAAGGAACCCGAATCCTGCCAAAATAACAAAGTCCAAAGATAGGAAGTCTTTAGGCTCCTCTGTTAGAATAGCCGGTAATTAACAAGTGGCTTAAAATATGGTTTTATTAAAAATGACATTCCCAACTAACAGACTGTCAGGCATGATGGCTGAATTGCTTTTGCAGCAACGAGGGTGGTTTTCAAAAAGCTGGTGATACTCTTCTGCTGAGACCAGCCACTTCATCCCTCCCCCAGGACCTGCTAAGGCTCGGTGCCCAGCCCTCCCCTGGCACGCATCCCCACCCTCTGCGGCTTGCAGCAGTGGCTGGGTAACGGGGGTTAACCTCTTCTGGCAATTGAGGTTTGACTCCCTATTTCACCACCTCTTAGCTGTTTGTCTTTGGACAAACTACTGACGTTCTCTGAGCCTGTTTTCTTTACTTGTAAACTTGAAACAGTTATTAGGTTTATAAAATGCGGTTTTTACAAATCAAACTATCAGTTTCATGATACTACATAGTAAATTGCTCCTTTCATGGGCCTGGGAACCTGTGGAGAAAGCCAGCTGTGATATAGACCTCAGGGTTCATCTCTAACCAGCCGAGGGCCAAATGGTGGCAAGAGCTTACTCAGACAAGAAGGTCCCAACAAGACAGGTTCATAATCAATTTATCTGTCAGGATCTCTGTTGGCTGTGTCAGAGGGCTATGTAAGTACACACATACATGAATTTTTTAGTACCCTGCACTGGAAGGGTGACAAGGAATGTTAGAGTACCTAAGGAAGCAGGAATTGCTTCGAGAACATGATGTAATAGAGCGCTGGACTCGGTATAAATATACTTAGGTGGAAACCTCTACTCCACAGTGAACTAGCTGTGTGACCTTGATGTGTGCTACAGTCATTTTGATTTTCTGCTTCCTCTTTTGTATGCCCAGAATAATAAATGGGGCCTCTGCGCCACACAGTAATGGTAATAGCTATCATTCATTCGGTACTTACTGTATGCCAGGCACCTTTACGCTAATTATCACATGCACTGCCCACAGCAATGTTTTGAACAAAGCATTATTGCTAAAATCCCCAACTCATAAATGAGGGAACTAGACCCCAAAAACAGTTAAGCTCAAGACCACCCAGAAATTAAAAGGTTGATCTGAGATTTGAACCCCAGCAGATTAATTCTAGAATTTACTGGCCTATCCCAACATGCTACGCTACTGCTTTAAATCTGAAGGCCTAAATTCTAGTGTAGATTGTCTTACTCACTTGCTCCACTGGACCTTGATTACCTCTTCAGCTAAAGGAGGGGACTGGGCTGGCAACAGATTCTCAAATATCCACCCTGACCATTGCCGTTAGAAGCTTCCAGGGGCAGAGTGCTCAGGAAGGTTGCAAGAGCCACCTTGGTTCAGTGGGAAATGGTGCTGTGATTAAGTGGTGAGGTCTGCCAGGGGCAGGCAGGGGGAGCACGGAGGCACTTGTAACATATCTGCTATTCCTGGGAGAGATAAGGAATCTTCTGACTGCTATATTTCATTATTCTCTCCTGCATCTTCTCTCAGTAGCTACTGAAAGGGCAGACAAGGGTGGTCTGGTCAGTCAAGAACTACTTGATAGAATGGGGCTAACAGGTTTCTGCTATGCTGAAAAATGTCCAGTACAGTAGCTACTAGGCACTTGGGGCTGCTGAGTACTTGAAATCTGGCTGAGTAGCTCTATTTTTAATCTTACAAATTTTTAATTAATAAAAATATAAACGTAAATAGACACATGTAGCTAGCAGCCACTGTATTGATCGGTGCAGTTTTAGCACGAAGGTCAGTTGGCTGCGGATGAATGTCATGGGCATGAATACGGGGAGAGTTTACCCAGGAAGCTCAAAGTCAGGGAAAGGTAAGGTTTGGCCAAAGGGGATGCTGCGCAGGGATTTGGATGTCAAAGCTGATAAGTGATGCCAAATTTAGAGGCAGGCATGAAGAGCTAGTAATTGAGAAGGGATAGAAGGCAAGAGATTAATAATCTCATTTCTTGGCTGTGCAAATCCTGTGCTAGGGGCTCCCTATTAATCCTGAAACAGCAGGGCCTGGGCCTTGGTCATTTGAATGCTAATTGTCATGCTCTGCTTGGAGCAAATTTGCTCTAGCCTCTCACATATTCCCAACTATCCCTCAGAACATTCCCAAATCACTGCCATTCCTTAGGATCTTGCTAACAGCTAATGTCCACCCTCTGGGTAGATGAAACAGTCCCAACTGCTCAGCATCACTAATGCCAGGCGAATGGTTAGCGTGCTTAGTTGGTAGTTCAGTAGTTAGGGCTCTTTGTTATCAAAATTCAAATTGAATTAGCTCAATCAAAATGAGGAATTAATAGGAAGGTATTGGAGCATCTCATGTAACAATTGAGAATTTGGGGCACAGGAATGGACCCTGCTAGCCTTCTGCAGAAAATAGGATTCAGGGATCCCTGGGTGGCGCAGCGGTTTGGCGCCTGCCTTTGGCCCAGGGCGCGATCCTGGAGACTCGGGATCGAATCCCACATCAGGCTCCCGGTACATGGAGCCTGCTTCTCCCTCTGCCTATGTCTCTGCCTCTCTCTCTCTCACACTGTGTGCCTATCATAAATAAATAAAAAAAAATTAAAAAAAAAAAAAAAGAAAATAGGATTCAGTCAGGGCGTCATTCCCAGTCTTTCATTTCCAGCTTTCTCATTCTTCTCTATCCATGAGCTTTAAACATGCCTGCTAACAAACAACTTCATCCAGTGAGGAAAGACAGCTTGTGTCTCTCTCTTTCCAAGTTTTAAACTACCAGGGAAGGAACACTGACCTTTCCTGGGTCTGATACTACTCCTTGAACTACAGTGGGGAGAGGTGGGGAGCAGGAGCATGTCTGAATATGAGCATTCCTACTAAAAATCAGAATTGGATTGGGGCGAAAAAAGCAGGGTGGGTGCTGTGCCAGGAATAAAGGACAGAAAAGTTAGAAAAACAAAATAGTAAGTTTGTATTGAAGAAACAGTGGGATGACATAAGCAACACATACTCATTAGCAAAGGCTTTTTCCCCTCCTTATACTGCAACTCAAGCATGATGTGGAACTTTGCCATTTGCAGAACTAGGATGACTTTTATTTTTCCTTATTAAGAAAGAAAAGGAAAGCAACCCAGATGCTTTAATTGTTTTGATTGTGAAGGTGAAGGAGAGCCTTGCTTTTAAACGAATACTGTATTCACCATCATTAATTGTTTCAGGAAATTGAAGAGACCCTTTGGTTTTATATTTGATTATCTCAATACCTATTAAATAAAAAGGTATTTTTGCTTCATTAGCAGTATATAGGAATAATGACGGATCGTTCTAAGTATTATTTCCTTCTTTCTGGTTATAATCACTATATTTAATAAGGAAGAGCCAGGTTCAATAAAGGATACATCTGGCTTCAAATGATTAATCAATTTTTATAGAACTCACATGCTGGCCATTTCTTTGGCAAACTAGACAATACATAGTGGAATCACAACTCCCTGCATGTGCTCCCCAGACCTCCCCACCAGCTTTGCTTTTACTAATCAGCCTCAACGGACTGTCTTGGGGCACTTTTACAAAGGTGCATCATTTGTCTCTCACATCCTGAATTAATGCTGCAGGTAATTAGCTTCGGGAGCTGAGGTCTCTTTCATCTGCACGCCAAGTCATCTAAAGGGTTTTCCTTTGCTACTTGAAATGTGAATCTCTTCCTTTCGTTCCCTCTTTGACCCTCCTCCGTGGTTACTTTAATTAGGATGTCAAATTGTATCATACTATAGGGAACTGAACTTTTTTTTTTTTTTTTTTTTTTTTTTTTTTTTATCCAGGACAGATTTTTCTTGAGTTGTGGGGCAATTTTGCTTTGAAATGTCATTTCCAATTCTTCCGAGCAGGAGATGAGCTGGTCTTGTGCATTAACCACAAGAAGTGAGACTGTGACAGCCTGCAGATGCTATAGATCCAGATGAGACCATGGAATCAGTAGGAGACAGACACAAGTACATGCCAAGATGGTCACAGCTGGATGACCAAGGGCATCTCTGGGGAAGGGAATATAAGCCAAAACAAAACAAAAAATAAAACAACCCCAAGATTAAATCCTGTGAATTTCTGTTGCCAGGACACTTCAGCTACTTAAAAACATGCATGTGTCTTATTTATTGCTGCATCTCCAGAGACGGAAAGAGGGATGGCAAATACCTGGTGTGTCTGCTGCCACTAGTACCTATTCCTCCACAGCTGACATTCCTAATCACTCATGACACTTTCCTGCTGAGCCCACATGTAGACTCAGACTGCTATAGACAGTAACCACAGTTGATCAGAGTTGGCACACAAGATGGAATCCATTTGTAATTCCTGGTCTAGAACATGTAAACATTTAATGAATACTTGTTGAAGGCACAAGTAAATGAAGACGTGTTTCTAGAGACCATAGAACTTCACTGCTATTACCCTCTCGCATTTAGAGTGCTTTGTTCTTTTTCTCAGATGGCTTCCAAGGAGTCAGACCCAAAATTCTTTAATATAAGTTTGTCATATTAACCTACAATCTTATCTAAAGCAGGGACACAACTATGTTTACCCTAGCATTCACACACATCCAGGCCTGAAGTGGGTCAGAGAATTACATCCTAAAACACGATATTCAAATATGTGAGTTTGGATCGGAGAAAACTGGCCTGGAATAGAAGGGAGGTAAGATCATAAGTCTTGACTTGTCACTCTGATAATTTCCCAACCTAGTCCCATGACAACTTCTACAGGCAAGTGGGCTACAGTGGAGGTCCAGTAAAAACCACAAAAAGTGAAGGCACAGTATGGGGAATATAGTCAATGGTACTGTAATAGCCTTGAGCGCTGACAGATGGTAATGATACTTGGCAGTGAGCACAGCATAACACACAGAGTTGTTGCATCACTGTGTTGTACACCTGAAACTAATATAACATTGTGTGGCAGCTATACTTCAGTAAAATATGCTTCCAGTAGAAAAGCACATACATCCTACGATACAATGGACATGCAGTCCTCAAACACACGTGCACACACAAAAAGCTAATTCAACAAGATAATCATGATATGGTGCAAGTGTCAAACCCTGGGGGTGCTGGTTAGCAATAAGGAATGCTGCTCTTATCAAAGCACCTTGTCAGTGCAGGTACAGTAGCAAAGACTAGTGGCAGCTGTTGTAACCTCTTCCATCATTATCCCAAAGAGGCACCATTTGCTTGGCTGCTGCTTTGGGATCAACCCTCCCAGAAGGTATGACCACCGGGACCTGGAGTAGGACTTAGGAAGAGTATCACTCGTGGGTTACACACCAGCTGGAGACTCTCAGAACTACTTGGGAGAAATACTGGGGCAGTGGGCAGAAATTCCCACCATGCACTTGGAGAGAGATGAGAAGAAATGCTATTATAGTATTGTGACTTACTTTATATGGACTGAGAAATTCAGCCTATGGTATTATGAAGGCTTTGCCATCTGCAGGACCTTGAACAGAGAGGACTACAAGGGAAACACACTTCTCAAAAAGTATGTCCAAAGAGAAATAGTATTTTCTTCACAGCAGCTTGATCATCAAAATATACTCATTTAGTACATGATGTCATGCAGTATTTAGCCTGCTACAAAGGAAACACAGCAGAATTCAGACTTGGCCCTCCAGGAATGTGTACAAATTAAGAATACCTACACACACTGTAACAGCCAAATAAAAACCTCAAAATAATGTAGGGATTGTTGGTGCAACATTTCTATCACATACAGGTCATTTTGCCAAGAGGATTGCAAGCTGCTTTGAAGCACATGAATATATTATCCAATCTTCTTGACAAAAATAAAAGCTCAGAAATTCAAAATGACAGGAGCCAGGTCTATATGGCTGTAGGGGAATCAGAGCAGTCTAGAAAATTTGATTAACTCAATTCGCCCCAGTTCCTTAGGGAAGCTTCAGAAATAAAAATTACTATTTAATAGTCCAAATAGTAAATGTGGATTGAAAAGGTCTTTCCGACCTTTCTGCACTTGTGTTTGAGACACAATCTTACCTGAAGGGTCAGAGCCAATGGAAGACAAAACATAATAGCATTATTGAGCCTTCAAAATACAAAGACCTTGCTGTCACCTCGGAATCTCAACCCTGGCTGAAATAGCAGTAAAATCAAGGGTCTGGATGGGACACTTGGACATCTTCAGAAGGGCCTTCATCCTCTTGAATTCCTCTGAAGAATTACATAACTTGAGCCATGATGGCACAAAGCATTTCTCAACCTTTAACATCCATCAAGATCACCTGCAGAGTTTGTTGTAACACATTTGCTAGGCTCCACCCCCCTGAGTTTCTGATTTAGTAGGTTTGGGCTGGGGACCAAAAGCTTTCCACTTGTAACAAATACCTAGGTGCTATGGTGTGGCCCAGGGGAGCACCATTTGAATGCACTTGTGAAATGATTGATTACCACTGTCGGAATCAATTATTTCAGTGGGCTTATAAAATGACTTAATAATTTTATCCCTTTATTTCCTATTTATTTGTGGAAATTATTCCGTATAGAACTTTCCTTTATCCATGAAAGCTAGGTGATAATTTCTGAAATACAGATGAAACCAGAAAGGCAAGGTAATTGTTTAATTTTCTCTCTTGGATTATTAAATTTCACAGTAATGATTAGAACTTAGCCAACTCCAGTGGTGTCCAATGAATTCTTCTCTTTCTGTGTCTCTCTCTCTCTCTGTGTCTCTGTCCCCCCCCCCTTCCAAAGTCACCAATCAGGTTAGTCACTCCTCTCCATGGGGTAGAAAGGTCAGGGGGTGCCTGGGTAGCTCAGTGGTTGTGTGACTGCCTTTGGCTCAGGTCATGATCCCGAGATCAATTCCCGCATCAGGCTCCCCACAGGGAGCCTATGTCTCTGCCTCTCTTTCTGTCTCTCTCATGAATAAATAAATAAAATCTTTAAAAAAAAAAAAAAGGTCAGGAGTGTAACACTAATGGATATCCTCTTTCTAGCCTCCTCTTCCATTAGATTAGCAAATGCTGCGGCACCTGGCTAGCTCAGTCAGTGGAGCCTATGACTCTTGGTCTCGGGGTCCTGAGTTAGAGCCCCACACTGGGCATAGAGATTACTTGAAAATAAACAAATAAAACAAAATTTTCTCACCTGGGGCCATTAAAAGAATGTTTAAAAAAAGATTAACAAATTCAAGGGGACTATTTCTTGATTTTCTGAACAATTCACTTCGTGTTTTTAAATCTGTATTTTTTCTAATTTGTTATAAATTTCTTTTATCTTTTTAAAATTTCTTCCCTCTACATTCCATTTAATTGTTCTTTCTCATTTTTTAACAGATTTTATTTATTTATTAGAGACATAACACGCAGAGAGAGGCAGAGACACAGGCCAAGGGAGAAATAGGCTCCCTGCCAAGAGCCCAATGAGGGACTCCATCCTGGATCCTGGGACCACTCCCTGGGCCAAAGGCAAATGCTCAACCACTGAGCCATCCAGGCATCTCATCTTTCTCATCTTTTTTAGTTGGATGCTTCATGTATTTTTCTTTTTTCTTTTTTTTTTTTAAAGAATCAGAGTTTATTTTATTTTTTTTAAACATTTTTTTTTAATCTTTATTTATTTATGATAGTCACAGAGAGAGAGAGAGAGGCAGAGACACAGGCAGAGGGAGAAGCAGGCTCCATGCACCGGGAGCCCGATGTGGGATTCGATCCCGGGTCTCCAGGATCGCGCCCTGGGCCAAAGGCAGGCGCCAAACCGCTGCGCCACCCAGGGATCCCTGTATTTTTCTTTTTATACTGATTTTGGTATTTAATGCTATGAATTTTCCTCTTATTGCTTACTGTAGATGTATTCTATAGACACTGATAAGTCAGTTTCTATTTGCTTTCTTGAAATTTCTTCATTTATTTCTTTTCCCTTCAATCCATAGTGAATTACCTCAATAAAATATAAGCATCTTGCAAAAAAATTATTTACCTCCACTATTCTTTTTACTATAGTTTTTAATTATAAAAATGTATATTATAGTCTCTGCAATAGTAATTTTTGTTTCAATCATTTATCTTTTAATGGAATTATGAGAAAATAAGTGTATATGTATATATTCTCTCACTTCACACCCATCTTTACCATTTTGAGTGCTCTTCTTTCCTCCATATAGACCTGCATTACCATTTGCTGGCATTTTCATTCACCCTCAAGAATTTCTTTCAGGGTAGATCTTATGCCAATGAATATTCTCACTTTTCTGTATGTGAAAATATCTATTTGTCTCATTTTTTGAAGGATATTTTGGTATATAGAATGCTTCATTAATAAGTTTTTTCTCTCAACACTGAATATATTATTCTGATGTCTTCTGGCCTCCTTTGTTTCTAATGAGAAGTCATCTATTAATCACATTGTTCCTCTGCAGGTAATTATAATTTTTCTCTTGCCACTATCAAATACTCTTTTTTTAATCTTTTCTTTAAGAAGCTTGCCTATGAGGTAACTAAGCACGATTTTTTTCTTATTTTGACTGCTTGTGTTTTGGTGAGCTTATTGAATATGCAGTAACTTGGAAAAATCTGGGGAACTTTAGTCATAGATTCTTTAAATATTTCTCTGCCCCTTTCCCTCCACTCTTGTTGGAATCCAAGTATGTGAATGTTAGAATATTTGATGTCCCACGTTTCTGAATCTGTTATTTTTCTTTAATTTTTTTCTCTTTCAGTTCTTTAGATAGGATAATTTCTCTTGGTTTATCTTCAAATTCATTCACTCTTCTTCTGCTATTTCCAAACCATTCTTAAGCCGTCCTAGCAAATTTTTCATTTTGTTTATTTTACTTTTCAGATTTAGAATTTCCATGTAGATTTCTTCTTAGGTCTTATTTCTCTGTTGAAATTTCCTACCTATTGCGTCATCAAAACTCTCTTTTCCTTCAATTCTTTGATTATGTTTTCTTTTAATCATTTGAACATATTTAAAACAGGTGCTTTAATGTTCACTGTATCCAACCAGGGCCCTCTCAGAGTCTGTTTATGCAGATTGCCTTTTTCCTAAGAATGAGCCACACTTCCCTATTACTTTGTTAAAAATTTCTTTTAAGATTTTATCTATTTATTCATGAGATACACACACAGAGAGAAGCAGAGACATAGGTAGAGGGAAAAGCAGGCAGGCTCCCTGCAAGGAGCCCGATGCAGGACTTGATCCCTGACCCCAGGATCATGCTCCGAGCCAAAGGCAGACACTCAACTACTGAGCCACCCAGGCATCCCATATGTTTACAAATTTTAGTTGAACACTGTACCTCTTAAGGAATATCTTCCCCTCACAGAACCTTCATTTTATTGGGATAATTACTAACACCTACGGAATGCTTACTAAGTTTCAGACCCTGGCATAAGAGTGTCAGATATATGTTAACATATTTAATTCTCATAACAGCCATAAAATGTAGGTGCAATTATTGTCTTGGTTTCAAGTTTTCTGGAGAAGTCTGTTAAACAAGGGCTTATGTGCAAGTAGTCTATTTTAGCAGTGATCTCAGGAACCAGAATAGGGAGTTGGCAAGTAAGGTAGAGAGGAAAGAAGCCATTAAATATGTGTAATCATGTCAGATATCATATATATAACTGGAGTTTAATCTCACTGGGAAACAATGGCATATGAGCAGAATAAGCCTCGAAGTCATCCCAAACGAGATGAGTAAGAAGAAATGAGGAAGATGAAGTATTTATCATCAGCCCACATCTACCATTGATTGGGAGCTCCTTCCAGGACCCTCTGGGCAGGCTTGAGCATACTCCCATGACCAGTGAAGAAAAGGTGCTTGCAGGCAAAGATTCATAAGGATCTGATATTAGCATTCTTAAGCGTGTACAGGCAAATGCCAAGGGAATGTGGTGAGATAACAACTGCTTTTGTCATAATTATTTTCTCCATTTTACAGATAAGCAAGCTGAGGCACATAGAAGTTAAATGACCTACCTTGGGATATAAACCTAGTAATGATTTGACCCTTGAAATCTGGCTCCAGAGTGTGTACTCTTAATCATCATAGTATAGAAAGATGGAAGGAAGGAAAGAAGGAAACAGTGAAAGAGAGGAAGGGAGGAAGGAAAAAGTCAGTTTTTCATGAACACATTTTATTTCTACTACTGGATTCAAGCTTCCACAGAGCAGAAATTACATTTTATTCATCTTTACAATCCCTCCTTATTCACCTTTCCACCAACCCTATAACTTCGAACCCACCCTGAATGCTACCAAAAAATGCTCTGCACCTAGTAAATCCCAGTAAATATTTGTTAGTGGGTGAGAAAATCCCTGTCTAAGGAGATAACCATATAGCCCTTACCACTAGGATGCTTATTATCAAAAACCATATTTTTAATTCCTAATACAATGTAGACTAGCAGGCTTTGGAGCAGAATCTTTCTCATGAATTGTGTACTCTTAGCACTTTATATTCCATGGCTGATCTCCTAATGGGTGCCTAAGAAATCATTTCCTATTTGCAATATTGCATGATTTCACAATTTGCAAAATGTTTACACATTCTTATTCTATTTATTTCTTTATGAGTTACTTCAAATGCATATATACCTCTGCTAGCACACTCTCAAATGCCCCAAATTATATAGAAGAGAAAAACAAAGGTCAGAGTCTATAAAAATGAAAATAAAAGTATGTGTTACAGGATTCTTTTTCAGCAAATATTCAGTCCCCCCTCCCTGTGGGTACAGCATATGTTCCTGGACCACCAACATAAAGCCATGTTGTTTTGGTCAAGGCATAAGAGCTAAGGTGATGGGCCTATTCCAAAATGAGGCTTTTAAAAAACAGCAAGTTTCTTCTTGCCCTGCAGTGTCCCTGAAATTTGCCATGGGAATAACATACTCGGGTAGCTGCTGCCCCTCGATCCAGGTTCTGGAGGGAAAGGTACAGAAACTGACAAGAAGCTGATCTTGAACCTGAAGCAGAGCTGGGCCTAGCTGACCTACAGTCCTGTGAGCAAGAAACTGATTTACATATTCACAAGTAAGGAATATTTGTGAGTACTTGCTACGCTTGTTGTTAGAAGCCACCGAGATTTGGGAATTGCTTTTTATGCAGTGTTATTGCAACAACACTTGACTAACTACACAGGTGTGTAGTATTTGAAGTTCTCACGTGCCTTTGATGGCCAGGCTCTCAGAGCTCACAGAGCTCCCCAGTCTCCCCAGATGTTTCCCACTTGAGCAACAGAGTTGTATGGCTGGGGATTGAAGCTTTGCTTCCTTCAGTCCATGGGATCAGGACCCTCAGAGGATTCGGGACTAGTGGAAAGCCACAACATGGTCCAGGATGCAGGTGCTCATGCTTACATATAAGTATACGCATCATTAACTTCAACAGCAATAAATTCAACTGATTTTCAGTTGATTATTATATCTCAAATGAAATAAAATTAACTTTCTAATAATTAGCCACCAATTCCTAATGTGTTTATCTTTACCATCCCAGCTCTGCTAAGTTGAAAGCCTCAAATCCATCAACCAATAAATCGTTCCTTGGGTTTCACTTCAGGGACCAATTAAAAGTATCAACATGTTTTCTTCCATTACACTGGGAGCTTTACCTCCAGCTGTTGGGATCTGGGCTTCTAAAAGTATGAAGCATGATTATCCAGGGTACAGGCACTTCAGACAATTGGAGGAAAATAGGTTCTGTTGAAAGCTAGTTTATGCAAGCCTAGTGGTTCTGTCCTCCCCACTTTATGCAGAGGGCACACACGTTCCTGAACATGTGGTAAATAATACAGCTGGCACTGCAGCAGGAAAGGTGTTGCTCCCAGACCTAGAGGGAGAGCTCCTGGCAGATAATCCAAGGCTGGTAATTTATCACTTATGCAGGCATAGGTCCTCTTGAGGGTCTCCTTTTACATCTCCTGTTCTGTGAAACTTTCCACTCAAGACTTAGATAAATGTTTTCCAGATGGTATCAATCATGGTGTTACCTACTAATAGGAATCAAGGAAAAGTAATTGAATTAATTAGCAAGTCAAAAAGGGAAAGGAGGTGTACTGCGTGTGAAAGAAGAAAAAGAAGAAACCTCAGAGCTATCTAATCATCTAGAGTCAAGGTCATTCAGGAAAAAGGGATCTTGATGAATGTCAAGAAACCCGTGACCTGGCCAGCAGCATGGTGGCTCCAAGTCACAGCCTTTTCAACAGAAGTTGGAATCTCAGTTCAGTCTCAAATTAACGCTACATAATGGGCAAGCTACTTGGCCTCTCTGAGCCCATTTTCTCATATTCTTAAAAACAAGGTGAAATAATGCAACCATGTAATGCCGTTTTTACAGATGAAGGTGCATACATGTAAAAGCACCTAGCTAAGTGTCTGGCATACCCATAGACACTCAAAAAACTGTTCATTCCCATCTGTAGTCAGTTGAATTATTGGCCTCAATTTTTCACCCTTCCTAAATCCATACCATTGCCATGGCCACATCTGGGGCAGAGTTCCCACTCCTTGCTCTGGGCTTGACGATGTGATTTTGACCAATAAATGTGGGCGGATGTGACAGTGTGCCTCTTCTGAGACTAAGCTTTAAGAGACGCTAAAGTCTCCACTTGCCCTTTGCACTTCCACCTTAACCACAGGAAAAAAAAAAAATACAGCAGGCTGGCCTGCTGGTCCAAGAAGGAGAAAAAAAGATACATGGAGCAGGGCTGTGCCAGCCAATCCGCAGAACCACCAAGCCAAGCCCAGCCTAGAACATCTAAAGTCCATCTAACATGAAAACATTTGTGTGATAACAAATAATAGTTATGTTGAAGTGGATTAATTGAGACTATCTATAACAGATACATCATCTCCTGTTCCTCCTCTGAGTTCTAACTCCATATTTGCCCAGGACTTACTGAATAAGTATCTTTTGCAATGCTGATATTAGAGAAGAGGCCCAGAAAATGGTAAGCTTAAATGTATCACACAAACTTCTGCTACACTTCTTATACACTTCAGGTGTTTAAGAAAAGTAACTTTGTTGTGATGAGACCTATTTTTTTAAATTACTTTTATTACAAATGTCCATTCTGCTGAATAGCAGAAAAATCTCTTGGTCATTTCATGGTTTCTTCCCCCTCCACGGTCGTGTCTAAGTTTTGGAGATTTATTACAGGGCATGGTGAGGGGGTGCAAGGGGTTGGGAGAGAATGTGAACATCACTGTTCCTGGTTGTCGATCTTTGCAGATCTCTGCTGAAATGCCTTGGCCTGTGTCAGCAAGGATCCAGGGTCTGATTCATTCTTGGCTGACTTTCTTTTGGAAGCCTATGATTATTCTCAACTGGAGGAAGCCTGGAGCTTTTCTCAGCTGTGCAAGCACTGTTCGGAAGCATCTACATCTTGCTGAGGTGAGGCGGCATACTATGCACTGGTCTTAGACATGTCTGTCTGGAGGCACCAGGTAGACATTTTCACTCCAAGCTCTTACTGACTGTCTAGGTTCTCACAGAAAAGAGAACGTGGGTCCTTTTGCATATGGATTCTATGAGCCTTCTGAGACCACTTCCTGCTAGACTGAGCATGGAATATGGCAGGAGGTAATGTCCCCTCTGTCAGGAAGCCAGAAAGCTACTCCAAACATTATTCCTCCAACTCTCATTTCTTCAATTCTGGGGGACATTTTCGTATAAGACCTGAGGGGATTTGCTGTTTCCCTTCTCCTATCAGCTGAGAGACCTTTACTTTTGAAACTCAAACACTGAGAAAACTTCCCTTTTCTCTCTTTTGTGTGGATAATCACTACTTTAAACACCAAATATGCAAAATTCTAACTGTGGCCTGTCCGAGAGTCAAGGGGCAATCCACTGACTCACATCAGTTGATATTTCAAAACGATTTTCCTTCACAATTGTGTGTATTTGTTTTGTGTGTATCTTGGAATGCAAGATATAATGTACTAAACATTACTCTGTGTTTGCATCATGGTGGATTTCTCATATGTTCTGCTATTTAACACAAGGAGATGTTGGGTAAATAAGTGAATTAATAAACTAGAATTTCTATATCAGCTCTTGGTTCTCATTATGTTTTGGGTTTTTTGTTTGTTTTGGATATTTTTCTCTTGGATGTACATTCTTTGGCCCAGCTGTACTTATGCCTAGATTAACCAGGGAAGTTGCCAGCTGTGATTTGCAGATGTGTTCTAGTTCCACAATGCCAGAAAAATTCAATTATACGTACTAAGGTCATCTCTATAAAGCATGACCATATTGACATTTTACGGTGAATAGTGGCCATCAGAATACTTAGCCAAGAGCAGACTGTATCTGCTTATATTATAATAGCCAAAATGACCAGGTGTGAGACCAGTATTTTAGCTATATTTATAGCTAAATTGAACCAGGAAATGATCCAAGCAAAGGGCTGGCATTCAGTCCAATTCAAGCTGAGTAAGGGTGATTTCATGCAGCAAAGTGTAAATAAAAATGCAAGTCATTGTACCATGTACTGAGATTTGAAACAGAACTTCCCAGAGAGGGTAGATATGGAAGTGAACAAGCTGGCTTCTGAGTATTTTTCTCAATTTGCAAGTGGGTATCAGGAGCAAGATAGGATTGTCAAATGCAATAGTACCCTCTGGGACATTCTCTAGAGAGCTACTTGCAGGCTATTACATTTCTCAAAACATTACTATCCTAAACTACTAAAGGACTTCCATTTTTGGCCATTATTGAATATGAGGGAAAAGATTTATTCTGTCACTTTAAAAAGATGAAGACAAAACATGCAAAATAATAGTTTTCAAACACTGGATAACAGGCAGTATAGGAGAGTAATCAGTGAGAAAAGAGAAACAGAAGAGATGAGCCTGTGGTTTCCTATCATAATGCCTGGAAATAGTTCTCAGGTTGGTTTGCAGGGAAAGGAATCCAATTTGTGTCCAGATGTCTCCCTGAGGTGACAAGACAGAGTTGAGAATTTGGGAAGCCTGTGATGGCTCAAGATCACAAAGACAACAACCAGAGGTAGATGAGACTGCTTCAGAGAGGAGAGACCTGCACAGATGGAGAGTTCTGGTATCTGAAGAGGGTTCCGTTGGAGTCTTCAGTTGATTACTGCTCAGTGCATGTATATTAGGAAACCACCTGAGGCCAGACAAGTAATCAGCAGGAAGGATTAGAAGGAAGAGCCCCTGGGGCTCTCACAAAGCAGAGAACAGTTTGTGTTCCTACCTGCCAGACTGGAAAAACCTTATAATGCATGGGAGCATCACATAGAGGACTCCACAGAGTATTGCCTCAGTCCTGGGACAAAATTAGTCTTTCACTAAAGACTTCTCTAGTCCTACCTTAAATTCAAACCTTGAAAAAAATCTACCTGTTTCCAAGTAACTTAATTACACACCAGAACAAAGATCAAGAATACTCAAAAGTATACAACCTATCCAGCAACCAACAACATAAAATTGACAATGTCTCTCCTCCTCTCTCTCTCAAGTAAATTTTCTTTTTTTAATAATAAATTTATTTTTATTGGTGTTCAGTTTGCCAACATACAGAATAACACCCAGTGCTCACCCCGTCAAGTGCCCCCTAAGTGCCCGCCACCCAGTCACTCCCATCCCCCGCCCTCCTCCCCTTCTACAACCCCTAGTTCGTTTCCCAGAGTTAGGAGTCTCTCATGTTCTGTCTCCCTTTCTGATAAATTTTCAAAAAAAATTACCAGGCAGGCAAATAAGCAGGAAAATATGACCCATCATGAGGAGAAAAATCAATCAATAAAAATGGATTCATGAAAACAGATGCTAAAACCAATAGACAACAGCGTTAAAACATCTATTATGCCAATACTGCAGATGTTCAGGAAGGTAGAATAAAGCACGAGAATCTTAAACTTTTCAAGATGAAAAGTAAAATGTCTGTAATGAGGAATATGATTAACAGCAGATAAATGAGGCACTAAAAATGTTAATAAATAAATAGTAACAAAATGAAAGAGAGAAAACTGAAAAAGAAAAAAAAAAAAAACAATGTGAGCTGTCGGTCAACTTCAAGATGCCAAACATGCATATAATTGGAGCCCTGGGGATGCCCAGGTGGCTCAGCAGTTGAGCATCTGCCTTCCTCTCAGGGTGTGATCCTGGGGTCCCAGGATTGAGTCCCACATTGGGCTCCCTGCATGGAGCCTGTTTCTCACTCTGCCTGTGTCTCTGACTCTCTCTGTGTGTCTCTTATGAATAAATAAAATCTTTAAAAAAAAATTGAAGTCCCTGAAATGGCAGTATTAGAAAAATATTGGGAGACATATGCCCAAAATATTTCCAGATTTGATGAAAACTATAAACCTATAGATAAGGATTCCAGTAAACCCCAAACGCAATAGAACTACTCCAAGACACATCATAAGAAAATGACTATAATCGGTGATTAAGAGAAAACCTTTTTAAAAAACAGAATTGACACATTCAAAACAGAAAAAAAAAAAAAAAAAAAAAAACGACTACAGAGTTCTTGTTGGAAAGAAAGTAAGCCTGACAATAGTGGGGAGACATCTTCAAAGACCTGAAAAAAAATTTCAACGTAGAGCTCTATTCCCAGTGAAAATATCTTTCAAAACTGAAGGTGAAGTAAAAATTTTGTGAGACAGTACGAAAGCTGAAAGAATTCATTATCAGTAGACCTCCAATATAAGAAATACTAAAGAAAGTCCTTCAGGGAGAAGAAAAATGGTACCAGATGGAAGTCTGGACCTACACAAAGATGAGGGAAACCAGATACAAAAATACACCAGTGAAGAGAATACATTCATTTTCATTTTATAAGTCTCTCTAAAAGATCATTGACAGCTTAAATAAAAAATAATAATTAATCATGGGATATATAACATACATAGAAGTAAAATGCACATCAACAATAGCACAAAGGTCATGAGAGGGAAATTGGAAATAAACTATTGTTTCTTACACTATACGGAAAGTGGTATAATAGTACTTGTACATAGACTGATAAGATAAAGTTGTAATTGATAAATCCTCAAATAGCCACTATAAAAATAAAACTAAGAGTTTAAGAAGCCAACCAAAAAGGTAATAATGGGATGTTTGAAAAAAAATTATTCCAAAAAGAAGGCAAAAAAAGGAAAATGGTACCAAAGAGAAAAACAGAAGATAAAAATAGAAAACAAAAAGGAAAATGTTATATTTAAATTAACCATATCGATGATCACATGTAATGGAAATCATCTAAGCCTGTCATTTAAAAGGCAGAGATTGTCAGATTGGATAAAAATGCAAGACCCTACAATATGCTGCCTGGAGGTAATACTTTTTAAATATAATTACACAGAGAGGTTGAAAGTAAAAAGATAGACTTATAAGATTAATTTCATACTTGAAACAGTAATCAAGGAATTCATATTAAGGAGCTAGAAAAGAAAAAATGATAAAATAATTTCAATCAACGTAAAAAAGGATCTGACAAAATCTAACATCCATTTAGGATAAGAAATCTCAGCAAAGTAGGATTGAAGGGAACTTCCTCATCCTGAAAAAAGACTTCTACAAAAGACTTACACTCAAATCACACAGCATGGTGAAAGATAAAAGGCTAGAATTGAGACCAAGAACAAGAAAGGATATCTGCTCTTAATATTTCTGTTTAACATTGTACTTAAGGTCCTAGCCAGTTAAATAAGACAGGCAAGACAAGCAAGAGATCTGAAAGTAAAACTCTCTTTATATACAGATGACATGACCATCTGTATAGAAAATCCTAAGGATTTCACCAAAAATCTACTGGTAAATTAACTTAGCAAGATTTTAGAACAGAAGGTCAATACAAAAATCAATTATATTTCTATATACTAGAAACAAACAATCATAAAATGAAATTAAAACACAAAGTCATTTACAAGGGCACCAGAAAATATGAAATACTTGGAATGAATCTGACAAAAGATGTGTATGGCCCATATATTGAGTACTACAAAACACTGGGATGGGAAATTAAAGAAGGCCTCAGTACATGAAAAGTTACATCATATTCATGGTTTCGAAAACTCAATACTATTAACACATCAATTCTCTCCAAACTGATTGACAGTCTGACTCAATGCAATCTCAATCAAAACTGCAGGAGACTTTTTGTGGGTCTGTGTATAAATGAACAAGCTGTTTCTAACATTGATGTGGTAATGCAAACAACCTAGATTAGCCAAAATAAGTCAAGAAATGGGCCCTCTTTTATATTGTCAATTGACTTCTAACAAATGTGCTAAATTCACTAATAGGAAAGGGGATAATCTTCAACAAAATGATGTTGGGACAATTAGAGAGCCAGATGCAAATAAATAAACTTCAATCCTTACCTCCTTCCATATAAAAATTTCCCCAAAGCAAGCCACTGTCCTAATCATAAGAATTAAAATTATACAACTTCCAGAAGAAATCATAGGAGGAAGTCTTACCTTGAATTTGGTAAAGAGTTATTAAATAGGACATCAAAAGCACAAATTATGAAAGTAAAACATTAAATAGGACTTCATCAAAATTAAATATGTTTGCTCTTCAGGAGCCCATGTTATATAAATGGGCAAAGATATTTGCCAAACATATATGCCTAAGGACTTGCAAAATCTTTATAGAAAGGTGCTTATACTCAATAATAAGAAGGAAAACAATAAAAAAATAGCAAAAGAATTTTGAACCAACATTGATAGGAATATAGATGGCAAAATAGCTCATGAAAATATGCCTAGTATCAGTACTCATTAGGTAAATCTAAGTTAAAACCACAATATTACGATACAACACATTCACTTAGAATGGTTCAAACTAAAAGGACTGACCCTACCAAATGTTGATGATGATATAGAACAACTGGATTCTAATACACTGTTGATAAGAAGGTAAAATGGTTGGGAAATATGTGATCATTTCTTTAAAAGTTAAACATATACCTTCCATATGACCCAGCCATTCCACCCCTGGGTATTTACTCAAGAGAGTGAGAGCATATGCCCATGCAATAAGTTGTATGCAAATGATCATTGTGCCTTTACTTGTAATTGAAAAAAATGGAAAAGTCCTAAACATTCAAACAAATGAGTAGATAATCGAATTGTGATATATCTACATAATGGACAACTGGCAGTATAAAACACACCATTGATAGCAGTATAAAACAAACCATTGATATATGCAACATTGGTGAATCTCAAAATAATTATGTTGAATGAAAAAATACCAGAGAGGAAACTGCATACTCTATTATTCCATCTATACACAATTCTATAAAATACGACCTAATCTATATAACAGAGAACAGATCAGTGGTTGCTTGGTTATGGGAAATGGGGAAGAAATAAATGACAAAGAGACCCAAGGAACATATTGAAGTGATGGATATGCTCATTCTCTTGACTATGTTGATGGCTTCACAGGTATATACACATCTCAAACTCATAACATTTTACAATTTAAATATATGCTATTTATTTGGGGTTAAGTATACCTTAGAAAGAAACAATATTTCATGGAAAGAAATAGTTTCCTTGGTATATACTACCGTGATCACCAAAACTCATTTTGTATTCCAACTGGATGTTCAACTGCACGGCACTTTGGCTCCCTATACCCACCCCACTTTGCAGTTTTCTGTAGCCAACTCACTGAGTTCTGGCCAAACAAATCAATGAAATGTGGCAGAAGCAATGAGTATCACATCCAGGTTAGGTAAAAAAACCAAAACCAAAACACAGGAGTAATTATGTACTCTTTCCTGAATAATTATACACAGTTTTATTTAAGCCATATTTTGACAAGGTGGCAGCTACTCTGAGAACTCTGAGCAGGACAGAGCCACAAAACTAAGTAAGCCTGGAGCAGAACTGCCTAAAAGATCCATGGGACTACCTCTACTCTTTCTGAACTATTTCAAGGGTGAAAATAAATGCTCCTCTGTTAAGGAACTAAGAGTTTGAGGTTTTTTCTGTTCTACTAGCTGGCATTCTCTTAACCATTAGAAAAAATTTGTTTCTTGGGACGCCTGGGGGGCTCAGCAGTTGAGCATCTGCCTTTGGCTGGGGGAGTGATCCCGGAGTCCCAGAATTGAGTCCTGCATCGTGCTACCTGCGGGGAGCCTGCTTCTCCCTCTGCCTGCGTCTCTGCCTCTCTCTATGTGCGTCTCTGAATAAATAAAATCTTAAAAAAAAAAAAAAGAAAAATTTGTTTCTTGATGTGAGGTGGTGCTTTGACCAAAAATGAAACAAAACAACAATTAATGAACTAGCATATGTGACATTGGCTTAGCGATCAATGATGATGGGTGGTGAGGAAAAAGAAATAAAAAGACATAACATAGACATAACGTAACATTTGGAGAATTCTGTTGTGCTCATTCAATGAAAATTTCATAAAATCTTCACTTATGATCACTTGGAAGGGAGACTGCTCTCCTATTGAGCCATTAAAAATCTCTGCCTTGTCTTTACATCACCTGCTCCTCTATGTGGTGTCAAGTCCATCTCTGCTTCTTTCTTATCAGATCACTTGTGATTGCATTTAGGGCCCACCTGGAGAGTGCAGGTGAACTACCTCCCCATCTCAAGATCCTTAACCACATCTGTGACGTCTTTTTTCCCCAAAGTAACATTTCCAGGTTTCAGGTATTAGGGCTGGATATCTTTGGGAGCCATGAATCAGCCTCCTACATAGAAAAAGTTTTATAGGAGACATTTTAAATATGTTCAAATAATTAAAGGAAACTTTGTCTAAAGAAGTTTTTTAAAAAGTATGAGAATGATGCCTCACCAAACAGGGAATATCAGTAAAGAGATAGACATTGTGAAAGAAAAGACTAGAAATTTTAGAACTGAAAAGTAAAGCAAATGAAAAATTCAGTAGAGAGGCTCAAGCACATTTGAGCTAGCAGAAGAAAGAGGAGCAGAAAGTCTGAGGGAAAGAAAGGTAAAAGAATGAAGAAATATGATCAGAGCACCAAAGATCTATGGGACACCATCAAGGACACTAACATACACATAATGAAAGGAGAGAAAGGAGCTGCATGTATTTCTTCCTGGGAGTAATGGTACAAAATGTTTGGGGAGTGCTAAGAGCATGCCAGAGGATGTACTTTTTTGAGGAAAACTCTGTCCTTGTAGGAGAGATAATTTATTGGTCCAAATTCCTAGCTTATTGTATTGAAGTAAAGTTTTTCAACAGAATTCAGCCAAACTGCAAATGCCGTCTGTCTTCCGTGACGGTTCACATGGAATAAGGAATATCTGAGGCTCCTCTAGGGCCAGGCTCTACTGAAGTTGCCCTAGGAACCAAAGTTACCAACATCAGCAACTGATGAGAGTGTGTCAGCTTCCGTCATACAATGAAGTAGTGGGATTTGACTCCTGTTATATCCTTTAATCATCACAAAAGCCCTCTGTGATTGATAATATTGCTCCAGTTTTACACTAAGGTTCAGGACTGTTTCACAGATTGTCCAAATTTATGCAACCAGTCAATGGCTGAGCTGAGATCTGAATGGATTTCCCCTGGATCCAAGTGATCCTAAAGCTGAAACTCTGGCCTTTCTCCGCTCCAAGATGTCACATGTGCATCTATATTCTATATATGAACATATTTTATTTATTTTTTTAAAGATTTACTTACTTGAAAGTGTAAGAGAGAGTGCATGCATGCACTGGTGTGCATATAGGGAGAGTGGTAGAGGGAGAGGGAGACAAGACAAGCAGACTCCCTGCTGAGCCAGGAGCCCAAGGAGGTTTGATCCCAGGATACTGAGATCATGACCTGAGCCAAAATCAAGAGTTGGGCTCTTAACCAATTGAGTCATCCAGGTGCCCCTATATGAACATATCCTAAATGAGGATAAAGGCTCTCATTTATTTCACACATTTTCAATCTCTTTTTGAGATATAATCGAAAAAATATATTCATTTCAGGTGTACAACATACCAATTCGATATTGGTATATATTGCAAAATGATCACCATAATTCCACTTACATTCATCACCAATGATAGCTACCAATTTTTTTTAATTTTCAGCTATTAAGAAAAATATCATTGATCAAAAATAAGGCTCATGGCTTCAAGACCACTGACTCATAATACAGTAGAACAAACCAGAAAACATATTACCGACATCCTCCAAAAAGAAAGCATGTGTTCTCCTAAGATTTCTGAATATTCGTTGGTTTCATGGGAAAGTAGCCAATTCCAGAGAGATGATGATGATAAATATCAGAGGGCCAGTTAAACTGATCTGAAAAATAGAACCTCTTAAAAACAACTCTTCACTATTGGTCTACAGTCCTTTCCATTTCAGGACATTCAACAAAGAAAAATCCTATGGTTCTGCTTTCAGGTAAAAAAAAAAAAAAAAAAAAAAAAAAGGAGAAGGAGAAGAAGAAAAAGAAGAAGAAAAAGAAGAAAAATAAATTTCAGAAATAGGCCAAGGAAAGGGGACGGTGAAGCAACAGCTCCTCCTACAGCATTCTGAGAAGGTTTTGCTCTTTTTTTAAGTCAGCTTTCAGGCTTCCTTCCCGATTCAAATATGCTGCTTATCCTCTCAATTCCCAGGCAGCATCTCCCACCCGGAAACTCCTGTCAGCACCAGAGTTTTAAACTCACTTATAGTAAGTGGAAAGTGACCTTTAAAAGCCTAAAGTTCCCCCCAGAGCATAAGCTCCAACACTACCGAGGGCAACAACCTAAACTGATCCATAGAAGTGCAAGGCCAGTTCCCAGAGTTGGTGAGAGAAGCCTGAGGACCTCAAGGCAAGGCTATTAGGAGAGATTCTAACCCCTGGCCCTCAGTGTACCCAGAAGCTCTGGGTACCTCAAATGCTGCCCTTTCTGTCGGCCACCTCTTCCTTTTGAGCCAGGCCACGAGATGGCGCTCCTGTCCAACTGTTCACTGAGTGCACCAGACCAGGGCCCCAGGGTACACAGAAGCTCAGCAGGCAAAAAAAAAAAAAAAAAATCGGTAAAAATAGTGTGGGTCTTTCTTTTTTTTTTTTTTTTTTTTTTTTTCGGTTGAAAAATATATTAAATCAGCAACCTCTACTTTTAAAAGATACTTCAGACACAAGGGAAATAGAAGGCTTGAATTATGAGCTACTTCTTCCTGAATTTTAGTAAATATCAAAGCAGAGATCCTTTGACATACGGCACCAGAAACTTACTATAGAAAAAAAAAAAAAGAAGAAGAAGAACACCACAAGCCACTATTAAGAAAGCCTTTAGTCTTTGTTTCTGAGACATTGTTCCCTGAATCGATGAAAAAAAAAGCAAGCAATGATGCTTTTCCTCTTGAGAAATTTCTCCAAGCTTGTGATGAATTTTGTTTATCCTCCTTTGGGGGCTGGATATGGGTTGGTTGGCAGAGTTTCTACTGTGGATTTTAAGCTCACATACAAACACGTGTGAACACACATGCCTGCTCTTCAAGAACTTGGATTCCCCGTGGCAGGGCCTGACAAGGCTCCTGCCTCACCCTCCTGTCTCTGGAAACCTTTTCACAGGCGAAATCTCCACTCTGATCCAAGCCAACTCTGATGCTACTTCCTTGCCAGCCTCCTGGCTTCTATGAGCACATTTGGTTAAAGTTACCAGGCCAGCGCTTAGAACTTCTTGGTAAATGTCACCAAGTAACTTCCAACACACAATTCAGAAAAAAAAAAAAAAAAAAGTGTAATTCCAACAAAAGCCATACTTTGGCTGGAAAACAACTTTTTCCTGGGTTGGAAAAGAGAGTAGAAAGGAGTCGACGTTGGGGAGTTAGGGATTTATTCTAAATGGCACACATTTTCTATCTTTCAAAACACAGTTTACCAAAGTGGTGGCATTTGAGAAAAACAGGTTTTTGTTTTTTAAATTTCCCTCCCGTGTTAGGTCTGTTTTGTGTCGTCTGTCTTCTGTTAAGGCGCCTCAGCCATCTCCCTCTTGCCTCTGCCCAGCCTCCAGCAGACAGGTGGACAGGCAGGCGGCCCAGACACTGTGCGTGAAGCATGAGCTCCGCCTACCGACAGCTGGGGAGAAAGACAGGCTCTCTCAAACCCACCTCAAACCATCCAAATTAGTGGAACTTCTCTCCAGAATTTAGTCCGAGTTGCAAAAAAATTGCTCAACCACAATGTAAGTAAAATTATACTTAAAACTTCGTGTATTTAGAGAGAGCATTTGGTGTGACCTTCTGCAAAAATATTTTCACCAATGGATTATGTAAATATATGCAATGATAAGATCAGTTTTCAGTGGAGTCTTGTGTATGTGCCTTTCAGAGCATTGAAAGTCCATCCTGAGACCCGGAGATCTCCTCTGCTGCCTCTGATCAGGGGCAGGGAATTTTCTGACCCATTTCAGAACAAGACAGGAAGCATTTGCTCTGCCTTGTGGCCACTCTCATGGACTCTAGGAGATTACACAATGGGTCCCCAGCAGAGTCTCGGGAGCCCAAAGGCAGTTTGTGAGTGACAAGTCATCTGGAGGGAACCACGTAGTACGGTAGGTCAAAAATTTAATTTTCCTCCCTGTTCTATATTGAGCTAACCCTGTAACTGTTCCTTTCCCTTCTTGCCTTACTATGGATTGATGGTTCTGTTCTTAAATTCTTAAAATTTGTGAGACATCATTCAGAATTATCTCAGCATTGTCTTCTTGTGCGGGACATTCATTTGACAAATGCTGAAGTGTCCAACACTGTTCTTTCGATGCTCAATTATAAAGATGAAGAAGACAGGACTGCCACCCTCACAGCCCAGAAGAAGAAACAGACAAGCAAAGCATTGAGTACAAGGGTGCTAGGAGAGGAGGGATTTGCTGGATAAAGACGTATGGCACCAGGTGACCTAATATCTTAATTATACAAAGCTATGTGTGCCATGCTTTTGAGTTTTGGATTGAACTCTCTCCTCCTGGGAATCCAAATAGCCTATGGCTGCCACCTACCTACTGGGGACTTTCATAAGTATTCTCTCTCTCGTCAATTCTGGGGTTCCAATACATCATGTACAATTAAATAATATCTAAGTAACTTTTTCACCATTACCCCTTCTCCCAATTTCTCAAAAACAAGTCCTGATCTGCTCTCATTTTGATGAGAGACCACAGTATCTTTAGTAAAAATAAATGGATGGATTTTCCAACCCTTGTAAAATCTGTTGTCCTGCCATTTCACACCCAGTAAAGCCATGGCATTTATCCATTCAGAGGGAAGGCAACATCACCAAGAATTAAAGATGTCATTTCCTAGGCTCTGGCTTTCAAAATGAAATTATTTAAGCTTACAGTCAGCCGGTAATCTGAAAGTAGAACTTTTTACATTTCAAGAGAAAAATAAAGTTTTGTGGAGTGACGAAAGGATTTTAGAATTGCAATGAGCCGGACATTGGAGAACTGACACTGAACAGATCACAGAGTAAGAAAGAATTGAGAATACGACCAAAGAGGTGTACATAACCCTTTGGGCATGACCTCATTTTCTGCCCCTTGTCTTTGGGGCTGTAACTCAAAAGGCCATGGAACTAAAGGTTCAGAAACCAAGAACTTTATAGCTGGAGACAATGGGAGAATGTCTGACTATAAACAATGGATGCAAGTACAAAATCCAACAGTTAAGGGAATGAGTGGCACTTTGAGGACGCCGGAAGACTCCACGGCCCATGAAGAACCTGGAATCTCTCTATGGAGGCCAGACATGAGCTAGAGAAAGACCTCTGCCCTGGAGACCATGTGTCCCTCTGCTCATTTGAAAGTACCTAGCCCATGTCTATACCCAGATGATGTCTTCAAAAGCAGGAAGTAGAAAGGGATGAACAGCTTAGACTGACAAATATATGTATTTACATATATATTTTTATAGATGCATATGTGTTTATATATACATATATTTGCATGTATTATGCATGTATATACATATTTATATACATATGTGTTTATAGTGACAATATGTATACATATATACATATGTGCGTGTGTATATATATCTTTAGTTATGGAGCCAGTTTGTATGGGCTAGTGAAAGCCAATTGTAGGCATTTCTTCTCAGCTCCACACTCAGCCACTGTTGGTGGCTTGAGATTGGCCACAGTGGGGCATTTACACTATAGAAACTGGCAATGCTACAAATCAGGAGATCCTCCTGCAAAAACTAGTTATTAAATGTTGACCAGCACACATACGTTATCACATGTGTGAATGTGTGTGTGCGCACATGCTTGTGCTTTTTTGTCAGAGCATTTTAAGCCAAAAGAGACTACGTTACCTTTCTTAGCATTCCCTCCCATGTCTCACACTCACAGGACATGTGGACATGCGTGGACACATGCATGCACATATGTGCACACATATGTGTGCACACACCCAGAGTCATCATCAGAGACGAGAATGTCTGAGCAAGATGAGACCTGTTATTTAAAAGAAAAAGTTATAGTTTTTGCACATGTGAGACGTGAAGAGTACATTTTAACCACGCTATGCTTTACAAGGGGAAACATATCTTTTGGGTCATTATTGAAAATGTCAGCTGCTCCTGTCTCTGCCATCATATGGTTGACAGAGTAAATCTGCATTTGACTCTCAGCTCAACACTTACTCTGTGATCCTGCATAAGTTATTCGACCTCTCAGTTCCCATTTCCTCGTGTGTAAAATAGACACGTAGGGTGGTTGGGAGGAGGAAGGAAACAAGCAAGTCCTGGCCGATATTAGGCTTAATAAACAAGTCACCACTAAAGGGTGAGGTACCCAGTAAATAGAGCAGACACTTTTCTTTCATAATTTGGTCCATGGGCTGGAGAGAGCCCACCCGGAATGGGGGAGTTGGGGAATCACAGTCCGCAGCAAAAGGAAGGCATTGCCCCACACTTTTTTTGAGCTTACAAATCTGCAGGAGATTATGTGGCAAAAGTGCTCCCCCAGGGGGCACGGGGAGGGAGCCTGACCACCCAGGGGCTGCGGGACACACTGCCTGATTAGATGTGTGCTGCTTCCCTCTCCAGGAATCAAATCTGAAGGCTGGCCATGCAGCTGGGTATCTGAGGCCTGCTTGCACCCACACAGCTCCTTGAGTGCAAAATATTTATGTGCTAAAGTGACAGAACGATGCCAGCCAGCACAGAGAGGAGAGGACAGCAAGCTGACCCAGTGTGAGGCTGAGTCCGCTCATCTGCCTCCCCAAGGAAACAAAAAGGGAGGTGAAAAAAGTCACGGAGGCGTGATCAAGAGCATGAAAGGCCTTTTTTTAAATTCCCAATTCAGTGTGGTGTGAAAGCGGGGGCGCCTGGGTGGCTCAGTGGTTGAGCATCTGCCTTTGGTTCAGGTCATGATCCCAGGGTCCTGGGATGGAGTCCTGATCAGGCTCCTCGCAGGGAGCCTACTTCTCCCTCTGCCTACTTCTCTGCCTCTCTCTGTGTGTCTCTTATGAATGAATAAATAAATAAAATCTTAAAAAAAAAAAGTGTGGCATGAAAGGGA
Source organism: Vulpes vulpes (assembly GCF_048418805.1). Taxonomy (NCBI): domain Eukaryota; kingdom Metazoa; phylum Chordata; class Mammalia; order Carnivora; family Canidae; genus Vulpes; species Vulpes vulpes. The sequence goes on along the minus strand of NC_132792.1, from coordinate 20,356,140 downwards.
CCAAGGCTGCTGGTGGCAGAGAGGCGAGCACGGGGCAGCGTTTTTTAATATTTGCTGTCTGCGCTGGGAGGGAAGATGCTGGATAATTGCCCAAATCTCATAACCTTTAATTACCCAAATCCCGGAGGACAAATTAAAGAATGTGCCAATAACACCTGAAGCCAAGGTTACAGGTTCTAGAGCTGTCAGACAGCAGGTCCTTAGAAATTCCTTGATATTTTCACACCGGTGGGTAGGAGAGAGCAGCAGGGGGGATGTGTGAGTCCTCAGACGTCTGTCACCCCTGCCTGGCCTCTTCTGCGATGACATCTCCGTCTCCCTCCTCCCCACCCCCCAGCCTACCACCCACACCCCCAGCCCAGTTCCAAACATAAACAGCTCAGGCTGGGAGGCCCTGGGTGTAACATTGAAAAAGACGGAGGAGGGACGGGGTGCTCAGGGGAGAGATTCTCCACAGTCACACTTGAAATCTGCTTGAGAGGCTCAAAGAGAAGAATCATGGCAATGACCCACCTCTCTACCCTTCCCATTCCTCTTTGAAGATGTGACACGGTACTTGTGGGGCAGGCCTCCTCTCGTTAAGGTTTCCAAACATGCTCCCCAAAGCAGCAATGCTGGTCACGGATGTAGAAAACATGAGGATTTGAGGGGTTAGATGGGAACAGGGACGATGGCAGAGGAAGAGCCAGCTGGTAGGGGCAGTGGGGCATGTGGGTGCAGCCCAGAGGCACTGGGTCCAGGGGGAAGGAAGTCCTGGCTGCCTCGGATCATGGGAACAAGCTGCCTTTCAGGACACACACCACTGGCTGAAAGCACATCCGTGACTGCTGCGAGAACCAGAAGAGTGCCCCTGTCTGCATTGGGGAGCTAGGAAACACAGTTTGGGAAAATTGGTTAGAGGGTTGAAAACTTCCAAAGCAGGACCCCACCTCCACAATGAGCAGAGGTGCAAACAGGCCTCACTGTTGGTACTGCCACAGTTGTGTAGCCCATCAGTCTACACATATGTATTTATGGGCACCTGCCTTGCTTCATTCCTGTGCTGGGCATGATAAGGTTTCAGAGGTGGCGCCTAGACTCAAGACACATGAAGTCTAGTGGGAAAGATGAGTCTGGCATCAACAGCAAAATCCCATGTATGATGAAATGTTACATAAATAAATTCATGGAACCTAAAGAGCCCAAAAAAGCCCAATCTCCTGGGTGGCTCAGTGGTTGAGCATCTACCTTCAACTCAGGTCATGATCCTGGGGTCCTTGGATCGTGTTCCGCATCAGCCTCTCCACATGGAGCCTGCTTCTCCCTCTGCCTATGTCTCTGCTTCTGTGTGTGTGTGTCTCATGAATAAATGGATACAGTCTTAAAAAAAAAAAAAAGAGTCCAAAAAAGGTGGTCATTTATTCTTTTGTACATGCCTTGAGGATAGGAAGATAATCTCTTCAGTTCATCAGGACCAAGGAGACTGCTGTGCACAAAATAAGACTCCCATAACTGTGGCTGGAGTCACCTTACTGCTTCCACTTGCTGAGGGATAAAGGACATCAGGAAAGTATCTGCCACAAATGCCCTTTCTTGGAAGTGCAGGAGGCAGCCGTCAGGGGCAGAAAGGGAGCAAATGTTTAGGCTGGAAATCTTTGCCCAACTTCTTCCTACACTATTGTTTATTTGTGTTCTTGGGCAAGATGTTTTAACTCTCTGCTCTTCAGTTTTCGCATCTGTAGAATAAAGATAAATATAATTGATATCAGGCTCTATTGTGAGGATAAAATGAGAGAATGCAAGTAAAAGAGCTTTGCAAAATTAAAAAGTGGATGAATAAGGAGTCATAGTGATGATGATCATGACCTACAATAAGCTTTCCCACCTCTGGGCTAAGCATTGCTTCTTTAACCTGTAAATTATCTTGGGGAATGGTAGCATGCAATGCTCCCATCACTTCGCTGTGAATGAGGCGGCTGATTTCCTCTGGTTATTGAAGGGCCTTGATCTGGGGTAGAGAGCCTGGGCATCAAAGGCTTCTAAGTCTTACCTAGGGCTGTCCCATACCATGTTAAGATTTATGGAAGAAGACGTTTTGAAGAAGTGAGTGGAAAGAAAAATTCTTGTAGCACCTGTTGCCAACCTCATTGTTCATATCAAGTGGGAGAGAAGGGTCTGAAATGATACTTGGAACCCACAATGGCCAAACCCAAATGTCAGGCCAGCAACAGCCATCTTGGCACATTTCTGGCCTGTTTTACCTTAGCTTCTTCTCAGGCTCTTTTGTGGGAAAGTCCAAGGAGATCTTGAGCCTGGGCAGTGTGAGAGTGCATTATAGGAAGAAAAAGGGGGAGCAGCTCTTTCTTCGGTGGACACCCACATGTCCTCTGTAAACCTCAACCACAGGGTGTTAGATGGAAGGCCAACCCTTCTGACTCTTCCTCTCAGTGTCTCTTTATTAGAGGCAGGGCCAGGACTAATTAAGACAACTGAGCTACCTAGGACACAGTTGTTGTTGTTGTTGTTGTTTTTTTAAGATTTTATTTATTTATTTAGAGAGAGGCATAGACACAGGCAGAGGAAGAAGCAGGCTCCATGCAGGGAGCCTGATGTGGGACTCGATCCCGGGCCTCCAGGATCATGCCCTGTGCTAAAGGTGGCACTAAACCACTGAGCCACCCAGGCTGCCCTAGGGCACAGTTTAAAGAGGTGCTCATTCACTTTCAAGGTGCTGCATTTGTACAGTGATGCTTGATAAAAATAGGAACATCAAAGATCGCCTTCAATAAGGAATGAAATACAAGGGGCCAACAATTAGCTTGATGGTAGGTATGATGAATAAGAGGGCTAGGGAAGACACTTTCTCTTGGCATGGTGTACATTACATGTAAGATTCAGATACCTGCAACACTGACTAATAGAGTTCCTACCTCCCCTTCCTGCTACGGTCTCAGATTCACTGGCCATCTGTCACTGCAGACTCATGGGATCTCAGAAGTATTAGGGTCAGAGTAATTGTCTCACTTTGCTTTGTTCTAGTCTAGAAGTGCTACAGAGGGTTATCCTGTTAGTTGTTCTATCCTCTGGGTTCCCAAGATACTCTCTCCCTATATCTTATTCACCTTCAACAGTGAGGATCTACCTCCTTTCTTGGCACATTGACAGCATTTAATATGTTGTGTGAAAGATGTGATAAATGCTCAGATTCACTTGAAAACACATCTGCTGAGGGCACACTATCATTCTTGCCTTCAGTGGAGGCAAAGAGCCACTTACTCTTGTCTTTTAGATTTCTTATTGGCTCATGTTCTTGGAGAAAATTTTTCCTTTGAAAATAGACTATACTTAAGATTAGAATGCCTTTTTGTTAAAAAAAGAAGAAGAAAAAGAAGGAAAAATGTGCAAGCACTCAAGAACCAATGAAGGTTAAAAAAGGAATTCTGCAATGCTGCACATAATCTAAGCCAGGAATTATCATGACAGCAAATGGCTGGCTGATTTTTCTAGGCTGGCTAATTTTTAAGGAATTGGCTGAGGTTAAAACGGCAAAAAAAAAAAAAAATTTTTTTTGCCTTCTTGGGAAGAAAATTTGCTTGGACCTTAAGGTGACGATGTTGGTAAAGTAGCCCTTTCCACCACCATTCTCGGAAAAATCAATGCTGAAACAACCTGATATTCTGTTCTTGCCCTGAACCTACATCTGGAGGAGTTGTTAATGAGGGATCCATGAATGGGTGGCTTAGGGTGATAGAACTCCCAGAAAGTACGTGCAAAATATTTTAAGAAAATATGCATGTGCTTCTGTGCATGTGTGGGCATTTTGTGAAGGAGGACCACAGTTTGGTTAGCTTCCAAAGTCTAAGAACTACTGTACCACATTTAAGCTTTCAAAAAATATCTGTTAAATGAATCACAATTTTATAGTGGAAAGAATATTATCCGGGAGCCCCAAGATCCGGCGGCTTTGCCAATACCCACATGAGAAACTAAGGACAAAGTCAATTAGATTCTTTGAAGCTCAGCTTTCTTATGTGCTGTAAGAATTTTTAAGTATTACCCTCAGGTCGTAGACAAACGGCCCTAAATTTAAGAAGGTATTGACAACAATGAACAACTTTTCCCTGAATCTCCAAAGAACTAGTTAGTGGACAGTTTAATTACAGGGCCAAATGGGCTCCCTTCATAGACAAAACAGAGTGAAGGAAATGTGCATTCTTTGGTATAAATCTTTAAGAATGTTCTATCTACTGTTGCCTACACTGACACTTCTCTAAGGAGTCTTTGAAATAGTGTAAAATTTTGACAAGACAGATATCTGGAGACTCATACTTTCTTCTCTTAGAAATAAAATAAAGCATCTAGATAAAGAAAGTTAAGGGTCAAGGTTTAGAATCTGCAGCCCAAGAATTTTATACCCCACCCTCTAAGATATACTCGGGCCAAGAATGTGGCCAAAAAGTAGGTAGTTAAAACAGACACATGGATACTTCCTCTCTGGGTTTGGATAAAAACACAGACTGGTCAACTTCAGAAAATTTTACCATGGGATAATGACATCAAATTCTTTTATAGACTAGAAGTGACTAAAAACTGGCAGAAATTGAGATGTTAAACCCTAACCTATTTAAAGTTTAAAATGTATGAAACATTAAAAGACATGAGAATTATAAGGATAAGAAAAAATATGACTTCTGGGTTTTGCTCTGTACGGGAAGAGAACAAGTTTCCTACTCCCTTTCTCTCATTTTGAGAACATTGGAAGACAACACCCTGCTTGAATATCTGATCTGGGACAAGGTAAGATTAAAAAAATAAATAAGAACACAATTTTCAAACTTTCTGCTGATTCTTTGTGCACTTCAGGGGGGGAAAAAAGAAATACATGGTGATTTTGTTGATGAAAACACCTGACAGCGTCTTTCCAGTTGAGAAAGACAGGCCCCATGGGCAGACCTCCAGCAATGGTTCTCAACTGACTGCACTTCAGAATCACCAGGGAACCTTTAAAAATAGAAATAGAGATGCCTAGCATTCACCAGGAAATTCTGATCTTGTTGGGTACAGATAATATCTAGAGGACAGAATTATAAAAGTTCCTCTTGGTGATTCTAGTGAGCAGCCAAATTTTAAAACCATGGTTCTAGAAGAGGGCTGAGGAGCAATCTAAATTGTTCTGCTTACTCAAGTTATGAGAATTCTTAGTTTGGATTTGGTAGCTTGAGAGAAGAGGAGCTGGGAATCATGGAATTGAATACAGAAAGAATACAGAAAAATGGATTTAAAAAAGAGGATGAATGGATCCCAAAGAGTGGCTCAGCCTGGAGCCTCTGTAGGACAGATAGAGAGTAAGAAATCCCCTACCATGGTTGGCCAAATATCTTCAAGACTATTGATGCCAAATATTCTATTGTATCTATTTGTCCTCTGTTGTAGTCTGATGTTGCTCTGTCAACAGTACAACTTCAGTTCCTTAGGAGTGAAGGTTCATGGAGAAAGAACCAATAAAATAATAAATAGAGTCTCCAGAAAACTGAGGATTTAGGGGGAAGTGTTAAGCTTACCCTAGATCGTGAAATGGGGACCTACGTTTCTTTGTTCAACAAATACACTTCTGGAGTCCTTTTGCTTCTGACCATGATGAAAAACCTAGTGCTGGATGACCCATTCCACCATCAATAACTAGAAAACTGGGCAAAATTTATTAAGAAAACCAATATTTTGACACTGGACAAAGAATGGCACAGCAAGGTAATTTCCAAAGAAAGGAAAACATATAAGGTGAACCCTATTTGCAAAGTAGACAATTAGTCTAGTTTACACATGGCTGGGAAAATTTTAAGTCCTGACCAAAAACAGTTCAGAGACCTCACTGAACACCACGGCATTTAGTAGAGAGACCATAATGGCCACACATTAAGAATGTAGCCATAGAATTAACATAGCCAAAGAGTTAACAGCTAAGATAAGCTTTAACAGAAGTTAAAAATAAGCCTAGAAAGGATCAAGTGGACCTAAAAGCAAAGTAACTGATTCTCAGAACAACATATGACACTCTCTTCAGAAAGAAAGCAAAATCTATGTATTCTACTAGATAACAATCATAATACCCAGTATCCAATAAAAACTTACTAGGCATGGAAGCATCTGGGTGGTTCAGTCAGTTAAGTATCTACCTTAGAGTAGGGTCATGGGGTCATGATCCCAGGGTCCTGGGATGGAACCTGGCATCCGGCTCCCTGCTCAGCAGGGAGTCTACTCCTCCTTCTGCCCCTCCCCCACTTGTGCTCTCTCTCTCTCTCTCTCTCTCTCTCTCCCTCTCTCTCTCTCATATAAATAAAATCTTTAAAAAAGGAATACCAGGCATGTCAAGAGGCAGAAAATTAGGATTCATCATAGAAAAGCCAAAATAATTTTGAAAAAGTGAGACAAAGTAGGAGGACTTATATTTCCTACTTTCAAGTTTCAATGTAAAGCTATACTAGTTAAAAGACTATGGTAAGGAAGTGAGAATAGCAATACAGATCAAAGGGAAAGAATATTGTTTTGGAGAATGTTTATGAAGTAATTCAATGGAAAAAGAATACTTTTTTCAACAAATTGTGCTGGAACAACTAAATAGCAATATGGGACAAAAAGAACTGCAATCCTTATTTAAACCATGAACAAAAAAATAACTTAAAATTGATTTAATCTAAATTTTTAAAAACGATATCATTTCTAGAAGGAAGATGTTGGAGGATATCTTTGTGACATTTGGATAGGCAACATTTTTTTAACTATTACAAAAATGATTCACCAAAAAGAAGATTGATAAATTGGGATTTCATTAGCTTTCTCTTTAAAAACAAAACAAAACAAAACAAAACACTGGAAAATGAAAAGGTGAAAAGGTAAGCTAAAGCCTGAGAGGGGATATTTACATTTATTGCAATATCTAAGAAGAAGCATTTTCAAAATATGTAAAGAAAGTTTACATCTCAGTAATAAGATGAACAAACCAATGACACTTCACAAAAAGATATTCCAATGGCTGTTAAACACAAGAAAACACAAGAAAAAAATGTTCAACATCATTATTCATCAAGGAATTCAAATGAAATCACAATGACATACCACTAAAATAACTAAAATTTTAAAAAACTGACTATAGCAGCAGGGATGTGGAGAAATTTGGACTGTCCTACATTATCAATGGAAGTGTTCACTGGCACAACTGGTTTGAAACACAACTTGACAGTTACTTTTACAGTTAAGCATACACTTCCAATATGACAAGAAAATTGTAAATGCATGTGTACACAAAGGTTTGCACACAAATATTCACAGTAGCATTATTCATAATAGCCGCAAACTGGAAACAACACACATAGGCATCAAGAAGTGGTACATGTACCTGAAACTAATAGGATACCATTTGTCAATTATAGTTTGATTAAAAATGAATAAATAGGGGTGCCTAGGTGACTCAGGTCATAATCTCAGGGTCCTGGCATCAAGTCCTGCATGTGTCTCTGCGCTCAGTGATGAGTCGGCTTGAGAATTCTCTCTTCCTCTTCCTCTGCCACTCCTCCTGTTCTCTATCTCTCCCTAAAATAAAAAAATCTTAAAATAAATAAATAAAATTTAAAAAGAAGTGATGTATTCATGAAACTATTATTCAGCAATTAAATGAAACAAACAACTAACATATACAACATGGATGACTCTCAAAAATACCATACTTTGGTACAACAGCAGTGTGTGATCCTTTTCTTACAAAATAATCCTTAGATACAGAAAACAGTTCAGTGGATTGGGCTTGAGAAGGAAGTTGGCTGCAAAAAGGCATGAGGGAAAGATTAAAGGAAATGAAAATATTTTTTATTTTTACTGTGCTGGGAAAAACCAAACACATTTCTCAAACCTCATTAAACTGTATGAGTAAATTTGGATCATTTTATTGTGTATAAATTTTGCCTCAATAAAATTGATAAAAACAAACAATTATGTAGAGAGAATTTGTCTATAAAGTGAGAAAGTAAAAAGCAATAGACAACCTAGTAGCTAGAGATTCTTAGAAATTCAACCAGTGAGATCATTTGCATCAGGAACAAAAGTATTTATTAACCTGTCAGTACCTTTGTTTTCTCATTGTAAAATAGGGATTATGCAAATACTTCTTACATGGGACCACCCTGATAATCAAACTAGTCAATATATATGTAAAGCAGTTAGAATAATCCTGAAATACTAAGAATTCAATAAAGGTTAGCTATAGTTATCATTGTTAACTACCAAGAGTCAGAAACTATACCAGGCATGGGAAGGGTCTAGTGATAAGCACTGTAGATGCCCCCACCCTTGGGGAGCTTAGGTTTTAGTTGAAAGCAAGGCCAGACAATTCTCAGTCCACAGTAGGGTGCTCTGGGAGACTGGTAGACAAGTCCCCCTTTACAGACATGGAAGCTTCCAAACATTTGTCATACAAATATTTATTTTCTACCTCTCTCTTAGAAAATAAATGGGTGGGATTGGCACATTGTGGATATTGCCTATTATTGTTACATAATTTATAATATAACCTGCACATACAGATACATGTGAGACATGTACATATAAATTGTTCTCACATTCCAAGTAAGGAGGTTCCATGAAAACCGCTCTCCTGGACTCGGAAACACAAGACATCCAAGCCCACAGCTTGCCACTTGCCTCCCACGAGCTTCTGACCAACATCTCTAGTGAGGATGTTCGAAACTCCATCTGCAGGCAGGACCTGGGAGGGACCGCGTGTGAGCTCAACTCGCAGAAGGAAGTTCCCCTGGGGAGACAGCTTTCAACTAGCTTCTCAGGTATGGAAGTTTACATGTCTACCACACATGCAAATTGTTTCATACAATTTATATGTATGAAAACAAAAAGAATATATATTATTTGATAACTTTGTTTGAAATTTTGCTTGCTATTTTTATGTTGCTCTTAGGGAAAAACCAAAGGTACTTCCTTCAATGGAGAACAAAATTATGATCAGATGTTACTATGGCTCATCATGTCAGCCTCAGGAGACACATTAAAATGATCAGGATTCAGATTTCCATGAAATCACCTGGACATGTCCATTGGGCTTGGGTTGAAGGCACACATTTCTATGTCCATATTCTAAGACCAAAGTGTCTGCTGTAGTAGTTTCCTGTGGCTACAGTAAAATAATTACCGCAAACTGGGTGGCATAAAATACCACATATCTATTCTCTCATACTTGTAGAGGCCAGAAATCCTAACTCAAGGTGTCCACGGGGCCACACTCTTCTGGAGGCTCTGGGAAGATAATCCATTTTATGTTTCTCTCCTAACTTCTAGTGGCTTCTGGTAAACATTGGAACTTTAACTTTTAACTACATCAGTCCAAGCTCTGCCTCCTTCACATGGCCTTCTCCTCTGCTTCTTCTTTTCTTTTGCTCTTATAGGGACATTTGTCATTGGATTTAAGGCTTACCCAAGTAACCAGTATGATCTCATCTCAAGATCCTGAACTTAATTATGTCTGCATAGACCCTTTTTCCAAATTCACAGGTTCCGGGAATTTGGACATGGACATATCTTTTTGGAAGTCACCATTCAACCCACTATACATGCCATCTTTCTACCATGCTTGGACTTTTGAGATAATCCCCACATTCTACAGAGGACTAAAATATAATTCTGGGATTACTGAATATTACTTAGTATTGACAGAATGAAGGAATAAAGGAAACAGAGGAATAATTGAATTTAAGATCAATCAGGGCAGACATTGTGTATATTATTCACTCTTCTTCCACAACACCTATTACAGTGTCTGGCATATAGATTTTTTTTTAAAGAGAGAGAGACACCAAGTGAGAATGCAATCAGAGGTAGGGGAGGGCCAGAGGGAGAGGGAGACAGAGGATCTTAAGCAGGCTCCATGCTCAGTGCAGAGCCTGATGAAACTTGATCTCACAACCCTGAGATCATGACCTGAGCTGAAATCAAGAGTCAGATGTTTAATGGACTAAACCACCCAGGTACCCCTAGGAGATTTCAGATAGATGTTTATTAATTCTAAGAATGAATAGATGACTCACAAACTAGGCTTTGTATCTTGGTGTTCTAGAAGAATCAAATTTGGCCTCACTTAATCAGTGAAATTTTGGTAAGGCCCCCAAGCAAAGAGATCATAACAAGAAAAATCTAATGCTGAGTCCTGGCAGCATGAGGTAGCAGAAATGCTCCTTGTGACCCAAGGTGGGCCAGGATGGGAGGGAGAATGAATCCCATAGTGGAGGCAGCTGCAGAAGCTGGGAAGCAGAGGCTTCATTCTGGGCTCTGAGGAGACAAGTCTCCTTCTTCCAGTTATCACAAATATCTCTCCTTCCTATGATCATTCAGCAGGCCTTCTAAAAATAAAGCAACAATTGAGAATAAGAGATTATGTCCTTTTTGAATCTTTCAACTACGGGAAATCATAAACTTAAAAAAAGCAAAAAAGATAATAAATGGTAACTCTTTGTGAATTTTCATGTAAAGAGAAAGTAGATAGGGGCCTCCTAGGAACATTCATTCTTCAGATTCTCATCCCCTAGGTTTGCCCGGAGACTATCTGATTAGCAGACTTCCACCTAAAAGTTATGAGCTCAGGGAAACCCAGCAATTGGGGCAAACAGAGCAGTCAAGAAATTCTCTGAGTCACACTCTTTATGGCCTTCCAAGAGACACTTGACCACTCTGTGTCTCAATTATTGGCAAATTGGGGACAGCGGTAACAACACTTGCTTACCCTACAGGGATGCTGTAAGAGCCAATTAACCGTGGGCAATGTCACTGGAGATTGAAGGATGAGTGCCATTATGTAGTTACAAGGCGTTATTACTGTAGTGTGAGTGGCGAATGGAAAGTAGAGGCTTAGCAAGGAAATTCATGGGTCTGCCTTGTAGCAGCTTCCTGATAAATTGCCAATAAAGCCTTCCTAATTTATCTCATTCTGCCTGCATGGTGACTTGTACCTGACAGTCTCTGTGGATGACAGAGAGAAAGAATGGGGAAGCCAAGCCAGGTACAAAACACTGACAACATGAAGTCAGGCACTGTAGAAAAGGTTTCTTTGGAAGCTGAATTTTAATTATCCTTTTACATTCTATCTAGAATATGGATTGAGCAAGGGCTATGGGAGGGGTTAACCATGAAGTTGGGGAGAAAGGTATAAATTCTCAAGATGCATTTCACATGGAACCATTAGGTGGTGACCTTTAGGATTTAAACTGGTGTTCATCAGCTTGACGTCAGATCCCCTAGTAGAAATGGGACACAAAACCGAGCCACAAAACCAGACAGTGTAAGCTGATGGCTCTGTCTGAGCATTTCAATAATGTATGAAGCTGATTTGGGCCACACCAAAAGGTTGCCTTAAGAGCTGAAATGAAAATACATAAGGAATTACAGAGCTGCAGGATCTGAGTTTGGGGAGAGGGCCTGGGAAAATTAAAGAATGTCTTCAAATTCAAGCCAATATGCCAAACCCCACCTGCGAACTCTGGCCCAGTGCCAGGACTGATGTATTTATTACTAGTTTCCTGTGGTGAGCAAAAGAGAAAAAAAAAAAAAAAGGACTTGTATAAGAAAATAAAGAGAAGTCTTTAGACACTGAAAAACCAAGACTATCAGGACAAAAAACATCTGCTCAACAGAAACCTGATTCTGCCGGTTGACCAAGGAGATTTAGGGATTTAAGAGAAAATCCAAAAACCTGGAATACCCCAGAGCGCTAAAAAATGCTGAAGATTATTGGAGCCTGAGAAACCATTTGGGCATGGGAGAGCGGGGCCATGGGGCGTGGGAGGTGGTAATTCTCACCTTTTCCGAAAGCCGTTAATTCCTTCTGCCTTTATAATCCTTCTCATCACTGAGCTCTGATGTCAGACACTGTGCTAAGTAGGTTACATATATTGTCACGCTTCATTGTTGCAACAACTGCGTAGTCAGAGACTGAAATTATTCCCATTTTAGACATGAGCAATCTGAGGCTCAGAGAGGTTATGAAATTTTCTTACCACCACAGAGTTAACAACTGGTAAATCTGGGACTGAAACCCTGATATTTTGACTCCAATGTCCTTGTTTAAATACTGATACTGTTCTCTCTCCTGAAACACCTTTGTGGGCCAGAAAACAACTTCTGAGGTAAATGCTTTTTAAATTCCTACCCAGATTTATAGCTCATATGAAATGAGATAAAAACCCTACAAAATGCTATTAAGAAGATGCTATGGGATTTTGTTGAAAGAAGAGATAAGTTCTATTGGGCTGAGGGGAGTGGATGGGACAAAGACAAAAGCAGAGAGGCAGGGCAGCCTGGGCAGCTCAGCGGTTTAAGTGCCACCTTCAGCCCAGAGCCTGATTCTGGAGACCCGGGATCGAGTCCCACATTGGGCTCCCTGCATGGAGCCTGCTTCTCCCTCTGCCTGTGTCTCTGCTTCTCTCTCCCTCCCTCTCTCTCTCTCTCTCTCTCTCTCTCTTTGTGTGTGTGTCTCTCATGAATAAATAAATAAAATCTTAAAGACAAAAAAAAGAGGACAGGCAGTGTAAATGTAAAGACTGAACTTTTTACTGGCCTTTTTAGCATGAAGTTATTGCCATTTCATAAAATCCTCATAGCAGTCCTATGAAGTAAGTAGCATTTTTACCTATTTTACAAATAGGGAAATTGAAGCAGAGAAATGTGCAATATGCAATCCACAGTCATATATACAATGGAAGGAGTAGGAGCTAGAGCCCCATGTTGGGGTCCTGAACTCCAATGACCTCATTCTTTCTGTTAAATCACATTGCTCAATGGCGAGTGGCATCAGGTGAGACTCACATCATGTCTAGGGTTTCCACAGGAAGAACAGGATACATATTCCAGATAAAAGAGAGTATGAGCTAACAGCCAACATACATGGGAAGACAAACAAAAAGAGAAAGTGTGTGAGCTTGAAGATGTAGAGGTGAGAAAGTGCAGTGAATTTTTGCAAAATTCTGAATAGTCTGATTTAGATAAATGTGAAAAGTCAGAAGAGTCTGGAATAGAATGGCTCACAAAGTCATGAATTTTACCTTGTTCAAGGAATATGATCCTTCTTTCTGGACAGAGACAGTTACTGCAGGTAAACTAGGCTTATTGTGGCAATCATTGCACAGCATACGTAAGTCAAACCATTATGCCATACACCGTAAACTTACATGGTGCTGTGCGTTCATTGTACCTTAATAAAACTGGAAAAAAATTAAAAATTAAAAAATTTTTAAGAGAAGGTCTTTGAGCCAAAGAGAAAGTGATCAGTGTGATGCAACTACGTCAGTATATACGCTGTGTAGCAATTGAAAAGTTGCTGCTGGTCTCCTCTCCTGAATCCAGCCCAGGAGGTACCATGGAATCAAAAGGAAAATTGAGAAATCCATCAAAATAATAAAAAAACAGAGAAACACCAGGGATAAGAGAAACAATGGGTTAGGTTCTTGCATAGGTTTTGAGTGGAGTAATCAATGTGGGACATCTGGATATGGAGCAAAGAAACAATTCTCTGTGCACTATTTTCTCTCCCCAACATTGCCTTGAGATTACTCAACTACAAAGCAGATCAAGAGCAACCAGCGCAGCCCCTGCAGTGAGGCAGGGAATGTTGGGGACGGTGCTAACATCCTCCTGGAGTGTACAGCAGCTAAGCACAGGTGCTAGCAGGTCCGGCTGGTCTTTCTGTGTTCCCTCCAGCCCAAACATCCCTTCTCCACATCGAGGGCTAAGTGACTACAACGAAGGTTAACCACCCTTGATTAAGAGCAGTGCCAAGATCAATATATAAGTAATAATTCATTTCATCAAATACTTTCCCTGCATCAGTTAAAACTGTCATATGGATTTTCTCCTTTATTCTATTAATGTGGTGAATTCTACTGACTGGTTTTCAAATGTTACACCAACCTTTCATCCTTAGGATAAAACTTACTTAGTGATGATACATAATCCTTTTCATATATGACTAGATTTGATTTGCAAATATCAAATTTGCATCCATGCTCAAGGGCTATTAATCTGTACTTTTTTGAGAAAGGGAGAGATAGAGAAAGAGAGAGTGGCGGGGGCGGGGGGAACACGCATGGGCAGCGGGAAGGAGGAGCAAAGGGAGAGAGAGAGATCCTTTTTTTTTTTTTTTTGTATATTTTTTTATTGGAGTTTGATTTGCCAACATATAGCATAACACCCAGTGCTCATCCTGTCCAGTGCCCCCCTCAGTGCCCGTCACCCAGTCACCCCATCCCCCCCACCTCCCCTTCCACTACCCCTTGTTCGTTTCCCAGAGTTAGGAGTCTCTCATGTTCTGTCTTCCTTTCTGATATTTCCCACTCATTTTTTCTCCTTTCCCCTTTATTCCCTTTCACTATTTTTTATATTTCCCAAGTGAATGAGGCCATATAATGTTTGTCTTCTGACTGACTTACTTCACTCAGCATAATACCCTCCAGTTCCATCCACATTGAAGCAAATGGTGGGTATTTGTCATTTCTAATGGCTGAGGAATATTCCATTGTATACATAGACCACAGCTTCTTTATCCATTCATCTGTCGATGGACACCGAGGCTCCTTCCACAGTTTGGCTATTGTGGACATTGCTGCTAGAAACATCGGGGTGCAGGTGTCCTGGCCTTTCACAGCATCTCTATCTTTGGGGTCAATCCCCAGCAGTGCAATTGCTGGGTTGTAGGGTAGTTTTATTTTTTAACTCTTTGAGGAACCTCCACACAGTTTTCCAGAGTGACTGCACTAGTTCACATTCCCTCCAACAGTGCAAGAGGGTTCCCCTTTCTCTACATCCTCTCCAACATGTGTTGTTTCCTGTCTTGTTAATTTTCACCATTCTCACTGGTGTGAGGTGGTAAGAGAGAGAGAGAATCTTAAGCAGGCTCCATGCTCACAGCAAAGCCAAAGTTGGGGCTCAATCGCACCACCCAAGATCATGACTTAGCCATCCAGGCGCCCCTTAATTGATAGTTTTACTTGTTTTTTTTTAATATTTGTTTTGTATGATTTCTTTGCCAGCTTTTGGTATTAGTGTTTTGAAGTTTTCAAAAGAAGTTTGGGAGTGTTCTCTCCTTTTCTGTTTTCTGAAAGAGACTGCATAAATTTGATAATTCTTCCTTAAATGTTTGATATCATTTACTAAAGAACCATCTGGGCCAGCAGTTTTGTTCATATGAAGATTGTTGACAACAAATTCAGCTTCTTTAATAAATGCAGAACTGTTGATATATTGTTTCACCTTGCGTTAGTTTGGGCACATTTTATTTTCAAGGAATATGTGTGTTTCAACTAAATTGTGACCTAGGGTTGCTCATAGCATTCTCTTGTTTTTTACTGAATATCTGCCGAGTCAACAGTGATGATCCTTCTATCATTTCTGAAAGCACACTAGTACATATATTCTTTATATTCTTGCTCCTTTTTTTTCTTTCAGTCTAGTAAAGGGTTTATGAAATCATTAATACTTTCAAAGAACCATCTTTTCACTAATTTTCCCTCTTGCTTTCTTAATTTCTACTTCATGGACATTTACTCCAATATTTATTAGAAAATCTTTCTTCTTTGTGTTTACTTCACTTCTCTTTTTCTTGTTTCTTAAACTAAAACTTAATTGTAGACCTTTCATTTCTAATATGGACATTTAAGACTCTACATTTTTAGGCATCTTGAAAATTTTAGTTTATCTTTTTATTGTCATCCGGTTCAAATAATTTTTAATTTTCTTTTTGCTTTCTTTACTGAGCTATAGATTACCAAGAAGTGTTTCATTTTCAAATATTCAGAGTTCCTAGATTATTTTCTGCTTCAATTCAACAGACTCCGTGTAATTTCTGTAATTTTAAATTTGGCCAAATTAATTTTATGGTGCAATGCACAGTCCATCTCATTGAATGTGCCACATGTGCTTCAAGAGAATGGGCACACTGTATGTCTTTCATGTATTTTACTATAATTGCCGATTAGGTCAAGGTAGTTGATAGTTTGTCAGACTAGGCTTTTACTGATTTTGTTGTTACTTATTTATCAATTGCTAAGAGACAGGTGTTTACATTCTCAAATATTATTTGAAATATTCTCTCTCTTCCTTTAATTTTGTTTAACTTTTGTTTCATCTATTTTAAAGCTCTGTTATGAAATGACTACCTATGTAGAGTTGCTATGTCTTCACAATAAACTGACTATTGTGTTATTATGGAATGTCTTCTTTATCTCCTTGTCTTAAAATACTGATTTTATTTGATATTAATCTAGTTACTAACCCTCCTTATATTTGCTGCTTATATATTTTTTCTATCCCTTTATTTTGAATCTCTTTATACATAAATTGCATCTTTATACATTACACTGATGAAGAGGGTATTTTTGCTTTTTTTTTCCTCTTCTGATAATTACTGCCTCTTAGTTGTTTAGTTCATCATAGCTAATATTGATGTGATTTGATATAGGTCTAACAGCTTATTATTTGGTTTCCGCCACCTCCCCTCTATTTCTATTTCTCTGCTCTTCATTTCTTGACTTCTCCTGGATTATTTGAATATTTTATTTGAATGCTATGTCAAATTATCTCTTGACTTTTTTATTATACCTCTGTTATTTTTAAAAATTGGTACTCTGTGAATTACAATATATATCCCCAACTTTTCACAGCCTAATCAGTGTTAACATTATATCTCTCATGTAAAATGTGAAAATCTTACAGTCATAGAGACCTATCTACCACCCTATTGTTCTTTATGCTACAGTTATCATATATATTACATGTATCTATTATAAAACCAGTAAGAAAATGTTATCATTCTTGTTTTTAGCAAATATATTTTTAAAGAAATTAATGAGAAAAAAATACTTATATAGTATTTATCATAGGTTTGTTATAAAAGATCTGAGTTTCCTTTCAGGTATCATTTTTCTACAACCTAAAGAATTTCTTCTAGCATTTCTTGAAGTCTATGTCTGCTGTGGCAATGAATATGCTTAGTTTTATTGTATCTAAAAATGTCTATATTTTGCCTTTATTTTTGAAGGTTATTTTCATTGGATGTAGATTTCTTAATATTTTCATGGGTTGATAATTTAGTTTTTCTTTCAGTTTTAAAGACGTTTTCCCACTCTCTTATGGATTTGTTAGTCTCTGATCAGAATTCAGGAGTCTTTCAAATTGTTGCTTCCCTGTACATTGTGTATTGCTTTTCTCTAGTTGCTTTTTAGACTTTTTATCTTTTGGTTTCAGTGATTTGAATATGATTCCTAGGTGTGGTTTACTTAATTATTCTGCTGCAGGTTCAATGAACTTCTTGAAAAAAAAAAAACCATATATATGCCTTTGCCTAAATTCAAAAAAATGTCCACCATCGATTCTTCAGAATGATATCAAGGTAAAATTCACATAACATAAAACTAACTATTTAACAGTTTGATGTCATTTAGTTTATTCTCAATGGTGTGCAACCATCATCTCTAACTAGTTCAAAATATTTTCATCACCCCTAATGGCAATCCTGTACCCATTAATCAACTACTCATCAGCCTTCTCTCCATCAGCCCTTGACAACCACAAATCTGCTGTCGCTATGGATTTATCAATTCTAAATATTTCATATATATAATGAAATTATATAATTTCTGACCTTTTGTGTCTGGTTCCTTTCACTTAGTAAATGATTTTGAGGTTCATTCATGTTGTAGCACGTATCTGCACTTCATTTTTATGGCTGAATAATATTATATTATATGGTTTTACCACATTTTGTTTACCTCTTCAACCACTGGGGGACATTTCAATTATTTCCATCTTTTGGCTATTGTAATTAGTGCTTCTGTGAGCATTAATGTACAGATATTTCTCGGAATACTTCTTTTTTTAAGATTGACTTATTTATTCATAAGAGACAGAGAGAGAGAAAGAGGCAGAGATATAGGCAGAGGGAGATGCAGGCTCCTCACAGGGATCCCAATGTGGGACTCAATCCCAGATCTCGGGATCATGCCCTGAGCTGAATGTTCAACCGCTGAGCCACCCAGGTGTCCCAGAATGCCACTTTTTAATTCTTTTCCTCAATGGCTGCACAGTTTTACATTCCCACCAGCAATGCACATGCGTTCCAATTTCTCTACATCCTCACCAACACTAGTTATTTGTTGTTCCTTTTTTTAACAGCTATCCTAATAATGGGTGTGAAATGGTATTTCATTGTGGTTTTTATTTCTCTAATATGTAAAGAAATTAAGCATCTTTTCATGTGCTAGTCGGCCTTTTGTACATCTTCTTTGGATAGAAGTCCATTGAAGTGCTTTGCTCATTTTTAAACTGTTGTCTTTTTGTTGTTCAGTTCTGTTATTTATATATTATGGATATTAGATTTTTATCAGATATATGATTTGCAAATATTTTCTCTTAGATACACTGCCTTTTCACTTTCTAAATAAAGCCTTTTCATGCACAAAATTTTTTATTTTGATGTAGTCTAATTTTTTGTTTGTTTGTTCCTTGTGTTCTTGTGTCTTTAAATTTTTTTCTTGTCTTTCTTATCCTCTGCCTTTCTTATCCTCTGCAATTCCAGTTACACATACATTAGACTTCTGACATTGTGCCTTAGTTCCTCTTCTAAAGAAGAGGCTCTCTCTTCTTCAGAGTCTTTCCTTCGTCATCTCTATTTTGTCAAGCTGACCTAGTACTTTAAACATTTTCCTTTGTATCATTATACATAGCTGTTTTTAAATCTGTGTTCTAATTCCAGTTGGACTTAGTAGTTTGTTTATTCTTTGAGAATGAATCATATTTTCCTAGCTCTTCAAATGTCAAGTAATTTTCTATTATATCCTGGAAGTTAACTCCATTATATTCCTCTAGAGAATGGATATTTTGGTTGTTTTGGTAGACAATTAACTTGGTTGAATTCAGGTTGCAACTATTTTTGGGGAAAGGGCTCTAATCTCAATCCAGTTCCTTTATCTATAGCTGGACTGCTTTGAATTCTGCCCCACCCCCCAATATGTGGCTTCATGGTTAGATAATTGAGTAGAACTTATTTACAAAATTCAGGGATCTCGCTCTCTCTTGCTCTTCCTTTTTCCTGGATACTACTACCCATCCCCTTACTTTCCAGCAGCTGTGGTTCCCCTGAGTTCTGTCCTCTGGTTCATTAGGCCAGAATGTCTGTTTTCAATTAAGGTTTTAGGCTTTAGCTGAATTTCTAGCTAATGGCTAAAATAATGGGAAATTCATCCCATTCTGTTCTCTTCTTGCAAGGTTTGACTCTCCTTCAGAGTCTGTCTGCTTTTGTTCACTGCCTGGTAACTCCAGATATTTTTGTGTTTTGTCAGAGTTAAGAGATTTTGTTCACAGGAGGTATGTCCTGTTGGGGCTTATGCCACCATATACCAGCAATTGCTTCATAGCATTTTGAAAATATTTCCATCACAACACATACCACATTTGATTATAGCTACTTACATTTTGCCTTTTCTTTCTTTTAAACTATACTCTAATTGAGCATAAAGACTATTTCCTTTTAAAGGTATAATCTTTTTACTCTTCAACAAACTTCTTTTGGAAACTCCCATTCTCTCTTCCAAGATAGTGTCTCCATCACACAGACCCATCTTTCCCACTAGAGATGTAGATACATACTGTAAGTAAAATCCATTATAGTCTCTTTTTCTGGGATTTGGCCACCTGAAGACTGTGTATCTCCTTAACGTCATTATAATCTGAATGGCCCATGTAAGTCAGAAATCGCCAGGAATCTTCCTTGCTGTCATGGATAGAGAATCTTTCTGAGATAAAAGCCTATAAAGAGGCAAACAAGCTAACAGAAGGGGAGAGAAAGAGAGGGCATATTGATGACATAATTTAACCCTAGAATTCTATATTGCTCAAAGAAAACATCATTCCTTTGGTTTCCAAGTTATGAGATTTATAAATATTTGTGAGGAAACAGTTTAAGTTCGGTGTTGCATACTTATGACATCTATAGTTCTGAATCTTCTCTATTTGGCATAGCAAGTACCTTCTTAAGGTAGATAGTAAATGCTTAGATAATAAGTGTGTGATGAAAGGTAGATATATACTGTTATTGAAAAAGAGCATCCCCTAAGTGAGCATGATATAAGCATCCACAATTATCAAATGGGTCACTGATAAGGAAATCAAACCATCTTGAGTTCATCTTTCATTGTTGTTCAAAGCTGACCAGACCCTGATATGGAATCTGAATCACCTTTTTCACCTCTGCCAACACCTAGGGCTACAGAGATACTCAATTTTGTGGATAGCCTTACTATGAATTTGCTCACCTTCAATGATAAAAATAAAGCAGTGATGTGTATGTTCGTTTATTTTTTATTGCTTGCTCCTAAGTGCTCCATTTTTAAAAGAAAGCAATTTGGCAGTGTTTAATGCCCTTTTTCCTAGTACCTTCACCTTGGCATATTCTGCTCTCTCTGTCAGACCCAGGAGAAGATGGTCGTTGCTGGGTGATATGTTGTTCACAGTGTGGGAAGTCTCACTGACAGGGTCTGTTTCCAGTAGCATTTACAACATAGGGAGCACCATAACCAGCTGAGTTTGTGAAAGCTCTTTTCTTATATCTTGCCAAGAATTCAATCTGTTTCTGGTTCCAGCAGACTAACAAAAGCTGTTGCTATGTTATCACTCTCAAAGATGAAGCCATGTAGTCATATGCAAGCTTCCCTTTATATGGCAAAATGTCACCCAGTGACAGACCAAGAGCTTAGAAACTATATCTGAACTGTTAAACAAGTCTGTCAGCACCACGTTCACAGTCTTCGGTACAAGCCGAATACCTACTTGGTGATCCCTAACTTATTCTGTATCCTTCCATTAAAATCAACAATAGATTTTTGAGAAATTTCAACTACTTTGATTGATCCAAAACTCATATCCAGTAGCAAAAAATGCAGAAACACAATTTTAAGAGAAATAAAATTGGGGTGTAAAATTTCAGCAGTGGTATGATGAATATGTGTTTCTAATACATCAAGAACTCATAAAAATTCATAAGAACAATCCACCAAGGATCTCAGAAGAAGAGTATCTAAGAGATAAGAAGATTTTAAAAATCTATAAGATAAAAAGGAAAAATGGAACCTACATGAGAAAATGTTCAACTTAACTAATAGTCTAAGTAATATAAATTAGAAGATACAATTTATTTACCCATCATATTATCTAAGATGTGAAAAAAATATTGACATGATTCGGATGAGAGAAACATTTTTTATCCTAGCCCGTGAGCATGTAAACATAGACCTTCTCTGGGGAAAAAAAAATTGTGTTCTGTATTTTCATCCATTAATTTGTATCAGAAAACAAATTCAAGTTGCTTAAAAGGATACATCACTATAAAAAGAAGACTGAAAGAAGAAAAAGAAGTGGGAGAGGAAGAAAAAAATGGAGAAGGGGAGGAAGAGGGAAGAAGACATGGTTGGAGACAACACGGAGTTGAAAATAAAACTGAAAATGAGCCTCAAGAGCCCTCGAGAGCTTCACCAAGCTTCTAACTAATCTAAGAGTCAGTGGACAAGGAAAATCATTGTGAAGAAAATTTCTCCTTCCTATAATAGTTCACTGGATCTTTTTCTTGAAGTTTTGTGTGGTTGCCTTAGTATAACCCAATGTTTGCTTTTCAAAACTTCAGAGATGGATGTGACTATCATCCAGAGATATACATGGTAACAGTTGGAACTTGGCATCTTTTCACTTGTTGGGAGGATGAGAGCACCTTTGTTTCTATAAGGAGATAGCTGTATCTTCTCTGGTGCAAGCTTAAACTGTTTTATTGCTATATTGAAATGTAACTACATGTAGAAGGGAGTATTCAGAGTAATAGCCAAAGGGGTAGATTGGGTGATTATTAAAATGCTGTCTCCCTAGCTTCTCTATGTTTTCTGATGCTAGAGTTGGAGCACTATTAGCCACATTTCTCCTTTAGGAAAAATGTCTCCTTTAGGAGAAATGTACCTCCATTAGGCTGCATCTCCATTAGGCTCTGCTCATAGGGATTCTAGGAGGAAGACTCCAACACTGGAGAGGAAGAAGCACTTACTCCCTCCTGCTTTGTTGCCTGTTCTGGTCTCATCATTGCAGCAAAGGCTCTTCAACAACAATCTGTGCTGGCAGCACTGCTTCCAGTCTGAAGTTCTCCCAACACCTAGAATCAGCCTCACTGTCCTTACTTGGGAATGTGAACACAGCCCCATGCTACACCCCTCCACAGACTCCTCTGAGGTCTGAGTCTCAGAGGCCGGGGCCCCTCCTTCAAGCTCTTACCTTTTAATAATTCCAACTTCTTCCCTTCCTTCTTCATAGCCTTACAGGTGCAGGTACTACTTCTGCAATACCTCAGTACCACCTTTTTTGATTTGATACCTCATGTTAAATTTTCTCTGTCAAAATACATAACTCTTCTGACTGGAGCCAGACTGATACAATGGAGACAATAATAATACAATTTTTACAAAACTGTGTGTGTGTGTGTGTGTGTGTAATATTATCTACATCTCTCAACAATTCTATATGTAATTATATGTTATATATCACACATGTAAATATATTTTTATAAATTGTACTTAGAATTATATATGGCATATAGTATATGTTCAATATTGGGGATATATGTTCAATATTGGGGATTTTTATAATAGCAATACTATGATAATAATAACACTGCTTTGAGAATCAACACCTTGATGGAGAAAGTTCTGGCTGACATCAGCTAATAGAGTACATCCTAACTGCAAAGTACAAGGCACCAGAAAAGTGAGAAATATTCATGAAGGAGGCAGACGACTCTACCTAAATTTTCTAAAGTAAGAAACAGAAAGTCTTCTTTTAACTGAGGAAACCTATAGAATCATCCTCTTTAAATGATACGGAATATGGATGTTCAGAATCTTGGTATCCCAGAAGATATATGAGAGGGAAATTGCCGTGCATTGACCTTCTGCTATGTACCAGCTAATTTCCAATGCTATCTCATTCTCCCTTCCCATTGCTGTAGTGAGTGAGGTATTATTGTTCTCATTTCACGGATGGAACAAGAAGACTTGAAGATTTCCAATAGCTTGTTTTGGGTTACATATAATAGCAGAGGGAGAGCTAGAATCAAAAACACAAACATCACCAGAAGGAAAACTATAGGGTGTGTTCATGTGTGTGTGTCTTGCACCCTGGCTGGTGGTGGGGGAAGACTGCCACAAATATAAGGAGCCAAAAGCTATCATCCACACAAGGTTAAAGACTTTTTACAATCCAATTGAGAAACACTCCAGGAGCTCAAAATAGAAAGAAATTTGATCAAAATCACTTCACAAGACTGCTAAGATCAGGCCTAAAATGTAACACTGGGAAGCAGAAAAGTGCCTTTCCCTAAAACCACACTTTATTATGGAATTACCATCCACATCTATACTGCTCCACAGAAAGAATGACCCAACCCCAGTCATGAAATCGACTGGCTTATGTAAATTGTGAACTCCATGGGATTTTTAAAAATTACCTTCATCTACTGGAAGAATGAAACATTTTACTTACTAAGGATGTTTGTGGCAAGTAGACACATAATGATTTTTTCATGTGAAGAAAAAAAGAAAAGATTAAATTCTGGGGTGCATGGAATGATGTCAGGAGAGATACACAGTAGAGGACTGTTATTGGTCTTCGTGTGCAAGAAGAAATGCACTGTTTTTCTATTTTAAAAAAAGGTTACTTTAAAAGGTTTCTAATTATTTCACTGAAGTAAAGAAATTCTATGCAGGTAGATGTCAGATGAGAATATGCTATATAAGGTCGATGGCTATATCTGGGACAGTTTTCATGGAAGCATGTCAATGCTAAGTGACAGCAAATATTTCTATGTGGGGCTGGGTTTGGGGCCCAGTGACAGGCACTTCTGAATCTACAAGTCCCAAGGAATGCAAATTACCCACTTTTAAAACTATTGATTTTTGAGCATTTATCTTAGTTCAATTAAGCAGTCACTGTATTAGGATAGACTAAGTTATGCTATAATAACAGATTAAACTCATAATTCCACAAGCTAAAGAAACAAATGTTTATTTCCTGCTCAGAGAGTTTTCTCTGGACTTTTCAGTTTTCTAGGCTTCTTTGCCTCACTAGCACCATCATACCAATATGTGCTTCTGTCCAGGAAAGGGCAGACTGGAAACCAGCACCAGTAATCAAATATTTCTACCTAGAAGTGACAAGGATTACTTCCACTCATATTCCATTGACTGTGTAACCTGGTCTCTCTTAGTCCCAAGGGCATAGGAAAGTGCAAACTTTCTCTGTGCCAAGAAACAGAAAACTAGATAATGGTGACAGATAGCAACGTCTGCCCAGAGCCCTCTACATACATTTGTCATTTTAACTTTCCACAGTCCTGTGATGTAAACACAATATGACCTTCTTCTTACAAATAAGGAACTTGAATCTTACAATCATTCAGTACGTTTCCCAGTGTCACGTGGCTGCAAAGGCGCAGAGCTAAGATTCAAACAAAGGGTCTGATAACCCTGAAGACATGCTTTTCTAGTCACCATGCCATCCTACCTCCTTGGATGTAGACGGGCATCTGAATGTACATCTCCTTTCTGCCATAATTATTTCTCTCAGGAAACATTCCTCCAAGAATAAAGGTTGAGAAAAGTCTAAGGTTACTTTGAGTCTGTAATTCAGCAATAGATAGGAACAACCCACTGGGACCAAAGTTAAAAAAAAAAAAAGGTGCAACAGACAACTTCAGCTTTTTAATTTCTTCACATTTTCTCTTGTGTCCCTTCTGTTCTCCAATAATAGCAAACAAGAAAGCCTTTAAGGGTTAAACATACTGTGAGCTTGTCTTTGGGTACAGCAGAGAAGATAATGTCTAGGGAGATGACACTCTTTTTGGTGAAGTAAGAACCCCAAGGGATAGGATGAATGGTTGGCAGCATTAAAGAAAGGAAAGTAGACTGTGTGGCTGGGAAAAGAAACCGCCCTCCCTTGTCTAAGAAATGTACTTGAGCAAGAGCAAAGCTATGCCACTCTGTCCCATCAACATTAGGATCCGGCTTTGTTTTCTGGGCATTGAGATGGGAGAGTGGTTATCTGCTGCTCTCTGAATAGCTCATTTGCCACCACATGAGCCAGGGTTTTCAGGATCAATTCAACAAACAGATATGAGGTACCTATTCTATCTAAGGGGCGGCACTGGCTTTAAAGAATTTATAATCTAGTAAAACAGATAAGACAGGAGTACAAATAAGGATAAACCAGACATTTGAGAGAAATCCAAGCAAAGTGAATAGGAGAAATTGATTTCATCTGAAAATAAAGATCCACAAGATTTCAGAGAAACATTTGTCCTTAAAGTGAGCTTGGAGAGAAGGGGTAGGGTTTGTAATGATAGAGATCAAAACACAAAAACATAAAATAGAGTAAAATGCACTAGAAAATGAATGGATATGAAAAGGCCAGAGATGTGAGAAAAAGTCAGTAACCCACTTTGGATAAAGCATCCAATCATAAAAGATTTATAACAAGCTAAGTCTGGAAAGCTATGTTGGGACTAAGTCACAGAGGTCTCTGAGAAGTTTTTCCTGTGAAAATCTAACTGACCTCAAGTTAGCACATTAAGCCCTCAATGACTGTAGGGAAAAATATACAGATATTTGATGTTGCCAAAGATAAGAAGTAAGACTGTAAAATAAAATTACCTAGGTTGGAATCATAACTCTACATTAATCTCTATATATAACTGTGAAAAAATTATTTCAATTCTCTGCCCTTCATTTTCTCTTCTTTAAAATGGGGATAATATTAATTAGAGGTTATTAGTAATTCAATTAGATAAAGCATAAGGAGCTCAAAGCAATACCTGGAAGAATGCAATCAGTCAATATTATTGACTGCTTTTATTCCTTGACACGTACTATCTTCTTCATTAGGGATATGTCAATAACTGGCACCATATTAATTTCTCTGTAGGAAGGGTTGGCACTCAGTACAAATGTTAAGCTTACTAACAACTTCCTGGATTTCAAGTAAATTACCAAGCCATCTCAAATCTGCCAAAGACATAGAAATCATCTCAAGGCTATAAATGAGCAAAGATGAGCTGTAAAAACTCAATATAAGGACTTGAAACACAATGTTACTCACCAAAGTGTTGTGTCTCAGGGTATTTTTACTTTTATTTTACAACATCCTAACAAACATAATGATGAACCAAATGTGCCTGTTGACAGATTCTATTAAACTGGTGACTCCCTGAAGCATCTTTAGGGTGGAATAAGGTATCAAAGGTATTATCATTGTCATGAGTGCTTCGGTTAGGGAAAAGGGTGGTCTGCAGATTTTATCACTATAGTGACACATGTGCACACACATATGCACACATACATATGTGTGTGCACATACACGCACACACATGAACATGCATACATGCATTCAAATAAACATGCGCAGACACACATGTGCACACACATTCTCTTGCCCCTATCCATAAGAACCAGAGCTAGGAAGACCGTATTTTTCTGGACATGTCTCATAACACTTTTCTAGATCCTCTATAATCCCAATTTAGAAGGAAGTATGAAAAGTTACCTAAATGACTTGAATGTAGAATTCAGACAATACATTTTACTGTTGTTGCTATTTAGAAAAAAGGAAGTTTGCTCCATTCTCCCAAATGCAGTACTTTTAGCCAACACAAATTAACTTACTTAAAATGTGGCCACCCGTGCAACTTACTATATTTCAACACAATACAAAGAGCTGAGTCATCATAAAGACTGAAAACTGTCTTAATTTCTTTTTGATTATGCAACTTCACAGTGAGTAGGGGGGGAAAAGCAGTTCAGGATAGAATAGAATAGAATAATTAGAGCTGTGGGGATTTCGAAAAGCATTCACAAGAAATTATTCAGTTAAAGAGAAGAAGGCTGAGAAAGGTAAACACAGTAATCATTCCAAGTATTTTTTCTTTTTATGAGAGAAGTGACATATGTTGAATTTCTAATACATTTTATGTACTGTGCCATGGACTTTACATATATTCTTTCCTTTTATCATCATAAGAATAAACGAAAGAACTGAAGTTGGAGAAGTTAAATTATTTACCCGAGAGTAATCACTTAGAAGTTGGCAAAGACAGGACTCAGTTGATTAAGCAAGTTATAAAATATATTTGATTCAAAAGTAACATGACTTTAAAAAATTGGTTACTCTTTGGTATTTATTGTAATAGCACTTGACATTTGCAAAACCAAATAAAACAGAACAGAAAACTTCTTTTATCATGACATTTAAATTACTCACAAGTATATCGCAAAATAATATGAAGTCTGGAGAATATTTCTTAAATATTATTTCATAATAGATACGGGACAAGAATCCAAAGCCCTGAAATAACACAAGGAAAAAAACTGTTCTTTGGTTGTTCCCAACATGATGCTTAAAGAATTGTTTAAATTGAAATTTCAAAATCACTGTGGTTTGGCTCATTTTCTTTCTTTTCAATTCTGTACTCAGGAGCCAAATACATCACTTCAAACAAAAATAATAAAAAAAAAATCATTCTCCATGTTTATATGGAATTTAATTTCTTCTGTTCTCACCACCACATTTCCAAATACCTAAACCACAACATGGAGGAGGTGCCTTTGTGAGCTTTCCTGTCAGGGGAAATGGTTTTACAAACAGAGCTCAGATAAATCAAGTTGATAATTTGTTGACAGTAGTGCAGTCATTCCTTCTTAGGTGATTCCTAAGATTAGTTCTGAATTTTGGTTCATGGCCACAACCATTGTTTACGTGTTACTCTACTCTTTCTGGTGGTGGAGTCAAGCTTTGTCCTAGAATCGTGTCAGTGCAACAAACACTGGTACATTCTATATGCGAGGCACTGTGCTAGACTCGGCACAGAGATGCTCAAGATACCAATCCTCTTATTCAAGTCCCTAAGTAAGAACCCAAATCAATGTGACAACCTGTGATGTGTGTCACAAATAGAGAATGGAGGAATGGAAAAGAAAGAAAAACTGAGATGGTGGGAGATGGTCTTGAAATTGATAAAATGTAAAAGAAGAAAACAGGTTATGGAATTAAGATCAAGAGAAGAGACCTGCTACTCCACAGAAGAAATGCTTGAGTGTCCACCTTTGGGGTGAAGAAAGGGAAGGTAATGGGAGTATATTTATTGTGATGAGCACTAACTGGTGTGTAGGGTTGTTGACTCACTATGTTGTGTACTTGAAGCTCATGTAACATTATATGATAACTATACTGGAATTAAGGATTTTTCTTAAATGTCCACCTTTAGTAAAGACTTAGCTCTTACTGTCTGTAGCATTCTATCTGGAAATTTCGAAAACTTCCAGATGAGAGTTAGGACTAATTCAATCATAACTTGATGCAGCAGCAACAGATGACATATTCTAATTTATACAATTTTTCTCTAGACATTGATTTGGTGAGAATGTGAAAAATCAGACAGATTTTCACTCATCAAAGGAACTGCCCTTTGTATGTGTTATTTTAATTGTGCAATTTGGCATGTATACCTAAGATACAAAATAGACTTTACAGGGGAGAGCAAGCCTCATGGATACAGTCTCTCCTTCTTCTTTCCAAATAATAGCTTCCCAATAAATATTAAAAATTTCAAAAAAGAACATCCAGCCATCAACTAGGTCTCATTTTTCTTATACCTCACTAGAGGACCCTTAAGCAAACTCATTAGTTTTCTTTAGCCATTGTGAAGCAAGCCACATTTTTTAGGGACTTCAAGTCCAATTTTCTTAATTATGTGTGTACCTCAAGGTCTTCCTTTCAATGGGACAGAGTTGGACTACTTTTTAGACAGAGTTTACATAAGCAAATTTGCATGGATAAAACTATTCTTAGAGCAAGACACATGGCTTAGGCAAAAGTATAAGGTCATAGGAGTCATAGTTGTAAAGTTTTAGGATTTGAAGTGATTTTAAAGAGTATTAAGTCCAATGTCTTCATCCAGATAGAGTGAATAACTTTTTTTTTTTAAAGTAGGCTCCATGCCCAGCATAGAGTCCAACATGGAGTTCAACCTCATGACCCTGAGGTCAAGACTTGAGCTGAGATCAAGAGTCAGGCACTTAAGACCCTAGCCAGCCAGGCATCCCAAGAGTGAGTAACTTTCAATGATACAAATCCAGTTAATGAGTTACAGGACTCTCATATGTCTTGTGATATGTAGCTGAGCAGCCTTCTGCTGGCCCTACAATGGACTAATAAAATGCCATAGAGTCCCAGCATCCTAGAGGAGATAAAGGATCATGGAAGGGCAAGAACCCTGTTTCTGAGGCTGTGACCCAGTATAGAGACCCCTGAAACAATGGGGAGGTTAAGCTGGTCTACCACTCCCAAATCCCAAGTGGTTCTGGTATGACCATAAATCAGAGTGCATAGGTATGGTGACCCAAATCTGTCCACAGTGACTAGGCCAAGAGCACAAAAATCATTCAGGACAAATTAAATTTGGTAGAGACAGCCTCTCTGTACTCAATAACATGAGCAAAAATGATGCCTGTTAGAGGGCTGCCTATACCCAATTTTTCTATCACACAGGCATACATAGCAGGAGAAAATGAAGCCAAGAGGTTTAAAGGAAAAAAAATAAGCATAGCTAGAAGATGGTGCCACTATACCTGATAACACACTTTGGGCACCAGCTCTCACTATGCTGGAAGACCATGTGACCTAGGACTTCCCAGCCACATAAGCCAATAAATTACCTTTCAGCTTAAATGGGCCTAAAGTTATATATATTCCCAACACTAAGCATCCTAATACAAATACTTATGAGTGTTTCATCACTAAATATATGAATATCTTAATCTAACACTGAATTACAAATGTCTTAATGTTGGAACCATAAATTTTTACATAGGAAAGGATCACATCAGAGACAAGTGGAACTGGCAGGCAGAGAAATTTTAAAAATTATTTAAAAGAGAATTTTTAAATGATGCATTTATAAGTGCATGAATTGCATTCATTTGTCAACCCTTTCCTGTAAGAGGCTGCATTTTTTGAGAATAGGTCTAATGATAGGCCATTCTGCTTTCACTGAGCTTATGCGTAGAAAGGGAGTGTATTAATTAAGAATTGTACTTAGCTGTTGGTAACAGAGAACATAACTAACTGTTTAAACAAATTAGGTGTTTATTCTTTCACATAACTTGAAGCCCCAGAGTTTAGCAGCCCAGGATTAGCATGGTCATCCTACGAAATCGTCAGAAGCCAAACTTTCTCTTACCTTTCTGCTTTATTGTCCTAGAGCATGCTTTCCAACTTCAAAACACCTCAAGGATCATGCCAGCTGCTAGAGCTTCAACCATCAGAACCAATACCAGACTGCAGGGAAGAGAAAGCCAAATTAAATGGGCACATTTGTGAGTTAACATCACACAACTTTCTGTTTGCAGGTCATTGGCAAGAACTTAATTTCATGGCCACACTTAGCTGAAAAAGTATCTGGGAAATGTCTTCTTTGAACTATTATTGCCCCCTAAATAAAACTTGGATTTTGTTAGTACTGGAAAGGAACAAATGGATGTTGAGGGGCTCTTTCTTACATGGAAAGATACTAGCTGAATTATGTGAAACTCCAAATTCTTCATGAGGACACCAGACTGACAGTCACAGAGCCATTTTAGAATAATTAACTGCTACTTTCCATGCAAAGAAAATTTAATTGGGAAGAACGCTGCTCCTTTATATGACACAGAGAATTAAATGGGCATAGGAAAATGAAAGATTCCTAAAAACTTCATTATTGTCGTATGTATTTCAAAGCATCTTTGTTGAGATAGAGCTTTCACATTTGTTTCAACTAAAAATTTAAAGGTTTGGGATGAAAAGATGCCCCATGTCATGACATGTTTCCCAAGTATGGCATCCCCCCAAAGTGACTTTCTGGCTCCAGTCATACCACACGTGTGGCCCAAAAACCAGAATTCCAAAGCTTCTGAAAAAACTGGAACCTCCAGGAGCGATAAGTACTATGTTTGTCTCACTGCCTTCCTCTCTTTGACAGCCCTTCTACTTGTTAATAAGTATTTTTCAATTCTTAACTTCACGACAAGCCTTGTTTCTCAGATCACTAATTATTACCCCCACTCTACAGTGACATGCTCAACAAACAGCTCCATTTCGGATCCTGAGAAAGTTGTGAAAACGAAACACCACCAGATTTTCTCACTGACATCATCCTGCTTCCAGTGACAGATCTGAAATGCCTGTGCATGTTAAATTGGGTGTTAAAAAAAAAAACTTCAGTTGGTGTTCAAACTGTCACAAATGCTGTGGAGGGCCCTGACTTGTAAGAAGATGTGGTTTCTTGTTTTGACAATTCTGTTTTTTTTTTTTTTTTTCCCTTCTAAAACCTGCAGGGTTTTAAAAACATGGTTGATTTTAGAGTGAGAGATTTTTCATCTTCCCTTTGGATCAACGATTTCCACCCTTTGGGACACTCTCATTTTGTTCTACTCTGAGACACACCCTCTCTTTCACCTTTTGAAGATATTATATGTCAGGAATTTATTGTTTCAATTTCAATTAATTTTGTTTTGACAATCTCTTGACACTGCTTTATGGCTGAAGACACCCCTGGGTGTGGCAAAACCAAGGAGTGAATTATTGCTCTCTACGTTCAAAGAAAATAGAGTTGTCCCTTTATGAAAAGACCTAGATAGGGGAGAGTAGAAGGTGGTATTTTGAGACGGCAAATTCTCCAAAAGGACTCAAACTGGTTATTAAACTCTGCCTTCCTAAGTGGAAAATTTGTAACAGAAAATTGTAGCTGATGGAGAATGATGTAAAGGCCTGGAAAAACTTGGGAGAATGCCTGCTTATTTTTCATTTTTTTTTTCAAGAATGTTGTATTTTCTTTTTTATGAGAAAAATAAAGGAAGAAATGTGTCCGACTTTCTTAAACTTTGGTAGAGGATGACAGGGGAATTCATATTTGTAATCTCAAGGCTACATGATGTAGTAAAGTGGTTTCCAAACTGCCCCCTTAGAACTCCTTAGCCAAAGAGAATTTGTTAGGGTTTTAAGAAAGAAAGGACACCATCCTGGCTTGAACTGGAGATGACACACATACACATATATAAGTTGTATTTTTAATTATAATTTAAAATATAGTAATAAAATATAATTGAAAATAATTTATTTAAATTTATTATATATTTCTGTATTATTATATATGTATATATTATATATTTAGATTCATTTTTGATTGAGATATACACATAAAGAAAGAACACACACCTATGACTCGAGAAATTGATTTTAAGACTTGTGCCATTATCCAGCTCTGTAATTATGAGCGAGTCAGTGTTTGGCTGTCAAATGAGAAGGTTAGTGGTTTACAAAGTCTCTTTGAGTACTAAATTCTATGTTTTGGTGACTCTTACCTCAGGTATCTTTAAAGAGGAGGAAAGGAACAGACTTATGAATTCAAGGTTTATAATGATCTTGGACAAAATAGCAAGCAGTCCTTTGCTACCAAATATTCTTCTAAAATATAATTATTTTAAAAAGATTTTATTTAATTATTCATGAGAAAGAGAGAGAAGGAGGCAGAGACAGAGGGAGAAGAGCCTGATGAGGGGCTTAGTCCCAGAACCCTGGGATCATGACATGAGCTGAAGACAGATGTTAACTGACTGAGCCATTCTGGTGCCCTAAAACACAATTAAAGATCAAATGCAGGAAGGCAGAAAACTAGGTTACATGAATTTTATTATACCTCTCCCTGAAGAGAAAATTTCTTTCTTTTAGACTTTGAGGATAGATTTGCTCTTCCTATTTAGCTTTACAGAGAGAAAGGATACTCATTTGTACATCCCAAGTGGGGCCTGGCCAGAGACAAGAATAGAAAGGAGATCACCTAAGAGCTCATTCAGCAAAATGCTTCATGCTTCCAGGCTCTGAGGGAGGTTTGGTAAATATTTATGTCTAAGTGGCCCTGGAGTCAGGGACACAAACTAGAACACTATTCTGTAGAAGCCAGTGCCCTTCCAACCATAACAAAATAGTTAGCTAGACCTTTTCTCATTGACTGGGACCATGCAGAGTCCAAGGACTGTTAGAGCAGTTAAATTCTTTACCCATAATTTTGCTCTATTAAAAGACACACCAGAATATTTTATTCTGGTTTATTTAAGTACTTAGTAAATGTCAAGCTCTGTGAAAGACAATGGGAAATAAAAAGATGAGGAAATAATCATGAAGCATCCATGTTTTATGGGTAGAGGTATACTCACAAGAAGAATAAAATGTCAGGTTCACTGATGAGGATGTGTACAGAGGAAAGATCCCTAACTGAGTTTTCAGTAAGTCATATAAGGCTTCCTAAAAGAGCTGATACTTAGGAAGAACCTAAAAGTAAGTAAAAATTCACTAACTGAGAGGGCCTGAGCAAACTGGGGGCAATATTAGGCTGAAAGGGGGGAAAATTATACACTTGAGAAACCGCACAGTTAGGCATGAGGACAGCAGTACTGTTACTTGTGAAAACCCCACCAGTAATTAATTCTCTGCCTCACCCTCTGTGAGCCAGGGTGAGGTTAAGATGGATATGGTGAGTAGGAACTAAGACTGGGTGCCCTGGAAGATTGCTTGCACCCAAGCAGAGAAGAAAGCAGCTCACCTTTGTTTTTTTCTCTTCATGTGAGAAGTTCAAAATGGGTAATCAAACACATTTCTAAGCTCTGTCACAAGCTTTATCTTTCCAAATCCTACTTTTGAGACTCTTTTTGTTTCAGTTCTAATCATCCAGTCTTTCTGGCTTGACACAGAATAAATGTGGCCTCCTCAATCTGACTCTCCTCCCACATTCCCTCCAAAACACATCTGGATAAATAAAGAGCAGCAAATCAAACCACCCATAATCTATTCTTTCTGCATATGTAAGGAACAGAAAATAAAAAACTATGAGCCTGAAACACTAACAACTAGGAATATTTTTTAAAATACAGTTTTGGAAAACAAACAGACACAGATCTTAAAGAGGTCATAGGAAAGAGGAGCAGGGACCATAGAGGGGACAGAGTCCAAACAGAATTTGCCCCGAAGTAACTCCCACCATGAAAGCCCCACCATGAGTTGAAAAACACAAAGAACAAATTTAAAACATGATATATCAGAGTACTAGCTCAAAAGAAAGGGATTTGAATCTAAGAAGGACCCAAAGCTTCAGTCTTGGAAAGCAACATTTCTGCATGGAAAATGGAGCAGCCTGACAAGGGCATTTGCCCCCTGGTACCTGGTGATGAAGGGGAAAAGGAAATAAAAGTAGGAAATTGAAAGTTCTGCTAATTGTGTGAGGGGTGGGGGGATAGAGAGAAAGAGAACACATGCAAGCGAGCGAGCATGGGGGAAGGAGAAAGAGAGAGAGAGAGAGAGAATAGCACAAAGCAGAAAAAAAACAAACAGAAATCCCTCCCCCACACACAAACATCGAAATTTAATTAGAGAAACTGTACTTCACCATGCCAACAGAAGAGGGTAGTCTTGAACTAAGGTACCAGTAAACCTCTCAAAACTTTTTTTGGGTGGATACAACTGCCACTGCTGGTCTGGAAAATTAGACATTCAAAATAAACAGAAAAAGCAAATGGCATTCATACAAAATTAGACTCAAAATAAATAAAAATCAAAATATATCAGCTGTTGAAAAAGCTCTTCAAATGTTAATCATGAAGTAAAAGAAAAGGTGGGGATGTGTAACATAATATTCCCTCCTGAATTAAATACCTGAAAATAGAAATTTGTGGATGTGAAATCAATACCCCAAATCAGAAATTAAAACTCATACAAATATAGACAAAAAAAAAAAAAACAGGAAGATGTAAAATGACTGAACTCAGGAAAAAAATTGTAGAAAAAGTCAAATTCATCTTAGAAATGAGGGCCGCATTAAAAATTGCCTGAACAAGTAAATGCTGCATTGAAATTAGAGTCAAGAGAATGGAAATAAATTAAAAAGGATCAAAAGAAACTATTTCGGGATAGGCAAAGATCTAATATACATATAATTGGAGTCTCTTAAGAAGAAAAATAACAATGTAACAGAACAATATTTTAAACCACGATCCAAGATATTTTTCTATAAATAAGGGAAGTCTATTTCCACATATTGAAAGGATTCCCTTTGTAGTGAAAACTGATCTGATCTGGATTAGTCAACTCTGAGTCATACTAATAAAACTATGAGACTTTAAAAAAAGTCTACAGCCACAACAACAAAACAAAACAGAAAAACCACAAACCAAGCCATGTCTTTTGCAAAGGAAAGACAATTAGATAGGCAGAAGACTCCCCACAGCAACATAGGAAGCCAGACAATGAGGAAAAAGCATTTCTAAAAAACTCCTATATACCAATCATCTTCACAGTGACACCTAGATTGGTGTTTGATTGAATAGGACTGTAGATAAACTGAGCCAACACATAAAACTGACCACCATACCAACAGATAACTTGATTAGGTGTCCAGATGAAACAACACTTACAGGGGAATTCCAGTGTTAACTAGGGAGTTTCAATGTACCGTTCAACTTACCTAACACTTCCCTCCCCTGACAATACTGTCCTCCTTGTCACACTTCATTGTGTGTAAGAATCTCCTTAGGATCTTACTCAAATGCAGATTCTGATTTAGCAGCTTGGGGCCTGAGATTCTGTATTTCTAACAAGTTCCCAGATGAAGCTGATGCTTCCAGGCCTAAGGGCCAGACTTTGAAGAATATGCCCATAGAGTATAATTCCTAAGACCCCCAAATGTCCAAACTGCTCTTTTGTCTCTTCACAAATACTTACTTCCCTTATGTGTCCAAGAATCCCCTAAAGAGCTTGTTCATGGTTCAGAGACAATGACATTCTGGATGTTGCATTCTGGAATATGAAACTCGGACATGTCCTTCCCTCAACATTATACTAGGCATTAGTACCTTATACCAGATTTAATGTGGCCTCTCAGCATTTTAGCTTTTAAGTATACTCAAACAGCTATTTCCTCAGGGCATGTTATCTGTCACCTGGATGGTTGGGTGACAGTCTCATAGATCCAGACCACTATTCTCCTTTTATCCAACATTCTTGGTTTAGGGCACACTGAACTTATTCCTTCCTGCTGTGATGATAATGATAGCTCTGAGGCCTCATTGCCCTTCCCCGTCAAAGACCTGGTCTGCACTACTAGTGTCCACTAAAAGAGCCTCTAATAACTTTTAGTATTGGAGAAAAAAAAGAATTAGAGACTATATTTTTATGCCCAGAAGTCATCGTGGTTCCTTAGATAAAATTGACCCTCACCACCGATATTGGTTAGCTATGTAACAAAGAATACAAAATCTCAGAAGTATGTTGTTATAGACTTAATTGTGTCCTGCCAAAATCCATATGTTGAAGCCCTAGCACCTAGTACCTCACATGTGACCATATTTGGAGGTAGAGACTTTAAACAAGAATTTAAAGTAAGGTCATAAGGGTGGGCTCTATTCCGGTATTAGTTCCTTATAAAAAGAGGAGAATAGAACTCAGATGTGTACACACAGGGCAAGTGCAACATGAGGACACAGTGAGAAAACAGCCATCTACAAGCAGAAGAGGGAGGCCTTAGAAACCCAAACCTGCTGACACTTTGGTCTTTGACTTCTAGTTTCCAGAACTGTGAGAAAATAAGTTTTTGCTGTTTAAGTCATCTAGTCTGTAGTATTTTGTTATGGAAGCCCTGGAAAACTACCGCACATATCATAATAAGCATTTATTACTTATGCTTCTGCAGGTTCGTCAGGATGATTTTTGCTGATCTCAGTTGGACTTCTTCAAACATCTGTTTGTAAATTGGAGGTCAGTTGATTTGGACTAGGCTCATCTCAGCTCACCTGGGAGCTCTCCTTAAAACTGTAAGGCTGCTTGTCAGCCAGGAGGTTCTTTTCTTTTCTTTTTTCTTTTCTTTTCTTTTCTTTTCTTTTCTTTTCTTTTCTTTTCTTTTCTTTTCTTTTCTTTTCTTTCTTTTCTTTTCTTTTCTTTTCTTTTCTTTTCTTTTCTTAAGATTTTGTTTATTTATTCATGAGACACACAGAGAGAGAGGCAGAGAAACAGGCAGAGGGAGAAGTAGGCTTCATGCAGGGAGCCTGATGTGGGACTCAAGCCCAGGGCTCCAGGATCACGCCCTGGGCTGAAGGCAGGCGCTAAACCGCTGAGCCACCCAGGGATCCCAGGAGGTTCTTTTTATGTGTCTCTCTTCCTCTTTGGGTTCGAGGGATGGCCAGGGCATGTTCTTCCCATGGAGAAGGCGGTGGCACAACAAAGCAAGTAGAAACCTGTGATGTTTAGGGCCTAGGATTGATTGGAAGTATCACATTGTCTCTTCCACCTATGCGCCATTGGCCAAAGCAAGTCATATGTCCAAAGTAAAGGTGTGGGGAAATACACTCGGCATACACAAGGTCATGGAACAGATGTGAGTGTGGAGGCTAGTAATTCAATCTACCACAGCCAGTGAGTTCCCTTCAAGTTTAGCATGGTTACAAGACTTGCAGCATATTCATGATAGCCAAGACTTGGAAACAACTGGAATGTCCACAGAGGGGCACCTGGGTGGCTCAGTTGGTTAATCATCTGATTTTGGCTCAGGTCATAATCTCGGGCTCATGGGATCAAGCCCCATGTTGGACTCTGTGCTCAGCATGGAATCTGCTTATCCCTCTCCCTCTGCTCCTTCCCCTACCCCTTCTCTCTCTCTAAAATATAAATATATAAAATCTTTTTTTAAAAATGTCCATAGATAGATGAATGGATAAGGAAAACATGGTATATACATACAATGAAATATTAAAACACTAATTAAAAGCCTTTTATCAGCCTTCGAAAAAGAAAGAAACCTGTCATTTGTGACAATATGGATGGACATTATGCCAAGTGAAAAAAGTGAGGCACTAAAGGACAAAAATACATGGTTCCACTTTGATGAGATACCAAAAATTGTCAAACTCCTAAAGTAGTGAATAAAATGACGGTTGTCAGGGGGAAATGCAGAGTTACAGTTCTACAGATTTGTTGTACAATACTGTACCTGTAGTTTTCTTTTTTTTTTTTAAGATTTTATGTATTTATTCATGGGAGACACACACACACACACACAGAGCGAGCAAGAGAGAGAGAGAGAGAGAGAGAGAGAAGCAGAGATACAGGCAGAGGGAGAAGCAAGCTCCATGCAGGGAGCCTGACGTGGGACTCGATCCCAGGTCTCCAGGATCACACTCCGGGCTGTAAGAGGCGCTAAACCACTGCGCCACTGGGGCTGCCCTGTACCTATAGTTTTCAACACTTTATTATGCACTTAAAAAAACCCGGTAAGAGGGTATATCTCATGTTAAGTGTTCACACACACACATACAGCAAGAGGACACAAGAAATCCTTTGGAGGTGATGGGTATGTTTATTACTTTTTTTTGTGGTAATAGTACCATAGGTATATGTGTATGTCCAAATTCATAAAAGTATATATATTAGATATGTACAACTTTTTGTATATATAGTATATCTCAATAAATTTTAAATATAAAAATAAATATGCAGGGAAATTTTTATTTGTCTTTGAATCCAAAGAGGCTAGCATAGCTCCAAGCACAGTCTCACACTGAGAAAGGTTCTGTAATATGGTGATAAAGCATACACTATTGCATCAGGCTCCCTGGATTCAAATTCTACCCTGGGCTGACTGGATGATCTTGTGAAATTCACATAACTTCTCTGCACCTCTTTTCATCATCTGTAATTGGGGAATAAATTCTACTTGCCTCTAAAATTGTTGTAAGACTTAGAAGAGTCAATATTCAGAAAGCCATTCAAACAGTACCGGGCATATAGCAAGGATTCACTAAATGTCAAATTGTTTACATTGTAAATGTTTGGTTACTTGCCTTCCTCTCCCCTCCCATACTACCTCTTCTTTTTAGACTGTTAGCTCCTTAAGATGAGTACTCTGCCTAAAATTGTCCTATTCGAGGTATCATGGAAGGCACAAAGAAGACCTGGCTGTGAATCTTAATTTTGTTACTAATTGGAAGTTTGTTAATTCCCTTTAACCTTATTCTCTAACTTTCACATATTCATTCACCAAACATTTATTTTCTCCTCAACTACAGAATAAGCTCTAAAAAGGCAGGGACCACACCACCTTGCACTTAGCTTCCTCCCCACAGGCTAATATAATAGCCAGTTCATGGTAGGCTAATGATAATTTTTGATAAATGCATGTATGAATAAATAAGCACTTAGTATTTGCCAGGCATCAGGTATAGTCATTTAGGATAGAATGAGGAATAAGACATGATCTTAGCTTTGCCAGAATTTGTAATGAGGAAACAAAGAATAATAATGACTGCTCATAAGGTTATTGTGGAAATCAAGGAGATCCTGTAAGAAAAGCTGAGCCGAGTACCTGGCACACAGTAAGATGCTCATGCTTGGGGTTCCAACAACAGCCCCATTAAAAGTACATACATTCCATATTTTAATATGACACATTACTAGTATAATGTATGAAAAAAAATCTAAGAGGGAGAAATGCATCCTTTAGTTTGTGTACTCAGTTTTAAGCAAAATGGAAAGTCAAGTAACATTTAAATAATGCAAGAAATATCCTGGAGTTATTTAATGTTGAACTCTGAATGAGTAAGAATGTGCATAAAAAGCGAATGAAAGAATAAACGAAGGTATGAATAAATGAATGAATGCAAAGCTCCAAGCCCTGAGCACAATAGCAAAGGAAGAGGTGATGCTGCATTTAAGTAGTGCTTTCTCAGCTAAAGCTAAATCATTTTCATGATTTGCACAGCCTGCACCTCAGCCAGAAACAGCTTCCCCTGGAGGGTTCACAGCCTCTGAGAGCAGATATTCTCCAAGGAAGTAAGATGATTCATGAGATGACTCTTAGGGAGACTTGTCAGAAATAAAACTCTCAGAAAAAAAGGGGGGAGACCAACAGAGAGACAGAGAGAGCCCACAGTGATTCAGCAGATTCATTTGCTTTTGATCATTCATTTGGTGCTATTTCTAGGCAATATATAGTCTAACGAGAGATAGAGTGATGTTGAAATGAGAAGTTTACAAAGCTGGTTAGCCAAGAATACTGATGGGGAATTTGTCTCAAGATGATGTAGGGAAAGAAAGCTTGGTCTTGAGACTTTCTAGAATCTTCCCCTTGGCAAAATAGCTGGACAATTCGAAGAGTTTTATGCTGTATCTTTTTGAAACAACTGATAAGATTTTTACACAACACAATTCACACAATTATGTGCACAATTCACTCTTGAATGGGTCAGACAGTCTCTCTCATCCTGGTGTGAATCATGAAAACCAAAAACATTTTATCTGGTTGAAGGAATCACAGAATCGTAGAATTTCAGAGTTGGAAAGGTCCTAAGGGTCACATAGTCCTCATTCTTCACTGAACATTGAGGGAGGTGAGGAATTTTATGCATTTCTGAACGTGTGAGTCTCTAATGGCAGCCTGGGAGAGTAGGTTTAGGATGAAGGAGATGTTCACTAGCCAGGTAATTGATGAAATTAAATATTAAGAGCATTATAATGAGTGAGCTATGGGTTGACTTTAGTAGCAGGTATTTTAGAAAATACTTGCCTTAGTTACCTACTAGAATTACTGACACTTCCCCTGCAACTGCTATCTCAAACAGAAGCCTTTACTAAGAGTGGATCCAAGATCCTGTTTTTACTTTCAAGGCCAGCATTTCTCAAAATATGTGAGCAATGTTAAAATTTTGATTTTAGGGTTGAACATTGAGATCTCTTCCCGCTATACAAAGCCTAGAGAACAAACAGAGTTGGTCCCGGCATTGAATGTGATGGCTTTTCTGTGTGCTCCTGGCTCCTATAAAACAGTAATTTCTCTAACAATTTAGAGCTTCAGAAATCTCACTTTACAATAAGCCGCTGCTGGATTCAGGTGAGGTCAAGGGTAATGTGCAGAGGGTATGTGTTCATTCAATCAGGATTTATTGAATAACTATCATGGGTTAGTCCCTGTAATACAGACATGAATACTCATATCATCAGCAGTATAGAAAGATGAACAATGGTGTCACGGCAAGGAGGGCAAGTAAGGCCACTTGTGGGGGAAGCAGAGCAAAACAATTTTGAACAGTCTTGAAGAATGAAAGGAAGGTCTCCTGGTAGAGAAACAGGGAAAGGTATGCCAAACAGATTTTTATTGGTATCATTAACAGCTAACATTTATCGAGTGCTTTCCATGGCCACATGCTGTGCTAAGGGCTTTATGTGCATTTGTTCAGTTCACCCTCACAACCTCACAAAGTAGATACTATTTTTACTCTGTTCTTTTAATAGATGATGGAATTGAAAACTCAAGAGGTTAAGTCCTACATTCAAGTTCACATAGCTAATGAGTAGCAGTCTGGATTAGAACTCTGGTCCTTTTGACCCTGAATGAAATATTCTCCAAAATGATAACATTCTATTTTTTTTATTTGATGTTTACTCAACAATCCAATGATCGTTCAATTTCCTAAGTTTGCCATTAATGGGGCAAGGTTATCTTTAAATGTGATCCTCAATATTCCAGTCACTACATGTGTATTACAAATTTTAAAAGTGTGTCTATTTATCAGGACAAACTCCATTTCTGTTTTATGCTACTGAGCATCAGAAGCTGAACTGAGATTTCAGCTAGATTATAAGGCTTAGGATGACTCCTCCTTGAAGACTTCAATGGGATTTCAAAAGCAGTAGTGAAGCACATGCATTGTCTAGAGGCAAGTTCTAAATCAGGTCAAATCAAGAATTGAAGAGAAAACCAATAAGGAGAGCTAAAGGACCAATCCATTGCTTGGAATGTCAAAGGAGGTGTGAATGATTTTAAAATGTAAGTCATAGAAGAACACTCTGAACCTCTTAGAACGCAACTCAGTTTTGTATTTCATTCTCAGCACCAGTGATGTCACCAATAGACAATACCACCTCAATCCTTTCCCAGGGGAAAGAATAAATGAAAAGTTGGCATCACATTTCTGAAAGGCTTCTTTTCTTTATTAAGCTTCTGAATTTTTGTCTGTACCTTGGCAATATTATCATTGGTCTAATTGTTCAATATTTTGTCATGTTTAGATAGAAATGTATGCAGTAGAGGATAAAGTCTGTTCTGCATTCTGTGCAGTGTGCTGGTGATACTGGCCCTGGCCCACTGATACAAGCATGTCCCATGGTCTCTAAGTGATTTGGTAATTTCTGGAAAGCCATACATAGGCAGTAAGCAGAAAACAATCATTTATTTAATGGCATTCATTTGTTCATCCAGCGAATATTTCTGGAGTGTCTCCTATATGCCTGGCACAATATAAGAACAAGGGATACAGTGATAAACAGAATAGACAGGGTGCCTGCCCTGAAGGTGTTTGTATTCTAGTGACGGAGTCAAAAAATAAGCTTATAAACAAATACCAAATTGCTGAAAACTTTGATAGTCCTATGAAGAAGTTGATTAAGGTAATGTAGTAAATGACAATTGAGGAGGAGAGAGCAGCGAAGCATAATGGAGGAGGAGAGGGCCACTACCTCCTTTAGATGATCCCTTTAGAGATCAGGGATCCCTTTAGAGGTCAGGGATAGCCTCTCTGAGGAGATGTCACTTGAGCTGATCCTTGAAGGAGTCCATCATACAAAGAGACAGGGAATGAAAGTCCTGGCAGAAGTAATCTTTACACCAAAGACTCTGGAGTGATAGCAAGTTTAGTGTTCAAAGAACAAATACTTAGGCTTGATTAGGGAAAGCTTTAAAGACCTTGGAACTCCTTACAGAACTTTGCCATATTGGGTAAGTGCTTATCAGCCTTTAAATTTCCAGAAGGCACAGAGACTTTGGATCGGTAGCTTTCTAGGCAGCTATACTCTTTTGGAAGCTAAAGGTGAAGCATCCACAGATGGCTGCTGAGCTAAGCTCTGCCCTCGTACTTGAATGTCAAAATATTGATTGTTACTCTCTGTTGCCCAGAAAAGTAACAGTGGTTAAGGGATGACATCTGCAGTCAGACTAGCTTTTAATTCCAATTCTCTACTAGGTACTAGAGGTGTTATCTTGGACTATTAACTAGACCAGTCTTCTTCATTCATTTTTTTTTCCTCTTCTTCCTATTTATTCCAGACACCT
Source organism: Vulpes vulpes (assembly GCF_048418805.1). Lineage (NCBI taxonomy): Eukaryota > Metazoa > Chordata > Mammalia > Carnivora > Canidae > Vulpes > Vulpes vulpes. The sequence goes on along the minus strand of NC_132792.1, from coordinate 20,312,864 downwards.
CTGTGCACTGTCTCACATACTCTTGTTCTCACTTCTGGTTCTAACTATGTTTATAGCAAATGGTTCTTATCTTCTTTGACTCATTGGCAGTATCTCCCCTCAAGGACATGCCACCTATTTTTCATTTACTGTTTTGGGTCTTTTCTGACATGATGAAATGGCAAATAGAGGAAGCAAGCTCTGCACTCATGTGGAGCCCAGAAGTGAAGGAAAATTAATGCCCTGAAGGCACCCCTCAACCAGTAAGTGAAGGAGTCTGAGAATCTTAAACCTTGAAGTTCTCCTTAATACTCCATGCTGGCAGATGGAATTCCCCCTCATTAGCAAAGAGCAACTCCCACTGTCTAAACACCTTAAAAAGGCCTTAACTGAGGCAGATGCCTTGCAGAGCATTACTTTTTCCCCTCAAAAATGTACTACTACTCAATTCTTTTTTGCCACGACCAATAACCTGGGTCCCAGCACAGTCTGAACAAAGATTCAGGATTTACTGCTCTGGCAAAGAGACCTGGAACCAGTTACATTCCACTGTTGGGTTCCTTGAAGATTGTCCACAATGATGGTGCACAATAAATGAGATGGAGATGCCAGAACTACCTGGGTAGAAAATTGAAGAAGGAGCCAAAAGGCTAATGGATGTGAGAATGTTAGAATGGATTTATTATGAGAGACCAGAAAACCCCACTAACTGACTAGTCACTGGAAGGACCATAGATGGATATTCCTTTACCAAGGCCACAATGAAGACTTTACTGAACAGTAGATTTTAGACACTCAGTGGAGATTTTCATCTGTTGGTGCCATAGTAGAATGTGCTATCTTGTAATTAGACTGCTTTGTATCGGTGGGTTATTAAATGATCTAATGATCTCAGGATAGCAAAGGCCAAATGGCAGCACTTAATCTTCAGAAGCAAAGTAGATATTATTATAATGGGAAGGGCCAAGATCGCAATCAAGGTGACTTGACCTGAAGAGTTATATGGTAATGGCTCATTGATTAGAATGTTCCAGGGGACAGATAGATGGACAGCTGACAAAGATGTTACTCAACACAGGAATTCAGCAAAGTCACAGGATACAAAACCAATGCACAGAAGTCAGTTGCATTTCTATACATTGAGACAGACGAAAGAGAAATCAAGGAATCGATCCCATTTACAATTGCACCAAAAAACTGTAAGAGATACCTAGGAATAAACCTAACCAAAGAGACAAAGGATCTGTACTCTGAAAACTATAGAGCACTTATGAATGAAATTGATGAAGACTCAAAGAAATGGAAAAATATTCCATGTTCATGGATTGGAAGAACAAATAATGTTTAAATGTCTATGCTACCCAAAGCAGTCTACACATTCAATGCAATCACTATCAAAATACCATCAATATTTTTCACAGAGCTGGAACCATCAATCCTAAAATCTGTATGGAATCAGAAAAGACCCCCTTGCCAAGAAACTTTGGCATAAGAAATATTCCATTCCAGAAGGAAATCTGGAGATTAGCCCTATCATTTGACTTAAAGGATGCAAGGACAGTGCTCCCTACCTATCCTTATTAAATTCACCTGTATAGATTCCAAAAAATAAAGACTATGAGTTGTATTCAAAGACAGTAGACTCATAAACCTCACCAAGTGTTATGGTCATCCCAACTCACTTACTGTGCTAGGTATGGAATCTTTGTGAAATAGAGCAGCACAGACGTTGATACTGATCTTCTGAATGTGTTCTTTCTTAATTTTATTAGAAAAGAGGGTCAAAGGCAGTTCCCTTTTATGTGGAAAGGAAATTTGACATTCATTCTCTTTCCCCAGGGCTATCTTAAGTCTCAGGCTCTCTGTCACAACATAGTCAGCAGGAACCTTGATCATACTGGCACTCCTCAGAAATCATACTGGTCCACAATATTGAAGATATCATGCATATAAGATTTGGTGAACAGAAAGTAGTAAGTACTCTGATACTTTAGCAAGATAAATGCATGTCAGAGGCTTGGTGATAAATACCATGAGAATTAACTGCCTGCCACTTTACTAATATTTTTAGGGATCCAATGGTCTAAGACATGCTGGAACATCCCTTCTAAGGGTGAGGGTAACTTTTGCATTTTGTATCTTTTACTACTAAGGAGGCACAGCATTTGGTGTGCCTCTTTGGATTTCAGATTTCTAACTACATTTTGAGAATAGTTCTCGAATCCATTTATCTAGTGATTTGAAAGACTGACAGTTTTGAATGGGGCCCAGAGCAAAAAAAAGCTCTGTAACAAGTCTTCACTATGGTGCTGGATGCTCTGCTACTTGAGTCATATAAGCTGGTAGAACCAGTGGTTCTAGAACTATCGATGATATTTATAGAATGCTGTCTGGAACTTCTGGCAAACCCCAATAGAAGAAATACAACATAGACCCCTTCCACAGCAGGGAACTAGTTGCTATTTAAAAAGCACCTCCCAGAGCGCTGCTGGGTCCTGGGAAAAACTGAACACCTAACAACAGATTACCGGGTAAGTGAAGCCATCAAACATGAACTAGGTATTATCAGATTCTCCAAATGACGATATTGTGTTAGCACAGCAACAATCTACTAGACATTGAACAACAGAAATTGTATATTTAGGATCAAGCCCACACAGGCCTAGAGATATAAGTAAGCTCTGTAAAGACATGCTTCAACATATTAGCGATACTTCTCCCACAGTTTACATCTGTAACCTCACATCACCTCATTTTCTGTGACTAAATGGTAGAGGCTAGAAAAAACAAAAACCTGGTTTGCAATGCCTTTTATTCCCCACTGTGTTGGTTTGAGCTGAAAATAATCTGCCACTTAATGCTGGGCACTAAAAGACCATGGTGAGGTATATCCTCCAAATGGAGAGGTGTTTGCAGTACATTTGGCCATTCATTTTGTATGAAGTGAGAAGTAATTTTTATTAATAACATACACAGATCTTTGAGCTTTGGCCAAAGGCTTGTCTACTTGGTCAGGGGCCTAAAAGATGAGCTCAAAGATAAGGGGATCTGGGAAAGAAACATACAGATATACCAATAAAAGTGGACAAAAAACTATGTAGATATTTTTATTTTATGTTAATGTCCACCAGAGTCCTTCCATTACAGAAGAGGTGCTTAACTGGGTGGACAATATGATGCACCATCCAGTGGTTGTCAGCTAACCTCTATCCTTGGCCGCTCTTGTGATTCTCAATGGGCCCACGAACTAAGTAGCCATGTTGACAGGGATAAAGGCTCAAAGTTTGGGGTCCCTCTGATCTAGGCTAACCTAGCCTTTGACACTACTAAATGCCCCAAAAGGCAGCAAAAGATCAAGCCTGCATCCCTTGATATGGCACTATCTCCTCAAAATATCTGCCAGTCACTTTGTGGCATCAGACCTCTTTCATCCTCAAGGAAGTATGGATTCATCCTTAAATGAACTGACACTGATTTCAGATATGTCTTAGTATTCCTAGCTGTGCTTCCCCTAATACCACCATCCAAAGCCTTGCAGAATGCTGGATTTGTAGGCACGGGATCTCATGCACTATAGCCCATCAAAGAGATGCACTTTATAGCATAGAAGTCAAAACAGTGAACCAGTGACCATGAAATCTATGAAGTCTTACCATATTCCATATCACTCAGGACCAACCAAACTAACAGAATAGTGAGAAGACCTATTAAAGTCTCAGCTAAGCCACAAAGAGGAAGTAAATGCTTTAAACCAATGGATGATTGGTTAACATTGTCAACATTGTTTGCATCTGTGACCAAATGTTTGTTGTTTTTATTTTTATTTTTTATTTTTTTTAAATTTATTTATTTATGATAGTCGCACAGAGAGAGAGAGAGAGAGAGAGAGGCAGAGACACAGGCAGAGGGAGAAGCAGGCTCCATGCACCGGGAGCCTGACGTGGGATTCGATCCCGGGTCTCCAGGATCGCGCCCTGGGCCAAAGGCAGGCGCCAAACCACTGCGCCACCCAGGGATCCCTGTTTGTTGTTTTTAAACCAGGAAGAGGTGCCATGGTTTAGTGGGAAGAATCCAGACTTTGAAGTACATTGAGGGTATTTAATGAGTATTAGGTGATCCATAGGGCAATAACTTTGTTTTCTACCTGTATATTTTATCTCTTCATTGCTTGAACGTCTACTGCCTAGAAGAGTGTTTGGCAATTAGAAGACATTTGAAAAAATATTGCTGATGCAATATATACTTAACCTTTAATATATTCAATGCTTAATAAAAGGTTATCATGATTATTATTGTTACTCCATATTGTATGCCACATGTGAAGACTTCATTAGTCTGTCACTGTTCTAACCTGTAATATCACCCCTGAAGCCTCCTCTTCATTTAGACTTCTGTCCAAAGTGAATGAGCCTAGGAAGGATGGCTGGCTTTGCCATTGTTGCTCTGCTGTCCTTATCAGAGTCTCACAGCTGCACTGATCAGTATGGAATTGGGCCTCAGCATGCCATTATGGGGACTTCTCCACCCTACCCTGCTTGTGGCTTCAGCACACAGATTCACTGTGCAGCTTTTACCTGGGCACCCTGCTGCCATCCAACCTCAAGAAAATCCTCAAAAAGCGTGAACACCATAATTACACGGACTTAGACTTCTCCCTTCTGAGATAATTATAGAAATGAATTGCATTTCTCAAACAAATCAGACTGCACAGTTTTGGGGAAGGGTATCTTGGTAGGCATCAGGGATCTCAGACTTATTCTGGCTGCATGCCCAAAATCAGTGATACAAGGAGCCCTTTGCTGCAGCAGAGAGAAGCTTCTGTCAGAATCCTTATGGGAAATTTGTACAAGCAATTCTTACCCTCATAAACAGGAATCCTGCTGGCAATTTGTTCTGTAAGGAAAACAGAAAAAGTGCTGATATAGCTTCATCAGGACCTATACCCTGGGCTTCATCAAGAAAAGAGGTAATTGAAACAATTCCTGATTTGTGGCCTGAAGGGGTTTGTAGTTTTCTTTTTTTCATTCCATCTTGCACAGAAGTTCTGAGCTGAGAAAAAATAAGGAAAATAAATCTAATGAATAAAATATTGCAGAAATTGTGATTCTAAAAAGACAAAGACAAAGGAAAGATCACTTCCTCAGCTCATTTGAGTCCAAGGGGCCAGGATGCAACTCGTAAACATCTTTGAGTGATGAGCTTTATGACCCTCTCTCTATTCTAGCTCCATCCTCTGCACTTGGAGATCAGCCAGTCTGTAGGCCAGCCTGGAAAATTAGTGCTGTCACAGGCAAGATGAGGTGAGATACAAGTAGGGCTACTGACACATCTTTTGTGGGAAGATGAGAAACCAGGTTTCAGTAGCATCAATGTCACCAGGATACAGGATGGTGTGAATGGGAGCATTTCAGATACAGAAGCTCCAAGGAGCATTGAGGACTGAGATGATTTTCAGTGTCCATCTGGCCAGTGGCATGTAGGAACAAAGATCCCAGGAATGAGCAATATCTGGGAGAGGTGAACAGTAGTTGGCTCCCAGTTTGTCCATATATATGTCTCACAGTCAGGTAGAAATATGAGGAGCATAGAATTCAGCTTTGGAAGAAAATGTTTCCAAGAGCCAAGCAAGATGCTAGATAGAATTCAGAGAAATACCCTAAGCTGAACAAGGGTACTAAACAGGAAAACTAAACAGAAACCATGAAGGAGGAAATAAAAATAAAGAACCCATGGCTAGGACTCATAAAACAGAGAAAGAGAAAAGGTATAATAAAGGGCTTCCCAGATTCTCAAAGCTAATTCCTGGTCCTGACACAGGGTCCTGAGTTAGGTTGGCATTAAGGTGACTCAGAAGGCATGTGACAGACCATCAATTGTAGCTAGATTTGGGGGCTGAGAAATGAAACTAAGTTCCAAGGGCCGTTAGGTAGGGGGGATGGAGAGGGCAAGGCTGCCAACATACTTTTTCATCAGAACTATCTCAAGGTCTGAGATGAGTCTGGGTTTAGCAAATGGGGCTTAGTAGCCTTATTTATGGAGGACATGCTCATATCAGGCCCTGGGCTAAATACTTTACACCTATTATCTCTCCCCCCAACCGCTCACCAGGAAATACAAGTGGGAAGCTGTAAAAGACTATGGCATTTCTGACAGTCAGATTTGGAAAGTTATCTACTAAGAAGTTATAATATGCTTATGGTACTACTATAGCAGGATCATTTCCACCTAATTAAGAGAACAGAAATTTTGCTTATGGAACCAAGTAGAGATTTATTCTACTTAGGCATATACTTCCTGAATCGAACAAAACAGAGAATGACATCAAGATGTATAACAGCCTTACAATAACAGACCTGTTATGTGTAATTGGGTGTTATTTCATGTGTTCCCTCCCTCTGAATGAACAATAAAACTAACTTGGAGAAGAAGAATTTCTTCTCTGATCAGGATTTATCTTGGGTGTCTCCCATTGCCCTCAGACATGCTACCTGTGATTTTCAGTTAAACTGGACACACTGGCATTGCTAGTACTTTAAATCTACAATTTTATTTTATATTCCCTTTTCTGTGTGTCCTCCCTCTATCTTATCCACTAACGTACAACAAAAGACTATCTTAAGAAAGAAAAAGAAAAAAAAAGAAAAATCTTGTAGATTGACCTCCACAGTAGTATACAATGAATCACCTTCCATTGTAATAACCTCATATTTATGATGTGGATTGTGCCAGAGATGATTCAGGTATTCCCCAGGATACACAGGTATGCCCATCTCCGATGGAGTTTGATGTTCTGCTTCGGGATTTTGTTGATGTGGTTTTGATGTCAAAGTAGAAAAGGATGTTTCCTGGGAAGAACAAAAACCAGGCTCCTTGGTACCATTTTTCATTACAGCTGTGGTCAAACTGGGGAATGAGATGCTGTCTGGTAGTTTAGACAGAGGTATGTGCCTCTCCCAATAAGTGTGTGTATCTTTTTGATGGGCTCTGGTGAAAGCTTTTATACTCACCACCTGAGCCAAATTTGCTAAGGTTCTCTGACTCTACTAGGGCATTCTGACAAAGTAATATGTGCGGTATACAGACTGCCAGCTAGAAATTTACCACTTAAATCTGAGATCTAAATATCCTAATCTGCATTGCTAAGTTTCTAAAAGAGGAGAGGGTTACTCTGTGGCATTCCTTGACAATTAGTGTAATTTTTTTCAGAGCATACACCTCAAATTTTTGCCATAGAAAATAAATGCTTGATTCTAGGCCATCTACATGTGTCCTTGGAAGGGAAGGGCAGAGAGAAATGCTAATGTCAATGTTGACTGTACCATTTGTATTATTTTATTAGGTCCAAGTATTATCTTTTAATTTTTTAAATTGTTTTTAATTCCAGTACAGTTTTTTTTAAGATTGTATTTATTTATTCATGAGAGACACAGAGAGAGAGACAGAGACACAGGCAGAGGGAGAAGCAGGCTCCATGCAGGGAACTCGATGTGGGACTTGATCCCAGGATCTGGGATCACGCCCTGAGCCAAAGGCAGACACTCAACCGCTGAGCCACCCAGGCGTCCCTCCAGTATAGTTAACATACAGGTGTATATAGTGATTCAACAATTCTCTACATGACTCAGTGCTCATCGTGGTGAGTGTACTCTTAATCCCCTTAATGTATCAGACCATGCATTATTGAAAGATATTGCCTTTACCCTTGACGCATGTTTCCATGAGGAGGGATGTATCCAGTATAACATTCTTGACTTTTTCTATGCCTTCACTAACTTTTCCTCATTGGAAGGATTAAATTATCTGATTCACAAATTTAGGAGCAGAAATTGGGCAATTGTGACTGAGTCCCTTCCATACTTCTTCTCTTCCTTGGATCTACTGGATTTGAAGAAGATGCATTCTGGTCTATTCTTGGTCATTTGGTGAGCTACCTGGTAGCACGCCTGACCTTGTATGTGGAAGGTTGACCAGCACTACCCGACATTGAGTGACTAAGTCTGTATATTAATGGAGTTAAACATTAGAAACCCCATTGTTGCCTTATGCATAAGACTCATTTTCTCATAACTCCATCAGTAATGAACCAGGCATTTTAATCTCCATCTGCCTGATTCCTTATGTGTCTCAGCACAGAACTTAGGCAAGAAACAAAATAACATTCTTTTTTAGGCTGAACTCAAACACCAACATATGCCATCAATAATTTTCACCTTGTTTAGATTTCTCAAAGTCTCTCCTTGAGTGAACTCCCAAATGACACCATAAATACTGCTGTAAAGGGGAAGTAAATTGCAACATTTCTAATGAAACAGTCCTACAATGGCCTCTCCTTCATAGTATCCCCTTATTTTTGTTAGTCATAAGGCATCTCTTTTCCTGGAAGTATTAATGTTAGATGTTAGCATTAATCTTAGATACCTTTGAGACACGTCTGATGTATGACCAAGGAGTAAATCCAAGATAACTGGAGAAACTGGCCAATGGTAAATTTATAGAAAATAATCAGAGTGGTTCACTTCTTTACAAGACAAAATTAAGATTCTTAAAGCTATGAGATTTTACAAAATGAAAGGTAAAATCCCTAAGTTGCAAAGAAGTATCATTCCAGAAACTAGAAGCCTTAGGACAGGAGTAGGGAGGAAGGCTGAAATATAAGAAAATAATCTATAGTGAAAATATGCAGTAATTTTTCACTCCAAAATGCTTTCTTATATTTGATGAAACTGGGAAATGCACACAGTTGGCATCCTATACAGAAAGTACAGTTTAGATGGACAATAAGCAGCATCAGTAGGCTTTAAGGGTAAGTAAAGCAGAAAATAATGCAAGAATTCAAAAGTTGACCACCAGGTTTTCAGGTTTTGATTTTGCTCAGCAACATTTTAAATAGCTCCTTTGTCTCATTTTTTTTTTTTTAGCAGAAACAGAAGTTCTATATAACCAAAATGACATAGGTTTTAATGGTCTATTTGAAAGAAAGCCTTCAGCTCTATGTATGTAGACTTAAGAAATGTTATTAAAACTTATACCAAAATATAACTGATTCAGATAAAAGTCAAACACTTTTATGGTGAATTTCTAATGAGGTTTTCTCCAATGCAATGTAGTTGTTCTTTTGAAGTGAAGTATAGTTGACACACAATGTGACATGCAATGTAGTTTTAAAAGAGTGTATCATTAAACTACTAGTCTTCCATGTTTGGGTCCAAACTATTTAACAAAAGTAGTTTATCTTGACAGGTTATCCCTGAAAATATTTTGAGATATGAGAGGTTATCCAAAGTATTACCATTAATTGTTACACCAGTGGGCTGAAAATGGAGCAAAATGGTAGGGAGATGATTAGAATTTTTCTTTTTTCATTAAAAATATATAAAAACATATTTTTCAAAAGTTCACACACTGGATTATGTTTTGAAAGCAACTCAAAGCTTCCCAGGAATTTTTAATGTGCTTTTATTGTAGGAAGGATAGGAAGAATCAGTGTTAATCCCTATATTGTCATTTCAAACTGCTGAATAATACAAATGCATAATCCCTTATTTGAAATTCTTGTGCAATTACGTTTCAGAATTTGGAAATTTGGGGCTTTTAGACTAGGAATGTGGTGCATAGGTCAAATGACATAAAACAACCCCATCAGGGCCTGGAATAGCACTCTTTAATTAAATACATTAATATTTCTACAGTGAAAACATATGAGGGTAATATGATGAGATAAAGAAAAAAAACCATTGGCACTATATGTGATTCATAAAGATTTTAAATAACCTCAGATGAGCCCTTGCCGTCAAATGAGTTACAAAATAGCTTTCAGTTTTTAGTGACTTTTGGATTTCAGAATTACAAATAAGAGATTATTGTCCTAAAGTAATACAGAGAAGCACTGAAAATAATTATGCTAAGCACTTCACATACGTTATTTCATTTAGTCCTTTCAACAACCTTATTAAGAGGCAACTATCATAGTTCTTATTTAAAGCTGAGAAAACTGAGACACATTAGCTAGTAAAGGGAGAACTAGGATTTGAATCCGGCATTTTGGTTCCAAGGCCATGGTTTTAACTACTATACTGCCTTTCTTTCTAAAGAGACAGTCTTGACCTCAACAAAGAAAGAACTCAACCCCTTACATCATTGGTGTTGCCATCAAGAAAGACCATAGCCAGTGGCTGTGACCTTGCAAAATCACTGCTCCCCCACTTTCTCCCCCAACAACCAGTGTCTTCCATAAGGCATTCCAACTTCCCTGGTCTTCTCTCCCATTAGCTCCTGACTTATATTCCAGACACATAACTTAATGCTCCCTGTGTTGGGCTCAGCTTATGTGACACCATAAATCTGCCCACTTGTTTTCTGGCTGGAGTGGTCCTAGAAAGTTTTGCACTGTCCCCAAGGTCATGAAGTCAGGTCACTGCTGCTGCCACTACTGCTACAGACCAAGGAGCTCTATCTATAGCACTGACTGGCAAGGAGAGACAGGCACACAGGCACCTTAGCCAGACTGAACACATGGGGCCTCTTACTTTCCCAGTAGCTAAGAGGGCTGGGTGCCACAATCCAGCATGCAGGGAAGTTAGTGCCCAAAGGAGTGAGTTGGCCAATGAAATGAGAGAGAGAGAGAGAGAGAGAGAGAGAAATTCTTCTCTCATTCTTTTCCTCCACTCTATCATGTGGACTGTTTTGAAATATAGAAATCCATTCAAACTCTAGGAAACTCTCCCCAAAGTCACAGCAATCAGCTATGTTCTTTATGCAACTGTGGCAAGTCTGAGAAACAGACTCCCCTTGCATTTGCTGTCCCTTCATCTATGCCTCACTCCCTTTCATTTCTGCCTTCTGCTTCCCTGAGATTGCATTTCCCAAAAAAAATATTAGCACAAAGCTTTGACTTCAGATTCCATTTACTAGGGGATCTGGGCTAAGACACATCTAAACCTCTTAACATTTCTTTTTGCCTACATCCCTTTAGTCTATTTTCTCTGCCTGTGCCCAACTGCTCCCCAAAATTGCAGCCACCTTTCAAGATGCACTATTAACATTAACATGAATTAATTTTCTCATCTCTGCAATCAGATATGATTTCTCCTTACTAAAAAGATCCTCATTACATTTTGTTTGAACTTTTCTAGAGTATGTATCTCATCTGTCGTGTGCTTTATTTAATATCTTATACATCCCACTGGGGGCTGAGCTTCATGAGGGTAGAGATTGTGTGCTATTAATATGAGTATCTTGCCATGCTGATTGTGGGCATATGAAGTTCCCAGTATGAGGTCTTTCCATATAGGATCTGGATCCTACTGGCCCCTCTAGCCTCCAAACCCCGGTCTTAGCACCCACCCCAACCTATGCTTCAGTCAGAACAAGCAGTGGGCAGATTCCTAAAATTCACAAGTTATTTCACAGTAATGTCTTTGTCACTGCTGTTCCCAAAGTGCTACTCTTATTTCTTCATGCCCAGAAAGTCCTTTACATCTCTCAAAACTGAAATCAAATGTCACACATCAACCCTTTTTCGAAGCTTTCACTAACATCCCCGGATCCTTCTATAATTTATTGAACTCCAGCATAATTCTGCTATAACAACCGTGTTTATCTAGCAGTCAGCAAACTTTTTCTGTAAAGAACAAAATAATAAACATGTTTTACTCTTGCAGTCTATCCAGTCCCTGTTCTGATGATTCTTCAACTCTGACACTGTAACACAAAAGGAGACAGGATAAGATGCAAATGAATGGGGCAATGCACTTGACAAAAACAGGCATGGGCACCTCGGGCCCACAGGCCATACTTGGCCAACCCCTGAATTAACCCACTGTGATTCTTTAAATACCACTGAGTTCTTCATTCTTGGGATCTAGTGCAGCACTTGACACTTACTAGGTGTCCAGTAAGTATTCATTGCGATGAATTAAATAGCAAATAAAAATAAGCGTTCAAATCACAGCCCCAGATTTTCCCTCTCTGCTTCCAATATGAACTCTCCCTCCTGCGTAAGCAGTAGCTTCTTGCCTCTCTTTCTAAGCATGGAATTGGCCTGGCAAAGTATAACAGACAGAGGGAGCCGCGAAAGTGGTGGAGTTTCATGCCAAGCCCAAAGAAGCATTTGTTGCTTTTGCCAGGCTATTTTCTGCCAAAATCTGGAATCAATCTTTCATTAAAGGAGCCATAGCAGCTACTAGAATCATAGCATTTACCTAGTCAATAAAGAGCTTCATTCCTGACTCACTTTCCCTCTGTCTAATAAAGTTTTCCACCTGAGAAAGCCATTGTTAAGCTACTAAGAGCAACTGAAAATAAAGGTAGAGGGTGGAAACTGGAGGAGTGTAGAGCTTCTTTAAATTCTGCATTTTTATTCTTCTCTGGTAATGATTTTTCATTCTGGTGGTGGCCTTCATCTTTGCCAAAAGTGTCACCGTTATTCCTTCTTTCTGCCAGTTCTTCTGAACTTTTCCATTGCGTCTAATGCTTCTTTCCCATTTTTGGCTCCTCCTGTCCTCAGCCCCTCACTTCCTGGGGTGCCTTTCATTTCCTGTGGTATCTCCTTCATTCCATGTGAAGACTGCCATAAATGCAAAGGTGCCCTAGCTCAAATTTCTTTCCTCTGGAGCCCACTTCCGCCTCTCCTCATCCTCCCCAACCTCTGGGTTCTACAATTTCTATATTAAATATTAATTTTCCATAAGTGCAGATTTCCAAAGGCAAGTTGGCAGGTTCTAGTGATGGCAAAATAGAAAAATATGATAAATCAAATGTATCAACAAATTTAATGGCAAATGGAATATTTGTGTTTGTGGTTTAAAGACATATGTACTTGATTTATTAGGGCATATTAATATGCCAAAGAATTTTTAACTTTAAAAGCTGTGTTGATACCAAGAAGAAAAAAACATATGGACATCTATGCAGTGCAGACTGTGCTAAAAACAATATTCACATAAATTGCAATGGAAGCTGATGGAGGAACAAAACACATTGACCTCATTTGGGGACTGGAGCATGCAACTGCAGCAAGCTTTCATTATCTGACAGTATTTTTTTCAGCTATAGGGAGGGAACTCAGTATTCCTATGTTGATCAAAGATGCTAGTGATCAAGGTTCCAGTAGATGGCCAAGGAAACCAGCTAATTAAGATCTCCCTAAACCACTCTCATGGCAGAAAGTTCTGAACTCCTCTATAGGATTCCAGGAGCCTCTAGCTGTATCATGATGAAACATTTTCATAGAAAGATATGGGAAAAATCAATGACTCCTGAACTTTCTTCCAAAATATGGTCACAGAAGCCACACAAACCTACCTAGAGAGAAACCTGGGAATGGGACAACCCTCTGACCCAACCCCAAATGCCTAGGGGACTTCTGAGTCCTTCTAGTGCACCACTCCACGAAGCTTGGAGAATGGTTGCAAGTTCCCAGGGTCTTAAAACATGTTCAAGGTGAGCGGGGATTAAGAAGCATGAGGAATAAGTGACATTAAGATGATTAAAGGTTCACTAAAAGGATTACATAATGAGTTGCCAAATTTGATAAAACCTGCTGCCATGGTATGTATTATGAATGGTTGATCCTTTAAGGGAGTCTGGACGGGGAAAGCCCAACACTAGAGAGGAAGATGGTAAGAGCAAAGGCTTCATGAAACAGGTCACAGTTGAGGGCGATTTGGAGAGTCGAGAATTAGAAAAAGAGGTGGGAGGGCACATAGGATCAGTGAGAAGACAAGAATTTCTAGAGCTGATGCTGCATATTGAAGAAGTGTGGGAACTGCAAAGGAAAACAGTGAAGTGACACTTAACTTGTGTACAGCAAACTGCCACCTGAAACTGCAAGGCATGGTGGGATTAAAAAAAAATTTTTTTTTTACAAAAACCATATTAAGAATCTACTATGTATAGAGCACTGTGTTAGGTATTGTGAATTAAAAGACAAACGAGACTCAGTCTTGCTATCAAAGATTTCATGGTATAGCAAGACAGACTGAAATACTAAAAATAAACAAATATATTATGATAAATGCTATAACAGACTAGTTAGGATAAAAACTTTAATAGTGGACAGGTAAGACTAAGGATGTCTCAGGGGAAAAGGGCAGCCTCATATACTGCATACAGTGAGTATAAATCAGTGTAAATCTTTTCAAAAAGCAATATGATAATAGGATGTTTCTTTATAACCCCTGTTCTAGTAATTCCAGTGTTGTTATTGTTTCATTAGAAAGCTTTAGATGTGAACAAAGAATTCTGTATTAGGAGAATTTGTCATTATTACATTCATAATAGTTGGCACCAGTTCTTCAACCAGATAAATCTAGATTAGAATTCTGGTTTCTGGATGAAGAACCCGATCTTAGTTGGTCATTAGTTCACTCATCTAAAAAATGGGTATAATAGAAGTACCTCCCATAAAGGGCTGTTATAGTAATTTAAAGTGTAACTAAATAAAAAAGCCTTATCAGAATACCTGGGCAATAATTCTTAGCTAATTGATTTATAGCAGAAATACCTAAAACTAGAAATACCTAAATGTTCCCTAAAAGGTAATTGGAGGTATTATGAAACATTTCAAGAATGGAGCATTATGTGGCCACAAAAAACTTTCTTTTTTTTTAAAAAAAGATTTTATTTATTTACTCATGAGAGACACAGAGAATGAGAGACAGAGACACAGTCAGAGGGAGAAGCAGGCTCCATGCAGGGAGCCCGACATGGGACTCGATCCTGGGTCTCCAGGGTCAAGGACTGGGCTGAAGGCGGCGCTAAACCACTGAGCCACCCAAGCTGCTCCATAAAAAACTTTCTAACTGACTATTAGATGGATAAAATGATGATAATAAAATATAAATTGCAAAAAAGCAAGGTACTGTATTTGCCGATTTTTCTGGATTGCTTCAAAACTAAGCAAGCTCCTTATTTTTTTTTTTGAGGGGAAAAAATAGAAGAACGAAATACCCTCAGAAGTTCTCTCTGGGTGCTGAAATTAGAAATCATTTTTATTTTCCCTGTGTTCTTTCTGAAAATCCTACAGTGGATACATATTACTTTTATTATGAGAAAAGGAAATTATTTATACTAGCGTGTTTTTCAAAATGCTAAAGTCATTTGCCAAGATAGGTACTCATTTTTGACAAACTATCATCTCAGTCCTTTGAAAACATTTCCATATAGAAGGCTGTTCCCTTATGTAATGCTTCTCTACTCAATATTCATTTGCTCCAACAATGAGCCGCTGGATTCTACTAGATTCTCAGTACCATGGTGGATATTGTACAGAAGACAGGGAAAATGAAGAGCATGGCCTTTATCTTTAGAGCATCTGGGAGAAGAATGAGATGTATTTTTTACACAGCAATAGAAGGTAAGGAAGAAGAATGACGATAAAGGAGGGTACTGTAGACAGGAAGAGGCAAGGCAGGCTTCAAGGAGAGGAGGGGGTTGAACTGGATTCTGGGGATGGAAGAACATTGAACAGCTTGAGTGCATGGGGTAGGATAAGCCAGATAAGAATAATAAAAACAAAGCAAAGGTACAAGTTAAGTGATATGTATAAACCATAAACCACCATCTCCAGGGAACCATGAGTACCTGTCCTGGAGACAGTTTCACATCAAGGGTAAGAAATAGGTTCCATTTCACTGGACAATTTGATTTTTTGTAGGACAGTGTTGGGAAAGATCCTGGGACTATACTGACAACTCTAAGGATCTATCTAGAAAGAAAAGAGTATTGTTATAGAGCAGATTTATCTGTCATGGACAAAGCAAGGGAGAATTGGTTTTTGCTATCATAGAGCTTGTATTCTAGAGTAATTAATGATTTACATCACAGTGGAGTGGTTCTGGGTAGACTAAGATGGAAGAGCGAAGTCTAGAATTTATCTGGATTATTGAAGGTTTCCTAGGAGTGGCATGATAAATTGGGGGGTTGTGGGGGGAGGAGGAGAGGAAACAGGAAAGAAGCCATGGGTGACACAAGGAATTCTAACCTGGACAATGACAAGGAAAATGGCCCATGAAACAGAGATTAACAGAGGACACAAACCATCAATTGTCCTTCTGTAATTTGGGAGGGGGAAAATCATTAAATTCTTCATATCTACTGCTGTTTCTACAAAAGGAGGAAGCCACACCTGAGGATTTCTGATGCTTCTTCTAATTCTATGATCTCTAGGACTTTTAACATGTTCAATGTAAAATCGAGTAATTAAAATGCAGATCTTCTTCCATGGGCCACAATTCCAAATAGCATTTATCCCTGTCTTAGTGTGTTTGGCTTGCTATAACAAAATACCACAGATTGGGTGGCTTATAAATAATAGAAATTGTTTCTCATAGTTCTGGAGGCTGGAAAGTCCAATATCAAGGTGCCAGCATGGTTGTGTTCTGGTGAGGAGGACCCTCTCCTTGGCCCATAGCTGGCACCTCCTTGCTACATCCTCGCTGGGTAGAAGGGCTAGGGATCTCTCTGGAGCCTCTCCTATAAGGGCACTAATCTTTTTCTTTTCTTTTTTTTTTTGAACTGGCCTATATGCTGTTTATTATTTTTTAAATTTTTTATTGGAGTTCGATTTGCCGACATATAGTATAACACCCAGTGCTCATCCCATCAAGTGCCCCCCTCAGTGCCCGTCACCGAGTCACCCCATTCCCCCACCCACCTCCCCTTCCACAACCCCTTGTTCATTTTAAGGGCACTAATCTCATCATGAGGGCTCCATCATCATAATCTAAGCATCTTCCTAAGAAAGGTTCAATCTCCTAATACCATCATCTTTGGGGGTTAGGATTTCAACATAGGAATTTTGAGGGGACACAGACATTCAGACCATTGCCATTCTCTTTTCAGGGGCTTTTCTTTTGAGTGATTAAAAAAATCTTGAATATTGAATGTATAAATTTATTTAGCCTTACTAATGAATATTGGGAACAAAACATGTACTAAAAGGGAAATGGCTAATGAGATAAATTCATAAAGTGTGGTCTATTTGGATGATGGAATACCATACATTAATTAAAAGGAAACAATTATAGCTGTATATCACTCTGAGTAAATCATAAAAATATATTGTTGAGTAAATAAAAGCAAACTGCAGAACAATGTATATAATATGATCTTATTTACTAAAGAAAAACATACAAGCAATGCTATATGTTGTTCTATGAAAAGTACACACAAACATGGTTATGCATATATTCAAGGGCATGAATACTCAACACATTAGGAGTAGTTAATTCTGAGGACAAGGTTAAAGAACTAAAATTAGTAGTATATGGACTTTATTATCTAATGTTTAAAAAAGTAATAAATGCATGTATTACTTGGATAACTTCAAAGATTAGGAAGAAGAATCAAGTAGAAAAGCAAATATACTACAAAAAATATAATAGTAGAGTAAGAAGCAGAAGACTAAAATTCCAAGAGTGACTCTGTCAATAACTAATATTTACTGACTTAAGTAGAACTCATTTATTTTCTCTGGGCTTCAGTTCCCTCCCTCAGCCAAAGCATAAGGGCATTAACCAAGAGTATCACAAAAGTTCTGAGACATTGAGATGTTTTTGAATTGTTGATATTTCATAGGACAGTGAGCAAATAACCAATGATATTTAGCACAAATGTCAGAACTTCTATGGGTGAAAAGGCATAGTGACCTAACCTGCCAGGATACTTCTCTACTACTTAGTGACTTGGAAAGGTTAAGCTCTCTGGTAACACATTTGGTCATAATTCTATGCGGGCGGGGGAGGGGGAGGCTAGCTAGTTTTCCCACCCAGGACAACCGAATCTGGTCTGTAATCTGTATAGTCCACCTATTCCAAATACCTAAATGCAGTAACATCCATGGCGGTGGGGGCGGGGGTTTGACTTGGGATATGCACAAAGATGACAAAAGAATTTGTTGAGAATGACTGAATGTATACCCTGGAATGAGAATACCTACTATTTAATCTATAAATGATACACATTGGATTCTGGCAATAGTTTGATTTTTTTCCTCTGCAGCAATTAATAATAACTCTTCACCACAGTGGCTAAGGGTTAGACCACAGTGGGCTAAGACCATGTAAGCTGGTCTTATCTGGAGCCTCCTTTCTATGTTCCACCTTGTTCTCATATAACAAGGTCTGTTCTGGGATGTCTGCTTCCTGAGGTAGAAGGTCTTTGCCAAGTCTGAGTCTTTACATGAGAGTTTTGCTTGAACACTTATTTGCCCATGCACCTTTGTAGTGCAGTCTCTGACTTGAACATGCTATGCTTCTACTGTCTTTGCAGGAATGTCGATTCTATGGTGAATCCATACTATCTCGCTGCCCATGAGAAGTGTTATAAAGCCACTTTGTTTCTGGGTACTTTTTTTTTCCTACTTGGAACCCAAATGTAAATCAATCTCTCCTTTGCACAACATGATGTCACTTCCTGTGTGTAGGAGAAATTAATGTTTCCATCCATCCCTATTTCCTTCAGTAAAAAAAAAATCCTCAAAGGTTAGTTGAGCATGTGGCCACCCAAAATAAATATTGCACCTGCTGTCCTCCCTTGCAACTAAATGTGGCATGTGACTAATTTTTAACCAGTAGGATGTGAGGTTGATGATATGTGCAATCTCCAAGTTGTGGCCCTACAGAGAAAGTGTGTGCCCTTTACTTCCCATTTCTTCATCCAAATAACCAAAATATGATGATGAATTTCCTTTATCCATGTGGAAATAAATAATACCTAGCAATGGCAGAAGGACAAGAGAGAGATCTGCACTACTAATCCATGGAATAGCCATGTCATCGCTGGAATGCATCTCTTTAGACAAATAAACCAGAAATCAAGTTCTATCTTAATGAAGCCCCAGTTATTTTGGGTCTCATCAGAGCTATGAAGCAATGTACTAATGAATACAGAAACTGTAACACAACTGAACATATATGACGTTGGCTTAAAGGTTAGGCAGTGGGTAGCAAAGGCTATAAAAATTTAAGGCTAGAATCTAATAGCAAAACATTTAGTAAAAATTCTTCAAGTCCTTCTCACACCGAGTCACTTTGATTTCTTTTGCCCCTGTCATCTGCATTTGAGAACTGTTGTGATTACACTGGGCCCACTCAGAGAACCCAGGATAATTTTCCTCTCTCAGAGTCCTATTATTAACCTCAATTCCATCTGCTACCTTTATTCCCCTTTGCTGTTGTAGGTAACATATTTACAGGTTTCTGAGACTAGGACATAGACGTCTTTGAGGGGCTATTATTTGGTCTACCACAATGTCTCCTGTGATAACTTGAAAATCAAAAACCAAACTAACTGAGCCTGCTATAGGAAGATGTTGAAATTCCTCAGAATACCAGTACACATTGACTAATTCTTGCCACTTTCTTCAAAGCCATACAAGAGTAAACTGAGTTATAGGAAGAGTCAGACTACTCAAAGGTAGAGAGTGACAGCAATTCAGCTCTGTTTAGGAAGGTGCCTTGTTTTCTTTTTCTTTTTTATTGGCCTAGGGCGGGGTCCAGATATTTGGATCATCAGAGTTGGAAAAATAATAGCTTCTGTACTACGTTGACTGTGAAGAAGAAGCCTTAGCATGAGATGAGCCTGTAGCCCGAGATTTTCTAGACTTTTTCTTGGTAAGTGTTCTTTACCAGATGATGGAAGGGAGGGACATACACAGTGACACAAATTGGACTAAAGAAATTTCCTTCCTACCTGGGTCTAATTTTAATGACCTCAGATAAAGGATTTTAAGGACCTCAGGAAAAGACCGATGTGAAGGTGAGTGGAGCACAGAAAATAAAACATTGGAATTTTCATGCTTAAGAAGTAAGTTACGGGATGCCTGGGTGGCTTAGCGGTTGAGTGCCTGTCTTCAACTCAGGGCGTGATCCAAGAGTCCCAGGGTGGAGTCCCACATCGGGCTCCCTGCGGGGAGCCTGCTTCTCCTTCTGCCTGTGTCTCTCCCTTCTGCCTGTGTTTCTCATGAATAAATATCTCATGAATAAATAAAATCTTTATAAAAAAAAAAGTATGTTACATGAGACCATTCTCTGTTGTCACTGTCCCATGGATTGATTAGAAGCAAAAATGATCAATAATTGACTAGGTTTTTCAGGGGATTACATTACCAAATGCATGGAAATGTGGCTGGCCAAAGCCTGAAATTGTCATACACTAAAACACCTATGACTCTGAAACTGCCCCAGCAGAATGAGCTTTGATCGCCAAGAAGGATAACCTTTCCAGTATCCACTTTAAATGTACTGAAAGAGGACAATGGGCAAAGCAAAATTCCCAGGATTTTGCCAGGGCTTGCCAGGGCTTGGGGGAGGAGGGAGTGAGATGATGGTGAAGCAAGTCAGGCGCTAGCCTCAGGTGCAAAATTTAAGGGGTTGCAAAAAAAAGTCAGTAATGAAGATAAATGATATTTTCATGAAATACTTTGAACAATCAAAATTACTGCAAAAAGTCCTTGATGAATAAAATATCAAAAATTTTAATGATGACAGGATCAGGAACAGTGTCATTGGAAGCCATATTGGAGCCTGAGGCAAAAGGAAAAATCAGTAATATTGATCCTGCCTTTATTAAAAATTGATATTTTGCTCATCATGGATCTTTTGCATTCATTTTGTTTGTTTAAAATATTTTATTAAAATATTGTTCTCTTGATTCTGGTCCATGGGGAGACACAGAGGACATTAACCCAGAAGGTTCTACCCGGTGAGCAGAACCAGGGATGCCAGATGCATTAAAGAAATAATTTACTCCACTACTAAGGAAAGGAATTATAGACTGAATTGTACCCACCCCCCCACCCCCCCAGTTCTTAGGATGAAGATTCTAACCCTCACTTCAGTGCCTCAGAGTGTCACCATACATGATGATGTGGCTTTTAAAAAAGATATTAAAAGCCTCATTTTCAATGGGTGGGCCCTAATCCAATCTGTCTGGTATCCTTATATGAAGAAGAAGTTTGGACTCACAGAAAAGACACTAGGGTTGCATGCACAGAGGAAGGGCCATGTGAGGACGCAGAGAGAAGATGCTCATGTGCAAGGAGAGAGGACTCAGATGAACCTACTGACACCTTGATCTTGGACTTCTAGTCTCCAGAACTGTGAGAAAATGAATTTCTGTTGTCTAAGACACCCAGTCTGTAATATTTTGCTATGGCAGCTCTGGAAAACTAATACAGGAGTCTTCAATATTCCTTTAAAGAGATATGTGATCAATGTTATAAAGTAAGTGCTATATTGTTCTGATTCTTCCTTTTTCTAAACAGGCGGGTTGAGGGGATTTTATGTTTATTTTAATTGCCACTATACAGTGCCCAATCTGTTGTTTTACATTGCTGAGGGGTCAAATAACTAGCCTTTTAAGCTATAGGGCACTGGGCCATGAGCAGCCATGCTTAGTCATAGTGGAAAAGACTATGCATCACCTGCAGTGTTGGGCTTTGAACTGATGTAATGACTAGGGTGTGACTCTCAGGGAGGGGTGAGTGTATTCTTGGAATAGGAAGGATGCATAAAAATATTAGGGTGGCCGGGACACCTGGGTGACTCAGCGGTTGAGCATCTGCCTTTGGCTCAGGGCGTGGTCCCAGGGTCACGGGATCGAGTCCCACATCAGGCTCCCTGCATGGAGCCTGCTTCTCCCTCTGCCTGTGTCTCTGTCCCACCCCCCCACCCCGCCCCGTGTCTCTCATGAATAAATAAATAAAATCTTAAAAATATTAGAATGGCCTCAAGAAACAGACTGGGATCAGAATTAGTATTGTCTTCCAACATCAGCTTTCTCTTTCATCCTTCAGTAACAGAACTCTGAAATCTCAACTACATGCACACTCATCCAGACGAAAAGTTCTCTTATTGATAAATGGGACCATACACTTAATTCTGAGCAGTGGGACATGATCAGAAGAATGTGTACAACTGTAAGGTCATGTCCTAAAAGGAAATGCTACAACCGCCTCTATCTTTCCTCATTGGGCTTTTCCAAATGTCGACATCATGATGAGCTTTTACAGCTGTGCAGACAAAGGCTACATGTACGACTCCAATGAAACCACACTTGGTCTCTGTCACTCAGTTTGCCCTGGCAAGTATAGGCAAGAACACATGGTCAGGAAATACTCATGGCTGTCTCCCCAAACCTGTGACAGCATCAGCTCAATTTTACTATTCTGTTTACTGGACTTACTTTGGGCAATTTGAATAGTTCAAATGAGGTTGAACAAGAAGTGATTAAATAATTTGGGAGATTGGTTAGGATATCAGTTCCATTACTATAGGACCCCAAATAATAATGGTCTCGAGAAAATTAAAACCATCCTTCCTTCTCACATAACATTTCAAGTGTAAGTGGTTGGAGTTGGGATGAGGGCACCACTGAAATCTTTTCTATTTTGCAGCTTTACCATCCTGAATTTATAGCTCTAGCTTTGACCCACCTTTCCTAAACTTCAGACTAAGTTGTCCAGTTGCCTAATCAACATCTCCACTTGGATATCTGAAAGGGATCTCAAACCCAAATCTCTAAAATAGAACTCTTGTTTTTCTCCCCTAAACTGTATCTCCCCCTACTCTTTCTCACGTCAGTAAATGGCACCACTCCTCACCCAGTTGTTCAGATTCAATGACTTCAACCATAATCCTGGGGATTATTCAGGACAACTTCTCTCAGTTTGGAAATATACCCCAAGTCTGCTAACCTCCTAGCACCCCCCCCCCACTGCTGCCACTCTTGTCTAAGCCACCATTACCATTAGACTACACAATCACACCAGCAACCTAATCAGACTCTCTACCACCACTCTTAGATTGTACAGTTCCTCCTCCATGCAGAAGCCAGGCTGTATTAACACTCTGTTGTAACCTACTGTCACAAACTCAGTGGCTTAAACAATACAAATTTATTATATTACTCTTCTGTAGGTCAGAAGTCTGACAGGGGTCTCACTGGGTTAAAATCAAGATGCTATTCAGCTACATTCCTGCTCGGAGGCTCTGGAATCCCTTTCCTTCCCTTTTGCTTCGGTTGGCTGCCCACACCCTGGAGTTTGTGACCACATTTGGCCACCTTCAAAGACAGGAAAGGTGAAGTGTACCCTTCTCACACAGTGTCACTCCGACCTCGTCTTCTACCTTCTTCCATTTTTAAGGACGCTTGTGATTATACTTGGACAACAAGAATAAAACAAAGTAATCTCCCTATTTTAAGATTAGGTGATTAGTAACTTTAATTCCATCTGCAGCTTGAATTTTTCTTGGTCATGTAAAGTAACATATGCACAGATTCTGGGGACTAAAATAAAGACATTTAGGAGGGCCACTCTTCTGCCTACTACATAGTGCAATCTTCAAATATGTAAATCAGATTTTATTTCCCCTTTCAAGGAGAGAAAATGAGTGAAAATATCAGTGAGGGTGACAAAACATGAGAGACACCTAACACTTGGAAACGAACAAGGGGTAGTGGAAAGGGAGGTGGCGGGGGGTTGGGGTGACTGGGTGATAGGCACTGAGGGGGGCATTTGGCGGGATGAGCACTGGGTGTTATGCTATATGTTGGCAAATTGAACTCCAATAAAAAAATTTTTTTAAAAAGATTTTACTTCCCCTTTCTTATGTCCCCCATTACTTTCTTATTTACACTTACAACAAAATCCAAAACCCTTACCCCAGCAAACATCCTTCTTGTGAGCTGCCCATTTCTAGCTTTATTCTGTCCCCTGTAATCCCCTCCCACAAAACTCTATGCAGTCTCACCAGTCTTCCGGCTGCCCCCAGAATGCCAAGTGTGTTCCCACCCCAGGGCCTCTACATATTCTTTTTCTGCAAGGAACTTCTTTATATATCTACATGGTCCCCTCCTTCACTTTGTTCATGACTCTACCCAAAAGGCAATTACTCAGAAAACCCATCTGTGACCATTATCTGTCACTGTCACCATAATATCTGCTACCAAACATTATGGTACCAGTGTATCAACCTTACTCTGAATTACTGTTATTCATTGCTGACATTGTGTGATAAACTTATTTGCTCATTTCCACTAGAATGTGAGCTCCATGAGGATAGGGCATTTGTCTTATTCTCTGCTTCATCTGTAGCACATAATAGGTGTCCAATAGGTGTTTGGCAAATGACTGAATGAGTGATTGAATGTAAGAATGAAGTAGCTGATACACTCGATATTTCTACTCAGTCTCAAACATCAAAATAACTCAACCACCGTCTTGCAAGAGAGGAACCATTTAGATTCAGAACAATCCAGGCAGAATTTCTACACTTAAGCTTCACTCGGTCCTATTTGCAATGCAACTGAAAGCAAGGGATTTGTTCCATTTCCTTCCTTGTGTGTCTTGGTTTTCAAATGAGGTGTTTAATTCCAGCCAGCATGCTAAGCATGTGCAGACTCTGTGTTGAGCCTCACATTCTACCTTGGGGATTCTTGCACAAAATAGGACAGAGTTGCTAATCCACTCTCCACAGATGCCACAGCCGCACCTTGCAGATTGTCAAAGAGGAGTGACAGATGTGCAGTGCCCATCAGCCCCCAAAGATGCTCTATGGGATTCTGAACTAATGGCTTCTAGAAGAGTCATTATTGATCAAGCAAAGTTTCCAACTCAGGGAAGGTGATGGCTTAAGGAAAACACATTGTTTCATACCAGAAATGGCTTGAACTGATTTGCTCTTAACGCGGAACCTAATTATCTCAATTCAAAAAAATGTGTATGGAGAATCTGCTACAAGCCAGGGCCTATGGGTCTATGCCAGGGACCACAGCATCCAGGAGACAACAAAATGCTGTCTTTATTCTCTGAGCTCTCTCACTCATTGTAGTGAAATAATGATTTACACTAAAGTCCATTGATGTAGAAAGAGGAAAATGGCTCTGTCTTTGGAAGACTATTTAAAATATTATGGGCTATATTCGACATTTGCTATAGAAAACAAACAGAGGGGATCCCTGGGTGGCTCAGCGGTTTAGCACCTGCCTTTGGCCCAGGGCGTGATCCTGGGCCCCGGGATCGAGTCCCGCATCGGGGTCCCTGCATGGGGCTTGCTTCTCCCTCTGCCTGTGTCTCTGCCTCTGTGTGTGTATGTGTGTGTCTCTCATGAGTAAATAAATAAAATATTTTTTTAAAAAAGAAAAATAGCCATAATCAGAAACTACTTTATATTCTTTTGTACCATGATTATGGAATAGGGTCAAATTCTCTATCATAAGAGCAAGAAAGGATATAGTGGCGAAGATGTATTAAAACAGCTTCCCATCCATACTAGTTCCAGACTTTGTACTCTGTAACCTGGATCTTGAGTTAATGCATCTAAAATCCACCTCTTATTCCAATTTGACCTCTTTTCTGATCTATCTGCTTTTCCAATCCTTAACGTCCCCTTCTACTCCCGACCACTTTTAGATTTCTGGTCACTTATTTCAAACCTTGAAAACAAGCAGATTCCTAAACTGCTCAGTTGCCAGACCACAGGCAAAACTCTTGCCTGATTTTCTACCTAAATCCTGCCAAGAGAACTATGCCATATTGCTGCAAGAATCACAGAATGATAGTCATAGAGATAGTGAAGTGGAATAGGGCACATTTGGAGACTGATCTGGCTTTGGGTTTGCTCTGCTGGACAGCCCCACATTTTCTGAATAACTGAAATCTGAGCTCTGAGTATAGGAATGATTTTGCTTAGATCTCTAAAAGAAATCATATGCAAGTGCACATGGTAGAAACTCATTTCATTAAATCAAATTTAATTAAGATATTCTGAAAGATAACTGAACAAAATGGCTAAAGTAATTAGTTTACTTTCACTCTGAAATCCTATTTGTGAGCCTTCTACACAGTTCCCAAATCAAGAAAAAATATTTGGCATATGTGGTAGGTATAGGCATAGATAGGCATGAATAGATAGGTCGGCAGGTAAGTAGGAAAGTGGGTAGATAAGTAGATAGATGATGGATTATTGATAGATAGATGATAAATAGCTGGATAGATAGATATAGATAAATAGATAGATAGATAGATAGATAGATAGATAGATAGATAGATATAGATAGATAGGTAAAATAGAAACTGAGCTCCCATAGGAAGTCATGAATATTAGTCAAGCGGATATCCAATCTATCTGAGGGAATCCTCAGCTTAGGCTGTCTGAAAAAAGTGAGATGATGGATCACTAAGATCTTTTAAAGGCAGGTCTAATCTCCTATATTGTTTTTGGCAATGAAAACACCAGGCTTTTTGAGATTAGTAAGAGAGAAAAACAATGGCCTGAAGTCCAAGGTCACTAAAAAGATGGTGAGTTACAACTAATCACATCAATGGTTTGTTCAGGAACTTCCAAATGGATGTACATACAAGTGGTGACAATCTCAAGATTTGCTCTTTCAAATAGACATTGCTTAACAGTATCTAAGTCCATTTCAATGAATACTTAGCTTATTTTTCTGTCTTAACCATTTGCATCTCTATGTTCTCCCAGGGAAGGGAATCTGGTGGCCCTAAAGCCAACGTGTTTTAGATCTTTTGTGTTTGAAGAAGGTGTGGAGGGACAGAGGGAACTGGTGTTTACTGAATTTCTCCTATGTACCAGATATTTTATATATACTAACAAATTTAATATTTACCAGTAGCCAGCTTTATATAATATACTAATTTTAAGATAAGAAACGAAACTCAGAGAAGTAGGAATTTAGAACCAGGCATGTCTGACTCTGAGGACTCTGTTCTTACCAATCTACCGCCTGCTAGAAAACTTGAGGTTCAAAGGAAAGGATAAGGAGAATTACAAAGAGAATGAAAGTAGAAAGCTGCAGTTACACTCCACCTATGTCAGACCTTATGGTTCAAATTAAGAGCAGCAAGAGATAGCCTGCCTGGCCTGTAGTGGACTGCAGGCATCAGGCAGACATGTGAAATCCTGACATGGAACAGCCTTAGTGATAAATGAGTTTAGGATCTTTATCTTAGAGTTAAGGAAACCAATGTTCAGAATGAGAAAGCCCCTTGTCCCAGCTCATATTTGATTTTTGACACTTGATCAGCATCACAGGCAAACCCATAAGCCTTGATTCTCCATTCAAAACTCTTTCCAAATTAACAAGGCAGGAAATCACAAATGTTGGAGAAAGTGTGGATAAAGGGGAACCCTCCTGCACTGTTGGTGGGAATGTGAACTGGTGCAGCCCCTCTGGAAAACTGTGTGGAAGTTCCTCAAAGAGTTAAAAATAGACCTGCCCTACGACCCAGCAATTGCACTGTTGGGGATTTACACCAAAGATACAGATGCAGTGAAACGCTGGGACACCTGCATCGGACGCTGATGTTTCTAGCAGCAATGTCCACAATAGCCAAACTGTGGAAGGAGCCTCCGTGTCCATCGAAAGATGAATGGATAAAGAAGATGTGGTCTATGTATACAATGGAATATTCCTCAGCCATTAGAAATGACAAATACCCACCATTTGCTTCGACGTGGATGGAACTGAAGGGTATTATGCTGAGTGAAGTAAGTCAATTGGAGAAGAACAAACATTTTATGGTCTCATTCATTTGGGGAATATAAAAAATAGTGAAAGGGAATAAAGGGGAAAGGAGGAAAAATGAGTGGTAAATATCAGAAAAGGAGACAGAACATGAGAGACTCCTAACTCTGGGAAATGAACTAGGGGTGGTGGAAGGGGGAGGTGGGTGGGGGTGGGGGTGACTGGGTGACAGGCACTGAGGGGAGCACTTGAGGGGATGAGCACTGGGTGTTATTCTATATGTTGGCGAATTGAGCACCAATAAAAAATAAATTTATATTAAAAAAACTCTTTCCATTATCCCCTTCGATCTTTTCAAGAAGAAATTCCCAGACTTGAGATCTGCATTCACTTTCTATGGAGATCAAAATCACCTGCACAAGAAGAGATTTGAATCTGAAACTGGAGATGACTCAGAAATCTTAATACCTCTACAGAGTTATGGGTCCTATGAAAAGGCTCTTTCTTATTATAATAAAGTATGAATTCAAGTTGCTACCAACCAAGAGGAAATAGAATTACTCTTAGCCCCAATATTATCAGCTCTTTTGCATAGGAACATGGATTAGGATAGCATACTTACTTGCTGTGTTGCCTTAAGCCACTAAATTTCTCTGAGCTACATTTTAATCATCTATAAAATGAAGACATAATATAGAAGTTCCTCATTATCACAATTTTATTATCTGAGTCTGCACAATAATGCAGGAAAGCAAAAGCCATCATAACATGAAAACATTCTCTAATGATCTAATGAGTTGATCATGTACAAAATTAGTCTGCTCTCTACATCCCTTCTGTCTTAAGATTCGTATCTATCTCTAACCATTAAGTCAATGTCTTTGATCATTAGTCTATAAATATAACACAAGTTCTTTGCCAAGAAAAACTATAAATCTCGGGAAAGTTTCAAAATTTCAGGCGATAAATAGGAGTAGTGCTGCCAAATAGTGCAAATCACCCAAAAAGTCACCACCATGAAGGGTCTGGCCTAGTTGGGTAGCTCAAAATAACAGGAGACAGAAAGAGAAAAGGCCAAGTTGATGACAAGCCAGGCATTTTGAAGAGGAAAAGTTCCAATATCAAAATAATAAAAAGGTCCTTGGGAAAACTGATAAAACCCCAAATATCTCTAAAAAGTGAAACTTTTTGATCATGCCTTGAAAGTCAATTAAGCATGAAGGGATGCTGCATTATCCTTTCATATAGTCTTGCCAGAAATCATGTTTAAAAGAAAAACTTCACCATTTTCAATAATTAGCCCTAGTTGTCATCATAACCTAAATTATTATATTTATACAAAAACATTATTTATATTACTTTAACTCCATCTTTCTCAAGATAAAGTCTTGATGGAAACTTTTTCTCCTTATACACTATGAAATTCTTGTTGCAGTGGATTCCCTTGTAGTAAGTAATTATCCTTGCACAATAAGACTCTTTTATCTATATCACTTGATATTGTTACAGGGAACAAATGAGATAACACATGCAAATGCACTTTGGGAATTCTAAAGTTACTATATTAATGCTAGAATTTACTTTGTGTCCAAAAAAATGTTTTGTTTGCTGTGTGCAAGTTACTTCCACATACATTATTTATTTTATTCCCATAACAAACCCTTAGAGATAGGTATATATCATCTCCCAACTATAAATTAGAAAAATGAAGAAACGTGCTCAAGGTCACATAGCTGTTAGGTGGCTCAGCTAAACTGAGAGTCTAATTGACTCTAAATTGATGTCCCCAAATCCAGAGCATTCATTCTATTCCTTTGAACCACATAAAGCCACTATTTTATAGTGAAACAATGGTTGAACATCTGTATTTCATTTGGTTCCACCTAACACATTCATTTGAGAATTATTTACTGACTATCTCTCTACTCCCCATCAGACATTAGTCTAAATTCTGGGGACATTGTGGTGATCCGTGCAAAGTCCCTGCTCACATGGAGGTTATGATCTAGTGGAGTGCATTAGATAGAAAACAAGCAAATAATTTTAACAGATGGGACAAATATCTTACTGTGCTATTTGACATGCAAGAAATTAATAACAAGTAACATTTTTAAAAAAGTATTTTCTAGGATGCCTGGTGGCTTAGTGGATTAAGTGTCTGCCTTTGGCTCAGGCCATGATCCCAGAATCCCAGGTTTGAGCCCTGCATTGGGCTCCCTGCTCCGTGAGGAGCCTGCTTCTCCCTCAGCCCCTCTACCCCACAATCCCCCACACTTGTACACACTCTCTCTCTCTCAAATGAAAAATAAAAAATCTTTTTTTAAAAAAAGTATTTTCTATGGATCAGATAGAAAGCAAAAACCTCCTAGCTTGGTCTTTACTTTGCATAGACCAACTCACATAACTCTCAACACTACTCTGGAGCAGAGAATATCATAACTCTCATTTTTCAGATGAGAACACTGAAGCGCAGAGAAGTTATGTCGCTTGCCCTGAGTTCTACAGCTGGAAGAAAAGCCAAGCTCCAAGCCTAGGCTATCAGCTCCCAGAAGTACTCATAGGCACTATGCTGTATAACAGGCTGATGTGATAAAAAGTAACTAGATAGCTAATACGTAATTAGGACTGCTTCTCAACATTTCTTTCTTTATTAGTAACAGTCTCACATTCAGAGTCTTCCTACACCTATCTGAAATATAATGGATGATCTCAAATAAGTTCTTCTAATTCTTCTGCTAAATAGGAAAAAAAATTTAGGAATTGGAGCACACGGGCCAAGAAAAATTTCATCCAAAGTGGGCACAAGTGCTTAGATTCTCATCATCTCCAAGTGGCCCCCTGCAAGACTCTTGTCTATTCACAGGCCCAAAGTACTCCTAGTTTTTAAAACAATCGTTGACCTCTCAATAATACTGGAACTACACCATGCAGCCCTGTGGCTACTGCTTCCAGGAAAGTGGAAAACTGGAAAGAAGTGCTGGATGGCCTGATAATAGCCAACTTCAGGATGATTTCATCTCTCCGGTTGCCTCTTTACTTACTATTCAGCTGTGATCCTTGCTCATCCCTAGATCCGAAGATCAGAGGAAATGATGATCGTATTTCCAATTAGAACAAATAGTAGCTATCTTGAGCTGTATCATTAATCCTTTCAGAGACATTTGTATTGTGTTACTTATTCTGTAGCCTAATGAGGCATAAAAGAAGAATTTCTTTCCTTTTCCTGTCTCTAAATGTAGGTCCAAATAATTGCTCCTGCTGCTGAAGACTAAGGTTAATTTGAAGTAAAGACTGAGCTGGGAGGTTTTCACTTGTCTAAGCAATGGAATCAAATGTGTATAGTCACTGTCATAAAACTGTCACCTGGTGACTTTCCTTTCTGCAGTTGGAGCCTCGGTTCTGTAATGCCTTCAGTTGGTATGTGTTTGCTTTCTATGAACGTTATGCCAAGAATATTCCATCCGCAGGGACCAAAGTTTTTTTTTTCATTAAAACTGTTTAACATAGCAATTTTAGTATTTATGAAATAGTTCACTTATTGAATAACAAATGTAGCAAACACTTCATAAAGGCAGGAGATGCTAGGGAATTATCTCTACCTTTAAAGGGTTTAGGAAGGAATAGGGAAGCAATGATGGTGGTTTGCTTAGGTATGGGGAAATACATATTGATACCTTGCTGTGAAGGACAATCTATTTTGGGGGGAACACACACAAGAGATTCTAAATTTTTTTTTAATTTTTATTTGTTTATGATAGTCAAAAAGAGAGAGAGAGAGAGGCAGAGACACAGGCAGAGGGAGAAGCAGGCTCCAGGCACCGGGAGCCCGATGTGGGATTCGATCCCGGGTCTCCAGGATCGCGCCCTGGGCCAAAGGCAGGCGCCAAACCGCTGCGCCACCCAGGGATCCCCACACAAGAGATTCTTATGCACTGCTCCCCTCACTCTGTAAGTGTATTAAAAATTTACTTATAATAAGAATCAGCTGGAATGCTTATTAAACAGAGACTCCTGGGCCCTTTTACTGGAGAGTCAGATTCAGGAGGTCTGGGGTAGAACCCACAAATATGTATATTTAAGAAACATCCAGGTGATTCTTAACATCGTGCCTATTTGGGGAATGGAACTTTAGAAACACTTTTAAAACTAGTCCTAAATTTTAAAGCATTTGTACTACTTATTCTTTAGCTGCTACTTTGTAACCTTTAAACTAATTCTCAACATTTGACGGAAAAATATTCATTTTTTTCTAGAAGCTTATTAAATAGGTAAAAATTCCCAAAGCTTGTTTGTTTTCCTCATCTAATCTCTACATACATTAAAAACAAAGGGATACAACTAACAAAGTGGGAAATAAAACTTGCTCAAGTATGTTATAATTTCACTACTCTTTTTTCCCCAACTGAAAGGAAACATTTTTTTTCCCCTCTTCTGTTCAGGGCAGAATTAGAAACGAACCCTTTCATTAGCATTCTCAGACACAGAAGCAGTTTCTGGGCAGTTGCTAGATACTTTAGCAAATTACTCTGCCAAGCTCCGTAGGGACTCTCTCAGGTGGTTTGTTATGTCTGCAACCAAATTCTTGATTTTGGATCAAGCTATAAAATGCAAAAGTGAAAGAACATGTTTATCAAAAGTAACTGAGTAAAAATATAACCCAGATTTGTATTAGAAAAGTGTCTAATATCAAGAAGTAAATGCTACCAAGTTGGATGAAGGCAGCTCTCAGACAAATTGTATGCTTGGAGGAATGTGGTAGATCCTTCCTAACTTCTTCCTCAGCTCACTTTGTCCTCAATGACAACATTTCCTTTCAAGAATTCAGAGTCCCTGTTGCATACTCACCTATTTCCTACTCTTACAAAAGCATCATATAATTTATTTACCTTACAGTTATCTGTCTGAAAACCATTGCCATATAAAAGAAATAACTCTATGGTTATTATCAAAAAGAAGTAAGAAGTGTTGACAAGGAAGTACAGAAAAAGTTCTGGAGAACTGTAGGTAGGAATGTAAGTTGGTGCAGTCACTATGGAAAAGAGTATGGAGGTTCCTCAAAAAACGAGAACTAGAACTATCCTATGCTTCAGCAATTTCATTTCTAGATATTTATTGGAAGAAAAGACAAACACTAATTCAAAAAGACGTAGGCACCCCTATGCTCATCACAGATTATTTACAATAGTCATGACATGGAAACAACCTAAACGTCCATTGATAGATGAATGGATAAAGAAGATGTTTTGTGAATGTGTGTGTATGTCATATACACACACAATTAAATATTACTCATACATAAAAAATGAATGAAGTCTTGCCATTTGCAACAACATGGATGGACCAAGACGATATAATGCTAAGTGAAATGTCAGAGAAAGACAAATACCCTATGATTTCACTTATTCCTGAAATCTGAAAAATAAAACAAGTAAACAAAACAGGTACAGAAATAGACTCATAGATACAGAAAACAAACTGATGGTTGCCAGAGGGCATGGGAGTGGGATGATGAACAAAGGGGATTAAGGGGGATTAAGGGGTACAATTTTCCAGGCATAAAATAAATAAAACATGGGGGGGGGGGGAAGTATGTAACAAAAAATATAGTCAGCATTATTGCAACAACTTTGTATGGTGACAGATGGTAACTAGAGTATTGTAGTAACCATTACATAATGTATATAAATATCAAATCACTGTGTTATACACCTGAAACTAACACAACATTGTATATCAATTATCCTTCAGTTAAAAAAAGAAATAATTCTAGTTGTGGTTATAGAAATGGCAAGAATCATAAAGCAGGCTGTGGGAATTTTGTTGCTTTGTCCTATAAGGGAGAGGCATCCCATATACTGATATCAAACAACACAAGCTAGGAATGTAATTACAACTAGATAAGCAAACATATTCCTATGAAGACTTGAGGGGCTAGCAATTATATTTATCAAATTATAGAGCTACTGTTAATTTTGTACAAGTGTAAATTAACAACCCTTTTATAATAGAGTTATAGATATCCAATTTATATATAATAAAGTTGAAAATAATTAATATTCAAGCCAAAATAGGTGAGATCTACTTCTACCTCCTTATGGTATAGTTCATATCACTGGGGACATAAATTTTGTGGTCTCTCTACTCCCATATCCTTGCAGAGGCTCAGAAAAAACAAGACCATAAGGAGGTAGCCCATGAGTTTGACTTTGAAGACTTGAAGATTAGTTTGAGGATGAGAATTGGAGAAAATTGCATGAATAAATGCAAAAAATCTGGGAGGATAGAGTTCATTCCTAAGAAGAATGCTTGGAAAGAAAGAAAAGGGGAAGGAAGAAAGAGGCAAGGAAAGTAAGATAGTGTTGATGGCAGAAAGTTTCATAAAAGGAAAGAAAATACTCAATTCTAGTTTATTTTTATCACTATATAAACCATCTCCATCTTCACAAACTTTCAGTTAACCATCCAAGACTTAATCTACCAATATATCACATGGGAATGTCTTAATTTTCATAGTTTGGGTGGAAATAGGATAAAGAAAATGCATCACTGTGTATACTGTGGAATGAGACAACATCCATGGTAAAATAGGATAATAACAGACACTGAACTGATTAATCAGAAGCAAGATAGGAGCACCAGAGGAGATCAAGATGATGCAGACATAACTCCCCCAACATTACCACCCAATCATATAGATGTGTGTGCAGAATCTCTGCTATTGTTCAGTTGGATAGGGTTTAAACACACTTCATTTGAAACTAAAAGATAAACTCACATCCGGATTACACGTGTAATATATAGTACATATAAGAATGCTTTAGAAATAAAATATATATTTATTTAAATCTTGTACAAATATAGGATGTAATATTGGCATTAGTATGTGTATTCTGATGATACCATTTGGTCATTATTAATTTATTCTAAGTTCTCTTTAGTGTTTTGAATTCTACTAGGCAGTAGAATGGATAGAGCAATGGAAATCAGGGAGGTGGACAAAAGAAACTTCATATCTAATCCGAAGTATTATAAAGCATACCCTTACACCCCAACTTCCTACTTTAATCCTAAAGTAAAAATTCTTGCCATAATATTAAAATGAACCAAATATGCACGACCCAAGTGCTATCTCATTCTCTTTATTCATATCCCTGCCCATGAGGAGTAAATTGTGTTACATCCTTGAGATAAGCACACACTGGTCAGGACCAGTCTGTAGACCTGTCTGTGTCAGTCACCATTAACAGGTTCAACCAATATGGGGCAACAGTTCTGGGCAAGCGAACCTACTTGGCAGACCCAAATTCCCCTTTAACTATGTTCTTCCAACTGGGGTAAAAGTAGTAGGAAGCCCCATTATGGCCATGGATCCAAGTAACTTTTCTGCAAACTGTTTACTAAAAATAAAGCTTTGATCAGTGTCCATCTTATTCCTAGCAAATTTTCTCAAATGACTCCAAACTCACACTAGGGGCAGGAGATGCAGGATTAATTATCACCCTCCAACTTCAACAGTATAATCTATTTCCAGTGACAATTATGCTATAACTAAAACAGAAATAATCAGGTAATTGATAGTGATTGCCTTGCAGCTATGTCTTGGATGCCATTTCTAAAAAGGAAGCCAATTTTCTAAAAATGCATGTTAAATGCTGCACACAATTGATGCTGTATGTCATTAAGCCAAGGAGGATGTTACTTAGGGGGTTATTCATTTTTATTTTGCTTTAATGACTGTTAAGAACCTCTAAATCACTTACAACAATTAACACAATTAGCTTTGTGTGGAACTGCGAAGTTGGACCTCATTGCACTCTTTCAGTTTCTGGTATGTTCCTCCTTTACTAGATTTTACTTTGATAAAACACAAGTCAGAACAGCACTTTATCTGGCTCCCTTTCTTCACATATTGTGTATGTTCCTGTTGAATTTTAGTTTCCCTTTCAGATTTTCTGAGCAAGAAAAGAAATTGTAACCCTTCAACATATTTCACAAGGCTGAAATATTTTGACAGATTGTGACTACGGAAAGACTTTTCACTTTACACTTCCGTATTTCACCTAAAGTTTAGAGCTGAACTTCTCTTTTATTGAGTGTTCCAAATGATAACCAAAAAAAGCTGGATCGTGGAGTATTTTAGTTAATAGCAATAATTTGAATGTAATTCTATGAATAGCTTCAAAATATTTCAAATATCTGGCATATCTATTTAAAATATTTTTCTAATGGGACACCTGGGGAGTTCAGTCGATTGAATGTCTGACTCTTGGTTTTGGCTCAGGCCGCAATCTCAGGGACTTGAGATCAAGCCCCATGTCGGGCTCCACATTGGTGTGGAGCCTGCTTAAGATTCTTTCTCTTCCTCTCCCTCTGCCCCTTCACCACCTCAAATAAATAAACAATCTTTAAAGAAGAAAACTATGAGACCCTGGCATAAGCAAGGAATAGCAATGTAAATAAGGGATATTGGTAGTCTTTGGGTTTTGGTATCAAACCTACCACCCACCAAAAGCAACTATAAGTGGTGGACAAAATACATAAATTAACTGTTTGCAGACATTGTTTAATGATCAACACAGGGCTCTGGGCATTGAAAGAAAGGAGAGTACCACATTTATTCTCACTTTCTCCCTGAGAACATTTTCTAAACCATGGCACAGAGAAATAGAGCCCCAAAAGAGGAGTATTCTTGCTGGGCTAGATAAACAGAAGTTAAAGTTTGGGTCTGCCAATACACTGGGGCTTGGACATAGGTTATTACATAGGAAGGATCCATACGTACCAAAATCTATCTAGACATTCCCCTAGGAGTCTTGGCTAATTCCTAAACTGCATGTTTACGAGGTAAGTGTCCAAAAAGCCTGGCAGATGAAAACCACTGGGAGACTGGAGAGCTCTGAAGAAATTTCAGAGGGTGCAGAGTTTTGAGAAAATGTTGGATTTCAGGCCCAACTGTGTAAAGAGACCTCTCAAAATATCTCGGGTTTTCAGTTGAGACCATGGAAAACCAGGCTCCAGGAGTAATGACTCTGCACCAGGAATGAAGGCTGCTCTATAAAAAGTACCACTGGAATCTTGAAAAGAATTACACTGAATAAATAGCTGTGATAGTATAGACATTTTAATAATATTAATTATTCTGATTAATGTGGGATATCTTTCCATTTATTCATGTCTTTCTCAATTTCTTTCATCATAGTCCTATAGTTTTCAGTTTAAAGATCATTCACCTCCTTGGTTAAGATTATTGCTAAATATTTTATTGATTTTTATTCTATTGTAGATGAGAATTTTTTCTTTTCTTTTTTAAAATTTTATTTAAATTCAAGTTATTTCACGTATAGTGTAGTATTATTTTCAGGGGTAGAATTTAGCAGTTCATTAGTTGCAGATAATACCCAGTGATTTTTTCACTATTCCAATGGTATTTTTCACAAATATAGAGAAAAATATCTTAAAATGCATATGGAACCACATAAGATCCAAAGAGCCAAAACAATTCTGAGAATAAAGAACAAAGCTGGAGGCATCATACTTCCTGACTGCAAACTCTACTATACAGGTATAGTAACCAAAAAAATATGATACTGGCATAAAATAGATAGAGATCTATGGAATAAAATCAAGAGCCCAGAAATACATCCATATATTTGTGGTCAACTAATATCTGACAAGAGAGCCAAGAATATTCAATGAGGAAAGGATAGTGTCTTCAATAGTGTTGGAAACCTGGTTAATCACATGCAGAAGAATGCAGTTGAACCGTTATCTCACACCACTCACAAAAATCAACTCAAAATGGATTAAAGACTTAAATGAGTTAAAGACTCAAAATGCATTAAAGACCTGAAATCAAAATACTCCTAGAAGAAAACCTAGGTGAAAGTTTCCTTGACGTTAGCCTTGGCAATAATTTTTTGGCTATGACAGCAAAAGCACAAACAACAAAGGCAAAAATTAATAGGCGGGACTACATCAAACTAAAAGGCTTCTGCATAACGAAAGAAACAAAGAAATGAAAAGATAACTACAGAATGGGAGAAAATATTTGCAAATCATATATCTGATAAGAGTTTAAAAATCCAAATATATAAGGAATTTATGCAACTCAACAACAAAAAAGAAAAATCTGATTTAAATATGGGCAGAGGAACTAAATAGACATTTTTCCAAAGAAGACACAGAAATGGCCAATCCGTAGATGAAAAGGTGCTCAACATCACTAGTCATCAGGGAAACTAAAGTCAAAACCACAATGAGAAATCACCTCACACCTCTTAGACTGGCTAGCACCAAAAGAACAAGAGATAACAAGTGTTGGCGAAGATGTGGAGAAAAGAGAATCCTTGTGCGCTGTTGGTGGAAATGTAAATTGGTACAGCCACTTTGGAAAAACAGTATGGGAGTACCTCAAAAGATTAAAAATAGAACTACTATATATATGATCCAGCAATTCCACTTCTGGATATATATCAAAAAGAAATGAAAATCATATATCTCTGAGATCCTATCTCAAAGATATAACTGCACTCCTATATTCATTGCAACACTATTCACAATAGCCAAGATATGGAAGCAATCTGAGTGTCCATGAGTGGATAAAGAAAATGTGGTGTGTGTGTGTGTGTGTGTGTGTGTGTGTGTGTGTGTGAAACACTACTCAGCCATAAGAAAAAAGAATACCCTTCTGTTTGCAACCTCATGGATGAAACTTGAAGATACTTTGCTAAGCAAAATAGGTCAGACGGAAAGACAAATACCATATGATGTTACTTGTATGTGGAATCTGAAAAACCTGAACTCATAGAAACAGACAGTAGAAGAAATGGTTACCAGGGGCTGGAGGATTGGAGAAATGTACCATTGGTCAAACAGTACAAACTTCTAGTTATAAGTCAAATAAATTCTGGGGATTCAAGGGACAGCATTGTAATTACAGCTAACGATACAGTATTATATAATTGAAAGTCACTATGAGAGTAAATCTTAAATGTTCTCATCACAAAAAAGAAATAGTAATTATATGATGTGCTTAAGGTGTTAGCTAATGCTAGGGTGATAATCATTGTGATATATATATATTATATATATACACACATACGTACATACATATAATATATATATACATATATACATACATATATTCAGGAGGTTGTACACCTTAAACTTACAATGTTATATGTTATATGTCAATTATATCTTAATAAAGTTTAAAAGAAAGGAGTAAGAGCTACTCTCTAAGAATAAGAGCACAAGTACAACAGTTTCAACCTAATGAAGCCTAAAGCAACTCTCAGCAGAATCAGAGTAACCTGCAATTATTAAAATGCTTAACAAAACAAAACATAACTCTCTTTAGGGGATGATACCACAATGTAGAGGCTTTACAATTTATCATACACAATGTGCAGAAGGCAAAATAAAAATTTACTAGGCAAGTGAAGGAGGAGGAAACTGTAAATATTAATCAAGAGAGAAAGTAATCAATGGGAGAGACTCAGAGGTATTACAGACATTAGAATTAGCAGAAAAAGTGTTCAAATAACTCTGATTAACATGTTAAATGATGGAAAGGATGGGTATAGATAAAAAGTTAAAATATTTCAGTGGTGTATTAGAAAAAGATGATTCAGATCAGCATTGAAGATTTTAAAAC
Source organism: Vulpes vulpes (assembly GCF_048418805.1). Classification (NCBI taxonomy): domain Eukaryota; kingdom Metazoa; phylum Chordata; class Mammalia; order Carnivora; family Canidae; genus Vulpes; species Vulpes vulpes. Next base: position 20,273,740 of record NC_132792.1, on the reverse strand, counting down.
CTAATAAATTAAAAATTCATTGGGTAATTAAAGAGAAGACTGAAAACAGTGCAACACTGTTCAATAAAAAAATAAAATATCCAAACTAAAGAGCTGAACCAGAAGAATGCATGAGACGTATTTAAGACATACTCAGAAGGTCTAACACATGTGCAACCGGAGTTCCAGAAAAAGAGAATCGAATGTCACGTTCAAGTGAAAGTTGGCTAAAAATTCTCCAACTCTGACAAAAGACAATATCACACAAATTCAAGATATTTACCAAACTCCTGTAGGTTTTTAAATAGATAAGCAAAAAATCTAGGCAGAATATAGTCAAAATACTTTAGTTCACTGACAAAAGAGTGAATATTAAAATCAACAGAAGGAAAAAAGCATATCTTCTTCAAAGGAACAATAAAAATAGCTGACTTTTGGATAGAAACTATGGAAATTTCTTTAAGGAGCTGAAAAATTTCTACAAACTTCAAAATACATTGTTTTCATTATAATCATTTGTTAGTAACAAAATGAAATATATCAATAAAATGGACCCAACCCAATATATTGACCATATGCCATATATGTCAGAATCTGGTCTGCTAATTTCCAGTATCCATTTTAGCCACATCAGAGACTCTTACTTAAATCAGCAGGTTCTCACAACAAACATTTTGTGGCATGTAGTCTGAGATTAACAAGGAAGAAATGGAATGTGCAGTTGTAGTTGCATTCTGTAAACCATAAGCATTGATTCTGTACCCAATGTTGGCAAAATATCAGAAGTAGATCCTTTTAAATATAAATACAGGGCTGGTCTTCATCAGTTCTTAAATTCCGGGGAGCTAATACAAATCAAAGAAAGAACAGTCAAGGATGATTGTGGAATTCTATCTCCCAAACTTCCTATTCATGTGTCCTTTATTGTAATTTGTATTATAACTGATGCTGCCATAAGTGCTATGGAAACAAATATTAAGGAGACATATTCCATTCTCAAAAGCTTACAGTCTAATAGTAGAAGAAGGAAACAAAATAACTGACAAATGCAATAAAGTGTTGTGGGTGACATAATAGAAATCTAGAAGATTGCAGTGTGACACAAGGAAGAAAATGAGCGATTCATCCTGGGATGTGTCAGAAAAGTGTTCATAGGGGAGGTGACATGAGCTCTAAATTTTGAAAGATGAGAGGCCATTTGCCAATGGCCATGAAAGAGAAAAGCATGTCACGTAGAAGAGTAGATAGGAAGGGCATGGGTTAGAAAAACAGTGTTACTAACTTGGGAGTGAATGTGACCCTAGGAGGTGAAGCATGGTTAAAAGGGATGCCGGGCAAGTTCACACATTATTAGGGACAGTCTATGCCATGTATAAAATATAGGCTCTTGTTTTATGGCAAAAGCTGCTATTATTACACATAGTCCAAGTTCTCTTCAAATGAAAAATTAGTTTAGTCACGCTCTACTAGCACTGCACTAATATGGTGGTCATGTTACACATATGGCTGTTTAAATTTAAAAGTAATAAAATTGGCAATTCATCTCCTGGGTTGCACTAGCCAAATTTGAAGCAATCGTGAGATACATGTAGCTAGTGGCTAGTGGACTTGACAGTGGCCTAACAAGTCTAAGTTTGTCTTCCACTCTAGCAAAGGGTCAGAACAGGAGTTCCAGATCAGAGATAATAGAAGTTTGATTATCACAGTTATTCAAAATCCAGGCTGATAGAATCTCTGCCATCTTCAGAACAGAGCTTTCTAAATCATCCTAAACATCAAAATCCAGACAGGAGATTGGAGGAAGAGCCTGAAAGGTCACTAACAAAAAATTTTGGACCAGAACCACTGGAAACATCCCTTCCTCTAATATCTCATTGACTAGAACCTAGTCTCATGGACACAGAGTCTGGAAAATATAGGATAGCTGGAAACCAGCAAGAAAAGGAAACATATGTGAGATTAACCTGCAATTTCCGTCACTCCTCCATCACTCAAAGTCTTCATTATTAACTTAAATTATTATACCTTGATACTCACTAGAATCATCTTCCCCTACAGTTTGTCCTTCTAGACATGCCCCCCTAGGCTCTGGATTTTACAGCAATTCTCTACCTTCTGCTTCACTGTCAATTATGGTTGTTTTTATTGTTTTAGTTTCCACACTTTTATGTAGCCTAGATGAAATAAAAAATTCCTATTAAGAAAATTGATACACACACTTGCTATATAAAAAAATTTTTTTTTTTACCCTTCTAAGCCAATTGGGTGCTATGTGCTTCTTCCTTAAAGTGCATTGGATTTATGTCTTCTTTTGTTCTCTCCATTTCCAGGCTACTTCATTTACTTTATAAATGTATGATAGCTTTGAGATTGCTGGAAATCTTACTCCAGGTTAAGTTAGGTATTGTTCTTTATATCTCTGATTATTATAAAAGGCTTATTTTTAAAGAACATCTATTTTTCTCGACAAGTAACTGTAGTGTAACATTTGCTCTACTCCACAGGGATTTTTATGTAATAAGTGCCATCTATGGCCAAGAGTGGAAGGACATTGTTTATGAACTAATTTTTATTTTTTCAGAAATGCTGTTACATGTATAATATCCAGAGGCCTTCACCACACGGGTAATCTAAAATGTTGCACAGTTTTAAATACCGTTCTCTGCATGGAGAGGGCATAGGATACTGACAACATCTAACTAATATTTCTAAAAATAGCTCTTATTATTAACTTATTAATTAAGCACTTATTGACCATTTACTAAATGCCATGAACTATTCCAGACAAGGTCCTAGGTCATAGGACTGTAAATACCTGGCAAAGATCACAGGCCTCAGTTAACATAGGAGCTGACTGAAAAAGGCAAAAACTTCCTATTTAAGTATTAAAATAGATAAAAGAGGGGGCACCTGGGTGGCTCAGTGGTTGAGCATCTGCCTCCTTCTCTGTGTCTCTCATGAATAAATAAATAAGAATCTTTTAAAAAAACAGGTAGAAGACTTAAATGAACTAATAGTTTTACCTTGGCATATACCTTACACAAACCTATGGCTATGATTGGAAACAGACCCGGAGGTTTAAAAAAAATACAAAAACCACATAAGTAACACAGGTACAATATTGATAAACCAAGTACACTTAAAATCATTGTCTTCAATAGATAGACACCTACATCTAAGTGAACAAAACCAATATACCCTTATCTCTTAGCTTGAACATATTTTGTGGCAAACTCATCCAAAGGTAGTTCTATTCAAAAATCATGATCCTGCATAGAAGGCCCAAGTTCCATGGTTAAGGTAAACAATAACATTTACTCTAAAATGCTGGTGAGGAGTCACAAACTCAAGGTTGTGACTAGTTTCAAACCACTCTTTGAGCCATTGTCAGAGAGCACCAGAAATGCTCTCAAGGTATCAACATACCTTCTTGCATATCAAATAACTAATGTGGGAGGCTGCGGGAGGGCTCAGTGTTCAAGCATCTGTCTTTGGCTCAGGGTGTGATCCTGGGTCCTGGGATCAAGTCCCACATGGGGCTCCCTGTAGGGAACCTGCTTCTCCCTCTGCCTGTGTCTCTGCCTCTCTCAGTGTCTCTCATGAATAAAAAAATAAAATCTTAAAAAAAATAACTAATGTGGGTAGGCTGATTTTTTTTCACTTTATTATGAAAAGTTTCATACATACAGAAAAGCTGAAAAATTTTACACTGACCACCCTCATCCCCACCACCTAGGTTCTATCATTCACATTTTATGATACCTGTTTTATCACATAAGCATCCCTCTATCCATTCATCAATCTTATTTCTTGATGGATTTCAAAGCAAACTGTAGATATCTGAACAGCATGTATATCATTAACAAGAGTTCAACATTTGTTTATAATTTTTCTTTTTTTTTTAAAGATTTTTTTTTATTTATTCAAGAGAGACACAGAGAGAGACACAGAGGCACAGGCAGAGGGAAAAGCAGGCTCCATGCAGGGAGCCCTGACGTGGGACTTGATCCTGAGTCTCCAGGATCATGCCCTGGGCCAAAGGCAGGCTCTAAACTGCTGAGTCACCCAGGCTGCCCTAATTTTTCTTTTTATATTTATACACAATGAAATACACAAATTTTAAGTGTATGGTTAGTGAATTTTGACAAATGAATACACCTGCATAACCCGAAACCCTATTAAGACATAGAACACTATCATCACACATGAAAATTCTCTCATGCTCATTGCCAGATGATCCTTAAATTCAACCACTAGAGACAAACACTGTTCTGATATTATTCTACCATTATTCTAATTTTCTAGTTTTAACATTTCATGTAAATGACATCATGCATCGCATAGACATATGCAATATATTTGATACAGTTTAAGACTCTACACTCAGCATAATTTTCTGAATTGCATTCATGTCTTATCATATACCAATAATTCACTCTTTTTTATACTAAGTGGCATTCAATATGTTGTATAAAGATACTCCACTGTTTATCCATTCTCATAGAGGTGGACACTTGGGCCAGTTTGGGGCTAATATGTATGAATAAAGCTGCTGTGGACATCCTCATATAACTTTTTCATTAACATATTTTTGTGTCTGTTAGATAAATATCTAGGAGTTGAATTGTTGAGTCATAGAATAGGTTTATGATTAGTTCATAAGAAACTGCCAGACCATTTCTGAAGTGATGGTAAAATTTTAGAATTCCACCAACAATATACAAGAGTTCCATTTGTTCCAAATTTTTACCAATATTTATTGTTTACAGCCTTTTAAATCTTAGCCATTCTGGAGTGTGTACAGTGGTATCTGTTTAGAATTTCAATTTGCATTACATCAAATGACATTGAACATATTTTCACACTGTAATAGACCATTCATATATCCTCTTTTATGAAATGTCTTTTTACAATTTTACTTGGGGTTAGTTGTGTCTTTTATTGTTCAATTCTATGAGCTCTGTGCACATCTTGAACTTCAGCTCCTTGAGAAACATATTTTGTCATCACTTCCTCCAAGTCTTGTCATTTGCCAATTCGTGTTATTTTTTTAAAAATATATTCTTTAACTTTACTTTTTAAAAATAAGCTCTACACCCAACATGGAGCTTGAACTCACAACCTCAAGATCAAGAGTTGCATGCTTCACCAACTGAGCTAGCCAGATGCCCCTGCTGATTTATATTCTTAATGATGTTTTTTTGTTGGATAGAACTTTTTCATTTTGAGTAAGTCTAATTTATTGATATTTCTTTTATGGTTATTTCTTTCTATGACTGAGTTGAGGAGCCTTTATCTCACCTAAGTCATAAAGATATTCTATTTTTTCCTTAATGAGCTTTATATTTCTGGTATTTACATTTAAAGCTGCTTCTAATTAATTTTTTTTATATGTTGTGAAGTTAGGAGCATAGCTCATTTTTCTAGTATAGCTTTCTAGTTATTCCAGCACCATTTGTTGAAATGGCTTTTCTTTTTGTGCTGGATAGTACCGGCAACTTCCTCAAAATTCAGGTAACATTGTGATTATAGATAATAATACTGTATTGAGCATTTTAAAATTTGAGAGTGTAAGCTCATGTTAAGTGTTATTACCACAATCGGTAAACACACAGACACACACACACACACACACACACACACACACACACACACAATAAAAACCATTTAGCCATATAAGTGGGTGGCCATTCCTAAGCTCTCTATTCTGCTCTACTGATTATCTGTAGATCTTCACGGTTCTACTATATACTTTTGATTACTGTAACTTTATGGTTACTCTGTCCCCTTGTTCCTTTCTTTGATCAACTTTGCACTTTTTTATCTAGGTTCTTATTGTCGAAATTTAGATAACTAATTTCAGATATCAGTATTAAAAACTGTAACTTCGGGATCCCTGGGAGGCGCAGCGGTTTAGCGCCTGCCTTTGGCCCAGGGCGCGATCCTGGAGACCCGGGATCGAATCCCACGTCGGGCTCCCGGTGCATGGAGCCTGCTTCTCCCTCTGCCTATGTCTCTTCCTCTCTCTCTCTCTCTGATGACTATCATAAATAAATAAAAATTTAAAAAAAAATAAAAACTGTAACTTCTACTCTGGACACTAATTAGCTGCATCCCACAAATTTTGCTATGTGATGTTTTCACTGACATTCAGGTCAAGATATTTCCCATGAATTACTTAAGAGCATGTTATTTAATTTCCAAATATTTTGGCTTTTACATATATCTTATACATGTCTTCTTGGTACTGATTTCTAGCGTAACTCCATTTTATTCAAAGAGCATACACAACATGATTTCAACATTTTAAAGTGTGTGTATATTTTACAGCATCAAATAGGTCTCGTTAAACATACCATGTGCACTTGAGAGGAATGCATATTCTTCAGTTTTGTTGTAGTGTTCTATAAATATCAATTAGACTAAAGTGGGTAATAATTTTGTTCATGCCACCTAAACCTTTTGTTGCTTACTTCTTTTAAGAACTGCTCAGAGAAGAGTAGTAAAATCTAATCTGATTTGTGGAGACTTCTTCTCCCTTTAATTCTGTTAATTCTGCTGCATATATTCTGAAATTCTGCATATGATTTTTATGTCTTTCTAATGAATTGACCCTTTTATATTTATTCTTCCCTTTCTATGTCTGGTAATTCTATTAGTGTTAAATTCTAATTTATCTAATATTAGTAAAGTACTCTGATCTCCTTTTACTTAAAATTAACTGTTTTTATTTTTCAAAGATTTTTATTTATCTGTTTATTCACGAGAGATACAGGGAGAGAGGCAGAGACTTAGGCAGAGGGAGAAGGCTCTCTGCAGGAAGCCAGATGTGGGACTTTATCACAGATCCCAGGATGACGCTCTGAGCCAAAGGCAGAGGCTCAACCGCTGAGCCACTAAGGCATTCGTGTGTCTTTGTGTTTAAGGCATCTCTTTAAGAAAGCAGATCATTGGGTCTTGCTTGTTTATATTTTCTGAGTATCTTTGCCTTTTTAATTGGGGTACTAGTTTATTAATATTTAATCTAATTATTGATTCTGTTGGACTTTTGTCTGTTATTTTATTATTTGTTTTCTTTGTCCTCTTTTTTTTCTTTGTTTCCCTTTATCTGACTATTTTGGCTTATTTGAATACTTTTAAGAATTCCATTTTAATTTATCTATTAGCTTGTAGCTAGAACTCTGTTTTTATTGACTCTTTCTTCTGTCATCTTCATTTTGCTGTTAAGCCCACCAGTGAATTTTTTTATGTCAGATATTGTATGTTTCATTTGTGGAGTCTGAATTGAGTTCGTATTTATAGTCTCATTTTATTTTCTGAGATTTGCAATCTCTCCATTCATTATGAGCATGTATTCTTATGCCTTATTGAATGTAATTATAGCTGTTTCATGAACTTTCTGATAATTCCAATATTTAGGTCTTCCACTGTCTTTTAAGAATAGATCACATTTTACTGGTTCATTTTGTGTCATGAAATGTTTAGTTGTATCATAGACATTGTGACTGTTATGTTGAGGAGTCTCTGGATTCCATCCCTTTCTTCCAAACAGCACTGATATTTTCATTTTAGCAGGCAACTAATTTGATTAGACTAAAACTGCTAACTATGCCTTTGAGAGAGCAAATTCAAATCTCAGTTCAGTTCTTTTATTCTTTGCTGGGCTGATTATAGTCTGTTCTCCCATACCCCATACACATGATTTATGAGTGGCCAGAAATTTTGGAATAGTTTATATTGGACTTGAGCTGATCCTCCCTCATGCCCCAGCTTTCCCATTTTGAGATTCCTCTGTTTCTTTCCAACAGTCATGATTGCCTTGAACTCCATCAAGATAAGAAAGATTTCCTACCTTCAAGATAGGAAAAAAATTTTGTTGGAGTTTTAGCCATCCTGCTTAGGTTCCCTACAAGCTTAAAAACAAAACAAAAATCATTAAAATGAGAAACATTACATTGATCTCTTCTTGTAAGCATCAACTTCCCTTCAGAATCTGCCTTCATTCATTCATTTATTAGATCCTTCAGGGAGTTGTTTTTTCCATTTTATCCAGAACTTATTGTTGTCCACAGAAGGGTCATTCTAATAGAAGCATGGTTGCTCACATCATTTGAGGAACTCCAGGTAGATTTCTTTTTAATAATCATTTTAGCATATTAGCATTTCAGGCACACAATTCTAAATTGACTTCTACTTCCAATTTATGCCAAAGGCTATCTTAAGACATCTGACTCTTGGGAGAAAGTGATTTAGGGACATTCTTATTGTATCTTCAAGTTCTACACCTGTATTACACCCAATCATAAACAAGAAACCATCTGAATGATATTAGAAGGACTTTACTAATTTAATTCAGTAAGATCTCAACCTTTAATGTGCATGAAAGTCATCTCTGTCGATTTCTATAAGTGAACATACTTATACTTCTATATCAGAGATCTATATCAAGAAGTCTAGAATACATCCAAACATGTTCTATTTTTCAAAAATTTCAGTTAATTTTGAGGCAATCCAGCTAGTAGAATCACTTAGTGGTTTCCCTTCAGCTTTTACAAAGAAGCAAATGGAATTAGGAGTCAGAAGACCTGAGTTTCAGTACATTGTCCCTCAGCTTTGCCAAGAGTGCAGTATTCATAAGCTTTTAAATTTTGTCTCAAAATAATCATGTATGTGCCTTATATAAATCTCATAGGATTGTTTATAAAGATCGAGTGAAATAATCAAGGTATATGATGAATTATAAACCATTGTATAAACATAAAATACTTTTATAAATTTTTTTTCATTCTTCTTTTCCTTTTTTGAAAATCATAATGAAAACGTTGCCCTTTACTTTATCTGGTGTATAAACAATTATCTTTCAGTACCAGAAAAGAAGTATTAATGTTCTGATAAAATTTTAGGCTACTTACTTTTGTTGTTCTTGCTCTTCTAGTTTTAATCCAATGATACTAGATCACTTCTCCTTTTGCCTTATGATACATGAATCCACAGCTAAATATAGTTCCATAATAGGAAGCTCTACTCAAATGCTTCTTCTCACTACACTGTATCTCTTGAATCCTTTATTTTTACATGCCCTATTTTTTGGTCGCATTGTATGTCATTTTGGATTTGTTTTTAATTATTTACTTATACTGCATCTCATTCCAGAAAGGAATAAATAGTTCCTATTTAGAAACAGATTATAAACAATATACCATAAATACAAATAGTATATTTAGACTAATGAACACTTTTGATTGGTCCCTATTCAAAATTATTCTGGAGTCCTTTATGGTCTCAAACCCTCACATTTTTAGTTGCTTTAAGAAGCATCCCTTTGAACCTTTCTCCAAAGAGGACATACAAATGGCTGACAGACACATGAAAAAATGCTCAACATCACTCAACATCAAAAAATACGAATCAAAACCACAATGAGATACCACCTTACACAGGTCAGGATGGTTAAAATTAACAAGTCAGGAACCAAAGACATTGGAGAGGATATGGAGAAAGGGGAATCCTCTTACACTGTTGATGAGAATGCAAACTGGTGCAGCCACTCAAAAAAACAGTATGGAGGTTCCTCAAAGTTAAAAATAGAGCTACCCTATGACCCAGAAATTGCACCACTAGGTATTTTTCCAAAGGATACAAGCATAGTGATTTGAAGTGGCACCTGGACCCCAATGTTTACAGCAAAAATGTCCACAACTATGGAAAGAGCCCAGATGTCCATCGACAGATGAATAGATAAAGAAAATGTGGTGTACACACACACACACACACACACACACACAACACACAGACTGGAAGATTACTCAACCATCAAAAAGAATGAAATTTTGCTATTTGCATTAACATGGATGGAACTGGAGGCTATTATGCTAAGTAAAATGAGTCAGTCAGAGAAAGACAAATAACATGATTTCACTCATACGTGGAATTTAAGAAACAAAAAAGATAAGTATAGGGGAAGAGAAGAAAAAATAAAATAAGATTAAAGCAGAGAGGGAGGCAAACCCTAAGTGACTCTTAACTCTAGGAAACAAACTGAGGGTTGCTGGAAGGGAACTGGGTGGGGGGATGGGGTAACTGGGTGATGGGAATTAAGGAGGATACTTGATGGATGTTATATGCAAGTGATGACTCACTAAATTCTCTCCTTGAAACTAATAATGCATTATATGTTAACTAAATTGAATTTAAAGAATTTTTTTAAAAAAAGAAAGCATCCCTTTTTCATGTTTCCTCTCTCATTGTTTCTCACCCTTTTTTGAGCTTTCTTTTCCCATTCTCCCTTTACTAATGCCTTTCCCTCTATTCTGTCTCTCTTCTTTCTCTCCCTGTGTCTATTTCCAAGTCATTGGGTATCCTAGTGGAAGAAAAATAACTTCAAACTTGTAAAATGCTCCCGAACTTGTTCATTCTCCACCCAGGTCAGTTCATTACTTTTTGCTTACTGAACATTTCAGTGTCAGGAAATTGATGCCAAGAAAGTGTGTTTGTGTGCCGTGTAGAACTATCTTAGCCCTAACCTGATAAATCATTTGTTTGTTTGTTTTTTTTTATATCATCGGATGATCTATGATCACACTTTAGATTCAAAGTGATTGGACCCTAGGTAGGTTTACATTATAGCCATTTATCATCTGGGACTCTTGAAGATTTGATCATGACAAAAGACTGGAGAGAATTCTTGTTTCAAACACTTTTGTGATAATGCAATTCCTCCCCACCAACAGCTCTGTTTCTTGACCCTAAAAATACAGTCCATTAGACAAGTGAAAAATTTACAGCTGGTGCCCTTTCCTTCAATTTCCTATTTCTGGCCCAGGCCCCACCTCTCATAACTTCACCTCAAGCAGTATTGCTGGCAGCCAGAACTTGCCAAGTAGCCTACTATCATTATTTGTAGAGAAACCATCAGTTCTAAGATGGTGCCCTCTCTCAAAGCAGCCCTGGTTTCTAAGAGAAAGAACATGTCATTAAAGGAGATTCTGAGCAGAGGGTTAGGTGGCAAGTTGGATGTAAAATTAACTGGGAAAGATCTAGCGTTTCCTTTGGATCCTGCCCAACAACTAGCACACCGCTGGAGCTCTTAATACTATGCCTTAATGGTTTGTGTGACGGTGGAAGGGTAGGGATATGACTTACCTAGCCAGGAATCCCTCAGTAAAGAAGCACACTGTGCTGTTGCCTCCATAAGAGGGATTATGGAGAGTGTAAAGGAGAGGCTTGAATTATTTGTGAAAACTGCTAATAGCAAGCATGGTTGCCAAGGGAATGAGGCAATGTGGCCTCAGGTAGACAGTTTACTGCCAAAACTCCAACTTCTCTGTCTTTTATTCTTTTGCTAATTCTAGTGATCTTTTCAAACTTCCCTTTTTGGTGATATATCCCTAAAAATGTGTGTGTGTGTGTGTGTGTGTGTGTGTGTGTGTGTGTGTAATGTGACAGAAAAACCTGCAAACCTCTCCAATAAATCCGAAACACAAGTAGCTTATAAACGAGGGCTCAGGTGGGAGTAGAAGCTGTTTTCTGAGTTGAGAGGAGGAAAAGTGAGGGACTTGGGGACCTCTGCTCAAAGAAATGTCAAATGATTATATCTATATGCTTTGTTTCATAGCTTTGATGTCACCCCATGTGACACTGACATGCCTTAGAAGAAAAATGAGACACAAAGTAGGCCTGACTAAGCAAAGGATGATTCTGCCTCTTGCCTTAGTCTCTCTATCTGGGAAATGGAAATAAGAATGCAAATATGAGGATTTCTTTTTCCTCCTTGGGATATTTTGAAGATGCAAAATTATTGCAACAAGCTCAAAAGTTATATATTGATCTTAGTATAGTGTAACCAGAGACATAGTTTCAAAATGCACGAATGATCACATCATACATGTCCTGGTTAGAAACATTTCAATGACTCCCATTTCTCTGGGGTTAAAGATGAAATGCTTCATTCCAGCCCAGGCCAGCCAGGGCTGATCTGCTTGATCTGGCTTCACCCAAAGCCCCACCGAGGAACCCCCTCCCTCAGTTCCTCACAAGCACTGTCCTCACTAGGGCTGTAAGGTCACTCACTGTACATGATCCCTGACATGTTCCTATAGCAGCTATTCACATTTTGACATACCTCTATGGCTCCTCTTCTTGGTAATACTTACCACCTTGTTAGTTTACAATTCTTAGCATGATTATGTGTTTAATGCCTATCTCCCCACACTACTCTAAACCCTGCCTTTGTTTACCATTTCATCTGGTTCTGGAAACCCAGCAGTGATCCTGGTACATGGTATATATTTAATATGTATTAAACAAAGGGGGTAAAAGACATATGGAAGTCAATATTCATGAAACGGTAAAAAAATGAGGGGTGCCTGGGTGGCTCAGTCAGTTAAGCATCCAACTCTTGATTTTGGCTAAGGTCACGTTCCCAGGGTCATGGGATTGAGCCCTGCATTGGGCTCTGGGCTCAAAGCAGAGTCGACCTGAGATTCTTTCTCTCCCTTTCCCTTGCCCCTTCCTTCATGTTCTCTCTCTCTCTCTCTCTCTCTCTCTCTCATAAATAAATAAATAAATAAATAAAATCTTTTTTAAAAAGAAAGGATTAAAAAAATGAAAGAAAGCAAGGAAAGAAAGACAAAACAAAGAGGAAAAACTCTAATTGGAGAAGAAACAAGGAGGTAAATAATCATTTGATGTAAAACAAGTTGACCAGCACAGTTAAAGCTACTTGTTCGGCTTATAGAGGTGTTTTTGTTTCTTTATTCTTTCCAAGGTATCACTTTGCCCTTCCTTAAAGCTGCCCTCCACCAAGCATGCCTACTCTATGCTGCTAGTCTACAAGCACAATCTTGCTACCTGTGCTGTCATTGAAAACCCTGGCATGGATTAAGATGAAACAGGTCCTTAATGCAGTCAATGAGACAGTATTATATAGACTAATCTGGCATTCATTGCATGACGTTGGAATCTTACTAATACATGAATTAGGAGGATCTGTTGCAAAGCAGCCAATTCTTTGACGTAAATTATTCCCTACATGACTGGTAAATAAGGAATGATGTTCTTATAACTCAGAAGTAATGCTGGTTCTTATATATTGTTTCCTAGTAGCTCAATGTTTTAAAGTTATCCAGAGAAAGCTTTGTTATTATTAAGGAAAAAGCATATATGAAAATCTTTATAAAAGGCTTAAAACCAATAAAAAGTACCAAAAAAAAAAAAGCTTAAAGATTGACAAAAGCACTTCCCTCTAGTGCTTCAAGAATATCTTTACATGTGCAATGTTAAGCTTACTAGTGAAGCCGCCCACGCAGTTAAAGCAGCAAAAACATTATTCTTTTAATTAAAACAACAGATTACTGAAAAAGCTCTACATTAGATCAGATTTTTTAGTTTTGATACAAATTATTCATATTGGAAAGTCTATATCTCAAAGTTTAGGATTTGAGGCTGCTAATGACCAACACACTTTAAAATCAGGTGCAGATACCATTAGCGAGTTAACAGTATCTATATATACGTATTCTTTAATAGTAATTGTTTTGTATTCTTAGTGTCCTGCTCTCCAAATTCCACAGTTTTGAGTGGTCTTCCCTCATTTTATTTTCCCCATGGGCCCTGTTACTTTTAGTGTTCAATTTTGCAGAATGTAGGGTTTTTTTCAATAGCGTAAACATTGGCATTATAGCAGAAACACTCATATCTCTATTTTATGCCACTGTCTCTGGCTAAAAAAGAACAAAGATTTTTGTCTGGCTAGCCGACCATGTTGGGAGAATTTGAAAGCAAAGAAAATATGTGTTGTTTCAATAACCGAACTGACTTCTATAAAGTCTAGTCAAGTGGGAATTTAGTATTTCCTCTGGCTTTCAATGAAGGTATAACTCTTCTCCTGTTGGCAGAAAATGTTCTCCAACTACCTCCATACATGTCATTGGAGTCAACATTACCTGTCTACCAAATCCCTTATTTGGGTCTGTCACAATTACAAGTCTCTCATAAAAACTGCATAATCTCTTCTCTGTTTCAGAATTATAATCCTAATATTCCCAAGGCACCAGACTTCAGATCTCTTGCTCCCTTTCTCTGTTTCTTCTTAATGTTCTGTGTCCTGTGTATGTAAAGTATATGTATATATGCATATAAGTGTGTGTATCTATAAATATGTGTATATGTGTATGTATGTGTGTATATATATGTGTGTGTACATGTCCTCTATAAAATATATATATACATATATATCCCCTATGTATATATACACATTTAAACACACATACACACACATATATATATATATCCTACAGAGGTATGCATATTAGGCCCTAACATGACCTTGTCTCACAGAGATATCTATGCGTAGGCATCTGTTCCCTTGAAGAAGTGTGTTGTTTTTTCTCCTACTGTTGAGCAAAATTATCCAAGTGTGGATTTACACCAGCTTATGCAAATGTGGCATAAAAGCCATTAGCCTTGGGTTCCTTCTTAGAGAAAACGATTTCCTTCACAGCACACACACACACGTTAATACAATAAAACCTATGATGTTCATTCAGTGGTAGAGTAAAAGAAGGAAACCTCTGGAAAAACAGCTTCAAACTCTGGCTTTCTCTTTTTGTCTGACTCAGGGCAAATTGCTGAGCCTCCGTGAGCCTCAATTTCTCCAACTCTAAAGAGGGATAATATTAAAACTGCAATAACAGAGGTTTATTGTGAAAATAAATAACATGATGAAAATAACTTCCTTACGGTGCTGGGCACCTAGTAGGTGTTCAATTAATGTTTGATATTTGTATGATCAGCAATTGTTATAGACCAAATATTAGACTGTATTCCAGGAATATAGAGATGGAAAAATGACATTCCTGTATGGAATGAGTTCAAATTCTGACAGTGGATATTGGCAAGTAAATAAACAAAGTCAGGTTACTATGATTGAAGGATACATATGAAGACTAGGAGCACTCAGGAGGACCATCTAAACCAGACTCAGGAATTCAAAAGTTTCCTTAAGAAGTCATGCTTGAGCTTGACCTTGGAGACCAGTTAGGTGAAGAATGGGGTAAATGCTCTTCTGGGTAGAGGAATGTGTTCAAAGACATGGAGACAATGGAGAGTGCATGACAAATTCAAAGAAATACAGATCAGCAGTAATCCACCTAAAAGATTAATAACTTTGACAACAGAATATTGGAGCTTATGCTTCCACTGGTCTCATCTATTTCTCTGTTTTATAATCACCTAGTTGTTCATCTTTCTCAGCTAGTACACAGTACATCCCATGAAGGCAGGGACACTGGCAATCTTGTTCAATGTTGTATCTCAAACCAAAAGCACAGTGTCTAGACCATAGAAGGAATACAATAAATATTTGAAGAAATAAATGAAGGTTACACACTCTATTTATATTAAAATATGAAAGCATAGACTCCAGGAGTTCAATTCACTTATCTAAAGACACATAGTAGATCTGATATCAAACTCTGAACTACTGTCATCCTTATGCCAGGTCTCCTTGATGACGATTTCAACTGCAAATGGGTAAGAACTGCTGTTGGATCACATCAAAGATGAGTGAGAATACGCCACATAATATAGCATTTAGTACAGCTCTCGGCATTTAACCAGCCTGAAATCTCTGAATTAAGAATGCAATTTAATCTTTTCTCAGGTAATCTGGTAACTGAGGGTTGGAGCACAAGAACATCCAAATTGTAAAATTTGTAAATTCTACTCTGGCAATTATAAGGACTTAATACACTTTTTAAAAGTAAGCAGTTTTTTGGTCGAAGGGTACAGTTTTCAGTAATGAGATGAGTAAGTCATGGTGATGTAATATACAACATGGTGACTGTATTAATAACACTATATTATATACTAGAAATTTGCTAAAAGAATAGATCTTAAGTGTTCTCACCATCAATAAATGAAAACAAAAACTATATGAGGTGATATGTGAATTAACTTTATTATAGTAATTAGTAATCATTGCAAACACACACACACATATGTAAAATCACATTGTATACCTTAAATATATACAATTTTTATTTATCAGTTATATTTCAATAAACCTGAGTGGGGGGAAAGTAAGCAGCTTTTTCTCCCTTCCAGAAGATTCAAGATCTTTCATTGAAAATTTGTATTAGATGAGCATCACAAGAGTAATAACATAGGAACAGGAGGAATGGCCATTAAAATAGACATTTCTAGAAACACAAAGTTAACAGGGAGAAATAAGCATGAGTTCATTTTCACTGTCTACAGCAGCCCATAGTACATCTAGATAGAAATAAGACTTTATCATGCAGAATTTTGTAGGTAGGTACTATTTACATGGTCCCCTGGACTAATCACAGTGTCCTGATTTCAGAAGTCATTTGGAGTCAAACCTGTTGAAGAACTCTGTGTGCAAGAATATGCACATTTATCAATATGAAAAATGATTATTTGATAACAGAACTCACATTTGAGAATGAGAATATATTTTACTATAGAATTAACCTAAATATAGTTACATAAGCTATAAATAATAATCAGAATTCTAAGTCTTTGTCATTAGAAATAAGACTAGCATGTCCAAAGGAAATATTTTTCTGTTGGTTTTCTCAGGATTTCTCACCTTTTATTGATCCAAAATCTTTGGATTTTGAACTATTTTCCTCTCATTTTATCCTCTGCTGAAATGGCCATTTGCATTTATCAAGAACTGCTATGATTTCCCCTCAAAGTTCATATTTTGTGAGTATAGAATGATCATCGAGTCTATTGCTCAATGTGATAGTGCCTCTAGTTCTTTGGAGCACCCAGGCTCTAAAAATTTCATGAAAGTGAGCTTCCCTGGAAAGCTAGATGAAAGCTTGGGTTCAGTAGTTGGGGCAAAGGTGGAAAGACAGAAAAGAAAAAAGCAAAAGCAAAGATGATCACGGACGCAAATTAAGAGAGGTAGGTAAAGATATCTTGAAGGCCTGGACTGAGACTGGAAAAAAAAAAGAAAGTGTATCCACAGCTGAGTGCAAGAGAGAATGTGGCAATCAGAGGGATGCCTGAATTTAGTATGGTACATGGTTTGAAGGAAAAGAAGCAGGATTTCTGCTTGTTGCGTGCTGTTGAAAGAGGGCCTAGAGAGCTTGGTGATGCCTTCTCTTCATAGGTAATCAAACAGAAGTCAATGTCAATACTTTCTTAAAACTCCAATAAGCTTGAGTCTAAGACTTCAAATCTCTTGGCATAATGGCCGACGGTGGTATGTGGAAACACAAAAATTCTAAAAAAAAAAATGTTTGTTTCATCCAGATATGACTCAAAATAGGAAGCAACTTAGCATGTTAATTAAGACCCTTGACTGGGTACAAACTCAGATGTCCTTATTTGTCACCTTTGAGATTGGGAAAGTTATTAGTTAACCTCTCTAATTGTCAGTTCCCTCATCTACAAAGGTGAAACAACCAAGCCTATCTAGTTATTCAGTTATTTAACAAATATTTATTGAGGACCTACAATGTGCTAAGCACAGTTCTAGGCCCTGTCGAGCATGGGAAAGAGCAAAATTTAGAAAAATCCAGACCCTCGTGGAGCTTCCATTCAAGTATGCTATGGGAACTGGGCTAATGTAAATAAAGAAATTAGCACTTTCCCTGGCACATCTAGTATCTATTATAATAAACAATGTGTCTTGCAAAAATACCTCTTGCCAGCTACTTATTTCTTAGAACTCTGATATGTGGGGTGTGTGTGTGTGTGTGTGTGTGTGTGTGTGTGTGGTTTGCCTTCAAGCTTTCTGTTCTGCCTGTGGCATCTCTGTCCCTGCCCAGCTGCTCTGTGCTTTCTTCACACTGTGGCAGTATCTTTAAATCCTTGCTATGTCCTAGACACTTGCATTATCGTTCAGATAAGTTACAGTCTCTCTCATTAAAAAAACAAAAACAGCATAACAATAGTAAAAACCTCCTTGATTTACACATGCCCCTCAAGCTTTTGACCCTTCTATCTCTCCCTCTAACAGCAACTGTTATCCAAAGAATCTCTTTGCAAACAGCCTTCACTTCCACACCTTGCATTCACTCTCAGGTGATACCATCCTGGCATCTGTTCTCATCATCCAAATTGATTGTTTTTGCTTAGGTCACAGGTAACCTCCCTCCACATTCCTAAACCCAATGTACATTTTCTAATCCTTCTAAATCTTAGGCAATTTCTCATCGGTTTCCTCCTGCTAGAAATATTCTCTTTTCCTGGATTCCACAATTATACATTCTCCCAATTTTCCTTCTGGTTTTCCAACAGTTCCATGTCAGTTCCCTTTGGAAACCTCTCATACATCATCTATCTTTTAAATGTTGAAATTCTGTTTGGTCTTGGTCCTCTTTGTGACTTCACTCTTGTTCGTAATCACTTCTTATTTGTATCTTACTTCCCCTATCATTTACCATCTCACCCTCTTCATAATTTCAAATGCCTTTAATATTCTCTGTGTTTTACTCCAAGATCTTCTTCAGGGAACTAGAAGCACACAACTGGCTTCCCGTTGTAGATCTCCACTTGACTGTCTCAGTAGAATCTCAAATTAAACATACCCCAACTTGAATTTCTTTTCTTCCTAGACACCCATCACATTTCGAATATGTTCCTCCTCCATTCTTCAACATCATGCATCTAGCTGCTCCTTCCAGAAACGTGAGGCCATGCTTGGCACCTTCTTGTCCCTTAACCCCATGGACAGCCCATCACTGGATCCCTGCTACTCATTAGCTACACCATGCACTGTTCACTTCTCAAAATCTCTACTCCCTCACCCAAGATCAAGCCACCACCATGTCCAAAGAACTTCCTAATGGTTCTACTTCATTTACTTTTATCCTGTTCCAATCTATTTTCTACCCAGGAGCTGCAGCATAGTATAAAAATCAATAACTGATTCTCTCACACCCCTACTTGACATATATAAATATACTGTACAACAACTCCTATGAAAACCAAAAGTTTTAATATGATTCTTGAAGCCCTAAACAACCCAGCTTAACTAAATTTACTAAAACCTATGCCACATTTTTGTCTATGTATATGAAATAGGCAAATAAAAAAGTGTTTCCCATTAGCAGAACTGGGTAGGAGCATAATGTCCTCATTTCTTAGAGTCAGGAATCAAGAAACACAGACTGCAGTTTCTAGAGCAAGAAATAATACAACAAGGTATTTATATCATTTAAATATCTTATTCTGATTTTAATGGGAATGCTTACAAAGTCCACTAGTAAATATCACGTTTCCTATGAAAATATGTTATTTCCCTTTAATCTTATGAACTTTAAAACCTACAGGTCATTAACTGTGTACACACAATGTCATTCATATGCATATAAGTAAGCACACATGTACACACATATATCACCGTTTGAATCCAAACCCTACTGGAATTCATATTGTTTTATTTATTGAGTGTCTGTTCTCAGCCCTTAACTATTTCAGTAAAAGCTTAACATCTCTTACGTGAAAAGAAAGTCCTAAGCACCTTGAGAGGCCATGATGCTAGAGAATATCAAGGGATTTCCTCTCTAAATTTCTCTCTTTCCCTCACTCCTACTTCTCTCACAGAAACCATGCTTTGTGATATGAGACAAATGATATCCTCTTCCAGACAGAGATTGTCTGGACTCTCCTTTTCCTTAATATACAGATCAATCTAGGGGCGGGGGGGAATGCCCTTTGCATCTTCACCAATAGAATTCTGATAGAAGCAGTCAGATCTGCTAAACAAGCATGTGTAAAATGTTGCTCTGCATTCATGTTGTTTCTCTTGGTGTTGATCTAGATGCTTGATGAGACACCTACAAATTCTCCCTTTTGTCCCTTTCCACACTATTATTCTGTTTGTCTCAAAACAAATGTTGTGATAGCTGGATCATTTGCAGGATGTCAATCTCTGTCCTTTGAAGCTGATTGTTAGAAAGAACAACCCCCCTATTGCTGATGTTTTAGTGCCACTCACCAATCTGCACATTTATCCAGATGCCAGGGGTTCAGTTGGGCAGAATATTCACCTGTTTACTCAGGTGTTTAGGAACAAAGAAAAAAAGATTCAGTTTATAAACAAGTCTTTATGTTGAAGATATATTTCTGTTGCACCAAAAGCATTTAAATAAATCAATTTCTGAAGAGTGGTAAACCGCTGACACCATTTATACTACAAGACGGTGCTTCCCAATGGGCCAGACAGGTTTCAGTTATCTTGGGTGGGGACCACTTCAGAAGTGACATGGTCTATATTAAGCTAGGCCTTATTGTCTTCATAGCCATCATAATGGGGCTATGTCGAGGTGTAATACAAAGAGAGAGCAGCTGGCATTAAAACTACCTGTCTGTGCAAAGTCCGTCTCAAATTCCCAAGACCACCAGGTACATAATCTATTCTAGAGCATCACTAATTAAACCACCTGAAACACACTACTGTATACTGTGCACACATACCACACATACACACACAACTCACGAACATTTAAACATTTGCTCATTACAATACAAATTCATAAGTACTCTCCATATGCCAGATAACAGTGATTCATAGCAAGTATTCCCCGTCTTTAGTTATAGATTATTGGCAGTGAGCAGATGATCTAATGATGGACAAGAGAAAATGAAAGCTCCACGTGAAATGGTGGATGGAAGCCTAGGAAAGAGGCAAGGTAAATAATGTCCGGTTATAGACAGACTTGCAAACAATAATGAAGAATTACAACACGGTGGTAACTAGAAGGAGATAATCACAAGATTATCTGGACAAAGTGGTTAAAAATTAGGAAGGAAAGCCCCATATTGTCCATTCAGCATGATGTTATGTAATGTTGCAGAGTCCTAACTGGAGTCAAACTGGTCGACTAACACAGGTGCTTTATAAAGGCTAAGTGTAATTGACATTTTTGTAACCTAATTGTAAGGAATATAACGTGTGTGGTGATATTGCTGTCTTTAGGTTTATGAAAGTTTATGAAGGTTTATGAAGCCCACTGCACTCTGGGCTCACTCCAGAGCTTGGAAGAAATTAATATTAGTCATGCACATGCAGTAAGTGATGAGACCGTACTGTCAGGTTACAAAGGCACATGGCCATAAGATAGATAAACCATTAGCCAGCCTTATTAAAAAGAAGAGAGAGAAGACTCAAATTAATAAAATCATGAATGAGAAAGGAGAGATCACTACCAACACCAAGGAAATACAAATGATTTTAAAAACATATTATGAACAGCTATACGCCAATAAATTAGGCAATCTAGAAGAAATGGACATATTTCTGGAAAGCCACAAACTACCAAAACTGGAACAGGAAGAAATAGAAAACCTGAACAGCTAATAACCAGGGAGGAAATTGAAGCAGTCATCAAAAACCTCCCAAGACACAAAAGTCCAGGGCCAGATGGCTTCCCAGGGGAATTCTATCAAAAGTTTAAAGAAGAAACCATACCTATTCTACTAAAGCTGTTTGGAAAGATAGAAAGAGATGGAGTACTTCCAAATTCGTTCTATGAGGCCAGCATCACCTTAATTCCAAAACCAGACAAAGACCCCACCAAAAAGGAGAATTACAGACCAATATCCCTGATGAACATGGATGCAAAAATTCTCAACAAGATATTAGCAAATAGGATCCAACAGTACATTAAGAAAATTATTCACCATGACCAAGTAGGATTTATTCCCGGGACACAAGGCTGGTTCAACACTCGTAAAACAATCAATGTGATTCATCATATCAGCAAGAGAAAAACCAAGAACCATATGATCCTCTCATTAGATGCACAGAAATCATTTGACAAAATACAGCATCCATTCCTGATCAAAACTCTTCAGAGTGTAAGGATAGAGGAAACATTCCTCAACATCTTAAAAACCATCTATGAAAAGCCCACAGCAAATATAATTCTCAATGGGGAAGCAGTGGGAGCCTTTCCCCTAAGATCAGGAACACGACAGGGATGTCCACTCTCACCACTGCTATTCAACATAGTACTGGAAATCCTAGCCTCAGCAATCAGACAACAAAAAGACATTAAAAGCATTCAAATTGGCAAAGAAGAAGTCAAACTCTCCCTCTTCGCCGATGACATGATACTTTACATAGAAAACCCAAAAGCCTCCACCCCAAGATTGCTAGAACTCATACAGCAATACGGCAGTGTGGCAGGATACAAAATCAATGCCCAGAAGTCAGTGGCATTTCTAAACTCTAACAATGAGACTGAAGAAAGAGAAATTAGGGAGTCAATCCCATTTACAATTGCACCCAAAAGCATAAGATACCTAGGAATAAACCTAACCAAAGAGGTAAAGGATCTATACCCTAAAAACTATAGAACACTTCTGAAAGAAATTAAGGAAGACACAAAGAGATGGAAAAATTTTCCATGCTCATGGATTGGCAGAATTAATATTGTGAAAATGTCAATGTTACCCAGGGCAATTTACACGTTTAATGCAAACCCTATCAAAATACCATGGACTTTCTTCAGAGAGCTAGAACAAATTATTTTAAGATTTGTGTGGAATCAGAAAAGACCCCGAATAGCCAGGGGAATTTTAAAAAAGAAAACCATATCTGGGGGCATCACAATGTCAGATTTCAGGTTGTACTACAAAGCTGTGGTCATCAAGACACTGTGGTACTGGCACAAAAACAGACACATAGATCAATGGAACAGAATAGAGAACCCAGAAGTGGACCCTCAACTTTATGGTCAACTAATATTCGATAAAGGAGGAAAGACTATCCACTGGAAGAAAGACAGTCTCTTCAATAAATGGTGCTGGGAAAATTGGACATCCACATGCAGAAGAATGAAACTGGACCACTCTCTTTTCACCATACACAAAGATAAACTCAAAATGGATGAGAGATCTAAATGTGAGACAAGATTCCATCAAAATCCTAGAGGACAACACAGGCAACACCCTTTATGAACTCGGCCACAGTAACTTCTTGCAAGATACATCCACGAAGGCAAAAGAAACAAAAGCAAAAATGAACTATTGGGACTTCATCAAGATAAGAAGCTTTTGCACAGCAAAGGATACAGTCAACAAAACTAAAAGACAACCTACAGAATGGGAGAAGATATTTGCAAATGACGTATCAGATAAAGGGCTAGTTTCCAAGATCTATAAAGAACTTATTAAACTCAACACCAAAGAAACAAATGGTCCAATCTTGAAATGGGCAAAAGACATGAACAGAAATCTCACAGAGGATGACATGGACATGGCCAACAAGCACATGAGAAAATGCTCTGCATCACTGGCCATCAGGGAAATACAAATCAAAACCACAATGAGATACCACCTCACACCAGTGAGAATGGGGAAAATTAACAAGGCAGGAAACCCCAAATGTTGGAGAGGATGCGGATAAAAGGGAACCTTCTTACACTGTTGGTGGGAATGTGAACTGGTGCAGCCACTCTGGAAAACTGCATGCAGGTTCCTCAAAGAGTTAAAAATAGATCTGCCCTATGACCCAGCAATAGCACTGTTGGGGATTTACCCTAAACATACAGATGCAATGAAACACCGGGACACCTGCACCCCGATGTTTCTAGCAGCAATGTCCACAATAGCCAAACTGTGGAAGGAGCCTCCGTGTCCATCGAAAGATGAATGGATAAAGAAGATGTGGTTTATGTATACAATGGAATATTCCTCAGCCATTAGAAATGACAAATACCCACCATTTGCTCCGACGTGGATGGAACTGGAGAGTATTATGCTGAGTGAAATAAGTCAATCGGAGAAGAACAAACATTATATGTTCTCATTCATTTGGGGAATATAAATAATAGTGAAAGGGAATAGAAGGGAAGGGAGAAGAAATGGGTAGGAAATATCAGAAAGGGAGACAGAACATAAAGACTCCTAACTCTGGGAAACGAACTGGGGTGGTGGAAGGGGAGGAGGGTGGGGGGTGCGGGTGAATGGGTGACGGGCACTGAGGGGGGCACTTGACGGGATGAGCACTGGGTGTTATTCTGTATGTTGGCAAATTGAACACCAATAAAAATAAATTTATTATTAAAAAAAAACAAAGGCACATTGCCTCCTCACAAAGGGTCTCAGCCATCAAATCCCTTCTGAAGACCATCACAGAGCAGGTATCCTGTTAAAATGCTTCTAGAATATAGCGGACCAGCTCAGGGCCTGCAGCTAGTGTTCTTAAGTTGTTCTTTAAAGGCTCATGAATGCCTTTTTTTTTTCTTCCTTTTCTAATTTAAATTCAATTAGCCAACATATAGTTCATCATTAGCTTCTGATATAGAGTTCAATAATTCAACAGTTCTCTATAACACCCAATGCTCATCACATCATGTGCCCTCCTTAATGCCCATCATCCAGTTACCTGATATGCCCTTCACTGCCTCTCCTCCATCAACCCTCAGTTTATTTCCTAGAGTTAAGAGTCTCTCATGGTTTTTCTCCCTCTCTGATGACTTCCCATTGGGTTTTCCTTCCCTTGCCCTATGATTCTCAATACTGTTCCTTATATTCCACATATGATGAAACTGCATAACTGTCTTTCTCCAATTGACTTATTTCACTCAGTATAGACTCTCCAGTTCCATCCATGTCAATGTAAATGGCATTCATCCTTCCTGATGGCTGAGTAATATTCCATTATACATATGTATCTATATCTATATCTATATCTATATCTATATCTATACCTATACCTATATATATACCACATCTTCTTTATCCATTCATCTGTCAGTGGACATCTCAGTTCTTTCCACAGTTTGGCTATTGTGAACACTACTGCTATGAACATTGAGGTATAGGTGCCCCTTTGGATCAATACATTTTTATGCCCTTAAGGCATCCTAGATTATCCAGCAGGTCAGCAAGCAGGCTGCAGTGTTCCCCATGGTGTTCCTTTTCTGTTTTACCTCCTTTTAGGAAAAAGTACAGAGAGAGAGGCCTAGAGGATCATAATAAGGGGACTTCTAATTTAAGCAGAGGTACAAGTCAAGTAAACAAGTAAAAAGCATATGTAGACAAAATTACCATTGAAAAATCTCTTTCTTATAGATACTAAAGTTTGAAAATGACAAAATTATACAAAGAAAGAAAGAAAAGAGAACTCTAAAGTCAGATGTCAGGTCATAAAAGCCATTTTGTTTCTAGGATAATTGTGAAATCCCTAGTGGTAAGTGAGAGATCAGTAGAGAATTTAAAAATATTCCACTTTACAAAATAGTTTGTCCCATTCTGTTTTAAAATCAAGTCTAAAACCTTAATATATGACAATAGATTGTGGATTTGCTGTTGCTATGAGGGGTTGGGTGGAGAGAGCTGGACATTAAACGCAAGTAAGAGGGGACTCCACTGAAATGAAGATATTGAGGTGGACTTAATATTCTTCCCTTGGAAGAATACAACAATGGTCCCCAAAGGTCTATAAGGGGAACATTTAAATCCCCTTTATTCCTTCCATGATTTCTTCCTGGAGTCAAAAAGTCATGAGTCATAAAGAATCCCCCCAAAATGACAAATTGAAGTCAGTAGCCATATCCTTACTCTCAGAGAGAAAGCTCCTAGCTACAGTGGATCTATTTAGTTCTTTCTTCAGTGCAGAGGATATTCAAGGTTATGTAGGACTTTTTCAGTGCTTTCTCTTCTTCCAATCTCCCTCTGAGATGCCCTGATACACACACAAGTCCAGGCCAACACATGCACCTCCACACTCCATTTAATATAGAAGATGAAGGAACAAGGACCAACTTCATGCCTCCAAGAGGTAAGGTGATATTTCTTTTCCCTTGCATGAATGCAAGATAAGTTGGGGTGCCAAGATTAATCATTGACCTGTAATTAGAGACTACAGTTGAGTAAACATTATGTGATGATGGTGGCGATTATGTTCTCATTTGGAAGTCCATTCAGAACACCAAACTCTCATAAAACTCAAGGAGGAATATCAGTTCCAGATGTGAAGTTCCAATCATGGGCTTTTTTATCATGACACGTCTCAGACTGATTTTTTTTCCCCTTTGTCATCATTGAATTTGCCTTTTAAGAATGGATAAACATTTTCAAATTAACCAACTTTCAATAAGGAAAGGAACTTCTATAAACAATTGTTCCTTTCTATCATTAATCTAATGGAAATAGTGCAATTATAGTAAGAGAGGAAATTGCAATCACCAACTCTTCTCTGCTGCTCATTCTTCCTGTGTTTAAAAATAAAAATTATCCTCCCAGCAAATGTTCTTTACAAAGATATAAGTTGCAGGGTAGGATATCTCATGACTTCAAATAAGTTTTGTTATTCCAAGAAAACACTTTGCAAAGTTTCCAAAAGTTAAGCCAAGCTACAAGATATATAAGCAGTTTAGATATGACCAAGACAGTATCTTCCCCTCCTGGCTAACCTTTTATTAAAAACCACGCACTTTATTTCAACATTCTGAGCAGATCCTAGACAACTATGTGCATAAAAGTCCCAGAGCAGACATAAAAACCAGATGGGAAAGAGATTTACAAGAACCAATCTCAAAAGAATATTTGCAAGCAGAATGTCAACTCAACATTGATTTCAGCAATGTATTTTGATTTACAATACAGATGTCTTTTCAGAATTTTCATTTCTCCTTATGTATGAACAAAGTGCAAGGAGGATATAGTCCCAGCTGCTCACTTCAAATGTTCCAGCCCTAAACAACAATGACAAAAAATTATCATTTACTTTTATCCCCTGGGAAGTTCAGATTTTTTTTTTTTAGCAATCTTTATAGGCAAATTGTTAAATCAAGCAAGCCGTCACCCCTATGCCTACAAATATTTTTCTGAGAATATCACCTTGTCATGTCTCAAGGATCCTAACAAGGTAGAGAAAGAATGAAAGTATTTCTTTTGTTACTCACTTATTATATAATAAAAGGATATTGAGATCAAGGTGCGGACCCCAGACGCTGTGGTAGGTATGAAAGATATTAAAACCAAAAACAAAAAGCTCCAAAGAATTCAGAGTCCTTGAGTTTTGAAAGAATATTTTTAATGCAATGTGCTGTGGAATATACAAAGAATTACTTGAACACATGAAGGAAGAACAGAACTTTATCAGAAGAGGCAAGGTAAGAAGGAAATGATGTGAGTAATGAGACAGAGTTGTCATAAGTACATAACTACAATGAAACTTGAACTTCTACGGGCAGATTGTTTCTCGTCTTCTTTGGTCATAATAAACAAAGTACATTCTGAAATAATTCAATATGAGAATCATTAGCAAATATTTACTCAGCCAATTATATAATGAGTTCCACTTGATAAGGGGCATTCAGACACTACATGGAAAAATATCTGAAGTATACTTTGGTAGTCCACATGTAAGCTGCCTCTGATTTTTTTTCAGTGTCCGAAAAATTATAATATTTAATTTCAACACTATTCCAGGGAGCTTGATACTTCTACCATACGTAAGTATAATGACTACTTTCACCCAAGATTTATTGAGCTCCTACTGATGTGATTGGATTTGTGACATGGAAAAGGAGAAATGTGGTCAGGAGTAGATACTGATAAAGCCAAACATAGTAAGTATGTACACACATTCTGGCAGCACTGTGATCACAGAATCCAATTTATTTTTGGAGGACTGTATGCATCAATTGGCTTATGTTGACTTTGACAGTGCAATTTATGCAAGGATACTCAAATTTCACTGATACTATTGAACTACAATAAGCTGGAAATATCTGCTCATTCAAAAAAGAAATCCACAATAACCCTCCAAGATGAAATTGCACTTTTTCTCTTTCTTTGCAAATGGAGAACTGGATTTAGAAAAATAACATCAGTGAAAACAAAAATTGATGTATTTCTATTGTGTGAAAAGATAGCGTTCTTCACTATATTAATGATATTAATTCTACATACAATACTCTTCACAGATTTCATTATAAAGTTCAGCCAGTCTGAAAACATCTATCTTACTGTTTCAGAGCCACATCTCCTATAGTAGATTTTATGATTTACAAAGCACTTTTGCATTCGTTATTTCATTAAATGTTTGGAACAAACATTTGAAGTAGGTAATGTGCTAATAGTCCCATTTTTAGATGAAGAAACACCGTCAAAATGGTTATGTAGCTTAATAAAGGTTACATAGCTAGCAATGAATATTCATAATGGTGAACCCTAGACCTCACAAGAATGGTTGAACGTGGCCTATATAGTTTGCACTAATTATCTGGTTTTATTTTATTCTAGCTCATTGAAAATATGCAATCCAAATATGACAAAAGCAGTCACTCAGAATTAACTAGAATATCTAATTAACCAAAATCCCCCAAAACAACATTAAATATCTGAGTCTTCATTTTTTTAGAAACAGTCCAAATTTGTAAACTTTCTCAAAAAAAAAAAAAAACATAGTGACCCTGGGGTAGAACTTTTGGGATGTTAATCTCCAAATCTTTCTTGAAAGCAATAATTCATGAAAAGGTGAATTTGATGAAAAACTGAACCAGGACCTTGAAGGCAGGTGATTATAGTCAGTTTATGCTCCAGGCTTCCAAGAGCATATTCTGGGCGGCCGATGGGATTCGAGAGTGACGAAGTTGCTGGGGAGGGTTTTTCTTTTTCTCTGCAGTGCAACCTCCTTGGAATGATAAATGGGCTTACTTGCAGCTTTTCTGAACATTATTCAATGCTCTGTTGGTTTAATCTGCCAGCGCTGAGTGGGATGCATGCAAGAAGGAGGACTTCTTGATGGAAGGTAGATAGTAGGCAAAAGTTTTAAAGCTTAGACTCCAGTGGAGGGAGCTCTTACTCAAGTACTAACTTGGCCTGACTGAGGAGAAACACACTGAAGCCTGTAAGGAAATGCTGGAATCTAATTACCTGCACTTAAGAAAAATACAGGAAGCATCAACCTAGAAGGTTACCCCAGGCCTATGTTTACATATCATTCAATACAATACAAGATTTCACTATAAGGAAAAGGAGATTTGGAAGAAAAGTGTTATCTCTCTCTCTCTCTCTCTCTCTCTCCCCCCCCCCCCACCTCTGATTTGTGTGTGTGCATGTGTGTGTGTGTGTGCGCACACGCACGCATGCATGCAGTCTCAATTAGGGCATATTTGACAAACCATTAGTTTTTTTAATACGAATTATATGACTGATATATTAATTCTATAAATATTTATATTACAAGTGAAATCAAAAATTAACTCAATTATCCTGATCATGGAAGCAAGATGAAAAGACCTCATTTGCTTTGATTAGCTTGATTATTACAAGTACTTCATTGTTTTATGCCTAGAAACAGTTTCACTACTTTTTCTGCTAGAAAATATTTTCAGTCTGGTAGAAGTCAAACACTTTTAAGAGATTCTAAAGGAGTTGCAAAGAATAAATAACATTATTCTCCAAGGAACTTAAGAGTCCTTTATAGGCAATGTAGTACTTACAATACACAGGTAGAGGCTCATTGTAATGAATTCCCCAAGACATGCAATTTGGTTGTAGTGGATCTATGTAGTAATGAAGGCATTGATAGAAATGACTTTCCCCGTCTCCAGGAGCAGAGAATGAAAGAGCCGTTTTGCAGCAAACTAACAAGCAGGAGAAAAATTAGCCCCGAATCAAGCAGGGACAAAATGGAATGTGTCATGCACACAATCTCACTCTCCTGTCTCTTCTCCTTCCAAGTGCTAGTTTAGATAAATGTTTTGGATGAGCATGTTCAAGGGGAGAGGGGGGAGAAATAAGACAATATAAAAAGTTAAATTATTTTCTTGAGAACACCCGGTATCCTTTAGCTCATCTTGTACATGGAACCCTATCAAAGTTTCCATAAAACTTCTATTGCTAAGCTATTCTTTTACAAAACAAAATAAAACCAAAAAAAAAAAAAAAAGTAATGGCTCCCAATTGCCCACAGGAGAATGAATATATTTTTCAGAGGAGCACTGAAGGCTCTCAACTCTTGACTCTGGCCCATTCACTTGTCTTTCTTTCCTGCCTTACCTCCCATTCTCACCCCATGAGCTCTCTGCCCCGATGAGACTGAGTTCCAAAGGGTCTACTGCCCAGGTGGCTGCAACCTGGGCTTGCTATACAGAGTCCTCTCCTGCTCTAGGTCTCATTCAAAGTGGGCAGCCTTTCTTGCACTCACTATCAGGATCAGAGCAGTATTCCTAGGTACAGAATGTGCTGCCTTCAGGGGCACCTGGGTGGCTAGGTGGTTGAGCATCTGCCTTTGGCTCAAGTTGTGATCCCAGGGTCCTGGGGTCGAGTCCCACATGGGGCTCCCCACAAGGAGCCTGCTTCTCCCTCTGCCTATGTTTCTGCCTCTATCTCTGTGTCTTTCATGAGTAAATAAATAAAATCTTAAAAAAAAAAAAGAATGTGTTGCCTTCAGACCCTACAGTGGCAAGCAGGCACGTTTAGAGCTTCCTTTGGGATATAGTATAGATGCAAGCTACCACAACTCACTTGGAAAGAGCATACTGGCATACTATTAGCCCTGGGACCCCTAAAATCTTCAGTGAATGGCTAGTCCCTGAGTGTTCCAAGTATTTATCTCTCATCCTCTGGAGCACTGTGTCCTTCCCTGCATGCTGGCCCCTCTTATTCAACATGATGCCACCTATGTGATGGATCAGTGTGACATTCTGCAGGATCTCCACATGGTCCAGAGTTCTTCTGACTATAACAGGATTGAAAGTGAGAAAGTTTTGTTTCAAGGCAAAGCAGTAAATTAAATAGTAATACTTTGTTCCATATGAAGAGAAATTGTTTCTGATTATTTTTCCTGATCTAAATAGAAAATACATTTGCCGTATTGGTAGTTCTAAATTATGTACCTAAGTCCTTATTAATCTGCTACCGCAATAAAACCACATTACACACAGCAGCTATATCAGAGTGACAACCTGGTTGATCTTGTGGTTGTCTATAGTCATTCTCCAGGGATCTATCTCATTTTTGCACGGGGAAAAAGGAATTAAATGTAGATATCATAGAGGCTACTACCACTGTGTCCTTTAGATTTTTAAGAGTAGCATTACTCCTCAGCATTTGCCCATAGGATATAAAACAATTTTTTAATGACTATCCTAAATGAAGCATTGAGGGTAGTTTCAGAAGCGTCTGCACTATGAGAGCTTCTATCTCACAGAATCAGGATGCAATGTGGGAGTTATTCCAAAAGCCAAGTGTGTTAATTCCAAATAAGCATTCATGGAATGGGGAAATAACCTGTAGACCAACCATAGCTGGAATTTATTCCCTACTCTAATGGAGAAGGCATGGTAACACATAGGGTCGCTTGACATCAGTGTTTTAGGATACATCCTGCATCCAATAGGCCTCTGTATGTTTGGGTACTACTCCTTCCCCAACATACAGTCACTGGACTAGGCTCTTGGATCTTTTGGAGAAGGACTATGGAACCGTCATACTGTATAATAGAGTCCTTCCCCTGAGGATGCCAATCCTTTTGAGTCGGTGGGTCCTAGCCTCCAAATTGGCTCAGATCCCAAAACCGGGTAGGAGAATGTAGCTTTATTTAAGCAACACCTCAGACTTCTGTTCATCAATTCTTATTTTCTTTTGTGCTGGCAATCTATCTATTTTCCCATGGCAAAATATAATAACATGCTATAAACCATCTTCATGGTTCTCTGTGGGTTAGGCTCCCTTGGCTGCCATTCTGATCTTATTTGTGCTCAGAAGAGCAATGATCTCCCATGTCTGGTGCTAAGAACTATTTCCTGGCCCCTACTGTGTTAGACCCAATTATCCCTATTGCTTTTACTGAGCAAATTTCTCTGACAGTCTCTTCTACCTTCAGCTCTGGTTCACAGAGGAGAGCCAGCACTGAATACCACGGTGATACTGTGTCCTTCTCTCCAGTGAATTCCTGATGGCCTTGGTCAAAGTTTGATGTGGAGACCTACCTCCACGGAACATAAGAGAATCTGGTGCTTCTTTTTGCCTCCCATAATATAACCATTCCAGCACATCCACCTCACTCAGTCTTTTATTTCTGTTCTCTTGTGTGAACCATTAGGCAATGTTAAGTATTTCAACCTCACGCAGTGTGAGCCGTTGCCTTATGTAGGCTCTAGAAGCCATCCTACCCCCATCTTCTGGGGTCTTTGCCAGAGTATTAAATTCTGTACCCCCAAACTAGTTCTCCAAGTCAATAAACTCTCTGATAACCCAGCTGTTATGTTTGGACTCCCTTGACCAAGCACCCTGAGCCTCCAGCACATAGGTTCACCCCAGCCTCTGCTGATCCCTGCTAACCAGGTCTTGTAGCTTCTTTAGAGTGTGGTCCCTGTTTTTGCCTTTCAGATGTGGTTCATCCTTGGCTGAATTATGCTGCTACTTAACTCAGGTATGGGCCTGGACTCAGGAAAGCAGTGGGGGCAGCTTCTGAGGTGGGATCCCTATTTTCATATCTTGTGGCTTGGCAGGGTATGAGAGTTGGAGAGGCAAGTATTACCTCCTAACAGGAGGAATGGGCAACTTCTTCAAGGCCAGAAAATTAGATAAGGCTGGGAAATAAAATCTTCAAACCAAATGTCCCCATTCCATGTGTAGGATCCTAAGTTTTTCCAACTTGTCATGACTTCACATAACAGATCTGCCTCATTTGAACATTTGACCATCTTTGAAATTTAGCCATTCTATCAAATCTTGTGCTTGATCTTCAGCTTTTTCTGATCTTCTGCCGCATAAGATGAGGGCTTCTTTATAAGTTAGCCAAGAGACTCAATGTAATTTAGTAATAGTCATCCAATTCCACTGTCTTGATTTTTATTATTTCTTGGTATATTTTAAATCCTGAATGATTGCACTAATCAGTACATGTTCCATCCCAGCCCAACCTCCCAGGTCACCATGGGTGAGCATTGTAACAACTGGACCACCGCTTTGTACTATGAGCTATCTGTAAAGGATAGGATCCTCATTACTAGCCAGCCAGTGAGTGGCACATTTCCAAAGCCCCATTTTACCACCTGCTTTTTCAGACCACTTCTGGTACAACTGTATCATTTTGGATTCATCAGAAAGGAAAAGCTAAGACGGACTTTGAAGTGCAAATAGTTTCTTAGAAAGTAAACTCCATTTATAAAAGGAAAAGGAAGGAAGCAGATTGGTTAGGGGAGCCAGTAGGTTGCAATACAGATCTCACAGGTCTCTCTCAGCCAGAAGGAGAACACCAGAGCAAGGATTGCTCACTGCAGAAGTCACACCTGGGTGAAAATGGTCAGGCTGTCATACCACCATCTTGCCTAGCCATTGATCTGAAACTGCCCTGAGAATAACAAGACCTTGTCTCAAAGGTTAAGGTGGGTCAGGAGGAAGCAAATAGCTGGAGATCATCAGCTAACCACACCTTTGCAGTGGGGCAGGAAGCCCTTTCTTGAAAGAATGAGCTGCACACCTCCATGTCTGCTATGTCTAGGCAAATGCTTTGGGGGTTGGACAGGCTGAGTTCCAAATCACAAGGTGATTATCGTACTGCGTTTTCAGTAGATGCACCAAAAAAATCTTTGACTTTTTGGTCAATTGAGGAAGGAGAGAAGGAAAATTGGGACTATTTCACTGACAGATGGTGTTTCTCAGCAGGGGTTCCATGAAATCTTAGGGTTCTCAGATTTGTGGCTAGCGGTTCCACAGCAGATTGTGACCAAAACAAACAAAAACCACACATGCATACACTTTTTTTTTTAACTTAATGTGCCACTCAATGCTTACAGAGATAAACAGTAAATGAATGTCTCAGGTAGATATATTTTGGTAGAGGTCCATCAGTCCCGCATGACAGGGCTTAGTAGGACCATGTTCATTTGCTTGAGCCAATTTTCAACTTTTGATGTAGGATTAAGGAGGTCATTGGTAACTGGTGCACATTTTATTGCTCAAAAGAAGGGACAAGAGGTTAATAGTGTCAGCTTATTACCCTCAACCTCCCATCATGTACTACCAACTGATTTATGAGAAATTTCTATTTTAAAGAAGAAATTTTTCAATGTCATGTCTTAGCTGCCTGCCCCTGACCACTTAGTTGTTGTTGTGAAGGTTGCAAAATATAAATTGTATAAATTCAAACTCAATTGTGTTGAGAAGTTTTGATTCTTTGGGTGATTTTCTCATTTAGTTCTTCTTTTTTGACTTTATGTTTCATAGGTTGTTAATGTTTGTGTTTTAGAAACATATCTGATGATACAATGTGTTAAGTTTTTAGGGAATGTATGAGATAAAAAAGAAGGATTCTAGTCCTTGGCCTACAAACCAGTCTGATATGCTTACTGATGAAGAACTACAATCCTCTGAGTCATTTCACTGTGCTAGTGAAACACACACACACACACACACACACACACACTGCTTGGCGCTATAGTGAAAGCTCCATATCAGAGATTTTAAATGGGCTGGTAATTCAAGTTATCCAAATTTTAGTGACTCCTCTACAGCCAGAAAATTAGATTTGCAGCAAAGTTAAAAAGACACAACTACAAATCATATCAATTTGACAAATAAAAAGGATAATTATTATAAAGGGCTATTGGAATCTCAAAACAGGGTTAATAAAGCTTTTGATAAAAAAGAAAAAAGCCAATAACACTCAATGAAAAGTCTCAGAAGCCAAGTTACTTAGCAGCAGAACTTACTGCCCAGAGAAGTGAAGGTAACACAATTGCTAAGAACCCAATAATATCAGCATGCAATAGTCAAGTGAGTAAAATGCTAGGGTACATGCAGTATCAAAAGTTGAAAAGGCTCTATTATTCGTATAATAAGTCGATGTATTATTGAGACTACCAATAAGTTTCATATCATAAATAACATTTATTAAAATCTATTTGAAACTTTCATTTAAATTAAATCTACCAAGCTTATCTTTGGCAGCCTACCAAACCCCTTTTTTGACTGAAGTCATTTACTTAATAGAAATTTGTTATCTTTGCCTTATGAGTCTTAAAACTTTGTTAAAAGGAAAAAATGGAATAATTTCAAAAAAAGGTAAACTGAGATTACTTACCTACCTGGCTTTTTTTTAAAGAACATTTGGCTATGAAGAGGGTTTTTTTGGTTTTAAGTAGGGACTAACACTACTCTTGTACCTGTCATCTAACACATACAACAGCTCCTTGGCAACTGTGCGGTAGAAATTAGTGGCCGGAGTATCAAAGGTACTTGGATGAGGGTTAAAAAAAATCAAGCAAGAATTGAAAACCCAGAAGAACTGATGTTTCCTCCACCTTCCTATTGACTAGCATTAGCGTGTAAGAAGGAAGAAACATACAGAAAGAGTATCTTGGAAGTTGGCCAAATAAACCGATCTATGGGAAAATATCTTTTTACACTCAAAAGAGCATTGAGAGTTTAGTTGGACTATTGTATTTAAAATTTACAGATTACACCAATATATAGAGGACTAAAGATATAATAATATTATGCAGGGATTCCCTCAGTCCTGAAAATTATTTCAAGGGTTCTTCTGAGATAACAAGAGTAAGAAAGGCTGTTCTAAGGTCTTCCTCACTCTCCCCCTTTCCTGCTATGTACAACTTCCAAAACAGGGTGAATATTTCTAAAAACGGAATGTTTTTTTTTTTAATGACTTGGGAACAATTTCCTTGATTCTTTGCTGAACTAACGAACATCGTTTCTTCCTAACTATATTAGAGCTTGGTCTGAGACACAAACTACTAACTCAAATACTGGGAAGATAAGAAATATGAATGGTTAAAACGGACAGTTCTCCAGTGAAAGAGACCAAAATATACTCAGGAGAAAGATCTTGGAATAAAATTAAAGTCTAAACTTGGAAAAATAAATTTGGAGGGTTGCCATGGCTGATTTAGAGGAAAGCAAATTAAACTTAGTGAAATTCAAATTAATTTCACAGATGGTATCCAATTCTGGTGTGGCTGGCAGGGTTCCAGGTTACATTGGAAACATAAAGAAGAAGCAAAAATCTTATTTCAATTTTCTTTGGAGATATGAGATGCCTGATCTTTATAATTGTGTGTTTATACGTATGTTTGTGTGTGTTTGTGCATATGAGTGTATGTGTTTTTGTGTGTATCTAGTCAATATGAGACAAAAATTAACAAAGGGAAAAAAGTAACCCAATCTGCTAGACGGGTAGGAAATAAATTCTCAGACACATGTCAAGGGAAATATCAAGTAAATATTTATTGGGTCTAGTTTTCAGAACTGCCAGATACATCTTGTTATGACATTGAAAATAAACTTGAACCTTACTCAAGGGGCAAGATTATATACTAGTGGCGTATATATTATATCTTATGTCTTGATTCTATACTTCTTGTATAAAAATTTTTAAAAACCCAGCCATCTGAAATATATATAATGTCTTATATTTAATGTGCCATATTATATGTATATATTTTTTTACTATCCTAGGATGTTATGTTATTTATTGATAGTAATATACGTGGAATTTATTTATCTTCTGATTGATTATTGTCCTCTTAGACACTCCACTCTTTTTAGATATTAGCAAGCAGGTTCATGTTTATTATGAGAACTTCTTGGTCACCCATATTCTAAAGTTTGGAGGCTCCCACTCAATACTATTTCAAACATATAAAAATGCACTCATATCACAAGTTATATATAACTTCTCTAAAATTTTTGAAAGGTTTCTTTATAATTTTCATAAATTTGAGTTAAGTTAAAGAAAATTTATTTTCTTCTTATGCTCTAAACTTACAGTGCTTACATTTAGGTTGAGTTGGATGGAATTGTGCTTAATTATTTGACTTGCAATTATATCCTGTAGAAACTTATTTATATTTTTATTGATTCTAATTTTCCAGGAATTATTTTTTTCTCATTTTTAAGCTAATGATTTTTTTCCAGACCTTAAAAAAGCCTTTGACAAGTTCAAAGACTTGTCTAGACACTAAGCCTATAGTAGCTTAATAGATAAAGCTGCTGCTTAGATACCACTAATAATGCAGTCTTCTCATCGTATTTAGTATAAAACTAGGTTTTATATTATGACCTATAAGGCTCTGTATGAATTTTTCTAGATCTTCTCTGGCTCCACTTTATGCACTATTCCCTTTTTCACTGTGTCCAACTCATACTGGCAATATTTTTGTTCTAAAGATCCTTCAAGCATTGAAAAGAAAACAGAGGGCAGCCCAGGTGGCTCAGTGGTTTAGCGCTGCCTTCAGCCCAGGGCGTGATCCTGGAGACTCGGGATGGAGTCCCACATCCAGCTCCCTGCATGGAGCCTGCTTCTCCCTCTGCCTGTGTGTCTACCTCTCTCTCTGTGTCTCATGAATAAATAAATAAAATTGTTAAAGAAAGAAAGAAAGAAAGAAAGAAAGAAAGAAAGAAAGAAAGAAAGAAAGAAAGAAAGAAAGAAAACAGATAGTAGTTTGAGAAAGAATCACTGGATGAGGGCTTTAGGGTTTCATTTTTATTTGTATGGCATAGGGAAGACCTGAGCATGCCTATAGGGAGACAAGAAGTAGCTTTGGAAACAAAAATAACCAGAAAATAAGAAAGGACCTCTGTCTTTTTTATTATTGAACTACTACCTAGCTTAGTACTCGGGTAGCACATGGTAGGAGACCTGAAGTAAACCTTTCTTGAAGGACAGTGTGATGCAGTAGATATGAAGATATCAAAGAGATGTGTTGGTTTTCTAGTGCTAGGAAGGAATCTTTTCCAAGCTCCATCACATGGTTGCTGCAGGATTCAGTTCTTCTCAGGCTATGGAGCTTAAGGCCTTACTTCTTCACTGACGGTTTGCCACAAACCACCCTCAGTTCCTCGTCATGTGGGCCTCTCCAAAGGGCAACTCATGATAAGGCAGCTGGTGTCCCTCAGAGCAAGCAAGTAAGAAGGTAATAGAAGCTGAACTTCCAAGACAGAAAACAAAATTTTATATAATTGAATTTTGGAAGGGACATCCCATTACTTGTGCTACACTATTCATCAGAAATGAGTCAGTAAGTCCAACCCACACTCAAGGAGAAGACCTACACAGGCAGGCATGAATGTGTGGAGGAAAGAATCACTGGAAGCCTTCTACAGACCATTCACTATCTAGCAGATAACTGGGACACTAAACAAATAACAGCATAGGAATAATTGCTTTCTTTTTAAAGCAGAAATCCTATAATATTTATCCCTAGCTGGAGCAGAGAAGAAAATCTTCAGAGAAGGTAATGTTTGAACTAAGACTTGAAAAGAGAATAGAAAAAAAAAACAGTATGAGAAGAAGAAGAGATGCATAGATATTTCAGCGTGTTTCTGGGACTTCAAGAATTTCTGTGAGCTTAAAGAAGTGTTGGAGAACATGGCCATTGACAAGAGGGAAACTGTATACCATGAGGTTTCTCATCTTTTATGGTGAAGAGTTTGGACTCTATCTTTTACTTGAGAATATTTCCAAAAAGGAAGAGATGAAACTCCTATCTTAGAAAAATAACTCTAGTACCCGAGTGTAGGATGACTGAAAGCAGGGTGGAAAAAAGGAATCAAGGAAGCCATTTAGAAGCATATTGTGCCAACCTAAACAAAGATAGGATGCACTAACTTAAGGCAACAGCCATAGGTATGGAGAAGTAGTGGCATGATTTGACAGATATGGACAAGGGTTGTTTAAAGAGAGCAAAGAAAGGATGGCTTCAAAGTACCTTGCTTACATGAATAGGAAGATGTTAATGATGTGAATCATGGATAGATGGATGAAAGAAGATGAGTTTTGAATATCATAGAGGACATCATGAATACGGGTAGGCTTTACTTCGCAGATGGGGGAAGGGGAAGGAGATAAAGAATAATTATTACTCAGATGGAGACCAGCAAGATCAAGTTTGGTTTCACAAATATTTATAAAACCTACTATATTCATGGCACCATACTAAATGTGGTACCATAATGAGTTATGCCAGAGAACTAATAGATTACATTTTATTTTATTTTTTAAGAGAGATTACATTTTAAAGAAAAAGTAAAAAATCCTCTGAATTAGTAAGTCATTAAGTTCAGATTCACCATTCCAAGTATAAATTCTGAACCTCCAAAATAAACACAGCAATCAAGATGAACATGAAGAAGAAAGTACATGATCAAAGTCCATGCACTGCAAGCAGCGATATTTCAATCACATATACTGTTTCCCAGAGTTTGCATTTTATTGATATTTATTTTCTCTCAATCCAATTAGGAATATAGCCTGTAATTTTGAAGCAATCTACATTTTACGTGACTGAGTTTCACACAAACCATTAATAAAATGTAGGAAAAGACAATACTCAATGAGTCTCTTAGGTATTAACTTGATTACTAGAATTAAGTTTGCTAGCTCCATTCTGAAGTCCTGTTTAACACATAATGCTTATGTAGCTTAGAACTGCTTGCATTTCACAGCTAGTTAATTAAAGTTTGTCACTGTTAAAATCGTAATTGCACGGTGCCATGATTGGGGGTCTTTTAAAAATCAAATTATTATTTGCCCAAATGACACTGATTGTGTGTGTGTGTGTGTGTGTGTGTGTGTGTGTGTAGGTGGGTGTGGGTGTACATGCACACACTGTGGGCATGTTTTAACAATACAATATTTAAGACTTTTTGTTTTACATTAATCTGTTTTTGAAAAAAATGTATGTGCTGTAGCTGCTTAATTTTGGTGACAGGTTTGGGTGTTCTGTCCCAAGATGTTCCTTTAGCTTACTATAAGCACGGCTTATAGGGCTTTTGCTTATCTTCTCAGGATCCTAGGTATCAAATATTTTCAAATATATCTATCTAGGCAGATACATAGATACATAAATACACAGATATCTAGATAGATAGATACATGCATACATACATACATACATACATAGATGAGAGAGAGAAAGAGAAATTTCCCCAAAAAAAGAGAAAACATCTTAAACTATGTGAAGTGTGAGAACTGTGGCAGTGGAAGATGAATTCAAACTCTTCCCACAATTTGATACTTTACCCAAAGCAATTATGAAGCTTTGCCCTTTTCCTTATGTTTAGACCTGAAAAATAGTATTAAAGACTTTAAGAATTAAAGGTAAAAGTAAAGCTAGTTAAATAAATGCATTTTTTAAGTCCTTAGTTGATCTTTCCATTTAGTTGGCTTTTTACAGAAATGTGTTTGTAAGCAAACTTGGATTCCTTAAGATTCTCTATGAATTCTTGAAATGCACCAGTATATATTTTCATTTAAATGCAACCGAACCAAAACTTTGTAGAAGTCAAAGGTTTTTATGAAGAAATGCAAGCACATCAACACAGGAATTGCTCAACGTTGGAAGAAACTTGTTTTATTTTATCCACCAACATATACCTCAGAAATAACAAAAGGCCTGGCACCTAGAAGGCACTCAGAAACTATATGTTGATTTAAATAAATGAGGGGTGAATGAATGAATGAATGAATGAACGAATGGGCTGTAC
Source organism: Vulpes vulpes (assembly GCF_048418805.1). Lineage (NCBI taxonomy): Eukaryota > Metazoa > Chordata > Mammalia > Carnivora > Canidae > Vulpes > Vulpes vulpes. The sequence goes on along the minus strand of NC_132792.1, from coordinate 20,233,306 downwards.
AAGTGAAACATGATGCCATATTCAAAACATGAGGGTAGAGGGAAAGTAGACAGTGAATTAGATCTACCAAACGCATGACCTTGGACACAGGAGAAGGCAGCCCAAAATGAAGAGATTAAGTATTGAGATGTTAAGTAACTTGCCCAGGGTCCTACTAGAACTCTGCACATTCTTTCATGGGTGAAGGGCTTACTGAAAGGCTTGGAACTCTCTTGCTTTTATGAGAGAAACCTTAGGAGAAAAGTTGGAAAGAGGGGTAATAAGTTGACAGTGAAGTCTTTCTAGTAGCTGAAGGTCTCCTTTTAGCTAGAAATCTCCATAGACCTCGAAGGAGAATTCTTATGATGGGGCCACCAGCTTGGTGATGCACCAAGAAAGGTTTTGAGTCTTACTTGCATGGCCCCATTTGCAAGTTGAAAATCACGGTTCTGATCACATGGATACTTCAAACTCACTTTGCTTGGTTATCAATGTTTTAATAAAAATGAAGATCAGGCAGAAGTCAAAAGTCAAATGGTTTGGGTTTTATTAACAACTTAGGTAGTTCGCTTTCCAATTTCCTGAAAGTTAATCTAGTTAATTCATGCTGACATGAACAGTAATATTCTCCTCTTATGCTTTTTCTGTTTCAAACTGAAAATACTGTGTTGGTTTCCCTGACTCTGCATGTTCCTGCTCAAGCAGAATAAGCTCTAGCTTGCCCTAGCTCTCACTCAGAGGTACTGCTTCAGGCCTCCTTTGTCCTTTATTATCCACTGGCACTGAGGCTGGTCTTATATTTGCTTATCACATCTTGGAGTGCCTTCCAAGGGATCCTGATCTCATTCGGATTTTCAAGTTGGATTCCCTGTTACTCCTGGGAAGAGAGGTGAGTCAGGATCTTCTCTTAAATCATGCTTCTCAAATATCAGTTTCTCTTCCCACCAATGATCTCAAAGTCTAAGAAATACGAAAAATACTTCTATATTTCAAATGACCAATGACTTTTAAACTAAGTTGTCTGAGGTTTAAGTGGTACTCATCCCCAAAAGTTTTATTTTTATCAGCTGCCTGCTGACCAACAGTTCTTTTCTGCATCTGCACATTTACCTGTCCCTGGGAAGTAAGGAGTTCTGATGAGTGACGTCTTCAGACAACTGAAACATATTTCCTGAAGTGTTAAAACACTTACTTAAATTATATGTGACTTAATTATTTCCATACCTTAATAGAAGATACTGAAAATAATTTAACCTTTTGGGTAACTCGGTAGCATGACTTGATATTTCATTACTAGAAATGACACATAAGACACTATATTAGATCAGGAAACTTGGATTTCCAATCTGGTTCTACTACCTATGGCTCTGTAACCTTAGATTAATTATATAAATTCTTTGAGATATCAATTTCCTCACCTGAAAAATCGGTCACAGTCATGCATAACTCATGATTGTTGTGATGGGTAGATGAAATAATACGAAAGATTGCAACTCATGATCCCCTATTACTATATGCTTACTTAGTAATATTCTATTTATTGATGTAATTTGCTTTCACAGAAAGATATTGCATTTAAAATATTGTGTTTACCAACTGGGATGATACCTTTTTCAATATCCAAGTAACACAATGTAGTGAGCTAAGCACAGGATGATGAGGTGGAAACCATGAGTTCTGGCATCCATACTACCAACAAGTTGCTAATAACTCCCTGGCCTCAGTTTTCTCATCTTGAAAAATGAAACACCAAACAAGATAACCCCTTCTAGCTTTTCTTTTTTCCCAGTAAAATCAAGAATTTTTATTATGTTTTTATGTTATATGACAACATAGTTTCAAATTTTTTAGTCTTCCTTTATATCAACCCAAAGTTTTGGCAATTGGAAGGAAAATGCCACATGCACCTGTTTATCTGCCAAAGGAGTCGGTCTTCCCTCCTCTTTGCTCTGGAAGAGCGGCCCGTCCTGTCATCTAAGAACAACCCTCCCTTACACACTAGCCTCTATCCCCTTCTTGCTTTTGTCAGTATTTCTCACCATCATCTCCTACATCATCATTTCTTCCTCTTTACTGGATCATTTCCAGGAACATGCAAGCATTTTGTGATTTCTCCCATCTAACTAAATTTAAAAAAAAAAAAAAACCTCTTAGTCCTAGCTACTGCCTCTAGCTACTTCCAATTTCTCTGCCTCTCTTTTAGAGGGAAATTCCTAAAACTCATTCTCTACATTCACCGTTTGCAATTCCTCTCTTCCAATTAACTCTAAAATATTTTTGCCACCCATCTTTTGGCCCTTTTGCTCTAATAAAACCTTTTTTAATGTGGTCATGATCTCCAATGACCTCCACATTGTTATTCTTCAACTTATTTGGCCCATTAGCAGCATTAGATACATTGATTGCTCCTTTCCCTGGAATATTTTTCTTAATTTGGGTCCCAGGACAAGCTACTCTCCCAATTTACCTCCTACTTCACTGACCAGACCTTCCCTGTCTATTGTTCCCATTGCTCTTCATCTCCTGTATCTCTGAATTTTATAGCACTCCAGGGATCAGTGGCAATCTTGACCACATTCATGGTATTAACTATCATCTATATTCTGATAACTCACAACTGTGGCTCTAGCCTAACCTGTCGCCTACACTCCGGATTCTTACATCCGACTGCCAACTACTGTGTGTCTGATGGACATTTCACATTTCACATTGTAAAAACTATATCTGATTCTTTTGCAACATACTCTTCTCAAGGCCTTCTCTCCTTCAGCTAATGACTACTACATTGTCCCTGGTGCTCAGGTCATAATTTGGCATTCATCCCTGACTTCCTCGTTTTTCTCATTCCACTCAGCAAAAGCCTTTCAGCTCTGTCTTCAAAATGTACCCAGAGTGTGACCACTTCTCTTTCTCCTCCCATCATTACCCTGATCCAATCCTTCAGGATCTTGCCTCTGAACTATTTTCATTGTCTCTACTGTTTTCTTTTTTAAATATTTTATTTATTTAACAGAGAGAGAGTCAAAGAGCACAAGCAGGGAGAGTGGCAGGCAGAGAGAGAGGCAGAAGCAGGCTCTCCACTGAGCAAGGAACCCCAATGCAGGGCAGGCTTGATCCCAGGACCCCAGGATCATGACCTGATCCAAAGGTGGATGCTTAACTGACTGAGCTTCCCAGGCGCCCCTCATTGTCTCTACTATTTTGTTCCTTTGAGCTTGATCTCCTATTCAGTGAAATCCTGCTAAAATAAAAGTCAGACCATCTCCCTGTTCTGCTCAAGCCAACCCTCTACCCCCATGGCTTCCTCAGAAATGGCACTCTATGTGATGTAGCCAACTCAGTCCCCCTGTGCCCACCCCCCCCCCACCCTCTTGCTTGCAATGTGCTGGCTCCACCTGCCTATCACTTCTCTGCTGTGTCTTGAATGTGCTAGGTAGCTCCTTCCTCAGGGTCCCTCCTACACAGGGCCCTCAAACCATTGGTCTACAAGAAAGATCACAAGCCATTAAAGACCCAAGCTGTCTGGCATGTTTTGTACTCAGATAACCCAGAGCCTGATCCCTCCCCTCCTTCAAGTTTTGGCACAAAGATTATCTACCTTGTGAGGTATTCTCTGTCTTATTTAAAACTCTACTATCTCCTTTCTCTGACTTATTTTTCTCCACAGCCCTTATCACCACTGACATAGTATATATTTCACTTTTCTGCTATTTTACTAATTTATTAGTCTATTATCCGTCTCCCCAACTAGAAGATGAGGCTCATGTGTCCAGCAATGTGATTTTTTTGTGTGTTTTTTTCTTTTTGTTTTTTTGTTTTGTTTGTTTTTTAATTTTCTTCATTACTTTGGCCCCAGGACTCAGAACAGGGTCTGGCAATGTTAGCTACTAAATAAATGTTTGCTAAAAGAACTGACTGAGTCATAGAAAAAAAAGAAAAGAAAAGAAAAGAAAAGAAAAGAAAAGAAAAGAACCCTCCCCTTTTCATAAATAACCAAGTTCACAGACATAAACAGAACTATAATGTTATGAAAAGAATAAAACACCTCTGTGTTTTTAATGCTGAAAATTAAGAAATGTTGAGAAATTTCTTAGGAATGTATAAAACTTCTCTGATTTTAGTATGTACATCCATTGGTCCTCATCTCTTCTTTAGTGAAGCAGAGCAAAAAAAAAATCTTGTAAGTGAAAGAGACCATTGATCATACAAGACAGAGAACAGGCTGTTAATGAGTTTCAAGTTGTTACAATGTATGTGTTAAGGTACAACCAAAGGTGCTATTAGATCTTTTAAATTCTATATGATTTTGAACTGTCATGGTTATTTCAATGATTCACTTGATCTCACTAAACACTTTCCCAAGGACTCAATTCATTTCAACAAGCATTTATTGAAGGCTTGGTTGAGCAAATACCTGGAGTGTACTTTTTGATAAAAAGGAGAACTACCTAGGGAAATGAGACTGGGCTTCCCTTTGTAATGCAAATAAAATTCTTTTTCAGTCTCCAGTTTTTGTGTAGATCTGGAAACATACTGCATAGGTGGTAAGCCCTTTTGGGAGGGATCGACAGCCCCCTAAGTCAATAAAAGTTAACGGTATCTACGTCAAAATAATACGGAAAGGCAAAGAGACACTAGTATAGAATTTGAGCCCAAAAAGTAGAGTGATGAAGGAAAAGGGACAGAGCGTTGGTCTCAGAGATGAAAAGACTTGGGTTCCCAGCTCTACTGCTTATAAACTATGTGACACTCCACATTGTGCTTAACTTCCTGAAACCCATTCCCTAACATAGGGAAATAGAGGTGAAAAAGCATCTTCAATCCTTATATACATACAGATGAAAGATAATGTATATAAAGCACCAAGTACAATGTCTGGCACATAGTAGATGTTTAATAAGGGTATTTATTATAAACAGAAAAAAAATTAGATATGTTCCATGTATCAGCAACCCACTGAAGACCTAAAATATCTTCAAAAAACTTTGACACTTTTGGTCTCTCCCCCAACCACATTCCCAACTTCTCTACTTTAGCTTGTTGCTTGTATGTCCTTTCATTTGTCTTGGTTTCTCATAGCCATGAAAAACCAGAGAGAAAAATAGTGGCCTGATCTCTAAATCCTTGCTCTGGCTCTAAAGTAATTAGAGCAAGGAATAAAAGAAAAAAAAGAAAACAGTGTGGAGGTTCCTCATAAAGTTAAAAATAGATCTACCTTACAACCCCGCAATTGCACTATTGGTATTTATCCAAAGGATACAAATATAATGATTCAAAGGGGCACCTGCATCCCAATGTTTATAGTAGCAATGTCCACAATAGCCAAAATATGGAAAGAACCCAGATGTCTAACAATAGATGAATGGATAAAAAAGATGTGCCATATATATATTGACATAGATATAGATTAGATAGATAGATAGATAGATAGATAGATAGATAGATAGATCACATATATTAGCCATCAAAAATAATGAAATCTTGCCATTTGCAATGATGGGGTTAGAACTAAGTGAACTAAGTCGGTCAGAGAAAGACAAACACCATATGATTTTACTCACATGAGGAATTTAAGAAACAAAACAGATGAACATAGGGGAAGGGAAGGAAAAATAAAATAAGATAAAAACAGAGAGAGGCAAACCATAAGAGACTCTTAACTACAGGGAGCGAAGTAGGTGGGGGCAAGGGGTAATTAAATGATGGGCTTTTCAAGGAGGGCACTTGATGTAATGAGCACTGGGTGTTATATGCAACTGATGAATCGCTAAATTCTACCCCTGAAACTAATAATAACATTATATGTTAACTAACTTGAATTAAAATAGAATAAAATAAATATATGGTAGAGTTCCACATCTCGCAAGGCGGTATAACTCCTTTACAGACCAATCCTCCCACTCATAACAACTAAAAACCCTAGAAAAGAATTCAAAGGACTTTGAAGAGTAAACAAAAGCAGGCAGATTATGCAAGGAAGTAGAAATTTGCAGCAGCAACAAGCATGGGGGTGGGTTTTGTATTTTCCTGTGGCTTTGGCCCACTGTTGGGCTACAGTTACAGGCTTTTACTGTGGTACAGGAAGCTTAAACTATGAGAGAAGCACAGCCATCTTTCTGGATGGAAGAGCCCAGGAAAGAGCCTGAGCAACCACAGCCACCACCGGAAAGTGAGAAGGAGAATCCCAGAGTGAAAAAATAAGATGAATAAATCCCTTAGTTCAATGTATGAAAAAAAAAAAAAGGTTCTGATTGCCTTCTTAATCATGCATATGAGAGACAGACTTAAAACAACAGAAAACAGGCATAAAGAATTGAACTAAGATTTAGTACTGCCCATGTGAAATAATAAAAGAGCTATAGCTTATGTCATACCAGTTAATTGATGGTAAAAAAGGAAGAAGAAGAAGAAGAAGGAGGAGGAGGAGGAGGAGGAGGAGGAGGAGGAGGAGGAGGAGGAGGAGGAAAGGAAAAGAAAAAAGGAAACATTAATAAAATTCCTCAGAGGAATATAATGGAGCCCAGAGTCTATACAACAAAATTTTCAGAATGACTATGATAGAATCCAAAATTACTCAAAATATGAAGAACCATAAAAATTCAACCCATTCTCAATGACCTAAAATTCCACCTTAAATGTAAATATTTAAAGATTATATCACGCAAAGGACTTGAATCCAAAATATTTAAAGAACTCTCACAACTTGCCAGTTTACAAATGGGCAAAAGATTTGACAGACATTTCACTTAAGAATATATATAAATGAATAATAAACACATGGAAAAAATATTCATCATACTTAGCATCAAGAGAAAAAATTAAAACAATGATAAACCTTTAAACACCCTTCAAAATAGCTATAATTAAAAATGCTGGCAAGACCAAGTGTTAAGAGTGATGTGTCTTCATAAACTGATAGGAATGTAAATAGATACAACCACTTTGGAGAATAGCTTGGCAGACTTTTATTTTTTTTTATTTTTTATTTTTTTATTTTTTGGCAGACTTTTAAAAAGTTAAACTATACCATCTCGAATCCAGTGATTCCATCACCTATAACTCTATTCCATATAAACACATATGTCCACATAAAGGCTTGTTTGTAAATGTTCCTAGCACCTTCTTTTGTAATACTCTAAAACTAGAAATAACCTAATTGTCCATCACCAGTGAATAAACAAAATATGGTATAATCATACAAAGGAATGGTGCTCCACACCTAAAAGGCACTACCTACTAATATGACACTATTCTTGAAAGTCATAAAATGACTTAAAAATTATCATATAAAAAAAGAATCCAGACAATAATAGTCTATGTACTGTATGGTTGCATTTATATAAAAGTCTCTAAAATATAAATTTACCTAAAATGCTAGAAACAGATCAGTAATTGCATATCACAAGGAATTAAGTGAGGCATGAACTGCAAGGGATGCATAGAAATTTGTGGATATAATAAAGATTGTAGTCATAATTTGGGGTGTAAGCACATGTAAAATCTCATCAAATTGTACTTTATATATGTGCAATTATATTGTACATAAATTTTATTTTATTAAGAAGTGAAACTTAAATAATAAAGTATTTTTAAAAAGAAGATATGGTATCTACTCTCAAAGATTTTTATAATCTAGATCTGGAGATGAGATACAAATGAAACAGTAAAATAAAAAGAAATTAAGGTACAATAGGACCAAAAAGTAGAGTTAAGGACAATAATTTTTAATATTATGCTAGTCCATCTAAAATCTAATTTTTAGATGAATAAGCAGGGTTCATTTACCATTTAATGACTTCGTTCAGGCAAAGGTAACCATTAATCTGATTATTAGTACTCAAGGCAGAAAGCAAGTTTTAGCTGTCTAAGTTTTAATTGAAAAATATTTTAGAGGATGCCTGGGTGGCTCAGTGGTTTTTTCTGTCTTCGGTTTAGGGCATGATCTCAGGGTCTCGGGATTGAGTCCTGCATCCGGCTTTCCGCAGGAAGCCTGCTTCTCCCTCTGCCTATGTCTCTACCTCTCTCTCTCTGTGTCTCTCATGAATAAATAAGTTAAATCCTAAAAAAAAAATTTAGAATGATGTTTGACAGTGGACCTTAACCCCCCCCCACCCACCCCCCCCCACCACCACCACCAGTGCTTACTCCAGAACTCTGCATCTATGGGCCTTTACTTCTCAATTATTGGGACAATGATGATAGAAAGTGACAGCTCCTGCTGAAAAAGCATTATCATTTAAAAAAGTAAGTCTAGAACTTTAAGGCACCCTCCATCTAAATCTTTTAGTGAAAAGGACTTTGTTTTAGGTCATCAAGCATTTATAAAATTATCTTAACAAGTCTGATACTGTGCTAGGCACTTTGGGGAAGGAGGAGAAACATGGCATGAGCCCCTGTCCCTGCTCTCATCAGTGTAAAAATTAACCCAGCACACATAGAACAATTAAGGAATAAAAGATAACGTTTATTATTATAAATGTTAAGTGTGCTTGTAGTGGTCAAACTATAAACGCAAAAGATTAGAAAAGAAAAAAAAAGAACAAGAGAGAAAAAGAAGTGAAAGGTCCGTGTTTGGACTTGAGAAAGGTAGGTGGGGATCCCTGGGTGGCTCAGTGGTTTAGCACCTGCCTTTGGCCCAGGGCATGGTTCTGGAATCCTGGGATCGAGTTCTACGCCGGGCTCCCTGCATGGATCCTGCTTCTCCCTCTCTCTCTCTCTCTCTCATTAATATATAAAATCTTAAAAAAAATTTTTTTTAAGAGGATGAGAAAGGTAGATGGGTTTGAGCAGAAATGGTTCCCCCATTTCTTATCATTCATTCATTCATTCATTTAATGGATTTTGATAATTTCCAAAGTAGTAGGCACTGAGCTAAATGCTAAGAACCCATTGGGGAAAAAAATGCACCTAATCCCTACCCCCTAGGTTTCTTCCAGATTAATGGAAGGAGGCATTGTCAAATAAACAAACATGCAAATGAAAACATAATTGAAAAATATGATTAACGCTAGGAAAGAATGGAACATGTACTAAGAATAAAACAGGGGTAATATTTCAGTTGGGAGGGTCCAAGGAAGTGACATTTCACCTGAGACTTAACTGATGGGAAGCAGCCAGGAAAATAAAAGGGTTGGGAGTAAGTGGGATGAAGTAAAGCAATCCATACAGAGGGAAGAATCTGTATGAAAACATAGAGGAGGGAAAGGACTTGGTACCTTTGAAAAGCTTCAAGAACAACATGACAGTGGGCAGTGTGTGAGTGGAAGAAAGGCAAGAGCTGAGAGAAGGTAGGATATGAACAAAACATGTAGGACCCGTCATGTTCAGGATTCCAGACTTTATGGGCAAATTTGTGACCAACTGGCATAAAACAACATGCCTTCTGAGGTCAAATAAATTAGTGTAGATAGACGGTACACTAGATTACATGTTTCTGAAAGGCAAGCTCTTTTCACCCATGCCTCCTAGCACCACCAGCTCCTCTGTCTCCGCTTCTCTTGGGGTTCACTCCTCTAGCTCCCAACCATCCCCTTTCCTTTGATTATTGCCTGATTCACTCTTTACCCCTTTAGAGTCCTGAGAAAGACTCTCTGCCTGGCACAGTTCATTACTTTCAGCCTTGTCTGGGCAGAGAGCTTTATAAAAGGCTATGTGATTCATAACTGGCCAACTTATGACTTGGTTGCCTTTGGGTCACATGCCCACATGGTATAGAAGTGGCTCCCAGAGACTGCCACCTAAGTAGGAAGAGCAGTTTCCTTTGGGAAGAGCCGTGAGGATGGCAAGCACTGTGATTGATCTGCTGCAAACAGTGAGAAACAAGGCTGCTCAAGTATGGTAGGAACAAAACATGGAAGCCTTGAAAAGTCAAAGAAACTGACACTTTTTATGGCAGTGACTGGAATCATATGAAGAGATAAAGAGAAACTGACATGATAAAAGTAGTCTCAGAAAGACAGTAAGTTTATCTTAATTTTCTGCTTCTTTTCCAATTAGACCATGCATTGAAATTTAAAGGTCATATCATATTACCTTTCTTTTTAAACTCTTGGATCAAATGTGATGAGAAATATGTACAGAAGTCAAAGGGATGAGGATGGAACACCAGCCTCATTATTGATAAAGCTAGAATACAGAATATGGCTTGGCTTCGCCTTTCCCTAGAATTTCTCCCAGGCCCAGGAAGGGTGGTGCATAGCCTGAAATAGAGGAGGAGAAGGCATTGCTCCATGGCAGGGCTAACCAAAGACCCAGGGAGAGAGAGAGAAACCCTGGGTCCAGTCTCATGATACAATCACCTCTCTGACCTCAGGAAAGAGTGAGTGAAGGGTGGGAGCTATTTGTCATAATGATACTTTCTGAAAATTCGACAAATGGCAAGTAAGTTCTTTCCCCCAACATCATCTCTATCCTGAACACTTATGATACTTCATCCACCCCTGATTTGTCTGTTTCATCTTCTGCCAATACACAAGATGCCTTCCTCTCCCTCCTCGCCATCATCTGTTACTCCTCTCAAAAATATGCTCAAAATTCAATCTGGGAATGATGTCTCCATAAAAGAAACACCTTGACTTAGCATACCTTTATTGTGTACCTCAGAATGTAAGATTTTTTTACAACATAGGTAATTTCCACTTTACATCATCACCCTAACTCAACAAAATCAGTTATAAGAGGGTTGTCTCTGAAGCAATGACATTTTGTTTTTTTTCTAACAAAGGGCCTACTCTGTTTTTTGGATCAGAGGTTCTCAATAGATTGAGGTGGAGGGTAGGAGAAAAATATATCAGATTATAAATATAATTGAGAGGCCAAGGGGAGGAGAGAGAATGGATACAATTTGAAATAGTTTTTTACAGCATCATCCTATTAGATACTGAAGCAGTAGATTTTGAGTGGTTTGTTGCAGGAGGAGGAGAAACAATATTGTGGCATCTTTGAACAAGTATCCAATCTTTCTAATGTATTAAAAAAAATCTGGGGATGCCTGGGTGGCAAAGTGGTTGAGCATCTGCCTTTGGCTCAGGTCATGATCTCGGGGTCCTGGGATCGAGTCCCACATCAGGCTCTCCGCAGGGAGCCTGCTTAAAAAGAAAAAAATAAAGAAAAAAATAAAAAAAATCTGAAGACTACTCTTTAGGGCATTAACAAAAATGCAGATTATTTCCATGTAGAACTCTATGAAAAAGTTTGGAAAAAAAAACAAACCTTGAAGAGAAGTTTTAGCAGAGTAGGGTACTAGAAATTTCTGGCAGGTGAACTGTTTGCTTTATTTTGCCTCACTTACTACTCATCTTGAAGTATCAGCAATCACAAAGGTCTTATAATAATAAGACCTAATAATAATAATAATATAATTGTTTGATGACTACAAAATCTAAAAAAAGAGAAGTAAAATATTTACTTTTAGCACAACGCAGGTACATCCATTCCTGGGACATGTGGTTGTGAGAATTAACTACAAACAGTACACAAATTCATATAGAGCTTGACTCCTTTCATCTCAAACCACGTTTCTTTAATTAAAGTCTCATGCTCTCATTAATGGCATTTACAAATGTCTCCTAATCCTGGCTAAGTGTTTCTGAATACTGGTCTTTGATGCTTAAGTAGTCCAAAACAGTTTACCAGGGCTTACAAATGCTCTAAACTTGGGGGAGGAACCGATCTTAAATGTGAAGTTGTGATTTAATTCATGCATTTCTTAAGTATGGAATTCTAGGTAAGCATTTGTGAAGCAAAGGAAACCTTTACTAATGAACCTTCAGGGACCAGTTAGCACAGTTTGTTAAATTGGAATACTAATTAGGTGTAGGCAATAGTCTAAATCAACCTAAATGCTTGTTAGTTTGACCAATTATAGGTGCCCAATAAGTGTTTGTTTAAATCCAATAATTCTATGTCCAGAGGGAATATTCCTGACATGCATGGCTGAATTGAAAAATATAGGCTATTAGTCATGAATAAATTGTGCATAAACAGGGGCATTTCAACATAGCTACTGGAAGGCCAAGGTCATGGCAGTAATGGTTTACGCACATCCCTTTCCTTTGCTAGGTCCTGTGCAGTGATATTTCCAAATGTACCTACATTATTTCGAAGCTTTTCCATGGCTTGTGTAATATAATGAAAATTGCAAGAGGCTTAGAATGACAAGCCGGGATTATAAGGCAGTCAAGGACCACCCAATGCTTTAATGACAAAGTAGGTCTGGGACCCACTTCATTGACTTGAAAAAAGTCTTCCTTCTATTATGTCCTACTACATCTTTCTGTGATCTAGATTTCTCCCTTTCCTACCCCAAAATCCCACACTGCTTTCCACTCAGTGTATTGTCAAGTACTTATTTCTTTAGGTTCAGACTAATAGCTGTGGTCTACAGCCTTTGATTCAACCATCACAGTGTTTTAACCCCACAAAACCAACCCGGAATTGTTCACACCTCCCAGATGCCAGAAAATGCAAAGGCCAGTGTTATGACAGCATAAACAAAGCTAGCTCCAAACCTCCAATTACACAAGAGTCTGGGGCATGATGGACCAGGTTAAAAGCGACTCCAGTGTGCTTTTTGGGTCATTTAAAAGAAAGGTGGTAAATCATTGTGTTAGGAGAACCTATTTTACTTTGGTGTCAGAAAGAACCACATAAAATGTAGGGCAAATTCCAAACTGTCACTTCAGAGGTTAAGTATTAGATTCAGCTGCATGTGAGTGCTCACTTCGGCAGCACATACACTAAGATTCAGCTGCATGTGACAGCTTATTTGAGCTGCAGCCATGATAACTGCATCCCAGCTAGCTGGAAGAAGGAACTTACAGGGTTTCCTTTTTTCCCGCAAATTTATTGGAATATAATGAATATACAAAAAACTGCTCATAATCAGTGTCTCAATTTGGTGAATTTGGACACATGTAGACACTCATTTTGCCATCACCATAATAAGGGCAATAAATGTATCTATCACTTCCAAAAAGTTCATTGTGTCCCTTTGGGGTTGGTCGTTCTATTTTTAATTTTTTGAGGAGCCTCCATATTCTTCTCTATGGCAACTGTACCATTTTACACCAATAGTGCATAAGGGTTCGCTTTTATCCACATCCTTGCAAACACTTGTTATCTCTTATCCTTTTGGTAATAGCCATGCTAACAGATATGAGGAATATCTCAGTGTGCTTTTGAGTTGCATTTCCCTGTTGATTAGTGATGCTGAGCATCTTTTCATGTGTCTGTTAGCCATTTGTGTTTTCTCTGGGGAAAATGTCTGTTTAGACCCTCTGCCCATTTATTTTAATGGGTTGTTTCCCTTTTTGCAGCTGAGTTCCTTATATTTTTTATATGTTTTGGACACTAACCCCTTACCCAACAGATGGTTTGCAGATATTTTCTCCCATCCCATAGGTTCCCTCTTTATTTTGTTGATTGTTTATACTGCTGTGCAGAGGCCTCCCTTCTTTTAAAGGTAACTGCCCATAGGCTTACATCACTCATACCTTTAGCCCATTGGCTAGAACCTACTGAAGTAGACTTACCAATATGCAAAAAAGAAAAATACCAGGAAACCAAATGTTCTTTTGCAAAGGAAGAAGGCAGAGCAGAGACCAGAGACAAGCACAGTCTCTGTTTCAACCTCTCACTACCTAAGGGACTTTGGGCAAAAAAAAAAACTTCTTCTGATGAATATTCTCATTCTTTAAATTAAGATAATACCTCCTTTGTGTGAATTATTTTACTTCATCTCCCAGCAGTTATCTGTCACTGCTCACCAGGAGCTCCTTCCTGAAACTATCCATGCTTCCTGAGACTTCCATGGCATAACACTGTCTTGATTCCTCTCCAATCTCTCTGGCTATTCTCAACTGTAGCTGCTCTTATTGCCTTCTCTCCCTCTGTCCCTTACTGTTCCTATTGGCAACTTTGTGCCTCACTTCCCCCTTAAGCCATTCTCACTGTTCCACATGGTGAAAGAAAGTATAACACACATTTATTAAATACTTACTATATTCCAGGAACTGTAAGCACTTTATACATAGAAGCTAGCTTAATCTTATCAACCCCAAAGGTAGATGTCGCAGTTACTCCCATGTTTTACACGGAGGTTGATGGGATTTGTCTACCCTTGGTTTGGGCTGGATGTGTATTTTATCCAGGTTATCTGTTTTTGAGCTTATTACTACATTCCACCATCAAAAACAAAACAAAACACCACATTCCATGGGTATACTCAGTTGCTTACTGCATAGCTCTGTTTGGCCACCTTGCAAGCATTTCAAAACTCAACATGCCCCAGAGTAAACTCATAGTTCTTTCAACAATCATTTAGTGAGCACTTACTGTGCACCAGGTACTGCTCTAAGTGCTGAATCTACCAGTGCAACCTAAAGAGACAATCTCTGACTTCATGAAATCTACTATCCAGCTGGAGAGACAAAGAGTAAAACAAGTAGCATCATTGTGACCAGCCTTGTGAAGAAAAATGAAGGAAAGTAAGTAGATGGAGAGAGATGGAGAGGGCCATGTGGTAGGTAGATTAATTGCCCTACTAAGATGTTGACTTCACCCACTAAACCCTGGAAGCTCTAAGTACATTTCACTATATGGGAAAAGGGATTTTGCAGATGTGATTAAGGTTAAAGACTTTTAGATGGGGATATTATCTAGGATTATGTAGATGGACCCAATAAAATCACATGGGCCCTTAAAAGTTAAAGAGGAAGGCAGGATGGTGAAATCAGAGCGATGTGACAATGACAATGGAAGAAGAGTCAGGAGAGATTCAAAGTATGAAAGGGACTCAAACTTGCTTTGAACTTGGAGAAAGGGGCCACAAGGTAAGGAATGTAGAAGCCTATAGAGGCTAGAAATGGCCCTCCATTTACAATAAGCAGAAAACAAGGACATCAGTCCTACATCCACAAAGAACTAAATTCTGACAACAACTTGAATGAATAGAAAACAGGTTCTTCCCCCAGAGTCTCCCGAAAGTAGTACATCCTTGCCAATACCTTGATGCTGGCCTGGCAAGACCTGTGCCAGCTGACCTACAGAACAAGTTAATAAATTTGTGTTGGTTTAAGGTACTAAATTCTGGTAATTTGTTATGAGAGCAACAGAAAACAAATGCAGGCTATTTTGAGTGATTGGGGAAAACCACTCTAAACAGAGTCCTGCACAGATACCTAGAGGAAGAGCTTACTGGACCAAAACGAATGACTCTAAAGTGAGAGGAACTTGGGATGTCTGAGAAACAGCAAAGAGCTGATGTGTCTGGAGTGCAGGGAGAGCAGTGGGAGCTGAGACAGCAGGAGAGGCCAGGGGCCAGCACATGTGAAACTCTGTGGGTCATGAGCTTTGGATTGTATCCTAAGAACGATGGGAAGGCCCTTTGGCAGAGGAGAGACACAAGCTAATACTCTTAAAAGGCTCCCTGTGGGTGTTGTAATGAGACTGGACTGCATAGGGCAAGAGGAGAAGCAAGGAAGTTCACTTAGGAAGCATTTTTTTCACTGCATTTTTACAACAATCTAAATAAGAGAAGAAAACAGCTTGGACTCGGATGGAAGAGGCCAAGTCACGAGAAGCGGTCTCATAGAGGATATATTTAAAAGTTAGAGTCTGCTGTATTTTCTGGTGGCTAGGAAGTAGGGTGGGAAGAGAAGTCAGATGAGCAACTAAGCACACGGTGGTGCCAGTTACTGAGATGGGAAAAGAAAGTTAGGGTATCATGAGTTTGCTTTTGGACATGTTAAGTGTTAGATGCTAACTAGCTATTCAAGTGAAGATGTCAGATAACTAATAGGTACCTGAGTCTGAAGTCCAGGAGCAATTTTGGCTAGAGGCATGTGGTGTACAGAACAGTGCCCTCCACCCTGAAGATGTTGCTGTCCTGATCCCCAGAATCTATGAGTACATTTTGTTACCTGCTAAGGGGGCAATAAAGTAGGAAAACAGCTTATTTTAAAATAAAAAAGATTTCCTGGATTATGTGAGTGGGTCCAGTGTAATCAAAAGGGTTCTTAAAGGGCAACTGGGTGGCTCAGTCCATTAAGCATCTGATCCTTCAGCTGAGCTTTCAGCTCAGGTCATGATCTCAGGGTCCTGGGATCCAGCCCTGTGTCGGGGCTCTCTGCTCAGCGGAGTCTGCTACTCCCTCTCTCTTGCCCACTCCTCCCTCTGCTCATATGCACGCTCGCTTTCACTCTCTCTCAAATAAATGAATAGAATCTTTTTTTTTTTTAAAGGAGGGGGCTTCTTAGTTGGGGATGAGAGAGGCAGAGGACTCAGAACCAGAGAGAAAGCATCATGAGATAGATTTGACTAGACATTGTTGGCTTTGAAAAAGGCAGAAGGGACCACAAGTCAAGGAATGCTGGCAGCCTCTAGAACCTGGAAAAGACAAGGAAACAGATTCCTCCTGAGAGCCTCCAGAAAGGACAGCGCAGAAAACGCCTTGATTTTAGCCCAGTGAGATTCATTTTCGACTTCCGATCTTACAGAACTGTAAAATAATAAACTTTGATATTTGAAGTCACTAAGTTCCTGGTAGGCAATTTGTTAGAGCCACAATGGGAAGGAAACTAATACAAGTCATAATTTCACTGAAACATGTTTTTCTTCAGTGTACCCTATTGGTAAATGGCATAAACATCACCCATCTGTTCAAGCAGAAACATGTGTCATCTTTAATTCCTTCCTCTCCTTCATGCTCCCATCAAGTTCTTTAGATTCTACCTATATTTACTCAGTTACCCACTGCACTATTTCTCTACTACAGATCATCTTCATCATTGCCCTCTTTCTTTGGGAGGGAAGAAGGAGACAGTACATACCCACCATTCTCCATTTTGCAAGCCAGAATGAACCTTCCAGATTAAATATTTCTGGTAATTATTCCTCTTTCCTGAAACTCTTCAAAGGGTTGCTGTTTCACTCAGAAGACAGCCCCAACTGACCGACATGTCTTAGAAGGTCCTCCAAGGTTCACCTCTGACCTCAGCCTCACTTCCTGACACTCATCCTCACACTAAACTTCAGACCCCAGAAAGCATTTGGAGGCCTTCTCACTTCCCACTGGCCTTCCTTGTCCCTTGACCCCCTCATAGAAAAGCCTCCAATGGTCAACATCCCCACCCAGCCACCATCAGGGCCCAACTTACTCCCTTCAGATTGTTCCTGATCTCCTAAATTGTTAGCACCTTGGTATGAGGACCTCAAACATTTGTTTCAAAATACCCATCACAATAGTTGGCTTTGCCTTACCTGTCCACTACTGTTATCTCTATTCCTAGCACCCAGCCTATAGGAGGTAAGTATTTGTCAAATAATGATTGCTCACTAAGAATGTATAAATCACTACTTTTAAAATCTCTACAAAGGCTCCTGTACAATCTTTAGTCACCATTTCCTTTATAAAGCTCTTACTAATGGAGTGTTCAGGTACTTTTTAAAATGCAATACTTTTGGGCCTATCACTATTTTTCACATTCTTCATTTGCCCCCAACCCCTACTTTACTTTAGATACGGGCCGTAGGAGGTAGGTGGTAGAATGACTTTATGTTTTCTTATATTTATGTCACCCAACATGTAGCTATTGAGCATCTTTTATACGACAATCACTAAGTGCTGAGAATATAATTAGTCTGTTTTTTTTGTGTTTTTATTTTATTTTTGCATAGTCTGTTTTTATGGAGTTTGCGTTTTATTATAAGGTGAGGGGAAATCCAAAGGTAAACACATCGAAAATTATACAGAACATGGACAGTAATAAGTGTCAAAGTCAGAAAAGTAGGTAGGGCGGTGGGGGAAGGGGGGGAGGGGAGTGTAGTGTTATTTTTATATAGGGTGATCAGGAAAGCTTTTCGAATAAACCAACATTTGAGCAGGGACCAAGAGCAAAGGAAGAGTCCGTATCGGGTTACAGTGAAGCCTGCAGGGTCAGGAATTCCGTTTTCCAAACTCAAACCCCAGCTTTACCAGTTGCAAGGTGCATGCGACTAAACAAGTCAAACTAGTCCCTCTGAGTCTGCTTCCTGGCTGCAAAAGGATAGCAATGCTGCAAGCCTCGTCGCGACTACACGCTCCGCAAGCAAAGTAACACAGAATGACCGCTCTGGGAGGAACTCCAGGGACAGGGCGAGACCCTAGGAGAGAACCCGGGAAAAGACCCCAAGGGCCTCACAGCACGAGCTCCGCCCCCTGGCTGGGGTGCAGCCGCTGATTGGTTACTCGACTCCTCCGTCCCGCCCCACCCAAGCGTCCGGCCCAATCGCAGCCGGCTTGGCGCCGAGGTAAGGTTCCCAGGGCCCACCAAGGGGGGGCGGTCCCCGTTGACGCTACGATGACGTGTTACGTCACGGTGGGCGGAAGTCCCGGGCGCTGTTTTGAAATCGGGCCGCCGGAGTCTTGTCGGCCTCTTCCGCGGCAGAGGCGGCAGCACCGGCGGCGGGCGGCGCCCCTGACCCCGGCCGCGGGCCCCGCCGGCCTGAGGCCGCAGCCTCGCCATGTCCACCCCTCCGCTGGCGGCGTCGGGGATGGCGCCGGGGCCGTTCGGCGGGCCCCAGGCCCAGCAGGCCGCCCGGGAGGTCAACACCGCGTCCCTGTGCCGAATCGGGCAGGAGACGGTGCAGGACATCGTGTACCGCACCATGGAGATCTTCCAGCTCCTACGGAACATGCAGGTGGGAAGAGGCGGGGCGCTCCCGCGCCAAAGGGGGCCGATTCCGTGGTTCCCTGGGGGTGCGGCCTGGGCGTCGGCGGGCTGCCCTGGGCCACCTCCAGTACAGGGCCGCCCCGTTGACCTTCCAAGTGCTCCCCAGGGACGTGCCCCCGCCGCCCCGGGACTCTGTGATGTACGTCCAGGTGACGCTCCCCAGAGGACTTCAGAAGGGCCGCGGCCTCGTTTTCTTTCTTTCTTTTTTTAAATTTTTTAATTTAATTTTATTTTTTATTTATTTTAATTTATTTTAGTTTTTTTTAGTTCAATTTGCCAACATCTAGCATAGCACCCAGCGCTCATCGCGCCGAGTGCCCCCCTCAGTGCCCGTCACCCAGTCACCCCCACCCCCCGCCCTCCTCCCCTTCCACCACCCCTTGTTCATTTCCCAGAGGTCTCTCATGTTCTGTCTCCCTCACTGATATTTTCACTCATTTTCTCTCCTTTCCCTTTATTCCCTTTCACTTTTTTTTTAATTGGTGTTCAATTTGCCAACATACAGAATAACACCCAGTGCTCATCCCGTCAAGTGCCCCCCTCAGGGCCCATCACCCAGTCACCCCCACCCCCCCGCCCTCCTTCCCTTCCACTACCCCCAGTTCATTTCCCAGAGTTAGGAGTCTCTCATGTTCTGTCTCCTTCACTGATATTTTCACTCATTTTTTCTCCTTTCCCTTTTATTCCCTTTCACTATTTTTTATATTCCCCAAATGAATGAGACCATGTAATGTTTGTCCTTCACCGATTGACTTCACTCAGCACAATACCCTCCAGGTCCCTCCACGTGGAAGCTGTGGTCTACTATACAATGGAATATTACTCAGCCATTAGAAACGCAGCCTCGTTTTTCTACCTTCAACCGGATTCTTTGGTTCTCTGGGCAAACTCTTGTCCCTTTCAGGGCAAAGAGGTGGCCTCTCACTATGTTGACCTCCTTAGACTGCCTTAACTTTCCACCTCTTTTTCAAGCAGAAAGACTTCCAGAGGGTTCGAGGAGCTGAAGACTTCAGATTCTGCTAACCAGTTTTGTTAGACATTTTTATTTTTGGTATGACTGCCACACATACATTAAAATGACATTTATATATAAAGTCTTGGCACACGTATATATTGCTTAGGAAACCATCATCCGGGCAGCCCAGGTGGCTCAGCGGTTTAGCACCATCTTCAGCTCAGGGCGTGATCCTGGGGACCCCGGTTGGAGTCCCGGACCAGGCTCCCTGCATGAAGCCTGCTTCTCCCTCTGCCTGTGTCTCTGCCTCTCTGTGTGTGTGTCTCTCATAAATAAATAAATACATAAATACATAAATAAAAATAAATCTTTAAAAAAAAAAAAGAAACCATCATCCACCACCCCAAAAAAGTTTCCTCAGGTCCCTTTGAAATCTTTGCTCTTCCATCCTCAGGCAACTTCTGATTTGCTTTCTGGCACCATAACTAGTTTGCATTTTCTAGAGTTTCATATAAATAGAATCCTACACTATGTAGTTCTTGTGTTTTGTTTTTTGGTTTTTTTTTTTTTTGTCTGGCTCCTTTTGGTTCAGCATGTATCATGTAGTTCATATCAATAGTTCATTCCTTTTGATTGCTGAATAGTGCTCCATTGTGTGAATAAATTAGAATTTGTTCATCTGTTGATGGGTATTTGGGCTGTTTCCCCTTTGGAGACGTTATAAGTAATGCTATGCATATTTACCTTGCAAATGTTTGTGTGAACACGTTTCATTTCTCTTGAGTGGATAGATGCTTAGGAGTGGAACTGTCGGGTCATATGGCAAATAACTAGGGTTTGAGAAGCTTTCCCAAAGTGGCTGCGCCATTCTCCATTCCCATCAGCAGTGTTCAAGGGCCCCAGGTACTCCTCCTCTTGACAGCGCTTGTTGGTATGTGTCCTTTTGCTTTGCAGATTCTTCCTCCCAGTCTGTAGCTTTTCATTCTCTTCACATGGCCTTTGGAAGAACAGATATTTTAAACTTTGATGGAATCGAACTTACCTATTTGTTCTCTTACAGATTTTGCTTTTGGTGTTGTACCTAAAAAGTCTTTGCCTAACCCAAGGGACAAATGTTTTCTCCTGTCTTTTTTTTTTTTTTCCTGGAAGTTTTATAGTTTTAGGATTAGGTCTGTGATGCACATGGAGTATATTTTCTTGTATCATAAATGTGGATTCAAGTGCATTTTTTTTTTTTTGGCATTTGGATATCCAGTTGTTCCAGTACCATTTTGCTTATCTTACTGCTTAATTTTAATGCTTGCTTATCTTACTACTCTGTGATGTGGGTATTGTTCTTGTTTTATGAGGGTTCTGCTAAAGAGGTGAAGTGACTTGTCCAAAGCTAGTCAGTGATAGGGTAAATCTGAAACCTGGTCTTCACACTGTTAGAACTCTGATTTCAGTGGGTGCACTATAACAGTAATTCAGGTACATGGAAATCTCTTCACCATATCAATGTGCCAGTGTGAAACACAATACAGAGGGAATCAGAGAAGACATGAAATTGTTGGCAGTTTTAAAAATTAATATCTAAAAATGATTAAAGTAGGATTAAATGGTTTTTTAGAATTTAGTAAATATTTATTTTTACCCTGCTATACACTAGGTACTGAATTAGGACTAACAGATCTTACAGCTAACATTTATCAAGTACTTTCTTGGTCAGGCACACCGTTGTAAAAACAGTTCTAAGACATATTTTTATCCTTATTTTACAGTTAAGGAAATAGGCTTAAAGAGAAGAATTTACCAAACATCACACATACCTAGTAGTTCTTCCTACTAATCTCTTTATAATACTAACATGCTGTCAACACTTTGTATAGAATTAACAGAGATATAATACACACTCAAGACCTACACTAAAAGAACCAAAGTCTTTCAAAAAAGTATAATCAGTAACTAGATGACATTTGGACATATATTCAAAACCAATTTGTGAGGGACTATGATAGTTATTTCGTTGGGCCTCTTTTTCTTTTCTTTCTTTTTTTTTTTTTTTTGTTTGAGGGGTTTTTTTAATGTGTTTCTTTTTTCTTTTTTTTTTTTTGTATATTTTTTTATTGGAGTTCGAATTGCCAACATATAGCATTAACACCCAGTGCTCATCCCATCAAGTGCCCCCCTCAGTGCCAGTCATCCAGTCAGGCACAAACCAGGACCATACGTAATCTAGTTAGTTCTTAATACCTTTTTTGAAGTATTAAAATTTTTTAAATTGTTTTCTATATTATTAATCCAGAAGGATGAAGTGCCATAAATACAAACTGCTGAGATTATTTCTAAGTGTTTTAGAGAAGTGGTTCCTTATTTATAAGGTCTCCATTATTCTCTTGAGAATTTGATGAAAAGTATAGATTCTCTTCTGAGAAAAATGTACATGTATATGCTCTGAGTAAAGCTTAAGGGTGAAAAAAATATGCGGGGGAATTTTATTCAAGGATTGCTAGGTCCCAGGTTAAGATTCCCTGCATAAGAAAATAACTGCTTTGGTTTTGTTATCCTTTAAGGTTTTTTGTTGTTGTTGTTGTTGTTGTTGTTGTTATCCTTTAAATCTTAAAAAAATTAATATTTAATATATTCAGAATTCAGAAATTAAAAGAGGACATGACAGTGAGCGATATCCCTCCCATCCTTGTCTGCTGGCTATCTAACAACCCCTTTCCACAGGCAGTGAATGTTAATGCTTTTTATTACTATTCTTGTGTATAACTCCGGATATTCTATGCATATTTAAGGCAATGTGCATGTTTGTTCTTTCATTTCCCCCCTTTTTTCACAAATAACAGTATATTATACACAACACTTTGCACCTTCCTATTTTCACTCGGTATATTTTGGAGTTTATTTATATCTGTACAGAATATATTTCCTTTTCCTTTTAAGGTGTATATACAGGAATACACTGCATGGAAATACTATGATTTATTCAAACAGTTCTCTCGGCATTTGGGTTGCTTTTAATCTCACTATTATACTGCAATGAATAACCACCTACATAAATGTGCAAGTATACCTGTAGGATAAATTCTTAGAAGTGGTTCTGTGCTTCTGTAATTAGATGAATTTTGATGAATTGCCCTCCACGGAGCATTGTGCTACCTTATGCTACCATGTCCTAACCAAGACCAACAACTGGGCTCTGACAGCAAGGTTCTATTTCTGAACCTTTGATCACATGATAAAAGAAAATCTACTCTAGGTTTCTCCTAGTTTGAATGAGTTTGAGCGTCTCTTCGTATATTCATGAATCATTTATATTTCCTTTTCTACTAGCTGCTTGTTCATATTATTTGCCCTTTGGGGGGCGTCTTCTTTAACCTCTCCCTCAGTGTATCGATTTAGCTATGACATATTAGAAAAACTTGATCTGTGTGATAGAACTTGCGAGTATTTCTTTTCCCTGGTCTGTTGTCTGCGCTTGGGCCCTGCTTACGGAAGTTCTGGCATACGTATGTACTTTTTAAAGCAGTTGAATTTATCAGTCTCTTAGGATTTCACATTGTGTGTCAAGTTAGGAAGAACTTTCCCACTTCAAAATCAGGAAGATCTCTGGGTTTTGTTTCAATTTTACATAGAAAACTTTGACCCATATGGAATTTATCCTTCTATAAAGTGTGAGGTATGGCCCAGCCCTACATTTTCCAAAAAGGGCGAATAATTCTTTTTCATTCCTCCATGCTACTTTATACAAACAAGTCTGTTTCTGGATGCTCTATTCCATTTGGCTGCCTTTTACATAGTAATCTCAAACTTTCTTAGATTTATTGTGACTCCATAGTGTGTTTACACTTATTTCTAAAATTGCCCGGGATGTCCTTATTTATTTTTCCACCCATATTTTAGAATCAGCTTGATTAGTTCTGAGAAAAACCTGTTAGCCTTTTATTAGGTTGATTTAACGTAGAGAGACTTTACATCAGAGTGATGTTGAGTCTTACTAAGAACGCAAATATATTCTTGTGTGTGTGCCTGTGAGGGGTTTTAAGTTTTCTTTCTTTTTTTTTTTTTTTAAATAACCATTATGGTTTTTTTTTTTTTTTTAATTTATTTTATTTATGATAGTCACAGAGAGAGAGAGGCAGAGACACAGGCAGAGGGAGAAGCAGGCTCCATGCACCGGGAGCCCGACGTGGGATTCGATCCCGGGTCTCCAGGATCGCGCCCTGGGCCAAAGGCAGGCGCCAAACCGCTGCGCCACCCAGGGATCCCAAGGGTTTTAAGTTTTCATCTATATCTTGAAATTTTTAAATTTACCGGATATTTTACCTTTATTGCTGCTATTATAAATGGAGTCTTTTTCCTTTCTCATTTTCGTTTTCATATATGAAAGTAAAGCTGTTTTCTCTATATTATTTTGTTCCCACTCTTTCTTTACTTTCGTTGATTGTAGCACTGTATCATATTTATATCATATCAATAAATACTGATGATTATGTTACTTCCTTTTTTAGTGTTTCAAAACTTTTTCTTTTTTTCTAATTGGCTTGGCCAGAGCCTCCAGAACAGTGTTCACTAGTAGTATTAGTGCTCTTAGTAGACTGCCTATTCTGTTCCTGACTTCAGTGATGAGGTTTTTAATGTTCCCACACTAATCTTGGTGCTGACCTTTTAACCGAGATAAAGGTATTTAATAGTGCTAGGAAATTTTTACTCTGTGTTTTATATTTGTTTTAAGAACGGATGTTGAATTTAGTTGAACACCTTTCTGGTGTCAAAGGGTATGATCATATATTTATAGATCTTCGTTAGTAGATAGTAGAGTAGTTCTCACTCTTCATTCAAGAGTGAGATAGTTACTGATGAACTTTTCAGCTAAACATGTATACTGTGGATTTATACCAAGAGATCTTAGGCGCTATTACAGCTTATATTCTGTGGTAGAGGAACCTTGTCTCTCTCATGTTCACTACTTCCTGTAGCTTCTAGAACACTGCCTGACACATGAAAAGCATGCAGGAATTTTTAGAAGGAATTAAATCTTCCCTTCTTTGAGAATCTGATGCTATCTATGAAAATACCCAAACTTGGTTGAGTGGGTGAACTTGAAGAGGGTGATTCTTTGCATTTCAAAGGATTTTGTTTTTCTTTATGAAAGGATTTACTTATTTTACATAACACACTTCTTAGTGAATCTTAAGTACAGACTTATGGATAAAATCACTGAAGTAAAATAATTCAGACTGTACTTTAAAACCTTCTTCCATGGATGTGCACTATACAAAATACAGGATATAAATGTGAATAACTTACAGTCTTCACAAAGTAGAAGATATGGGCCAAGTATTAAACCTAATAAATAAAGATACGGGTAAAGGTACAATTCTTCTTTATGCAAGATGTAATCATTATACCACTTATTATCACCCAAACAGGAAAGCAGGGATCCTTTAAAACTTTTCTCTGATTGTGAAAGTTCATGAGAAATCCTACATTGTATTTAGTTGAACGCCTTTTGGTGGATGAACTTGTCATGCATTTTTTTAAAAGTTTTGACTGGGACGCCTGGGTGGCTCAGTGGTTCAGCATCTGCCTTTGCCTCAGGGCGTGATCCCTGAGTCCTGGGATCAAGTCCTACATCAGGCTTCCTGCATGGAGCCTGCTTCTGCCTATGTCTCTGTCTCTGTCTCTGTCTCTCTCTCTCTCATTTTCTCTCTCCTGTCTCTCATGAATAAATAAATAAATCTTTAAAAAAAAATAAAAGTTTTAACTGATTCAGCCTTTGATATTTTATAATGTTTCTTGGAGATACTGTCCTCAGAGTGTTTTAATGCTTGAGAATTTCTGAACTGATTTCACATAACTTCAGAAGATCCATCTCCTTAACTTCCAAACTTGACACTGCAGGAAATTTGAAAATGATAGAAAAGAAAAAAATAAGTTATTCAAGCAGATCTGCCTGTTGCATCTTTTATCAACTGTGTGTAGGTTTTTCCAGTCTTTTTTTTATGTTTACTGTTTTATCTACTTGTAATGATAGTGTTCTGTTTTCTTTTTTTCCCAAATTCTGTACCATGCACTTTTTTCTTTCTTTCTTTTTTTTTTTTTTTTTTTGCATTTCTACCTCATATGTTTAAAAAAAAAAGAGTAAACAGGTTTAGAAAGGCTGATCTTCTAGCTATTGGGTAGTAGTTAGTGTCTTGGTCTTAAGGCACTTTAATCCCCAAGATAGTATATAAGTGAATGCTAGTAATCAAACCATCTTGTGTACTAGAAAATATGGTCTAAATGTTAATTCTAATGGTATAATGTAACAGATCCAATTGTGGGAATAAAATGCTGTACAGAATACTTTGATGTACAGAGATGTACAGAGAAAGGAAGATTCTGTTCATGAGGTTCAGCAGTGCAACAAAAGGTGCATTTAGTTACAAGTTCTAAATAATAGTCAATCGCCATGTGTCTGTAATTTTATCCTTTTGGCACATACTTTTGGCATCTTTTGATAAAACTCCTGAATTAAAAAATATGTAAGCATCCAAGACTGAGCTATGATTATAAGCAGTTATTATAATAATTTATTAATGATGCTCAAGTAAGATCTGCATCTCTCTCTCCTACTGTTGATTTCCTTTTTGTGGTAAAACTTTTGGTGACAGCTTTCTGTTTTAGTGCATGTCTTGAGCATCTTAATTACCTTATAGTTAAGGTATTTTGAGATTATTTTGCTATAGCAGCAGTATACTGTTTCTTTATTCTGCTGAAAAGCCCTGATCATCACTTTGGACTTTTCTATTGCCGCTTCTTTTTCTTTAAATTGTATTTTATTTTTAACTTTCCATACTTGAGTTCAGCAGCTTGCTGCCCTTATGTAATAATAATATTAAAATTGTGGCATTATTTTTAAAGTTATAATACACAGTTTGTGGGGAAAGTATCTCAGCTGATCAGAGTTTTTTTCTAGGGCTGGTTTACAGCACTGAAACAGGACACCAAGAAGCTAACAAATAAACAAGAATTATTCTTAAATTCTTAAAATTACCCTTGATTAATTGTGAAAAACAGTTTGCTTTTACACAGTGCTTTAAAAATATTTCTCTTTTGCTAGCTTTACTTACAGAAAATCTCAATTGCCGTTACTTCATATCTGTCTTATTCTTGTTTTGCCTGAAAAGCTGCCAAATGGTGTCACTTACCATACTGGAACATATCAAGACCGGCTAGCAAAGCTACAAGATCATCTTCGCCAACTTTCTATTCTCTTCAGGAAGCTGAGATTGGTCTATGACAAATGCAATGAAAACTGCGGAGGAATGGATCCCATTCCAGTGGAGGCAAGTTATAGTGGTAGAGGGAAGATGAATGTAAGATGCCAGACCTTTGTAATTTTTCTCCCTTTTCTCTTTGTCTTCTCACAATATTTTCAGATTTTTTTTTTTTTTTTAAAGATTTTATTTATTTATTCATGATAGTCACACACACAGAGAGAGAGAGAAAGAGGCAGAGACACAGGCAGAGGGAGAAGCAGGCTCCATGCACCGGGAGCCCGACGTGGGATTCGATCCCGGGTCTCCAGGATCACGCCCTGAGCCAAAGGCAGGCGCCAAACCGCTGCGCCACCCAGGGATCCCCTATTTTCAGATTTTGAACTACATTGGTCTTACTATTGATTAGAGAAGGTGAAAATATGCTATTTATGCATAGAATTAGTACTGTCTTTTCATGTTAATAACTTGTAGATTTGAACATCCAAGCCTCTACTGAATTTTTGTTGGGAGGAAAGAGTTGTCTTGTGGCAAGTTTATTATTGCTGCCAGGGTCAATTTAATTAAATTAGTGCATGATTTTCTTTTTTCTTTTCTTTTTTTTTTTTTTTTTTTTTTTGATTTTCTTTTTAGAAAGAGTTTTCATAGTATTGTAAAAATACTCTTAAAATGGCTTTCAAATAAGTTCTTTACAGAGGAAATATTGTTTTCATCATTATTAATTTAGATTAGCGAATCAATTTTGTTTGAAAATCTATTTCTTAAACTTAATATTGGGTAACATGTATTTTAGTTTGCTAGGTATATGATATTGTTATAAGTGGCCCTTGTTGACAAGTTCTGTCTCTGCCAACAAAAGTAGCTGGGAAGGTCTGGATGCTCTCTTACTACATGTGGAGAACAATTTCATGTGACAAGTCCTTTCTTTCTGAGTGATCAGCGTGTAAGGGATGAACAGACACTACAAAACGGCCTGAAAGGAGTGATCAGAGATATAGGAGAAAGATCAGCAATGTGGTCAACATTGTCAGATGCTGGAGAGAAAGTCAAGGAAAATAAGGGAGGAAAATTGTCCAGTAGATTTTGCTCAAGGAAAATTGTTGGTACATATGAGCAGAGCTTTGTTGAGATGTTTGTTAGCCACAAAAAGTCACATTGCAATGGGTTGAAGATTAAACAGGAAATAAGGAACTGAAGCCAACAAGTAGATAACAATCTTTCAAAAAGCTTAGATAAAAAGAGGAAAACAGTAGATGGAAGGAGGGTTGGTGTCAAGGGTTTTGGGAAAAGGAGAGAAACAAAAGGAAAAAGAACCTTTAAATGAAAGAGACCAGACATGTTTAGATTATAATGGAAGAAAACAGTAGGGAGAGGTTGGGGATAGGGAGATAAATAATGAAGACAGGAGGATGAAGAAATCAAAACACAGGAAGGGAAATCAATCATCTTTAGGAAGGAGGACAGCTCTGCATTAGGAGAGGAAAGGAAGAAAGAATGGTTGTGATGTGGATAAGTTTATATTTTTCCCAAGAATTTGAAGAAGTTTGGCCAGATGACTGACTCCTGGTTGTATCATTTGTTTACCTCTAGCCTATTCCTGCATTGTTGATATAAGCTGGTAGAGACCAAATGATTCCTGAAATCTCTTGTCATGTTTATGAGGAGCTTCAAATAAACCCTATCACAAACCATATGTATTTCATTATAATTATGCTAGATGTTTCATTACTATATAAATTTTTTTCTCTTATGAGAAACTTTTTCCCAACTAAAAGAAGACCTCTAGAAATTTGCATAAACATTGAGGTTCTAGATAATAAAGTAAATGACATTCATATAATGCACATCCATGAAGTTCTTTTCTTTCTAGTATAAATGAAAGAAAGCCTGTTCTATCTCAAATGGACTGTAATTGTTTTTAGGGGCAGGAATCATATCTTACTTATCATTTTTGCAGTATCTCACCCAGTGTCTGAAAATTAAATATTTGCTGTTTGAATAGGTAGTCTATTATTTAACTGTATGCAACAGTTAATTTTATAAGAGCTAGTTTGTAAAAGAAACCTGAACATGTAATGTCTAGGAGGCACTGAAATGATAAACTTCTAATGCTGTTATTTTCGGCCTTCACGTGAAATACAGTTTTATATACCTCAAGGTGAAAAGCATAAAAATTAACCTTAATCAGAAAGATTTTGCATACAGTGTAATTGAAAATTTTGCATCATGTTTTTGACTTTTAACTCTTATCTGCCACTCCCAGCAACTAATTCCATATGTAGAAGAAGATGGCTCAAAGAATGACGATCGGGCTGGCCCACCTCGTTTTGCTAGTGAAGAGAGGCGAGAAATTGCTGAAGTGAATAAAGTGAGTTATTAATCTGTGTACTTTGTATTTCAGAATTATGGGTAAGAATTACAAGGCAATCTATGTAATTCAAAGACATAGTTTGAATTATAGAATTACATAGTTGTTTCTGTGGCATATTTAACCTAGAGTATAACCAAGAACTAAAAAGGTAAGCAGAAATGCACCCAAATTGTCAAGAGAAAGATCGCAGAAATCATGCCATAAAGCTCTTAGAAAAGCTTCATAGGCACTGAGTCACAACTCATTTACTTTTTTCTTTTCTAGGCAGAATTCTAGCTTTCTAGCTTACAGCATATATTTGGAGCAGCAAATGATAAAAATTTACAAACAGAAAATGTGAATATCTCAACAGTGGAATAAGAAATTGAGAGTTATCAAAGCAATAAGCCAACCTCACCTTCCATCCTGCAAAAGTTCCTAACTTGAATGCATTTATTACTGAATATTTTTTGAAGTTTAGAAGACAATGTTCAGATAGTTCTCATAAAACAAAGAGAAATAGGAAAAGTTATCAGTTCATTCTGTGGTAGAAACATGGCCTGTGATTACCAAAACTTAACAGCACAATAAGTAAATACCAGTCTCACTAATTCACTTCCAAACACAAACACACACACACCTGCCACTGCCAGCTCTGATCCTGAAATTCTTAACTCTAGTCAGTAGAATTCATCAAGATATTAACAATCCATCACAGTCAGAAAGGGTTTTTGGAGGTAGATGAGGATAATTTAGTTTACATATATAATACATAGTATCAGTGCATTAAATTGGAAAAATTTTTTTCTCAGATTTAAAAGACATTTGATAGAATTCAAATGTTACTGATTCAAAGAACACTTAAAACTATTAGTCTTAAAAAAAATTTATTTCAGATAAATAGCCAACATTTTCATATGGGTGAAATACAGAACTAGTTCTGTTAAAAACGGGCCGAAAATAAGATGCTGTATACCAATACCACTATGTTTATTATTATTTTAGAAGTTCTAGCCAGAACAAAAAGACAGGAAATAGAAACAAACTTTGGGAAATGGGTTATAATATTATACACATGTTTGTTAAGTTTGTACATAATATTATAACTCAGACTTGTTAAGTTCAAAGAAACTCAGTTGATTGACAACTAGAGTCAATAAGAGTTTGATAAAAGGGCTTAATATGAATGATACCATTTTCTTGTAGTGTTATAAACCGATTATAAGATCCTATTCAGGGATCCCTGGGTGGCTCTGGGGTTTAGCGCCTGCCTTCGGCCCAGGGTGTGATCCTGGAGTCCTGGGATCAAGTCACACGTTGGGCTCCTGCTTCTCCCTTGCCTGTGTCTCTGCCTCTCTCTCTCTTTCTGTCTCTCATGAATAAATAAATAAAATCTAAAAAAAAAAAAAAAAAAAATCCTATTCATAATTACAACAACTAATATTAAGTAGTTAGGAATTATCAATGATATATGTGACTAAACTTATTATGATACGTAAAAGAAGTTTTGGATAATTTAAAAAAAAAAAACAAAGTCTTGCGTAGACAGTAAATATTCTAAAAATGATCAGTCTTGAGTATGAATTCTCTTGAAAGTACATAAAATAATAAGATTTTTAGCTCAGTACAATGAAAAAACAAATCCAAATAAAAACCAAATTGGAATGTTTTTTTTGGTGTGAGTATACTAAAACATCAAAAGAAATTCTCATAAAATAGAACTCTTTGCTTCAAAAATTAAAATGTAATATAGAGAATATTATAAAAAACAATAATTGTGAAGTAATGGTACAAGAATAGATAGATTAGTAAGATAATAGCCAGAAAAATACTTGTCCTATTGTATATAAGAATTTATTGTGTTAAAAGAGGGATTGTGTGGAAAATCTGTCTTTAAAAATAGAAACTTTGGGGGGAAATTACCTAGTTTTTTCATTATACCATATGTCAAAATTAATATTAGAGTTGAAAATAAGACCTGAAAAACAAAATATTGAAAAATTTAGGGAAAATATATATCAAAACTCAAGAGAAAGGAAAAAGCTGGATTTTATGAAATTTTCATTTTTTTCATAAAAGGAGAAATACAAATTAAGAATATTTCCAGCAAAATTTGACACTGATGAATGAGTATAAAGAACTTACAGTAAGAAATTTATAGGGAAGGAGAAGGGGATTGGGAACTTTTAATTTACATCTCAAAGAGTAAATGATGGTGTTTGGTAGTCTAGAGAGATGAGACATTCATTAAGAAGTGTTATATGTTTCTGTTGATAATCTATGCATTAATTCACAACAGATGTGCTCTATTATTTTTCTGTGTAATAATTATAAAATACAATGAAACATGTATATAAATAAAACAGCATTATAATGGCAACTTTCAGAGCATATGACATATATAGAGTTTATTCTCTACCAAAGCTTTTAATGATATTTTAGGGGGGGAAGAGCCTGTGTAAATAAAGAAATGTATAATTTTTCTAAATATATGTTTTATTTCACTTTTTATTTCTGAGTTTTTCCTCTTCTTTTCCAATTTGATGGCTTAGGAATAACTTACTCTTGATTTTTTTTAAAGACCTTTCATATAATCAGAATACAATAATACTTTGACAGTATATAATCAAAAAAATCCTCTAGCTATTGATTTAGAATTTTGTGAATTTTAAGGGAAGGGCATAATTGATAGGAAGGATAAGTTATAAAAAATTTCTTTCCCCACTTTAGGATTTAACTTTCTTCCAGTCTCCACATACTTTTCTTCCCCCAGTCTTTTCAATACGGTTATATCATAATTGGGATTCAATAAATATTGTGTTTGTATTATTAAGGCACATAAATATTATTTATTGTTTAGCCACATATTAAACTGGGGTCTCATTTCCTTGAACAATTATTTGTCCTACTGGAGTTAGTAATTCTGTAATTTTAAAAAATTTTTTGGTTCATTGTGTATCTGGGGCAGCATCTCAGCACTGTTTTCCAGCTTTTCCACAGAGTCAAAATTATCAGGCAGTTTATTGGTTCTTTTTTTCTCCCCAGAGTCCTCTATCTCCTCAGTAGGTCTGGATTGAATGCCCTCTAGGCCTGCTGTTCAGCACTGTTCTAGGGCTCCCTTCGCCCCTTCTGTTGGCCTCACTGTTTCCTCAGCCTCATGTCTTCCTCTTTCTTGGTTTATTGCCTTGTTGGTAAGGTACATACATTAGTGGGCTTCTTCAGAAGAAATATAAGGACTTAAGTTTTAGTCTTCCCATGGCTATCTACTTGATAGTTTGGCTGGCTATAAAATTCTATGTTATAAATTAATTTCCCTCAGAAATTTGAAGGTAGTATTCTTCCATAATCTTAAATAGGATTTGGCAAACTCTAAAGGGCCAGATAATAAATATTTTAGGCTTCGTGGGACATATAAGATCTTTGCTGTGATGCAAAAACCATCCTTAGCTCACAGGCCTTATAGAAACAGGTCATGTGCCATAGTTTGCAACCCCTTTCTATTTCACTTTGTTGTCTTTCCAGATTGAGGCTCTAAATTAAGACCTGATGAACTCTGATGCTTAATCATGAGCCATTTATATTTAAGAATGAGTCACTAGAAAGCTAATAATAGGCTTTGTGAGTGGACTTCATCATGTTGAGATTGGGAAGCAAGATTGGGTTTTTTGTGGGGGGGACCCCCAACTATCATTTTCTCAGGATTTTTTTTTTTCTTTAAAGCTGTTTAGTTTCTTCAGAGAACAATCTTCCAGTGCCTACATAAAGATGCTCTTGTCTTTCCTTCTGCCGTTCTGATGGCACTGAATCCACAGCCATTGTGGTTCAGTTTCATAGAAAAACACAGCTCCTAATCCTTAGAGGTGGGGCAGGGCACAGGGAGAGAGTACTTAGTCACCTGTTCATGAGGAGTAGGAGTGTGCATCTGGGACTCTTGCTAGTCCCTGGAGCTCTTTCAGCTGTTCCTCCAGTTTTTAATCCCCAGGCCTCACCTGGTGCTGTTGCCCTGGCACCCGCCTCCAGTCTCCATGGAGGAGCAGCCCTGTTCTCAGTGGTTGGTGTCTCTGAATCCACCTGGGTCGTAGTTTCCTCCCAAGTCGTTTGCCACTCCCCTTCTACTTTTCCTCTAAAACTACCACCTTGCATCTGCTACAGTCTCCTTTCTGATCATTTTTCCCCACATAGGATTATAGCTTTTTCATTCCTCTTGCCATTTTACTAAAGTTTTGCGGAAAAGAAGAGATAAACGCATGAATTTAGTCCACAGCGTTTATCTGCAACAAGTTTATTTCAATACACAGAATAGATACACAGTATTTCTGAAGATTTGTCTATTTATGGAATAAAAGCCCATATTCAGATTTTGTGTTCCCATTATACTTCAGGCATTTAAGAACTATTTCTTTGATTAAGTCATTGAATCTGCTGATTTTGCTGTTTTAAGTGCTTCTAACTTTGGGGTAGAACTTGTTATAGTTAACATTAAACTGAAGGTTGTTACAAAGAAGAAAGAATCTAGATGTTTGAATTGAACAAATTTAAAGTTTAGCCCTATGTTTCTATAGGAATTATTCTTTTAAAGAGAATTTAGGGGGAAAGTATCTTGAGTGGCAGGGAAAATCCTCATTTGATGGCTTCTTAACTACCTCTGACTTCCTAGGAACTATTACTATATTTTGAAACAGAAGTAGGGAATTAGTAAACGAGAGATTTTTAAGAAAAAGGGAGGAGGGGAGGACTAAGATTTGGCTAACTCAAACTGAAATCTAAAAAATAAAGAAGAAAAGAATAGTTAAAAACCAAGCAAAGTGGATTTCTTTAATCTAGAGGTTTTTAACTAACTTCTTAAATAAAACATTGTAATTGTGAATTGAATGTAACACATATTTTGACTCTTAATAAGTTATGTATAATTAGTGCTACTAACGTTACTTATTCTTTTCTTCCAATTTCATCCAACTGTACTTCCCTTCTACAAGATTAAAATATATAATAGAACATTTTTGTAACACTGAGTAAGGTCATGATCAGTGGATATATTTTTCTTTCTGCCTTGATGGCTCACACAGCTGAATGTTTCTATGAAGAATGTTTTGTTAATAGCTACCTACAGATGGTAAAATGGTGCCCTAATCTAATTATATAATCACACAGATGCTACTAAAAAATAAAGTTTAAATCCTTTAACTTTTCAACTACTTATAAATAGCTGTATTCATAAACTTAAATTTTTATATTCCTTTTGTCTATTTTTATCAATTCTCTTCCCTGTTATACAGATTTTTTTTAAGTTATTAGTTATTAGGTGGTGGTAGTAGGAGAGCTTTAAGGTTCACAGCAATCTGAGCTAATAATACACATCAAAGTAATTTGATAAAGAATATTAAAATGAATAATTTTTAATAGCCATATATGTATTTTTTTTCCATACCAACAGGCCATATTTACCTGGGAAACAAAACAAAAAAAAAAAAAAGAATAAGCTGCAAAATGACTGCTAGGAATTTTTTTTTCTTTGTTTGTTTTTTCTGTTCTAAGATTTGGAAAGCTTTTGACTTGGCTTTTTGATTTTTTTAATAGAATATTAAAATATTTGTATATTTGGGTACCTGCTCTGTGCCAGTCATCATTCTAAGTGTGGGAGTTTCTGCCATGAATCAGATGAGTTGTCTACCACTGTGCACATTTCACACAAATGGATAAATGTCTTCTATGAGGACAGAAGACTAATGGAAACAAAGCAGTACCCTCCTTTCATGTACTCATTTGTTTTGATATTTACAAAAAAAAAAAAAAGAAAAGAAAAACTGGAATTTAAATACTTTAATAATCAGACCATATTTTTACACATTGACATTTGCTTTTATATTAAATGATTAAGTTGTTTTATGGGCCTATATGATCAGTAATAAAATTGTATTCTTGGCATTCAATTAAAAATACTCAAAAGCTTATTACAATGTGTATTTTTGGTTTTAAATAAACTACATAAAATAAGTAGTTTTATGCACCGCTCAGTTAACTTTCATTCATTTTTAAAATATATTACATCTTTATATACTTAAAATTGTACAGAACACCACATTGATGGTATGTTTACTATTTAATATGTGGTCTGTCTGACTTCTAACAATGTATATATGCCACCAATACCTACCATAGGCCATGAAATTTGGGAGTACAAAATTTTGTAATCAGTATTTGATGTAAATTCTGGTATGATATGATGGCCTGAGTTTCAATAGTCAGATTTTTGGCTTAATAATTTTCATTTTCTCTTCATGATTCTGGAATCCATAAGCCCTAATATTCAAGTAAAGACCAAACACCTGTTTGAGACTATATGTTTTAAGGACATCAGAATGAATTCTGTTTTGTTAATGGAGAAATTGAAGAACCATGTGAGTATTTTTACAAGGCTGACATAATTGAGTCCATGCACTTAAAATTTAAAGCATTTTTGACCAATGGTCACAGCCCTTATATGAATATTAAATTACATGGCATGACAACATAAACATATTTTTTAAGTGCTCTACTTACACATTCACCTGTTAATGTAACAAATTAGGCACAGCTGATGGATTTTGATAATAGCAGCTGTCAACCTCTGTTAAAATCAATCAGGGGCAAGACTGTATATATTAAATCCTGTATCATGTCATGAAAATTTATTTACAATTTAAGCACTAATAAGCATAACTGTCAGCTTTGCTACTGATAGTGTCATGATGTGTTTTGGCTCTAGGTATCTTACTTGTATGCTAATTTTTTTAATTTGAAAACTTTGTGGCATCTTGAGAACAACTTTCCAAGTGCCTTAAAATATGTTTTTTTGGGCAGCCCCGATGGCCCAGCAGTTTAGCACCACCTTTAGCCTGGGATGTGATCCTGGAGACCCAGGATCGAGTCCCACATCAGGCTCCCTGCATGCAGCCTGCTTCTCTCTCTGCCTGTGTCTCTGCCTCTCTCTGTGTCTGTCATGAATAAATAAATAATTTAAAAATATATTTTTTAAATTATTATTACGTGTACCTATTATATATATAATTAAAATATATTTTTAATTATTATTACCTGAAGTTGAATATTACCTTGAAAATGCCCTACATTTTTTAGTTCTCTTACTTTATTTCTTAAGAATGAGGCTAATTTTTTTAATAAAACAACTATATTAGAATTTGTATTTCCAAATGAGTATTTAAAAGTAGTCTTATTGGTTAAATTATGCATTTATGCCAATGATGCATCCATTATGGAAGCCTTCAGACCTGTTTTGATACTGTATTTTTTTTTAATTTTTTATTTATTTATGATAGTCACACACAGAGAGAGAGGCAGAGACACAGGCAGAGAGAGAAGCAGGCTCCATGCACCGGGAGCCCGATGTGGGATTCGATCCCAGGTCTCCAGGATCGCGCCCTGGGCCAAAGGCAGGCATCAAACCGCTGCGCCACCCAGGGATCCCCTGATACTGACTTTAAAGTGTATTTTTAACTATCCAAGAATATAATATAAGAGCTTATTTTACTAGACTTGGCCTTTGAATAATGGTTTTCAATTGTTTGTAAAATTTAAATCATTGCTCCTTCTTTTCCATGGACAGCTTTTTGACCAATTATTCAGGAGAATCCATCCCACACATTTGCCCAGTTAACCTCTTTCATTTAAGTTGAAATCATATTTTTTTCTTCAAGAATTTTAATGGGTCCCTATTACCCACCACCAAGCCCAAGTTTATCCTCCTTCCACTCTGCTCACCACCAATTTTTCTAAGCCATGTGTTTGCCCACCCTACCCATAAGAGGCAGTGTCTCTATCTTTGGGGGTTACACAGCATCTCCCTTACCAGGTTATAAAATCCAGTCATTTGGGCATTATCTTCCTTCTCCTTGATGCAGAATTTCTTCAAGGCAGGGATTGTTCCTTAT
Organism: Vulpes vulpes; assembly: GCF_048418805.1. Taxonomy (NCBI): domain Eukaryota; kingdom Metazoa; phylum Chordata; class Mammalia; order Carnivora; family Canidae; genus Vulpes; species Vulpes vulpes. Next base: position 20,196,137 of record NC_132792.1, on the reverse strand, counting down.
TCATTTTTCTCCCCTCACAATGCCTAACCCAGAGCCTGGTACATAATATACCCTCGGTAAATATAGAACAGAAAGTGTTACAGTCTCAGAATTCCATTCCAAAGAAAAGTTCTGAAACTTAGAAGTAAGCATATTCAAAGTATGTCAGAAGGTGCTAATTCAAATAAGACTTTTTTTTTTTTTAAAGTTCACCCACATTGTTTCTCTTCTTTTTATTCTTACTCAGTAGCTCTTTTCCATTCTCCCTGAAAAGTTAGGTTTGAGAGCGGACATTGCAGGAGCTATATAGTCTCTCATGGCTAGGGGAGCAAGTGATGGCTCAGCATGATGGGCAGCTGACTCTGAACCATTCTGAAGCTAGTAATTAGTTCACTGAAATAAACCTAACTGGTTTTCAGCCTGTGTCTGCATAACTGTCCTTTTTAGTCTGGATGTATGGAAAGTAGAATTGGCAGGGGCCTTGTAAATTATATGATGCCATCTCATAAGAAAACTGAAGAAGAATTTATCCAAGATGAAATAGCAAGTCAGAGGCAAAGTTAGAATTGGGACTGAGGTTTCCAGCCTCCCAGGATATGGGAGAGCACCTTGACTCTTCTCGCCTCTGTTTGCTACTACCCTTGATTGCTGGCACAAGCATCCACTTCTTGGTCTCTAGGATGCAAAAGACTCTATGGGCTTGGTACCGGCCATCTGGTCACCCATCACCTCATCTAGTTATGAGGGTCCATTTGATTAGATTCTGTACACAGTTGCTTAAATAACTGCCACACACTTAGGACAACAGAGCCCAGAAGATGGGCCATCTGAAAGCTCAACAAGGAGACTGAGTAACTAAATACCAACCGTATCTTCTTCCCAAAAACAATGTTAAAGTGAGCCTCATAATACTGTATACTGTGCAGATGCCCTGTGTACTGTGTGTCCTGATATCTGTGCTGTATTCTCTTCTCAAATACGAATTACATTTAATATTAAATATTAAAATCTATGTAAATTGTTTTTCTGTTTTCCAGTAAGAGTTTCTTGGTCCTCCCTTTAAGCTACTTTCTATTACTTCTATAACTTCGTTAATCTTAGTTGGCTCTTTAATGAAATCAAAACGAAGAGTTTTAGGACTCTTTATAATGAACATATATACTACTTTAGCAGGAGTATATCTTAATATAGTATCTTCAAAATTATCTAATTAAAGATATTATTTTCTAATGTAATGTTTCTAAAAGATTACGGAATAGTAATAGTATTATAATAACTAGTAAATACTTTGACCAGAAATTCTCTATTTTGTTTTACCTAAGCAGATATTTGCCACATAGGATTTGAAGGACAGATGCATAAAGAGAAATTAATAAACCGTGGTCTAGTAGAAACCCAGATACAAAGAGCTGCAGGCCATGGGCATTCAGGGCATCCAGCAGATCTCAGTTGTGAAAAAGATTACATCAGAGACTGCGCCACTTGTCTTCAGTTTTCACAATCAGAAGTGGATCATACTTCATGCTGTGGGCAAACAGTGACTTCTGCCACATTTTTTGAAAGACTACTGCCATCAGGCATTGTATTTTCATTAAACCTTATTTCCTATATTGACAGTTTTTTTCATTCAGTGTCTACGAGGAACATTTGCTGAATGCTTACTTATATGCCAGGCCTAATTTTAAAATGGTTATGTCAATCAAATCTTTTAGTCCTCTTACCAACTCTTACGAGGTAGGCTCAATTATTACCTCCATTGTTCTGATGTGGAAACTGAGGCACAGAGAGGTTAAGTAATTGGGCCTCCTATCTTTAGTTAGTGAAGGAGGGGAGTATAAACCCAGAGAAGCTGACTCAGAGGTTGTGCTCTTGACCATTACATTATACTGCGTCTTGGAAAAACCTCTATCCTAGGCTTTATAACAATTAAATGTTTAGCTTAATTTCTTTGATGGTGGAGAGTGGAGGTGGAAACGGGAGGCAGGGGCTAGAGCCAGGGGCCTCTGCGGACGGAATCAGAATTCACTGCCTTTCAGAGAGTTCCTGTGGCCAGAGAAGGATTGAGACCTTCTGCAGTCAGGAAATAGTTAGCTTAATTTCTGTCTGGATCATTAGAGTTCTGACTTCTGACATTTTAATCTTCTAACTTCATGGTCTGTAATTCATGAAACGTTTCTGATAAATTCTTTTGTTTCTACAGAAACTCAAACAGAAGAATCAACAGCTGAAGCAAATTATGGATCAATTACGAAATCTCATCTGGGATCTAAATGCCATGCTGGCAATGAGAAACTAAGCTGGTATTTAAATTTCCGGCTTTACACATGTTATACCATTTTTTCCCCTTCAAGTATTTTTTCCCTTTGAAAAAGATTATTTATCTGCTTTTATTCTACTCACCAGAAGTAAAGTTCCTATTTTTACATTGCAGTTTTACATCAAAGTGTTCACTGGCAGTTTGTTTTTTTTTAAGCTATTAATTCTACGGAAGATTATTGTAATAAATTTTGATGGGGTTTATGTTTTGATTAATCTTCATGAATTGAATTTTTTAATCAAAAAAAGTTTTGTAAATAAATTTTTCAATTTGATCAATGGTAGTTTTGCTCATTTTATTAACCTCTGAGGAGAGTTAAAGGTTTAAACATTTTTGCGAATGAAAACACCAAGTACAGTCTATCTGTGGTACAAACTAATTAAAATTAACATGTAATCACCATTTCAGCTTAACTTTTTTTAATGTGGAGTCCCAAACAAGTTAAAATGAGAAAATAGCTAACTTGTATATTGCTATAAATATATGAAAATTACTTTTACCATGTGTTTCAAGTGTTGGGTCTTAATTGGAGTGGTCTGTCTCTAATGGGAGAGAATAAAATAATTTGAGTCTAGCACAAATTGAAATCAGGAGCACCTGGGTGCCTCAGTGGTTGAGCGGCTGCCTTTGGCTCAGGTCGTGATCCCAGATCCCAGGGTCTTAAGATCAAATCCCACAACAGGCTCCCCATTAGGAGCCTGCATCTCCCTCTGCCTATGTCTCTGCCTCTCTCTGTGTCTCTCATGAATAAATAAATTAAATCTTAAAGAAAAGAAAATTGAAATCACAACTATGTGCTTATGTGCTACCTGCTTTAGCCCAAGAAGCAACATCCTACCTGATTCTTCAGATACACCCTAAAGTAATCTTGAATCCCTTTTGGAAACAGCAAATTTTTAAGTTCTAAATGAGATTGCTCTGTATGACAAGTGCTTTTGTAGACTGATAGTTGATCCATACTAAGTCCTTTGTAGGTCTGCCTATGGGAGCTAATCTCTTAGATTATAAATAATGTATCCTCAAATAAGAGATTCAGCTTCTCAGATTGATCCAAGCCGTTATCTCTTGCCTGGTTCACTCAATAGTAAATATTGCTATTCAACTTCTCTTATGTATGGATAAAATTTCTCCAGAAGGTTGCACAAGAACCTGGAAACTAGCTTCCACTGGGGAGGAGACCCTGGGTGGTTGAGGATGAGGGTAAAGAAGATGCTTGCTTTTCACTGTAAACCCTTTGGTACCTTTGAAATTTATACCATGCAAATACTACCTATTCAAAAATTAGGTTAAATTTCATTTTAAGTTCTATAGATTCCCACCTATACCAACCATAAGAAGAGAAGCCTAACCACGTCCATGGGTTTCTTTAGACCCTCTAACTTACATGTGTCAAGGCAGTTCTCCTGAGCAAGCCCAGTGTTAGATGAGGAGTTAACTGCCCACATTAGGAGGCACTGCAGTTTCAAGCACAGGCATAAGAAGCTAGGACAGGGATAAGAATTAGGCCCGATAGCCGGGCAGCTTGGGTGGCTCAGTGGTTTAGCGCCGCTCTCAGCCCAGGGTGTGATCCTGAAGACTGGGGATCGAGCCCCATGTCAGGCTCCCTGTATGGAGCCTGCTTCTCCTTCTGCCTGTGTCTGTGCCTCTCTCTTTCTGTGTCTCTCTCATGAATAAATAAAATCTTAAAAAAAAAAAGAAAAAGAAATTCTAAAAAAAAGAATTAGGGCCGATAATTCAATCTACCTCAGAAATCTGTAGTATCTAAGGGTATTACATTTTATTTAACCTATCACCAATTGGACATGCAAGGTTTTTACAGATGTTCAGTACTAGTACATTCGTTGCATGGTAGATTGCTGGTTACTATCGCAAATTTGGTGCTTGTATTGACTAATTAGTATTGATTAATAAAGCAGTTACAAAAATTGTTTTAACCAAATGTTTTTTTGTTTTGTCATATTCAATTCCTTAGATCATTCAAGATGCCACAAACTCACTCAACTCTTGGAGGGAATGTGGGAATCACCTCTTTTGGGCCTTAGTTCTATGGGGGTAGCTCCACTGTGAAGCAACAATCAGTGCAGCTACTACACTCAGCTGCAGGGCTATAGCCCCAAATTCTGGGAGTGTACTCCTAGCCCTCAGAACTGATGCCGTTTTACCCAATTACAAGTCTACTTGGGACCAATTATGACCATGTTGGGGGTTATTAAACACACAGACCCCACTAACCCTTGGGAGTTCCAACTTGAGGGAGAGCATGCCAGTAAGTAGATTGAAGAGCCAGAAAGGCAGTTCAGTTATGCTATGTGGCCTTGGGCAAGTTAACCTCCGTTTTCTTGTCTGTAAAAGGATAGGTGGCATTTTGATCTGTATTAGAATTTTAGTTGCAAATTTTAGAAACCCAATTCAACGTGGCTTAAGCCAAAAGGGATTTATTAGTTCCTGTAGCAAAAGAAAGGATGCTAGAAGAGCTCACATGATCAAAGAAACACTGCCGGAACTTGGGCTTCAGGAATTAGAAGCAAGATTCAGTGCCTCAGGATTGCAGTGCCTCTGATTTCTGCTGTCTCTCTGCTCCAGTCTCTCTACTGCAGATAGGCTTTCTCCAAATAGTGGGAAAGATGGTTTCCCACCTTTATGTCTTTTCTGTACCCCAACCCCCAAGGCTGGGCCACTTCTCCCACTCCAGAGAAGTCTAATAGGCCCTGATTAGCACAGTTTGGAGCCATATAACTAACCTTTGGACCAACTACTGCATACAGAGGTGCTATGATTAGACTTACCCAGGTTATGAGCCAATCTCTGAAACCAGGAATTGGGTGTGAGGGTCATGGAAAAGTTATGGAGCAGGTAACAAACATATAGGGGGAAAAGGCACTAATTAGGAAAATTTGCAAGAAAAACAACGGCAAACAAATACAGTCCACTGATGCTCACTCTTCCTTATAGTATTACCTTAATGAGTTACTCAACTCTCCCAAGAAGAGTCTACAGAAAATCAAATGTGTTATTCACTACTATGAGAAGATTGTTAAAATGTTTTCTGAATGTGTAGACTTCTGTGTTGACATCTTTCTTTGCAGCTGTTTTAATTAATGACAGTGTGATCTTGTCAGGTCTTGGTTAGCCTAGCCTGGGAAAAAGCACAGATAGGGAAGAGCTAAGAAAATAAAATGAAAACTCTAGCATCCTGGTAATAAAATTATCTTTAAAATAATTTGGAAACCTAAGGCCCTGATCATTCAAACAGTAGGTCCCTTGGCACCATTACAAGCCAAAATGTGTTAACTTGACATTTTGATATAGTTCCAGTTTGAGTAATTCATTTTATTTCCTTAAATTCCCAAGGAAGTTTAAGCTAGATAGAAGAGTCTTTCAGCCTTAAACTAAAATGTGTGCTTATCCTACAGCTCATAGAATTTGTTATCCTGAGTGTTTTTAAATTTGTCCAACATGACTAGATGCTTTAAAATCTTTCCTATTCCTTCCTATAAGACATTTGTGAACCAAGGACTAACTTTTTTCAGCATAAACTGAAAGGTATTCCAAATGCATATATATTTTGCTGACATGGTAGCAGTCTTGAATTCTTTCACTTTTTTTTAACTTAAAAGAATTAGATTTAATACTTAAGTTTGTATTTTCACATAGGGTTAAATTATGCACTACTGCTTTTACATCAGTAAGCATATGCATTGATGGTTCACACCTTGTTTTTCAAAAATTCTTCCTGTTGTCAATATGTATCTGCATTCCCAAACTAGAATATTTAGACATTTACAAAAACAATGCGAGCCTGTGTTTTCCCTATACTTTGAGGTCTTATTCTTCTACGACACCGGGATCACCAAGTGGCATGTTCCTTGTTGGAAGTACCACGACCTGTTTTAACTCACTCAGATGTCTTTTTGTGACAATCTCTTCAGTCTGGTATGCACAGGAATCACTCAAGTGCACTTCTTAAAATGCAGATTTTTGGATTTCCCACAAACGTACTGAGTCAGAATGCCTAAGGTAAAAATCTGCATATTTAACAAGTTTTCCAGGTGATCTATCACTGACACTGGAAAAATATTTTTCTATGCAGTTTAGTACTAGTCATTATGAATATTGTCATGTGGAAAAACAGTTCAAAAATAGCTATATTAAAGTAAAACAAAATGTATTATGCCACATTTAGACTTCTAGCCTTTTGAGTATTTAAAAATAATATTCTGTCATCAGGAGTTCTCAACCTTGGCTGCACATCAGAATCAACCGGGGAACTGTTAAAATCCCCTGTGCCAAGGCCACACCTCAAGCCAATTAAATCAGATCTGGGGTGAGAGGCAGGCATCAATGTGTTTTAAACCTTCCCAGGTGACTCCAGTGTGCAGCCAACGTAAGAATCATTGCTATCTGTATATTCATGTGTGCTATCATTTGGAAAGGATCTTGAGCGATTGGTCTTTCTAGTAATAAATATTTGGAGCAAAGAACTTCATTAGGTCAAAATCCTAAAACTCACTTATACGCAAAGGTATTTTTGCAAGGACACTTGACCAACTCTACATTCTTGGATGTCAGAGGCAAAGAACCCTCAGTCTCATTATCCACAAGATACCATACAATCACCAACTTTTATAGGCAAAGGGAAAGATGGGAACTGATGCATGGTCTTCCATCCTCATAGGTCATATATACTTCCAAGACATTAAAGAGGTTGGGTGAAGTCAAAAGGAAGGCAACCTTCCCCTTTGTTCCCTATTCCATGCAGAAAATGGCCTTATCTTCTTTTATATTGATAAAAATAACCAATTTGGACTTATAATTTATTCCTCTAGCAGTAATTTATTGATCACCTCCAGACTCCAGGCACCAGGGTAGGCTCTAGGTACAACAAGATAGAAAGGACCCTTCACTCAAAGGTTATGGAATATAAGGTAGAAACTCTGTACACAAACTCTAAGCTAGTCAGAGGACTTTTGTGCGTTCACCAGATGGATGCTCACTAACTATGCCAAAGAACCAATGAACTCTGTGGAACTCATTCCACTTGCATTTTCATGATGCCTGTGCAGCAGATCACAGAACTCAAGTTAGAGATCTTCCCATGGGATACCACACAAAAAAAACAGTATCTATGAAGTTAAAAAGTTATATTGTTGTGTATGCCCAGAACTGTTTAATAGTCTAACTTAGGGTAAAGATGCAAGAAGACAACACTATAAAAATGTTCAACTCCGGAAGATGAGAATGTAGCACAGATTTAATTGCAATAAGGTGAGGGAAATAGTTTTCAAAACAGCTTTCAGAGGGGGAAGGAAAGTCATTTGTGAAAGCTCAGTACTTAAAATCTACAGATGGCATAGCTAACAAATAAATCAATTAAAGAATGCAAAGTGTGAACAGAAACATAAATGTGAATTAAAACCATACAAACTTGAAGTTATGTATGAAGTAAGTATTTTAACCACTGGCACTAAAATTTTAAATTGAATTCTCTGATGAAACAGGAAACTGGTATAATTGCCTGAGTAAAGGGTGATTTGAGAATTACAGCTGGTGGGGAAAAAAATAAATGTGTTTCTGTGTTTTGAATAGACAGTAAAAGCATGACAGATGAACAGAAAGGGCTTGCCAAGGAACCAACAATAGTCCAGGTGAGAAATAACTAAGGCATAAAACAGGCATAGCAGTAGACCTTGAATTAAGTAGTAGCAAGTTTATTTCCTATGATGCTCACTTTGATGGATTCCTACATGTTGTTTGTTCTTGCCAACCCATGCAAGGTTGTAGCAATACAGTCCATTGGCCTGGAAAGACCAGCAAGGGCACTTCCTGGAGCTGCTAGCCTCTCCTCTGAGCATCTAACTTGGGGTGGGGGTGGGACTCTACAGGATTTTTGTACAAGTATTGGGTTGTTTATTTACTTGTTTACAACACTCTCTGTAGGAGGGTATTTGCAGAGGAGGGGAGCAGGAATGGGTAGGGAAGAGTCTTCTACTCTCAGATGGTGGAGAATTAGGATCACGTCGGCTCTTAGAGAATTCTCGCCCTCTCACATGATTGAGCCCTGAACAGTGGGGGAAAGTGTGGGGCCTCGAGACAATCTGCCTGCAAGCATGGGTCTTGAAACAATCTGCCTGCATCCCATGTCTGCTGCTTACCAGCTGCTTCCTTGGGTAAACTGTTCAACTCACTTAGGGCTTGGCTTTCTCCTCTGTAAAATGGGCAAATAGTATGTTCTCATATGGATTTTATTGTTTTTTAAGATTTATTTATTTATTTGAAAGAAAGAGACAAAGCAGGGGGAGGGGAAGAGAGAGAGGGAGTCTCAAGCAGACTCTGAGCTGAGCATGGAGCCCAGCGCAGGGCTCGACCCCACAACCCTGAGATCATGACCTGAGCTGAAACCAAGGGTCTGACACTGAACTAACTTAACGCCCAGGTGCCCCATATGGATTTTATTTTTGAACAGCTCTGAAACAGGAAAGTTTATGTTTACAGGAGCTAAATACCACCATCTACCACCACCTCACCTAACAGCTGAGTAATTTACTAAGATGAGAGGAGAGGAGCTCATCACTGTGCAGCCCTGTGCCCCCACAGAGAAGAAAGGGGATCCACAGATGTCATATATTGTTATCTCTACTTGGACTTCAGTCCAAAGTAAAGATTTTGAAAAACAAATTCATCATCATTTATTTCTCTCCCCTCCACAAGCCATCCTCCCTCTAAATGCCCCCAGCAAAACAGTACTAAAGGTTCCTCACATTCACAAAGGGATTTCAAAAACTCAATTAAATGCATTCCCATTGCCACTGCCTGTCAGCAAGGCCCTGACTCCTCACGCCACCCCAAGCTTTCCTGATCACATCTGTGTCGTTCCATCACTCTTACCCTGTCAGTCTCTAATTTCTGGCTCTCTCTTATCTTTTATTACAAATGTGTTTTCTAAATGCTAACATTCTCCAGATGCACTCAGGTCACTTCCATGGCTGCCATTCAGGACACTCCATGGTTAGCCCACCAATCCCACGTGTTGACAAATCCAACACTGGCTTAGCCTCTTTGCCACCTGAATGCCCTTCCTTTCTTCCCTCAGTCTGGTAAGATCATTAAACATCCTGAGATTCATCTGAAAATCCCACTGCTGCCCCTGACATCTTTCCATACTGATTTCCAACATCTCTGAGCTCTGGGGGCTCATGGCCCAATCACACCCTGCCTTCTGCTCTTGTGTTCTGGTTTTGTGGGTGTGCGCTGTCTGCCTGGGTAGATGGAAGCTCCCTGGGATCAGAATTAATTCTCTCTCTTCCTTCATCCAGCACAATGCTATGACCATCACAGATAACCAGTTAATAGACGCCGAGTTGCTGGAGTCAAAATCCATTGCAGTTCACAAGTCCCCATCAATGAGGAAATTATCTTTTTACACTGCCTTCCTTAAACAGTTTTTATTTTTTCATTACACTTGATGCAAGAAATCATTCTTTTGAGGTCAAAATAATTTCTATATTAATGAATATATATATATATGTACATATATATATATATTCATTGAAAAGTTCAAGCTCGTTTACTGAGAGATTGTATTTATGAATAGATAGTAGATAGGGTAATGCCTGAAATACGTTAAGATAGGAAATCATTAAAACAATCAGAGGAGATAGATACCATTATTCTCTTTCTATAGACCAGGAAGCTTAATACCTGCGAGAAAAGGCTGAACAGGTGAAATACAAAGAATGTATTTTTCCTCAGGGACCATATCCCAATCAACAAAGACAAGAACTTTTGTGTGTCGCGCTCTGTACTACATGTAATAACTCGGGCTGCCCAAACAACTTCATGAAATAGGAACCACAGACTGGGACACAGGAGCCCAGACAGGTTAAGTCACTTGCCCTGGGCCACTGAGCCGGAAGGGAGCTGCACTGGGTTCAAATCTGCCAGTCCGGCTCCAGGTCCTCACTGGTGGCCAGTATGCAGACTTGGAGGAGACAAAAAGCAGGGGTGTAGCACAACTGTGTCGATTAAAATCTCAGTGCCCCTGGAAGATTTAGACTGTTCAGACCTCGAACTCCTGGCAATCAACTGAACCCTTACCCGAGGGGGTAAAAAAATGAAATGTGCTATATTTGTCCATCTCTGAGCTTGGGTCTGGTTCATACCAGCACTTAGTACATAAGCTCATTCCACTACTACTTTCCCTTCCAGGGTGGTAGGATGACCAGCACCACTCAAGAACATGGCTCCCTACAACATAAAAATGGCATCTCATTTGCCTTCTTAGGGTCTTTTCACACAGAGGGACTTAAAATCCTTTTTCTTGTTTTCTCCTGCAGTGTTTTAGAGGCCTCTTTGAACAGGCAGGTCATGGAAAGGAAAGAGAACATAATATCTGAAAAAAAGAGACCTAACATCATCTTCCCTTATATTTTCTGCCCCCAGAAATCCTTTGTACTTTCTTTCATCTATTTTCCTTGTCTGTGGTTACATACTTGCTCAGAAGCCACCAGGCATACTCAAGGCATTTCACCATAAGGGGAGCCAAATGCACCTAGCAAATCAAAGCAGTACTTCGGCTGAGCAGAGCGCTTCACTATGTGAGGCCTGTTAGGTAAAAATCCAGCAAGCCATGTGCTCCCAGAACTCTCAGCAGATCTGAGATGCTCTCACAAGCCAGGTTTGGTTACAGAGCACAAAAGCTGGCTGAGACCGGGTTTTACTCCGTGGTAGGGGATGGACTGCCTTCTTCAGCCGGGGCCATGCTTTCTATGGGAAACTGCTGGAACAGCAGCTCCTGGGAGGAGATGGAGAGCTGATGGGGATTGTAGGCCACACTCTTTCAAGTGAATGCAGCATGGTGAACCTTAGCAGGAAGCGGATAGTTCCTGGCATGGGAACAGTTCCTGAGACATAGTAGGCACTCAAAGATATTTGTTGAATTAATGGGAATTGATAAGGAGATTATAAAGAATTTATGAGAACAGTACATAAGAGTTGTGGGTTTCTGTACCTTGTGGATAAATACCACGGCCTCACCTTGTCTTTACAGGCACTACTAGGAGATAGGTTTCATTAAAACCCTCGTCTTACAAATCACAAAGTGGAGGTGAAAGAACTTGACCCGGGGACATGGACCTAGTAGTTGACAGAAGATTCCCATTCAGGGCATCATAGTGTAAGATGAATGCTCTTAAGAACCAAGCACCACTCTTGAAGTTCTTTTGCTTGACTAGGTATGTTTTAGAATGTTCTGGAAAATAAGTATTGAAATATATCTGCCTCCTGGAGTTGATACCACTTGTGAAAGCTACCTTTTGAGCTATATTCAAATTCTGGATTTAGGGAGATGTCACAATCATATGACTTCTATCTGCATGGCAAATGTGGGTAATGTGGGTATGTGAATGAGGCTCCCCTGCCCACCTCAGCACCAGTCCATGCCAGACCAGCTGCCACAGCCACTTCTACTAAAGAGATAGGTCTTTGTATCTTCGAGTATAGTGTACTACAGGTAAGAGGAGAATATAAGAAGTTGTCGATTCAACTCCTTTTGAAAATTTCCCAGTGACAACAGGCCATTTTGTAGACTTTCTTGAGAAAGAAGACACAGGAGTACTTTCCTCAGACACATTAGGAGCAAAACTTCAGCTGCTTTCTGCCCCTTTGAAATTGGAAGAGACCAGTTCTTTCTGAATCCCACTTGAAGACAGAGAGAAGGCTACAAGAGCCATTGTTGGTCTGACAATGGAAGATGATTTTCATAGACAAGTTGATTGCTTTCTAAGAAGCAGAAAAATAAAGCCAATTTCAGCAACCACCCAAGAGTCTGTGAGAGCAGCGACTTCTGAAGGGACAAAGAGAAGGGAAACAAAGGAGAGGCAGCTTTACCAGCAAGTGCATTTCCCCCATCTGGGAGAAAAATGGATTTCAAAATATTTTCATATTAGATCAATGAGCATTCTGCACAAAGTTCTAGTAAAGCCTGTGGCCTGCTGAAGCTTATACAATCTTGGAAAATGTTACCAAGAAAATCTGATATGAGGAGGCTTAAACCAGCCTAGACAGATGTAGAGGGAGTTCTTAAATGGAGAGCTATTGTAAGTAAACAGACTGTTTTTTGAGCCTTTAAACTCTGCTGTGATAAACCTTCTTCCCCAGAGAAAGAGGAAGATTGTCTGCTCCCTAACAAAGCACTGAAAAAGATGTTAGAAGAAAAAAAATATATAGATGTAGGTTATTTATAAAAATGAATAAATGCATATTTATACACACAAGGTATTTATAAATCAAATAATAGCATAAAGCAATATGAAGCAAAAAAAAATCATCGTACTGTTCATTCTCTACATCAGAAGTCTTATCAAGTAGCTGTGGCAATATTCATATTCAGCCAAAAGCAGTGCTTCCCACTCCCAATTTTTCTTCACACTTAACTAAAATGTACTGAGTACCTACTTGGAGGCAGCATTATGTCAGGTGACCTACAAAGATCCAATTCTTTAATTATCCCCAACTCTCCTAGGTGGTGCTAGCATCACTTTTTAGATATGAAAGCTTAGGTTCAGAGAGATTATATAAATTGTCTCTCACTCAGGATGCTCTGAACCGCAAGTAACAGAATACTGAACAATGACTTCAATAAAAAACATAGTGAGTTATCACCCAGAACAAGCTGTCCTGACATCTGGGCCCCAGGGTTGGGTCAGGAGCTTAATGATGACATCAAGGACCCTGGCTCTAACAAAGAATCCAATTAAAAATGGGCAGAGGACCTGAACAGACATTTCTCCAAAGAAGACATACAGATGGCCAACAGACACATGAAAAGATGCGACATCCCTAGTCATCAGGGAAATGCAAATCAAAATCACAACGAGGTATCACCTCACACCTGTCAGAATGGCTAAAATCAACAACACATGAAACAACAGGTTTTGGCAAGGATGTGGAGAAAGGAGAACCCTCTTGCACACTTGGTAGGAATGCAACCTGGTACAGCCACTGTGGAAAACAGTATGGAGATTCTGCAAACATTTAAAAATAGACCTACCCTGTGATCCAGTAATCATGCTGTTGGGTATCTACCCTAACAATACAAAAATACAAAATACAAATACAAAAATACTGGAGGATGGCTTTGCCAGGGAGGAGGAGAACACCAATCTGGCCAACACCAACAGTGTCTGGTACATTTACAAAGATTAGAGGTCAACTCGTGTCAAAACACATGTACCTTTTACCCCCAAAGCAAGCTGAAAGTGGGGGGAGCCCTTCCTAGCGTAGGTGCAGTCCACAACTTCAATACCAGTGCTGTGTGCTTCGAGGAGCAGTAAAGGGCTACCAAGAAGACTGCTGACAGCTGTGGAGAGAGGGTCTCCCTTTCCTGAGGGTCTCTTGAGTTTAAGGTCTCTAGGGAGCCAAGCCGACTTCCTCTTGGCCCACACAAAGTCATCCAGGCCTTGCCCAACCTGCTCTGGGGTCTGAGGAGGAAAAGGAAATCTGAGAAGGGCACCTCAGACCTGGCTTGACTCAGACTTCTCACTGGGTCAAGGCACTTGCCAGGCTTTTAAGTGTCCTTCGGTTCTGTGCCCACTGCAATGTACACTGTTTCTCCAACTCCGTTCTGCTGTTAGGCCTGTTTCTCCCTGAGTGGTCCAGATGTGTGTTCTCGTACCACACACATAACATTTCTTGTACATCATTGGTGGATTCCATCAGTTGCGTATTGAAAATTATATGCAATAATTATAAAATAGTATTCGAGTCTTTTGTGGCACATTGACCTGTATGAACATATAAGTATATAAATAATGTGGTTTTAACATTTTTATTTTATTTTTATTTGCCCAGTTATCAAGCCCCAAGAAACAAAGCATTGCATATAGACTTTTTTGTGCATATAAACACATGAGCCCACACATAACCTACCTGGGTACTCAAGGATGAAATAAAAGAAAAAAGAAAGGGCATAATCCATATTTTCAAAAGTTTATAGGTAGGAAGAGGCAAAACGGTCAAATATCCACAGATAATGCAGAAACAAACTTGGGTTTAAATTCTGGCTCTCCTACTTACTCATACCTTCTTCACATGAGCCATGTTATGGCTGTCATGTCACTGTGCCTTAATTTCTCATTTGAGAATGGGGATAATACCCACTCTGCCTGATTGGTGGGAGATTTGGAGAAAAAGCAGATAAAACATCTAGCACAGTGTTTAACGCCCATAAACACTCAAAAATCTCTATCATTCAGACAGTGGAAGGAGATATTTATTATTTCAATAACACGGCTGGTTTTCTTGGCCCCAAAAGTCAGCTCTAACCCTTCAAAGATGTTTTAGAAACTCTAAAGTGGTGTATCTAAAAGAGGGACATGAAGCAGAACCCCTACTTTCAATGATGCCCTTTTCCCTTCAAAGTCCTTTAAGGCCTCTCTAGTAAAATAGATTCCTGAGTCAGCCTTTGTTAATGACCCCCATTTTCAGACACCCACCTAGGCAAGGGATTGTCCTTTGCTGTTGGTCTCTGGACAAGAGATGCCTTCCTTTCCTTTCTAATTACTCCATTCCAGAGGAGGAACACAATGGAACTGGTTGGCCAAATACCAGGACAATTCATCTAGTATTTGGAGCTCTCAGTCTCTATTTCCTCTGGCACTGGTTATAGCATGGCTTTGGACTTCTTAGAATAGTAAGTTTTGAGGCTTTGATTAGTGTTTGGGAAGGGGGGCAAAGTCAGTCAACTTGCTTTGGTTCTCAAAGCGTAGTCCTTGGACCAGCGTCAGTAGCCTCACCGGGGTGCTTGTGAGAAACGAAGACTCTCTGACTACAGTCTAGATCCTACTTAACCATAATCCATCTGCATTTTAACAAGACCCACGGGTGACTCATAAGGACATTCTGAGAAGCCCAGCCCAAATCTATAAACTGCATACTACATTGGGATTTGGTTTAAATTTCTACTTGGTTCAAAAAAAGAAAAAACAGTATTATCCCTTTATGTAGCAATGCCATTGTTCCCTGTACTTAAATTCCCCTCTTGGGATCTCTGTATTAGGGGATGTCGGGTGAGCTGGAGCCAGCTGGCACAGGCTAGTGACAGCCAATTCTTCATGTCTCTTCCCATCTTCCCATTCAGTGATGACACACTGGTGGCATGAAATTGGCCATGGTGGGAGTATGTGCACCACGGAACCAGGAGAACACTACAAACAGGAACATTGTGCCCCAGAGAACCAGGTTACGGCACACCATACACACCTAGTCTAAGTCAGGGGTGCTTTCTCATGGGCATAACACCATCATTCAAGCATCTCAATCCTACTGGCATTTCCGAAACACTCTAATTCTTTCTGCAACAGATCAAGTGCATTTCTGTTTACTCTGTCCTCAGTAGAAATGGAGAATAATCAATTACCACCTAACACCATCTTATTCAGATGCTATAGTTATATAATTTTAATACACATAAAAGTGATCTGGGGTATCTGTTAAAAGTGCTTTTTCATGGCTTCCCTCCCTAAATCTACTAATTAGTAGATTTAATCACACCAGGAATTATGCATTTTAAAAATGCACTGCAAGTCATCTTAACACAGGTGGTCTAGACAACACCTTGGAAATCATTCAGTTCTGGGGCACATCCCCAGGGAAGCAGCTTACTACATTCACCTGGGGATTCTGAGCCATCCTGTTCCTGCCACTGCTCACCCCCTAATGCCCTGCGTCTTCCTAGACAAATAAAACTCTGTTAAACGTCTATCATCACCATATTTTCCTGGCTCTTTATTTGCGCAAAATTGGAGCTATGACTAGCGTGCCTGGGACAGAGTAAGGTTTCAATAAATATTTGTTGAATTAAAAAAAAAACCAAACCTCTATTAATCAAAGAATCTGAACTCTGTTGTAGATTCTGAAATTGCAAAGCTTGTAGTAGCCACCTGTTCAGATAGTAATGCGTGGTTAGGCAGGGTGTTTTCTGAACCCTTGGATTCGCCAACAGAAAATCAAGACCCCATTGGAAAGCTGCAGGTTGCCAGCTTTGCACGAGTATCAACTGCAAGTGAAATCAGCAGTGTATTCTGAGAGCCTTTGGTTCAGGTCTCCTAAGCACATCATTATTATTCTAATGGATCTGGGAAATTACATGTTCCCTAATAATAACCCATGAAAGAACACACAAATAGAAATACGGAGAGGAGAAGTGACTTGCCACAGGCCCTTTTAAGGAGCTGGTGACTGAGTAAGCTCAGCTGTTATTAGCTGATAGAATTAGATTTAGTCTACTGGGCCTCACTGAATAAAAATCAGGAAATTTTCCATTAAAATGTATATTCTGGGCTTCTACGAAAGTCAGAAGGTCTGACAACACCAGGCCCACATTTCCATGTGGCAACGGTCCAGGCTGAGGAACGGGAGCTGGCTTAGAAAGTAGCATGAATTTTCTGGTTGGCGTGGCTCTCATCCCTTACACATTTGTTCCCCTAACTGGCCTTGTCCCTGTCAGCATCTGACTTTGCAGCTTCTGCTGAGTTTTTCTTCCTCCCCTTGCTTCTCTTCTTCCCCTCCTTCCAAGCTCTTCACAAAGGGCCTATAGTGTAAACTCCTCAGAGATTTTCCTTTGCTTTCTGCTGCAAAGTGGCCTAAGCCCATCTCATGCTTCACAATTACTAGATTTTTGGTATAAATATCTAAAGTCAGAGGTAGGTGAAGTCTGTAACAGAACTCCTCAAACTTTAATGTGGGCATGAATCGCCTGGGATCCTATTAAAATACGGAGTTTGATTCAGTAGGTCTGGGGTGGGCCTGATTCTGTATTTCTAACAAACTCCCCAGTGACACCTGTGCTGCTGGTTGCATGCACCACATTTTGAATAGTGAAGGTATAAGTTTCTGCCCCCAAAACTTTGCTCCCGGGTTCTATCGGAAACAGACCTCAAACCAAAGTTGGCCACATGTGAGAGTTTATTAGCAAAAGAACACGACAGTCATACAACCTGCTCTAGAAAATAGATGAGGTCCCAGATCTTTGCTATCAATTGTTGTGACCATGCCTTTGCATGAACTAAAAGTGAACACAGTGTTCCAGAAGAGGAGGTTCAGTCAACCTCAGAGGATGCAGACAATCCCAGACAAAGGACAGTTCAGAGTCAAACTCTGAGCACTGCTGTGAAGGGTGCAGGACGCAGGGGTCTCCTGATTGTTATGCTCTATGAAAGTACAATTAGGGTTTCTAGAATATCCATACTATTTCTAGAGTCACATATTTTGAATACCAGGAATTTCCATCGATGCAAGCCCATGTATAAAACATGCTAATATCTGAAACTGGTGTCACTGGAGATAAAGAGAGCTGGATGCTTGCAGTAACCCTACAGCGAACCAACATTGCGATGTGTGTCCCACTTGGGTGCAACTAGCAGCACCTATTTTTTACGATACCATCTTTGGTACTATACATTGAACTACAGACTACGTGACACACTCTTAACAAGAAATAGGTGCTCCAGGGATCCCTGGGTGGCACAGCGGTTTGGCGCCTGCCTTTGGCCCGGGGCGCGATCCTGGAGACCCGGGATCGAATCCCACGTCGGGCTCCCGGTGCATGGAGCCCGCTTCTCCCTCTGCCTATGTCTCTGCTTCTCTCTCTCTCACTGTGTGCCTATCATAAATAAATAAAATTAAAAAAAAAAAAAAAGAAATAGGTGCTCCAAAATGGTTTCCACCCATAATATGAAGCAGGAAGGATTAATTCTGCATTTGAGAGAGATCAATGTGAAGGAGGCCTAAGGAAACGGCCCCCCTCTGATACAGAACCTCCTCACTGCTGCCTCCTTCGTAGGACCCAAGGGATCCCTGAGCCAAAGCCTTGTATCCTGCACACACTTGTCTTTTCCAATTTATTTTTATCTGGGCCCTTTTTTTCCACCATGCTTTCAGCAAAATATATTCTCATGTCATCTCCTGAGAAACAGAAACAGAAGATAGGAGGTAAAAGCAATCTAGAGATGGCAGAAACAACGGGTTTCCAGCCTTAGCCTTGAAGCCCTTTTAAAGACCTCACCTCGGATCCCTGGGTGGCTCAATGGTTTAGAGCCTGCCTTCAGCCCAGGGCGTGATCCTGGAGACCCGGGATCGAGTCACATGTGGGACTCCCTGCATGGAGCCTGATTCTCCCCGCCTGTGTCTCTGCCTCTGTGTGTGTGTGTGTGTGTGTGTGTGTGTGTGTGTGTGTGTCTCGTGAATAAATGAATAATATCTTTATAAAAAATAAAATAAATAAAGACCTCACCTCACCCATAGCTCAATCACATGGTTCATGTGAGAGAGCCGTTCTGGATGACGCAGGCATACTGTGAGCAAGGCTGAAACACAACATTCCCCCACATTTCCTATCCCTTCATGCCTTTGTCCTCAAATGGCTTCCAAAGGATACTTCCAAGAACACTAACCAGATCCAAAGTCACTCGTCTCTTACCCGTTTTGGAAATAAGGCAGCTGAGTCCTTGAAGGGATAAACAATTTGCCCAAGTTCACATGGTTAGATGGGGAAGACCTCACTCTCCTTCTTCTGCGGGTCATGGGACACAGGCTCAGGGGTGTTAGGCACCCTGGTCTTCACACCAGTGAAGCTCTGCAGGGCTCAGTGGAACGAACAAGTCACGGGCCTGCCTGGGTGTCCATCTCCCTACGCTGCTCCCAGAAGAGCGCTCATGCCTTCACGTGCGGTGTTGGTCAGTTCGTCCTTTCTGGGTTTCAGACTCATCTCCCCAGTTCTAGATGACAACTTCTCTCCTCTCTTGTGTCGCCTTGAAACCATAATAAGGATTTTTCACTCTCATCAATGCTCTCCAGCACTTTAAAACATACCGCCTGCCACACACAAGTAGCTTGCCATGGTGAAGATGACATAGCTGCTCCCCAAAAGGGGGAGCATTTCTTGACTTTTCCAGTGTGACTAAATACTTTTGATCCATCTCAGTTGCAGCCCATGAGCTGAAACTGTATGAGCCTGTTCATCTCACTTCCCTAGAGGCTTCCATGCTGTTCTTGGTCTCCACTTCTCACTGTATTTTACATCTTCCCAGCCTTTCTGGTGGCCTGGAAGGACCTCATGCATACAAAAGGCTTTCTGGAAGCCCCCACTCATATTTTAGGGTTAACCAGAGTAGTGGTGATAGCCAAGGATAAATTCCCCATCACAAGATGATAAAGTACTCTGGAAGATGATTCCACATTTATGCTCTTTACACTGCGGTATGTCCCTTAAGGGCTTCCCCACCTCCGGCTCCTCCCTCCTCTTCCCTCCACTCCCCTGCCCCTGTCTCCATCCACCTCCTTTCTGGGTGAGGGGTTATAAAAAGACTGTGCGTACATCCCACTCACCACATTATTTACCAAATAAGGTCACATTATTTACCAAAATCAAGTGGGTCTACAGCCTATTCTTAGGACACAGTAATAATAATGA
This sequence comes from Vulpes vulpes, assembly GCF_048418805.1. Lineage (NCBI taxonomy): Eukaryota > Metazoa > Chordata > Mammalia > Carnivora > Canidae > Vulpes > Vulpes vulpes. The sequence goes on along the minus strand of NC_132792.1, from coordinate 20,176,374 downwards.
CATGATGGTGATAATAAAAAAGAAATGAATAAGAAGAAAGAAATCTTAAGAGGAAGAAGAAAAAAGAGAAGGAAGGAATTAAAGAAAGAAAGTAAGAAAACTATAGCCAATAATAACATGAATAACATTGATTATGGAATTTTTGTATCAGGCACTACTGTGTATGTATATAAATGTATTTACATTGAGCTCTACAAACCCTCTATTTTTTCCCCCTTATTCTATGAATGAGGAAATCTAGGTGCATCGAAGCCTAAGCAGCAAATGAAGAGCCAGGATTCAGTGCCAAGATCCAGATACGGGCAGTCTGATTCCAGAGTCGAGGCTCTGCAGGCCCAGTGCCAGTGTGTCACGACTCAGAATTATGACATAGGAGCATCCATGTATTAGGATCGTACCCACCAGTGGATCAGAGACTCAAAGGCCCAAAGATGTCATAATACCCTGGGTTCCTCCACAGTGAGGACACAGGATGATGAGGAGTCTGAGATGTTAAAGACAAAGAGAGTCCAGAGGGTATGTTTTTATAGCAGGTGGAGCAATGAGGAGGAAAAAGCTAAAGCCTGGTGTGCGAGACACTTGCCTATTTTAGGAGGCACAAGCTAATTTGTTTTCTTTGTTAAATCACCTCATAAGCTCTAAAGGTTGTTCCATCTCTACTGCTGCCTTATTGGTGTAGAATTTCAGCCACCTGCTGGTCACATATGAATTATCTGCCCTCTTGTATCTGCCTCGGGGCTTTTGCAGTTGCCACCCTCTGCCTAGAATCCTCCTTCTCCAGACATCTGCTCGCTCACTGCCATCCTTCTCTGATCAAACATCATCCATCAGAAAGCCCTTCCCTGCCAGCCCAGTTTATAACATTTTCTCCTTCTTACCCTGCTTATTGTTTCCTCACACCACAGCCCAGCCTTTTTATGACATATTTCTTTACTTGCTTGTTGCCTATCTTGTCCTCTAGAATGTAAGATCCATGAGCTTTGTCCATATTAATAAAACAACAAAACACTACCATACCCTCAGCACCTACAGCTCCCTTGGGGTGCAGGTAGTATTTGTTGCATGAATGGATGGATGCTGAACTATGTGGGGGAAGAACACCTGCATTTGTGGGAAAAGCACCAAACCTCTAGAATAAAGTTCTCATAAGTTTTGGGGTCTAACCCTGCCCCCAGTCTAACCCTGTCTCAGTGCTGAGCTGCACATGAGAGAGTCTTCTCCTCCATCAACACCTAGTTGTGCAGCAACTGCCATTACTGAACACTGACTCCCCTTCTACTGGACAACTGCCATCCTTTCCCAGGACGGTTGCTCCCACTCATCCTGACAAAAAAAAAGACTTTTGCCAGACAGACGATGGTTCTCACATGGTCGGTGACTGCCTGGTTCTCAATTCCCACTTCCCAACCCTCCTTGGGCCAATCTCAATCTGCCTTTTCCCTTGGGCTCCCATGTGCACCGAACAGAAGAATTCTGGAAATTCAAGGGACCAGTCCAGAAGAAGTCTGAGAAACTTGGCAACATAATTAGCGTCTTGTTCCAAATACAATGCCAAGTTCAGAACTCATTCTCTTAAGTTTGGAATCGAATGTGAGCACTTGAGTGGTACCTGAAACACAGACCTACAATCCTCTTCCCACCTCCCTCTCAGCCTCAGTTCTGCTCCATACCACAACTGCCTACACCATAGTACATTTGGGGGGCAGGCTTTAAAGCCTGAGAGCCCTGTGTTCAGATCCCAGTTCTGACAATACTATTTGCATTCCTCGGAAACTGGACAACTTGGAATCCCTCTTAGGAGCTAACATTAGCAGCTACCTTGGTTCTGTGTCGGGTTCTGTGTTATATGTTTCAACTCTTTTCCTAATCCTCACAACTCTGAGATTGGTACCATACTTAACCATGTTTCACATATATGAGAAAACTGAGGCTCAGAAGCATTAGGTAACTTACCGAAGAAAAAATATCAAGGCAAGGATTGGAACCACTTTGCTATATTTATCATCATTGTCATCACCATCATTGTAATTATCATTTGTGATGTGACAAGATCCTGGTCCATAAGTCCAAGCTATCCTGCTCTCCTCCTCAAATGCCTCTTTGAGATTCAGCTACTCTACCTTTGTGTAAAGGAGCCAGATCATGTTCCACTTGTATAGCCGGCACAAACAGCCACAAGCCCTGGGAGAGTGGGCCTTCCATTCTATCAACTTATTTTCAATAGAAGAACACAGTGTGACATCATGGGCAAAGGCTTTATCGGGGACTCCTACTTTCTCTGGGGCACGTCCTTAGAAAAGGCTGATCTAATCTCCGGATGCCTCGATATTCTCAATTAGTAAAGAAGGCTCTGGATGAGAGTCTCAAGAATATTCATAAGTGAATAAGTGAATATCATTGATTCCCCCACTTCCAAAGGTTGTATAATCAACATCCAACTTCTGATGGGTCTGGGTTCCATAACCCTCTGGGCGGTTTGCAGAGGAACCACTTCTTCCAGCACAGAAGTCCTCACTCAGCTCTGTGACGCTTCACTTTGAGCAGATAATAACATAGAGTGGTCCTGGTCACCCAGCTGCCTCCTTAAGCAAACTATAATTTCACTCTTACGTCTTCATCGATCTTTCAAATACTGATACAGCGACTATCACTATGAATGATGGCTGACGGCATTGAGCTGCCGTTCATTGTTCTAATACCTTCCATTTAATTAAGAAGGCCCTTAATCCTCACAACAACCCTGTGAGGTGTTACTATTACTAATATCCAGCAGTCCAAGAAGGGGTCGTCATCCCAAATCATTTAAACTCTTCTCCTGCAGAATTTTCTCAGCCACCTTTGGCTGCCAGCCTCAGCATGTGGTGAGGGCCTTTGGAATCAACAAGAAGAGGGGAGTCTGCCCACACTTCACCAGGAGAAAAGCACAGGGAGGCCTCTTCCTAGGGTCCCTGCAAGAAGAGGCTGCCCAACTTCTGCTTGGGGCTCACGTGTCCTTTCAGCAGCTGTTTCTCACCAGCCCTGCATAAATCCGGGTGCTGCAAAACATTGCCGGCCTCCCTCCTGTTGCATAGGAATCTTCTCTCCCTCATCAGATGTCCTGGAGACCGAAATCTCCCTCTGTTCTGGAACATCAACAAAAGAGTCTGCTGCCTCGATGTTCTTGTCCTTCTTTTCCCCCAAACACCCCAAGGAAGCCAAATGTATAGCCTCCCCTTGGAGAGGACACCTTAATTAGTCATTAGGATGTGCTGGACATCCTAATGGTGGAGGTGGTGACTTTCTAGAAGTCAACAAAGATGAGAAAATGCACCAAGAGGGAGCTGTGAGCAGCTCTGCTCTTTAACCAGCTCTGTTATTTTATAACTTGGGGATGAATTTTCAGGCTTGGTGGGAAAGGGGCTGTATGTCACCATCCATTCAAAGAGCCCTGGGGACTTAGTCTCAGTGAGCTTTGCCTAATGAGGCTGCAAGATGGCCTCCCCTTTATGTTTACTTCCTCCAGACTTAGTACACGTTGCTGTTTTCCTGCCAGTAAAGGCAACTCTCACAGTTACATTATTTTTGCAACCAGAAGGGTCGGAAATTTTTCAAAAGTGACATAAATTCACCTTTAACTTTGTTCAAAGGGATTGATTTTTCTTTCCTTAAAAGAAAAAAAATTTTTTTTCAGGGATTTGGAAGTTTCTTAATCTCAGCAGTTTCCAGTTCAAGCTGAGAGAGTTCATGTGTTTGGTCTTTGCATTCAACAGTTGTAAATATGCAGCCTGCTTAATAGAGCAGCGGGTCTACTCCTCACAAGTAGCATAGATGTCAGACTTGGGGGACGGAAGTCTTCTCCTATTAACCCACACTGCAGTGCCAGAGCTGCTGTGTCTTCTCTCTCTGGAAATCAAGGAGCAGCAATAATTCCTACCTCTTTTGATTTCACTCTTCTTTTGATCCTCCCTAGACTCCTTGCTAGAGGTTGATATGTACTAATACTTCAATGTACCAGGGGAGGCTGATATTTAAAGAAATCCACACAAACACCTTGATAAGCAAAGGAAGTCTTTCCTGATGCCAAAAATCTATTCATTAAATATTTGGTTGGTTGGTTTGGATTTAGTTCAATAAATCTTTGACATTCCCAGGGAAGTAATCAAAGATCTTCAAGAACCTCCAAATGTGAAAAAGACATTATAATATATGCTTTGCTTTGTGTCCCAATAAAATTCAGCAAAGTATAATTGAATACTGTAAGTGACATCTTCAGATGTTTTTTTAAATACAGTGTATCCTACTTTTGAATAGAACCAGTCAATTGCATAGACTATTTAATATCTTTTTTAAATGTTATCAATGCTCTTTATTTTTTAATTAATTTTGATTTTTTATCAAAGCAATACATAAGCATTGCTTAAAAATCAAATAGCAGTGCAAGATTTATAAAAGAAAATAGCAGTTCTGCTTCCCAGTAACAACCACTTTTGACTTTTCATTGTTTGTTCCAGAATGTACTTCCATAATTTCACAATGTACTGACTCCATTTTTTCGTATATCAATTTGAGACACTCACTACTTATATCCTGGCAGACAAAGGTTAGCTCTCCTCCTCCTCACAGATACTGACCCACACAGTCTCACTCACATGCCTGTCCTTTAAAGATATTTCTGTCCACATTTTTTTGGTTAAGTCATATTATATATTTACATTTTATGACTAAGCATAGTTTCCTTTCTTTGTATAATCTTTATTTTCCTGGAGTTAATAGTTGTCTTTGTTTTTTCCATGTGATTAATTTTCTTAAGCATCAATCATTGACTCTTCTCTATGGCTGTTGCAGATCTACTCTCCCTCTCTGCCCACAACACACACACACACACACACACACACACACACACACACCATTCTCCACATGGTCAAATGCTTCCCATAATCTATCAGCTCCAACTCTTTCCTGGATCCCTCATTTTCCTGCTCAACTCTGAGCAGTTGCCTTTTAGGCCAGCTCACCACCTGTTCCAGGACTTTGCTTCCTCTCCTCTTTATACTAATGGCCTGTTCCTTGGTTTAATGTCTTGTGTTTTTTTGGTTCACTATCTTGTTTGGCAAGAGTACATCTTCCAGCACTTTCTTAAGAAATAGGGCCTGAGAGGTAAAATGTTTGAGTCTTTACATATATGAAAATACTTTTAATGCTATGCTACACTTAATCAAGATCTGGCGGGATTTGGAATTTGAAGTTAAAGACACATTTCCTCAGAATTTTCCTCTTGCTGTCTTCTGGGCTAGTTTCTGGTGTTTCTCCTAACCCACTTTCATTCTGATTTTGGGATCTTTTCTGTATCCCTGGTATCTGAAATTTTATCATGATATATTTGATGTGAGTTTTCTTTTGCTCATTGCGCTGGGCATGCCACAAACCACTTCAATCTGGAAACTCATTTTCTTCAGTTCTAAGCATTTTTTATCACATCTTCAATAATTTAACCTCTTTTCCTTTCTTTCTTTTCTTCAAAAATTTCTACATCCTGGATTTTTAAACCATTTCTTTAAACATTTTATTTAACTGGCAGAGAGATCACAAGCAAGGGAGAAGGGAAGAGGGAGAAGCAGGCTCCCTGCTGAGCAGAACTCCATCCCAGGACCCTGGGATCATGACCTGAGTCGAAGGCAGATAGATGCTTAACACTAAGCCACACTGGGGCCCCCATGCTGAATTTTTTTAATGTTATATTGTATTTCTAATTTTCTTACATTTTTTCTTGAATTTTCTTTCTATTGTCTTTTTGTTCTGTCTTCTGCAGTGTTACCTCAACCTTATTTTCAAAATTTTGAATTGAATTTTTTTTAGCAATCTTGTTTGTTTGTTTGTTTTTAATTTCAAAGTATCCTTTCTTATTTTTTTACTGTTCCTGTTCCCAGAGCAGGAACATGTATCCTTATATTTCCCTGAGGTAAATATTTGTGCATTTTCTTCAGCAGCTTGCATTTCTTTTCCCATTCATGTCATTCTCATCCCAGTTCCTTTATTATTTTAGTCTCAGTCTTTCATGTCAAACAGTTTCGCCAAATGTCACAGAATAAGTGGATGAGGCAATAGAATTTCAAATTTGTGTGATTTGGTGGGGCTTGATGGCTGGCAAGATTTACCATAAGGTGACTGAGCCCCGAGTTGGCTTCTCCATTGCAGGGTCACCTGCATTACAGGTACCAATATTTGTAAATCTTTTCTGTAGAGCTGTTTGGTTCCTCTACTGACAGTTCCATTTCTTACTTTTGGCTATATATGTGTCTGTGGAGATCCTAGAACAGGAGGGAAATGGAGCTGAAGGTCCCTTAGTTCTGGAGGCTTTCAAGTAGCTCCTCCTTCCCCATTTTCAGCTTTCACCTTCACCTTCATACTTTTTCGGCTATACTTGGTTCAGTTCTGTTTTGCTTAGTTTGAGGGTCTAAACAGTATCTCTACCTGTGGGCACTCAGCATGTAACCTCCTCTGTTCTCTAAGTCAGTTTACTACTCCTTAATCCACTGCCCAGTTTTCAAAAATCTGTTACAAGGGCAGCCCGGTGGCTCAGCAGTTTAGCACCGCCTTTGGCCCAGGGCCTGATCCTGGAGACCCTGGGATCGAGTTCCATGTCAGGGTCCCTGCATGGAGCCTGCTTCTCCCTCTGTCTGTGTCTCTGCCTCTCTCTCTCTCTCTCTCTCTCTCTCTCTCTCTCTGTGTCTCTCATGAATAAATAAATAAAATCTTTAAAAAAAATCTGTTACTATTCTTTGCCTCCTACTGTCTCTTCCTTAGCTCTCGGTTCTGATCAGTTTCTACTTTATAAATTCCCTTACTCAATTTTAGAGACATTTCAAGCAGGAGAAAAGATGCACACCTATGTATAATCTTCCACATTTCACCCAGAGTTCTCTTGACTTCCTTTGCTGTTCCCAGTCTAGCAAATGGCAGGACTTTTTGTTTGTAACAGAGAAGTCAAGTCATTACTCTATCTTATGAGTTGTTATTCTTTTTCCACAAAACACCACTCTGGCGTGCTTGTTGAGTTGGCAGTTAAGTTCTCAATAGATAAATAACTCAAACCTTGCAAGAAAAACTTCAAGTTTGTGCCTTGGCCAAAGGACAGATCATCACATCAAGAATTTTGGGTGGTCTTGTGAATGGTTAACATCTCCAAGGTTAATCATCCCTATATACCATTCCATAGGCTCAGTTCAGATGTAGAGACAGGTAGAGGAGACAGGCATATTAATACTTGTTTTCTCTAAATCAAGTGAGAGAGCAATTGATAATATGTGTGAGATAGAATGAGCCTCTAAAATACAAGTGTGTGTGGAAGTTAGGCAAGCCTGTGAAGGACTTGTAATACATGAGTACACACACACACACACACACATACACATAAATGTACGCATTTGCCCTAGGTCCTAATAAGTAAAGAGTATCTGGGTATAGGAAGCTGTTTTTTGTTCCCAATACTTCTGAGAAATAGGTTCGCTTTAAAAGACAAGGCACTTATTATCTATCCTGGGACTGTCAGTTCTGTCTCTGTGCCTTGTAACCTTGCCTCTGGGCATCTTTCCTGATTGTTGTTCACCTGGAATGTGTCCTTGCCAAATAGGGCTACATTTGCTTTCTACACCTTTCTTCCTCTGCCAAACAAGGACGCAGCTGCAATCAATAACAGACTGCTTCCAACTTCTGATGCAGTGCAGCCTTCCAGACGATGAGGGGCTTCAAAACCCAAGTCCCATAAAGGAAATTTTGAACCCTTAAGGGAGGATAAAGCATTCATGTTGTTCAACCATCAGAGGCCTCCCCCCTCTTCTGACTCCCTCTCTGGCTGCATTCCAGAATAATGGACACACCTTGAGCCAAGGGCAATTGGGGACCAGTGGCAGAAAAATGTGTACAGGAACCCATCACTGTCAGTAGGATGTTGAGAAAAAGCACCTTTACTTCTGCTTAAAAGCATCATAATCCAGTCGTAATGAATCTTATCTATTCTAATGCATATTCTTTTCCCTTTTAAAAAGAAATTGAAATAGTTATTTTTATTTGCAGTTATCAGAGTGAGAGACAATAGACATGGTCTGTGGTGAAGTTGAGAGGAGCTTTTAAATGGACACCAAGAGTTGAGACAGAATCTTCTGGAAGCTGTGAACTGAAGAAGAAAGACCTTGTCATTCACTCAAATGGCCAAAATCAAGTGTATTTTATAGAACCACCATCATAAAAAGCTTCAATGGCAAGGTGTTTTCTTTGATGTGATACACACTTGGGGTCTCATATCCATGTCTTCAATTTTGTGAAATATATCTTTTTTTAATAAAAGTTTTAGTTGCCAACCATTCAAATGGGGATGATACATTAATACACCATTACATTACCAATTCAGACTGAGTCAACAACAGCTTGATGAGGCACCTGATTTTGCATACAGAACACAGCACATTGAACTCTATGTTCCTTGAACAAGCAGAGAAATCTGTTCTTCTGTTTATCAACATTAGGTCGTTCTGAGGTGCGGTGCCAAGGGTTCCATTCTAAACCATGTTTAGTAGCTCCTGAGACAGCCTGGAAATTAACTGGTCAATTAGACATACAGCCTGGATGTACATCTAATTGACAATGAATACATTTTGATACTATATCTGCTTAGGAAATTATCTACAAATTGTTTTATGCATTGGATGGCTCCAAATTGTTATATGGACATCTGTTTTTGTTGGCCATGAACATGCTATTTACAAAACAGTTTTATCATTAACTCAAATCATGGCCTCACCTACCATATTGTTTTGTACATTTTTAACTTTCTTACAAATACCTGGTGTGTGTGTATGTGTGTGTGTGTGAATGAGTGAGATTTCTGTAGTGAAGGATTTCTTATGAAATGTGTCCTTCTATTCATTCATCCAAAACAACGTAGCTGTCCTTGCTGTACATATGTACACTTTTCCTAAATGGCTTGTTTAAAACTGACCATGAAATAGCACAGAAGAATTTGTACCTTCATCTGCATGCCTAGGCTTTATAAAGCTTATTCAAGAAACCCTCCTAATAATGTTATCATGCATTTGCTTCACAGTCAAAAGAGATCCCAGAGAAAATCGTCAGACAAACCCACACTAAGAGACATTCTACAAAATACCTGTTTGGTACTCCTCAAACCCGTCAAGGTCATCAGCAACAAGGAAAGTCTGAGAAACTGTCAAAGTCTAGAAGAGCCTAAGGAGACATGATAATTAAATAAAATAGTGGTATTCTGGATAGGATTCTGAGACAGAGGAAGGACATTAGGCAAAAACTGAAGAAATACAAATAAATTACAGAAATTTAGTGAATAATAATGTAGCAATATTGGCTCATTAGTTGTGACAAATGTGTCATTAATATACGATGATAACAGTAGGGGAAACTGGTTTCAGGGTATATGGGAGCTCTCTGTGCTATCCTTGCAACTTTTCTTTAAGTCTAAAACTATTCTAAAATTGAAAACGTGTTCTAAAAAAGGCAAACTTATTTTAAAAAGCTAAATAAAAGCTAAAAAAAAATCCCAACAAGAAGGATTTTCCAATTTACTTCTGAGAGGGACATTTCACCCTGACTGAAAATTGTGAGTCTCTAATTTAATTTTTGTGCTGTGGTTGAGAGTACAGATCTGGTCTGAAATCACGTTAAATGAGTTACTTAATTTCTCTGAAGTTCTGCCTCCTTATCTGCAAAATAGGAGTAATGATGCCCACCTCACAGGTACCTCCAGAGAATCTTATAAGACAAAGTTCAAAAATGCTACCATGGTGCCTGCAAATAGAAAGTGTTCCTAGAAACCGTAGGTCTTGTTACAAAAAATAATAAAAGAAATGGGATTTTCCTATTGTGCAGCCACAGGCTTCTAGCTGAAGATCTTAAAGAACAGCATTCAGTTTTCATGCCAACAGAGCTCCAGGGTCACTACAGGCTGTTGGAGGGATGAAGAAACATAAGGCATACCCTATGTAAATGAGGATGGCCAGAGGGATCTCTGTGAGCGAGGCAAGTTATTCAACGCAGAAGCATCTGCTAAACTAAAATGGAAGAAATGACTTAGAAGCTGCCTATAGAATAGTCACAGATTATTATTTGACTTAAATTCACTGACACTGTCAATGGCAGATCAGAGTGGTAGGAACAGAAGGTAGGAACAGAGAGAAATCAGTAAATAAAGCCAACCTTGTCTGTTTTTCAAGTATGTCCTTCTCTGCAATGCTCTACTCCTTAAGGCATGGCCAACTACATGCTTGTGTCTATGATGGGCCATTGATTTTCACATTCAGTTAGGAATCTGCTTGGTGATTTGTGATTTGAAAATCCATTCTACTCTGAGGAAGCCACAAATGACTACCAAACATAACAAATCTTGAACTCTACCCAGAGAATGACAGCCTCTAAAATTGATGACCTGATGGTCAAGGACATTTTATCTTCTGTTTCCACAACTCCAAGAAACATCAACTCTTTTAAAGAGTGAACATATCCTGCATTTTCTAAACAACTGACAAATATAAGCTCTTCAAAACCATTTGTCTGCCTCTTTTAAAAGTCTAAAGAAGGACAAACCTATTTTAACATGCGATAAGATGATTACTCATTTGGGTTAGTACCTTATATTCGACAACTGGCTCATTGTACATCCAAATAGTCTCCTGTATCAATAAATATGAAAATCAGTGGCTAGAATCAATAGCTTAAAAAGTAGGTCAAAGCCAGTGGGTATCTAACAATCTACTTCTCCTCATTTTCTCATTGTTAATTAGTAGAGAGGCTCAGTAATAGGCCATTTCCAGACAGTGTTGTCACCTGGTTTCACAAAACCCAACCAGAATAGCATTACATTTATTAATGTTTAGTTCAAGGCCGTCCTAGTGAAAGGATCACAAGAATATAAATGACCTCTATAGATAGGCCAGGAAAAAACTAATACATTTCCTAACTAGAAAAACAATATTAAAAAATCACAACAAATGATGCAAAGCAATACTATTCCTTTCAAGTAGATCAGAGTGGCTGATCCTATACAAACATAACCAGAGTAGTAATAAAAAATGGAGCCAACTTACCTATTAGGATAAGCTAGATGGCTTGTAGGTAAGAATTCATCTTTAACAAGCACCTATTAGAGAATTACGTATCATATCATAAAAAGACTCCCAAGCCCCAACCAACTGGGTCCAATTGTCTTAAGTCATCATCCATTCATTCCATTATAGAGGTAGAGCCTCTGATATTCATCAGGTGTTTTAGCAAAGACTCTAAAGGAAAGGAAAAACAAACTTATGGAAAGGAGAGTTCAAACCTATTTCAGAATCATACCTATTATATGAAGTGAAATACATGCCATGGGATTGCGGCTCAGAAGAGATGACACACTTTCTCCCTTGAACTCTCTCTAGATCACCTTGTACCCTTGCTAAGAGAAAGCAATCAGATGGGGGCAGGGGAGAGGTGTACTAACTGTCAGGTTATCCTCAGTAAATACCAGCCTCACAGTTCCCTGGAGCCTGGGCGCCATGGCAATACCCCTACCTCTCTGTACCTCAGTTCATTCAACCTTAAAATGGACATCATAAAGGGCATGTGATCTGTGGGTTGTGGTGTGGGTTATATGTGTTCATGTATGCAAAGACATTTGACAAGCATTTGCCATCATTATTTTTATGATTATTGCATAAGCTGAAGAAGATGATTAGGTTGCCCCATGCTGTTCTAGCCTTAGGATGAACAGAAAAATACGAAGTATCATTTAGATAGTGAGATACGGGGAACAAGGCAGAGCTGTCCTCCAATATATGATGAGTCTTGCTGGATGGCAGCAGGAGTCTCCAGTCCCCTGAACAAAGCAACTAATTCAGGAACGCACACCCCACCTTTCACCATTTCCGGTCAAATGGCAATCAGAAAGGGCAGAGGCTTCAGTTGCCTTGCCCACCGCTGGGTCTCCTATCACTTGTTTGAAGAATGTTACATGAATCTTGGGACTTAAGAAGAAAGAAACACTCTCATTCCATTGAGGATGCTGAACTGATGGAATATAAGCTTTGAGCTACTAATGGCCATTTTTGCTTTTATGAAGGGAAGGCCCGCAAGAGAATGAAGCCAAACCAGAGGACACGAATGAAGAGAGAAAAGACAGGTTCATGAAGACATATTAGCACCTGGATACAGCTGTGCCTGAAGGAAATTACACTTATACTTTTTTGTAGAAACTTTTTACAAGTGACAATAACATTTCTCTCTCCCTCTCTCTCTCGTTCTCTCTCACTGTTGTTACTGTTATTATTGCCCTTTTAAAATCAATTTGAGGGATCCCTGGGTGGTGCAGTGGTTTAGCGCCTGCCTTTGGCCCAGGGCGCGATCCTGGAGACCCGGGATCAAGTCCCACGTCGGGCTCCCGGTGCATGGAGCCTGCTTCTCTCTCTGCCTATGTCTCTGCCTCTCTCTCTCTTTGTGTGTGTGACTATCATAAATAAATTAAATAAATAAATAAATAAATAAATAAATAAATAAATAAAATCAATTTGAATAGGGCTCCTGTACCTTGCAAACTCAGAGTCCTGACTTTTACTATCTCTGCGCCTGGGTGTGCTCAAACACTATGGAGTAGATTGAACTGAGAAGCACTGAGAGCAAAGTTCACAATCCCAGAGGAGTTGGCCAGGGTGTAGAAGAGACAAGTGAGGGTCTTCAGAGCCCTGCTTCAGATGGAGTCCTGAGGCTGCAGGTTTCTCTTGTCTCTTTAGGAGCTGCACGAAGAGGGAAAGCTCCCTCACTACAGTTTCCATCAGAGTCCTGTGGCCAAAATACTTTCTAGATAATCCAATCTTGCCCCAAGTTTTTATGGAGAAAGGACCCAGGGTAGCCTTGCCCAACTTTATGTGGCCAGAGAATCTTTGCACCGAATAATTTTTGTTCCAACCCATGCTCAGCTGACATATCTGGAAGCACCTACATCTGGGTTAAAATAACATCTTTTTGAAAAATTTTCGTTTTAAAATTTTTTTTAAACTAAGATTCTCCTTTGAACTGTCCTCGGGTCACTTCCACTTTAGAGGGAGGAAAACCTCTCAATCAAAATCGCTCAAGTTCAGGACAACATGTTGTTCACATTTTAATTCCTATTCGGCAGGGTACCAGTAAGCAAGCAAACGCCTCCTTTAGTCAACTCCTGCAGTGGCCAAGGCAGACATATTTCATCTTCTGATTGGGCCCTCAGGGCTGAATTTGCAAAGAATGCATCTTAAGCCATTAAGCCAATAAATGAACCCATTTTCAAAAGGACTGTTTAAGTAGTTAGTTCAGTTACTTATAGGGAATTGAAAGGTGTAAAATCACTGGCATAGGAATGGAGGAGCTGTAGATCAGAGCTCATCCTCCACTGGTGCTGAGCTGTCACGGCCCTAGTGGCAGCCACTCAGAAGAGTCGCCCTGACCACTCTGGCCACTTGCAACCGGAAACACACAAAAAGATGTCCCTCTGACATCTCTCTCAATAGCAACTTGTCTAAAGGAAACACTGAAACTGCCTATCCTAAGGCTGTCATCACACGGAATTTCAACAGAAAGGGAGTGGTAAACAATTTCTGCAAGAAAGAATTTAACAGCTTAATCGAGGTTCAAAAGCAACAGCTCTGAAATCTCTGCAATTTTGCTTCAACCTGTGCTGAAGTCCAATAGTTCTCTTTCCTGAAATGCCAGGTGTTCCAGGTTCCTGGCAAGCTGAGCCCTGGACCTAAGGAGACCTGCCAGGTGTTATATAAAAACTGTTAAAACACGGTGTACTCTGTGAATTGCCATTTCAAAGTTTCAAAAGGTGAAACAATCAAAGAAAAAAAAAAGAATTAAAAGGTTTAATTCCATCCTACTAATGTGAAAATGGTGTCAATGTCTTCTCTTCCTCATGACCCTTTGCTTCTTATAATCAGCTCCATGTTAATTATGATCCATTTATCAAATGGAACCTGATAATCTGACTCCTCTCTCACGTAAGGAAAGTCAGGATCTCTCTACTTGGCTTTCTCTCATATTACATTTCAAATCTTCCTCCTTAAGATCCTGGGCATCTTTGAGTTTTCATTCATGGATGTACCCCCACACAAGAGTCATGTGTAACGCTCCTGTTTCTCACACAGAAATCATTCACACTGATTTATACTTCCTGCTAGTGTTCTCCAGAATGTGTTTCACAGAAAACTAGTCTTACAGATGCCCTTGGTAAAAAGGGGGCACGGGGGTTCCCTGGTGAAATCACTTTGGGAAACAATCCATGCTATAGTCTCCCTTCCAAGATTCCCAAATCCCTGGCATGGCATGCTAACGGCTTGGAAAGTCTTGCACAAAACAAAAACAAAAACTCTGTTAGTTAACTGAGTTTCACTGGGCATTTCAAAAATGATTTTTGTCAACAGGTACTCTTCATCATGGACCTCTTTTAAGAGTGCACAAAGCGGGGCGCTTGGGTGGCTCAGTGGGTTAAGCGTCAGGCTCAGGTCATGGTCCCAAGGTCCTGAAATAGAGCGATGCGTCCGGCTCTCCACTCCATGCGGAGCTTGCTTCTCTCTTTGCCTACTCTTCCTGCTTGTGCTCTCTTTTCTCTCTGTCAAATAAATTTTTAAAATCTTAAAAAAAAAAAAGTGTACAAAGGTAACAAGTTTGACAACTCAGGTGTGAATCTGGCTTCAGAGACAGATGCTAAAGCTCTCTTGATGCCCAGAGCTAAGGAAAAATAATTTAAAAGGGTATTAATGGTATGTCAGTTTTTATGCATAAGACTACATTGATTTACTGAAGACCCTCAGCTTTATTCAGAGGTGTTTCAGGTTGAAAACGACTGGTCATCATGGTTTCCTGATCTATAGTACAAGACTTCTGCTAAAATATTTTTAAAGGATACTTTGATATACCGGACCACATGGTTTTTAAAAATAATGCTGGCAATACAAACAGAAATGCAGTTCATAAAAGTTCTTATCACTGATTTTATATTTTTTCTCAGCAGGATCTGTGGTTGGCTCCTCTGGAAGCCTACGTCTAACCAGGGCCCACCTTCCAGCTCAGCCAGCATCACCTTATCTTCCATCCCCACCGTTTTGTCATTTGGGTGATGATGGAGAAGCAAGGAGGCAAAAGATGTGAGTAGGAAAAAGAAGACACAGAAAGGAGAAGTGGGAACAACTCAGGAGTAGCGGATGGAATTAAAATAACAGGTAATTAAATTAATTAGTTAATTAATTAACTAAAGGTAGAAAGCAATATCGGGGAGGGGGGGAGACTACATTTGGATTCTTACAATATTTTTGATGCCAAAAGCTTACAATGTTTTCATATGTTATATATATCATTACTTACTTTATTTTTAATTATTTTTTATTTTTAAAAGATGTCTGTGCCATTTGGGTATGGATGTTAGTGTCCTCATTTGATCATTGAGATCACAGTTTATTCAAGGAGTGAATTGCCCAAGGTCACAGAGGGAGGGGCATGTGTCCCCCATTTCTTTCTTTTTACCCAATATACTCAATTCTGTTACCACACACAAAATAAAGCTAATACACGTGGTTTTAAAGTGCATTCTTACTCACTGTCGGCGAAGTATCATCAGATGTATATCTGTCCTAAGTATTCCTCCCTTTCTCCTGTTTCTCACCCCCCCCCCGCCCCAAATCGTTAAGTCATGATGTATTTCTGAAAGAAGTAAAAGGTTAACGTCTGTAGAGTATCTTAAATATCTAAGGGCATTTTATATAACAGCAAAAACCACCATCTAAAGCAGAGGATATTCAATCTACTTGCTGTTTTAGTCTACAAATGTCAAACAGCCAAATACTTGGTTTGATTGATTTTCTAAATTGTGTTGATTGAGTGGATTGTAACCAACATGCCACTTAATCGTTCTCTTTCCTAAACATAGCTTCGTGTTCAGCATCAAAGTCCATTTTCATGGTTATTAGGATGTTCGTGTTAGGAAATATTCTCCACTCTGAAATATGTCATTCCATTGTGTCAAGAGATGTCTGTCTGTGATGGACTTTTTGGTAGATGAAAATTTTGACAGATTTTTTTTTTTTTTTTTGAGTAGAGAGTCTCTGCATGTCATTGAGGAAAAGACAAAGGTCAAACACACATGGCCTCTGCCCTAGGAACTGTAGAAAGAGATGATCCTTACGTGCAGCTATCATGAACAATAGAAGTAAGGATATCAGAGGGCATCCTGCAGATGTGGCATTTGACTTAAGCCTAGAAGTGGAGAAAGGATTTGAATAGGTTGACAAGACTGGCACAGTGTAAACAAAATCACAGTAGTGTCAACATCACATCGGCATAGCTAAAGGTCAGAGTGTGACGGCTGAGGGTGCTAAGTTTGGAAGTAGGTTGGGGCCAGCCTCTGTAGTCCTAGATGTTTGGCTATAGACACTGAGCCTCATCAGTGTGCAAGGAGGATTTTGATTTTTCACTGCTCCCTCAGAGAGACACAGAACAGTTGCTAAAAGCAGGGGCTCAGGCCCCAGGGCCACTACTTCCTGGGATGATTACTTAACCTCTCCAAATTTAAGCTGTCTCATCTAGAAAATGAAAAAACAAAAACAAACAAACAAACAAAAAAACCCAATAGCTCCATCCTCCTCAGGCTGATAGGCAAGTTAGGTGAGTTGATTCATTTATGCACAAATACTTATTGAGCACTCACTATGTGCCAGAAACTCTTTGAAGTGCTGGTAATACAACTATGACCAAAAAAGACAAACACCATCATCCCTCAGGGGTCTTACATTCTAAGGGGGGAAATAGGAAGGACACCAGAGAAGTCATGCAGATAAATCACGTTAAGTGCTGTGAGGAAAATATAAATTAGGAAAGGAAGATCTGAAGTAATAGGTTAGTAGACTGTTCAGAAAAGACCTCACTAAGAAGGTGACTTTTAAGACCAAAAGAGAGTGGTCATGTAACTAGAGATACCGGTTGTCAAAACATCTCATCCAGACTAGGGAGCTTATGCAAAGATCCTGAGGCAGAAGCGTGCCTGGGCTATTTGAGGAAGAGCAGGGAGGTCCAGCATGGCTGGAGCAGAGTAGGAGATGAGTTCATGTAGGTTATAGTGGGATGGATGGAAGGGTAGGTAGGGGGACCACACAGAGCAACTAAAAAATTTATCTTTGGAGTCATAAAGGAAGCTATTAAAGAGTTTCAACAGTGGGTGACATAATCTTCTGTTTTAAGAGAATCCTTCAGGCTGCTGGATAATGCATATAATGTAGTTAGAATGGGGTGGGCAATACAGTATGAATTGAATAAACATTGATTATTATTCTTATTATTTTTCTTAATACTGACGTTAGAAGGTCCAGGGAATACCAAGATCTGCAGGACATCAAAGTCTGTATAAATCCTTTTCCCAGTCCTGTTTTATGAGAAGGGCTTGCATGACTGTGACAAATGGGCTGCCCACCTTGATAACAGGATCCAACAGATATGGCTACTGGATATGCCTTCCTGGTGATAGCATCCCCTGGATTTGCAGAGGGAGGTGATCACACATGTAAGTATCAGCCTACTGTCAAGCTGCCATGCACAGACCCAGTTAAAGTGTGTAGGCAGGCATTGGGCAGGAAAACACTTTCCCGGAAGTGCCAGAAGCACCTGGATGCTGCTGCTAACAGTCTGCCATCGCCAAACAGCCCCATTGCTCTGAAATCCCCACAGTTACCTGGGGATTGGACGGTGTCAGCCTCTAGTGTTCTCTGTTGGGAACCTGTTCCTTTCTATTCTCAGGAACTAATGATCATATGATGAGTTAAATATAATAACAACCATATAATAGATGAGGTGACATTCTGTCCACCAAGAAAGTCACTTTCATCCTCAGCCAGTGGAAGAATAAATTAGTAAAAAAAAAAAAATTGAAAGGTAATTTGGATAATAGGTATCAAAAGCCTTCACAAAATTCACACCCCTTTACCCAGTAATTCCATATATGGGCAAAAATGTCACAAAGTGATCTATGCATGTAGAAAAGGAACTGAATATCTAGTCTGGTTCTCTATCACTCAAAGCATAAGGGCTGGATTTTGTGTTTTTCAAGGTGGTTTCAAATACTTACTAAGCATGATGCTGGGACTCAGGACAGTGTAGTCACTCAGCCAATGAGTGGTATAAGCAGGAAATAGAAGTGACTCTGGGATGGGGTCACCCAAGAAAATACCACGGGCAGGAAGAAGCTGGGCTGAGCCTTGCTGAGGAAGTGCACAGCCTCTAAATCACTAGCTATTCCCTCACCAGCTCATAGGCCCCTGGCCTGCGTTTTCCAGGCAACCCCACATCGTTCTCTCTTTCTACAATTAGAGTTGCTTGCTCACATTTGGGAAGCCATGTTGCAGGGAATGGGAGCCTTTTTCTTATGTATTTTCCAAAATGTGTCCTTCACAATGTTGATAGGTGTTCAGGATACAAATAGATGCTTTTGGGAAGTGTTCCACAATCAATTACTTGGGGGAGATGTGGT
Source organism: Vulpes vulpes (assembly GCF_048418805.1). NCBI lineage: Eukaryota > Metazoa > Chordata > Mammalia > Carnivora > Canidae > Vulpes > Vulpes vulpes. The sequence goes on along the minus strand of NC_132792.1, from coordinate 20,157,848 downwards.
TGAAATTATATAAGTATCCTGGTCCCAGAGCACCTTAGAATTTGTATTATATATCATGAAACTCCAAGAGTGAGGCATTATGGGCAGGAGAGTGGCCCCGACTTATTTCACTACATAGTTTTATGGGGATATTTGCACCTATTAACATTCTGCAAGCCACTTGTCCTGAGCAATGCAATACTGAATACTTCTAGATTGGCCAGAACACTGGACCTGGCCAAAGTAAGAAAAAAAAACCCTCCAGATGAACCCCTGTTACCATGATTTCAGGAATATGACTTCTAATTACCAGCTCTGGGAAGATAGTATCCACTGGTCACTGAAGAACCCAAATGTACAAACTGATGGTACAAGGAACCAACAGCTATGAAGAACCATCACACTTGAGATCTTAAACCCCTTCTATAAACAACACATGTGCTAGTTGCCAGAAGATTTACATGTTTAGATGACAAGACTTCTGTGCTAGCTGTCAGTCAAGAGAAGCCTGGGGAATTCTCAAGAGGGTTTTTAAAAAAATTCCCCGGCAGATGTGCATCTGGAACAAAATTCCACATTCCATTCTCACCCTGTATGTTGTCTAGAGGCAAAGAGCCACATATCTAAGAGGACTGCAAGATTCACCTTATATTGTCAACAGTAAATATGTCAATCACCATCAGAAAGTGCCTGACAGACTGTGATTCACATTTGCATCAAATCCAAAATAACTGCCTTCAGCTGCCTCTAGATTATGGTCTGTCCGAGGACCCACCAAGAGAAGTCTCTCCTGATCATGTAGTCACTTTCTCTTCATTTAACATCTTGGGGCTAGTGTGTTTGGCAGCCATGACTTTGGGAACTTGGGCCTCTGGTTCTGCTTTTCACATCACAACACTGAATTTCACAGAACTTCACCTCAAGTCAATGACAAAGGAAACAGAATAACATAGGCCAGCCCAGGAAGCCCCTTCCCAACTTTGAACAAGCAAAGCTTGTTCAGAACAGACAGGTTGCCTGCTGGCACTCTATCAGATTTCTGCAGAGTTAGTACCTACAAGTTTTGCTGACTACCCAAGTCACATGACAGGAATTCAGCTCACAGCTAGAGTAACAGAAGTCTTTCAAGTAAAATTCATTATTTATAAATTTATTTTGTATTGGTGTTCAATTTGCCAACATATAGAATAACACCCAGTGCTCATCCCGTCAAGTGCCCACCTCAGTGCCCGGCACCCAGGAACCCCCACCCCCCACCCAACTCCCCTTCAAGTAAAATTTAAACTTGCAGAAGAAGGGGAGGCCAGTGACACTGCTAAGTACATAATAAGTACTCAACACATTGTTAGCCACTATTACAATTCAGTTGTTCTTTTTTACTAGTCTTAGGTCGATATGGAGTACAAACAGATTTTTTTCTTATTTAAAAGAATAGAAAGTTGGGACACTGGATACTTTCTCCAAAGTGGAGAAATTCTCTTTCTGAGAGACAAATCAAATGAAGGATGCTTACATTTTTCTTTTCAAATATATCCTCTACTTCTCTGTTTCTCCCTCTTTTCCCAATACTCATATGAATATATGACCAAACTCATCAAATTATATATATGTATTAAATATGTGCAAGCTTTTGTATCTTAATAAAAAATAAGATAAAATGACTCAACTCTTTTGAGTTTTTATTTAAACTCTAGTTAGTTAACATACACTACAATATTAATTTCAGGTGTACAATATAGAGATTCAACACTTCCATACAACACATGGTGCTCACCACAAAAACTGCTCAATTATTATAAAACTATGAATCCCTATGGACAAAACAACTATACTCACATATTCCTTTCTTTGTCCAAAATGTGTTTATAAACCATACCAAGTAGATAAGAAAGGATTTTATGTATAGAGATAGAGGGTTTTATGCTATTGTTGTACTTGGCTTGACTGGATACTTTGATTCCTATCAATCTTTTGTAGGGAGTTTTTTTAAGGACTTTCATGGGTATCTGAGAGAAAGTATTTGCTTTGGTTTGGCAGGAACTATCTTGGGGGCCCTTTTCTGGTAAGCCAGTTCATTCCATCCCAAAGAATGAGTGTATCCCATTAAAACAAAAGGATACAGTAAACAGAAGTCATCTATGATGAGGGGCCTGCCTACTAGGGTGCAATCAGGCAGTGAAGCCTTGTCCTTGGGGGACAAATAAATACCAAAGAGATAGTCTTCATGCCAAATAGGACCTCAGGGAAGGTTGAAGAATAAGTGCTGTGCCATGGGGTCAAGCCAACATCGCAAAATGGAACAGAAAAAAATGAAGAGCACACAGCACCACAGCAGAAAGGCAAAGCTAAGTCATGTGAGGTAATGCAGAGGGTGTGCAGTGGCTGGAGCAGTGGATGACTCAGAGAGGGCAATGGCAGAAGAGGAACCAGAGCACAGGCATCTGTGAACATCTGGGGACAGATTACAAGAGCAAAACCTGTTTACTGGGCAAATCCAGTGGGAGGTGAGAAGCATCCTATAATACACATATGGAGCAAAGAAAAGATAAGTAACTCAAATCAAAAGGTCCCAGGAACTGGATTGAGACCTTGACCTCATAAGGAAGCACTGGCAACCCAAACCAGGACAAAACTGTGGCCCTATGTTTATAACCAGTCATAATATTTAATTTAACTATTCAGTAATGTGAGTAATATTTAATGCATACGGTGTGATCCATTATTCACAAAGAAATAACTTTTATTTGAAAGTAGGTTTTTACTACATTTTTTAAATCTCCAGGTCAAGGAACTGAAACAAAGCAAATGAGCACACTTGGAACCTGGAATGTCACCCACACTGGGGCCAACTGAGGTCTCCATGCACCTCTGCCTTTCTACAGAGAAGCAGCAGAGGCTGGTCAGGGAACTCGAAACAGGGAGGTTAGTGGTCTTCTCTTCATTTTGAGGAAATTGGGCCCGATAAAGGTTAACTCTAAAGTGTTTAAGGATATAGAAGAGGCCAACAAAACCCAACTAGATTCCAGGGTCCTCAAACCTTTTGGAGAAAAAACAATATTCAAACCAGTGCAAAAATTTAACAGCCCATTTCCTAACATTGGTGTTGGGATTGGGAAAGGAAAAGCTATTAGTGAATACCAGTGGATAAAGCCCTAGTCACACTGTTGGCACGGACATCTCTCCCGACTCCACTGAAGAGCTTTTCAGTAATGGGAAGCCGGGCACAAGCCTATGTTACTAATAGCAATAGCTACCACTAACTAAAGACTTGTTTCAGGCCAGGCATTGTTCTAAGGACCTGATAATAAATTAATTCATTGACCATTCACAACAATGATATGAGGTAGATATTATTACTATCTCCATTTTACAGATAAAGATATTGAAGCTCAGAAAGATAACATGTTTGAATCACACAGCTGTGAAGATCACAACCAGGCCTGGTACCCAGACTGACTGGTGAGCCTTTGACCTTAACAGCTGTGTTCCACTGCATCTTACCTAGCTGCCACTGCATCCTTGCACAAGATCAGCAAACTCCAGTGAATTTATTCCTTTCACATTCATAATCCAAGCCTGGAGATTAGGACACGGGCATTCATAGATTCATGTGCCACTTGTGCCATGTAGCCAAACCCATATGAGCCTCAAAAAAAAAAAAAAAAAAAAAAAGGCCTTGTTCTACTTGTCCCTGTGTTCTTACAGACTAATGAAATGCCTGGCATAAAGCAGTTGCCTGTTACACATTTGGTAAATGATAAAATAGCTACTGGCTTGTGCCATCAACAACACTCATCTTCACAGAAGAGCTCTAATTCTGCAGCATAGTGAATTGTAAATTAGTAGCCTATACATCTCTCCCTAGGCGCTCAGCTTCTGTGAGCACAAGGACCGTATTTTACTTTTATTTTATCCCAACTGAAAGGCAAAGTGTATGGGACATAACTGTGCTCAATAACTTGGTGAATAGGTAAATTAGATTTATACACCTACCAGCAGAAAAAAAAAAAAAAACTGGATTCAATGCCACTATCAGATGAGTGTTGCCTGTGATCTCCTCTTGACTGTAGGGTGGGATGTGTTCGTCAACCAACACCCACTGAAAGGACCAAAGGCAGTTCTAGAGCACTGAGCAATGCAGGTGGCAGAGGAGGAGGGATAGCAAAAGCTGCTGAATTGGGCAAGATGTCCCTGAAAAAGGAGGGAGGCTTAGTAATCAATGAAATCCCAAGCACACTTCAGAGGGAGCTTTCTGACCTGAACAAAGGTATCTAACACAGGATGTGCACTGGATGTGCTGAGAATTAAAGTTGGAAGGAAAGGATGGGATCCATAAGAGAAGACAGTCAGAAGCCTTGTTCAAAAAGGAGAGTGATGATGGGAAGCAGTGACATTTCAGGAGCAGTTCCAGGGTTCTGTTGACAAAGTGGGGATTCAAGTAGGGATACTTGTGTAGAAAGTTCTAGAATAGGGTGGAATGTTTTTGGTCTTGTTTTGTTTTATTTTGGTTTGGAGAGTAGAATCTTCTTAACTGGTGGGATATGTGGTAGCATGGCTGAGTAAAAAGAAGATGATTTTGAACAAAGGGTCTCAAGTCACACCTTTCTACTAATGATGCCAATCCTAATATGCAACATGAGACTGTAAAAACAGATTTGCCAATTTCTTATAAAGACAGAGATTGTCCTCGAGAGATCAGTGATTCTCAAGTGTTCATTTTCCTGGAGGAGTTCTTGTTCAGGTTCTCCCCACAAGTTCCACAGCTGTGGGATTAGACATAGATCATCCTGAGTGTTTTCCTAAAGGTATTAATTGATATTCAAGGAAAAAATGGTTCCATGGTCAAATAAGATTGGGAAACATAACTATAGTGGGAAAGCTCTGGGTAAAAATCAGAAAATCTGAGTGTGAGTCCTTGCTTTGCCATTTCTTGTCCATGTGACCTTGAAAAGTCACTTTTATGTCTTCTTAGTATTTCAAATCTGAATTGGATTAACATCAATCATTAATCAAATGAAAGAATGTATGTTTAATGAAATAAAATTACATAAAAATGTAATGAGAATTTGGTGGGAAACTTTAAATACTTATTCATTGTATAGACTGAATTGTATCTCCCCATCAAGTTCATATGTTGGAGCCATAACTGCCAACGTGATTGTGTTTGGAGATACGGCTTTTAGGAGGTAAATAAGGTTAATGAGGTCATACAGGTAGAGTCCTTATCTGATGGGACTGGTGGTCTTAAGAGTAAAAGAGAGATCTTTTCTTCTTAAAGAAAGAGGAATATGTACGTGCACTGAGGAAAGGCCATTTGAGAGCACAGCAAGAAGTGAGCCAGGAAGAGACCTTACCAGAACCCAGTCATGCTGGTACCCTAATTTTGGACTTCTAGCCTCCAGAACTGTAAGAAAATAAATGTCTATTGTTTAAGCCACCCTGTCTATGGTATTTTGTCATGTCAGCCTGAGCAGATTAAGACATCCATATATGTCAATATTATTAATTATTAATAAGAATATTAATAATCTTCTTTCCCTGATTCTATTTCTATTTTTTCCAGTTGATATGAAGCATTCAGAAATGAAAGCAGCATAAACATGAGAAAGAAACTACTCTTGTAAAAATCCTCTGTTGGAGCAGTAGATTGTTGAGACCTTGGAAGGAAGATTAAATGCATAGAAATTGTATTCTTTTTTTAAAGGTTATTTATTTATTCATTTGAGAGAAAGAGAGAGAGAGAGAGAGAGAGCAGGGGGAGGGGCAGAAAGAATTTCTAGCACATTCCATACTGAGCTTTGAGCCCCGTGCATGGCTCTAGCTCAGAACCCTGAGATCATGCCTGAGCCAAAATCAACAGTCAGACACTTACCCAACTGAGCTACCCAGGTCCCCCAAAATGCATAGAACTTTTTAAAAAAATGTTTAAGACTTTACTTATCTAGTCATGACAGACACACAAACACACACACAGAGAGAAAGAGAGGCAGAGACACAGGCAGAGGGAGAAGCAGGCTCCATGCAGGGAACCTGACAAGGGACTCGATCCCAGGTCTCCAGGATCACACCGGGGCCGAAGGTGGCGCTAAACCACTGAGCCACCAGGGCTGCCAGAACTTTTTTTAAAAATAAAAAGTCTTCAGGTGACACATGTGACCCCTGTTAGAACTCAGTGAAAGATTTCTAAAATGCAAAGTGAAGCTGCAAAGAAGGCAAGTGCCATCAGGAAGACACTAGTATATAAGGTTGCAGGATTTAGTGAACAATCTTTTTTATTTAAGTGCCAATTCAAGGAAAATTAAAATTAATGGAACAGAATAGAGAGCCCAGAAATAAACCCATGCTTATATGGGCAATTAACCTATGACAAAGGAGGCAAGAATATAAGACAGTCTCTTCAATAAATGGTGTTGGGAAAACTGGACACCTAGCTACATGCTAGAGAATGAAACTGGACCGCTTTCTTACACCATATACAAAAACAAACTCAAAAAGATTAAAAATCTAAATTTTAGACCTGAAACCATAAAAATCCTAAAAGAACATATCCAGCAAACTCTTGGACATCAATCTTAGCAATATTTTTTTGGATCTGTCTCCTCAAGCAACAAAAGCAAAATAAACAATTAGGACTACATCAAACTAAAAAGCTTTTTCACAGTGAACAAAACTATCAACAACATGAAATGACAACCTACTGAATGGGAGAAGAGATTTGCAAATCATATTTCCAATAGGGTTTAAAATCTAAAATATATAAACTCATACAACTCAACACCAAAAAAAACCCCAATCTGATTTAAAAATGGGCAGCAACATTTCTCCAAAGAAGACATACAGATGGCCAAGAGACACATCACTCAGATGTTCAACATCAGTAATCATTAGGGAAATGCAAATTAAAATTACAATAAGATATCACCTCATACCTGTCAGGGTAGCTAGTATCAAAAAGACAAGAAATACCAAGGGTTGGCAAGGATGTGGAAGAAAGGGAACAGTCATGCACTGTTGGTGGGGATGTAAATCCGTGCAGTCACTACAGAAAACAATATGAAGGTTTCTCAAAAAATTAAAAATAGAATTATCATACAATCCAGTAACTCTACTACTTGGTATTTACCCAGAGAAAATAAAAACACAAATCCAAAAAGATACATGTACCCATATATTTATTGCTGCATTATTCACAACAGACAATTTACAGAAAAAAAAATCCCACATATCCCCCATTAGATGAATGGATAAAGATGTAGTATATATAAATACAATGGAATATTATTCAGCCATGAAAAGAATGAAATGTTGCTGTTTGTGACAACATTGATGGACCTAGAGAATATTATGCTAAGTAAAATAAATCAGAGAAAGACAAATACTGTACGATTTTATATACATGTGGAATCGAAAAAAATGAACAAAAAAATAGAAAGACTCATAAATACAGAGGACAAACTGATCATTGGAAGAAGGGGGTGGTGAAAGGGATTAAGAGGTACAAACTTCCAGTATTAAGTCACAGAGAGAAAAGTCCAGCATACAGAAGATAGCCAGTAATATTCTAGTAACTCTGAATTGTGATAGATGGTAACCACACTTGTTGTGGTGAGCATTTCATAATGTATATAAATGTCAAATCATTTGTTGTACACCTGAAACTAATATATGTGAGTTATACTTAAAGTGTTTTTTAAAAATATTTATTTATTTATTCATGATAGATCTAGAGAGAGAAAGAGAGAGGCAGAGACACAGGCAGAGGGAGAAGCAGGCTCCATGCCGGGAGCCCCACACAGGACTCAATCCCGGGACTCCAGGACCACACCCTGGGCCAAAGGCAGGCGCCAAACCGCTGAGCCACCCAGGGATTCCCTATACTTAAAATGTTTTAATTAAAATTGGCATGCTTTATATTTTCTCATTCAAAATGAAAGTAACTATTAAGACTCATGTTAAAATATCATTTTCCTACACCTAAGATTATCTCTTTTACTGAATAGAAAATTCTGAGAATGCTGAGCAGCCCACTTATCATGTTCTTTAAGAAATAGGTCAGGAGCTCTGAAACCACAGAGAATTTGCTTATAATGCTAGTCTGCATTTTTCTTAATCTTCCCCTAAAATATCAAGTTAAAAAAAGTTTTAACCTAAGAAAATAAAATAAAATTTTAAAAATATGTTAGGTTAACTTCATCTCCGTATGTACCATAGCATGTGGCAGCCTATTAGTTTCATGGGCCATTCTTCTTAGAAAAGATTCTGGGGAAGGATTTATTATTATTTATTGAGGTAAAATGTACATAACATGAACATAAAATTAACCATTTTGAAGTGTATAAAGTATATATTCACAATGTTGCACAATAATCATCTCTATATCCAGAATCTTCTCAACACCCCCAAAGGAAACCCCATGACCTTTAAGAGGTAGTCCTAATTCCTCCCCCCTCCCCCAGCCTCTGGAGCAATTGATTATTTTTTTCTAATAAAATATTATTTTTTTTGGAGTAGTTTTAGGTTCACAGCAAAATTGAAGGGAAGATTCAGAGACTTCCCATATATCTCTGCTCCCATGTGGGCAAAGCCTCCTCCATTGTCAACATACTCCACTAGTGTGATAACTTTGTTACAATTGATGAACCTGTATCAACACATCATAATTACCCAAAGTCCATAGTTTACAGTTCACCCTTGGTGTTATACATTCTCTGCATTTGAAAAATGCATAATGCCATGTTTCCATCATTATGGTATCATACAAAGCATTTTCACCATCTTAAAAATCCCATGTGCTCTGCCTATTTACCCCTCTCCCCACCACCAAATCCTGGCAATCACTGATCTTTTTTCTGTTTCCATAGCTTTGCCTTTCCCAGAATGTCATACAATCTCATCATACAGAATGTAGTATTTTCAAATTGGTTTCTTTTGCTTAATAATATAATTTTAATTTTCTTTCATCCTTTCATGACTCCATAGCTCACTTCTTTCTAGTGCTGAGTATTATTCCACCATATTTATTTACCCATATAGTGGGCAAGCATTTTAACTTCTCTGCAGGTGGCTGATTTAGTAGCTTAAGAGGGTGTGTGAAATCTTTCCTGAAAACTTACCATTCCAACTGGGAATATGAAGTCTGAGAAGATGGTAAGATGAAAGGGAAAATCAGAAGAACCTCAAAGGATAAGGGTTCAGATGGGGATTAGGAAGAAGGTGAATGTGAGAGCTGGAAAAGACCAATGTTACCAGAGTATGGAAAACAACTAGGAGGTTGGCACAGGAAAAACCTGGTGTTGGAAGCAAAGGCCAGGTAATTTATGACCTTGTGAGCTTTGGCAATAAATTTATACTTTAAGAGCAAAGGGAAACCACTAAGGGTTTTAAACAGGGAGTTGGATGATTGCAGGGCAATCTTTCTCTGCTTCCTAGAGCATCTCCTGTCCTATCAGGGCTTTGCTCTCCAAAGCAACATAATCCTGGTTAGAGGAAAATGGAAAGTGCTATCTGCCATCAGATAATGTCATGTGCGTGCCAATTTGGGGATTTTGTTGTTCTTTTCTGAACATAGTTAAATATTTAAAGGCAACACACTGGACAGCTATTGACTCTGATCAAAAAGTAATTAGTTAATGGCTGCAGAGGGTTTTTTTGGATGGAAAGCAAAATGGGAAATATTATTACAATGACCCTGCATGAGCAGCAGCAGGTGGTAGAGCCTCAGGGCAAGCTTTTCTGCTGTGGTGTTCGCCCTGTACCAGCTCATCTTGTCCTGCTGCTATATGTAGATAAACACAGACAATTCTAGGGGAAGAGAAAATCTACAGCATGAGTAAGGCTTTATTTGTTTCACTTTAATCTCAAATAATCCCATGAAGAACAGTCAAGATGGACACTCATTCAAGTTTAATATAAAGGCATTAGACGTTGTGTAACTAATGTAGTTGTCTCCTGGACAGCACAGAGTAGTAGAGTCAGAAAGCCCTCCAACCACTACCAACTGTATGAACGCACACAAGTAACCTAAACAAATTTTAGTTAATTGGCCTTAATAGGTCAAGCCTTAGATCAATAATAAATGGAGATTCACTCATTCATTCATTCATTCAAATGCACATTCAACAATTTGGTAACTATTTGCTATATGCCAAGCTAGACCTAGAGCAACAACAGCAAGCAAGCCTCGGTACTGGTCCTCACAAGGGAAAGATATGCAAGCAGTAAGTTAAGTTACCCTAAAAAACAGTAGAAGTTACTATAAAAGCCCATAGATTATATTAGTACATGCTTAAAAAATACTTCTCATTATGAATTAATTATAGACTCACAGGAAGTTTCAGAAATAGTTCAGAGTACCCTTCACCCAGGGGTAACAACTTACAGAACTATGATACAATACCAAAGCCAGGAAACTGGCATTAGTAGAATCTATGGGATTTATTCAAATTGTACCTATTTTGCATGCTTTCATTTAAATATCTATGTATATAGCTCTATGCAATTTTATCACATGTACACGTTGTATAAAAACTACAATAAAGATACAGAATTATTCCATCACTATGAAACATCTTTCTCATGCTATCCTTTAGAACAATACATCTTTTTTTAAATGTATATGTGAAGCAGGCTTTAAAGATGCACAGAAAAAAAAACAAAAGTTGATGCCCTCAAAGAACCTTTTAACTTAGTTGTTTGATGATTGGGCCATTTTAACTTTTGATTAATTATTTTGAGATGAAAGTTGATGTTCCTGAGTCTCAGTTGAAGCTACTATAGGAAAGAGGAAGAGAACTATTATTTCAATGACCTGACCTACTAGGCATCTTGTTAGGAGTTTTATCTTATAAAATCATGATTATCCAACAAACCTCCTCTTCCAGCTCTACAGCCCTGCCCACTGCTGAACCCACAAATGGATTAAGCCAGTTCTCACCATGGAGTAATTTGTTCTTAGTCAATCAGATTCTTAGTGAAGCTCGTGGAAAAGTCATTTAATAGAGATTGGACGTTGAACTTTCTGGCAGGAGGCTCGAGTTCTCAGTGTCACTTCTAAGCAATACCAAATTACAAACGCCTCACTGGCAAGGACCATGCCAGAGATATATTCATATCCTCATTGACCAATGAACACAGTGTGTGCCATCAGACACATAGCTAACATAGATGTGCTGCTCTCTTTTACCCTGGCAATGACTCTTAGCTAGAACCACAGAGTCAACCTTTACACTGAGCCGGAGGTAGAGGGTCATTCAGAATGGGGTGATGGGGGAATGAACTTTGCTGTGAGTCTACTCTTTGCCAGGCACAGCAAAGAGTCCATTATGTTACCTGATTGAATCCTACAGTAAGTCTTGAAGTATATATCATTCCTGTTCTATTGATGAAGGCACAGTGGCTCAGAGAGGTCAAGTAAATTCCAGAACCTATGCATCTATTGAGCATATAGGTTCTACTTTAACTCTGTCAGAACCCAGATCTCTGACAGAAGAACTCTGTTTTTCCAGAGAGACAGTTCCAGGAGAACACGTCCTGCACAGCATCAATTTATTGTCCAATGCCTAACCTCTACACCTGGCACTGTCTTCCTTTTGGTTCATTCCATGAAAAGGCCAATGAGACTCAATGCATTTTGCTCTTAGTCATTTTTACCCAGTGGGAAATAATTTATAAGCTTCTTTCCTAAACACTATTGAAAAGCAGATTTGAAAAGTGAGAAGTGACTGAAGGACAGATCAAAGGCAAGTGACGGAGATACTAAAGACAAACTATGTCAGAGAGTGGCCAGGCTACAAATCTAATTCAGGAAGGACTGAAAGAAGTACTAATTACTCTTGGGCAGCCCAGGTGGCTCAGTGGTTTAGCGCCACCTTCGGCCCAGGGCTTGATCCTGGAGACCAGGGATCGAGTCCCACTTTGGGCTCCCTGCATGGAGCCTGCTTCTGTCTCTGCCTCTGTGTGTGTGTATGTGTGTGTGTGTGTGTGTGTGTATGTGTGTGTGTGTGTCATGAATAAATAAAATCTTTAAAAAAAATAGAAAGAAGACGAAGTACTAATTGCTCTTATATAGGGCTAGTCTGATTTTGACTGGCTTATCACGAACCACTTAAAAATAAATTATCCTTTTATCTAAAACTTTTCTGCATAATTGGGTATGGTAAATTGATTGCAAAAATGGCTCCAGGTCTCCATCCCTCCCTGAATCTATACCTTCTACATGGGGTTTTGAAGCTCTTTCCAATCCCTTGACTCTGGATGCCTTTGTAATTTACTTCAGCCAAAAGAATTCAGAGAAGGTAAAGGCCTGCCAGTTCCAAGTCCAGGCCTCAAGGGCCTTGAGTGCTTCCCCTTGCTCTCTTAGACTTTGCCTCACCTGGCAAACAATCTTGGATTAGTCTACTAGAGGATGAAAGGTCATGTGGGAGTAAAACTGAGGCCACCCGAGATACACAGTCCCCAGACACCCTGCTAACTGACCACAAATACATGAGTGAGCCCAGCTGAGGTCACCCAAATTTGACCCAGATTGGCAATATCATCTCACTGAGCCACAGATGCATGAGCAAAACTAAATGTTTCTTAACATGCCACTGAGGTTCATGGTTGTTTTTATGCAGCATTATTGTGACAATAGATAACTTGACATAGCAGGAATCTTAATCCCTTTCCTAGGCTGGGAATCTAATTTTCTCTGCCTAGATACAGAGTCCAGATTCTATGAGTTATGCTAGATTTCTGCCTGTGAGAGTGAGCAGCACCCCTCTGGTAGAACGACAGTGATGTGTTTTGCTCTTGTGTACAATACAGCCCACAAATCTCATGTAGGTTGCTCTCTGGCAGGGCTAGAAGCAAGCTGCTGGCATCATCCTTCAATCTGAAAGAAGTTAAATCGAACACTAGCTCCTGGGCCTGACCACTTCTCACCCAATCCCCGGCAAGAATAAGAGCTGACTAGGGAACTTCTGCACTAGGTTTCTAGTTTCATAGGCCAGAGCCACAGTATATCCACATGCAGGTATTTGTTACAAATATTTATAGGTGGGGGAGATAATCTCTCAGCACAGCCTGAATTGTGATACTCCCCACCGTCAGTAGATGTCATGTAACTCCATAGTTTCTCTGACCCTGGTAGATTTTTTTTTTAATATGCTTCAAACAGAATATTGATCTTGCTAAATTCCTTTTCAAAGACTGAAATTTTCTCCAATAGACAGGGAAAGAACGCATTATGATGATCTATTAACAAGCACTTCACCAATTAATTCTCATTCGTACTTTATGGCTAAATCTAGCGAATCAACTAGCCCTTGTGTTCCCTAGTTACTGATTCCAAACACAAAGCCATCAATAACTTCGATGACTACTTGCTTTCATTACCCATCCTCACAATAATCGAATAAAAAGCTTTCATTTCTAGGCAAGCCACAAATACAACTCAACAACTCAATACTGCCATTGCTGCACATCATCCGACTCAAACTTGCTATACCAAATCAATATAAAGACTGAGCTCTCTCTCTCCAGTGGAAAACAGAGTCCAAAGACCCAGAATCAGCAAATCACTCTGGGCTTGAACAAACCTAAATGCTGTCTCTAAAAGAAACTATCATTTCCCCTACCCAAAGTCTGCCCACTCCAGAGCTCAAATTGCTCCCCACATGGGCTGCACTTAAAGAAAAATGCAGGTCAGTGCAATATTGCTCTGGTATGACTGGCTGGCACCTATGAAAATTAGGTAGACTAGACTATAGACATCTAGACCCAGCTTAAATTTTACATCCAGCCACATGCATTAGACCTACTTAGAAGTTTTCAGGAATGGGTGCCCCTGCACTCACAGTCTATATTCTCATTTTTTTTTTTAGAAACAGTAGTTAAGCGGTTAAGCTAACCTTAAAAAATTAACTGAAAAAAAAAATAAAAACTAGTATCAGTAGAATAATACCCAACATAGCCATCAGGTTCTGTTAGGCTAAGCTCTGACTGAGATAACAGTTATTTTACATCTTCCATCTCCTGCTAAGTTCAGAGTACACATTCATTGAGTTGGTGCTGGGCAAAAGAGCCCATCCCATTGAATTTGTTAATTCTTTTTCTTTCTGAGTGTATATAATTTAACTGCTGATTGTTCAGACTCACAAGGTGAAACTACGTTATAACAGTGGTGGAATTATTTCCCTCACTAACTAGGATGTAAGTCCCTTTGAGGTCAGGGACCATATCTACCTCTATCACTGCTGTATATCCAGTGCCGAGAAGGGTTGCATCTGCCACATATAGGCATGCAATACATCTTTGTTGAATGAATGCATAAGAGAATGCATGAATGAATTAATGCATCACCAAACTAACTAGCACATCAAGGCTCATGGTCATAGTACTATTCTCAGACAGAGCTCAAGGCTCTCCATATTTATGGCAACTTCCTTTACCATTCAGCCTGCAAAGACCTCTCACTATAATAGATTCAGTGGCACCTTGCCCAGATCCCTTTGGAAGGCTGGTGCACCCATCCTCCAGCATTTGTGAGTGTGAACTTCTAAGGGCACAAAGCAGCACCATTCCCTGGAAAGTGTCCTCAGCAGACAAGATCTACCTCAACTGTAGATGTCTGGGAAGTTCTATAACCCCTCCCTGGGAGTGGCCAAATAGCCAATGACAGAATGATTCAAGGATACAAAAGTGTGGTCCCTTGGCCTGAAGGTAGAACAATTCTGTGTTGTCAGTCACCATAGCTCCCTATGGGAACAGAATTACACTAGACTTTATTAGCTAAACCCTCATCTTTGCTTGGCTTTGTCTCCTGTCATATCGTGCACCCTCACTTCTTTATAAGTTTCTCACTCCTTTAATAAATTAATTGCACAAGAATCCCATTTTCAGCTCTAGATGATAATGAAAGCCCAATCCTCAGAAGTAGATAGATTACTGAAAGTCCTTGGCATGTGTAGCTGCACACTTGCATTTTTCACCTAGGATGAATTGGGTTGTAATTTAGGTAGAAGGGCATGCACTGGCTTCTGTGTAATATCCCTGGTGTTCAGAGGCATTGAGGAAATAGTAATTACAAGAACTGTAGAATTAGGTAGCTGTTTCATGAAGAGAGAACATGCAGATTTAGGTAGATGAATCAATACAGGAACACCTCTCATGACACAGGACTCAACGTCTTGGTAAGAGCCTGAGCACTGCTCTTGATATGGTGCATGGATGGCCCTCAGTAGCTTGGAAAGAGTAATGGCCATATCAAATGCAGAAGAGATGCCAAAATTTCAGTAGCAAAGCATAAAGCATTGAAAAGCTCAGAGAAGTGAGCATGCAAGAATGGATCTACTCTGCATGACCAGGAATCCATCAGCTGCTTATGGTCCTCTGCAGGGCTCAGAGAATAATTTGTTTTTCTGAGGCCCTCATGATGGGGATAGCAGCACTGTTGACAAGCTCATTAGTGTCTGTCCTCTAGGGAGTATAGGACTGACAGTTGGCCATGTTACCAAACTGGGCTCCCTGGTAGCAATGGAGATGATAAGGGTCCAGAACAACAGAAGCCAGGTGGCAGCACTTCACCATCAGAAGGAAGGTGGGCATAATTACCTTAATTGGCATGCAGGTTGGAATTGCTGCCAGGAGTCCCTGAACCACCGGTATCTACAGATATGGCAAAAATAACATAGTGTTATTAAGAGCAAAATAGATAGACAATACATAAGAGTACTGCTTACTACAGATGATCAAAATAAATTAAGGATGGCTAAGTAGAAGCCTGAGGTCAACTGCCCCAAAGGAAAAATCACAATTCTTTGCCTAGTTTCCAGAGTCGAATCAGTTCTTAAAACCCAGGCTCCATGAACTGAGGTAGAAAAGAACACTATAATACCACAGCAAGTGCATACAGTTCTTCCACAAAGTGACCTATAGCTATTTCCTTGAGTAACAATATACTGGAGAGCAGGAAATAGCTAGATCTCTTAACAATTGTTGGATGTTGGGTTTGAATTGATACTGGTAACTAGAGGTCCAAAATGCCATCGTGGCCCACATGGCAGGGTAGGGTTTCAAGGAGGAACTAAGAATAAAAATAAGTGAATTCCTGGTGCAGGGCAAGTTCACAGTAGGTCCACTGGAAACACAGAACAACCACCTACTGCTATTTGCTTAGTTCTCAAATGTTTAATCAGAATGAACATGTTTAGCAATCGGCAGAAACATCTCAGCCAAGATAATAATTAAAAACCAATATCAACTCCCAGGGGAAGCACAGAGAGCAGTGTGATGTCGTGTACTCAACCAGTGGAATGCACACGGGTCCAGGAACCAAGGGATAAAGTAAGAATGGTCCCATTCTCCATCACTCTCAGTGACCTGATTATGAATTTGTGCTTCTCATCCCTGTTAAGTTTAGTTTGTGTGGGTTTATAGAGGTCCTGATTCATAAGAAGAGGATGTTTCCATCAGGGACACAGAGTGTCATTCAACTTAGAACTATTGCTCTTGCCCAATAATTTTGGACTCCTTGTACCAGGAGAACAGCAGGAATAAAAAAAGATTTGCCATGTGTACAGAGGTAACTGACCCTGTTTATCACGAAAAGTTAAAGTTATTGCTATATAATAAAAATAGATAAGAAGATGTTTAAAACATAGTGGATGAACTGGGCACCTCTTGATACTACCATGCTCAGTTTAGTTGTAAATAGGCAAGGACAGCAACCACAGCTAGATAAAAGCATGGGAACTAGGGACTTAGACACACCACCACCACCACCACCACCACCACCACCACCACCAACCAAGGGGATGAAGATCTGGATCACACTACCAAGCAAGCCATACTGACCAGCAGAGGTGCTAGGTGGAGAGGGAGGGGAGAAAGGGTGGTAGAGGAGGGATGACGTGTACCAATCATGACCTTGGGATGTTATCTTCACTAACCCCTACTCTTAGAAGTTTCCCTAGAAATTATGCTCAATCAGAATCTTCGAGTAGTGCTGCATGAATGGAGTAAGCATAATGTGAGAAAATAAGGGGATCTGAGTAATACAAACGGGGGACCCAATATATGATAGAGGCCCCATTCAATATCATCTTTATAAAGCCAGTGGACCCATCTCCCAGAAACTATGACAGTGGCTATGGATAATCCCTGGCTATAACCTTCGCCGGAAAATTGCCATTGGTCTATGGGAACCACCTTGAAGAGGAATGTCTGGGAAGTTCTACACCTCACCTCAGGCAGTGGTCCACAGCAAGTGACTGACAGATGCCTCAAGGTGGGATACACGTGTGACACCATTCCTCCTTCAGAGCTCTCATGGAGATAAAGATGATGCTAGACATCCCCCATGAACCCACAGCTTGCTTAGCTTCTTCCACTGTCTTATTTTGCTTCTCTCACTCCCTTACAGGTTTGTTTCAGAGAACAGCCTCCCCTGCGCAAGAACCCCCATCTCAAGCACAGCTTCCAGGGAATGTGACCAGGACGCTAACCTCTAAATTCCTGTGGTTCTTATTACCACTTGTCAAGAACATCCATTGCTAAGACTTGCTGACAGTCGCCCTTCCCCTACGTGCAAGATGAGCTAGGTCTGCTCCCACTGGTGCTCCCTAAGTGTCTCTAATTCCCTTTGCCTTATCACCGACCCATTTACATTGAAATGAGGGGCTTGTCTATCACCAGCATCCCTACTCACCCTCAATCTTAGGCTCAATACTACTTTGTATCTTTCATAGGAACAGAGTATGAAATGATGAAAGGACATTTTGAGGAGAGATAGTATCTCTCACACTTATTTAGTGTGACAGACTAGCCTGTAACCAAAGACCATGAAACGCGTACGTATTTATCAAACTAAACTATTTTGGCACCACATAAACACAGACACACACATGCACACCCAAATGAAACCGTGGGTTACTTGACAGTGTTCAAGTGTGAACTGTCTCTTTTCACCCCTTTCTGTTAAACTGCTTTCTGTTTGTAAACACATGCAGGGAGCCATCCTGCAGCGTGTTCCTGTGTTCTAGGCCATGAAGCACGTCTTCAGTACCATCAGATATTTTGGAAAAATACTTGATTTCAGACCTTGTCGTGTGGAACAATGGCTGTATTAGTCAGGGAAGGCTAACTGCTGTCACAAATATCCTCAAATCTCCATGGCTTAGCACAGCAACACTATGTTTCTCATTCACATCACAGACGGAGGATCGTGCATGGAAGATTTTATGCGCCAGTCTCTCCCTTCTGCTCAAACTATGGCATGGGGCCCCACCTAAATGGAAAAGTCTGGTACTATTTAGTACTGTGGCCAAGGAGAAAGGAAAAAAACAAAGCCACCAGTGATCACTAGCTCTCTCTGCCAGTGTGAAATAAGTGTCGTTCCCCTTCACACCTCCAGAGACATTCAAAGAGTCCCTTATAGGAAGGGCCTCTAGGGAAGTTGATTCCCACTTCTTCTCTGAAACACATAGCCGTGTATCAGTGGCGACGCTAAGCAGCTAGTTCACCACCTCATCCTGAGACAGATCTCCGCAGCAGGTGTTTCTAACACATACCATTCTAGAAACACAGTACTACAGGTTAACTATTTATGCTCTCAAGCTTTGGCGATACATTACATTGTTTGTGCCACTGACCGTAATAGTTGTTAATGGGTCGATAAACACAATTCACAACTGTCAACATTAGAAGGTAGCTCTACTATTCTCAACACCTCTGCCTCAACACAGTTTGATACGAAGTAAGTTTCTACAACTTGAGAACAGTCTGATTTAGCTAAACTGTCACTTCGTTTTCTCCAGCCTGTGCCTTTACATGTACCATCACACTTCTGTCTGCCATCATGGGAAGTTAAGGCTTGCACCCTTCATTCCGCCTCAGAAAATACCCAGATAATGTACACCCAGCCTCCTTTTTCATGGTTCCCCCTGTTTTTCATTTGGTTTTGTAACTTCTATATATTTCGTTGCCAAGTACACTAAGACGGACAGCTCAGCTGTCATTAATCTACCTGGCCCCGACTCTTTAGCCCTTGCATTTTAAAAGAAGAGAAATTATATGAAACTCTTAGGAGTGCATTCAGTGGCTAACATATGCCAAAGTATAATGATGAACAAAAAGGCTATAGTCCCAACTATTACCACCTGGGATGGTAGACAGTGGCTGACATAAGATATACACATCATCACATGCACACACATGCACATTCAAGCACCCATTTATCATCACCACCACCATAATCTCAGCTCCCTTGGCCAGCAAGTCCCTTTCACCATTGGCATTCAGCACTTAATGAGTGAAAAGAAGATTTACTAAGCCCCACTGTGATCACTATACCATTTCTGCTCCTTCTGGCAACACTCATTCCTAGAGAAAATTCTCTAGCCATTCCTTAATGCTCAATACTCCAGAGCAGGCTGTTCAGAATTCATTTAGCTAACAGCTAGCTGAGTCTGTCACTGTTACCTATCATTTTGTAGGATAAAGGGACAGAACCCTGACCATGGGGTAGACATGGTCTAGACTGCAAGTCTAGACTATCGGAAGGGAGCCCAAATATTCCACCAGCAAGCCATGGATACAGCACATAACTACCAAGGGCCCATCTAGGCTACCAGCAGCAGGACAACCTTATTCCAATTCTTATCCCAAGTTCAATTCTGGCCACACTAAATGATGGTTTATGTCTCAGTGGGACCCAGGGTAGAAGATCTTGTCTCTAAGACTATAAGGCTTTGGAAGTTTCTCACCTGATTAATATAGACAAGTAGACAACTAGCATGCCCTCTGTTTAGGCCAGTCCTTGTGAATAGAATCCCAGAAAAATAAGCATGGAGATACACTGCTTGATGGTGATCCTCACCCTGGTTCTAGCCTTCCCAACCTTCAAAGGCATAATCAGCTATATCTTGAAATAAATATCCATAATATTTACTCTTCGTATCAGGGTCTTTACTACTATTTGCAAGAAATCTTTGATATTTGCTTATGAATTTGCCTATGAGTTTACTGATGTCCCTCTCAGCACAGTCTTTGACATTGCTATTGCTCGGGAGTTTTGCTTCTTTTAATAGGCTAAGAAATACCAGTTGGCTGCCTCAGTTATTAGCCTCAGAATGGCTACTCAATGCCACAGCTATATCAGACTTCCTCCAACATGGTCACTGCGTATGCTATCATTTCCTCATATTGTTTCAAAAAAGAGGATATTTTTTAAAGGCCATGATGGCAGACAACGTCTAAGATGGTCCCAGTTACTAATGTTCCTCATATAACTCCTTCCCCATGTGTGTCAGCTGGGTTTTTTCACTCACTTCTAGTGAAAAGAATATGACAAAAAGAATGGGATGTTATCTCCAAGTTTAGACTCTAAAAAGACTATGGTTGCAATCTGAGGGCTCACCCATTCTCTCTCACTTGCTTTAAGAAAGGCCAACTGGAATGTTGTGAACTGATTTAGGGAGAGGCCCCAGTGGCAAGCAACTGAGGGAGAACTCTAGCCAGCAGTGAGTAAGGGACTGAGGTCCTGAGTTCACAATCCATGAGGAACTGAATCTTGCCAAGAATCACATGAATGATCTTAGAAGATTATCCTCCCATGCAGCCTTTAGATAATTCCTCAGCTCAAACCCACAGCTTCATGGAAACTTCATAAAAGACGTTGAGTCAGACATACCCACCACTGCATTTCTGACCAATGGGGACTAGGAGATAACAACTGTTTACAGAGTTTTTGTTTGTTTAATGTTTTTATTTTGAAATAAATCATAGATTCACAGGAAATTGCGGGAATTGTACAGAGAGGTCTCATGTATACTTCAGGGCAGTCTCCCCCAATGATTATATCTTAACAAAAATTACAGTACAAAATCAAAACCAAAACCAAAACCAGGTAGCATATGTGTGTAGAATTCTAAGCCATCTCAACCACTGTGTAGATTCATATAACCACCATAGCAATCAAGATACAGAACTCCTCCATCACCACAAAGATCTCCTTCACACTACCCTATTATAATCATATCCATCCCACACACCATCCTGAACCCCTGGAAACCACTGATATCTTCCTCATTTCTGTAATTGTTTTGTCAAGAATGTTCTATAATTTATATCATATAATACTTGACACTTTGAGGCTAGCTTTGTCATTCTGCGTTTCCTTCATATGCCTCTATTTTTTTGTAGTAAGCCATTGAGTCTTGTAGTGATTTGTTACCCAGCAATAGATAACTAATACATTACTCATGGGAAAATTACTTCCTAATTAAAATGTAAACTGAAAAAAGTTCCTATTGGGTACAGGAACATGAACACTTCTTGAATGCCTCTTAGACATGACCATCATACCACAGCAACTAAATTTACAATAACTTCAAACCCATGTTCCTAAGGCTCCTCTTCTCACACAACAGATGAAATATGAACCAGCATTTCTCAGAATGTGTTTCACTAACCAACAGTGCTGTGAGAGGTATTTCCTTGGAGAATGCTCCCATTAAGTTAATGTTGACGTGTACCAATCATGACCTTGGGTAAGTCATTATGTTAAGCCTAGAGAACAAATTAAGACATATTGATGGTCTTGGTTGGTTCCTAAGTGTGCATAAGAATCACATTAGATTTCCGGGGGAAAAAATGAATAATGTTATATCCTTGAGTCCACACCTAGGGATTCTGATTCCATAGTCTAAAGTGGAAAGACCGGGGATTTTTCATCTTTTACAAGCTTTTGACGTGCTTGAGGCAGATGACCCAGGACCATATTTTGGGGAAATACCACTGAACAGGATTTCCCCTTATCTTGGATTTTGCCAATCTCAGAACACTTTCCCCACTTCATTCGTACCCTAACCTGCTACCTTGATCTCATTCACCGACTAGTAGAGAACAAACAAGATTGAGAGCTGCACAGATATGAGACATCTGCTCTGCTCCCTCTCCCTGTGCAACCTTGAGGTAGTTACCTAAGCTGTTTGTTGTACGGTTGGTGTGAGGCTTTCAAAATACTGTATAAATTATGCTGATCCATGGTAGGAGCACTTTAAACCGTAGCTGGTTTTTGGTTCCATCCCCTTCCTTCCTTCCATTAATTATTTGGAAGCCTGGCTGCCCATCTTATGGTTTCCCAGCAAACTTGTCTCTCTTTCTTCAGCTGCTGGTAGCCTCGTGTTCTGCCATTGTGTCTGCAACACCAATAATCAGAATGCATTTTGTTATTGCTTTTACCACTGTTGTTCAGGTAGCAACTCCATGGCATGATTCTCCTCCATATAAATCATTTGTGAGCCAACTGCCAATAAAAATAACCACAGGAAGTATCTAGGGCCTGATTTTGTTTCCTAATACACTTTTCCCCTTTGTAAAGGACACCATTATTAAAATATTTTTAACAATTTCTGGGACCAGTTACCTCTTTACAAGAGTCTCTGGTTGGTAATGAAAGAATGAACATTAAATGCTTTTACATAAGTGGCTGGGGGGAGAAATAGGAATAGCTGTGTTAAGAAAAACAGTTATTTAATTATGAGCATTTTATGGTGCTCTTAAGGTATCAGAACCCCACAGCTTGCTTTACTAACACTGCATTTCTAAATCTAGCTTGTGCTGGTTTCCTTCCATTTTCAACATTTCGTTTCCTGGGCAATTTGAAAACAGCAGGCCAGTTTGGAGATAAACATTAAAATACAAATACTTCAGCTCTAGTGATTTTGCGAAGCAGCCACACAAAGCACTTGCAGTTTTAAGCATATTTTTAAAACACACATTGCTTGGGGACCGCTGTGCCATAATACCTTACCCTGTATAGGTTGTTGATTCATGGCAACCCATTTAATGCCTGTGCTTTTATTATTTAACATAAAATTCAGGCAATGGACCTGGCCCAGATTCAGAGGGAAGGAAAGCTGATAAGCTCCTGTCTTGTTGGTGTGCTGGTTCCCTTTAAGGGAGAACCTGGATTTGTAAAACACATTGACCTGCCACTTCTGGAGATTTCTATGGGACCTCCTTTTATGACCACACGTTTAATCGTGTCATTGTGGTTCTTACTTTTGCAAATACACTTATGGCCAAGTATACTAATCAGGAGGTCTCATATATGCTTGCCGTTTACAAAAGGTTTCCCCCTTATATACTAGCTCAATGCTCACCACAGCTCAGTGAGAATGAACATTGCTACTTCCATTATACAGATGTGGACGCTGAGTGAGGCTCACGTGAGTTAAGTGACACGTGCAGAGCTCCTAGTTAGCAGAAACAGAACATGAACTGAGATGCCCTGACCCAGATATAGTAGTCAGTTTATCTTGCTTAGCAAATATTTCTCCAAAATGTCAAAATGATTACAATATTTCAGCTCAACAGTGGGTCTGAGTAGTTGGAACAAGTCAGGCAGCTTAGTTATGTAGGAGTGAGCAGTTGGTTTTGAATGGCCAAACATTCATTTCCTCCATGGAACTCCTCTGTACCCTTCAAAGCCTAGTTCCTCTTCTGTATACCTCTCCCCAGCTCTGCCAGACAGGGATCCACTTTCGTTCTTCCTACAAATGGTTATAAAGCATTTTTGTGGCTGGGGTCATACTAAGCATTGGGGAGTTAGCCGTAAGAAGGGCAGACATGGTCTTGGGTTTCAAGAAGTTATTGTCAAGTGGGATGGAAAGCTGCAAAAACAATTTCTAAAATTACATGAGGATGAAGGCTACAAAAGATAGAACATGAAGGGTTAGAATATATAATATGGATGCCGATGCTAGGTAGAGAGAGAGAGGACGGAGGATAGAGATGAAGCGGCTGGAGGGCTAACTAGCTGCAGTTAACGAGCCAAAGGTGGGTTTCTCTGAGAAAAGAATAGGGCTCTTATTCCTTGGAGGAGAACTAGTGGTTTATGTTATTCTATGTTGTTCTCCCCTATTATTCTATTTAGCCTTTAATGACAGGAATCATATTTTATCCATATTTCTTTAATCTCTGAGCTTAAGAAGCTCAATGATGCATGTAGCTGTTCCACTGTGCCCCTTGAACCAATGAGCCCACGACCTTCCCTTTAAACTCCAAGACAAAAGCTCTATGCTACCAAGTTTCCAGCTGATTGTTACTTGGTATCCTAAGGATATTAAGAAACCTAAAAGATTTCTTGCTACTATTCCCTTCATCTCTGCCTCAAGTAATATTATTATTACTACCATTAATAATATTACATCACAGTTATGTTGCTATATATGTGTTTAAAGTATTTATATTTTAAAATATCTAGATTTTTAAAATATTTAAATTAATTTATTAGTTTTTTTTTAAAAAAGATTTTATTTACTTATTTGCGGTAGAGAGAGAGCACAAGTAGGGCACAGAGGGAGAGGGAAGAGCAGACTTCCCACAGACCAGGAAGCCCAACGCGGGGCTTGATCCCAGGACCCTGAGATCATAACCTGAGCCAAAGGCAGACACTTACCCATCTGAGTCACCCAGGTGCCCCTGGGTGAACTTGTATACTGTTACATGCCTTTCTAAGCCCTTCATAAATATTTCCTAATTTAATCTTCACAATATTCTGAAGAGAAAGGAATTAGGATTCCTACACTTTATAGATGAAGAAAATGACACAGCAAAAGTTTAAGTAACTTGTCCAAAGACCCAAAAAAGGATAGTGGCATGATTTAAACTACACAGTCCACATGTAAAGCCTGCAATCTTAGACACTATTTTAAAATACACTTTTCCATGATTTGTGTAATCTTGAGCCTACCTAGGCTAGTGGTCTTCCTTATTCAGTATTCCATTGCTGCCAAATTTTACCACTTCATCCAAAAAAGTCACTCTCTAGATTTATCACATGAGTCAGTACATCCCAACATCATAACCTCAAAGGACTATTTATCCAATAAGAGAAGTTGGCATTGCCCAGAATATATAGATGAGGAGACAAAATGGCTATATTCATTAAATCCTACCAATTAACTATTTGGACTGAACTGACCCACTAACAGAATGAATGACCAGTTGGCTGTTTGATTAAATAGGTTTCAGGGACAATCAGAGAGCCTGAGATGCTCCAATTGTTCAGCCGTTCCCAGGAAATTCAGAGCTATTCTCCTACAGTCAAATCTTTTGTAATTCTTGATAAGCATAAAGTGAAATTTCCATTTTCTCTTCAGTTCCATTGATTTTTTTCCCCCTTCACATTAAAGAAGCCCTAAGCAGCTAGACCAGAAGCTTTGGCTCCAGCTCAGTGGTTCCCCATAATGGTACGTGTGTCTGTTCTCTAGTGGATCAAGCCCATGAGGATGGAGGCTCAACAGATTTTCACTGTCCTCCCTCTCTCTTACATAGCTGACTAGTTCAGTGCTAGATATTCCAGGACAAGAAATATCAAGACAAAATCACCTTTGGTTCATTCAATCATTCATTTCTTCATCCCTTTAGAGGGCCATCAGTGCTCACTCCTTAACAGACTCTTTAATTTTAACATTTAAACATTAACATACTCCTTTATTCATATGCATATCAAATTCTTTTGCTTTCTTAGAATTGTACTCAATCTGCAAATGTCTTTTGCTCAGACTTTCTCTTTGTAGGCTTTTCCTAGTTTTCCTGTTTTCTGCTATTTTCAGCCATCTGCAGAGCATCCTGCTTCTCAAGCTATGAGTACTAGAAAATACCTTGCCCTGGGTGTCAGAAGTTTGGGGCTCTAGATTGGGTTCTCATTATATGCCAGTTATGTGATTACATTACATGTCCCAAATCCTCAACTTTCTCACCTACAAAATAAGGTATGGATGAGTGACTGCATGGTCATAAAGAAACTTGCTGGTTGTAATTTTTTCTTGTTTCTTTCTTTTTTAAAAAAAATTTAGGTAGGAAAAAATTTTTTTTAGTTAGGTACTGGGATAACTTAAGGTCAGAGTAGGTGAAGGGAGACCTGGAGTAAAGGTGGCTGGCTATTTCCTTGCATGACTTGACCAAATTGCTCTAGAGAGAGGAAGAAATTGCCATTCTTCGCTCACAAAGACAGTGTCTGGTAAAACAAATCTCCCTTCCCTCTTGGATCCCTTAATGACAGAGCACTAGTGGCAAGGATAAACTGGAACTCAACTTTTGCTGTGACCACACTTGACCCGGTTGGCCTGTCTTATCCAAGTGACTGTCAACTAACAAGAGACGGAGGCAGAATTATGTATGTCTCTGGATTTGGGTGGTTCTCCCTGATATTAATCACTTGTCAGCAGATTTGTCCCTGAGCCCAGAGTTGGCACTGTGCAAAGTATAAGAAAGTAAAAGGACTGATTGCATTTATTTAATGTTTTTAAAACTTTACATATCTTTGGGCACAGCTGTAACCCCTGCAGATTTGAAGGCCACCCTTCACACATATCCCGAGAGATTCCTGGGCTGTTAGCTCTGACAGGCTTCTCATTTCTTTCTGTTTCTGACTCTCCAAACTCAGACAGGGACAGCACATCGAAATAGACACTGATATGTACACTTTCTACTGCAACCATAGGCATCCATTATAGCAGCTGAGTCCATTGCTTCAAAGCCTTCCCAGTAATCTGAACCAGGAGAGAAAGTCTGGCTTTGGAGTTGACAGCCAAAGCTCTCCAACAGCTAGTCTATACGCTCAATTAATGTCCTTGACATGCTTTGAATTTTATGTTGTTGGAATATTTAATTAAATATTGAAGAATTTTTGTGGTAGAATATGACAGCCTGTTGCCAAATAATTTACACTACCATGGTCTATTATTTTTAAAGTACTCTGTCTAGTATGCCAAATCCTCTGAGACATGCCACGACCCAAAGCACTAGGTTCTTCCATAAATAAAATTTTAAGATACTTGTGACTTGAGTTGGCATTTCTCCTTCTAAGAGATTCCAGAGAAAAATCTTTCCTTAGCAGACCTATTAACATTTAGCAGTTCAACATATTTGAGGAAATTTCTTTTACAAACATTTATTGCACTATTAAACACATTTTAATACACTGTCTCATTTTGATAAAAATTCTAGAAAGATTAAAATTTCTCACCCTTGAAGAGGTAAGAAAACTGAGTACAGCAACTTGTACAGGTTACAGAAGGAGAAATGGCAAAGCCAGGATCCAAACTTAACTTCAATTTAAAACCTTTCTCAAACTCCACCCTTTGCTTCTTTGTATTAGGCTAGTTAACAAATATCACCTCTTTTGAGGTTGGCTGGTTGGTTGGTTGGTTGGTTGGTTGGTTGGTTGGTTGGTTGGTGTTTGGTTTGGTTGTTTTGTTTTGCTCTGTACTCAGAGTCTTCCTGGAGGCATAAGGAAAGAACCAATGACCTCACAAATTTCTTTCTGGTCTTGTGATCCTATGATATTAATTCCCTCTCTTATTTCTTTCCTGCTTTCCTTCCACATTTATAGAACATCTAGTATGTGCTACCCACCAAAGATAAAGGTGAAAGGAAACTAAACTGCACCCACCTTGCTGCACATTATAGTACACATTTGTGGTCCTATGCTAGTCTCCAACACTTCCCCCTGCATCCGTTCATTCATTAACTGTGCAAATATTTATTGAGCATCTACTAAAACATTACATTAAGTCCTGGGGATTCAACAAATAATTTAGGCATTGTCCCTGAACTCAGGGAACTTGGGCTCTGTTGTCTCCAACTGGGTTCCTCTTTAATTTCTTTTCTCTCCACATTCTTATTCTATAAGGATCTTTCTGAATCATGACATATTGGTAGGATCATGAGTTTAAGGGTACACATTTTTAAGTGGAAATTGAGATCATGAGATGCTATCAGAGGCTTATTTCCACTTATTCAATAGTACCTACAGAATCATGGCACCTAAGGATATTTTCATGTATTCATTTCATAACTTCATTTTATTTTTATTTAACCTTTTATATTTGCAGTTCACACCTCCCTCAACGTGTCTATAAGCTTCTTGAGTCACTCCATGGTGACTCTACACACAGTACCAGTTATAAAAATATCCACGGGATAAATTCCAAGCCCATTTCTTTGTCCCTTGTTGTTGCTATGTGTCTATAAACATGAGGTAGCAACTCTAAAGTCTTGTTATAACAGGCAAGCCTGTAAATATGAATAATGCATATACCCCAAGTAAGTTCCCCGCCTTAGGCAGCAGATACTGCCAGTGAAGGATACTACCAGGGACTATAACTTTTTGATAAATAATAGCAAGGGCTCCACTAGAAGTCCTACAACTCCCCAAACTGGATTTTAGACATTTCTCCTCTTCTCAATAAAAACATTGCAGAGCTAGACAAGAAGGATGGGGTGGGAAGAGGCAATAGAACAAAAGTTGCCACATTTGTCTTCATCTATGCCTTGGCTTCCTTATTTTGAATGTATTCTTAATAGTAAAAGATGCTCTACTTACACCTCTTGGGCTAGCTTTAACTATCCAATGAGATAACATATTTAAGTATTTTATAAACAATTAAACACCATATTTATGTTGTGAACAGGGTTTACAACATACAAGTCCCTACTCAAGAATGAAGCGCCATCAAAAAGGCAAGGTGGCCCTGGAGTGAAGGTCCTTAGAGTTGAAACCATTCCTCTGTGGCGCTTCACGGCGGCTGGAAAGTGGGATTGGAGCATGATTGATCTCAGCCTACAATTATATATTATGCTATAGACAATTTTTAATTTGTATTCCTTCATTCTTCATTTGTGCTTTTGACTTACCATATTTGTGACTCATTCACAAATTCACCAGTCTATGCTCCCAGCTTCAATAGCTTCATCAGATAACACCCAGATGCTAGTGCTTAATAATGGTTTAATTATCAACTATCTTCAGATACTATTATGGCTTAATAAGTGGGTATGGTGACTATCCCAAGTAGGGGAAACACCTCAGAAGAGAGAGTAGCTAACACTGTTCTTCTTGCAACATAGAAAGAGGCATCTACTCCCACCTCTGTACTCCCAGGGTCAACCTTGTTGGTTGATCAAACTTTGGAATGTTGCAGAACATTCCATTTATTGACACGTGAAAAGAAAGGCACATAACAATTCATGTTTTTTGGATTCTAATACCTATGCAAGGTACAATTCTAAATGTCTTATGTGTATTAATTAAATCTTCACTGCAATCCTGAGGAGACAGTATCATCCTCCTTTTGGAGATGAGGAAGGTGATACACAGAGATGCCAGGTAAACCATTCAGTGGCACAACGCCAGCAAGAAGAAAAGAACCCTGTAGTCTGATCTCTGAACTCACCCAGTCAGCTCCCAAGCCACAGTGAGCACCACTGCAGTGGTGGCTACAGAAGAGTGACTCAAAGTTCCCGAATTCCCCAGGAGGAAAACAAAGCTCCCTTACTGTGAAGACTAAAATTATCTGACTAGCCACCTTTGGTTTCAATTTTTTTCTTCCAGCTCCACTTTTCATGTCTTTCCATGCCCTCTTGTGCTTTCATTTTTTGTGCACTATGTGCCTCTCACATTAGCCTAATGCTTATTCGCTTTCCAGGAGTTAGCTTAAGGCTCCCCTCCTGTAGACAAATGTAGATGCTTCCCACGACGGGTTCCCGTTGCCCAATATACACACCCCCGTGGGTGTATTTATCTTCACATACTGCAATCGCCTGTTTATCTGACAGCCAGTCCTTGAGAGCCGAAATGGGTCTTTTCATCTCCATTGCACCAGGGTCTGGCATGACATCTGGCACAGGTAGAGAGATGTGTACAGGCCCATCAACTCTGCGTGGGGATAGAAGGAAACAGATTAGCTATTAAGGAAAACTTCATCCAGAATCAGATTCGCTTACAAATTCATTTCCACAATTTGAAGCAGAATTCTAAAACAAGAATTCTGGAAAGCATTAAACAGTGCCATTTTCTCTTGCGGTTTTCCAAATCAGAAAACCACCTGGGAGGCGTATTAGATGGCTTTAAAAATCAAGTAATGAAATAAATTGCTTGTTTCTTGTAATCAGCACTCTGCCATGTGCAACCAGAACCAGCTTGAGGAGTGTGTGTTTGTTTTTTTCCCATCTCTCCTGCTCCCAAAGGGAGTCTTTCCCACACCAAGTACTAGATTTGTGATGCCCAGGAGGAAATATGGGTGGAGGGCAGGCCCAGAAAGAAAAGCTAAGAAAGGTCAAAGCCAAAGCAACCAAGCTGACCTACACAATATAGAGTAAGGTGTTGAGGAGAAGACCAGAGAGGAAAACCAGTAGCCGGGCCTGGGATAGAGAATATGGGGCGGAGTGGAATGGTGTGAAAGGCTTTGCAACAGCTGTGGGATAAAGGAATGAGGATTTGCAGTGGAAACCAGGAGAAATACGATATGGCATGGATATGCTTTCATTTTTATGTGAGATGGAAATAAAAACAAGTTTTTATTATTATTCTTTGTGGTCGCTCCACTGTAGTTCCCCTTGAAGGAATCACCATTTAGGTCTTCAGGATACTTGGGATTATGTATATTATTTAATTCCAGAATTTTGGCTATGACTACATGGGTGCTTCCCAAAAATGCTCAAAAGTCTGAAAAGTTTCAGTTTTTAATTTCACTCAAGGGCAATGTCCAGGAGTGAGATGAATTTGTATTTCTTTTTCAGTTCATTCCAGTAATGATTTAGCATTCCTTATAGAGGGCACTCCAGGAAGCTAACTCTATTCTTTCCTGTCACCTAGCTTTGCCTAAGGCTAGAGACATCCTGGATTTAGACAGATTTGTGCTATTCGCTATGGAGCAGTATTTCCAAAATTTTCCAGGACCTGGATACCTTTGAGAATCCAGTGGAAAGTATAGGGGTTCCTCGGAAAAATAAATGCACATAAGAAAATACACAAGAAATGTTGCTTACGCTTGGAATAGACTCACAAATACCCTGAAGACTTTCCGTGGACCTTCCAGGTATCCATGAACCCAAGTTATCATGGGCAACTACATGGATCCAAGTAGGGACAGCTGTAACCTACTGTCCTTAGATGGGCTCGCTTGCCTACCATGTTTAACCGTGTTAGAACATTTCATCTTACTTCGAGTCTCAGATAAGCAACATCTATAGCCAGAGTATAACTCTGAGGAAAGGCTGGAGTTTTGTTAATTAACCCTAATGTAATTCTGGTATCTGGAAATCCCAAATCTGATACCTTCACTTATGGCTGGAGACAAAGAATCACTCAGTAGGTTAACAAAGACAAATGTTGGTCTTTATAATTTCTGAGACTATTTAAAGTCACTGGCCTGCATTGGGCATTGTTTAATAATTGATACACACTGTAGAGAGGCAGGTTTGTGATAAACAGTTGAGGTCTCCAGGTAAGAAAGGTCACCCGTGAAGGAAGAGGTGGTTAGAGGAGGTCAGAGATAACAGGTTTCTTCAAATTTCCTGGACAAAAGCCCTCGAGGGTACCTGTGCTACGATACCAGGTACCATCTGTAATTGATGAGTGGTTTTCAAAGCCGTCCCCAGCTAAGGCATTTTGCAGTAATCCACTCAGTCAATGCTTACTTGCTGCCAATAAGTCCCATAATTCAGGCTGTCCCCCTGAATCATCCCTCAAGAAGTGTAAGTAAAGGCTTCTTCCTCCTCCCCACCTCCTTCCTCTCAGTCCCCCCCCCCCCCCCTCTCAGGAACAGGTCAGCACAACTGAAGGCCAGTTAAATTCATCTCTTATCTGACTGCCAAATGAAATGGTAAAACTCCCTCAGCCCCTCCGAAGAAACTTTTGACAATCAAATAACAGAACAATTCCAACCAGATGTCAAATGCTTTTAGAG
Source organism: Vulpes vulpes (assembly GCF_048418805.1). Classification (NCBI taxonomy): domain Eukaryota; kingdom Metazoa; phylum Chordata; class Mammalia; order Carnivora; family Canidae; genus Vulpes; species Vulpes vulpes. The sequence goes on along the minus strand of NC_132792.1, from coordinate 20,126,130 downwards.
TACAATTTCTCATATCCTTCTACTTCGCTCTAATCATTTTTTATGGGGAACATTTATAAAAAATATGATGCTTTTAAGCTGTTTTTTTTTTTCTTAACTGGAGCATGGGCCTTTCTCTTCTAATAAGATATAAAGAGCAAAAAATAATAATAATTTTAATGTTTAATGCACAAATAGCACTCAGCACACCACCAGGCCACAATAAGACCTCAATATTATATGTTATATAATTATATTTCTATTACCTAATAAGACAAAGTTTGAGGAAGAAACAAAAGTAGGTTGAGTCCCAGTCATGCACTAGGTATCAGACCAGAGCTGAGGGCTGGGTTTTCTTCTTGAGAGACATGAACTGAGTATTTTCTGAAGCAGAATAGTCAACCTCATGTGAAATAATTCAATCACTTATACAAAAAGAAATATAAAAGGGGGGAAACTTTAAAGTGTGAGAGAATGAAAAAAAAGATACCAACATCCAGAATAAAGAATATTCAGAATAAAACCACTCTGGCTGACAATAAAGGGCTCCACTTTTCTGTGCAATGTCAGAAAGTGGTTGAATCACATCAAGGCTAATTTCTTCCATATCAACCCCTGCTGCGTGAGAGTACATGTGAGTTAGGACCCGACATCTGTGAATACTTCACTCGCTCCAAGTTGAGAGGAAGAGATTTTCCTTTGCTCCCACCTTCAACAAGACAACCCCAGAGTGTATTTTGACTTCCCAAAGGAGGGAACTATAAACACCAGCATGCAATGGACATCTGTCCTTCTCCTGGGTTGAAACGCATTCCTCCTTGGGGAATCCCTCCCTTCCTGGCAAAGTAGAACTTTCGAGTCTCATGGGAGACTGCAGATTCTCCATACTCACTTTACCAGCCTGCACCTAGGTGCAAGCCCACGACGTGAGCTCCATCGCTCTGACTCTTGCACCAGGGACTTTGAATTTAACGTGGCAAAGTTAAAAAGCCGGAGTCCTAAGGACAATCCATGGCAGTGGTGGTGGTATCAAAAGACTAATCATCTGGGAGCAGCAGTGGCAACTGTGCCGCTGCTAGCCACAGCAGCCATGCAAAGGGCAATGTCTATCCAGCACATCACGAAGGTGGCAGTTTTATGGCAGGAGTCCAGCTCCAGGGTGTGATTTGGAGCATTGATGCCAATTCTGGAGCCTTTCGGCCTAGATTTCTTGCAATCTAGGCTATTCTTGAGCTCATCACTAAGTATCTTCCTCATTGTCTTTAGGGATTTACTAAAGCAAGTTGTTGGAACTGATAAAGCACTGAAACCCTAACCCTGCATCTCTTTACATCATTAAAAATTTTTAAATTGGATATAATTTCTAATTTATACAAAAGTTACAAGAGCAGTTCAAGGAATTTCTGAACACCCTTCAGCCAGTTTCCTCAATATTATAATTCTGCACTGCTTTCTTCTCTCTCTGTAATTCTACTCAACTGCTTAACAGTAAATTATAGACATGATATCTTTCCCCAAAAAATGTCTTTTGTATCTACTTATAAAATTATCTTACATAATCACAGAGAAATTTTCAAAATCATCATATTAATATGGACACACTATTATTACCTGATCAATCCGCAGACTTTATTCAGAATTTGCCTAGTGTCCCAATAATGTCCTTTATAGCAAAAGAAAATTCAAGATCATTCTGAAACTATTTACTACATTTTAAATAGATATATGTCTCGCCTAAATCAATCAGAGTTATTTTCTGTTGCTTGTGGCAGATAACTCAAATTGATTAAAAACCAACTAGGAGTGAGAATCTCCAAATAACAGACTTTAAAATGTGCAACTGCCCATATGGGAAAAGGTAGGGACAAGGAAGAGAGAAGCCTAGTGTGCTATGTTGGCAAATTGTTGAATTATTTTATGCTGAACTCTTGAGACCACCTACATGCCTAAGGAAGGCTGTCAATGCTAACAATTTCTTATAGTTATCAGTGGGATCCTATAAGAGAAAGACATAAGGAAAAATGGCCCTTCTTTCTCTTGACACCACCATACCTGGAGGTGATGCCTAGGACTCTACTAGCCATTTTGTGACCAGAGAGGGACAAGTCTGAAGGCAAGGACAAACCTTTGAAGATGGCATGGTATCAACGTGTAAGCAATGAATCCTTCAGGATATAGCTGAGCTACCCCGCCTCTGGGCTTTTAGCTTTATATTTTTCTACTATTTAAGCCAGTTTCTGTCAAGGTTTTCCACTATATGTAGCTGAAAAGACCCTAAAGATAAACATACTCAACCAAATGACTCCAGCTCTATGTTGACATTTTGTTTGATGGGTTAGACATTCTCATAAATATAAAACTGGAGGAGGTGCCATTATTCTCTACTATATCATAAAGCTAGTTTCCTAGATCCTCTCAACATGATATTTCCTCTTTTTTTTTAAGCATCATAGGGGATAGAATAAAATGTTTAAACCACCAATGACATGTAAAGTACCACTAGTGAAAATAACAGCAGGAAGAAGTCTCTTAAAATGAGTGCTCTTGCATAATATGGATTAAATAGTCCATCAACATTATTAAAGACTAAATAGTATAAACACCTGAACAACATGGGTTTGAATTATGCAGGTTCACTTATATGTGGATTTTTTTCAATAGATATGACACAGTACTGTAAATGTATTTTATCTTTCTTCTGATTTTCTTAATAACATTTCATTTAGCCGACTTCATTGTAAGAATACAGTATATAATACATATAAGATACAAAATATGTGTTAATCGACTGTTTTTGTTATGCGTAAGTCTTCCAATCCGCAGTAGGTGATTAGTAATTAAGTGTTGGGGAATCAAAAGTTATATGCAGATTTTCGACTGTGCAGGGTGGGTGGCACCCCTGACCCCCAGCATTTTTCAAGGGCCACCTGTTCAAGTTAATAATAATGCTAAGGAAGTCTTTTGTGTGGATTAATTTATCAAGCTACATAAATTATTATACAATAGTCCCATTTTATATGAGGAAACAGGATTAGGGAGATTTACCAGTTTCATCAAGATCACGGAGATCTTAAATGCTGGACTCAAGATTCAAACTTGAGTCCTGCTCCACAGCAGGTGCGCTATCTATCTGATAATTAGGCCAAAGCAGTAACTCCCTCAAGGGAAAATTAATTTAACAGGTTAAGTCGAACTGAAAAACAGAGTTGAAGGGTAGGGACGGAGTATCATTTCCAAACTCGAGATGGGATGCCCTCAAAGAGACTGGGAGGTGTTAGCCTGGAGGAAGGGGCTGACATATCTCCATTGGCATGGATTCCCTGCCCTACTCCAGGGCAGCCACTGCCACCCAACCGCCTCCACAGATGAAAGTGGTTGGCACAGAGGGACTATAAGGGGAACTGTAACATTTTCAGAAGAATTGTTATGTTTAACAAAAACCTCTCAGAGAGCAGCTAAGGCTAACGGCCTCATTTTCTGGAAAATGAATCTGAGACACTTGCTCAATTATATCCCTGACCCACTCTCTTGTGCTTCAGAGGATAAGGTAGGCTTGTGAGCTGCCCAAAGGTGGGGAAATGCCTGCTTATTTTAACAGAGTTCATGACCCTCTCTTAGCTCTACAGAGGCCCCTGTTCCCCACCCTATCTGTTCCCTGCCAGCCTGATTCACCAGTCTCAGGGCCCAGCCTGGATAATTCTCCGCAGAGAAGCACAGAGGTATATTTCTATCACCGATTCTCCATCTTTTAAAACATCACTCATCTGAATTTTACACATCCTGACTCTGAAAAGGATGAGTTTTGATAGTGAGGATTAAGGAACCAGGGGGGCATTGTTTATAAGCTGACTGTTTGGCTTCTATCCTAATAGCAATAGTAGGTAGACATCATCTCTCCAACATAGTTCCAAACAATTAACCAACTCATCTTCCCAGGTTTACCTGATAGTGATCCATTTCCATAGTGAGCCGATTAGCATTGGGGAAAAATAGGAAAAGCTACCGTTTGTGATCTACTTATCTTCTTCCAGGCACTGAGCTTATTACTTTGTGTATATTACATGAACAACCACCATAACAAAGCTCTGGGTATTGTCATCCCCAGAGAACAAATTCTGAGACATTAGGAAACCTTCCCACATTCTCAAGTGAGTTCTTGTCAATGTCAAGGTGGACCCAAGACCCTCCTGATCCATCAAGATGCCACTTCATCCATCCCTTAATATAACTGACCAAAAGGGAATAGTAACATAAACAATGACTATTCTGTAAATAACGTCCTTTCCAGTAGGATCAAATAGGATCAAATGCTAGGGAGAAGAGTATGGTATTGTAGGTGCTCAGGAGAAATATAAAGCAGGAAACAGAATTAGGGCATCAATCAAATTTCAGCATTTGACTTTTACCTTACTGAAATATCTTTATCACTCTTGATTTTCCCCCAACCTCAACCTTGCTCCTTCTTAATATCCATTTCTGGTTCCTCCTCCTCTGCTAACCCTTAACTCTGTTGTCCACCCTCTTTTCTCTCCAAATTCCTTCTCTAGGTGATCTCATCCTCTTCCATGGCTTAAAATAACACTTTTGTACTGATGACTCATAAATCTCTATCTCCAGCTCTTAACACTCCCCTGGGCTGTAGATTTATATATCCAACTGCCTACTTGACATCGCCTCTTAGCTGTCTAATAGACATCTCAAATTTAGTATGTCCAAAATAAAATTCTTGATTTACCCCCAGCTGTCTTCCATATCACAGTTGATGGTATCACCACCACCAAGTTTCTTGGGCCAAAAAACCTTTTCTCATTCCTCCCAAACAATGTATCAGCAAATCTTGCCAACTCTTATCTCCAAAATACTTTCAAGATCCCACCACTTATCATCATCTCCATTGCTACAGCACTAATCCCAGCAACCAATATGTCACACCTGGGCTGCAATGGGCTGTTTCTACTCTTCCTCTGCCAGAGTTCATTCTCCACACAGCAGCCAGCCAGAATGATCTTTTTTAAGAATAAAACAGGTCAAATTGATCTACTGCTTAAAAGCCTCCAATGGTTCCATTGGGCTTAGAGTAAAACACAAACTCCTCCACATCACCAATAAAGCTGTCCATGATACATCCCTTGCCAATCTCTCAGACACGACCACATACCTCTCTCCTCACCATTCTCCTGCTTCCCTCGCCGTCTTCCTATCCTTCCAGAACACTGAGCTCCTTCATGTATGTCACTGGCCTTTGAAACTGCTATTCCTCTGCATAGGATGTTCTTTCCTCAGATCTTCTATGACTACCTCTTTTCCTCTTTTGAGTCTCAGCTCTGATGTCCCCTCCTCAGAATGACTTTCACTGGCCATTACAACTAGAAGGTCTTTCTCCATTCCTTCCTCTAAGTTCCACTACATCCCATCACCTAGTTTTATTAGTGCAAAAGCACTTACATGATGTGATAAGTGATATTTTGTGTTCACCATTTCTTGTCTCTCTCTGCCCCTCAGAATGTAAGCTATAAGGAGAGAGCCTAGTCCAAGAGAAAGTGTCCCAGTCAATGAACATCTGAACTCAGTAGTGACATGAGAGACGGTAAGCTTCTACAGAGATTGAATGAAATATCCCACAATGCTATCCACTTATGATTGAGAGCTATACTAGTTTCTGGAATCTCTTGGCTTAGAGAATAACATGTTCTGGCCAGAGAACACTTAAGCAGACTTTCAATTTTAAATTAACAAATCAGCACTTTTATCCATAACCTCTTACAAGTTTGAATATATATTCCAGTTGCCTGGGACAAAATTATTTGATGACAATCAAATTTAAGGAACCTACAAAACTAAGGACTAGAGAGCATTCCCATCTACTCTATACAAAAATAAGTACCTAGAATTGTAGTCATAATGTATCAAAAACCTAAAGTGCACGGCATCAGCTCACTGCTCAGCTGGTAGGTAGCAAGGAATCTTTGATTGCAGCTGCAAAGGTCATAATCTGGTCCTAGATGACCTGTTTTGTAAAATCGTTACCTGCGATAACTTAAAAGGTAATATACTTTTTGAACTTGTAGCTTTACAGGAAGTGATTTAGAAAGAGAACTTTCCTATCAGGTATTGATTGCTCTTGGCTGCATCTGACAAGATACTACAACAAAAACAATGAGCTAAGAACAGAATTAACCAATTTATAAGCAACTATGGAAGGTAAAGAGAGATGGTTCAGAAAACTGGAGATTTGCAGGATTGCAAAAGACCACTGTTTCTTAGCACTCCTCGAGTGGTAAAAACCTGAAAGATCAGAACACAGTCCATGTCAAAGAATAAATCAAGGGTATGGTTTCACACCCAGTGTTAAACTTCTGAATGAGTTAAGATGGCACTTAGCTAGCCTTTCATTTGGACAAAATAGCCCAAATAAAAAAAGACTGAAGTTGTGGCTCTTCCAATGAAGCCTGGTGGGCTCAATATACGTGCAGTTAAGATGAAACAGGAGTGTCTCAGTAAAGAATTGTGTATGTGGCTAGTGGCATGGGGAACTGACCAGAATCAACTATAAAAAGCAGCTGATTAAATTCTTGAGAAAGTTGTGCAGCCAAAGAAACGATGTGCCTTCTAAAAATGTTTGTGACAGTTTTGTGTAGTCTAAAGACAGAAACCTTAACAACTGTTGGGCTTCTGAGCTTCTATCGTCAAGTTGAAGGCTAAGAAAGCTTCTCGACCTTGAAGGAGGGCGCATTCTACAATTCATTTTCCAGAAGTAGCCAAGCCAAATAACAGAGAAGGAAAAGCCCATAAAGTGGAGAGTCAGGGGCCATGGAGAACAATGGACTGGAAAACTCCTTCCCAGGGGCCCAATCAGAACCTAGTCAGGAAGCATTCTTACCCCCAACAGATGGGGGCTTGCAGTTAGACTTCAGAATTGATATGAATTAGCAACCTCCCCTTTCCAAATGGGAATATTGTAGATACGCGGCCCCTACTCGACTATTCTGGACTAGTAGGGGGAAAGAGATCATCTATTTTCTTCCAGTTGGTTTGGAGATTAAAAAAAAAAAAAAAAAAAAAAAAAAAACCACATCCAGATCATCAGGCCTCACCCAGAAATCATGGGCTTGGAGACTGATGTTCTGACTGAATAGGACTTTTGAGTTGTCTCCCCAGGGCAGACGGAGAGAGCTGAATATCGATGACCATGAGTGATATCTTAAATGCTGCTTACTGAGTATTTCTAATTCTTTCATCTCCAATTACATGGGAAGATCTTAATTCTTGTTCTTGGGTGGGTGGGACATTTGACTAGACCTGGCCAATGAGTTGTGAGCAGAATTATCATCTTTTACCTCCAGGTCCGAATATTTAATTCCTAGTATGAAAGTTTCCAGAGCTCTTTTCCATATGGCACAGTGATCAGCATTAGTTTTGATGCTTGCTTCATTTGGGAGCCTGAGCAACCATGACACCCAGAGCTTCCCTAGTGGTTCACAATAGCTATATAGCTATGCAGTTATTGTTTTAAGCCACCATAATTCTAGGGGTTTGTTATTGTTGTTGTTGTTGTTGTTGTTAGAGGCAATGCCTAAGCCTCTCATAAATTCCTTTCTCTGATATCCTTTTAAAAATTCTTATTTTATCATTTTATGACCATGGATCAAGACTCTATGTACTGTTTTATGACCTACTTACAAAACAGTCTCATGCATCTTTTGATTCCATTTATATATTTTTCTGCAACGTTATCATTTACAGCTGTCTAATAACCCATAGTAGGGATGTTATGTAATTTTTACTCTATCCCATCTGGTAAAGCTAAACGAGTTGTTCTGCGCTTTTAGAATTATAAGTAACAATATAATGTATACTCTTATAGCTAAATATTAAAATAGGTTCATATAATTTCTACTTTTTCATCATTAAAATGTGTGCATCAAGGCATATGCAAAATTTTAAAGATTTTGGTATTTATTAATTTATTAACTTATTCAAGTTGAACTGTAGGCGTTAGGGACTGAGTAGTAATTAAGATGCACAAAGCCTTCATGAAGCATGTTACCAAAATGCTCCCAGAGAGAATCTACGGATGTCCTCTGATACACCCTACTACCAACAAAGTCTGAGTGCCCACTTTCACGCAGCCTTGGCTACAAAAATATCTTCTTGCCATCATAAAATCCTCTATTCAGAATGTCCTGCCCAAATTTGAAGATGACAAGAATGAGCAGAATACACTCGTCTATTTTCAGAAGAGTGTGCCTCAAAAACTAAAATGAGCAGTCAACATTTTCTATCAACTTGGGAAAAGGGACAAATCCCACATGTTCATGGTGCTTTGTTTAGTCCACTTTATAGCACTTCCCTCCCTGTACAAGTTATTTGTTCGTGTCTGTTTCCCTCATGAGATTATCATGTCCTTGAAAAAGAACAAGGAACAATTAATGTTTAAGAAAGTGTTAATAAGATAGGGGATCCCGGGGTGGCTCAGCGGTTTGGTGCCTGCCTTTGACCCAGGGCATGATCCTAGAGTCCTGGGATCGAGTCCCATGTCGGGCTCCAGCCATGGAGCCTGCTTCTCCCTCTATCTGTGTCTCTACATCTCTCTCTCTCTCTCTCTCTTTCATGAATAAATAAATAAAAATATTTAAAAAAAAAGAAAGTGTAGGTAGCCAATTCCCCATGACACATCTTCAAATAAAGGTAAATCGCTTCCCTGCTTATGCCCCCCTGCCTCACTTTCTCAGTAACAACAATGAATGTCCATATACTGGCTCTGTTCATATGATCCCACTTCCCTGAAAGGCAAGTTCGTTATACAAATAAAGGCGGAGACTGTTGTGCTATTGAAAGGACCTGGTCACAATTATTGGCCATCTTTTGCACACTCATAAAATTGGAACTGGAGAAATAGCCTCAGGCTGGCATTATTTATGTAGATATAAATTTCCCACTGACATTATAAGAAACCAGAAATTAAAGGTTTTAGGTTTTAGGTTCTTTTCCCATACTAATTCCACATGCACATGCAAAGGCAATACACAATGATGTTATAGAACAGAATTTGGTTCACCAAATCCATGGAATTTAAAACCCAAACCAAAAACTCCTGCCCTGAAAATTCACTGGCAAATTTGTATGATGGAGCTTTAGGCAGATTATTTTTTAAGCCTCTCAAGGGAGACTTTTGGGAACAGTATAAAAGGAATATGGTTCCAATACTTTATAAGGAAAATATTATTTTTCAATAAGATATAAAATATTTACTATCTGCCAGTGATGGTATTCTGAGTGATTTGTAGGTATTACTGTGACAGCATAGTGTTTAAGGATGCATTTCATCCTACATAAGCAATAATTTGAGCAGTATATCAAAACCTAAAAAAAAAAAATCTAAACCCCAGTGGAGTAGAAATGGACTATTTCTGAAAATAAGTGTGTGCATATCCTTAATATTATTAGTTTTCAGGGTTTTTTTTTTTCAACTAGTCTCATTTAGATTTTCCCACCAAACTAGTAAATTTTGATCAGACATCAGGAAGTGGTGTGCAATATAAAGATATGAAAAAGGAAACATGATACACTTACTGCCATACTTATTTAATTTGCCAGAATGATTTTCTTTCCTTTTGGGTTCCTTGCTGGGTCCTTGAGGAATATTTTGTCTTTCTCTAGAGTGGGATTGCATTGTATAAATCTTCCAAAAACCTGGCTTACACTTTAGTCTCTTACTAATAGACGAAAATTTCCCCAGCAGTCATTCAACCTTCTTACACCAATGGCTGTCACCTCACTGACCCAACCTCCTCCCACCTGCTCCCCACTGAGGCCGTCTGCTCCACTCAGGGTCACCGCCACACTTCTGTTGATTCTTATCTAACCTAATTGTCTCTTTCCTTTCTCTTCTGCTTGGTTCCCTTTCCTTTGCATTTTTCTCTTTTGTTAGTTACATCTGGAGTATCTTCTCCCTGCCATGTACAACCCTAAACACTGGCTTTCCTTTAAACCCAGCTCCACATTCACCTCTACCCTTCCATCTTCCTTGTATTTGGCTCATTTTTGAATATTCTTCAAAGTCCCCCAAATCAGGCAAGCTTGATGACCCTACACTTGTTTACATGATGACTTAGAATTATTCATTTTCTCACTTTTTAGGTGGATATATATATATCTGACGTACCCAACTGGTATTAGAAGAAAACTTATTTAAAAAAATAATAATAAATAAAAAATTAAAATAAATTTTAAAAAAAGAAAACTTATTGGACTAGAAACTAGGGTCCTATAGCCCACCATAATATTCCTGGAGTACTACATTATGCAAATAACCTAACAACCGTTTTTTTTTTTCTTCTTCTTTCTAAATAAGAGTGTTGAATTACAGTAACCTCCTCTTTAAAGTATCTTCACACCCAGAAGATTCCTCTTAGATTCACAGTACTATTTTTTCATTCCCCTTGTATCTCCCATAACATCTACTACAGAGCTGGACAAACACTAATTTAATAAATGTAACTCAATAAATTAAATAAGTGACTGTTGGTGGATTGAATGATGAGTGGGTGGGTGGGTGGGTGGAAAGAGGCAGTTCTGTAATCTTATCAACTTTATAATCCCTCATTTTCCTGAACTAGCTAACATAAAAATCATCAAATATTTAATTTTCTTTTTCTATATTGATCACATATGTTACTAATGAATATTACTCTTTTTCTTCTCTCGCTTGCTTCCCAAATCTGCTCTAATAAAAGAAAACTCTCTGCCTCCCTTCAGAAAAGCCCTGTGGAATATACCTGCTCTAATGAATATATTGAGTTGCTTTTACAACTTTAATTACTAAAAAAGAAAAGATCCAACTCAACACTGAGACATGTTACGATTTTTTTTAAATGACTGGTTCTTATGAGATGAGATAATGTTCATAACCAAGACCTGAATTTGATTCTCATCTATGGTAACTCTGGCTGTTTCAATTTTGTGAAATAATTTTCATCAACAATTTGACAGAGAGAAGCAAAAGAAAATGATTTTGTGTCTTCTAACAGCTGCAGATTTGTGAGCAGAGAGCAAATGACAGGCATATATTTGGATCAAAGTGTGAAGATGTATTTAATTCTCTTCCAACATTCATTCTCAGCCCCTTTTTTAAGATATAAGAATTAATTCCCATGCACACAAACCAGATTCAGATTTCCGTGTGAATCACTGCTTTAAATTTCTAGGCAAAAATTGCCTGTAGAAAGACTGTATGGAAAGAGCCTACAGGAAAATTAGATCTAGGAATCCCTTCCAGAAGTTCAGGATCTCTTGGAAAAGGACAGGAATATTGCCTTCTCAGGAGCCTCTTCTTCTTAGCCCCCATCACCACTGCCCCTAGTCTCCAGATGCCATTCTACAAACCCATAGAGCACACAGCTCCTTATCGGGATGACCAGTCACATGGGACAGCAAAGGTTGTTATGACCTAAACCCTTAACTCAAAGACTCAAGCTGTGAGATAACTTACATAGCACTCCATCCCATTTCAGGCATAATTAAAATGTCTACTCCAAAATCAAGATTATTCCATGATGACAGAAATAGAGACCATGTATTCTGGGTTTTTAATTTTTTTTTAAGATTTTATTTATTTATTCATGAGAAACACACAGAGAGAGAGGCAGAGACACAGACAGACGGAGAAGCAGGCTCCATGCAGGGAGCCTGACGTGGGACTCGATTCTGGGTCTCCAGGATCATGCCCTGGGCTGAAGGCGGCACTAAACCACTGAGCCACCAGGCTGCCCTATTCTGGTTTTTTAAAGTAAGTTCCCACTTTCAATGTTGTATGTGACTACTACCCAAGTACATACCTACTTATCAAACGTGAGCCATAAACGAGCCATAAAAACCCTTTCAAATTTTCTGGTAGGCACATTCTAGGGAGTAAAAAGCAACAGATGAATTTAATTTTAATAATATATATAATTTGACTTGATATTTACAAAATACTACTTCCACATGTAACCAGTATTTAAAAATGACTAATTAAGTAATTTGCCCTTTTATACTATTTCACTGAAATAAGGTATTTTATACTTAACAGCACATCCCAGTTCACCCTGGCCACATTTCAAGTGCTTGGTAGCTACTAGAGGTGGTGATGGCCACTAGATTGGGTAGCCCAGGTCTAGACATATGAGTAAACAGGTAATTGATGGGAATAAACACAAAATAATTTAGAGTGAACACAAAGGAGGAAAAGCCAACTCATCTTCATAACACCTGTGGCTGGTGATCAGAGAGAGTTTCTCAAAAGAGAAGCAACCTATGGTACGAAAAGGAGTACTGTAGTTGAGGATATAGGGAAGAGGATAATTCTGGACAGAGGGAAAGATAGGTACAAAGTAGGGAAAGAGAGGGGAAAGTGCAGCTTCCTAAAGGAATTTAAAGTAGCTTGGTATGCACAGAGCCAGGGGGAGGGGAGGGACCGCAACCTGAGGCATGGAGGTGAGAATGAAGTGCAGTGCATTAGATGTGAGAGATATTGATGAGACAGATATTGATGGAAATTGAAGATTGATTGGACATAGGGGATGAGAAAGAAGAATGAGGAAAGGATGAGGTTGAGGGCTCTTTGCTTACACAAAATGCAAAGACAGAGCCATCATCTGTCAGGATAGGATGCTCAGGAGTAGGAGCAGATTTCAGGAAAGATGAACACATTTAGCCTTGAACAACCTGGGCTCTGAGGCCTCGGGAAACACGTACAAAGAGAATGGGAGACACACACACACAAGCAGCACTCACACACACAAAACGCCCTCACACTCAAGAAAACCCTTATTGTCAGAGGCTGCTCTCATTCTGTGATCAAAATTCTCTCCCCTCCCTGCAACCAAGATTTTTTTTCTAGTGGCTCTGCTGCCACATAAAGGGCCTAAAATCCTGATTCTGTCTGCCTGGAATGCTGGCTCTCTCTCTCTCTACTCCTCTTTATGTAGTTAGCTCCTGCTCATTTTCAGGTCCCAATTCAAATGTCACTTCTCAGAGAGACCTCTCAGATCCCCCCAGATGAGGTCAGATCCCCTTGCTATATGCTCCACATACCTTTTTCCTCAGTGGCAATTTGCAATTTCACAACCATTTCATTAATTACTTTCTGCCTGAAGGTAAAGATTATTCAGCAAGCGCTGTGTCTATTCTTGCTCCACACTGTAATACTAGCCTCTATCACTTAGCTGGTACTTAGTAGATGCTCTGTATATATGTGTTGAATGAGTGCATATAGTATCAAAAGTCACTGTTGAAATCCGAAATTATCTAGAAAGGATCATAAGCCTTAACATGAATCAGTGCAACAAATTCCAATATCATCTACCAACACAATTGAGCAAGAAGTATTAACCTTTTTTTCCTTTACAATTTAACTCAACTTTTTTTCTTTTCAAGATTTCATTTAAGTTCAATTTAGTTAACACATTGTGTAGTATTCGTTTCAGGGGTAGAATTAAGTGATTAATCCCTTGCATATAATATCCAGTGTTAATTACAAGTTCCCTCCTTAATGCCCATCATTCATTTACCCCATCCCCCCACCTACCTCTCCTTCAGCAACCTGGTGTTAGAAATATAATTCCAGGCATTTCCCAACCTTGCTAGATGCATTCACTGCCCAGGAAGCCTTTTCTAACTGGGGTGGGTTATGCCAAGAGTCCTATCCTTTCCTTTGATGGCATAGGCTTTTTCAAACTACAGCCAGAAAGACTGACTTTTCCCTTCAATTTTCTGTAATAGCCATTTATTTAGGCAATATGTGGACAAAGCTTCAACTGCATGAATGGAGGTGGGCAGAAGAGAAAGATAAAAAGATAAATGCTGGAGGAGGGATGGAGCAGGAAAATAATTTCAAAATATTATCCTATCACATTAGTTTATTTAAAAATTAAGAGATCACAAATAATGGAATGAATGGGTTCTAGACCAGAGACATCTCAAGTGCAGCAAGGAACATTTGGAGCCAAGAAACATACAGCAAAGAACAGAAAGTACTTCCTGAGGAAAGTCTAACTACTGAACAGAACTAGGTCTCAGTCACCTTGTGTCCCTCCTGAACTGTACCACAGCCTGGCACAGAGTAAGCCTTCAGTCTGTAGATCCTGAATTAAACAGCATCCAAAATTCCTCCTGCACCATTACTTATTAAGTGTGTGCTGGATCACATCTCCGCCTCCAGCGAGCATGGACACCAAATCATGGATACTGTGCTAAGTTGTGTCACCAGCACCTACCACAATGCCTGGTGGAAATAAATGTTGGATAAATCTTTCCTGAATAAATAAGCATGTTGAACAGGAAAAGGGCAGATGAAAATGTGTGGGGCCAAAAGCCTCCTAATCCATTGAGTATGGATGGATTACCAGCTCAAAGCCTTTACCATATTAGTAGTTCCTTCTAGGGAGAAGTTTTTGCTCCTACCTCTGACCCCTCCAAATGCCTTGGTTGTCTCTCCTGGAGCATTAATTAAGGAGAAATCTATGTAATGGTTAAGGATATGAACCCTGGTACCAGAATGCTATTGTGTAAATACATTCACAAGCTGTGGTACCTTGGGCAAATTGAGTCCTGCTTCTCGTTTACCAAATGAAGAAAATTATACTATCGGTTTCAGAAGGGTGGTTGTAAGGATTGATGAGATAAATATATCAAAAACTTAGTCCAGTAGCTAATACATAAAAGTGCTCAAAAATTATCCATCTATGTATCATGCTCTACTTTAATGATGATAGTGTTAAAAACTGCTACATTTATTGAACACATACTATACTCTGGCATGGTGGAAAACATTTTGTCTGGGTTTTCACAATGAAGCCATAGTTGGTCTTAGGGTTATTATTTAACCTATATACCATTATGAAGCTGATGCTCAAAGGGGTTACATAAATTGTCTGAGGTCACATAACTAATCATCACCTTTGCAGTTATTTGAGCCCAGATGATAATACAGCAGCCCCACTCACTGTCTCCATGGAGGTACACACCTTCTGTCTTACACTAGGCTATAAATTCCATCATGGACAAGGATTTGATCTATCTATCTTTGTATCCCCTAAAGCATCTAGCTTAATGCCTTATATGCCAACAGTGAGTAAGTATTTATTAACTGAGTAAACATAGAGTGAAGAGACTCCAAAGTCAAACTTCATCCATGTCATCATCTTAGCACTGGCTCTGCAGAAGATGTTCCCATACATTTCGAATACAGTTTCCTCTGCACTGGAGCAGCACCCACATTAACATACACATTAAAAAGAGCAGTTCTGTTCCCCTAACAAATGTCATATAAATAGGTCCTTTGTATGGCCAAACCCATCCATATGTTTTCTGGGTTCATCAAATATGTAGTATACTAAAAAAAATCTGTATTTATAGGATGTTAGCAGCATGGCAACCCAAAAATTTAAAATTTTTTTAAAATTTATGATGGCTGCAGTAGTCCTCCTCAGAAAATACCAATGGTAACCATTACACAGGATAATGCATTGAGAATATGTGAGGCTTCAGACACAAAACAGGAGGAGCCAGGCAGTGAGTCACCAGCTCTGGAGAGGAGATGACTTAAATGACAGAGTCTGAGTTCATAGGATCACAAAGATGCTAGAGCAGTAGTTCTCAAAGTTGGGTCCATGGACTGTCAGCACTGTCACCATCTGGGAACTCCACTGTTAATGCAGATTCTCAGGTCCCAGTCAGAGCTTCTGAATCAGAAACTCTGAGGCGGGTCTCAACAATCTGTGTACCCTGACGCTAATGATGACCTTAACGAGTGCTCAGGTTTGATTACCACTGATCGAGAACACAGATCTGCACAGTACACACCCTATTTTAGAGATATGAATTATGAGGTACGTGATTTCTCCAAGATCACACAGCTAGTTGGTAAAGACCAGAACATCTACCTCCTGGTTCTCAGTAAGGCGGGCTGGAAGAGGTAAAGGTAGGTCCAGAAGGACTTTATGTCCTTGCAGCCTAAGTCTCATTTATACCTAAATATTGTGTTCATTTGTTTTTATTTGAACATAGCTGACATGTGATGTTACATTAGTTTCAGGTGTACAACTTAGTGATCCCACAAGTCTATAGGTTATGCTGTGCTCACCACAAGTGTAGCTACCCTCTGCCACCATACAATGCTATTACAATATCACGGACTGTATTCCCTGTGTGGTGCCTTTCATTCCCATGACTTAATTCATTGCATAACTGAAAGCCTGTATCTCCCAGTCCTCTTCACCCCTTTTGCCCACCCCCTCCCTCTTCCTCCCCTCTGGCAACCATCATTTTAATTCTCTCCATTGATGGGCCTGGTTCTGTTTTTTGTTTATTTGTGTATTCATTTGTTTTCTCAGAATCCACGTATGATTGAAATCATATACAACACAGGGCCTGCAATTCTACTCCTAGATATAATATACCTAAGAGAACTAAAACAGGTGTGTAAACAAAAACTTATACATGAATCTTAATGGCAACAGTATTTATAATAGTCAAAAGGTGGAAATAACCCAAATGTCCATCGCTGGATGAATGGACAAATGAAAAGTGGTGTTTCCATATAATGTAATATTACTCAGCCATTAAAAAGTACTGATACACCCTAATCCACATGAACAAACCTTGAAAACATCATGCTACATACAAAAAGCCAGATGCAAAAGGTTACATATTACGTGATTCCATTTATGTGGCTTGTTCAGAAAAAAACATAGTTTATAGAGGCTGAGAGTAGATTAGCAGTTGCTTAGCGCAAGGAAGAGGTTGGGGATAGGACAGTGACAGCTAAAGGGTACAGGTTTTCTCTTTATGGTGAATGAAAATTTTCTAAAATTGACTGTAGTGATGGTTTGCATATATTTAGTACACAAACTAAAATCCATTGAACTATACACTCTAAATGAGAATTGATATGGCATGTGAATGATATCTCAATAAAACTGTCACAAAATATAAATTTTTAAAAATGCAAATAAATAAATAAAAACTGTGAGAGCATGTACCAGTCACTCCTGGGTGAAGACCGCAGGACAGGCTCTGACAAGCATTAGGTCAATGGTTGGAAGTACTGAAGTGAACAGTTAATCCAGTGTTCTTTACTGCAGAACATTTAATAAGAAGATAAGTAATATTAATCTTCCAGAGGATAAAAGAATATGTAGAAATTTCCAAAATTGTTTGACCACAAACTCTGTACTGGGAAATGCTGGTCTACAGAACGTCCAAAGGGTAAACCATTTTTGTTATATGACTGACTGATTCATTGTTTAAATGCCAGTCAAATTGGTCAGACTCACAGGAGCTTAACCTGCAGTCCACGGGTTCCTAAACGGTCCCTGGCTCTCAGGGATCTGTAAAGCCCTGAAATTATAAACAACATTTTATGAATACACGCAAATGTTATTCTTTACTGCTGGGTTTCCAGAGATTTCTATTATATTTTCTAAGAGATCCATGGCTTATTCAATCACTAGATATGTTGGCTTCATGAAGATGCAGCCAATGAAATCTGGGCTTTTCCTTTAGCCTAGATAGTCGTGATTTCTCACTTAAGCTCTTACAAAATCCTCCTGATTGCTAATTCCATTTCCCTGCCAGTCTCCCTATAGTCCACACTCTAATTTTCTTAAACCCCAAACCTATGAACATTCATGCTTAAAACCATTGCCCACCAATTCAAGAGCAAATGTTTCAGACCTCCATAAACAGGCTCTGCTTGCTTTGGCTCATGCCCCTGGTTTTCACTTCTTCTTGTATCTCACAGTCAGACAACTTGGTTTCCCCCAAAGACACACTCACCCCACCCCCAACACCTCCACATGTGGAACCACTCAATTCTGTTTTCTCATTAAGCCTTCTTTATACCTTTCTCTAAAACTTTTTCGTCCATGAAGTCATCTTGAGTCCCCAGATATTCAGTAGTTTCTCCTCCAATCATGACCCCAAAGCAAATACACATCAGTCTTTTATGATACTAATCATACTCAGAATATATGTAGTCATGACCGGTATGTTTATCATCCCTTCTGTGCTTTCGCACAGTAAACATTATGACTCTTGTTTTTAATTTGTCATTGGATCCTTTAGCTAGTTCACCCTATTCAGGGCTGTCACTAGGAAAGCAATATTGACCTCTCATATGTTTTATCCTGAAATGATCAGATTTTGTTGGGAAAAAAACGTTCCTTTCTGTTCAGAAACAAATTCTCATCCATTTAGAAATCAAAAGATCTTTAGATGTTTTGTATGATTCTGTTTGTATTATAACTGGCTGCCTCTGACAAGGGCTGGGGGATGGCAAAAGCAATAGGAATCATAGGGATCCAGAAGCATCCAGCCAGTCAGCATGTACAGGCAGCAGCTTCTGGGCAAGCTTATTTCTGAGATGAAAGAATACAATTAAGGCAGATCAATAAAATAACAAAGATTTTCTCTTTCTCTTTGTTCATCTTTTTCCTTGTGATGAAGAACCATCACGTATATTTTCAGGAGCCATGAATCAAAAATAATCATTTTTGTTTTTATTACATTAATCAACCTCCAGGATTTATCATTTCCTATTTCCACTTTCTTTTCTCCTTCAGGAGAAATGCCTTTATTTGAATAAAGGAAAAGAATAAAAACAAGATTTTGGAGGTGGGGTACAGGAGGCCAAAAGACTTAGTACATTGTCAGAAAATTCTAAAATACAAAACTCCAAACCAAGTTGGCATTTCCAAGGAAGAAGAGCAGATTAGAATCCTATTTATAGACCTTCTATGATGGCTCCCTTCATAGAGATTGGCAGGGCCCAGCCTAAAGAAAGACACATGTCCCTTCCTCCCAGCAACCCAGGCTTCTAAGCAACCTGCTTCTGCCAGAGACCCACAGGCAAAATCACGGTAGAGTTTGGGTTGGAACAGAGTAGCGGGCAGCCACGACCATGGAAACTGCATGGTGAGCTCAAAATCAGCGGGGAGGTTTGCAACTAGAAAGCCAAAATTCCCCCCGCCCCATGGTCTCAGATCCTTTTTATTCATTTCAATCAAAAAGGAGGATTTTAAACAAACCCACTGGCTCTAGGTCTACTGACGCAACCAGAATATTTTTTGAAATAAACTAGGCACAGAACTTTGAGCTTCCACATTGGAAAAAAGTCTATCCTATCCATCTATTTACACATGTATGAGAGAGGATCTGGGGGTGCTTGGGTGGTCAGTCGATTAAGCATGCTCAGGTCATGATCCCAGGGTCCTTGGATTAGGCCCTGAATTGGGCCCCCTGCTCAGCAGAGAGCCTGCTTCTCCCTCTGTCCCTGATACCGCACCCCCCCCCATGTTCTCTTGCGCTCTCTCAAATAAATAAATAAAATCTTAAGAAAAAAGGATAATCTATATTTACTATTTCCCTTTCCTGTCCCTTCCTTGTCTCACTGGTTAGTGACTGATCTCAATTTGTAGAGATTGGCAAATGGAAACAGAATGATAGTGAAGTAAATACAGGTGTTTAACCGCCACCCGTGCAGGTATTTATGCTTAAGCATCTCAACTACCATTCTAAGAGGCTCAGAATTAAGTCTTCTTTTCCTCCATACATTTTGTTTCTTGCTGAGATATATTTTTTCCAGCAAACTCAGCTAATGTACAAATGAAAAGAAGGATCTACTGAGGATAAACTAGCTGGGTTCTAGTCTCCTCTGAAAATTTTCTTTCCTACTGTGGATGAGTCTTTCCCCTACCACCTGCCTTGGTTATCCTTGCTACAAAATGGGAATAACGTCTTGTTCTTCTCATTACGTCTAGCGTCTGCTCTAAGTTATGTGATTCTATAATCCAATAAATGTGAAATGATGCTAACAGTTTGCATCATATCCTTCAAAAGCACCTTCAGTGCTTAGGATGAATCCAATAAATAAACTGTAATAAGTTCGATCCCTAGGAGAACTGCTTAATGGAAGAGTAACTGAGATGCTCCCAAGTTAATTACTACCAATCAGGGGAGGTGCAAGAGATGATTTGCTTTTTTCCCAACTTCAATTTGAGGGATTGATTTTATGGCTTCTCAGGTCTCTTTCACTGTTGAAATTCTACAAAATAAATGGATAATCAATAAAAGAAAAATTTGCTGTTGCTTAAGCCTGGGTTGCTATTCTCTCCATCTTCTTATTTTTTTTTTCCAAAATAAGTGTTGCCATCATGGTAAACACCCCTTAAATTCTGTTCTGATTAAAACTCTAGATGCATAGTTTTCCTTTTATAATACAAATATGTGTGGGTAATGATACTCGTTGCCATGGCCTTGTCCAGGCACTGTGCACTATCCCAGAACATTGGAAAAGCCCCACATTCAAATATTAAAACAGAAGACCTACATGAAACATATACTTATTTTCATTTGAGCCTTTTCTATTTAGTGAGTCATTTGATCTAGAATCTCATTCTGTTTCTCTCCCTGAAATTTGACTAATTTGCTGTCTTAGGAACCACTCTGAAGTTGTAACATTGCAAAAATCATATTTTTTTATAATATAAAAAATATGTTCTACACCACACAATGGCAGACTCAGCGACATAGAGTAAAGCCTCATTTATCAGGATGGTTGGGTAATGAGGTGGTCCACCGTGATTTGTCCTGATAACTGAGAACGATTCGCTTCTCATGACAAAAAGTTTTATCGAACTAATTTAGATGGAAAGATTTCTCGAACGTACTACACAATTTCCAGCTGAAGTTAATGCATACAAACGCTATTAACATTCTTAATAAAAAAAAATTCTTAATGACAAAGTTGGCACGTGGCTACTAGCCATTGCACAGGGCAACATCACAGAGGGAAGCATAGGAGAGGAAGGTTTGTTTGCTCCTTTGCTAAATGTCCTCGGCCTGTTCTGCTATCAGAGTCAGGTATAAGAAAGCCTTTATATATCCTTTCTCACTACTAGCTTTCCTTTTACTAGTTTTCAATGCTTTTGCTTGGAACAATTTTTCATTCCTTTAAATTCCTGTTTTTAATTTGTAGAAAGCTCCACAAGAATGCCTTGGAAGGAGTCGTTCCCATTTTTGCATAAAGCTCGCAGGGGTGGGGGCACAATTAGGAATCAGTAAGAATAAATGAGGGCTTTCCGAGCAGTATAGCAGCAGATGCTCCAGCCGCATGGTTCTTTACAAGGACCTGGAGAGGAATGTTGCTGAGAGACTTCCATAAGAGCAACTCCCTTATTCTGTCTCATATTTTTATCTCCTTATTTCACCCTGCTGGTGTGTCCTTAACTAGATTATAAAGTACATGAGGGCAAGAAACTTATCTTATTGTTCCTATGGTTTGGCACACTATTTAATATAGGGCTGAGCATATAAAAAGTTCTCGTGATTTGGCTATGCTGTGCCTTCCCCCAGAAACCTCGAGAAATCCACCTTTAACTGTTAATACAATATGATTCTTAAAATTTCTGTCATTTAGCATTATTTGTGCCAAACTTTCCCTTCAGTAAATCTAACTGACTTGCCCTAGGCATTGCTATAAATAAATTTAAATACTTCTTGTTGAATTTGTGGCACACATTGGAAACCAACCTCCATTTTAGTTACTCTCTTTTCCTGATTCCCAATTCTCTCAGAGATCATAGTTTTAGGTCTGTGTAAGTTGTAAGCAAAATTTCCAGCTCTGTGCTGAAGCTCAACTATAGTTTTTATTTTATTTTTTTTTTGTACCTTGCATGTCCAGTAATTCACGGATATTTCTTAAGCTGTGCCTAAGACAAACTTTTTCAGCCAAAGGGTCTCTTTGCTTTGATTGTGACAGTTGAAAGAATTTGGGTAGACTGGTCCTCAGAAACAAAATGCAAAGTCACCTTATATTAATTTAAATGTATCTGACCCATTTAGATATTTATTCTGAAATTTTCATTTATCTCCATTATTTTCACCCTGCAAAAGTCACTTTAGGAAATCATCTTCCTTATGACATCAATTTTCTCAGCATTGGGTTCTTGATTTGCCCAGGATGTGAAAGTACAGGCTCTCTTGGCCACACTGCAAATATGTCTAGACTCAGTCTATAATGTTTTGATTGCTTCTGAAAACATTCTCTAAACCTATAATATGTCCACACCATTTATCTGTAGATGTCTGGAAAGTGGAGTCAGCAATCTAACCATAACGTGCTAACACCAAGCATTGGTTATCATTTTGCACCTGCACAGGCACTTGTAGAGTGACATAGCCTTATATATATTACCTAAGACCAAATCCTCTTGGGAAGGTCTGCTCAGATTCTAATCCTACCGCAATAATTCGCTGGGCATCTCCTTTAGCATGCCCTTCTTTCCTCAAAGCTAAATTTTTAAAACATCATCTCATTTAGCTATGAGAAAACAACTGCAAAAGTCCTTTCTGTGCTCATTGCAAACATCCCTTTTTCTCTGTGACACTTGTAAAAATCCAGAATGACTATAGCCTATCCTGATGCCTAAACCATATTCTCTGTAAACATAACATGGGAATAACACAATATAGTCTCATGGCTGGCTGAACATATTTTACAATAAAATATATTCAAGAGTGAATAAAAATATACACATACCTCTGAGAGAGAAATTAAAAAATACTCATATGCTCACCAAAGCTTTGAGAAATTCAGCATTATAGCCCCATTAGTGCTTGGAGTAGCCATCCCCAGTATTTTCCTTCTTCCCCATGCCTAACAACCATTCTGAAATTTGTCTCTTTCTCTCCCTCTCCTCTTTCTTCTTCTCTTTTCCTATCAAAATATCAACTATTCTTTTTTTTTTTTTGCAGAAATTAACAAACTCACCCTGAAATTCATATGGAAATGAAAATGACTCAGCAAAGGCAAAACAGTCTTGTAAAAACACAATAAAGTTAGAGGACTCCTACTTCCCATCTCAGAACTTACTACAAAGCTATAGTAATCAAGACTGTGTGGTGCCTGTATAAGAGTAGACAAATAGAACAACACAAAAGAACCCACAGTCCAGAAACTGACCTATGTTCATATCTATGGTCAATTTCTTTTCAACAAAGGCCAAGACCAATCAATGAGGGAGCACGGTCTTTTCACTAAATGATGCAAAAACAAGTGGAGTTCCATTTGCAAGAGAATGAAGTTGGACCACTGTCATCTATAGCATACACAAAAATTAACTGAAATGAAAAATACCTAAATATTAAAGGCTGACACCATGCAACTCTTAGAGAAAAACAAGGTATAAATCTTCGAGATTTTGGATTAGGCAACGGTTCTTAGATATGGCACCAAAATACAAGCAACAAAATTAAAAATACATAAATTGGGGCCTTGGTAGAGAGTCTGGGTTAGGTGGATCTTCCAGCTGAGGGGCCTCCCACCAAGCCCATCTTGAAGTTTGTACCCTTTTCCTTAATGTTTTTAAAATGCAATATTTTTACTTAATACTTGACTTTAAGTATATAGAACACTTTGATCTTGGGAATGCTCATTTCCCCTTTTGTAATGGTTCTTCTCAAGATTTTTTTCCCTCAATGTCTTTCCTTTTGTACTTTTGCTATTTGCTCAGCTGGGGAAATGGTGGCCAGTCTTTCTCAGTTTCTCCGGTTGCGTGTGTGGGCCTTCAGCCAGGGTCTATATATTACATCTGGGTTAAGGGTGTTGGGGCCAAGATTAGCAGCTTTTTGAGGCAAGACAAGGCCCTGGCCATCAGTGCTTGGCACACAGACAGCCATAAATAGCATGCTCACTAAAAAAAATGTTTTTTAATTTAAAAAAATGGGCTTGAAAATTAAAATTTTTGTGCTGCCAATGATACCATCAATTAAGCTAGAATGGGAGGAATTATTTTTAAATAGTATATCCTTATAGGCCTAGTATCCAGAATATATAAAGAACTCTTACAACTCAATAATTAAAAAGACAAATAACCCAATTAAAATATGAATAAGCATTTTCACAAAAAAAATACACAAATGGGCCAAGAAGAATATGAAAAAGATGCTCAACATAATTAGTCACTGGAGAAAAACCACGAGACACCACTTCACACTCACAATGGCTATAATAAAAAAGATAGGAAGTAACAGGTGTTGGCGTCGATATGAAGAAATTGGAACCCTCAGACTCTGCTAATGGGAATGGAAAATGGTACAGCTGCTTTGAGAAAGAGTTTGGCAGTTCCTCAAAAAAGTTAAACATAGAATTACCATAAGACCCAGCAATTCTACTCCTAGGTATATACCCAAGATAATTGGGGATATGTAAGTATAAACATATACACCCTTTATACCCATATACACCCTTGGATATATATAGGTATAAACATATGTTCATGAAACAACTTGCATCTGAATGTTCATGAAAGCATTATTCTTTGTAGCCAGAAGGTTGAAACAACCTAAATAGCCAACTGATGAATGGATAAACAAGTGTGATATATCCATACAGTGGAATATTCTTTGACCTTAAGAAAAATGCAGATCTGATACATGCTAAAAAAGATATTTTTTTAAAAAAAGGCATTGAAAACATTATGGAAAGCATTGAAAGCATTATGCAAAATGAAAGATACCAATCTCAAAAGGCCACACATATTATATGATCCCATTTATATGAAATGTCTAGAATAGGCAAACTTAGTGACGGAAAGTAGATTAGTGGTTGCCCTGGGCTGAGGGGAAGAAGAAATGTGGAGTGATTGCCAATAGCTACAGGGTTTCTTTTAGGGGTGATGAAAATGTTACAAAATTAGCTAGCATAATGGGCGCAGATATTTGTGACTCTAGTACAGAACACTTTAGTGAATTGTGCACTTTAAAATGGTGAACTTTATGGTGTGTGAACTATATTTCATTTCAAAAAATCCAGCTTTAGCTTACCGATCCTCTCTTTTATGCGTTTGCTTTCTCTTTTATTAATTCATGCTCTGATCTTCATTCTGCTGTTATTTTTCTAATTCCTTAAGTTAGAAATCTAGCCAATTATTTTTGAACCCTCCATATTTTAATGTTAACATTTAAGTCTATATATTTTCCTATAAATACTGTTTAAGCTAGTACGTACACATCTTGATACTTAGTGGTTATTATACAGTTTTTAGTACATTCTATTTTCCATCATTACTCCCTCACTCGAATTGTTTAAGAACACATTTTTAAACTTCGAAGGATAATACTTTTTTCCCCATTACTATTCGTTCTAAGTTCTTAACCTACAGCAATTTGTCAGAGAATGTAGTTTGTACAGTTATATTTTTTTAAGATTTTATTTATTTATTCATGAGAGGCAGAGAAAGAGAGAGAGAGAGAGGCAGAGACATAGGCAGAGGGAGAAGCAGGCTCCATGCAGGGAGCCCAACTTGGGACTCCATCCCTAGTCTCCAGGATCACACCCTGGGCTGCAGGCGGCGCTAAATGAGCCACCTGGGCTGCCCTGCACAATTCTGTTTTAGTCAGCTACTTGATATGATGAGCTGTTCTAGAATCTCAGTGCCTTGACACACAGAAGTTTATTCCTCAATACAAAGCAGCTGGTCAGTGGACTTCCCAAAGTGGCTCTTCAGGCAACAATTTCGGAGTCCAAGCAACATCCATCAAATAGCTTTGCCCTGTTACAGTCTCACGGATGAGTAAAGAGAAAGTATGTAGAGATCATGTAGGATGTATAGCAGAGGCCATAACCACATTCACCTATTTTCCATTTCTTTATTTTTTTTAAATTTTTTTTCCTACTTTCCTTTCATTGGAATGAATCCCATCTAGATACAAGGAGAAAATGTGGACTCTGGAAGAAGAAGCACGGGGAGTGAACATCTAGCTAGCCTTTGCCGCAGATATCCATCTTTTGAAATCTGTTCAGACTAATCTGTTTGTGCCTTAGTTATGGTAAAATGTCATATTTTGTTTGGAAATAATATGTATTCTGCAATTGTTTTGGATACAGTGCTCTACAAATGTCTATCGGGTTCCATTCAAATCTTCAACACTCTTACTGATTTTCTTATGTGCTTTATCTAACAATTGAGAGACAAATTGTGTCCCCAGAGCCCCATAGTCCCACTTGGATAGTGAAATAGTCACTTTTTACTTGTAGTCTTATTAGTTTTTGTTGTATATATTTGAGGCTGGTAAGTGCATACAAGTTGAGAATTATGACATCATCCTGGCAAATTGAATATTTTATCATTATTTAGTGGTCATCTTTAGCTCTAGTAATCCTTATTTCCTTAAAGTACATTTTGTCAGTTATTGAGATAATTACATCAGCCTGCTGGAATTATGTATGTTTTCAACCAATACAGTAATTTTTTAAAAGATATTTTTACATTTGATGTACCATTAAAATTAATACAGTAATTTTTAAAGGATATTTTTGCATTTGATGTACATTTGTTGCATTAACAATAATAATTTGGGGGCTTGTTAATTTTATAAGGTATTTTCTGATGAACCTTATATTTTTTTCATCAAAATATTTCATTCAAAGCATCTGATGCTACTGTCAGTTTCTCATCTGATAACTATGAGCTGCTAACCAGCATGCAATCATGTCCATGTCTTGAATGATCCCAAATGATACCTAAGAATGCTGACTTACTTAACATCACATAGAGAACCTTGTTGGTTGGTCAGCTGACTAATTCTAATCAGAAATTAGAATCACACAGTTTTAAAAGCAGGTTGAAACGTTTTCTCTGTTCTGCACATAGTTAAAATGTGCCTTGACCTAGCAAGACATCAAAATGAGTCATTGATTTTTCACCAATACTTGCTTTGGACTTACATTTACTCTGCGACATAAACCTTCTTGATCAATAACTTCAATCCATCAGTTTATTATTTTATCACTTTTCATTGCCTGCTCTTGCTGACCCATGTTGTCCTTGCAATTTCAAGTATGGTGCCATTCCAACAGCAATGGTACCTTTCATCTCATATATTTCATTGAAGTATGCAGAATTCTTTTAGATAGATCAGTAGTATTCAAAAACATTTGTTGAATTGAATTATCCTACTTGTTTTAATAATGACACAATCAAGAATTTTTTGTGAATGGCACTGAATGCCCTAAAAGCTTGGTTTATTCCCAGTCTCAACGTTGCATGTCTGCAGCCCCATGCACTTGAATGTCTGCTGCACTCTCATTCTTTATGATTTGCTAAGAAGGCAGCCAAGAAAGATTGCTCACTTCTATGAAGTAAATCTAAGCCAAGGACATTAAATTCCATCTTTCCCATTGAATACAGATTTCTAAGAAAAGGCCAATCCATTTTTAAAAGCTGAATGGATAACCTCAAAGTAATTTACTGCTGATTAATATTTAGGAATTCCCCCCCCCCAAAAAAAATCCAATGCAAGAATATTTCCCAGTTATTGAACTATTCTTTGATTAGGACTTGATTGAATTTTCATTCACTCAATTCTTCTCGTTCTTCAGTTCTGAACTAGTCAATGGTACGTCACTGGCCATGTTGAGCTTCACAGTTCTACCACCCTTATTGAAATGATCTATTTCTATGGCAAGACTGCCAGCTTGAGATAGTCTTTTTCCTGCTGAGCCATTTGCAGTGATAGATGATACAAGGAACAGTAACACTTTCCAATTTGGCGTCTTTTAGGCATTAACTGGGTCTTTTATTCCACATCCTTTCAGCCCTACCCTTATTTTTCTTTGAGCTCATTGACTTCGAGACAAGAAAATGACACATTTCCTTAAGGAATTCCCGTTAGCTAGGACTTGATGTCATATTTTAAAAGAACTTTTTAAAAAAGACAGAAGTGTTTCTCAAACCTCGTGTTCTTCCATTGGAAACAAAGTGGAAATTTTATTAAAATATGTGAACAAGGATTTGTTTATTTGGTAATAGGATGTATTAGGTAGAGGGAACCTCCTAAAGCTGGAAATAGGGCATTTTATAAGAAGAGAGAATAATAAATTACAACATTTGCAATGACTTTATGTGGAGCAGTGATTATTGCCGTTTGCCAATTATTTTCATTTCTCCCTTTCCATACACATAGCAGAATTGTATTTCCTGACCCTCTCACGTTTGGATGGGGGCATGGAGCTAGCTTTGCCCAATGAATTATCTGGGGATGTAAGAAAAAATGACTTGCGAGCTGGACAATGTAACGTGAGACCCTCGAGACCTCTCTTCCATCTGGCTAGTAACTGGCAATGACTATCTTGTGGGTCTGATTCCTTGGGTTACAACCTTGAGGAGTCAACCCCTGCTAATTTGCAATAGACAGGTAGCATTACCAAGAAATAATCCCTTGTTACCTTAAGGTAGTGAAATCTAGAGGTTATGTGCTACCGTGGCATGGGCTACTTCTATGCTTCATGGCTAAGACGTTGTGGAACTTGCTATTGCCAATAGGTAAAAATTACAAATGGAATCAGAATAATGTTAAAGTAAACTTAGAGATGAACCATCCCTAATGGGCTTTTATGGATTTCTGTTTCCGGTTGTTAATAAGAAAAGGACCACCTTATCTTTTCATAAAAAGAAACTTACTTACTGTTACTTAAGAACATTTACTTAGTGTTGATGAGCAGACTCACAGGTTGGACATTCCAAATGTGGATAAACTAGGGACATTTTTAATTTCTGAAAAGTGATATAGTCAGAGGTAAAAAGTATGGACTTAGGAGCATGCATTTTATTTCTGATGACATTCCTTGTGAACTCTTGCTCTCTAATGTCTTGAAGCCTCAGTCTGCTCTTCTGTAAAATGGAAATGATGATGATACTGTCCCCATGTGGCAGTTACAAGGAATGCACCAGTAAGAATACTACTATAATAAAAAAAAATAGTGAAAGGGAATAAAGGGGAAAGGAGAGAAATTGAGTGAAAATATCAGTGAGGGTGACACAACAGAAGAGACACCGAACTCTGGGAAATGAACAAGGGGTGGTGGAAAGGGAGGTGGGCGGGGGGATGGGGTGATTGGGTGATGGGCACTGAGGGGTGCACTTGACTGGATGAGCACTGGGTGTTATGCTATATGTTGGCAAATTGAACTCCAATAATAATAAAAAAAAAAAGAATACTATTATAGCCCCATTACAAAGAAGAGTAAAAGACATGTTCCAGGATGGGACTTAGAGGAAATGCTTAATAAATCATGCTTCTCCTGTGTTGAAGAGCTAATGGCACAAACTGAAAACACCTTACCAATACTACAGGGCTATTACTCCATATTACCACCTACCTACTTTTCTTCCCATGTTTAATGATCCTGTTTCATTTTTCACCAGAAAACTAGCCTGAATAGCAATCATCTCATGGCATTGGTGCCTAGTAAGTTATTGGTAAGAGAAGCATGGTAATAATAATGGCTCTGTCTCATATTGTGAGCTGTTGTTTTGTGTACCTGGTCCTTGCTCTAGGCACTTTTCATACATTTTTCTCCTTACAACAGCCTGCTAAGGCAGACAGTTTTGCCCTCATTTTGCAAATGAGAAGGCTAAGGGTTGATATTTACCTATGATCATGTGGCTATTAATAAATACAGTCAGAATTTGGTCCAGGATGGCCTGAAGATTGGGCTCTTAACTGCCAAGTAGGGAAAGCATATATCAGGTTTGCCTCCAACAGTCTCTATTTATGTCTAGTATCCTGACATTCCATCTGGCTTAGCATGTGTCTCAGATTTTTTTGTTTTTATAAAAGTATTATTATTAATAGTTGTGTTTAAAAATGCCAGGTTTGCTAGGATTTTACTTTTACCTCCCGCTTCTGCCAGTTTCATCTGGTCTATGTGTGAAACATGCATGCCGTAAAAGAGAGTTCAGAATTTATATTTGCAAAACAACCAGAGATGACCTTTTTTTTCTTTTCTTGACCCTTTCTAGATGCAATGTGATAATACTTCCCTTTGAAGGAAACCAAGTGATCTTGTACACGAGGGGCTGGGAAGGAGTGTTTGACACTGCTGCCCCTTCCAAGCAAAGGTAACACATGTGCAATTGGTGCCTTGGCCAATGCTGCAGACTGCAAGAAGCTTGAGGCCACCAGGGCACCAGGTCACAGAAGCAGGGAACCTTGGGGATCTTAAGTTAGGTATTTGTAAAATGTATGGGAAAAAAGACAGAGTCCTTCCATAGAATGTGTACAGCATAGCTGCTACTACAGTGATTTTATCACTTATACACTCAAGATGGTAACTTTTTATTTAGAGTATTGTTTAGTAACTTCTTAAAATTTTTTTAATAAATCTTTTCAGCAGCAATGACTTCTAGGAGGGAAGAGTACATGTTTAGTAAAAATTTAAGTACTGAGTTTCTAGTTCTTAAGAAACGTTATGAATACATAGCTTACATGAAATGTTTTCTGGTGTTTGGCATCTAACATGGGGGCCATGATGATATTCGTGACCACCTGAAAACTTAGGGTACAAATCTACTGAAAAGACATGGGCATCTATTTCAAAGGCTAGTAGTTACTTTGTGCGGGTCTTCCTGTAAGTAACAATTTGATGAAACTTACACTGAACTTATGATCAAAGAAGGAACTGAACAAAAAGATGAACCCTCACACTGTGTATAATATTTAAATTTGAAAAAATTTCAATTTGAAATATTTTAAATTTGAAATTCCTTTACTTATATCTTAATATCTTAATTTGTGATGAGACTCTGGATGGGACTTTTATTGTTAATTGAATACATTTATATTCTGTATGTGGAACCAAATGAAAGTAAGGATGCCCATGATTTTGCAGCATCAGAGTCCAGAGAAACATTCAAAAGATTCATAAAGGCATCTTAACCAAAGAATGTTGATTAAAATATTTCTCAAAGAAATATATTCTAAATGTAGGCAAAAAGAGTATATGTCTGAAAACATTTGGGATGACATATTTACACATTTTGATTTTAAAAATGAAGTTGAGAATATACGCCATAAGCAATATTTTCTCTTAGCTCACCAGGTTCTTCTGTATCTAAGGGAATTTTCTTAACAAAAACATTATGGTCCATAGACAAGTCAATTAAATATGCTAATAATTTCAAATTTATTAGCCATAAATTACACTTAGAAGAAGACTACAGGCAATTTTGTTGAAAAAAATTTTAAATGAGATCATTTGGAGAAATACATTTTTGAAAGTACCAGAAAAAAAGGCATTAGAAACAAATAATACCAAGAAATTGATTAATATATGTAAAGTAAATCAAGCATAATTATTCTGTTTACATTATTTTTAATGTTTCATATATTCACATAATAGCCAATGTAAAACCAAAACATAATAACCAAGGTAATAACCAAGGCCTTTTTATTTGGCTTAAATATAAATGGATATGTTATGTTTTAGAAAGAACTTTATTTTTGAAAATGGTCTTTTCCATAGAACTATTCTATAAATACAAATGTGTTCTATAAAAACAAATATGTTGATCAATAAATAAATGTTTCAAAAAGGATAATTTTAATTTTGAAGCATCCTCTTTTAGTCTAACAATTTTAGTCTAACTTATCCCAAAGAGGGAGTCCATATGTCACCCAAAAGAAGCATGTCTGTGGGGTGTGGTGACCTCCTCGTTTCCTTCCCAGCCCTCTGGATGTGGTAGGTCAGCTTCATCTCAGGAATGTTGGTGAGCTGTTTTAAGTAAAGAATTGAACATAATCTTCTTGCTGCCTCTCCTACTTTTAAAGGGAAGTATCTTTCTTCTGAGTTCTTTTTGATTCGATGGTATCAAGGATTCCAGGACATGCAGTCACCTGAGAGTTATGGCTGATAAATGTCTTCATTGCCTCAAAGAAATGTTCTGGGGCTGTGACGCTCTCCAGTGTTGCCTGAATTCCAAACAGAGCTACATGCCTTTGTGACTTTGAAGATTAATCTCTGTCACTCACAGCTCATTGGCTTCCCCTGCTCATTTCTGCAATGTCTGCAGATGGTGCGGAGCTCTGTGCCAGAGTTATTTATCTACAAGTTCACTTCTCACATAGCTCCTTCTTTGAGCCATTCCAGGAATAGTTAAATACTGAAAGATTACGCAAGTCTTTTGTCAACCCATGAGTCTTTGCAGCTCACATCCAAAAGGGTGCCTCTCCAGTAATACCCACTATTCCTGGAGGCTGCTGCTTATATCTCATAATATATATTGAATACAATGAGGACCGTGACTTCAGGAAGTCTCTCAAACCAGAAACCCAAAAATTTTCAAAATACACTTGAACAACAAACTTTTCAGTTGTAAACATTCCTTATTATACTTCCAATGCTGCTTGCTGCTTTACTGAATATTTCTTCTGGAACCCGAGTTGTGGAATTCACCAGTCCTCCACCTTCTTATTAGTTTGCAAGTCAGCAAGCATTTTGATGCTGAGGATCACAGCTTTGGAAGAAAGAGGTAAGGTGGAAGGAAAAGTTGGAAAAAAAGAAGAGGGGGACACAGTAATTGTGGTGGTAGGTCCTCTGCATTCATTATTAATTTTTCCATCAACTCAATGAGTATTTTGATATCCTACTTTGCATATGAGGAACTTGAGACTCAAAGAGATGAATTAACTTACACAAAGTCACATCTCTGATAATGACAAAAACAACAACCTGAATCCAGGCAGGTTGCATTTCGAGCTTGCAATCATAGAGTATGAAGATGAATATCTCCAACACTCTTGAGAGAGGAGGAGCAGAAGGAAAAGAAGAAAAATATAGATGGGGAAAGGAGATGGGAAGAAGAAGAAGATACATGGGAAGAAGAAAAGTAGGAGATAATGGAAAAAAGAGTGAGAAGGGATAAAGGGGAAAACATGGGAGAGATACTGAGCAGGAGGGACAGAGGAGGAGGAGCAGGGAGAGAGAGGGAGAGATTGGGAGTAAAATAAAGGCATATGGAGCAAGTGATGGTCCCAGAACCTTGCATGGTTCACAGCTTAAATAATCTGTTCCTTGATAAATCTTACACAAATTTAACAATTATTAAAATAGCTACCATCTTTTTAAATTGTCATCTTTTTTCTTATATATGGTAAGAGTTTACTGCTGCCCATTTGCTAGGGGAAGCTTCAAGTATTAGAAAAATACTAGCTTTTAAATTAGTGAAGTTCATTTTCCTCTTCTAGAAATTGGAAACAAATACCCATCCACCTCATATCTTATTAATAAAGTATTGGAAATACTGGAAATATTGGAAATTACAAGTCAATGTCCTTTGCACCAAGTACCATAATTTTAGTCAAGAAACAAGGTGTAAAAATGGAGAATTGGACAAAGGAAGAGGAAGAAATAATAATAACAAATAGTATTCATTGAGTACTTGCTGTGGGCCAAGGACAGTGCGTACTACCATGATATAGTCAGGAAGTTTAAGGTCTATTCCTCTCTCCTCTGGAGTGGAAGCAAGCACTGGCTTTTACTTCCAGAACCCCTAAACCCCAGGCAAGGGATGGAATATAAAATGGCATTGTGAGAATAGGCTCAGAGCAGTACTGGGTTTAATTGCCACTCCACCATCAAGCTCATTATTTTCATTGCCCCCTCAGATGCATTCTTGCTTTGTGCTGACCTCTATGGGCTGTATCTCTTGGCTTCTTCACCTTCCAACTTCCAGTTAGATCTGGTCTTTGGGAGGCACAATCTCTCCCCTTTGCCCTATTCCTCCCAACCAGCCAAAACATGGTTGGTCTGGGTAGCAAAGGACATCCTTGCCTTAAGGAGACAGCTCACATCTTAGGATCTCTCTCATATACCTGTTTTTTGCTGTTTCAATAACACTAACACTGTGTTGAAGATGGTAAAGGATTCTAATTATCTCTTATATTTAGAGACCTTGGAGCAATCATTTACTGGTTCCCATAATCCTACCCTCACGTGTGTAAATCTTTTCTTTCATTGAACTGTCTTCAATTATCTTTTAGAATCTGCCATCTGTTTCCATCAAGACTTTGCAGACATGCACTTAGATGTGATCTTAGATAAGTTTCCTAGCATTATAAGCCTCAGGTTCATAATCTATAAAATGGGCATGTTGTAATTCAGTGGGATGTCATGAAGATTAAATTATGTTACATGTCCTTTGGTCATCAGGTACATAAATAGTGGCTGTTATTATGTACAGTCTATGCAGAAAATATGAATGCATATAAGATCATATCTTACATACAAGTCCTTCTACCCCCAACACACACACACACACACACACACACACACACACCCCTTTACTCCAGGAAGTTCTATGCAGTATCCATAATTTAAGTGATTTTCTTAGTTTTAAGGCTTCTGGTATTTTCTGACTAATTCTATTTCAAATGGGTCTATAGGATCCTCAGTATTTTTTTTAAATAAATTTATTTTTTATTGGAACTCAATTTGCCAACATATAGCATAACACCCAGTGCTCATCCCATCAAGTACCCCCCTCAGTGCCTGTCACCCAGTCACCCCAACCCCCCGCCCACCTCCCTTTCCACCACCCCTTGTTCGTTTCCCAGAGTTAGGAGTCTCTCATGTTCTGTCTCCCTCTCTGATATTTCCCACTCATTTTTTCTCCTTTCCCCTTTATTCCCTTTCACTATTTTTTATATTCCCCAAGTGAATGAGAGACCATATAATGTTTGTCCTTCTCTGACTGACTTACTTCACTCAGCATAATACCCTCCAGTTCCATCCACGTTGAAGCAAATGGTGGGTATTTGTCGTTTCTAATGGCTGAGTAATATTCCATTGTATACATAAACCACATCTTCTTTATCCATTCATCTTTCGATGGACACCGAGGCTCCTTCCACAGTTTGGCTATTGTGGACATTGTTGCTATAAACATCGGGGTGCAGGTGTCCCAGCATTTCATTGCATCTGTATCTTTGGGGTAAATCCCCAGCAGTGCAGTTGCTGGGTGGATCCTCAGTATTTTCATTGAGTTTGTGAAACTCAGAGTATGAAGGAAGAAGGTGTATAAGGAAGCAGTCTGCCTGGAAGACGAAACATTGGCCCTTTATCCAACTAGATAGAGGCTAATACAAATTCTAGTAGAGTTCTTCTAGAACCCAAGAATCTCCAAAGCCATACTTTAAATTTAAGGAAAAACTTCCAATAGTATCCCAATAGGAAATTGACCTAATACTTCCAATTATCACATCTGTTAGACATATCAGATATAAAAATACCCCACTGCTCTATCATTGTTCTGTGTCTGGAGATTGCAAATAGGTTTCTTTTTAAGTTCTGACTTGGATCAATTGGCAGTGGTTGCCTGGAGTGCTGGGTGGAGAAAAATTCTCAGGCCAAGTGCAGGCTCAGCAGGAAAATTAAGTGTTGTAATTGATTAACAATGTCTGCTATGGACAAGGAACAAGGGGAGCACTCCCACACTTGCCTATTTGCTGACCATGCATTAAAGTATTGAGATTTTTCTGGAAAATAGTAGAATTTTCCATGTTTCATGTAGGGATGCTCTAATGATACTCTTCTTTGCACCCTTCTCCTACAGAACCTATTTCAAATAAAAGTTAATGATGAAGATTACAGATACATTTTCTCATTTGGATCTTCCATTTTTACATCCATTTGCATTCAGCAGTGAAATTATAATACATATTTGGTATCTGTTGTAAGCATCTGGGAATGGTTTATATTAAATAGATTCAAGAAATAGAACTCTATACCGGACAGTGATTCAGCCAAAGATTTTCAACATAGCTCACTGAGCTCATCTCGTCAATGACACGTTCACGCAGCTAAAGGCAAATGTTTAAACATTTAGTTAATGCACCATATGTCTTAAATGTTTTAGTTCCATCTGACATTTTAAAAAATCTATTTTAGTGGGAAGATGCCAGGCTAGGTACCTCCATATGATATGGTATGTTTATATCCTGAAGGCCACATAGCTTCTGTAGGTAAAGAAGTCCCCCAGAGAAACCAATTTTCAACCATGGGGGTCCACTAGAATGGTAAGAGAGGAACAAAATGGAGGACTAATAAAATGGACAACGTCAGAGAGGTGAAAGAAGTGAGAGAGAACAAAAGACAAATGCAAATAAAGAACATTTGCAATGGAATGTAGTTATAAATCTTATTTTTCAGGACATGCTTTCCTATGGATTAAAAACAATACAGGGATAAAAATAATAACCATATAACTCTGAGGTTTAGGCATAGTGGTTAGAAACACAGACCTTGATCCCAGATAAATTAGATCTTTGCTCTAGCAATTGCTAACTGTGACCTTAAGCAAAGTATTTCATCTTTCTGAGCCCAATTTCCTTATAGGATTGATTAAAATATCAAATAAGCATCGTGAGTATAAAAATTCAGAATTGAGGGGAAAAAAGTCTTTTTTTTAAATAAGTGAATTCAACTTAAAGTATAAACTTCCAGTCTGCCTATAGCAGAAAATATATTTTATCACATTCTAGTACAGTCCATTCTTTTTTTTATATCTAATCCATTCTTATTCAGTGCTTTTTATGAAGCCAACTTAAAGTATGACTTTCTCCATTTTTATCCCATTCAAACCTAAGATGCTTTGGGGTAAGAATCATTCTTTCTAAAGTTTCTCCTGTTGCACCTCACCTTCTACCTGAGGGTAAAGAAGTTTGTGGAGAAGAGTGTTATATAATGTCCTGGCTTCTGTCTTGCTGGCTTGCACTTGAGAGGCATCTCATTCTGCTTAGCCTTTGGTGGCTGGCCTCTTTCCTTTCTCTTCTATCCTGCTAAAGTCCGGCCCATCAAGCCTAAGTTGGCATCTATTCAAGTAGAGCTGGTCCTACCTGATTTTTGTGATATCTTGCTGGTACTCCCAGCCAATGCTTCTGATCAAAAGACCCTTGCCTTCCTCAGCTTCCCTCTCCTTATGCCAGACCTCTTCCTGTCCATCAGTTTTTTTCTTTAATTCTATAGCTGCCTTGGGAGTCTGGTGAACTCTCAATGACCCCATATACACCGTACTAGAGCACATAAGACACTGGGAGGCTACCTCCCAAAATGATTATTGCTCCTCTACTCTACCACATTGGACACTGAATACAGCCAATAATAGAATATTTCTAGAAGCAGGTCAATCTCCCCAGTCTTTCCCCTAGACAGTGAAGTAGGGACTCTAGGCTAATCACAAACTCTAGACATGAAGCTTTGCTCTCTCTACCTACTGGTGAGAGAGACATAATCAAATGAAAGAAGAAAAGAAGCATGGGAAGCAACTTCAAAGTCCATTTTTTGAAATCAAAATCTCTGAAAGAACCAAAACCTTTCCTGGAAAGGGAAGGAAAATTATAGCAACTACAAGTCACATCATTAGTTCAGTGATTTGGATAGGCTATGTTTTAGAGAAAGAAACCAGATTCCAAAGTCGGGTTGGAAAGACAACCCATAACAGGGATTACAAAGAAGTAAGCTTGAGGTCATAACCTGAAACCTGAAGCCTGCTCTTGCTCTCTGGTGGCCTCTGTTCAGCGAGTGCTGGCTCTTTGCCTTTCTGAGACCAGAGACAAAGTGGTCAGTCAGTCTAGGAAATGATGAGGATTAAGATCAGAGTGACATCCTTTCTTCGTCTAGATTTTAACCCAAAAAACTTCTTAACATCCTCTACTCATTCAAGGTCATTCCAAAGCTTATCTCTACTCCCCCAAAAAAGCTCTGCCTGCTGTCTTTGAATTCTTTTGAGAAAAGAGAAGAGAGTTGAAAACAGAATGTAGACAGATCAGATCATAGCTCCCAGTTTGTTTGAAAGGAGGAAGATACCAAGATAAGACTAAAGATATTTGAGGTAAAGTGTTGAGTGTGGAAAGATTTACTGAGAGTATAGCAGGAAGAGTATGTTTAAAAATATTTAATCAATGCATTGCCTTTCCTTTAAACCTTTAATTATTGTTTACTTCCGTGTCTCCCTTGAGGCAGTCAGTGTTTCAGAGGAAAGTAGAATATCTTAGATCAAATAAATCATTTCTTGGCTTTGAGTTTTAAAAGATAGATTTGTTGTTGTTCATAGTAGGACAATAAGCTAAAGACAAGTATCTTTAATTTTCAGATCCAAGATTTCGATGACATGTGTTCTTTGAACTCCAGAAAGTGAGCTTTATATATAAGGAGCCAAAGCTAGAAAGACCAGAGCACACAGTTTTAACATAAGCCTTGAGTTGGGGAAGGGGAGCATGAGACTGAAGGGCAGTTTCTGTCACTGGAGTTAAAGTGGAAAATGAGGAGACAGAACCTAGTAGTGGGAAAAGAGGAGAAATTGGGGAGCAGACCTAAGTAAATTTTTTCCCTGTCACTTTTGAGGGGGTTGGGGGGAGGGATCTAAAAGCCTCTAGTTAGAGTCAGGGATTTCAAAGTAGGGTGCTTATTCCTTGCCTCCCCAGAGCTTATGCCTTTTACAGATGACCTGGGTGGCAGAAATGCAGACATGGTGTCTAATAGAGTAGAAATGACCTAGGAAAGTGCCAGATAGAAGTGCTCCAAAGAGCATTCTTCTACCCTCTACCCTCAGCCCTGCCCCCACTTCAGTCCCAAGGTCTGTGGAGGATTTGAAGTTCCTGGGAGCCCACGCAATGCAACAGGAGTCACAACCAGCTCCAAAGGTCCAGTAACCCCAGAGGCAGCTAAGGTGAAGCCCAAGTCAACCATGGAGGAAATCACCAGGCCCTTAAATGTGACGCAAACTAGTTACACTTTGCAAATACTTCAGCAATGGATGCAGTACAAACTCCTTTTCAGGAGAAGACCAGAATGACCTCGTGCCACAAAACCTCAAGAAGAAGCAAGTGTTCCTCTACTCCCAAGCACCATCTTGGGAAGGCAAGGGGTCGGGGTACTACCTGAACAAACAATTGGTTATACACCAGAAAGCCAAGAAATCTTTGACAAGACTAACTGTTCTGTTCATCAATAGGGTAGGACAACAAAAAGTCAAGTCATAGAAAATAAATGGAACTATGGAAAATAAAGGATTTGGGGGGAAGTTTTGGTTTTATATTTGTTTTCAATGTATGTATTAAATCCGTAAGTATTAAATTGGCTTTCATAACAGAATACCATGACTAGGTGGCTTAAACAACAGAAATTTATCTTCTCACAGTTCCAGAGGCTAGAAAACAAAGATCATGATTCCCATGGGATTGGTTTCTGGTGAGACCTCTCTCCCTGGCTTACAGATAGCACCTTGTCCCTGTGACCTCACATGGCCCTTTCTCTGCGCTCACACTGGTGTCTCTTCCTCTTCTTATAAAGATAGTAGTCCTAGGTGCCTGGGTGGCTCAATCGGCTAAGCATTTGCCTTTGGCTCAAGTCATGATCCCAGGACACTGGGATCAAACCCTGCTTCAGTTTCCCCACTCAGCAAGAAGCCTGCTTGTCACTCTCCCTTTGTCCCTCCCCCTGCTCGTGAGCTTTCTCTCAAATTAATTATTTTTTTTTAAAAAAGACATCAGTCCTATCAAATTAGAGCTCCACCCTGATGACCTCATTTATCCTTAATTACCTCCTTAGGGCCCCATCTCCAAATACAGTCCTACTGGGGTTTAGAGATTCAACATATAGATTTAGGAAGGACATAATTCAGTTCATACCAATATATAAA
The DNA here is from genome assembly GCF_048418805.1 of Vulpes vulpes. Classification (NCBI taxonomy): domain Eukaryota; kingdom Metazoa; phylum Chordata; class Mammalia; order Carnivora; family Canidae; genus Vulpes; species Vulpes vulpes. The sequence goes on along the minus strand of NC_132792.1, from coordinate 20,086,633 downwards.
CTAAAGTTGACTGATAAAAAAAATCTGTCCATCATAGATAAGTAAAGATCTTAGTCCAGCCTCTGGGCTTAATAAGTTCTTAACAGGAGGGAATAGTAATAATAATATCATTATCATATTACATTAATAAAATTTGCTATTTTTTTATTGTGTGTCAGGCATTGTTTTATGTGCTTTATACCTAGTATTGTATTTAATACCACAGTCTTACACAACATGTACAATTATTCTCTGACTTTGCTTCTATTAGCTCTAATGGAAAATTAACTTCTCCACCCCATACCCAAGGCTCAGACACAGATAATTCCCAGTAAGTATTATTCTTGGAGCACTAGTTTGATTGCAAACCACAGTGTTTCAATTCTTTCTCTCTCCACTCTCTTTGACTGCTATGGTGAGATCTTCAGCTTCAATTGCCACTGGCATCCACTCAAGGCACCAGGGCAACTGCTTCGTTCTGATGACAGTTACTGCTGCTGCTGCCACCACCACTCAAGATATATATATGGAACAAATTTACTGAAGCAGCCACCATTGGTGACCACAGAAAACCATGTTTCTGTCATCACCAATGTCATTGTAGCTATAGCCAACCTGCTGCTGGTCCAAGCAATGCCACATTGTTATCACCCAAGCCAATGACCCCTCAGATCAGATTGCTGTTAGAGGTTCACTCATTGGATCCTACTGTGCTATGCCAAGAATCAATTATTCCTTCCAAACTATTGCATCTTTCTTACTCTCAGTTCTATCCATCCTCGATACTTAAGTTGATATTTCTAAATTGTATGATAAATATACCTTAGGCTCAATAATCAGTTAAAAAAACAAATGGAAAAGCAAAAATTGAATAAGAAAAACAATATTCAAAGTGGATAAGCAGTTAGGACTAATGTTGGAGGTGCAAAAGATCAAATAAAAATTAGTTTTGGATTACATAATATGATGAATACCTATCACATGGATGTTTCTCTTGGACCTTAATTCCAATGCACATCATCCCTTTTGTGTCCAATAGTTGGCTGGTAAGCAATCAATATGTCTAGAGATTTTCCCTGCCATTCAAGAAAAATATACTTTAAATATTAAGTAAAAGTAATCTTATATACACATTCCACTACCTTCCTTTTCAGCCTTATTTGATATAAAGCTGCCATTTTTTTCTGAACACACAAAAGCCCTGAGCTTACAGAGAGAAATAAATCTGCAGTTCATCTTCCCACAGATATTATTTTAGAGCAACTCCATTAGATGCCTCCTAGATAAAGCAATCAACCTGGAAAGGAATGAGGAGCCCATATACTAAAAAGTGACATATAATTATTACCACACCTATTAAGTGAATAAACCAGCCAGAGCCCAATTACATCTTTGCAACATACAATGAAATACCTCTTAAACAGTTCTTCAACAAAGAAATAAACCTGTCATGGAAGAAAAATTTGCTGTACATCAAGGCTATGTATTGAGGAAGTAATGTTGGTGTCAGGGTCATGCTGGCTGTAATTCAATGTGCAATTAAGGGAAATTAGAGGCAGTCCTCATTACATACATTTTACACTTTGTTTATTGTGCTACAAATTCTGTAGTGGAACCACTGACTTGTAGCAACAATAGCTCATTTAATGGAAAATGAGAATGTTAACAAAGAATGTTTGATGGCTCAGGAGCAGAGCACAGCAATTTATGTGCCACATATCCCTTCTCTAAAAGCACATCTTTGGATTGACTTGAGCAGGAGGTAGCCACAGGCCAAGCCAACATGATATATCTGAAATTCTACTTGCGATTCAAAAGAATAGAAAAAAAGAGAGAAAACAAAACTATGTCGATGATATTTAGCCCGAAGAACAAATGTCCAATCAATCATTTCACAAAGAACCAAAAAGGAGGTGCACAAAAATGGCTAAGAAGCCATGTTGAATTGAGACTCATCAAGAGAAACATGCTGGTCAATAAAGAGTACTTTTGAAATTTTTCCATCCCCTCAGGAAATATTTGTTGAAAATTCTGTTAAGTCTTAAATTCTGATATATTCGGTTCCAAACCCCCACAGTTGGTTCCCAGCATTATTTCTACAAACTCCCACCATCCAATCACAGGTAAATAATAGGAAGTAAGGCTATAAAAAGATAAATTATAAGGCAGGCTGCTGAAAACCTTGGGCATAGGGGCAAGGAGAAGAAATTGGTCATATGGAAAGTTGGTTCATAAACTGGCCCCTGTACATGGAGAAACTTACATACTAAGCTTGCCTTGGGCATCCACAAGATGGGTAGATCTCCAATCCTCCCCACCAGAATCTTAAAAGTTTATAGAGAGGTTAACTTAACTGGGTTCAGTTCGTATACCATCCAGATGGTCTCAACAACACCTTACTCTCCCAAGACTACAACCTTGGAAGAGCTCCTACTGTGGGAACAATGAGCAGAACAGAACATCCATTCCAAGGACCAAGGAGGCACTATTGAGCCTCCAGTGATCCCAATTCAGATCATAGGTCAAATGTCCCTCAAGTCCTCTCAAGGACCCCTTCCAATAGTCAGGTAAGCATTTTAACCTGCATCTTGGGTACCAGATCATTTTGTAGACCTCTGACAGAGATCAAGTGTTCAATTTCCAAGGTTAGAAAGGATTCATGGCTTCCTATAACCTTACTTAGACTTTGGAGGGGAAATTCAGGTCTATGGCAGTAGTAACAGAAAAATGAGAATGCAGGCTTTGGAAAGCCTCTTACAGGAAATAAAAGTCCAGGGTTACTTTTGGATGAAGTCTGTGCATCTGAGAAGTTTGAGTTTTCCCCTCCCTGGAGCTTCTGCAATCTCTGGCATCTTGACTGGTAATTCTCTCCAAATGAATCAGGCATATGCATATTCGATGCTAACTACCCATGTAATCAGACGACAGTTAATTATTTCCATTCAAGAAAAATTAAAATGACCCAATGACATTGAAACATCCTTTGCCCCTTTCACTTTAGAAACTCTTCCCCCCCCCCCCCCCAAAAAAAAAGTGTGCCTGGAATATGATGTCAAATAAACCCTCACTCATGCTTAGTGACTGCACAGATGTGTGTTGGATGGAAGAAAGGTAAGGAGGGCAAGGAAACCTGCAAAGAAACAGTAAAATGCCTACATCATTTGCCAGGATTCTCAAGGAGAGAAGGTTGTGCTTCTGAGCAATTAGAGGCATCCTCCGAAGTCAGAATACTGCCAAGCAGGGGAAGAGGAGCTATTTAAAATTCTACTTTTCTTCCATGGGGAGAAAAGGAAAAGAGACGATCATATTCTTAACCCTTCCCAGACTTCGCAGAGATATTTCAAAAATAATGATTTTAAATTGTGTGTTCTCAGTCTTCTTTTATGCTCTTCTTCTACAAGTAGGTTTGCATTGCTAGAAAATTTTTCCGGTTAGTACTTTGACATCTGATCTTAATCGGGTCTTTGATTCGTTGTACACTATTGGGGAGAGTCCCTAAAATCACTGAAAGAACTGAGTTGATGAAGGTTTCAGGAATTTGGCTTCACCTCCTACCTCCTCTCTTTGAGTAAATAACTTAGTAAATATTTTCTACGAACATCATTTTGAAGTCTTTCCCCCAGTTGTCCCTCACAGTGGGTCTGGCTTAAAGTCTGGCTCTGCCTTAAATCCTGGTTGCATCATTTTTAAGCTGCATGTCCTTAGCCAAATTAGTTAATCTTCCTGTGCCTCAGTTTCTTCATCTTGTAAAATATGAGTAATAATAATGTTCTTTACCTTATGGGCTTGCTGGGAAGAGTAAAATATTTAAAACATGTAAATTACTTGGAACTGTGCCTAGTACATAGTAAAGTGCTCATTACATTTTAGTTATTATTTGGAGAATAGGGAAGTGTGTGGTTAATTCTATCTTGATTCATCAGAAGAGATTTTAGCAATGAAGTGCCAACAGAATTATGTGTGGGACATCAAATCAAAGAATGCCTAACAAAGAAGATGGGAAAGTACATACATGGCAGAGTGAACTGCAAGGGTAAAGATGTGGAGGCTTAATCAGCAGAGCATATTCAGAAAGTCAGAAGAATTCCAAAGAAAAAAAATTAATTTCTTCCAGTTCCCCAGCCTTACCTAAATTCTAACCTCTTTTCTCAAACTTTTAACTTAGAAAGATGTGACAGATGGTATTTTAGAAAGATGACCACAGCAATATCTACCATCCCACATGCTTATCTTACAACGTTACCCTCATCAAGTGATGGGATCTATGTCTCCTCTGTGTTGAACTCGGATAGAATTTTGTTATTGCCTCAACTGCCATGCCCTCTTACTGTCTTGGAAAACTTGCTCTTGGAAAAATAGTTGCAATTAGTCTACTCAGAGAGACTATAGAGAGATGAAACCACATGGAGGTGCTCCAGCCTATAGCTCAGCTGACAGCCAGCGTCAACCTTTAAAGATAAAAGTAGGGGTGCTGGATGGCTCAGTCAGTTGAGTGTCTGACTCTTGATTTCGACTCAGGTCATGATCTCAGGGTCATGGCTTGGAGCGCTGTTGGACTCCACTCTCGGTATGGAGTTTGCTTGAGAGATACTCTCTCTCCCTCTCCTTCTATTCTTCCCCCCACTCTTGTTATTTCTCTCTCTCTCTCTCTCTCTCTCTCTCTCAAATAAATAAATAAAATCTTCTAAAAAAATAAAGGTAAAAGTAAAGATGCTTCCAGATGATTCCAGCCTCCATTTATCACATCACTTCTAGTCTTCAGGTTTTTCTAGCTGAGGTGCCAGACATAATGGAGCAGAAATGAACCACCCCTGCTTTGTACTGTCCTAATTCTTGGCCCATAGAATCTGTGAGCAAAACAGAATAATTGTGTTATTCCACTAAGTTTTAGGGTAGCTACTATTAGCTCGCAATAGTAGCTAAGACAGGAGACATTCCTTCTTTTCTTTCTGTGGGGACAGATACTGCTTGCCATCTCACCACTGAAGGTTACCTCTCCCATTCTAATGGGTCAGCTCTACCCAGAGCCACAGGAGAAGCCAACAAAGGCAGGCATCAAGAACATCCCCAGAATAAGAGGCTTAGCTAGGTAATAACATCAGGAGAGCAAGCCTAAGATAAGGATAGGGGAAGGAAGAAGGATTGGACTACACAATCTTTGATGTCTTTCCCTCTGCCTCCTTCTCCCTGTATTTCACTGTCTTACCTTTAAACTGATACTTCTAACATTTTATTATCACTTTTAACAATTATCCTGTCATGTTATCTTTCCAGAAAATATTTTGAAGACACTTCTTTGGTAGATAGTGCTTCTACCTAGAAACACATTGCCCTGGTGTTCATACCCAACATGCTCTAAGGGCCTCATCTAGTGGACAGAAGAAATGAGGAAAGTCACAGATGTAACTGTTTATTATGGGCCCACTGACACTGAGAATAACACAGCTGTGAATAGGTGCCCAGGAGATATTTGTTGACTGAATAAATGGTAATAAACCACTACTCTTTTCAAATTAATGCTCTCTTTGCCCCATCGCACCCAAGCCTCTAACTGGCCCCAAAAGCAAGCTCAGAGGAAAACACAGAGAAGAAACAAAAACTGTGGAGAGGTCAAAGCTTCGCCAAGCCACAGTTTGGAGAATGTCCCTGTTTCATGTAATCTGATGCTTCCAGAGAAAACTTCAATGTTCTGGAGAAGACTGAGCAGTTGGGAGCAGGGATCTGGTTTGGTCTCAGCTGTCTTCCGGGAGAGCCCTTTGTGCTCCATCACAGCTGGAGCACAGCTGCCAGCCAGAGAACTGATTTCCTGCTGGAGTCTGGATTTGGAAATCCCTGTAAGTCACAGCTGTGCCCACCAGCTGGCCTTAGCCAACCTTTTCCCATTACAGGGAAGGCAGTTTGACTTCTGGTAGAAACCTGCAGGCTTGACAGAGACAAGAGCTTGTCTGTTTAGCCAGAGCACATCAACATTCCTTGAAAGACTATTTGAGGTATGTTTGCTTAAGGATCCTTGACTCTTAGCCAGACTGCATGATTTGTGGTAACTTGGAACATGACTAGCAGCCTTGAAACCCTTCTTTCTCTCATCACCACTGCTGGCATGAGAAAGTTAAGAAGGCAGCATTGGTTCAGTACTGTTCCTGGCACTATAAAAACAGCCAGAAACCCTGCCCTCTAAGCTCTTACACTATTTTCTTAATATGCTCTTTGCATTGATTGATAACCTTTTGTGGACACAGCAGAAAGGAATGGAAGATTTCAATCAGCATTCTTTTATGTGTTATAAATGAAGATGAAACTATCCCCTGAGGTCTAGGAGAAATAGCAATACTGGTAGTAACATGTTAATTGTGGTGGTCTTTCTGAGCTCTAGTGAGAGGAGGATGGTACAGTTGGCCTTGATCTCTGTATAAGAAGAACTGGTGGTTCTTATGTGATTCATTGAAAAGGAGAGTGACCAGCCATCAAATTTTCCCACAACTATTCCTATATTAGCACTGAAATTCCCATATCCCAGGAAACCCTTCAGTCTCAGCCAAATCAAGATATTTGGTCACTCTAAGAGTCAGAAGGCGCTCTGGGAAAAAAAAAAAAAGTGCTCTAAGAGCCTATTAATAGAAGAATCCAAAATTCCTGCCCATTTTTATTAAAAGGCAAAAATTCCTAAAACGTTAGACATTAACATCTGAATACAGATTATCAAACCATCACACTTTGTTAATTGAATAAATATTCAAATATTTATTGGGCACCTGTCACAATCCAAGCACAGGATGAGTTATTAGGGATATTGAGATAAATAAACCACGGTGCCCAATCTTAGAAAGCTCAATGCACAAGGAAGACAGGAAAATGGGCATTTACAGCAGAACATGATAGCTCCACGCTCTTTGTATGCTGTGATACTGGGACACACAGGAAGGCAGCTACCTAGCCTTGGGGGCGGAGCAGGCTTCAGGGTGAGGTAACATCTGAGCTCTGAAGATTACCAGGAATTACTGAGGTAAAAGAAGAGGTGAGGGAGGGATATTCTATGGAGAGGAAACTGTAGGAACAATGGCCTCAAGGGAAAAGAGATCTTTGTTTTTCCAGTATATGAATCACAAAGGAATAAGACAAAGGAAAGATGAGTTTTCTTGGTCTGGGATAGATTAGGGAAAGGATTACTTCTCAGTTTTGTCTGGGGTTAGGCTTTTTTGTTATTTTTTAAATTAGAAAAAAGAATCTTAAACACACTATGATTATGATTCCTCGCTTTTCACAGAGAAAAGAGTCAAATCTGGTGAGAGAGAGGGAGAGGAAGAAGAGAGAAATCACTTGCCAATCTGTTTTCAGATTTCCTGTGTTTGTCTTTGTCCTGGTGACTTGGGAACACAAACCCAGGCAGCAACTCATCACTGCCAGAAGCCCTTCACTCTTTCCACCTAATTTCTCAGCGTTTGGGACTAATCTCGGGTTAGATTTCAAGCTATGTCTCTAAGTAATGAATATAGAACTTGGTTTTGTTTTCTTTATCAGAGCCTTGACATTTCTTGTGGATTTTTTTTCCACACCAGAACTCACAGTACAGTATAATGGCATAATAAAGGTATAATGACATAATAAAATCAATAATCAAAATTAGAACAAATACCCAAAATAGCAAAGGCTAAAAAGGAAAATCTTCCTTAATATTTTTATTTCTAAAAGTAACCCATTTTGACGAGAAACTCAAGCAGTTAAGATAACAAATTAAATATTAAATGCTTCATCCCTCTTCCCCTTCTGCCTTCAACCATTTCAGAAGTAACTACTGTTGATGATTCTCTATACATCTTTTCAGGTATTTTTCTATACATATACAGGCAAAGATGGATGGATAGAGATAGATAGATTTTTTGAATGTCAATTATATTGGTTATGCTGTTAGGTTATACACTTTTTTCACTTAGCTTATCCCTGACACTTTTTCCAAGTTAGATGTATCAGTTAGGTTTTGTTCGGCAGTGCTATATAAAAAACATCCTCAAAATCTCAGTGGCTTACAACAAATATTTATTCATTACTCATGCTACATGATAGTTACAGATCAGCTATAGTTCTAAGGGCATCACTTGACTTAGCTGGGCTCATCTGCCTCTTCCCCAATAAGCTCTGTTCAACTCACTCTCTCATTTTGTAATCTAAGCTGATAAAGTAGTCACTATGTAACATTAAGCTCATGTGATAAAGATTTGGAGAAAAGGGTTTCAGCCAAGATAGGCAATCACATTTTAGAATGTGGCAAATATACTAACTCACATCTCATAGGCAAGACATGTTATATGGCCAAGCATGAAGCCAATGGAGCAATGAGGCATAGCCAGGATGAAAACGAATTGAATGATTATAAAGAAACAATGCCATCTACCATTTTATCTGCATCATATTCTAGTGAGACAAATATAGATTGTACATTTATTTTTATTTTTGCAATCAATGCTGTGATACTCTTAAAATACATATCTTTAAATATTTGTGGAAACAGATCTCTAGGTGGGATTAACTGGGACAAGTGATATGTGCATTTAGTTTTTGTTTTGGACTTTCCTAAAGTGACTTCCAAAATTCTAGTACATCCAATTTCTACTATCCCAAGGTGAATGAGACTACATTTCCCCAAACCTTCCCCAAACTCTTTGCATTATCAAATTTTAATTCTAAAGGTAAAACATTGATATTTTTAATTGCCTTTCTTTTGTTAATGATGCAGTATTAAGTGTCCTGAATTTGGAGATAATTCCACCATAGCTCCAGATATCAGAATAGCCCAGATCTCTTAGAAAATACCTAAATTAAAAAAAAAAAAAAGAAAAGAAAATACCTAAATTATATTAACACCAACTTGTCCTGACCACTCCCTTCATCCTGCTTTTTTGGCTTTATTCTGTAGGAAAATAGGGCAAGTCAGGTTGCCTAAAACAGGAATTATAATAGTCTTATCATTCAATTGTGGCTATGTTTAGCCATGGGGAAAAAGACCATGAATTGAGAACAGGCTCAGTAGGGAAGAGTCATATGATCCATTAGTGATGTCTGCCATGCACTTGGAGATGGCAGGTGACAACACATATAGCATTTATTTGCTATCCCTGCCCCTGAAACTGCCAGAACTCTGTCAGCATGTTAATTTCCTCTTCTACCATTTCACTTGTCTCAAGTCACACAAGGTACGTATTGAGCAAGACCTTCATAAAAAGATTACTTGGGCTCTTTCCCATCCTATACTACTCATCTGGATCACATGAAACTTTCCAGAAAATGTCACATACAGTGATTTTGAGAAAAGGGCCAGCAAACATTTTGGTGATGTTCTGGTGTGGGCTTTGTTTGACATTCTTTATCTTTGCTGAGCTAAGTGGCTTAGGCTTTTAAAGATAGTTTTACCAAAAAAATAGTAATATTGTTTTGATAACCCATTTCCTGGTGATGTTTGAAAGATAGCTAATTATTGTGGGGGATTTAAATACAGTGTCAAAGTAAATCATAAAGGATTCTTTGGTCAGGCTCAAGGTTAAAGACGAACACATTTCCCAACAAGAGAGCATCGTAATTGTTCCTATTCCCACAGATTACCATGGTCTTCCTGTCAGCCTACAGGAATCCCATTCCCTTTCCCCCAGTGAAATTGGACTCCTTGCCACAGAGAAACAACACTCTCCTCCTTAGCCTCACCACAGGGCAATCAGTCATTGCTATACAGGCCACTCTTCCAGTGCCGCAGTAACCACAGAAACCACAGAGAGCTTGGACTGGGCACGTGATTATGGACACAATCATCATTTTTAACACAGATGAAGTCATTCTGTCTTCTCTCTGATGAAAATAAAATATTGAAATACAGCACTGAAAACAACTACTCTTCCCCACAATGGAGAATTGTAGGCTGTAAAGACAGGACTCCGTTCTAGGTTCCTGAGTAGAGGAAGCAAAGACTAATGAACAAATTTCAGAAAAAAACATTAAAACCCAGAGAGAAGATAAAGGGGAGGTGACACTACAGGGGTAAGGGAAATTGTCATCCATAGGACAATTAGGCATATTCTCCCAGAAGAGAGAAAGATTGAGTCACCTCAGTTGCAAAAGGGTGGGAACCCCCACAGAAGAGAAATAGTGAATTCAAGAGCACTGAAAAATAACTAAGCAAAGGAAAGCTCGGCTTTAAAGTGACATTTTTTTCTTCTGGTGTCTGAACAGTAATCTTCTAAGAAGAATAGCAAGAGCCCCTTCCCAACAGACTTTTAAGCTTCAGCTGTGAAAAGGCTATTCTTGGCTCACCGGCTCTGCTGATTTATTCTCACCTTGAGGCAGCTCTGTAACCTTGCTTTCTACCTCAGCTTCCCAGTCAGCCAAGTGGGACATCCTACTTGCAATCTGCTTCATTTGCCAGGATGTCATGAAGATTAATTAACAACATTAATACACTAAACGTTCTTTGGGATGGTCAGGGAGAAAGTGTGATTATGATCATTATTGCTATGGATTACTAGGTAGTATATTGTCAGAACTATTCAAAATGAGATGGTTGCAGGGACTATATTTGGAAGTAGGAAAGCAGGCCAAATGGTGATCTTTCAATGGTTTCAAATCCCCCTGGCCCAAAAATACTTCCATATTCTGGCCCAGGGATTTAAAATATCCACGAATATGCACATGGAGTGGAAAATGTAATGGGTTTGGAGTAAGAAAATATACATTCCATTCCATCTTCACCACTTATTAGGTATTTGATCTTGTACAGCCTAATTAATTGTCCTGAGTCTCAGTTTCTTCATCTGTAGAATGGGCCTACTGATACCCCCAATGTTTATATGCCTCACAGTGTTCCTGAAAAGTCTAAATGAAATATACTTCTGAAAATTGGGCTGACTATACAAAGATAAAATATTATCTCTGAGGGAAAAAAAAATGTATTAGCCATTATAGGCTATAAGTTAGTTTGGGAGACAGTCCACCAACATAAGTACATCTAAGACAGACAATCTTTGATGCTGGAGAAGGGTCAGAAAGGTTGATATGGTTTTCAAACTGAGGGCCTTTATTAGCACAGATCTATTTGGGGTGCTTGGGTGATAGTAAGAAACCAAATAGGGAGATACCAAATAGCAACTGTATATTTCCAATGCGAAGCCTCCCTACATGGAGGGAGGGCAAATTTATAATGCCTTAAAACCCTCCTATCTCAAAATGTTAGGCCCAGAAAGCATTTGGAGTTCATCTAGTTCAATTCCTTTATTTCATAAAATAGAAAACTTAGCCTCAACCTTGCCCTGAAAACCTCTTTTTTCCTAATACTTAGACGAGGGTTATTTCCATTATACACCATCCCCAATATGCAACAAGTAATTAAATGCTGTGGGCACAGTGACATGGACTTATTACTCATACTCACATTTCTCATTCCAATCCCACCACCACCACCCACGTCCAAAGCCCTAATATTATAGGTTTGGACTAGTACAACAGTCTCATTTCCTATCTTCCTCTAATTTCTTCTCTGACCCCCAGTCTTCTCTAAACATTGCTCTCAGATTAACCTTCTAAAAATGTCCACCGAATAATGCCTCCTCTGCTTAAAACCCATTAATGGATATTGTGTACAAGAGAAGAGTAACAGCAATATCTGCCAACCCTATCTGAGTTAGAGGATACTCTCTGTTCCTGAAGGGGTGACACTATGCCATCGCCCCTAGTGCTCAAGTTTTAGAAAGGGATTGACAAAAATGATAAATGCACCACTTCCCTGGGTTTGCTGTTCATCTTAAAAAGAAATCCAATTACAGTTTGCAATTGCATTTTGGTGAAACATAATGAGCTCTCTTTGGAGTTGCCTTATTCAGATCAAATTACTTCTTGGTAATTTAAAGTACATTACATTTCCCAGATACCTCTCAATGCACCCACAGTGTTTGAGGTTCTGTGTAACTATTACACAAACATTGGCAAGTCAACTCTGGATGAGTTCATAACCAAAGGACCACTTCGTGGTTACCCACAGAGAGGTCACTCTTCATTTCCCTCCTGCGGTGAGGTCAAAGGTCATATGATTCTTCAGAAACAACTTACTTTTCTCAGGGGTGGAAAGTGGCAAGTTAGGGAGATTGTTCCTCTAAAAAACATTACTGCAGAAACATCTAGACACTTGTGTATGAATGATCAACGTTATCAGTCAATGAAATTTCTTGGTCAATTACTCTCATATATTGACATAAATGACACAGAGCCATCTAATGGCTAACCAAAATGACAGACCCTGAAAACATCGACCAAAACTCTCAAGGATGACATTTTATAAAGCATTTTTATTTCCAAAAAAAAAAAAAAAAGAAAGAAAGAAAAAAAAAAGAGATATGTGATCAAAACTTATGTCAGTAAGAGAGAAGTAAAGCTAAACTTTATAATGGTATGTTGTCCCCTGATTTCTCCAAGAAAGTTCAGCGCATAAAACATCAATAGATCTGAGTATCATTAAAATTTTCTCCACTAATTTTGACAGGCCAGAAAGGTTATCTAAGAGTTTTTAAAGTGCAGCATGACCTGATTTTTCTGCAGGATTATTGAGCCAGGAGTCTCATAAAGCTATGTTTTCCCCCCTTCACATGGTGAGAACAATAGCCTTTAAGATCTTTTGTTCCTGACATTTTCATCTTCATTTCAGAGACTGTGTGCCATTGGCCTATATCAACTCTTAGATTTATCTTCTGATGACTTCTCTGCTAGTTTTAAGAGTCTAAGGTTTAAGGGATCTTTGGAAAATGGAATCAACTTCCCCTTAACTGCTAGAATAACATTTATACCATTTCTGATAGTCACCAAACAATGCTTGGATGTTTTCAGTCCTGTCCACTCTTGGACAATGGTCCTTTTAATAAAAGATTCTTTTAACTTCAAATTAAATTTATGTCCTTTCTGTCTAGAGAAAAGAAGGCGAACTTAAGTTAGAATTACACAAATTTGGGAAGTCACAATTAGGCGACTCTTAGCAACAGCAAAAATAGATTGCCTTCTGAATGTCAAATTGCAAAATTAAAACTATTAGTCAGAACATATCTATGTAGAGACCCTTGACAGAGGCAGGATGGCTTTCAGGCCAATAGAACTTTGAGGTAACATCTTTGAATGCATTATCATAGCTTTGAGATTGTGTAAATGTTGGTGTTAAGGAGGGAGAAAGTTGGTCAATTACGAAAACAAACAAAAAAGGAAATCATCAAGGCCAATATTGGTGGTGTCCAGCCAAGCACTATCTAGGGAGAACAGATTGAACAAATTGAATTGATTCAATTTGCCTTTCCCTTAGGTGGTACCATTTTTATGCAGTTTAAACTTCTAACTTCTTTTATGGACTCCTATATATATAAGAAGTCCAGTCCACATTTGTATCTCTCAACTTTATAATCTCCATAACAACTTGAGTCTTCTACATTCTATATACAAACTCTACAGAAAAAGCTCCTGGGGGGGGGGGCGGGGAGGGCATGGAGGGTGAAGGGTGAGTTTGTTAATCCAATCATCAAAATTATGAATACCAAAGGAACTGTTTTAAGGAACTTCAAAGTGTATGCCAAAGGCTTAAGTGCATTTGCTGTTTATGCAACCTGTTAGAAAAGAATACAATGAAAGAGCTGAGAGCTATCCTCCCAATTACCTTTATAAAAGAGGATGATAACTTCTTCAAACGGATGATAAAAGAATGCAAAGAGAAAGCAGTAAAGTGTACCCACCGGTACTGATTACAGAAGTGAATGGTACAAGTCAGGGGAGAAGGATATTAAGACTGAAGGAAGAATAAGTGGAGAAAGCACACTGAGTCTCCTCTTGGAGATTAACTGTAAACCTCCAGATGAAGTAGGATTACCCTATACTGACTGCTAGGAAGAATTTAAAGGTTCAGATTTCGGGGAAGAACACAGCTAGTTCCCCAAAGGGAAGTGACTCATCAAGGTGGCTGGTCAGTTCCTTCCACTGGGGCTCAGACCTGAAAAAACAATCGCATAGCTTTGTGGTCTTGAAACGTATATCCAAGATGTGGCAGCAAGTCTGACAAGGATCCCTGAGCCCACAAATTGCTACCCACTTTAGATGAATGTGGAACAAATGACAAAGCTGGGGAAAATAATTCAAATGTGTCTCTAAACATTCAACAGTTCTGATTAGAAATCTGAAGGCTAGAAAACTCCAGTGGGTTTTTCCCCCCTTTTTCTCCCTCCTTCTAGTTATTTTTAGGACTAAGGAAAGAAAAGAAAACCTTGGCTTTTATGATACACAAAAGCAAGAACAATGACCATTGTTTTAGCACTAAGTGAAAAAAATCCACAAGCCTAGAACTGAACCTGGAACATAAGTGCTTTTATTTTTATTGAGAGAATATGGAAGAGTGCCTGGGTGGCTCAGTCAGTTAAGGTTCGTCTTTTGGCTTTCTTTCAGATCATTATCTAAGAGTTGTGAAAAAATTGAGCCCTGTGTCAGGCTCTGCACTCAGCAGGGAGTTTGCTGGAGAGTCTCTCTCCCTCTCTTGTGCCCCCCTCCCCCCCACACACACTCATTTGCTCTCACTCTCTCTCTCTCTCTCTCTCTCAAAATAAAAAAATAAAATCTTAAAAAAGAAAGAATATGGAAAATGAATGGAAGACTATATAGGTTATCTAAAAGAGGAGTTTGTTTTCTGATTTAACTATGATTAAAGTTGTTAAAGTAGAAGGGTGGAATGTATATGGGGTGGAAATTGCAACTTAAGACATCAATGAAGACCATATAAAAATCCCTTCATTCATTTAATAAGTTTTAATCAACAATCCATACAGAATTGCACTCTAGGACACCAACAAAACTCGCAGGTGCAATCTCATAGCTACTGTTATTAACCTTCAAGAAATCATGAAAAATGGAAGAGACTTCCGAAGTTCAGAGATGGGAAAATACTATTCTGAGTTTTATTTATTTATTTTTATTTAAATTTTATTTAGTTAATGTACAGTACAATATTGATTTCTGGAGTAGAATTCAGTGATTCATCACTTACATACAATACCCAGAAACTATTCAGAGGTTTAGAAGGCAGGAAAGCTGGATACTAGGAATGACAAACTAAGAAGTTTGATGCCAATCCATAACCAAATTAACAATTATTTAGTTTGTAGGCATTTAGAAAAGATGGTAGCAATTATGAGGACCCATCAGTAATGACCTCCAAATGATTCTAAAATTAACTTGAAAGAATATGAGTACAATTATTAAGGAATATTTTTAAAAGAAAAACTATGAGGGAAAATTAAACTCATGAAATCTGTTTTAAATCTTATTTTAAGCAATAATAATAAAACTCACATGGTAATGTTTCAAAATTAGGAAATTTAATTCATGGAACACAATAATTTAATATGTGATTTAAAAATAGTACAAAAAAAGAAAGAAAGAAAGAAATGTCAAATAATTTACAGGGGTTAAGATTATAGTCTGAGGGTAAACAATGTAGATGTATGCCAGTAAAATTAAAGAATCTTAAGTGCTTTCATTTAATCAAGCAATCTGGTAAAAAACAAACGTTTATACCATTTAGAAGATACAGTCATTTTGGAGGATTTGAAGCAATAAAACATATTTTTATATAATAAACATTTATTAAGCAACCACTGTGTGCCGGGCACTCTTTTAAGTACTGGGAAGTCAGTGTATAGGTGAACCAGTACACAGCATACAGACATAGGGTAGACAGGGTCCCTGCCTTCAAGGAACCCACATTCTGGGGAGAAGAGTCAGCCACTAACTCGGTAAAGAGATTAGGAAAGAAAGCAATTCTAGAGAGTGATAACATGACAGAAAGCCATTATAAAATGTATATACAATGCAAAAGAAACATAGTTAAAAAGAAAATATTTGCATCAACAGTGATAGAAAGGAATGATTCCTTAATGGACTCAGAATGCAACATATATTTTTAGAAACTACCCATAGGACTGCAATAGCTAAATGATCAAGTATCAAACAAACAAAATTTACACAAGAGAAAATACAAATAGGAAACAAATGTCTGGGAAAATGTTCAAACTAACTTGTAATCAAGAAATGCAAATTTAAGCAACTTTTTAACATCTGCTAAGTTTAAAAAAATGTTTGAAAAAAATAAAAACCAGACTCACAGGAAAGATGACAACATAAATACAATCTCCACTTCCACCTCCCCACCAGGGAAGTCACTGAAATGACCAAAGAGGAAAGAGATGGGGGTGAACACAAAGTGACCCTCTGCGACCCAGGGAATGGTGCCAACAACATATGAACCACAAAGTGAGGAATTCCTGCCAGCTTCGGTATCAACAGTGAAAAGAAAGAACTACCTTTTCTCAAAGGCAGCTATAGAAAGGAAGGGGATGGGGAATTAGGGCAAGGCCCTCGAGCAGGTTCAGAACAGATGGAAGATAGCCACACTTAGAGTCAATTTCTCCATAACTAGGGATATACATAGACCCGCTGGCAAGAAAAGGCAGAGAAATCGTCATGCCACCCCTGGTCATTTGCTCATATTTGGAAAATCATAATGGTACTAGTAAGGTGAATATGAACTTGAAGGGGGAAATTCTCCTGATTTGAAGGGGTAAGTTCTAAAAGCAAAAGCATACCATGGAAGAGATAAGAATTAATCAAATATGAATAACAAGGAAAGGCAGCAGTTTGGGAGTATAAAGTTACAGCCACATCTAGCAGAAAGCCCACAGGCCAAAGGGTTTTTCTCTCAACAAAGTTATTTTTAATAGTGTTCCTTTGCCCTAAGCCTAAAGCTTGATACATGACTGGAAAGACCCTCTCCAAGGGACTGGATACTCCCACAGCTCAGTGAAGCCATGGCTTCTGCAGCAGTTTCAACAGAGAATATTTATGCAAAATACTCAAGTTTTCAATGTTGATGGCTCCTGGCGCCTTTCTTAGGTAATACGGACTGACCTGTTCATATGATGTTGCTTCATCCAGCCCTCTACTTACTTTCCACAGGGAAAAGCCAGGTTGCACCCAAAAAACCATAGAAGGAAGCTTACCTATGCATTATCTAGAAAGATATTTTATCTGGATAAAATATCCCCCATACAAAGATGAGAAAGGAAAAAACCACCAGTATGAACCTAAAAAACAACACAAAGTAATGTAGGAAGTATTTAAGCATGCAGTTTCTAGAATTGGAATCCCAGTTCTACCATTTAGTAGCTATGCAACCTTGATGCTTAACCTTTCTATGTCTCATCTATAAAATAAGGGTAATCATTGTGAAAAAATTAAGATCATAAAGATTAAATGAGATATGAACATAAAATACTTCCCAAATGTTTGGCACATGGTACCCATTAGGCATTATTATCCTTACTAAATTATTATGCCTTTACAAAATAAATATTGGATGCATCCTTATTGCTTTCTACCAAGTGTTCCAATTGCCCTTTCAGGTATATGAACTTCCCTCTTCTTTAGAGTTAGGCAAGGTGGTATAACTTGTTTTGATCATTCAAGTGTGAGTGGAAGTCAAGTCTATCCCTCTGGAAGGCAACTTTAAGAGTTAGCAAGTGAGAGGTGCCTGGGCCGCTCAGTCAGTTAAGGGTCTGTCTTTAGCTCAGGTCATGATTCCGGGGTCCTGGGATCAAGCCTTGCATTCGGCTTCCTGCTCAGTGGAGAGTTTGCTTTACCTCTGCCTCTTCCCCTGCTCATGCTCGCTTTCTCTCTCTCAAATAAATAAATAAGATCTTTAAAAAAAAAAAAACAGTGTATGAATTTGCCAAGCTCTTTCTCCTTCTCATAGAAGTGAACCCCAGCCAACTGCTATAGTATGAGTGAAAAATAAAAATCTTATTGTTCTGAGCCACTAAGAAGTTGAGGGGGTTTTTTTGTTGTTACTGTAGCACAATCTAGCCTAAACTGACTTATACAGAAGTATAAGGTAAATGAGGAGAATGTTTTGTGAAAGCTTGCCTCTATAAGAATAAAAAGAAAGGTAAAAAGAATTTTTTAATACAAATAGAGACCATAAAGATTTAAAATGCCTATTGAAACAACAGTTAAAACATGAGAGGACAAGGTATCTGCTTATAGACTAAATGTTTGTGTCCTCCCAAAATTTATGTTGAAATCCTAAGCCCCAGTATGATGGCATTTGGAGATGGGCTCTTTGGGAGGTGATTAGGCTCTACCCTCACGCATGACATTGGTGCCCTGACAAAAGAGATCCTCCCCTTTCTGCCATATAAGGTTAGAGCAAGAAGACAGCCCTCATGAACCAGGAAGAAGGCTGTCACCAGACACAGAATCTACTATGCCTTGATCTTGGACTTCCCAGTCTCCAGAACGCTGAGAAGTAAATGTTTGTTATTTAAGCACTCTTTTACTATATTTTGATTCTAGCAGGATCAAAGGACTAATGCAGAATCCAGATGTGATTAACAATGAGGTAGCAAAGTCAAAGAAAGAAAATCAGGAACTGAGTTTAGCAAGAGCTGGGTCAGAGCTGAGACTGATATGTGCCGTTATGTTGGAGTTAGGCTTCACCTCAAAGTTTAGAAAGTGATCATGGATCTACCTGAAGATCACTACAAAAATATTCCTTGCGGTATTGTTTAGAATAGAGAAAAAATAAGCAGGGGATAACCTATTGTCAGGAATAGATGATTTGTCCGATAAACCAATGCAAACCTTTACAAATGAATCACAGTGCTGTGCAACAGACTTTCCAGCATTAATGGAAATGTTCTACATCCGTGTTGTGCAGTACAGTAGTCACTACTCACATGTGGCTATTATTTGACATAGGGCCGGTGGGACTGAGGAAACTGAATTTCTAATTTAATTTAATATAATATAATTTTAATTGATCTTAACTGAATTCAAATAACCACATTGGCTAGTGATTTCTGAAAAGATCAGCTCATATTTAAAACAACAGAGATCTGTATGTGTTAGCATAAAAAACACCCATAATATATTGCTAAGGTAAGTTATATAGGGAATATTTATATGTAACATTTTTGTGTGTGTGCTCAAGTGTGTGTGTTCATGCACATGCAACCCGAGGGCTCCACATAAAATGTCATCAATAGGTACCAGACAGTAGCAATATGGATGATTTTTACTTTCTTCCTCAAACTTTCCTATAGTATCTGAAGTTCCCACAGCAGATTGTAGTATTTTTATATACAGAAAGGTGTAACAAGTTTTATTAAAAAAATAAAATTACTAAAAGCTAAGGCCATAATGCAGGAAAATTGCTGATGGTATTGAAAATTTATATAATTACTTTAGAAAAAATTAAATATGTCTGTACCTCAAGAATGTATCCTAAAATAACTCTCAAAAGAAAGGAAAAAGATTTCTTCAGAAATCTTATCCTGAGAGAATAATTATTCAAAATTATTTTGCAACAAGTTAATTACAACTCTCCTTAAATGTGTCTATAGATTATAATGGAAAGTGAAAAGGGTAAAAAATGTTAAAAGCTGATTTAAGATAGCATAACATTATCTGTTTTATTTTCCTTTACTGTCTGATAATACTATCTCAAGGAATAAATCTTTGTAGAAGAGCTGGTACATCAAAGGATAAGCACCACTAAATAATCTCCTGGTTCTCAATGACTTAACACAACTGAGATTTATTAGTCATTCACATCATAGTCTGATGTAGGTGGGACAGGTGCCCTGGATGGCTATCTTTTGAGTGGTAACTCCTTCCTTGGTCTCCATTGTCACTATGAAAGGAAAGAAAGAACATAAAGGATCATGCAGGAAGTTTCATGGCCAGATCTACATTTCATTGGCCAGAATCCAGTCACATGATCCAGATTCAACTGCAAGGGACCTTGGTAAAGGTAATTTTCTTTAATGCCCAAGAAGACTAATAAACTAGTCCTATTCACTTGCTTTCTTGATAAATGTATTAAGTAGGTCAATCATGTTCATGGATGCTACTGTGAGAAGTGCCAAAGATTTTTTTAAAAATATAATAAATCACAGTATAATATAATTGCTTTAGTCCATTCAGACTACTATAACAAAATACCATAGACTGGGTGGCTTAAACAACGACATTCATTTCTCACAATACTGGAGAATGAAAGTCTGAGATCTAGGTGCTAGCAGATTCTGTATCTAGTGAGAGCCTGCTTCCTCGTTCATTGAGGGCTGTCTTCTTGCTTAACCTCACATGGCAGAAAGAAGTAAGGGCCCTCTCTAGGATCTCTCTTACAAAGGCACTAATCCCATTTTTGAGGGCTCCACCCTCATGACCCAACACTTCCCAAAAGCCCTGCTTCCAAACACCATCCAACTGGGAATTAGGATTTAACATACAGATTTGGGGGGACAAATATTCAGTCTATAGCAATAATAATTACTGATGTTCCTATTGTGTAGAATTGACCATTTTTAACATTTTGTTACATAACATTTTGTGACGATATCATGTTGCATTATGCAGGTCATTCCACACATGTTCTTTGTCATCAGTATGGTTTAATAACAGTGTTCATACTTAGCACTGTGATTCACTTCTTTTAATTATAGTAATGTAGCTCATTGTATAAATATATTACATGTTTATTTCTCTATTAATTATGGGATATTGTGGTTATTCCCATTTTTCTCTAGAACAATTTTACAAAGGACAGCCTTCAACATGCCTTCTTAAGCATCTGTGAGAGGATTAATGCCTAGAAGGAAAATTGCAAAGTCAAAAACACTCAAATTTTTTCAACATGTTTAAACATGTATAACTTGTACACATGTATGAAGATATAAAACACACATATATCAAATTTGCAGATGTCATAAACTCAGAAGGGAGAGATAACATGTTAGATGACAAAGAGCAACTTTCAAACTTTACATAAATTAGAATATGGGATTATAACCACCAAGCTGGAACTCAAGAAAGACAAAGATAAAATCTTAAATTTATTCAAAAGAATTAACTGACCATTGCAGAAAGGCAGAAATATAATTAGACAGTAGTTTATCTGAAAAATGTCTAGGGATGTTAGTTAACCTTTACTTTGCTGTGAACCAACAGTGTGACACTGTTTGGGCTCCCAAAATGAACACTGATACAACTATATTAATAGAAGAATAAGCTTTATAGGGTCTCAACTCTAAACTTATTCCACTCTACAAGTCAGAACTCCATGACATTTAAATGAAACCAATTCATAATAACATAAGGAAAAGGGAGAAAGCAATGACTTTGCATACTATACTGCAGAGAGGGTGGGGTTGGAGTAAGGCTATAAGAACTAAACCAGGGCCTCCATGGTGCTATGACTCCATACTTATTTCCCTTTTAGTACCTCCCATCAGTGCATCTCTCTGCTTGCTGGATTTATTCTCTAAGCTACCAACTGTGTGAGGCTAGTCATGGCCATGGCAGATCTAGATGATCCTCATCTGCAGTTACAATTCAGAAACTTCCAGGGGAAGCCTCTGTTCAACCAGTATAATGGTCTCAATTTTGTGTGCCCCAAATTTATGTTGAAATCCTAACCCCCTGTGTGATAGTATTAGGAGCTAGAGCTTTGGGGGAGGTAATGATAGGTCATGAGGGTGGTACCCTCATAAATGTGATTACTGCCCTAATCAAAGTACCCCAGAGGGCTATCTTACCATTTTTTCTCTGCCATTTGAGGACACGAGAAGTTAGCCACCTGCAATCTGGTACAGGGCTCTCACCAAAAGCTAGCCATGCTGGCACTCTGACCTTGGACCTCCAGCCTCTAGAAGGGTGAGGAAACAATTATCTATTGTTTATAAGCTAGCCAAAGCACCCAACACAGGTCTTGTGCCCATACCTCAGACAAATCAGGACAGCAATCCCCTCTAGAATCAGTGGTTGGAGCAGGAGAGGAACAAATATTCTATAGCCTTAGGAGGATCATCGTTGACCAGGAAGCCAACCTGTATCTTCTAAAGTCATTGTCCCTCCTGTTGAAGTTATTAAGAATGTCATTATCTGCAAGTATGTTTATTTTATTCACTTTTCTTAGAATTGTCTCCTGATTCTGTGAGTCTTATTTAGGCTGTGGTTAATGCCACACAAACAATAAGTCCTAGATGTGTAAAAGTAAAAGAAAGTACATGACATTTTATTCACTATGTGATTTTTTTTCCCCATGGATTACATGTTTTTAAGACTTTTAAAAGTAGAATGCTTATTTATCAAGGCTGATATCAAGAAAAGTACTTCTATCAATTGAATGGAGCCCTTGCAAAGGTTTGCAGCAGATACAATCAGAGTATCTACATGAACTATGTGTCTCAGTCATTACCAAACTTGATATTTATTGAGCTCTGACTGTGGGCAACCCCATATGTGTGGGTCTATAGCAAGGGATTTATAATTTCATAGGTCCAACCAAACTGTGAGTAACAACCAAAGAAGATGGATCACACATAAGAAAAGGACCTAATCAGCCCCTAGTTTCTGAGTAGTGGTTCCTGATCAACATTAGATCTTCAGAGGGGGCCTCAATAGAAACCAGACAAG
The DNA here is from genome assembly GCF_048418805.1 of Vulpes vulpes. Lineage (NCBI taxonomy): Eukaryota > Metazoa > Chordata > Mammalia > Carnivora > Canidae > Vulpes > Vulpes vulpes. Next base: position 20,064,127 of record NC_132792.1, on the reverse strand, counting down.
AAAAAAAAAATGTTTGGAAAAAAATGAAATACCAACAAGACCTAAAGGAGTAAAGGCAACTGGTTACAAAGAAAAAAAGAGACCTAGGACAAGACACAGACTTGTATTTAAGAATGTTTCACTGGACACTCCACATCAGTTGGTCTAAAACAAGACCTAGAGATAGAATCACCGAAGGAAGAAAAAAAATATATCCTAGGCCCCAAGTCCAAAAGTTCTCATCCAGTCCATCTGAGCAAAGTTTCATGATTTATACTTTAAGTAACAATAATAGCTGATAATTTGTGGCACTTACTATTTGGCAGACATTTAGCTTCTAAGTGTTTTATGTATGATATTAACTCTCTTAATCCTTATCATAACTGTATGAATTAGGAACGATGATTGTCATCCTTTATGATGAGAAAACTGAAACCCGGAAAGGCTAAGTAATTTAATGAATGCCATGTACTGCTGCTGGGAAATGAACCCAGGCAGTTAGGCTTTGCAGAGTCTGCCTCTCATCACTTTGCTGCAAGACTCAAAAAAGATAAAGTGATGGCTGCAAATCTCTCTGGGTGATTCTGATGAACCCAGTTGTCAGAGCAGCATTTGGAAAGCATGGCCCTATAAACATGAGAAAATCATCATTTACTGAACCCTACTTAAGGGAAGGGACTCTATCTCTCAGTGCTTGGCACATAGTAAGTATGGAATGCAGTTGACTTTGCTGCAGAGAGAGAGGAGTCCATAGAAGCAAGGGTTTGCAAGGGGAAATCTGATGAGGAAATCTGGGGAAATCTGCAACTGCAGGAAGAAAGTGGGACAAACAGAGTGAGTCACACCATGTGTCCTGTCTCCATTAAAGGAAAGTGCCAAGAAGCATAGAATAAGAGATGCATCATTCTGACCCCACTTGTAATGCCCCGCCCAACCTCTTAATCTTTTGCCTCTTTGTGCCATATACTATCTTCATTACTTGGAGAAACAAGGCTCTCCACTTTTCTCTCTCAGCCCAGTCTTCCCCCTAGTTCTATCCTTTTTAGAAACATTACAGAAGAGTAAGGAGGATGTAAAACTCCAAGCAGTTGGTTTCCGTGCTTGTTAAGAAAGCCAGTAAACTCTTTGTACATAACGGATACTTTTGGGATGGCTGAGTAGATGCAAGAATGCACAAAGAGATGGATAAATGTCTAATAGTTAACCATTATTTATGTCACCTGTGGACTCGGCAGGACTGGCTTTTCCTCTAGTGACATGCAATGTGATGTTATGATAAGTGCACATTCCTTAGAATCAGGCAGCTTAAGTTCAATCCTGCCTCCACTACTTACTAGCTGTGTAACTGTGACCGAGTGACTTATCCTCTATCTTTTTTTTCTTTAAGATTTTATTTATTTCTTCAAGGGAGAACAAGTGTATGCATGAGGAGAGCAGGAGCAGGTGGAGAGCCAGAGAGAGAGGGAGAAGCAGGCTCCTCCCTGAGCAGGGAGCCCAAAGTGGAGCTAGATCCCAGAACCCCAGGATCAGGACCTGAGCCAAAGAGCAGACGCTTAACCAGCTGAGCCACCTGGGCACCCCTCCTCTATCGTTTTTAGAATGAAGATAATAATATCATTTCATTTAAACTTATGATAATAACAGCACTTAATTCCAAAAGCTATTGTGAGATCATGTATATGCTAAGCACAATGTCCAGTACATTAAAAAAAAAAAAAGCCCGATTGTTGATAATGATTTCATAAGAAATGATATTGAATTTGGTTGTTTGAAATTGCCCTTTTAATATCATCTCACAGTATAAAACCTTGCAGGTGTTATTTCATCTGGAAGGCAAGACTTGTTTTGGAATCTGAAAGGCAATGTCAGGCTTTATTCAGATTGGCAAGGAAGGGGAAAAACAGAAAAGAAAAGGAAAGGAGGGAAGGAGGAAAAATATATAAGAAGAGATAACATTTTGGGATGCCAGGGTGGCTCAATGGTTGAGCATCTGCCTTCAGCTCAGGGCGTGATCCTGGGGTCCTGGGATGGAGTCCCATATCAGGCTCCATGCAGGGAGCCTGCTTCTCCCTCTGTCTATGTCTCTGCCTCTTTCCATGTCTCTCATGAATAAATAAATAAAATCTTTTAAAAAAAAAAGAATAGATAACATTTCTTTTTCTGAAAATCACATCAATATTTCTTTATACTCATGGCAATTCAGAATGTTTGGCTACCAGTGATGAAGTTATCCTGGTTATAATTTTCAGTGAGGAAACAGTCCATTTCTGAGAAAATTGTTTGTATATCTAGAAAGTCTTCAGGGTCTAAATAGTCCATGTTCAGAAAAGGGAAAATTTCTAGGTTATGAACTAAGGTCACTCCAATCAGAGAGTCAATTCATATCCTCCAGGTTAAGTTTGTTCTAGATATTACTTATTTATTTAAGAATTTATTTTAGTGCATCAGAATCAGTAGAGTATATTACAGTTAAACAAACTTTAATTTGAACTCTAGCTCCAACATTTAATAGCTGCATGGCCCCAGACAGATCACTAGAAACTATACACCCCACTATCTTCATAGGTAAAGGGGAAACCATGATGTTACCTTTTGCATCCACATGTTGGGATGATTAAACAAGGCCATATACCTAAAGCACTTAGCCCCAAACCTAGCATATGGTAAGCACTCAATAAGTATGTGTATACTTATGCTCATTGGTATTATTATTTTCATAATGTTTTCTGCTCTCTTCCTTTATGAAGTGCATCATACCCGTGGGCATCATGACAAACTCAGCATGGGCTAGAGTAGGAAGTCCTGTGGCTTTTACTTTGCTCGGGGCATACCCAGAGCTCAGTCATCCAAACAAAGTCACCACTCCTTTTGCCCATCTTAATTTTTCTTTAATTTTGTGTCCTACAACTGGAGATTTTCTCTTTGCCAAAATGGCTTTAGGCCACCTCCTCTCTCTATGCAAAAGTCCTAAAAGCCTCCACTATTACGAGCAATTTTTTTCTCTTAACTAACTGGAAATGAAGAAAGATTCCTCTCCCTTCATCTAGCACTGATTTTTGACTTATAATTCCATTTCAACAAAACCACTTGCACTAATGCTTATACACATTGTAAATAATTCATTAGAAACATATATTTGTTTGATGTTTATATACTTGCTGCATGTCTGCGGAGTCTGTTTATCAGTTAAGGAAATAACAAGACTCTCAGTCACCAAGAGGGAATGGAAAACCTTCCCCTTTGAATAGATAAAAATGTAAGGGGCATGCAAGTCAATCTTGGAAATACAGAATGCTAGCACAGCAAAGGACTTTGGAATCTATATATTTTAACACTATCAGTTTATAAACGTGGAAAATAAGTCCCAGAGCATTACCTCATGGCTATAGAAGGCCTAGCAGCATTCTATATTGGGAGAGAGCCTGGATGCTGGGAAGGGAAAAAAAGATAGGAATGGCAAGGCAGATGTACAGTGTCTAAACAAGATATTGGCCCTGTAGACACCCTAGGAAGTGTTTCACCTTGGGCAAGAAATACTGATATTCCAGTAGTAGGTCTTAGACCAAGGTAGATGAAAATATTCCTTGTACCTGAAGAGATAGCCAAGAATTTTTCACCTCTCCTCAAAATAGCAGATTGTCTTCAAACAGCCGGGGGCATTACCATCATCTCACTGTCTTCTCCACTAAGACCAAGAATGAAATACAAATGGAGAACTAGGTTTTAGTATTTCCTGACATTGGAGAAGAACACGGTGGTATATTATCTGCTGGATTTCTTTACTGAGCAGGAGTGCTGATAGCCCCAGGTTTCCTTGGCCTGGGTCTTAAACCTCAGCTGTGGCTGCACACAGAGTGCCCAGAGCTGGCAGGTACAGATTAGCACAGGCAGCATTAGTACTCCATTGTCATCTCCAAGTATGGCTCTGGAAGCCTCAAGGCAGCAACAGTGAGAGGGGTTTAGGGATCCCAAGCAGAAAGTTCTATATGCTTACTATTATTTGCTCTATGGAGTATTTGAGTAGGACTCATTCATGGAGCACTGTGGGAGTGGAAAGGGAATATCTCTGTTATAGCTTCTGGCATCCAGGGGCAAAGAAAATTTCATATCCTAAGGCCTAACCTAGACAGAGTGGAGAGTGAGCGGAACTCACTCGTGAATTATAAGGGGAAAAAGAGAAATAAAAAGAGATAAAAGGAAATTCTAGGTCCCAATGGCTTTATTGGTGAATTCTACCAAATATTTAAAGAATAATTTAAACCTATTCTACACTGTTTATCAACTCATCCTATGAGGACAGCATTATTCTGACACCAAAACTAGACAAAGACATTTCAAGAAAAGGAAACCACAGGCCAATATCAGTATCTTAAAATAGATACTAAAATTCCTAACACAGTGTAGCAGCAAGATTTTATGGTCCGCCAGGGCTGTTGATCCAAAAGAATAGGGGAGGAGAAAATTCAGGAAAGGGCAGCAAAAAGGAAATGTGGGAAATTCAGTCTAAAGAAGATTGGAGGGGATCCCTGGGTGACGCAGCGGTTTGGCGCCTGCCTTTGGCCCAGGGCGCGATCCTGGAGACCCGAGATCGAATCCCACGTCGGGCTCCCGGTGCATGGAGCCTGCTTCTCCCTCTGCCTGTGTCTCTGCCCCTGTGTGTGTGTGTGTGTGTGTGTGTGTGTGTGTGTGTGTGTGACTATCATAAATAAATAAAAATTTAAAAAAAAAGAATTTACAACTTATAAAAAAAATAAAGAAGATTGGAAGCAAGTGATGGAGGACATTGCCTATAAGAATTTCCCAGGCGTTTGATCCTACTGAAGAGTATTTTATAAAGAGTCCCTACTGTTTAGTTCATGAAGACTTTTGGTTTGGGCTGCCCAGAGGCAAAACCTGAGACCAGATTCTGGTGCATGTGATTTCTGAGAGATTGCTCTCTAGGAAAATAGATAAGTGAGGTGAAGGATAAGGAAAGAGCAGAAACATAGCAAGGGTATAGTCCCAGATAAAGTCTATCCTTGACCACAGGGTGTGCTAGAGTCTAAATTGCACCACAGTTTAAAGAGGAGATAGATAGCACTTGAGTAGGATACCTGGAGCTCCAAGGGAGTTTCAGGGACCAACTGCCCGAGGAGGGTGGAGTCAAGGGCGTGAGGAAGGGATATGAGATATGAGAAGGCCAAGTGATCTCATCCACCCTTTGTATTCTAGAGCAAGTCTCACTCTCTTGATTTGGTACCTCCAAATTCAGACTCTGAGGAAAGGATTAAGGCACAGGCAGGAATATTCAAAGAGGATCTTAGGAAGCACAGGCACAGATACAGTGAACCGGGAGAGGGAAAAAGAGCCCCAAAGTGTGTATCAATGAGTAGATTTTCTCTGAGGACAGCAAAGATTGTGAAGACCCTCTGAAGATTTATGTGGAACTCATCTCAAATATTTCCCACTGAGCGGCAGGAAACCAGAGTATTTTTCCACCATGTTTGGAACCCCATTTGTTGAGGGAGGCCCCGAGGGGGTCTCCAATGCCTTAATTCCACACACCCCTTCAGGTTGGCTGAGGGAACCTCGGCAGAGGCAACAGAAGAAAACTTGTGGGCAGAGAAACAGGGACACAATCTCTCTGTCATGGCTGGTGAACTCAAGCCAGGCCAGTGCAACATGGAACAAGGCATCAGTGGCTCCTGCTACATCTGCTCCTCTCTGTTTCGTATATTGAATTTCCATGTAGGATATTTTTTTAAGAGAAGATCTCCTGAGAGGAAGAATAGGCTGGTCAATAGTTCTATAATCAAAAGTCCACAGCAAAAGGCACTTTGAAAGAGGGGCCATTGCCTTCTCTGGTCTCACCTCCAACTCTCCATGTAAAATTAATCATGCACCCTGGGGACATCCCTCCCATTATCTAGTCTTGGTGAAAAGGGACAGCGGTAGACACAGGATAATCTCTGCCATATCGATTTCCTGTGTGAGCTTCTCATGCCTCCAGGGAGACACCACTGCTTTCAATGCCTATTAGCAGTTGTGTCTTTTAACCTCCTGGTCAGCCTGGCAGTGGGAGTCCAGCAGAGGCTCCAGCTCCAATTACTTCACCAACACACAAGCTGGCTGGACAGGAGCTCACAGTACCTCATGTCGAAGTGGGAAATTGCACTCTCCACCAACACAGGGACAAGCAAAGAATGGCATCCAATAAAGCCTAAGCTCCAGCCTGGTGGCTTGGCAGGGAAGCAGGAAGGACCCACACACCAATTAGCCAGGCAGCTGTGCCCATCCATCAAGCATGACCTGGGCTCCCAGCATGTAGGTCAAGCCTGGATCCTGCCATGGAAATCACACCGAAAACCTCTTTCCAAGGAGGACTAGGATAGCCAACCCTGCAAGTGGAAAAAGGCTATCATTCCAGCAAAGTAGTTCAATCCTACAATCTGGAAAGGAAGGACCATATAACCACTATGACACTAAAGATATGCACTATGTATAGGAAATAATCTTCTCTTTGTATTCATTTTTAGGAAACTCTTGACAAAGGCCCCTATGTTCCGAAGGAAATCAGATCTAGAAATGGCAATAAAACGTATTGGATATTTATCACTTTCTTTAAAGATGTAGAACCACCTTACCATGGCAGAGACAGAGGTCCTTTTTGATACTTTAACATTTCCTTTAGGTCGGACTAAGGTCCAAGGGGGAGCTGTAATTATCTGCCACTTCTTTGTGTTCAGTAAAAAATTTCACGATGGCAATTTAGTTGAGTACTTATTGTAGCCTCCATTATGTTCTTTATGTAACAGGCAGCATTTCTGTTAATTTGTGAATTACTCTCAACCTGCATCCTCCCCACTGTTTTCAATGCTTTCTCTTAGACCTCAGAAACCCATCCAAATCTACAGTCTCCTGGGCTTGTAACTTAGCCTTCTAACTGTGGATATTCATTAAGGGTGGTATAACATGGTACTTCAGAATGGGGCTCTGGAGCCGGGCTGCCCGGGTTGGATTCCTAGTCTGCTATTTATTGACCATGCAACATTAAGCAACTTACTTAACCTCTCTGAGTCTCGGTTTTATTATCTGTTAGTTGAGGATAATTGTGCCTACCTAATAAGGTTGTTGCAAGAACACATAGGATCATGCATGGCACAAGTGCTAATTTTTATCTCATTACTTCTCACCCGTTTAGCGCCTACTCCCCTGGTCACAGGTGTAGTTACAAAAGTGCCCTTGAACTTTAAAGCTTGGCAAACTGCTCCCTAAGTGGATAGAGTAGTTGGAGCATAGGAGTGATGAGAAGAGTTAAGGTTTCTGAGAGGCCAGTGGGAAGGTCAGAGTATGCTTCAAAGCCCAAAGCAGCCCCCAGTGGAGGTGGCCCTAAGCACCCACCACATGTTGGAACAAATGATCCCCTGCTTCTGGAGGGAGGAGTGCAGTGTCACCAGATAATAGCAAAGGTGAGAGGCATGAGCCTAGACTAGCAGGGTGAAGCAAACTCCCAAGCAACTAAGAAACCAACGTGGGGTTGGGATGACTCATCTCCATAGTGAAGCCCCTCACCATTATCCTTCTCCTCTTGCCACAGGGAACCATTCCTCACAACACCATGCTGCTCGCAGGCCTCACTCTCTGGAAGGGCCTGGTGGAAACCTGGCCTTCTGGAGCATGGATAAATAGGCCTGTAATCTCAGTGTCTGGGTACCTCCCCTTTCCTGACTCCACATTTTCAGAAGTATGTCTGTAGTTCAGCCTTAAAAACAGTTGTTCATAAGACTTATTGTAGGACAGCACAGACTAAGAAAACACTTCGAATGAGAACATTTGGAAAGATCACAAAACGTTGGAGCGAGAGGTCCTCATTGTTAGAGTACCTGCTGGGGTTTCTAACTAACTTTATTGGCAGATGAATTGTTTTTGCAAATGAAATTGAATATGGAGCCTCAGGGTATAAAAACACAAGATACAGAGTTGCTCTGTTGAAAAAGGAGCCTGCAGGCCCCCTGGGATTGGCCTCCTCTGGCCATGAGGCAGCTCTGTGCAGCTTCCATCTCTAAGAAATCTGTTGAGAGAAAACTGCTCAAGTGCCTGAGGGATAGACCCAAGAGGAAGCATGGTCCCTCCTCTTCAGGTCCCAGTATTAGTCTCTTAGGGCTGCAATTACAAAGTATACAAACTGAGTGGCTTGACCAATAGACAGTCTCACAGTTCTAGTGGCTAGAAGTCCAAAATCAAGGTGTTGGAAGGATGGTTGACTCCTTCTGAGAAGAAAGAGAATCTGTTCTGGGCCTCTCTCCTAGCTTCTGGTGGTTTGCTGACAATTGTTAGTATTCCCTGGCTTGTAGAAGCATCACCCTAACCTCAGCCTTCATCTTCATATGGAGTTCTGTGTGTTTGTCCATCTCTGTGTCCAAATTCTCCTTTTTATAAGGACATCAGTTATATTGGGTTAGAGTCCACACTAATGACCTCATCTCAACTCATTACATCTACAATGACTCTTTTTGCAAATAAGGTCAAATACTGAAATATTGAAAATTAGGACCTCAACATATAAATTTTGAGGGAAGCATTCAATGCATAACAGTCTCCTGCTTGGACTGCACTCCCAATACTTTCCAGAGCATCTCATTCTCTTCTTTGACACTCTCCTCCCATCTCACCTCCCAAGAAAAGTCCCAGGAGCACTGGAAGCCAGGTCAGAAGATAAAAGACCTTGAAGAAAACTGAGGTGATCACCTACTAAAGAATTGAAGAACAGAATGGAAAAGGGGAAAGTACAGTAGGGAGGTGAAAATAACATCTTTAGCCGAGAAATTACAGGATAAAAAGTTCAAGAAAGCCATAAGTCTCCCAAGAAGAGAGCCAACAGCAGCTCTTCATAAAAGACACAGCAGAGAGTGGAGCCATCTGTGCAAAGACCGTGCCTGAGAAATCCAATGTTTAATATGCTGCCCTTTCTGCCGCCAGCAGCACATGCAAGATCTTTCTCCTAGTTACAGAGACTTGCACCTCTACGTGCCCTTTACAGACTGGCTACCCCATCTTAATAGGCTACCATATTCCTGACAGAAAATACTAATTCTACATGGATTTGGAGTTCTGCTATTTTAGCCAGCTAGTTAAGGAGCTGTTTGGATGTTCTGCTTTTTTAATGAAGAATAAAGAGACCAAGGAGAATCTGGATGCATGAAACCTGAAGAATCCAGAAGATGGTGCAGGATTCCTTCCCCTTGACTTAAAAAAAAAACAAAAAACAAAAAACAAAAACAAAACAAAACAAAAAAAAACCTGTCTACACATTTACAGAAATTCTCCCCTAGGAAAAGGGATAAAGGTCATTATCAGGGCAGACTTTGGAAAATTCTATGCCCATGTTAATCCCAAACCACTTAAAGCAGAATCTCTTTAAGGTGATATCCAGGTACCAGTAGCAGTGGACTACCAAGCTCCAGTATTGCTGCTTTAGAAGTTAGGGAGGTTTGGGGCACTCAGGTGGCTCAGTTGGTTCAGTGTCTGACTCTTGGTTTAGGCTCAGGTCATGATCTCAGGGTGGTGAGATCAAGCCCTGTGTAGGGCCCTGCATTCAGTGAGAAGTTTGCTTGAGATTTTCTCCCTCTACCTCTACCCCCATTCCTGAACACTCTTTCTCTCTAATAAATAAATAAATCTTTAAAAAGAAGGAAGTTAGGGAAGTTTTATGTATATATCTATAAAAGAACATAAAATACAGAAATATAAGTATATATATGTATATATATACAAACATGGACTGTGTATATTATATATAAATATGTATGTATATATTATATATAGTTTGGATAAATATCATACATACAGTTCATAGTATACACCTATAAACACACACAAAAATACACATATATGGATATAAAACATCCATTTTCTGACATTTGAAGAAAAGAAAGTATGTCCTTTCCAGTGTCATGCTACAATATTGTTTCACAGGCTATCAAAAAATCATTTAACTACCCATGGGAATATACCTCCATTTGACCTTTCCCTTGCTATTGATTAGAGCTCAGCACTTTTACTACTTGTACATTTTTATCCAGTCCACATGCAAACGATCTCTATCCAGCAGTACAGATAATGCCTGAGGTTATGTTTATATTGCCTTATAGGACACTAGGTAGTTTTGTGTCTTATCCAGCAACCTATTTCTAGCCTATCAATCTTATTCTAACCGTCTTTGTTTGTTGCCTATAAATATCTAGTCCCTCTATTTTCCCTTGAATTAGTTTTGTCATATTGTTGGCTCCCTCATTAATGAACTGAATAAATTTTGACATAAATCCATGGTATTTTGTATGAAACTCCTTTTTTTTCAACTCTTAAAAAATTATGCTTTGAAAGTGTTTAGAATCTTGTATACTCTTCATCAACTCCCTTGTCTGCCATGCTGGCACTCTCTAAAAAGCTTCTCCAAACAGCTCTCCTGATGTTGTAAGTTCCCATATAGGTCATTCACTGTTTAGTTAAGTCTGTAGTTCATCTTAGATGAATGGTTAACCAGATTGTCCAGCTAGTCACTCATCAGAGCTCTGTGAGAATAAAACCACGGAAAGGTATGTTGTGGAGAAATAGCAAGAGTTAAGAAAAGCAATGCAATGCTTAGGAGGAAAGAGAGGGGGTCATTTAGTAAGAGAGAGAGCAAATATGGTGGCCCTTAGCACCTGAGGATGGAAGAAAGAAGCAGAGCACCTTGACTAAAGAGGAGGTGAGAGGCACAGGAGGCATTACTGACTTTGCAATTTTGGCTCAGGGCTAGCCTGGACCTGTTACATAAAGATGGATAAATAAATGACGAATGAATGAGTGAAACAGATCTAAGTGGTTAGAGACTGGATCAAACAGGCTATATTGATCTCATCTCCAAACATTTCTAACTTGCTAGAGCTGCATGACGGGCAGCTTAAGGAAGGATGCCTGTCTTCTCCCCCATACACGCTCCACTGGTATTTGGGACACACAGTTAGACCTGAAGATCATTGACCTTGCCTTGTCCCTTACCTATGACCTTGACAAAGACATTTGTAGGCTGATTCAAAGAAACCTGAGCTTTAATTTGGAAATTCGTCAACCTCTGACCACTTTACTGCTTAATGGTCATATGCCATAATTTACTATGAAAGTAACCCTTTTTCCTTCTTTACTATTGTTAGTAGGACTTATGCCCTGTGACATTAGCTTCTGAGAGACTCAACTGAGCAAGCAAATTATAGGACTTAAGTCAGGGATATGTCCCACTCTGATCCCTGACATGGTTACACACTAAGCTGAAGTCAGCATTTTTCAGATAGTTCATCAGCAATACTAGGAGACCTTTCCAACAAGGTCGCTGTACCACTAAAGCAATCATGTGTGTGAGTGCCCCCAGCCAGACTGAGCTAATTTAACATGAAGTAATCAGAGATAAGAAAAAGCCACAGGAGTTATAAAAATATACACATCAGGTATCCTTGCTGAGGAGGAAAGAGAAGTTTACTGGAGGTGAAGGGTGTGCACCAAAATGATAAGAAAAGTGAAGTCAAGAATGAAATGAAGATTTTAAGAGAAGTTAAGATAAATAATAGAACAACTCTCTTTCTACTATAAACAGAGTAAGAGGCCAACTAAGGACTCAGCATGGTTTGCCAAGATTGGAAGGAAGGTCACTTGTCAGGGGAGTTAGACATTACAAAAAAGATGGATGAATGTGTCTTTTCGGCACTCACCAGGGAAGAAAATGCACAAGGAGCCAAGGCAGAGAGCTTTCCTTAAGGAAGAAAATACAGTGGTGACAATCACTAGGGCAAGAACATCTCCAGGGTACAGGGAGTCTGGAAGTCCATCTGGAAATACTCAAGCCAGGTGCTCCTTAGGAGGAAGAGAAACATTAGGAGCACAAGCTCAGTGAGAGAGGCTTAGTCTTCCATATTTTCAGAGTCTCAATTCCAGAAAGCCAGAGATCAGACACTCCCTCTCAGCCCAGACATGGTGGTTGGAACTCCCTGCTTGACCTGAAAGTCAAGGCTAGGCATGAACCCCCTTCCTTACAGCCAAATTTCATCACTTCTCTCTTTATTTCTTGCTCACTCTAGGGGTAGAGCTGCTATGAACACTTGTTCCTAAACCAAAGAGAACTAGCAAGGGAGCCAGAAATAAGAGCTTCACCAGAACCTGCGCTTTCAACTTCTATACCCAGGTTGGTACCAAATAGCAATTTTCCAGTTTTTTTCTGGCCCTATTAGGCCCCGATGGTCTATTTCAGTGATCGATGTTAAAAAACACATTAGTCATTATGAAAAGATCATTTTATATCTCTACCTCACATCAGATTAAAAAATTAATTCCAGGTAGACTTTTTTCGACCATAAAGATATTAGAAGAAAATATAAGCTAAAGTTGGAGACCATTCTTCTACCTATGAGCCAAGTGTTAGGAAGAATGAAGCAAAAGATGTGTTATAGATGCTATTGGTACCTGGTCCAGGTGCCCTGGGATCTTTTTTCTCTTGGGAGTGCCATAGCCCAGATTCTGCAGGTACTGCTACAATAGATTCTCTGGAGAATTGCCCATTGTCAATTTAAGGCAAAGTTGCTGTGAAATTCTTTCTTCACCTTCTTGAAGCTGAGGTTAGACCTAATCCAAAACTATATCCTTGCTTCTTCCCCATACCCATCCTCATTCCTTACCTTCACTTACAGTTTTCTCCTGGGATTATTTCTCTAACAAATAATTTGTAGACCAATCTCCATTTCAGCCTCTGTTTCTAGGTACCTCAACTATGATACTTGATATAACAAAATTAAAATGTATGTGGAAAGGTATCGTGAATAAATTTGAAAAGATATTTAATACATGTATAAACATATATACATATGTCTTATAGGTATAACTCTGTGCCCCCAAAATTTATATATTGAAGTCCTAATGTCCAGTATCTAAGAATGTGACTGTATTTGAAGATAAGGTTTTAAGAGAAGTGATTAGGTTAGAGTGGGCTCTAATCCAATCTGACTCATCTCCTTATAAAAAGGAATTGGACACACAGAGAGATACGAGGGGCATCCTTGCACACAGGGAGGACCATCTGAAGACACAGTGAGAAGGCAACCGTCTAGGAAAAACTCTGCGTTTCTCCTTTACTCACACACAAAATACTTCTGACACCAGATGTGTAGGGTTTTGGTTTTTTTTCCCCACATCAGCCAATTCAATTCAATTCAACCTGCAATTCAATTCAATTCTGACACCAACCAGTGTTAGAGCAGACCCCAGAGGTGAAGAGCTCAGTCCCTTAAGACTACCCTCGACTTCAGATTGCAAGTAGTTGGTCGCCAATTTGCCCACAACTTCTATCCAATGTGGCTACAATTAGAGGCTCCTACTACACTGTCCTATAATTCAGTTGTTTGCTAGAACAGCTCACAGAACTCAGAAAAAAATTTACATTTACTCTTTTATTATATAGTAAAAGATATGATAAAAGATACAGATTGGGTGCCTGGGTGGCTCAGTTGGTTAAGCATCTGCCTTGGGCTCAGGTCATGATCCCAGGGTCCTGGGATCAAGCCTCAAGTCAGGCTCCTTGCTCATTGGGGAACCTGCTTCACCTTCTCCTCCCTGCTTGTGTTTCTCTGGATATCTCTGTCACTATCTGTCTGTCTCTGTCTCTCTCTCTGTCTCTCTCTCTCTCAAATAAATAAATAAATAAAACCTTAAAAAAAAAGATACAGATGAACAGTCAGCTGAAGAGATATACAAGGCAATATTTAAAGAGTCCCAAGTGCAGGGGCTTCTGTCCCCGTGGAGTTGGGGTCCTGCATCCTCCCGGTGCATAGATGTGCTCACCAACCTGAAAGCTCTTCAAATTCTGTACTTTTGGAATATTTATGGAGCCTTCATCATGTAGATATAATCAATCAGTAAGTCAGTCTCCAGCACCTCTTCCCTTCTCAGAGGATGGGAGTAGACCTGAAGTTTCCAAGTTTCTAATCATGATTTGATCTTCCTGGTGATCAGCCTTCATCCTGAAACTATCTGGAAACCACCAAGAGTCATTTCATTATAACGGAAGATATTCTTATCACCCAGGAAATTCCAAGGGATATGGGGACTTGAATGAGGAACCAGGATCAAAGACCAAATGTTAGAACAAAAGATGCTCCTAGAGCTCTTATTACTTGGGAAATTACAAAGGGGGTAAGGAGCTCTGTGTCAGGAACCAGAAGCCAAAATATGGGGGTTTTTTTCCTGTTATTCACAGAGGTCATCTATTAGCCAGAGAGAGAGAGGGGCCTCAGGGAAAACAAACCTACAGATATCTTGATCTTGGACTTTGAGCCTCTAGAACTATAAAAAAAATACATTTCTGTTGCTCAAGCTGCCCAGACTGTGGTATTTAATCATGGGAGCCCTGGAAAGCTAATCCAGTCTACATAGAGATATATAGATATCTTTGTCTTTCTCACACACATATACAATGAAAAATTCCAAAACATAATCAAAATACATAAAGAGGGATGGCTGGCTGACTGGTTCAGTCAGTACAGCATACAAATTTTGAACTCGGGGTCATGAGTTCGAGCGCCACACTGGTCATAGAGATTACTTAAAAAATAAATAAATAAAGGAAAACTTGAACATATATACAAAGAGCATTCAAGACAAAAAATAAGAAAATGGATAAAAGATTTAAATGGACAATTCACAAAAAATAAATCAAATGCCAATAAATACCTGAGGAGATGTTCAGCCTCATTATGCCCTCTTTTTGGGCTGCATTTTCTCTACTGACTACACCCTGTGTCTCTAACAGTCCTCTGCTTCTTGTTGTCCATTCCAGCTCCCCCTCATTATTTACTCACATCAAGTACCTGGACAGTTCTGTGCACAGGTGGGTATTTGATAACCATTGGTGACAATTTAACAGTGTGCTGAGGTAGAGGAAATAACTAGTTTTAAGATAAGCCAATTCAAGAAGCTATCATAATGGTTCTAAAAAAAAATCACAAAAGAGGAAGAATAACTAGCTCTAGTAAGTAAAAAAGAAAATTGTTTATCACAAGTCATGAAAGAAATGCAAATCAAAAGGCAATGAGATTGCTTTCTGCAAGTTTCCATAATATGCATAAGCAAAAGCTAGAAAGCCTTGCTACTTGGAGTTCAGTAAAATGTATTTTTAGTTTGTTGGTGGCATTGTCAGTTGGTAAATACAATTTGGCAAAGCATTTCTTTTCTTAAACTCTGAAGAATAAGTCAAAATATGGAAAACATATGAAAGACCATGTTTATAATCATGGTATTTATGATAACAAAAATTAGAAATACTTTCAAGTGTTCAATACTAAAGGAATTACATTAGCAACTACAGGACAGCCACTCAAGGGAACAACATAGAGACACCAAAAAGGACAAATATAAAAACCAACTATCAATATAAAGTTAATATAAATGCATATGTTAGGGTATAAAATTACATATGCATAATGACTATTATACATAATTATACATAATGACTATGCAAACACATGAAAAACTAGAAAGAATACAGAAAAGAATCTCAATTTTAGGATTTCTTTTTCTCTTTTTCTCCATTTCAAACTTTCAATATTTTTATAGTGTACATTTCTTTAAAAACTAAAACTTTATTAGGAAAAACATGTCATTCATATGTGTATAGATGAGTGAAGTAGACAATGCCTGCAATTTTAAAAAGATTATCCCAACATAGGAATCCTAAAATACTTTGATATTTATAATAACAACTGACACTTCCTGAAACCTTACTCTGTGTCACCATTGTGCTCTGTGCATTATGTAGTCCTCCAACAACCAACTGAAGAAGATATGATTATCTTCTCATCTAATGGATGAGAACATAGGGAGCTAGAGAGGTGAAGTAACCCCTCCAGGTGTATATGGTTTGCAAGTAGTTGTCACAAAGATAGCTAGCTTCCCCCCAAGGTGCAAGTCTTCTCTTTGGTGATGGAGAATCATGGCTGGGAAGTAGCTGCCAAACCCAGGGCTATTCCTCAGGGCCCTCCCACTCCCTGACTTTGCATCCACATGGAGCCATCCTACTAGAAGGCAAGCAATACATCCTATGACAACACAATGTGTCCACAGGGCAAATCCTCTATTAAGGAGGATCAGATCTACAAATTAGTTAAAAGTCTAAAACTAAAGGTGAGTGATTAGCAGAAATAATTGCCCTTTTAATTAAAAAAATGGTGTTAAAATATAGCAATATAATTTGTCATCAATTCAACTGCCAACATTTGAGAAATGTTACTTCCCATGATTAAATAGAGTGCCAGGAAATGGGCCATTTCCTATCCTACTGGAGAAGAGTAAGTTGATGCTCCCTCTCTGTGGCAGTTTATCGATATGTGTCAGGAGTCCAAAAACTTCAGAATTCTGTAAAATCCTTGACCGAGGAATTCCTTGAGCAGCTATCCTAATGAAATAAGAGATATGAGTACAGATATATAGCAAAAGTTTCTCAATGTCAGAAATGTTTAAAAGACTAGTGGAAACCACATAAATAGTTACAGGGAAGTGGACAAATTCTACTTTGGCTACACAGTGAGTTACTATGCAGCTATTTTAAAGTATATTCCAAAAGAATATTTAACAGCATGGAATGATCATGATACATTATACAGTGTGATTCCATTCTTACTGTGTTTTAAAAACACATCTATATCAGGCATGAATTTTCTCCTTCCATACAGGTGCAAGAACTATCACATTTCCTTATTTCTCTAAATGGAATGAAATCTGGCTTAGAGTCCCATCCTGCCTGGCTGTAAGGAAGAACTGTGTCAGGGACTGTTGCCCACCCTTATACACACACATACACACACATACCCCTTCTTCTGGATCTTCCTACTCTCTCAGGGCTTATGTGGTACCAAAAAAATGGAAGAGGTGCCCATCTTTAGACCATGGTCAGTGCCTCTGTCCAACCACAACTCCTCAACTAGCCCCTTGATATCGACAAGGGCTGCAGTTTTGGAGATGGAAGAAGAGAGGGTGCTGATAGCACTGGACTTGTCATTGGATTGGCTGTGGGAGGCTTGTACTGATGATCTCAAAACAGTGATGATCAGTGTTTTGTTCCCAGAGATAGACCATAGAGACTTTACCACTGCGGGGTTGCTGGGTGGAAGGGGAACAGATTTCTAACCCTGAAGGAACCTGTGCTCTCCTCTCTATCTCTCTTAGGGACTTCAGCTCTTTTCTAGGACCACTCAAGCTCCATTGTATTGTCTTCTCCATATAGGACAATTCCACCTTAATTCCATGATAAGCCTTATCTTCCAAACTAAGGCCCTGGTTGATTATTTCTTCAATGACCCCTGAGACATATCCCTCAAACCCAATCCATGTTCACATGCACACTCACACTCAAACCTATATACAAACCCACACACAGATGAGCTTACACCTTAGAATACCAAGGGAAGAGTGGTTTTTATACCTTTCTTCTCAGAAGTGTGTGTGTGTGTGTGTGTGTGTGTGTTGAGAGAAGAGGATAAAAATGGAAGGGATGAAATGGGAGAAGTGGGGGAATTAATTACATTTTTGTCTTCTTTCCAACTAACTTGAGGACAAGTCATCAAACCTGCCACATATGTGTGCATTAAGAAACCTGAAAGATGTCAACTATACTTCAATTAAAAAAAATTTTAAACCTAAAAGATGCTAAAAGTATTTTTCATTGAGTACTGGGATTATAGGAAAATTGTTATGATCTTCTTTGTATTTATTACAATTTTCTCAATTTCCTACAATTGGTCATTTTATTATTTAAAAGAGTGTAATTTTTCCACGCCAACATACCAACTACATTTCTTTTTTTCTAATTTTCTTAACACTGTTTCTAATATGCAAATGTATTTTTAAAATAAAGAATAACTAGAAAACAAAGAGATTTACTTTATTGAAGGGCATAGGCCATGGGGATGAAGGCATTAAAAAAAGTGAGAAAAGGGACATCTGGGTGGTTCAGTTGGTTAAGTGTCCAATTCTTGATTTCAGCTCAGGTCATGACCTCAGGGTCTTGAGATGGAGCCCTGAGTGAGCTCCATGCTGAGCAGGGAGTCTGCTTGAAATTCTCTCCATCTGTCACTTCCCCCGCACACACTCTCTTTCTTAAATAAATAAATAAATAAATAAATAAATAAATAAATAAAATCTTTTTTAAAAATGAGAAAGAAATTCTGAAAATTTTCTTTAGTGGTTCCTTCATAAGAATCAATGTGTAACTTTCTGAGGTTACTAAATTAATCTTAACAATGATTTCAGGTGTAAATATCTGGATTGATTGCTTTATTTATTTGATTTAATTTTTTTTCCATCCGTCTATGTATATCCCAAGCTTGATACCACTATGTGCACCCACGCTTGGGTGTGTACCCACATTGTGGCTACATGTCTCTGTCCTTAAAGAAATAATCTGTAGCCATTCCTCCAACTCAAAACACAATCTCATTAGAAGATGGGGGCCTAGATGGCCTCAAGTTCAACACAAATTGCTATCATCCCCCAATTTTCCTCTTTCAGAAACAGAAATTCTCTTGCCAACTGTCAACAGCCCAACCATCGAATAGGAGTAGAGATGGTGACCAACTCGCAAAAAAAGCCAGCAGCCCCATAGAGGTGCCTGGAATAATGAGAATCCCACACACTCTCCCACTTCATTTTCCATTCTAGAGGCATTCTATTTCAATACTTTCTTCTCCTTTTCATACTTTATTTTCCATTTGGGCACCCATCCAGGCATTAAAATTCATATCTTCCTTTAAGAAATCTCCATCACAAACCATCACTATCCTTGCCTCTAGAATAGATAAGTCTCATGTATGTGGTTCAAGGTACCCTGGAGGGAGACAGGTAGTGGATGGAAAACAAAGAGTAATAAACAGAAGTACTCAACAACATTTCCCCTATGTTGGGACCATCTGATTCAGGAATGCCTCGTGTTCAGTATCAAACCCAGGAATGATTTGATACAAATGTATATAAGGGGTTCTTGTCTTTTTTCCTCTAAGTTGCCCTTAGTCACCCTGAGATCGTGACCAGGTTTTTTAGTACGAAAGGCAAGCCTTAAGGCCCAAAAAATGAACTCATCCACTAGTCGTTGATTCCAAGCTCAGGTGCTATTTTCTGCCTGGGCTCTCCATATCCTTGGTTTTCAGCACAGATCCTACTCATAGGGAGCTCAGAGAAAGGGGATATACATGAGAGATCCTGAGAAGATAGGCCTGGCCCCAATGGTTCTTCTACATCCAGCACATCCAAAGATGGCCTTTTGGTTTTCAGCTGCAGCCAAGATAATGATGTTCAGAGCATCCTTTCCCAAATTCACATTTGTTCTGAAACTGAACAAATGGACTGTGAGGTCCCTGAGGGTTCTGTCTTTAATTAATTCAATATTTATTAAGTATTACTATTGCCAAGCAAATGTGCATATTTGTCTGTGTAACACCAGTCTTAGTCATAATAAGCATACAATAAGCATTTGTTTGTTTCAATGGATGAATATTTTCCCAATTAGAATGTGAGTTCTAAGGAGTCAGAAACTAGAACTTGGCATATCCTGGGTGCTTAAAAACTTTTGTTGAAGTTGATTAATTAATTAGTGAGTGACTAAAGTAATCAAACCCACACACAAAAATATTGTAGCCAGTAGTAGTAGGAAATAATGTCTGTACAATGGAAATATTTTGGGCTTTTGAAGTTAGACCTGAATACAAATTCCATTGCTTTCCAATTTTGATTTCCTTATATGTAAAAGAAAATATGGGTTCCTGGGTGGCTCAGTCAGCTAAGCATCTGACTCTTGATTTTGGACCAGGTCCTGATCTCAGGGTCTTATAATCAAGACCCCATTAGGCTCTGTGCTGGGTATGGAGCCTGCTTAAGATTCTCTATCTCTCTCCTGCTCCCTCTACCACTCCCCTGCAAGGGATAAATAAATAAATAAAGCACAGATGATGATGATTTTAGAATGGTGGTCAAGATTAATGTGCTGCAGAAAGTTCCTAGAACAGTGTTGAACAAACATTTTGTCTTCTTCCATTTTCCCAATCTCATCAGGGGCAGGAAGAAAGAAAGTAGATTAGCGCTTCCTTGTCAAGAATCTCAGTGCATGTGTTTCTTCAATGGCTTCCTGGAAAGGAGGGCATAACAGAGACTGGTTGTACCCTACAGTTTATGTTTCTCTTTTCCTCAAAGCTAGAATCCCTGGGTTTCAACACACGGGTTGCTCAGAAGAAAACTACATTTCCCAGCCCCTCTTGTCACTAGCTATGGCCATGTGACTGAGTTATCCAATGGAATATAAACATTCATCTAGGTCCTGCCTTTATAGAGAAAGGATGTGTTTCCTCTCCTTTCTGTTTCCCACTCTCTGTGTAAGACTCAGACATAAAGGTGAGTTAATGACAAATCCTCACCTCAGGCATTTTTCACCCTCCCCTGAAATGCTCCCAGGCACCAGGCAAGGCTGATCTGCTTGACTGGTGCTGCCTGCTCGTCTCCTCACTGGCTTGCTTCCCCACCGATTTGAAGTCCCCAGCTGCATGATGGGCAACCAATCAGAATCCAACCTAGTCTTGAAAGACTCTTCCCAGGTCAACCTTGTTTATGAAGCCTTTCACAGGGAGTGGGTAACACTGCTGGATCTCTGCCTTGCCTGAGTTCCATGGTGGCTATACCACTACCCCTGGGTCTCAAATCCACACAATTTTCTAGCCTCTGGATTTTCATTTTGTTTCATTGAAAGCCCTCCCTCTTTACTTTGACAGTAAATTCTTTAGCAGCTACAATTATGTTTTGACATATTAATGTGACATATTAATCACATTTTTGTATCTTTATCTGATTTCAGAAGTAATCTTTAACCAGAGCATCATGCTCTGAACTTGAAAATATATGTGGACTTTAGTGATTTGTTTATATACCGTCTTAAATTGTGATATCCTCAAAAAGAAAAGAAATATATAATAATAACTTCTACATCCATAGCACCTGATTCATGCATGTACCTCAGTACTACTTATTAATAGATGAATAAATGTATTTTGGTAGCCTGCTAACATTTAGAATGATGTCTATCTTAATGCTTGCATGACTCTAGGCTAATGAGTTAATGTGCGTAATGCTAAGGTAGGAAGCTTTTTGATCTTTGGGTTTGGTAATTATATCATTTAAAACATTTCCAATTGCAGGTACCTGGGTGGCTCAGTGGATGCTCAACCACTAAGCATCTGCCTTTGGCTCAGGTTGTGATCCTGGGGTCCTGGGACTGAGACCTACAATGGGCTCCCCCCAGGGAGCCTGCTTCTCCCTCTGCCTATGTCTCTGCCTCTCTCTCTGTGTCTCCCATGAATAACTAAATAAAATCTTTAAACACAAAAACATTTTCAGTTGCAAGGAGTAGATAGATGCTTGATAAACTGACTTATGCAAAACAGAAATTTTAGTCTCATATGACAGGGAAGTCATATAAGTGACTTCAGACAGTGTTAGACCTAGAGGTTCAAAATTAGTCATCAGGTCTCTATTTCTCTCCTTGTCTTAGATGTGCTTCTCTCTATAGTGTCTATTCATGATGGTTTCTAGTGGCTCAAGACCTAGCCTAGCAACCCTAGCAGCATGACAAACAACACATTCCCTAATATCTATGTCAAAAGGGGATCAGAGAGTGTTTCAGTTGATGGGTCCAGCCTGGGAATATGTGTCCATTCTTGAGTCACTATGCCTAGAAGGTTCGAGTATTTTCCTGAACATTCTAAGTCATATGGCCACCCTTGTGGGTAGAAGAGACAGCTAGTTAAGTCTTACCAAAGACCCAGCAAAGCGAAAGGTTATATTACCAGAAGAAGAAGGAAGGGATATAAAACAGACAAGCCAACAGATGGTCCATCACCATCCTGGAGCTGATGCCTCTTACTAAATTCAGTCTGCCCAAAGCTTTTGCCTGGGATCCACATCATTCTGAATTTATTCTTGCTATCTTCTTGCCACTGTTATTATCCAGCAGTCACCTTAAAACATTTCTTCAGTATCTCCCCCTTGTACACCCCCCTGTAGTGTCAAAGTACAGTTAGTAGTTTACCAAACAGAAAGCAGGTACCCCAAGAGTACGTACCCCAAGACTGAGGAATATGCTTTTCCTCTGACTACCTCAAACCTAAGGCCTGAGGTAACTGGAGTAAGCCCCTGGCGATGCCACACACACAAGGGGGCTCTGCTTCTAGGCATTCCTTTCTGGCAGGAAAGAAATTCAAGTTGATCCTGTTGACTGGCCCCATCAGCCTATCAAGAAAATATTTGATAATCCAATGAAGCAATCTGCTTTTTTACTGTGATAAGAATTGTTTTCCAAACTCTTCAGAAGGTACTGGATTGCTCCAGCCACTGTGAAAAAAAAAAAGGAATCCTCAAACAATATAAGAATCTCAAGGTCTCTGGGTTCATAGTCTGCCAAATTTTATAGCACTTGTTGAACACAGTTGGCTCCCAGCAGGAGAAGAACCTTTCAAGCTTGTGCATTGAGTGATTTAGAAAATGAATTCTGGATATAACTCTGCCCCAGAGTCACCCCACCTCTTTCCATGCCCTAACATCCTCCTACAGAACCACACCCATGACCTCTTTGAAATCTCAACCTAAGCCACACTTTGCACAAAACTTACTGGAATTCTTTGGTTTGCCTGAGTGTTCCCTGAGGTCAGTGCCTTCCTCTGGTTTCTCTCTAGCATGTCCCAGGGTATCTTTAACATTCCTGTGATCTTTTATTACAAACATGGAGTAATAACTTCACAGTTTGCAAACCACTTTCTCAAGCATTTTGTATGAGTGTCACAACAGCTATGAGAGATAAATATTACTGTTGTGCCCTGAGAGATGAGGAAACTGAAGCCCAGAAGGAGAATGTAATAACTTGAGGTCACATAGCTGGTAAGCAGCAGAGCCAACTCCTCAACCCAGAACTTCTACAAATCCCTTGCTTTCCTTCCCCTAACACCACCTCTAATTATATTCTCTTCAATGATTTTGACTCCCCAGTAAGTCAGTGATCTTCTTGAAAGTAGGATGCAGGTCTTTTTGCTTCTGAGTTCTACCTGCAGAAAGCCCAGTACAATACTATGAGTAGGACTGGTATTCCAAAATAAGTTGTTGACTGAAACAATGGGCACATAGCTGCTGTGAGCTGGGTCATTTGGGGAATTTAGGCTTGCAGGCAGGATGGTGCACACACAGACAGGCTATATGCTCACTAGCATCTGGAGGATGTACAAAGTGAAGCCTTCATCTAATAGTAATTAGAGTTAATTATTCATGTACCCATTCATTCAACTGATTCTTGTTTTTCTGTCTTCTATGTACTGGACAGAGTGATAGGTGCTGGCTATCCATTGGTAAATAAAACAGACACAACCCCAGCCCTGAGGCGCTTATACCTCTGAGAGAGTCTTAGAATGAAATAGGTACAATCTAGTGATGAACTCTGCATTATTCTTTCCCATTATTCATTTTCTATTGATGCAGAACAAATAATTTAAACTTAAGAATAACACCCACTTATTAACTCACAATTCTATTTTAAAAAACTGAGCAAACTCAACTGAGTTCTCTGCTGAAGGTCTTGCAAGGCCAAAATCAAGGTGCTACCTAGGCTGAGCTATTTTCTGAAGGCTCTGGGAAAGAAACTACCTTGAGTTCATTTCTGGTTGTAGGTAGAATCTATTGCCTGTGGTTGTAGGAAAAAAGGTCCCTGTTTTCTTGCTGGCTGTCAACTGGAGATTGCTCTCAGCTGCTAGAGGCCACCCTCAGGTCTTTCCCATGTGAGCACATCCATTTTTAGCTTTTGCTACTAGCTGGTAAAAACTTTCTGTTCCTAAAGGGTTCATGTGCTTACGCCAGGCCCACTAGACCTTTTTTAAAGTCAACTGTGCTATATAACATGACCTAATCACTGAGTAACAGGTCATCATATTCATAGATTCTGTCCACACTCAAAAAGGAGAAGATTATACAAGGGTATTAATCATTAGGTATCATCTTAGAATCTGCCTACTATATACCCCTGCTCAAATTTGGGAATTTATAATTTCACATAGACTTTTGTGACAACCAACAAGTGCTATTTCCCTGTTCTGTCTCATCCATGTTTAACCATATGATGCACCTCTGTACCTTTGCATATGCCAGCGTCTCTGCTAGGAATACTTGCTTTCAGCTCCTTCAAAAAAATCCTCCTCAAACTTCAAGACTCAAAGTCTTGAATGACCTCTAAGGGGGTCTTCTTAGCACCTTGCTGCCCCTCAATCAATGTTAAGTTCTCCCTTCTCTGTATTTTTTTTAAGATTTTATTTATCTATTCATGAGAGACACAGAGAAAGAGAGAGGCAGAGACACAGGTAGAGGGAGAAGCACATTCCCTATGGGAAGCCTGATACAGGACTTGATCCCAGGACCCCAGGATCACAACCTGAGCCAAAGGCAGACACTCAACCACTGAGCCACTCAGGTGCCCTCCTTCTCAGAATTTTCATGGAACTTTGTCCATCCCACCACTACAGAACCTCCCTTACTAGTATCGTCTTAGTCATCAAACTGAGATCTCTAACAGCAAAAGTTTCATTTATCTTTGCTTTTCCAGAGCCTCTCATGAATCTTGACACATAAGTACTTGCTGAATGTTTATTGAATTGAACTAGACCGTCTATCCTCTGTTGGGGGATTTGTGATTAGAAGAACAACACAGACCTGAAACCCAGTCTAGGTATGAAGTAGAATATCTGTAATTTTTACCTTCCTAGCACACATTCATTAACATTCTGTTTACTGCACCCCAATTTGCCACGAGGGAACCACCATAGTCCCACTTCCATTCATGTGGTTCATATGGAAATGACCCTTTTACCCCTTTCAAGGACATACTCACCTGTGATTCAGGCTTTGCTAGGAAGAGGAACCAGGATCCATTCCAAGACGGACATAGTGCAATTCAGCTGATAAGCATCCCTTAGCACTCTTACACTGAAACTTGTGGGAAAGAAGTTCCCCCTTTATGTTGCATTTGTGCAGCTAGTAGAATAAAGGCTTAGCTCTCTCTACCAACTTTTAAGGGAAACCTCCCACATAATGAACAAGACAGGAAAATGTAAAGCTAAGAGATGACAATAGAGAAATACTGAGTCCTGAAGCCATCATGAGACTCTGGATTGAGCCATGCCCAAGGCTAGTCATCCTCTGGAATTTATCAATAAACAAAATCTCCTTTGGCTTAAATTTCCACTAACACAAAAACTTTCTCATTTATTAATTTGAGCTGGGTTTTTGTCCCTTCCAACAACATGAAAGGTGAGTGGGGCTTGCTGAAAACTTAGTGTGGTAATCTCGGATCTTGGGAAATTTTTTAAAGGACAACTCCCCTCAAGGACTAAACCTCCATGTCTGATATCTCTTAGCTATTCGTCAGTCTTTCTGAAAACCAAACAAATGGGACCATCAAACAAAGCAAAAGGAAGTACCCCTCTGCCTCTAGCATATCCAAACTAACTTGCTGGGTCCTTTGTACTCTGTTTTGGAATCCAGATAGCAAGGGTCTTTGTTTGGGCTGATATTGCGATGACTGATGGTACACAAAGTAATTACTGTTCTAACCTTCAGAAGCCGGTAATGTAAGTCTAGTGGCCAAGATTTTCTAAGGGATACCAGGTGTGCAATTTGCAAGCAAATGACAATCGACATGACTATTGATTGCTCTGACCAGCTAATTATGAGCCTGTAATTTCCTGGCCCCAGGATCTCTCCCCCACTGCCTATACTGGACTCTCCCACAGGATCTCATTTGTTTGCCTCAGGTCATCCCCTGAGAGGAACTTCTCTCATCAGCCTTCCCCAGGTCCTTCTCCAGTGCTAGCATCTCAATAGCTATGTCACCTGATTTCAAAGGGGCTTTCAGCTTGTTGCATAATCAGTTCCTCCTAACAATGATTTCCCCATCCCCACCATTACCTCAGGGTGCTGGAACTTTGCTAGGAGCTGCTGACAGATCATTAAAAGATCCCAGCTGTTCCTGGTCAGTAACAACCCCTTTCAACTGGGTCTCCTTCCAGGAACAGCTGCAAAATATCCAGAAAGGAAGGGAGGAGACACATTTAGCATGATAACAAACCAGTAGGGAGTGACCACTTTACCCAAAAAGCTGTGATGCAGATGTATCCACACAGCAACAATCCCCACCCCTCTGGAGAGAGGCAAATGTGTGCTGTCTCTGTGTGAAAACTCTCCTGTAACCAATGGAATGAGATCAAGAATCCCCACCCTTACTCCCAGGAGGAGAGTTTGAAAAAGCTTATTTTCCCCATAATGATTCACAAAAAAAGATCTCTCAGCATTTACAAGTTTATTATCTTGTACACTCACACAAGTAATATGTACTCATTTATATCACATTAAAAATGTTGAAGAAGTACTGGTGGCTGGCATCTGATCATATTCAGGACATTGGGCAAAGTGCTCATACATTTTCTCATGAATACTCACAACAAGTATTGATGGGTGAGGAAACCAAGGCACAGAGAAGTGAATAACTTACCCACATTTGCACAATTCTACTTGCACAAGTAGAGGAGACAAGATGTGCATTCCAGCGTGTCAGACTCCAGAGCCTTTAGTCTGAATTTTTACCCTATGCTGCTGCCAGACTATCTGCACCCCTGCAGTTTCCTGTTGGACTAGAGCCTGGCAGTTAGTGGGCACTCAGTAAAGTTTGGTTGAATTATTATATTTAATATGAAGACTGATTCATACCACTATGCTTTTATACATATTGTTTTCTCTTCTTGAAACACTCTTCATTCACAATTACTTTATCTTAATTGTTATGTACAATGAAAAGACTTTAGAGAAAAGCCCCTTCCCACATCTAATGCATAGTCTTAATCTTTTCTTAACCATTTCCTTCACACTTCAGCATATCTCTATTATGGCACAATTCTTTATGTATCAAAGATTAATTATCTTCCTAACCATGACAGCTAGGCAAAATTACCTTGAATTCCCCATTTCATGACCATAGGAAGTACTCTCTCAATATTTCTGCTAATTCTCATGGTTTTGCATCTCTTGATTTGCTCTCTCTCTCAAGCTTTATCTTTCTCTATCTTCTTTACTCCAACCCTTTCCTCCTCCTCTGCTTTCTCTACTTCTCTCTTATAAGCAAAACAGTTCCTCAAATTCTTTATATGATCTATGCAGAGCAATTTCCTCCAGAATCCCAGCACCAACTACCATCAGAACCTCACAATGAAGAGACCACAAGGAAGTAGGTATAGAGTATTGAGGATGAAGGGTCACATCCTACTCCAAGCCCTCATGTATCCAACAATTATTTATAGAATACCCACTATATGTGAGGAAATTGGGATATAGAGATGAAGAAAAACATAACAGCAGAGCTGTTATGAAACTTACATCTTAGGAGAGGGGATACAAAATAAATTAATAAATGAGATGATTTCAGGTTGTGATGATATGAAACTTACTTGATGCGGTGGAGAATGACAAATTAGGATAGAGTGGTCAGGCATGCACTATCTGTGGAAGTGATATTTGAACTGAGAGTTGAAGATGTTGAAAAGTTGAAGATGAATCAGCCTTATGATGAGCTTGAGACAAATGTTGTAAACTGAAAAAACTATAAAGATAAAAACTAGCTGGGTACCTAAGATGCATAGTCAGTTGAATGAACAATCATTTAATAAATAAATAAATAATCCTGTGAAAAAATATATATTTAGCAAGCACTTTGGTATTTCCGTATCATTTACAAAAGATCTGGCAATGAGCAATTTCAAGAAAGTATTTTGTTAGAGTAATCAGTTGATTAGGTTTTAACAGAGTCCTTATAGGAGGCCAGCAAAGGGGAGGGAGAATCAGGGTGAACTATCTGCAAAGGTAGAGACCAGTCTTGGCAGCACTCCAAATAAAAGCCACAAGAAGCTGGATCAAACTAGATAGGCCCAAGACAAAAAAAAAAAAAAAAAAAAAAAAGGTTAGAACCCTCTCCAAGTAAGGGAGAAAAGGTATACAATCTGGCTCCCAAGAAATCCCTTTCTCCAAATAGCAAACATTTCACTCCCTAGTTAAGAATTGTCAATAAAAGCTAGAAACCCAAACCCTGGGACGTGTAGCTCTTTCTGGAGCTCACTTGCTGCAACATCTCAAGAGTATACTCTCACTTTAATAAACTTTCTCACTTCTACTGCTCAATCACTAGGTCTATTCTCTTCTTAAATTCTTTCTTACTAGGAGACTAAGACCCTCTGACAATATCCTGGAGATAGGCTAGGTGGAAGCCTCAGGGCCAGGGTATCTCCTTAGTCCACTCAGCAACAATATCAGAGTTCTTGGTTTTCTGCTATCACAATAGTTCCTGTTCTACCCCCGCCCCTTCCCCTCATTCTCTTTCATGTCCCCTTTCATCAAGCATTTAGTAGAGTCCTTTGCTAGTAGAAACTAATTCTGAACCTATCCTGACCCCAAACTTTTCAGAAGAATTCTGGTAACAACTTTTACTATAAAAATAAGTAATAACTGCTTAATGTAACAAGATTAATATCTTATGGAATCTATTACAAAATATATACTTGATTAATCTAAAAGACAAGAAAAAGAAATAAACAACAACAAAAAAACCCAGGTGTAATAAAAAATAAGTAAGATGCTAAGCATAAAACCTGTATCAGAATTACATTAAATGTAAGTGGTTTTTAGAAATCAAATTAAAAGGCATATATTGTCAAACTAGATTAACCAACAATCTGTGTTGTATGTAAGAAACATAACTTATATAAAATTCCAGGAAAAAAATGTGAAAGTAAAAGAATATTAAAAGCTATACAATGCAAACCTAATCAAAAGAAGTTATGCTACATTCCTATCAGGTAAAGTAGACTTCAAGGCAAGAAAAAAAAAAAAAAAAAGAACGTTTTATAATAATAAAAAGGAACAACTCAATAGAAAGATATAGCATTCTAAAATTTGTATACAATTAACACAGCTTCCAGATATATAAAGCAATGCTGACAGAACTAAAAGGAGAAATAAGCAAACCTGCAATCATATGCAAAGCCAAAGAAAAGTCATGAGGAAAATAAGAAATTATTTTGAACTAAATGGCAATGAGAATACTACATGTTAAAGTATGTGATACAACAATGCATATATTAGAAAAAGAAAAAGAGGCCTAAAA
Organism: Vulpes vulpes; assembly: GCF_048418805.1. Classification (NCBI taxonomy): domain Eukaryota; kingdom Metazoa; phylum Chordata; class Mammalia; order Carnivora; family Canidae; genus Vulpes; species Vulpes vulpes. Next base: position 20,034,876 of record NC_132792.1, on the reverse strand, counting down.
CCAATGCTCTAAGTTTTCATATAAAGAAGCTATAAATGGAGAAAAATTAAACCTGAAGTAGAAAAAAGTAAGTAAAACAGCAAAAGTAGATATCAATTAAATAGAAAACAGAAAGGCAATTGAGAAAACCAACCAAAGCAAAGAAAATGTTTTCTTAAAGATTAACAAAATTTATAAACCCCAAACAATACTGATCAATATATAGAGAGAAGACACAGTATTAGGGAAAAAAAGAGAGTCACTGCTACAGTTCCTACAGACATTATAAGGGTAATATAATACATAAATCTTACAAAAAATACTCATAGTCCAAATTCCTACAAAATCCATAAAGAATTCCTACAAATAATAAGAAAAAAACCAAATAATCCAACTTTTTAAAAGGCAAAATCACTAAAAGTCAGTTAGCATAAGAGAATATATAAATGTCAACAAAAAAATAAATGTATTAGTCATCAAGGGATTGAAAATGAAAGCCACACTAAGATAACATCACCTGCATGAGGATGACTAAAATTCAAGAGCTAACAAAATCATGCTTTGGTGAGGACAGAAAACAACTAGGATTCTCAAATACTGCTAGAGGAAATATTGATACACTTTGGAAAACTGCTTGCCAATATCTATTAAAGTGAACCTATGTGTACATATGATCCAGCAAGTCTAATTCTATGCATACAGCCTTCCAAAAGGTGTGTTTATGGACAAGAAATGCCTGTATGAGAATGTTCACTGTACTTAATCGTAAAATCCCTAAGCTAGAATTAGCAAAGATATCCCAGGTTGACTCTATGGCCATACTCAGTTGCATGAATCTTAGAGATATTAAGCCAAAGAAGGTAGACATGAGAAGATTCATATAAGTCCATTTCAATGAAATTCAAAGCCACAAAACTAATCTATAACATCAGAAGTTCCCTTTTGGATGGTGTGTCTTGGTTAGTATGAGGTATCAATAAGCCAGCCTTCTGGGGTGCTGGGAATGTTCTATACTTTCACCTGAATGATAGTTCATGAATGTGTACATTGTAAAAATTATGTAAATTATATATGAGCATCATACCTAAGATTTGTGTACTTCAGTGTATATGAACTGTACCTCAGTTAAAAGATACAAAAGCTGTACATTACTTAGGCATTCTTTAAGCAAAGAAAAATAAGTTAGCTACTGAAAATAAGTCACATAATAACCATAATAACATAATAATAGTAAGCCTTTTTTCCCCCACAAGTCTATGGGTTCCCCCAGATAAAACATCAACTTATTCATAATTATAGTCTTACTTCTTGGCACCTCATAGATGTTTAATATGTAATTATTGAATTGTACAGAATTACAGTAATGAGAGGGCATAAGTTTATCATGTTTCCCCTTTTAGAGTGCTTTCTCTACCTCATCTGATGGTGCAGTCCAGATGGTAAATCTCTAGGAATCCATTGTTTCCACTGTGTTGAGCCAATAAATCATGCCAGCTACCACATGGAGATAGTCAAGGTTCTGAAAGCATTAACCCCAAATAAGCCCAGGAGCAGATACCTAGGAATACTGAGATGTAAAAGAATATCCAGTGATGTCAAGTGACCAGAGTGAAAGCTTGAAGGGCACAAATGAAATTCAACATAGTTAGGCAAGAGTATGGACAAAAGTGAGGTTAACTCTAAAAACTTAAAAATGAGGTTACTCTGAAGATAACTAAAATCGATGCCTAAAATATGATCTAAGACATCTGTCAATGTTGACCAAACAGTTCTTAGAGTAATTCCAATCAAGCTCACTAGAGAATAGTGTCAAGGAAGTACAAGTTCTATGAGCATATCTCAAACCAACTTAGAAAAAAATTGGTTCTTGGTAACACGGTCAGAGCTTTTTTCTCATCAACTACATTGAACCCTATTGGAAGAAAGGATGTGCAAGCACAACTGGGCTGATGGACATGCCATCTATAAACGGCTCTTCTAAAGGGAGTAAATGTATCAACATTTACCTATCTTTGTCAACTGAATCAGAAGCAGAAGTATCATGGTCAGTAGAAAGGAGTTCCTTATTGAGGACAAGTCGAGTCTGCCTATATCACTGCTGCCCTGATAAAATTGCTTTTAGGTCCAAACACTCTTTTCCTCTGATGCCCTTGCTCATAAATGTTTTGAGAAATATGAAGAAGCCTTGTTTTCTTTCCCATATAGGGAGAGAATGGGACCTTGAGCATTGTGGTATGATTGCTGGCAATGGTTATTAGCTAACATTTGTTAATCATTTTGATTAGCTACAGTCGATATTAGTCAGGATAGGCTAAAAGTACTATTTCAAAAACCCTGAATCTCAGTGGAGTAATACTATAAAAATTAAAAAAAATTCAACCTCACTTATTGTCAAGTATGAGTCTTGGGTGAGAAAGAGCAGGGAGGCTTTAATTCAAGTGTTCAGTCAGAAACCCAGGCCTCATATTATTGGCTCTGTTGTCCTCCACCTTAATTCTATTGGTGGGTGGAGGAAGAAAGCAAAGTAGCACAGAGCAGGTTTGTTAAGCGGGGCTGCAACTGATGCACATCATGTGCGTCCACATTCACAAGAACTCAGGCGCATGTTCACATCTAACTGCAAGGGAAGCTAAGAAATGTCTTCCTGAGTGCTCAGAAAAGAGAACCTACAAACTGAAAGATCCAAATAGTTTCTTCCCAATCTACTAAGTTCTTTACATGAATTATAGTATATAATCGTCATTCCATTCCTTAAAAGGTGGTACTCATATTATCTTAATCTTACAGGAGAGGAAACAAGCACAGCTTGAATAATTAACTCACTCTGCAATGGGTAACTATGTCTGAACAAAATCAAGGTTAGTACACATCTCTAGAGTCCATACTTCTAACCACTACAATACAAAATAGTTATATTTATTGTGACAAATTAATAAATTGGCCTTCAGATTTTTCTTAAAGATTTATTTATTTATTTGAGCGAGAAATACTACAGGGGGAGGGACAGGGGCAAAGAATCCCAAGTAGACTCCCCACTGAGCATAGAGCCCAAGGCAGGGCTTGATCCCAGGATCCCGAGCTCATGTCCTGAGCTGAAATAAAGAGTCAGAGGCTTAACCGAGAATGCAAGCACCCTTTGCCTTCAGATTTTTAAGTTTCAGTGCATTTATATAACTGTGAGTCTGAACATGCAAATGGGGAACTATATTCTAGAACACAGTGACCCAGCAAGATTCTTCCTCCTGTGAGGCTGTGATGGATAGCCAACCAAATCCTCTAGAGAAGAGTACATCCTAGCTGCTCAAACTACCACAAATAAGAATATGAGGTAATAGTAAATGAGTATTTACCACCAAGCCCGGTATAACTCCGAATGTCTTACATGAATTAAGTGTTTTAAATTGCTACAAAAACTCTATGAAATAGGTATTATTATGAAGGAGCTGCAACACGGAGAGATTTAGAAATTTACCAAGACCACATAGCCAGAAAGGGCCAGAGGCAGGATTTGATCCAAGGCAGTTTTGGTTCTAGAATCCATGCTCTGAGACACAGTGTTAAAGAAACATCTGGATAAAGATGGTATCAACACTGTTATTGGTATATTGTTTCTCTCCATAGTGATTCCTGTAATTACTAACATAGAATCAAAACTTGATACAACTCGGCTAATATCAGCTCCTTGTCCCAGGAAGAGATGGCATTTCTTTAGTTACATAGGAAATATTTATGAGACTGAGGTTATTTCAGTTGTGTTAAGTTGAAGTTTGCAGTGTGGTACCTTTTTTTCCTTTAGTCTACAGCCATAAAATAAAAAATACCTAAAGCACTTTATGTAACTCATCTCACTTAATCCTAATAAACCCTACCACAAATGTAACTTTACCTCCAATTCTCCAGGTCATAACACCAAATTTTAACAAAAGGAAACAAGGTCCAGTGATAACTGACTTAGGTATCAGTATAACCTTGGTAACACATTCATAATGAGTTCTGAATATCTGTCTAGATGACAAGAAATAGCCTACTCTGGCATTCCAAGAATATAGTCTGTTGAAAATTTAGGACTTTGCTTTCACAATTCTGTCTTTTTTACTTCCAGGGAAGTCATTTCCGTGAAGCACTGGTGTGAACAACAGTCACAAGTGGGAAGAGCAATGGGACAAGGAGAAGGAAGGAAACAGTTCCATAATTTTAGAAAGAGTGTGAAGAAAAAAAGAAGACTTCTAGGTTCTATTTCTGGCTCTGGCTCTGTTTTTTAACCAACCAGCTATTTCTCTACCTTTTTTTCCATTAACTGGAAAAAGAGAGAAGAATATAGGCTGGGTATAAAGCACCTTGTCATTTTTGGATGAAAAATCCTATGTAATGGCCAGCACAAACCCTCAACTAATCATGTTGTGAAATCCACGTTGTGTTGTAATATATTGTTTTCAAGTTCTGCAGGGACACTTTTACTCTGAATTCATGAGGTCAGAGAGGGCAAAATTGCATTTTGAGGTGAAATAACAAAGGTGGGTATAGTATACTGAAAACAGGATTGTTGTGAGCAAAGTTTACCCTATGCCAACTTGTATTGTCAATGAATTTTGTGATCTATGCTATCTTTTCTCTTTCTGCATTTTTCTTCTTCATCAAGTGTTCCATTTCCCTAAGTCATTTTTTTCATGTCATTCTACATCTTCAGTATTAATGACTAGATAGATTACTTCTCTCAGGAGTATTGCATGTTAGAAGGAATCCTAAAGCAGAATGAGGCTGTGTGCCCAGCACTGTGGTCCATTAACTGACCTCCTTTTTAATATTCACATCAATATCCTCTTGTTTGGAGAAGATGGTAAAGGGGGAGCAGGGATGAAGAACACTGAGGTCCTTCTCAATATTGTGACATACTGTTAATCTGTGTAGAACAATTGTTCAGCTCAGATGATTAATGTTTTCCCTCCAATATCACCAGCAATGGTCGTCTTAAATTGCATTGATTGTGGTGTTTTCCAACCTTAGCACTGGTGTTTCAAGAGACAAAGAATTTCCATGAAAGAAAGTATGTTCATAGTGACATGTTAAGTGTGGACCATAGTCTATATAGTCTTGGTCCCGGGATGGAGTTTTGACTGTAGACCATTCATTTACTATAGAGTTCCAAGACTATCAGGTCTCTACTAAGTTCTTCCTTCCTTCAACTTAAACAGGTGTTCCAGGGTCATGTTAACAGTGATGTCCATACCAAATGTTAATTCCTTGTGATCCATAGCAAATCTTTATAATGTCAAAGTAGTGTCCTTCAAAAGTAGGGAGATAACTTCTTTTTCACAGTCACCATCATATCATTATCCCAGATTTCTCTAAACGGGACCATTTTCTTCTTAAATCTCAATGGTTGAAGACCTCTGACTTCTAGCAGTAAGTAGCCCTTGTTCACCCACTTTCCACACCACTATAGGGCACCAATATGAAGCCCTGGGTCTGAGTTCAGATACTCGGATATTTTCCTCATGTCCCCTAATCCTCTTTCCTTTTATGGACCAAGGCATCCATCTCTTTTTAAACGAATCCCTCCTAGCTTCATATAAATCATCTCAGATAAATAGCTGAAGACAATTGCTCCCACCACTTCATAAATATACTCAAATATCCTGAATTTTTTCTAGGCTCATCTGAGACCTTCATCCCTCAGGGGATGAAGTATACACAAAAGTACAGAATCTAGGGTCAAATAGCTCTATGTCACAGGTCTCCTCCCAATCCTGTTTTAATTTCCAAGATATCTAAGTATCTACAATTAGATAATATCTAACAAATAAAATTTTCAAATATCTAATAAAATATCTAAAGACAATCTTCAGTAAGTCTATAAAACTGAGAACTCTTCTTTGAGTAACTTAATATAATTTTTCTCTCTTTGCTCTACATGCAAAAATTCTCCACTTTCCAAACATATGGATGTGACCCTCATAACAAGTAAGCTTCCCTATTAGAAATCTTACAATTATGATGTTTGGTCTCAAGTCTCTGAATAGCCTCTTGTTGGCTTTAAGAAGTGTTCTGTGGAAAACATGTATATTTTCACTCCTGCTTTGACATTGGTTGATCAGGTCTTGGGGACTGATACACCTCACTGATTACACTGCAAAGATAAAGACATAGTTCTTTTTTTTTTTTTAAGTTTTTTTTTTCAATAAATTTATTTTTTATTGGTGTTCGATTTACCAACATACAGAATAACACCCAGTGCTCATCCCATCAAGTGCCCCCCTCAGTGCCCGTCACCCATTCACCCCCACCCCCCGCCCTCCTCCCCTTCCATCACCCCTAGTTCGTTTCCCAGAGTTAGGAGTCTTTATGTTCTGTCTCCCTTTCTGATATTTCTCACACATTTCTTCTCCCTTCCCTTATATTCCCTTTCACTATTATTTATATTCCCCAAATGAATGAGAACATACACTGTTTAAGAAAGACATAGTTCTTAGTCTAAAACATGAGCAGCTGTGTCATACATCCCTGTGTTTTGGTAAATTTTTCATTAGAGCGAGAGAGAGAGACCTTAGTAGAGCGTAAGCCCTTTGTCTTGTTATGTGTGCATAGAAATTCTTGGACTAAATTAGCTGTGTAGCATCAAGTTCATGCTGGTTCTATGATCTCATTATTTCTGGGTCCTTATTAAAAGCAAAGTACTAGTTATTCTAATTTCAAAGTGTCTCCTTGCACCCTCACACACAAAACCTTGGTTAAAAAAATGAAAAATATATTCTTATCCAGACACACACAAAGAGGTTAGTCACTTTGGTTCATTATTTGTAAATAATGCAACAAGCCCCAGAGATTTTTTTTGTAAGCTTAGTATGGTTCTGCAAATCTATGTGGACAGTGCATGTCTAGAATCATGATTGCCTGTTGTCTCTCCCTGGATTATTTGGTGGGGGGGGAGGTATGAAAATATATACTTATGGATTATTTGTAGGATTGCAGAATTATAATGATCAAGGACTAACTGGAGTGATTCAGAACAGTATGGGAACTACATAAGTACCAGCAAAGACAGGGAGCCTCCTAAAACATGGAATAATACAAATACCACCTCCTCATCTTCAGATCCTGACCATTTTTCTTTTATATGCATATTCATTTAACAGGTATTATTGATTATAAAATGCACCCAAATCTGCCTATACCTAGGAGTTACAACAATGAAAAGGTAGTCTTTCCTCCAAAAGCTTGAACTGCTGGGAGATATAAATTCATAAGAAGATAATAACTATCGGGCAGTGCCAGTGGCTCAGCTGTTTAGAGCCGCCTTCAGCCCAGGGCCTGATCCTGGAGACCCAGGATCCAGTCTCACGTCGGGCTCCCTGCATGGAGTCTGCTCCTCCCTCTGACTGTGTCTCTGTCTCTGTCTCTCTCTCTCTCTGTGTCTCTCATAAATAAATAAATAAATTCTTTTTAAAAAATTTTTAAAAAAGAAGATAATAACTATCTAATAATATAAGGGAAACCACCATACCAACAGATTAAAGGAGAAAATTCTTAGGATTCTCTCCATAGGTGCTCATAGCATTCAACCTCTTGGCCATAAGGTGAGAAACCTTACATTTTATCCTCACTAGAAGAACTTTTGCTTCTTACTGATAATGGGGACCATATGAGAACAAGCACTTAACTCCCTTATTCCACCAGTGACTGGTTTACTTTCTCCTTAGGAGAGATTAGTCCAACTAATTAGTCAGTTGCCATTCATGGAGCCCCTCAAAGTGGCCTCTTGCTTACTTGGACATTTGGGCTTAAATGCAGAATGGATCTTTTCTGTTTCTTGTCTCAGTGTGAGAAGGGCCTCCACAGGATCACTCTTTCTTTCTCTATCCTTATCTCTTTATCCTTACCCTTATCTCCATCTCCATCTCCATCTCCAACCCTACCTCCAACTCCACCTCTTTCTCCATCTCCACTTCCATTTTGTACCAGTGACTGGATGTGTGAAGTAAACCCAAGATTTTAGGTTGGTAAGCTTCTCCAGCAAGGTTACTAGGAGCTCTGAATTATAGGAAAAGACTATTCTTGCTCAGCATTATTAAGTAGACACTTGGGTCCTATATGACTAGTGATCTTATTGTCTCTTTGCTATAGTTTGGTATGCAGAATAGAAGAGGGAAGGGTCTTAGCTTCTCCATCTCCAATATCTTTTGCAGGCTTACCATCCCAGTTCTCTCTCCTGAGTCTTCTTGGACATCCCAATTCTCTTGCCACCATTTGCATCCTGAAATTTAACTGTGCCTATATAATTCATTCACTCATTCACCAGACACTTGTGTACTCGGTATCTGGCTCTGTGAAATGTCCTAGCAATTCAGCTGTAAACAAAAGAGATATGGTCTCTGTCCTTGTGAACTGTCCTGACCTGGGCAATAGATAGTAAATAAATAACTATATGGATTATATATAACAACACTTTTGATACATGCTGTGAAAGAAAAGTTGAGTAAACAATAGATCATGAGCAAGACAATTTTAACCTGGTCAAGGAATGATGGAAGGCCTCCTTCAGAAAAATAGCATTTGGAGTGAGCTCTGAATTAACCAGATTGAGAGTAGGGAAGATAAAGACCTTAAAGAAAGAATCTGAGTGACAGAGAAGAGGGGAAGAGGCTGAGAGCTGTATCACAAAGGGTCTTCCCAATTTTTAGAACTTGATCTTAAAAGCAATGGGAAATCACTGAAGGATTTTAAGCAGGAGAGGGTACGTGATCAATTTTGTGACTTTAAAGAGTACCTGGCAGCCACGTAATGAATGGATTTCAGAGATGCTGTTGAGAGACCAATCCAGAAGCCACTGCTTGGCCCATTGTGGGGGTAGTGGAAATGGAGAAAAGTAGATGGATTCAAGATACACTTTAGAAGGCAGAATCAAAAACCTTAAGTAACTGGGATTACAAAGGAGGAAGGAAAGGAAACTGACAACGATGATTTCCAAATTTCTGGCTTGAGCAACTGCATGGAAACAAGTGCAAGTTTTTAAAATGAGAAACTGTAGAAGAAGGCCCTTCAGGACTCCAAAGAAGGATCAAGTGCTTCCTTCTAGAAGTTGGGTTTTATGAGATGTCTGCAGAAGCTGTCAGCAGTCAGTCGGATATCCGAGTCGGCAGCACAAAAAAAGATGACTGAAACGAAGATATAAATTTAGAATTTGTCAACATATAGATGGTATTTAAAGCCCTGTGAGTGAGGAGATCCCCCAGGGAGAGTGAAAATGAAAAAGAGAAGAGATTGAAAGAGTGAGATCCAGTTACCAACAGAATTAACTAATGTTAACTGTCACTGGGGAGAGTTTGGCTTTGAGCGCTCAAAGAATAATGGACAGATTTTCTTTCAATTAAAATGATAGGATTAGGATATGGGGGAAGAGAAGATGCCTATAACTTTTCTAGGCCATTCCAGTAGTTGGCATCTCCTCCCTTTCCTGATTCTGAAATTTATCTGTAAAAGTATAGCACTTTGGGATCTAAGAAGCCCTGTAAGTGAGAGTAGAGAAATACTCTCTTGGATGTGTGTTATTTACTTCTGGGCATTAGGTTTTCTCCACACCAGTACCATCTGCAAATCTGCAGTGTTAATATTCTCACTAGCCCTGTTAACCGAAATCTCTGTGTGAGGAACCAGAGAGCAGCTCTGCTACTAAATCCTACCTTGCAGAGGTTGTACAGAAATTCAGCAAGTAGATCACAAAAGGAAGAGCCAAATACCAAACAGCAATCTTCCCATACCAGTCCCGAGGTTGGAATTTAGGCAACAATCTGCATCTTCATTTTAAGACCTCTGAGACTATAAAGTTTTTTGAAATCTAACCAAGTGTACTTAAAACTTCACATTAACAGCCAGTGGGTCTTTGTCACTCAGCTTGTTTCAAGTAGGCCAACTTTAATATGCACCTCTTCTTGTTTCCTTTTTTTTTCCCCATGATTCTTATAAATGGTGCCCAACTCACCACAGGTCAAGCACAAGGAAAAGAGGTCTCAGGGTGAGAAGAAATAAGTGACAGCTGGTGAAGTAGGGCCTCAGTGAGGGAAAAAATAGAATAAGGCCAAATTCAAAGTTTCCCACAGTGCTCTGAAAACATTACCTTGTGAGCCAAATTTGGGAATAATTGTGGAAAGCTCTTCATTGCACAGAATTATTATATACCTAAAATGCCAAACCAATTCACTCAAGGTTATAGTATAAACATCCACCCCAAATACTCTTTTTTCTTTAATGACCCAAAGAAATGAGTTAATAAGAAGCCACACCCAATATTTTGCTGTTCATGGGCACTGAATCTGTGGTTCTAAAAGCTGACTATGCATAAGAATCACCTGGAGCATTTGTTAAAATAGTTTAATGAGTGCCATCCCCAGAAATTCTAACTTATTGGTCAGAGTGGAGCCTATGAATTTCCTTTCCCAACATGTTCATAGGTAATGCTGGCACTGCTGGCATTAGGACCCTATTTTCAGAATTGCTTTCTCTACCGGATCTCCCAGAAGTCCCTGTGGAATTGAGCACCAGTTCCTCACAGTGGTAATGTGCTCAATAGAACACTCTTTCTTGTCTTCTTTCCCTTCTGTTTGGTGTTTACATTCTTCTACCAATGTTTTCAGGGATCAACTCCCTAACAGACTACTTTATCAAATTCTAGGCAAAGGCAGAGCCAGAAGGCAAATGAGCAATAAGAGGGCAAAGGGAAACAATCAGAAACATGGCATCAGGGTGGCTACCTCTGCTTTTCTGCAGGGCATTATTGCTGACCAGGGTCTTACGACATTCTAGAGATGTATTGTCTTTGCATGCCTCACTCCAGATCCGAAGTCTTAGACTAGAGCATCAGACTAAGTGTTGGGCCGGTATCTGCTTTTTGGTTGTCTAAATGCCCAGATCTGAAAGCTTGAAATAATCTTAGATTCTTTGCTGTCTCTTTACCATTGATCATTATACTTCATCACTGATTGATCATTATACTGATCATTACATTTCTACACTTCAACCTCCTCATTTCAAAGACATCTCCTCATCCATATCATCTGTGTCTGGTTGAGGACCTCATCCCTTTAGACCTTAACAGTTAAGAGTCAAGTGACTGCTCTCGTTGTCCTTAATTCATTTCCTCTCCTTTGCATTCCTCACACCCATGCTAGAGTGAGCTTAACAGAATGAGAATATGACTAGTCCCTTAAAACCTAACAGTTCCTCAGGACAAAGGCTAAGATCAAAGAAGGCCTTCTGTGATCAAGTTCCTGCTTACTTCTCCAGCCTAATTCCTTATTTCTTCAAAGCATACAGCCTACATTTAAGCCATATCAAATTACTGTCATTTTCCTAAACAGATGTTCTCTTTCACTTCCATGCTTCTGCCCACATGCCTGGAATTCATTTATTTAACAAATATTTATTGAACTCCAGCTCTGTGCCAATCACTGTTCTAGAATCTAGATGGTGGTTATGTAGCTGTATAAACATAAGAAAATTCTGTCTTCATGGAGCCTACCTATGAGCAGATGATAAACAAAATCAGTAAGATGTCAGATGGTGGCATTGCCAAGAAGAAAAATAGAGCAAGAGGGAAGATAGGATAGGATGTAAAAGAACGAGAGGTTCAATTTTAAATAGAATGTGGATGGAAGCCCTCAATGAGAAAAATTCTACTGGAGGAAGTCATGCAGGTATCTAGGGAAGGTCATTTAGTAGAAAGAACAGCAGAGTTGAAAACCCCTCTCTGTCCCTCTCACTCTGCCAAGCTTATAATTTCTCCTCTTTCAGAACTCCTACTGGATGTCTCCCACTAATTAGAACCTCTCCTGACTCCCATTGCCAATTCTCAATTAAGGATCCTGTCTCAATGCTCTCAGATCCTGCAGGCATATTGTGATAGCATTTAAAATATTGATGATAATAAATTGCAGTTAACATGTACAAAGTACCTGCTGAAGGCCAAGCACTGTGCTGATGGCTCACTTGGTTGACTTCTTTTCAGTTCTCACCAACACTGTAAGAAGGTATGTATTTATACTACCCCATTTTACAAAGGAAAAAATTGAGACATAACAAAGATGTTAACTAACTTAAGATAGCTATGAATTCTAATCTTTGTTCCCTGAGCTTTTGCATAAGAGGGACTATGTGTCCCTCATAGTTGTATGCTTCATAATGGTGGGGCTCTAATAAAGAGCCTCTATCTCAATGCTTTGAATAGACCTTAACACATTTGTATAATAAAATGCAAGTGCTCTCTGCATGTATCTTACCAAATCATGCAAAAATGGCCAGATGAATTTGGACAAAACTGGTGAGTATGTTTGTGATGGTCTGGCTTAGAAGTCAAATGTATTTGGTGACACTCTGGGGTCATCTCACAAAGAAAGACTGGTATCTTTCAGAGAGGTTGGTATGGAATGCCATGCAAAGCTGGTTTAGCTGCCGACTGGAAGAGATCTACTCTATGTATTGACTCCACAGACTGAAGAAACCAGCATTGGTTTCAATTATGGGTTCCAAATGGAAAGTCATTTACTGATGATTTTCAGATGTTTGAATCGCGAGTGTTAATGTATCATCAACTCTGCGTTGCTCCCCAGGTAAGTAACTCCAGGGAGTTATTTATATAATAATAACCAACAATTCTGTCAGGCAACCTTATATAGTTCTGCAAGTGTCTAATATTTCTAAAGTTCTATTAACTACTTTACCATTTTTCAGGCCCAGAACTGTTCCACTTGTCTTTCTAGCCATTGTTTCTCAATTGGGGGCAATTTTGTCCCTCAGGGGACCTTTGGCAATCTCTGGAGACATTTCAAGTTGTGACAACTCGTGGAGGTGAGGTGCTACTGGTATATAGGGGGTAGAGGCTGGGGTTGCTGATAAATATCCTATAGTGCACAGGGTAGCCCCTCCATAACAAACAAATTATCCCACCTCAAATGCTGATAGTGCCACAGTCCTATCTTGTTATCATGTACAAACCAAACCCTATTCTGTCTTTGATTCCCATCCATAGATACTGCAGAGATCCGATGAAGTCAAGCAATGTCTTTGCTACTGTTTATTGTGGAGAATCCTTGTGCCTTACACAAATTCCCTGATGTCATTTTAGGATGAATCATTGGAGTAAAATTGCCCCCCACTCAATCCATGAGGTGAACACCTATTCTTTGTTAAAGCTCTGAAGTGTCACTTCCAATATGAAGACTTCCCTGACACCTCCCAGGAACAAATGACCACCCTTTCCTTTGTACCCCAACCATGACTTATGTATAATGCTAGCATGGGAACTATAACAAGTTCATTGCCATTATTGATTACTTGCTCATCTCCTTTACAACCTCCTCATTAGCTCCTCATTGGAGCTCAGAGTCCATGTCTAATTATTTTTAGTTTCCCAAGACCTTACCTAGCATAGCACCAAGCCCTTAGTAAGCACTCAATACAACTGTTTGAAATGAATGCATTTTCAGGGGAAATCTAATGCAGTAGTTATTTTATATTCAGCTACTTGAATTCTCACTGTAAATGTGACTTTCTTCTCCAGTTCCCAAACAGAATAAAAACCCAGCAAACCACACGGTCCATCCCCTTGCCCTCAGCCTCATAGCCTACCACTAATGTTCAAGTTCAGAAACCGTTACTCCAATGTCCTCCAAACAATATGAAGTCCTGCTAAGTGTGGGAAAGGATGATAAAAATAGGCTGCTTAAAAATCAAGCACTTTTGCACAGAAAAAGGAGACGCAAACAGCCTCTGGCACCTTCCTGTGAGTAACAGAAGTTTCTATTTTAAAAGAAAGGCAGTCAAATAAGAAGCAACTTTATCACAATGCCGCTTTCCCAGATTTCTTGGCCAAGACAACACATCAGCCTGTATTAGGCTCTTGGCGTTCCATGACGGATCCGGCTCCAGTGATGATTCATAGCCACCATGTGAGGAATGGAGGCTTTCACACAAACTCACCCCTTTAAAAAGAAGAAAATGCAGTCCAGTAAAAGGTCCAGCTCTGTCAGTCATGCGTGCGGCACTCAACTGGCAGATAATGAAGTAAGTGATGAGCGTTGCCAAAGGCATGGTCTTCTAGCGGTTCCCGATCTTTCTGCTCCTAAGTATCTAAGGATATCCACTTCCTCCCTCGACTCTGATATGCAAATCTCCCAAAAGTTTTATGAACATGGAGAAACTGGGTTCATGAATCTGATCTTCTTTTTACTTCATCCTTCAAATTTATTTGGTTTTGAGTGATCTATATAGGTTCTAGATGAACTTCATGGTAGTCATTAAAAAAAAAAATAGCCTCACATCCTTTCAAGTTACAAGTATTACTTAGTTAAGTTTGCATATGTTTTCATTAAGGGAGGGTTTCTAGCACCGGCTGCTTCTGATAGGATTTGAGAAACAATGCTAACCATTTAAGAATAAAACAGTACAGTTCATCTGAAGGAAACAGAAGGGATAAGTGCTATGTGTAGCCTGAACTGAGTTGATTATCATTCTTGGGCAAAATGTTGGCTTAAAGTTTTCCTGAAGCAAAGCCAGAGAAAAGGAACAGATTGGAAGTGTGTGTGCAAGTCAGCACTGAGGAATTCAAATTTTGAGAAGCTGGAAGGCAGCTTCAGCATCTCTTTCCTGAGGGAGTTTCAGGGGCAGCAGGAGCACCCTCCCACCCAGCCCAAGAGTGGGAGGCCGCACCCTCCACAAAGCCTTGGTGGGGCTGAGAAGAAGAGGTCACACTGGGACTTTCCTGCTGATGACTGTGAAACACCGAGTTTCTCATGACGTGATCCAGGGTGTGGAACCTAGAGAGAGAAGCACTAGAACCCAAAACTCAGTCTCTCGGGCAGGATGAGCAGAGTGTTTTAGGTTCATTATGCCTGCCTTTTCAAAAGCAGACCCATCACAGAATTCTGGAAAGCCAGGTAATTCCCTTAAATAGTGAACTCCTAATAATCCCCATTGCTATTAGTAGTAGCTGCCGTTTATTCAGCATTTCTCATAAGCCAGATGCTTCACTTATTCAGTAATGATAAGAATAGTAAGAACAACAACAACAAAAAAAGAATAGTAAGAACAGTAATAAAGATATTTATTAAGAATTTATGGATGTCAGGCACTCTTCCATGCTCTTTATATATTTTAATGCATTAAGTCCTCTCCACAGCCCCATGGAGCAGTTGCTGTGATCCCAATCTTACTAGTGAGGAGGTGGAGGCAAAGATTATTTACTGGGGCACACGGGTGTTTGACTAGGGGAGTTCCGATAGGAACACAGACAAGGATTCTGTCTCCAATCCACATTCTTTTATTTTTTTTTTTTAGGCAGCTTTATTGACATATAATTCATATACCATACCATTTAACCTTTTAAAAGTGTACAATTCAACGGTTTTTAGTATATTCACAGAGTTCGCAACCATCACCACAAGCAAATTTAGAACATCTTTATCATCCCCAAAAGAAAACCCATACCCTGCATTTTCATCTCTCAGCTCTAGGCAACCACTAATCTACTTCTCTCTATAGATTCACCTCATCTGGACTTTCAATATAAACCAGATCATAAAATATATGGTCTTTTATGACTGGTTTCTTTCACTCAGCATCATGTTTTCAAGGTTCATCCAGGTGGTAGCATGTGTTAGTACTTCATTTTTTTTTTATTGCCAAATAAGCCATAATCTTAACCATGATACTGTGTTCCTCTCCAAGGCTAGTATTCTTATTTTCATTCTGTACATAAGAAAACTGAGGTTCACTAAAGTGTAATCAATTGGCCAAGGTCAGAATATAAAAAATAGTGAAAGGGAAGAAAGGGGAAAGGAGAAAAATGAGTAGGAAATATCAGGGATACAGAACATGAGAGACTCCTAACTCTGGGAAAGGAACAAGAGGTGGTGGAAAGGGAGGTGGGTGGGGGTGGGGGTGACTAGGTGACAGGCACTAAGGGGGGCACTTGATGGGATGAGCACTGGGTGTTATGCTATATGTTGGCAAACTGAACTCCAATAAATAAATATATATACATTTTATTATAAATATATATATAAGTATATATATATATATATAAATTGCCCAAGGTCACACAGACTGTCAAAGATGGATCTGGCATCTGCTGCCCACAAGCCCAGGCTCTCAAAACCTTTATTGCCTCCAAAGCATGTCTTTCCCTGGAGAAGTCACCCACAGGGAAATTAGCCTCAGGTGTCCTCATAACATTCTCCTTACCTCCATGGACAGCAATAAAGTCATAATTGAAAAATGAACTTTAGAATGAAGCTCAGGGCCAAGCACAGTGCCTTTAGTCAAATCACTTAAACTTTCTACACCTTGGTTTCCTCATTTACAATAGAAGATTAACAACATCTACTCCTGAGAGTTGGAAGATATTGCAAGTCAACAGCATTGTCCAGTGCCAAGCACTTCGTAAGGGCTTAATCATGGCTGACGCCATCCTATGAGATTGTGTGTGCTGAGGCAGGTCTAGGACAAAGAGGGAAGATGAGGAAGAAGGAGGGAGAGAAAGCAACAAAATTGTGATTGTGTGGGACTGTTGGGGTCCTGCCTCTAGTTCTTGAAGAGGTCAGTATCATGGAGCATTTACAAGTACAACTTGATCTATGCAGACATCTGGAGAGGACTCCAGGAAGAGCGGCTCTGTCCTCCCCTCCTTTGGTGAGCCTGTGGGTGCCCCACTTGTCATCTGCAAGCTTCCACCCTAAACCCATTTGATGCCAAAGAATTCAAAAGCTTTTGGTGGGAGCAGAGATTGCTGTACATTCTCTGGGAAGCCTAACTGGGCTAAGACAATAACCTTAATACGAGCATGCCAATTACATATTCAACCACATTTATTTCTACCTTCTCCTTCATGCAATTAGAGAAGATAAGTATTAGGTTCAGGCTTCACAGTAGGTTTCTGAGTTTTGAAATGAAATCATTTATAATTAATTGAAAATTGTCTTTCTCAAAAGTAATGCAAGCCTATTTTTAAGATCTTACTAGCAGGCCCTGTATCAATTTGGAAACTGCAGACATAAAACAAGGGATATGGAAAAGGCAACAATTAAAACATGCTCTTTTTAAAGGGGTAGATAAAAGGGGAGGCTAATTAATATTAGAAGCTATAAAAGAGCAAATTGTTTCAATCACTAAATGGATTTTTCTCCTCTTGCAAATAAAGCCTTTTATTCATTTATTCAGGTAATGTGCACCTATCATTAAAATACAACGGTTCTGCCCCTGGTTTCAGAGAATTCATTCCTTGTCAATAAAATTTTTAAAAAGTTGTTCATGCAGGGTGAACAGAGGGACGTGAGCCGATCTGAGGACATTTTTAGATGGTTCACCTCAGGCTCAAGAAACTGCACATATTAGACCTAAATCATTGATCCGCCCAGCCCTGGTCTCCTTGCACATTAATCTAAAGTGTTTATATTTTGGGAAATGGAGGGTGAGGGAAGCAGCACATTAACAAAGGCTGCTTGGCACCTTCCAGGGCTATTTGAAGATTGTGTGCATTGATTCAAAGAATAATTCATAGGAATCTATTATAATGAAGAATAGAAGCTAGTAGATAGAGAATCTGCTCTGAACTCACAGAATTTTGCTGAAAAATTCTCACTTCTTACTTTTCATAAACCTCACTTTGGTGGCCACTAACAAACCATGCATACCAGCATCCATGACTTGTGTCATTCCCTACTTTCCCGACCCTCTCTACTCCCCCCATTGATCTGGGCATGGCCACAGGACTGGCTTTGGCCAATGGCACATTAGTAAGCATGATGTTAAAAGAGGCTTGTCTCTTGGAATGCTTGCTTTGGAGACACACCCTCTCAAATCCCTACCACCATGTTGGAGAAGCTCAAATTAACCACATGGAGGAGAATTAAGGTCCCCCACTCAGAGTCCCAGCTAAGCTCTCCATCAACAGCCAGCATCAACTCACTAGCCATCTCGGTTGAGTGAACCACAGTGAGGGAAGTTCCTCCAGTTCCTGTTGACGCTCTACAGATGAGCCATGCTAGCCAGTGCTACATGGAGCAGAGATGAGCTGGTTCTGCTAAATCCCATTCAAATTGCAGAATCATGAATAAATAAATAAATGTTGCCATTTAAAGCTACCATTTGGGAGTACTTTGCTATATAGCTTTAGATAATCAAAATAGTGACTGGAGCACAGTGAGTGAACTCTGCTTTTCCAGTTCAACATCCACCATTCTGAACCATCAAGAAGAAGAGTCTGCCTCTGACATAAGCTGAGAATTTGTCAGAAGAAGACTGGCTCATGCCCTGCTGTTCCCCCAAAATGCTATCCTTTGATCACAACTGAAAAGGCATCATTTATTTAGCTCTTTCTAAGTGCCAGGGATTGTGTTAAGGACTATATATAGATAGACACACTGGCATACCTCCTTTTATTTTACTGCACTTTATTGCACTGCACAGATAATTGCATTTTTTTTTTTTTTTTTACCAAATGAAGTTTTGTGGTAACCCTGTGGCACCATATTTCCAACAGCATTTGCTCACTTCATGTCTCTATGTCCCATTTTGGTAATTCTTGAAATATTCCAAACTTTCTCATTATTATTATGTTTTTTATGATGATCTATGATCAGTGATTATGACTCAGTGAAAGGCTTAGCTGATGGTTAGCATTTTTTAGCAATAAAGTATTTTTAATTAAGGTATGTACACTGTTTTTTTTAGACATAATTCTACTGCATACTTAACAAGCTATAGTATAGTATAAACATAACTTTTATGTATGCTAGGAAACCAAAAAATTCATTTGGCTCACTTCATTGCGATATTCATTTTATTGCAATGGTCTGGAGCTAAATCCACAATGTCTCTGAGGTATGCTTATATGGAATATCATTTTGTTCAGATGATAGCTCTGTGAGAAAAGAAATAACTCCATATAACAGATGAGGAAATGGAGACTTTGAGAAATGAAGTCACTTGCCCAAGCGGTTCCAGCCAGTAAGTGGTAGAATTAGGATTCCATCAGTCCTCTACCTCCAACTACCAACGCATCCACTTAGGATACACTGCCTCTATACAGGAAGGCAACCCTGACCTACCTCCATAATGTGGGCCTTGCATTCCCTTTTCTTTCCCTTTGTCTTTATGCATTTATTAATTTTAGATTGTATTTTATTATGGGAAGAATATTTGACATGAGAATCTAAGTGTAAGCCATTATGGTTGACTAGAGCAAAAATGTTGTACAACAGATCTCTAGAGCTTATTTATATTGCTTCATTGAAATGTTATGCCTATGGCTTGGGCCTTGCATTTCTTTACCAGCAGTCATAAGGGGATTCTACTAACCTTTCCATAGTCTCTAGCTATTGGCCTCCCAACTTCCTAACCATTTTTTTTTCAGTTGTAGATGCCAAACATCAGACAACTGCTCTTTTGGGAGAGAAAGATAAAGAAAATTATTCTCTTCAACACAATGTACTTCAGAGGAATTTGTGCCTCTGATTTGTCTCCAGCCACTACAGTTCCTTTAGAGAACTGGAATCATGATGGTAAACACCATCGTATCCTGCATAGCCGTAGTCCTTTATGTTCACAGGAGACAGAGCCAGGAAAAGGAAGGGTCCTTACTCAGTGAGGCTTGGGCCTTAGGTGCCAGTAATCGCTCTTGGTGAACCAGACTAAATCACACGATATGTCAAGAATGTGCCATGTGAAGAAGTCGTCAAACTCTCCCTCTTCACAGATGACATGATACTGTACATAGAAAACCCAAAAGACTCTACCCCAAGATTGCTAGAACTCATACAGCAATTCGGCAGTGTGGCAGGACACAAAATCAATGCCCAGAAATCAGTGGCATTTCTATACACTAACAATGAGACTGAAGAAAGAAAAATTAAAGAATCAATCCCATTTACTATTGCATCCAAAAGCATAAGATACCTAGGAATAAACCTAACCAAAGAGGTAAAGGATCTATACCTAAAAACTACAGAACACTTCTGAAAGAAATTGAGGAAGACACAAAGAGATGGAAAAATATTCCATGCTCATGGATTGGCAGAATTAATACTGTGAAATCAAACCTGAATAAAACTACAAGTTTAATATGAAAAAAAAAAAACTTCATTTACACATTCAATGCAATCCATATCAAAATACCATGGACTTTCTTCAGAGAGTTGGAACAAATAATCTTAAATTTTGTGTGGAATCAGAAAAGACCCCGAATAGCCAGGGGAATATTGAAGAAGAAAACCAGAGCTGGGGGCATCACAATGCCGGATTTCAGGTTGTACTACAAAGCTGTGATCATCAAGACAATGTGGTACTGGTACGAAAACAGGCACATAGATCAATGGAACAGAATAGAAAACCCAGAAATGGCCCTCAACTCTATGGTCAACTAATATTTAACAAAGCAGGAAAGACTATCCACTGGAAAAAGGACAGTATCTTCAATAAATGTGCTGGGAAAATTGGACATCCACATGCAGAAGAATGAAACTAGACCATTCTCTTACACCATACAGAAAGATAAACTCAAAATGGATGAAAGATCTAAATGTGAGACAAGAATACATCAAAATCCTAGAGGAGAACACAGGCAACATCCTTTTTGAACTTGGCCACAGCAACTTCTTGCCAGATACATCTATGAAGGCAAGGGAAACAAAAGCAAAAATGAACTATTGGGACTCCATCAAGATAAGAAGCTTCTGCACAGTAAAAGAAACAGTCAACAAAACTAAAAGACAACCTACAGAATGGGAGAAGATATTTGCAAATGACGTATCAGATAAGGGCTAGTATCCAAGATCTATAAAGAACTTGTTAAACTCAACAGCAAAGAGACAAACAATCCAATCATGAAATGGGCAAAAGACATGAACAGAAATCTCACAGAGGAAGACATAGACATGGCCAACAAGCACATGAGAAAATGCTCTGCATCACTGGCCATCAGGGAAACACAAATCAAAACCACAATGAGATCCCACCTCACACCAGTGAGATTGGTAAAAATTAACAAGACAGGAAACAACAAATGTTGGAGAGGAGGTGGAGAAAGGGGAACCCTCTTGCACTGTTGGTAGGAATGTGAACTGGTGCAGCCACTCTGGAAAACTGTGTGAAGAGTCCTCAAAGAGTTAAAAATAGAACTACCCTATGACCCAGCAATTGCACTGCTGGGGATTTACCCCAAAGATACAGATGCAGTGAAAATCCGAGACACCTGCACTGGATCCATGTTTATAGCAGCAATGTCCACAAGAGCAAACTGTGGAAGGAGCCTTGGTGTCCATCGAAAGACAAATGGATAAAGAAGTTGTGGTCTATGTATACAATGGAATATTACTCAGCCATTAGAAACAAATATCCACCATTTGCTTCAACGTGGATGGAACTAGATGGTATTATGCTGAGTGAAGTAAGTCAATCGGAGAAAGACAAACATTATGTGGTTTCATTCATCCAGGGAATATAAAAAATAGTGAAAGGGATTAAAGGGTAAAGGAGAGAAAATAAGTGGGAAATATCAGAGAGGGAGACAGAACATGAGAAACTCCTAACTCTGGAAAACGAACAAGGGGTGGTGGAAGGGGTGGCAGATGGGGGGATGGGGTGACTGGGTGACAGGCACTGAGGGGGGCACTTGACGGGATGAGCCCTGATTGTTATACTATATGTTGGCAAATCGAGCTCCAATAAAAAAATATACAAAAAAATTAATTAAAAAAAAAAAAAGAATGTACCATGTGTTGGTATGAAAGCCCCTTATGGTTTCCTTCCTGGAGGATAGATCTCAATCAGTAAGTACATATATAGACAAATAATAATAAAAACTACACATATCCTTTTGCCTTCAGTTGATAAGTATGATTTTTAGACTCTAAGCATACTGCTCTCTTAGGCTCTACCTTTTTGTGGTATTTTGTGTATGTGGTAATTTTTATATCAATTTAAAGTATCCTTGAAATCACTTGAGACTTTTGAATGATTTAAGCCTTCAAGGGAAGAAGCAGAGGTGCCTCTCCTTACACCTCACACCCCTCCCATTTCGAGTAGCTGGGTAAGGACAGACATCTAAAATGGATGTTTAAAGTCCTGAGCTGCAGTCTTTACCATGAGGACCTCCCTCCAAAGCCGCTTCAATCCTCTCACCAGAGCACAGACTAACAGCTGACAAGACTGAGCATTGAGTTAATACCCAACATTAAGCTAAGTCAAAAATCAAATACATCAATCACTTGACTAAAAGCACATTTCAAAGGAAGACACAGCCAACCGGATAGCAATCCTGAGCAAAGCTTGTCCTGGCAGGTGTCTGACGAAGATACTACTCTGTAATGCTTCCAAAGTCCTTCTAAGCAGTTGGCTTGGCAGTCCACCCTTTAGTTGGAAAGAGATGCCTCCCATCCCAGGAGCCAGAGCTGAGGAAGGGGAAGGTAGACCACCCATAAGCAATAAGAGCTTGTCATATTTCCCTAATGCCGCACCAACAATAGCACGTCGATCTGGCCTACAGCCTTCACAAGAGTAGATCAGAATCCCCATGCTACAGTTGAGGAAGCAAATACATGTTTTCCTCTTGAAGTCAATGGGTCAGTTTTGCCTTTGAATTCCTGAGATCTGGAATTTCTACTCATTGGCCACCAAGTCACCAGTGCACTCATCCACCTGAAATCAGGGCATTGTTGCAGCTAAAAAAAATTAAGGGAGAAGACTGAGGCTTGGTGGGATAAGAGGATAATGGAGCTACTGGTATTTCTCAGTCTTCTTTCATTCAGACTTCTCTGGTGTTTCCTGTGCTCCATCACTTCTCTCATCAGATCTTCTAGGGAACACCGTCATTTCTGGCTTACCAGGGACTACCTGAAGCAGAGAATAAGTGAATGCTTTTCCCAAGGCCACAGGGCAAGCTGTTGGAGGTCCTGATTTGCTCCATCAATCTCACTTCCCAGATTTATGTTTGAATTATTCCATCTGGGTGCTCAGATAGAAGAACAGGACACTCAAGTGTGAACCAACAGAATACACCTTCTCTTTCATAAAGCAAAACAATATACCTCAGTCACAAAGCTTGTCATGATGTTAAAATACGATGGTAGAAACAGACAGGAAGAAGAGCCATAAGACAGAGCCTGAGAGCTTGTAAGGGCTCTCAAAAGGAAGTGGTATCCCTTGAGAATAGTCCTTGAGTACGTACCTGTTACTAAAAGATACCCAAGTCACCCACCCTACACCAATTCCCATGTGTGGGTCTGCTGTAACCAGGGAGGGTCACAGATATATTCAATTCTGTAAAAAGCAGCTTTTAAAAATAAAATTCATTTCTTGGCATGTGTTATAATACTTCCTCTGTTCCAAACTTAATACTGAAGCCACCCACAGGAGTGCTGTCTTAGCCAAATACAGTAAAGGAAACGAGCCTGCTCGCAGAAGGCCCACATGAACAGCATCCAACAAGCAGTGTCAAGCTGAGAAGGCTTCCATGATACAGCACCACTGGACATGCTTCATTCAGGCAAGCCAGAGCTGTTCTGCTCCTGCTTTCTCAAAGTACTGCTCATAAAAATAGTTCCACAGACTGCAGGGAAAGATGCCCCCCGGCACTTGGAACTTCTGATTCCAGGGAGAACAATGCCCAGTTTTTGCCCATGAATCTAATTCATATTAAACACAGAATGATGACAGCAGAGACAGAGACCTCTCATATAATCTCTCCACAACCTACAATGCCCATTCAGTTGCCCTCAAGTATCTACATTCTTACATAATTTACTAACATTTTCCATATATAATTCTTATCTTCTCAGCTAGATCATAAGTTGTATGAGGACCATCCGGTTCTTGAAATATTTAAACCATTAGCACTAACTCTCCCAACATACCATACATTTGGCTTCATCTACAAGAAGGCTTTCATTCAATGTTTTGCACTGACAACTGAGTCCTGAACCATTTGCTTTAATTCATCTCATTTCTTGCTTCCTGAACTATTTTTCCTCATTTTAACCTTCTAATCTTTCTTCTTATAGATGACCTTTCCTTGTTCCTTGTATTTAGCCTTGAATTTGAGACATTCTTCAGGAGCAGAGAAGAGCACAGACTCTAAAGACAGCCTACCTGAATCTT
Source organism: Vulpes vulpes (assembly GCF_048418805.1). Lineage (NCBI taxonomy): Eukaryota > Metazoa > Chordata > Mammalia > Carnivora > Canidae > Vulpes > Vulpes vulpes. Next base: position 20,010,759 of record NC_132792.1, on the reverse strand, counting down.
GACACCACCATTTATTAACAGTATGACGTTGGAAAAGCTATTTGAGTTCTCTAAACCTTAACTTTCTCAACTGCAAATGGTGCTCATGATAGCACCTACACCCTGGGATTATTGAGAAGATAAAGTGGCTTATACAAAAAGCAATTAAAATAATGCCTGGCACCAAAGAATTGCTTGGTAAATGTTAGCAGTTGCAAGACATTTTTTCTACCACTTCTATGGCATGTGGGCACTTTTGTCAACCTAGCACAGCTCATCCTCTCACTGCTGCTTATATAACTTCCAGGTACTTTACACATGAAAACCCATGCCACGTTCATTCCTGCAGACCGAGAAAAGAGCCCTTATATCAGTTATGCAGACACATCGTGTCTAATGAAAAACGAAGCATTATATAGTAGGTGCTAAGATTTTCTGATCTAGCGATTAATATCTTGTTGGCTGCAGATTATTTAAATTTAGCTTCACAGAGCTTTAGTTAAATTAAACACAAAAATTATTTTTCCTCTTTTTAACTGGTTACCTAGCAAAGAAACACATACCTTGCTCTTTACTAGAAAGTAAAATTCACAAAAAACCCAATACATGTATTACATGTCCGTTCCTGGTCTCCACACTGCAAAGGACACCAAGAAAGCATTATTCATTCAATCAACTAACACTTATTTGCCATGGGTTCTGCCTTTAGGAGTTAATATCTGTTAAGATTAACACACATGAAATTGTTAAAGAACAATAGAAAGTATATCATCAAGGGTGCTGATTATAAACACAGTATTGCCGAAAAGAACATATCAGGTAATGGGTCATGGTCATTCACTGATTCATTTCACAAAAACCTCTTGAGTGTCATCTAAGTGTCACTTCCTGTGTTAGGCATTGGATATGGGGGAGAGCACTGTGGCCTTCTTCCCTACAGTCCTCCATTCTTCCCTGCAGTCATCCCTGGAATAACAGCCACGTGGTTAGGGAAACTGACTAATCTAAGCCAGTCTTGACACACTCATTCATCTTGGCCTTGACTTACTCCTACATAGTCATTGAGATTAAGAAGAGTTGGCTGGGGCTTCTAGGAAAGCTTTTTCTTGGTCTGCAGAAACCATCACAGGAAAACACATTCCTTTCCCTCTGGTTATGGCCTTGTATGGATGTAAAGTCCTTTATTACTGCTCACATCTTGCCACCAGTTTGAAGATAGAAAAGCAAGGGCCAAAAGAACTATAGGGAAACGGGATCAATACTACCAGATTAACTCAGTTTATAACACTGCTCTGTGTCTCAGTTTCCAGTTATGTAATCTCATACATTGCCTTATTGTTTACATTAGCTTGAGTTTTTTTTCTGTTACTTGCATTCATATACATTCTTTTTTTTTTAGTTTAAATTCAATTAGAATGTATATATACATTCTGATAGAACATATGAAGATCATTGAGATATGATCAACCCTCAAGGAACTCATAGCCTAATGTTGGCAAATGTGGAATCATTTAGCATTGCAATTTACTAGGCTTAGTTAAGTATAATAGAAGAATCTTCCAGAAATAAAGATAATCAGAAGAAGGAGTTGGCAAAAACGTAAGAGAGGTAGCTTCACCAACTTCAATTAGTTCTTGAAGGACAGTCAGCGAATGATGGTAAAACACTGAGAAATTGGCAATATCCCCAACCTATCACTACAGAACTTGGCTTAATTCTTATGTCTTCATCAATTTTTGTCATTACTCCAGACATCTTAAATGAGGAAAAGCAGCACACCTTCCTAGAATTAAGAGCTAAGGTACTAAAACATGTTTTTTGAGCTTGATTCCTGCTCCTGGAATCAGACTGAAAGTTTCTCTTTTAAAGACTATTTTTGATCTCTGAAGATGCAACTGGCAGCAGAATTATAGAAAATCAGAACACATTACCCAGTGTGCATAGATCTTGGTAATTATGTGCATGGAAAAAATATTTTTCTCTCTTTGATATCATTAGATGGTTGAAACTACACTTTCAGCCACCTTTCTTTACAGAAAGAAATGTTTGCTGTCAGTTTAAAAAGCAGATACCCCCTGAAGAGACATCTAATTATTTATTTTACATTCATTGTGTTCCTATAACATTGGAGAATTCCCAACCAGATTTTCAGAAATAAAATTAGTCTTGCTATGGTTGTGGTTAAGAGGAGCCATAGTATGGAAGCTTTGTTTAGTTGAGGTTCAGATCCCCATATTAATTCCAGCTTTCTCCAAGTATTAGCAGGGGTGGGCTATGTAGGCCCATACTGTCATGAGTTGAAAGATACATGCAAACCTTAGAAAGTAGCTTTATCATACTTCATTTAAAGATAAGGAAATAGAGGGGTGTCTGGGTGGCTCAGTTGTTGAGCATCTGTCTTTAGCTCAGGGCATGATCCTGGAGTCCTAGGATAGAGTCCCGCATCAGGCTCCCAACAGGGAGCCTGCTTCTCCCTCTGCCTATGTCTCTGCCTCTTTCTCTGTGTGTCTCATGAATAAATAAATAAAATCTTTTTTAAAAAGATAAAGAGATGGCAACCCAGGGATGTGACAAGAATTTAGTGTCAGAGCCTAGTCAAGAGCCCAAAACTCCTAAGGTTCAGACAAGTAGTCATTACATGATCCACACCATAATATTGTTCTGCTGGAGCCATGCTCCCTCTGATCCTGATCCTCTAGATTGGCAGGAAGAGAGCAATGATGTTTGAAATCACACCAACCACTTCACAGAAGTTAGACAAAGACTGGGATAAGGATGAGAACTATGCTACTAAAATAAAGGGAAGAAAGGAGAGGACTGGAGAAGGCACTAGAACACAGAATCCCACTGAAATATATACTCTTCCATTGCCATAAGTGAATGGGACTTCAGATTAGGAGCTACCAGGTGTTGACATTGGAAGTATGTATTGACCTCCATTCTGATTAATAGAATTCTAAAATTTCAGCATAAGAAGAGACCTCTGTGGTTCCTGCAACCGTCCTCAGATGTTCTACACTATTTACAATTTGTCAGTCCTATTTTCAATATCTATGATGAGAAAGAATTCATTGCCTCTCAGGGAAGCTCATTTTACCTTCCAACAGTTTTGACCATATGAACATTCTTCATTACACAGAACAGTCCAGTCTCTAAATACTCTTGTTTCCAGTTTTGCCATTTATGGAAATCTAAAAGGCAGCTGTCATATCATCCCTGAGTTTCCCTTTTGCCAGGTCCTCCAATTACTTCTCTTATGGAATGATATTTCTTTGACATAGGATTTTCTTGCCGATCTCTCTCTCTCTCTCTCTGTCTCTCTCTCTCTCTGTCTCTCTCTCTCTCTCTCCATGTAGTCAAATGTATCAACTTTCCTTATGAAGTATGGCTTCAGGTGTAGGGTGAGCAGCTTAGAAGCCAGAACTTCCCTTGCTCTGGAGATTATATTTATGTGATGGAACTAAAGTTATTAGTCTTTGAGAGCTCACAGCCACCCCCACTCCACCTCCAGTCCAATAAAAATAATCCTGCATTGCCTGCTCAGTTCCCACTCCTTCCCAGTCCTACTAAGGAAGGATTTTTGCTTACTGAGAGAAGAAGCTAAGTCAACCCACATAATAACGTGGTGGAAAGAGGGGTAAAGGAGAAGAAAGATCAAAAAACGTTGTAGCCTGTTACCGAGGAAGAGTTTTTTGGAGCTGAGTTTTATAAGAAAGACTCACTGGAGCAGCTACAGCATGTAAGGGAATTGGAAGAAAAAAGGAAAAGCCATGTTGCAAAGTGCCAAGGTGGCTTAGTAATGGGATTCTCTTTGATGTTCTCCAAGAAATGCAAATAGATTTCCATTGCTTTTAACTGCCTTTAGTTGTTAGATTGTTTCCTTGAATGTGACATACCATTCCTGTGATTGGACCGTATGGGTCACCAAGTTTATTAGGTTATGCACATTAAAAATAATTCTATAACAATTATAATGATTTATGTTCAGGGTGACTTACTATGTACCATGAACTGTGCTAAAGATTTTACATTTATTATCTTATTTGATTCTCTTAAAAAAGATTTTATTTATTTATTTGAGAGAGAAAGAGAGAGTGTGAGTGGGGGAAGGAGTAGAGGAGGAGGCAGAAAAAGGAGGGGAAAGAATCCCAAGAAGATTCCATGCTGAGTGCAGAGCATGACATGGGGCTCCATCTCAGGACTCTGGGATCATGACTTGAGCCAAAACCAAGAGTCAGGTGCTTAACTGCCTGAGCCACCCAGGAGCCCCTATCTTATTTATTTCTTACAGCACCTCTTGGAGATATCTATGATAATCCTTATTGTTTGGATAAGGAGGTTATAGAATACAGATGGGTGAAAGCGATTGCTCATGGACAAACAGGTAAGTAATGATTTAGTTGGTCCTCAGAACCAACATGTCGGTCTAACTAAATCTTATACTTCATCTCTTATGGTAGCCATTGAACAGAATGACTCCATTTTTGTCCAAAAATAAAAAGAGAAAAAGCCAGAACTATGAGTCCAAAGCCCAAGAATCTTCTGATACCCCAGGAAGATCATGCTATCTAAAGTTTGTCTCATAAGTGGACAGTCAAGTGCTGATCCAATATGGAGATCAGAGCCAAAAGTAACACACTAGTTGTGATTTGGAGCATATTCCTTAGAAAGAGATTCAGACTTTCAAAAACTTCAATCTCATTTCCCACAAGGCTGATTACATAATTTTAGCCCATGGGTATTTTTTCCTTGAACGTATCAATTTAGAAATCTTAAAAAACAAAACTGGGTTCACAAAAATGTAATTGATAAAGCTAACTCTTTCCTAGCTGACTTTATGGTTTCAGCTAAAATGCAAGCTAAACCAAATTCTATAATGGACTATACTTCATAATAATTGTAGTCTATTTGTATGCAAATAGCTGAACGGCATCTCTCAATTTCAGGCTCTGGCTGTAAACTCACATTGGTTTTGGGTAGATTCTAATTATGCATCTAATATAATAGGTATTGAATCAATGAGAAATTCTGACACCAGTTTTGAGAGTTAACACTCATTATTCACTATTTGAACCTTGGGTTCAAAAGATGTGCCTTTATAATAAAAATGTGTTGTGTTGTGCCATTATTTAGTAATTATTTACTCTAAAACAGGTTATTTAATTTCTCTGAGCCACAGTGTTGCAAAAATGGAAATACTAATGACTCTCTTACAGGATTATTGGATAATTAACTAAGATAATGTATACAAAGTACCTGGAACAATATTTGGATCAATAAATTACAGTTTTTCCTCTCTTCTGTTGCCAGATCACCCTGATGGTCATTGCTACCTCAAGGGACCAAATTTTAATAACTTCCTTGCAATTCATTGGCTTGCCGTAAACATCCCAAAAAGGGGTCCCCCCACCCCCCGCCAGGACTCCAGTCTGATCTTGAATGAGAAGACTGAGCTAATATTCAGTAGGAACTGAGGGAGCAGGATGCATATTCAATGGGAAGGATCAATTAGACACACACCTAAGATTTGCTCTGAGTCTACAATCTGCTCACCTAGTTTCACATGATATCCTCAGGCATGACTGATGCTTACCCAGCCTTGTATTTCTGAGGACAAGGGCCATGGAAGGAAGAAAACATTCTTTACAGGAGATGTTTATTTTCCCATTAATAAAGGGAAATTACTTTGTTGGTTGGGAGCCCAGATTTTTAAATTACTCCCATGGCTGTATCTAAAACCGATTCAATATTTTAAAACTCAAATTTGTTTGGTATAATAGACTGGAGGATGTCATAACTCGTGACATGGCCAGTCATAAAATGTTCCATGGGAACAGGAGAAATGGGAAGAGGAAAATTGCAATAATTTATGTCTAGAGGGGTCTAGTAAATGCATGGGACAAACCTAGCTTCAGAGAACAGGGAAAAAAAATCATCCAAATGAGTGAAAGATGCTTGTATTATTTGTTGATGTAAAGTGTGATAGAAGGAGGTCAAGCTTTAGAGTTGAACAAACAGATCATGGCTCAAATCCAGGCTGTGCCCTTTATTTGCTGGGTAATACTGGGTAAGCCCCTGACCTGGCTAAACCTCAGGTTCTTTGTCTATGCAATGTGGATCATAATATTAATTTAATTATGGGAAGAAGGATAAGTAAAGCATTTGGTTCAATGCCTCATAGCTGCTAAGTTCTCAATAAATAAGAACTATCATTAGTGTTATTTTCTTGCTGTTTTCATGTGTTAGCATCTACTGCATGTGAGGTCCTCCAACACTTGTCTATTTTCTCCTAAGATATAATGCCTTGCTATATTTATTAACATCTCCATTTTACGGATGAGAGAAATGACCCAGACGTCCAAAGTCTCATAGTTAAGAAAAAGTCCAACTGAAATGAACCTAGGGCTAGCTGATTTCAAAGTGCACTTTATCTCCATTGTCCATTCTGACTCTGTGGAAGTGAAAAGCCTTGTTCATAAGATATAGGCTGTAATCCAAGAAGGGCTTTGACCTTTGAAAGTAAGAGGTAACAGGACATCCTGATATGTAGAATCCATAGAGAAAAATCACTTCAGGAAGACAACAGGCTATATTCAAGGACATCAGAAAGATGGATCCCAACCCTGGAGGGCTCAAGGCAATATGACTAGACTCAGAACAGAATGGGCTTAGATACCAAGGTGGGAGGCACTAGCTTACCTACAAGTCTACTAGAGTTCTTAAAATCCCTGTTGACAGCAGGAAGGATTAGGCTTAAGATATAGGGTGCAACCAGCTAAGCTGTAGGTGGGACTCAAGTAGATGTAGCTACGGGAAGAACAGATGAGAAGCAGGTAATTCCTGACTTCAGCAACCAGTTGATTGACAATTTTTTGTTGTTTTTACTTTACAAACAGTTTCCTGAGATCGTGCAGACACAGTCTTAAACCTGTCAATTCTAGAGGCTCTAGATTTACACATACACACTGCACTGTCATTCCCCAAGTACAAAACTGCAGAATGCGGCATTTCTTTCTCATTATTGCTAACCACTGTTCCATGACCTTGAGTTTAATGACAGCTGCTTCTCTAGCCTCTTCAAATTAACCAACACCTTCACCTTGAACATTGGTAATTCTGGAAGTTATGTAACACTCTGTGGCCTATAGCTTGAACCTGTGACCTATGACCTCAGAGTTCATGCAGAGTAAACACATACAGGGAATAGGTGAAGTCACTACCCTTAATCATGTCTATGGCAGACATCACTAATCAATCACACCATTCCTTTCAATTTGGTAGAGAAAATCCTCATGACCATATCCCAGGTGGTTACCACCAATGGATTAGATTTTGCAGATGATAAAACTTACTGACCAGAGAGACCTAGTGATTTACCTTTCAACAAGTCACTGAATTTAAAATAAAGGTAATAATGGATGCTTTAAAGTGACCTCCCTGGTTAACTGTATAAAGAAATGTCCAAGTACATTGGAATTTTGGGACATTAAAAACAAAACAACCAAACAACAACCACTCCCCCCCAAAAAGAGAAAACCTTATTCTATAAGAAGGAATAAGGAACCCTGGATTCTCTCTCTAACCATCTAATTAAATTTAGCTATGTGAATATCTGCTATGTGCTGGCTATATTCTAAGAACTTTATATATGTTATCTCATTGAATATACATAACACACTAAGTAGGTATTTTAGTAACTCTTTTCACCAGTGAATAATAGAATAATAAAGTGCTAAATACCTTTGGTCATGTGAGGTCATCAGAAGTAGCAATGAGATTCAAAAGCAGGTCCACCTAACTGAACAATCAGACCCCTTGACCTCTACATTTATATAGACTCAACTAGATATATGGAGGCCAAAATAAAACAAAAAGCTAAGTTGGCAAACAGTGGGTATGGTCTAGAATATTCTTAAGGCAGATGAGAGGTGCTAAGACAATGGAAGCTTCTGAAAGTCTTCATAGGAATCTACTGTCTCAGGGACCAGAGAATCATAAAGAGCCAAGACAATGCAGGATAATTGCTCGCCACAATCCCAGTGAGACTAGGATATCAGAAAATTTTCTCTTGGGACTATTCTAGCAGTTGATGGGGAGATATAAGAAGATTATGTGGGCAGACAGCCCATTGGTTTCCTCTCTCTGATAGAACCTGTCTTCTGTCCATAGCTATATGCAACAGCCATCTCCACAGCTTCAACAGATGTCCTCGCCATGGGAGGGAGTTTGAGATAAAAGTCAATGCCAAACCATGAATTACAAGATAGACATCAATCCCAAAGGCCTTGCATTCCCTAGGCCTGTTGCTGTTACCACCCTTTCTTTCCTTTCTTTGACTCTTCGGGTGTTCCAGTGGGACATAGAACCAGCCCAAGAGGGGAATCCACCCACCCCTGCCCAAACAGCAATTTAATTCTGCAACTTTCTCTGGCACTGAGAAAATTGTGGCTATCCCAGCATGAGCTTCCTTGACTTCACCTTTCAGATTTTCTCTATTTTCACCTCTTCCTCTACTCTGCTCTCAAAGTAGATGTGTCTCCCTCTTGACCAATGTAACTACCTCTTCTGGCATAGTGTTCTGCATTTCTCCTAGAATAGTGCTCCATTGGCTATTCCCTTCCTGTCTTAAAGAGAGGTGAGATAATTCAGGCAGTTAAAGCTGTCCTCTAGCCTGAAAAACATACCATCCCTTGAGTCCGCTACCCTACTAATAAGATTTACTGTTTTTACAGCACCAGAACATTTCTGACACCAAACATGTAGGTTTTTTCTACAACAATAACCAATTCTTTAACTCTCCAGATACCTACTGGGTGTCCAACAATTCAATTCAGTCCTGACACTAACTACCTGGATGTTGATGTCAGACCATACAAGTTAGAGGCACAGACCACAAGACTACTCGTACTTCAAATGTCAGTCCAGGCCTCCTGTACTTCTTTCTGACCAGTTTGAAGAAAGAAGTTGGGGGTGCCATGACCCCCTCCTCAGGCTCAATAAATTGCTAGAACAGCTCCTAGAACTCAGGGAAACATTTTATTTACTAGTACTAGTTTGTTATAAAACATAATATAAATGACACACGTGAACAGCCAGATGAAAAGGTACATAGGGCAAAGTTCAGAAGGGTCTTGAGAGCAGGGGCTTCTGTTCCCCTGGAGTTTGGGGTGTGCCACTCTCCTTGCATGTGGCTGAGTTCACCAACCCAGAAACTCTCAGAGCCCCTGCATTTGGTGCTTATATAGAGGTTCCATTACATAGGTATGGTTGATTCAGTCAATGGTCATTGGGGATTAAGTCAAGCTCCAGCCCCTCTCCATCCTCCAGAGGGGGTGAGGCTGGATGTTCTAACCCTCTAATGACTCTGTTGGTTTCTCTGGCAACCAGCTCCCAGTCAGAAACTATCAAAGGGCCCACTGAGAATTACTTCATTAGCATAAACTCAGGTAAGGTGGAAAAAGGCTTACTGTGAATAGTTAGAAACTCCTCTCATCCCTATTACACAGGAAATTCTGAGGGTTTTAGAAGTTCTGTGCCAGGAACCAGGGAGGATGACCAAATATATATTTCTTATTCTATCACAATATCGCACATACTATTGCCTGATCTCTTTCTTTCCTCTCTCCACCAACATTCTTGCGAGAGTCATTTGTATCCACCAGCCTCTGTATAATCACTGTACCTCCTCGCCCTATTGCCTCTGTAATATCATGTCTGTTACCATAACTCCAAGAGAAACGACTTTTTGTTGGTTATCCTTATAAATGTTTGTATCAGATTATACAATGAGGACTTCCGTTTATAAGTGGCAGGAACCAACTCAAACTGCTCAAGGTTTTAAGGGTGGGAGAAGGCATACTGATTCACATACTCAAACCTTGAAAGGGCAGGAATGGACCTGGCTAGATCATCATCAGGGTGTTCTGTATCACTGTCCATCTGTCTCATTTCTATAGCTAAAAGAGCTAGGGAATCACACACATGGCTGCTGGAGAAATCATGAACCGTGCAACCACCATGATTCTGTGTCAATCACTTATGTGCAATGCTGAGAATTATGCACCATAAAATAATAGGTGGCAGAAATGGGGTCATTATCAATACAGAACAATCATTAAGCCTGAGCCAAATTGTTAAGATATATTTGCATTTCCAGCCAAATAATGTATTTAAGATACATTGGACTTGTGTGGTGCCTAAGGTATACGTTTTGAAGGTACGCCCAGTAGGGCGAGGCGCCTGTGATGTCTTTCAACTCAGATACAAACCCCAATAAGAGAGCTACCACTGTGGTTACAAGTTAACACCTTGGGAAGAATAGGTAACAGGTAACTTTGAACAAAAGACTCTGTAGCAGCAGACTCAGAACATAACTGGAAATTTGAGGCCAGTGGAAGATCTGAGAGGAGCTGTAGGGCCAATTCTGCTTCCCCAGCTTGAATTCAGCACCCAGGAACATCCTATGGCAAGAGAGCGCTTTGGAGTTTTCTAAAATACTATTATCCCAATCAACAGAAAAGCAAAACCAAGAGAGACTTGTTGAGGGCTTGCCACGTGTCAGGTATGCTAATACTCCCCGGAAACGAGTCCAGCCCATTTTACAGACAGAATCCTGAGGCTTAGAGCATAAAGAACCTGCCCAAGCTGACACAGCCAGATAGTGACCGCCTTGACCAGCTCTATCTGTGCAGCAAGAAAGTGCAGATCAGGTGATGGGCAGCTCATGAGAAAAATTTGTGTCAGAAACCAGGTTTTTTGACTTTCCAGAATGGTGCCCTCATCTAGGGAGCACAAAACCTTATTTGTGCAAGCCATAATGTGAAACAGAACACTTTCAAGAGAGTGACATTCTTCTGTCTCTACAGCGTCTGTGAGTTGGGCAGGAGGTGGAGGATTTTTCCTAGTTGCCAACTAACAGCACCAGGCCTCTGAAAGAACACCCTTAGTCCAGCAAGAATGTCATGCTCGGCCCAGCAGGGCCTGGGCCCCTGGAAACACCTCACTTTTGCTTTGAGTAACCACATCCCCCCAGTTTGGCTAATCCTGGAGCCTGGCCAGGCGGGCTGTTTTCTAGGGAACTCAGCTCTCCTGTTTTTAGCTTCAGCTCCTCAGGACTGTTTTATATTCTGAGCCCTGCCCTTATTTTCAGGCTCTCATAAAGAAAAGTTGTTACGTTAGAATTGAGTGACTCCGTCTGCCTCCTTCCTCATCTCAGACTGTATTTTTACATTATCAAGTAAATTAAAAGCCATACATTATGTGTACGTGCATTATGGGAACTCGTTTAAAATTCTGTTTAGCGCACACTTGCAGAACTTTCGCTGATCCGGTGACTGCCACGATTACCAATCAGGTATAAATCAGCATTTTGCTGCCAGGAACACTGAGAGGCTGGCCAACCCGACGGGGTCCATTTTGTCCTCACTCAAGTTTCAAGTTCTCTCCCGGCCTCCTTGTCTGAGGAGGTGAATGAGGGAAAAGCTGAGTGGAGGAAGGCCACGTGAGCCTGTGCGACTCTTGGCCAGGACGTCACATCTCAGGGAGAAAGGCAAGGCATCCCATCCTTGGGGTGGTGGCAAAGTCTCCCACAGAATCACCACAATAATCGCAAGACCATGAATACCCAGGGCCAGCTTCCTGGGTGTGCGGCCTACACAACTGCAAAGCGCTCAGCTCTGACAAAAGCCTTGTGCTTAGTTTAGTGCTCTGCTGTCTCGACCTTGAAATCCTTAATAACTTTTTAACACGGGGCCCTGCATTTTCATTTAGCATTGGACTCCCCCCCACCCCCCACCCCCCACCCCGCCCCGGCCAAATTACACAGCCAGTGTTATCATTTGCTACCATTAGGGAGCATTTCTTCCAAGTCAGTGTTGCATGAATGTTTCTCTTGCATTATCTAATTTAATCTTAGTGATATTCAGTTATTCAACAAGTCTTGGGCCATTCTTTAGGGCCAGGTACTATGTGAGACCAGAAGAAACAAGATGGCATGATTCCTATCTTCATGGAAATGACATTCAAAACCATATAGATACCAGTAATTTCAAGTAATAATTGCAATTTTTGTAATAATTGCTTTCATATAAAAAAATAAATAAAGTACTGAGGTAAATATAATCGGAAGGATGCATGTAAAGTAAGGAGGTCAGAAAGAGCCTTTCTGAAAGCCTAAGAAGTAAGACCTATGTACTCATTTCACAGATGAGGACATTGAGTGTCAGAGTAGGTAAGTGAACTGAGCTCACAGAGTCAGACTGTCGCAGAACCAAGCTTTGAAGCTGAGTCTGGCTGGCTTGGGTGGGGGCCAGGATTCTAGAGCAAAGCTTCTCTAGACTTTATATGCATAGACATCACTGAGGATTGTATTAAACCATAGACTGTGATTCAATGGGCCTTGGGTGGTACTGATCCTGTGGAACCCAGAACCACATTTTGAGTACAAGATCCTAAATTCCTGTGCAGAGGAACGTGGTCAGGGGCAACCATCAGACAGACTTACGGCACCAAGACATGGAGGGCCAGCTCTCATTGTGGGAAGTCTCGGGGACTCCATGCCTGTGGACAGGCCTAGAGGGGCAGAGTAAGAACTCAGGGATCTCACAGGGAGAAGAATGAGAAGATCCAGCCATAACAGTTTCTGACCAAGAAGTTGGAAGGAGAGAAGTGAACAATAAGAAAAGCTTTCCCCTCCCTTACAGGGTCTTCTCAAATCCCAGAGCCTGGATTTCTCGTCTTGATGTTAAGAAATATTTCTTACTTAGGTCCCACCACAATTTCTTCCACTGTACACTGTACCCGAAGCTCATTTTCTTCTGTAAAGTTCTCTATGAAGACAGAGCATGGCCAGTTCACATCCTCAAGTTAGTTTCAAGTCATCTTTAGGTTTCTAAATTCTACTTTAAACACCTCACTCTCATTTATTTTTGTCCTTATAGAAGTATGAGAGTCAGTTTAAAAATCTCTGTAATAATCTTTTTTTTTCTGATTCTTCTACAGTTTTCGTGAGCCAAATAAGACATTATAAGATCTGACTAATTTCAAGCAAAAATAACCACTTCCCAGCCCTCATAGAGCATATTCTTCTTATTCCCCAACAATGCATTAAATGTATGGACAACTACGAATGCCAGGCCTTTCTCTACTGTATATGTATATGTTCAGTCTCTCTGGTCTCTGTAGTTGTGTGGGGCATTTTTTTGTTTGTTTGTTTGTTTGTTTGTTCGCTCATTACTGAAAGCATGGTGATTAACACAGTAAACTGGCACATAGTAAATAATTCACAAAGGCTTGTCGAATGAATATATAAACAACATTGAACTAGTTGCTGAACTATAACATGTATTTAAACTATTATCTATCCTTAAGATTAGTAGGACCCTCCCCAAAGGGGGAAGTGACCTCACGTAGAGCAAAAATGTAGACGGTGACACCTGAGGAATATTTTTCATGAGTAGTGGTTGACAAAGAAGTACAGAATCTGTAATTTTTGAGAAGATAGGAAGGAAAAGGAGTGGGGAAAAGCCCTGGTCTGGGAGTCAAGCAGCCTAGCTTTTGGCTAGCTGTGTGACTTTGGGGAATTCATCAGACCTCTCTGGGCTTTAGTAATCTTAGCCAGCAAATGGCAGTGTAGAACTAGGTGATCTCAAAGGATCTCTTCAGCACTAGCCGACTGTGAGTCCATATGAGCACTTGGACTTAGGTTTTGAAAATAGAGAGCAGTGTCGACGGGGAAAGAGTGGCATAGAAATACAAGTATCTATCTGTCAGAGAGGATCCTTGGACAAAAACAGCGCCTGCTCCCTTGCCCGGAGTTGTGTAACCTACCTTGTGGTTATTACAAAGTCTCTATGAACACAGTTGCCTGTTTTGACTATTTTTTGGTCTTTAGGAACGTCTGCATGTACACAGCGTCCTATCATATCATCGGGCTCAGCCTCTGCCCATGTTTGGCTCCAAAGTCCACAGGCCTCCCAGGGGTGCATTTGATCTGTCCTCAAAACTCCCACTGACTTGGTGCACTCACCGCCGGCTCAGGCCCATTTAACCTGCACAACCATCTGACACCGAGGTAGGCGATCAAGCACCCTGTGGACTACAGCTCTATTCTCCAAGATATCGTCTCCCTCTCATGTCCTTCAGATGGGTCACTCCCTCTTCTACTTTGTACATGGGCCTGGTGGTAAGATTGCGGCTTCAGAAGAGCAACCCTGCACCCCCCATTAGCCTCTGCTTCTTCCCGCCTGCCCGATACCGGGAGCCCATTTTTGCCAGGAAATTTTGTTTGTGTCTGTTTCCAATCCAGTACACAAGCTCCCACAGGTACCTAATGTGCCATCTGCATTTGAGCGAATATCGTCCCTGCATTCAGCCTGAATCAAGGGTTTTTCTCTCAGCATCTGGAATTTGTAGGTCTGCTGGAGGCATTGGCAGAGCAAACCACAAGTGGAAACAAAACAGCATCTGTGAAATGGGATAACCTACAGACAGAGGCCAAGGAGCTTTGCAGTGGGCAGAGGAGAAAACTGGCTGGGGGTCAGAGAGAGGGAAGCAAACACAGATTGTGGGTTGTGGCTCTTCTGTGCGCCTAGCAATGCACTGAGTGCTTTCAACGTCCGCAAACCATCTCAGCGACTCTATGTGTGTGATGTTCCTTCCAATTTACAGATGCAGGGAGTGAAGCTGGGAGAAGGGAAACACTTGCCCAAAGTCAAGTAATGAAGGGGGTTCAAACCCAGGTCTGCTTAACCTCAAAGTTCTATTCTTTCACTTTTTAAAAAAGATGTTATTTGCTTATTCACGAGAGGCACAGAGAGAGAGGCAGAGACACAGGCAGAGGAATAAGCAGGCTCCATGCAGGGAGCCCGATGTGGGACTCGATGCCAGGACCCCGGGATCATGCCCTGAGCTGAAGGCAGACGCTCAACTGCTGAGCCATCCAGGCGTCCCTATACTTTCACTTTGTCCCAAACTGCTCTAAAGGGAGGAAGACGCATCAGGATAGGAGAAGAAGGTAAGGGAAAGGGGAGGAGAGGAAAAGAAAAGGAAGGGAAGAATGGGAAGGTATCTACAGCTGCCCAAGTGGCAATGAGAGTGTAATATCAATGCCATAAAGTACCCCCTCCTCACTTTAGAGTTTGGTTCAAGGACAGCCACAGCCTATAAGTCTCTGAAGTCTTTCTCTATCGAGCTTCTTCTAGTGGCTTCTTCTTTGCTTGTGGCCAAGTGGGTCCAAGTGTCCACTCCTCTCACCTATCACCTACTTCATGGCCCATGTTTGTGGTAGTTTCTAGCCTTGCCCACCTGTGTACAACAAGCATCCCAAAACATAGCAGCTTACTGCAACATCATCAGTATATTATTATGTCCCACGGTTCTGAGGGCTAGCCACACTCAGCAGGTGCTCCTTGCTCAGAGTCGCTCAGGTGGCTGCAGTCTGACAGTACCTGGGCCTGGGTCATCATGGCTTTCCTGCTCACGTGTCAGGTGCCGTCATTGGAGGCCTTGTCTGAGGCTGTCTGCCAGAACATATATGTGTGGCCCCTTCCTGTAGCTGGAGGTTCTTCACAGCATGGGGCGGGGTTCCAAGAGATCCTAGTGGAAACCGCATCAATTTTTATGACCTAGTGTTGAAAGTCTTATAGCATGATTTCTGCCATAGACATAGGCCTGCTCGGATTCAAGGGGAGGGAACAAGGGAACAGAGAACTCACGTCTCAATGCAAGGAATGACACTGCTACATTCTAAAAAAAAAAAAAAAAAAAAAGGCATGTGGGATAGGAAATCTTTTCATGGAATTTCAGAAACTCTATTATGCCAATTTGCTCTTTGACCACATTCTACTGCTTTTTCACATCCAAAATATATAATCCCTTTCCCCAAGGCCACCAAATCTCATGTCATTGCATCATGTGCTTGAAGTTCAGGAGCACATCAACCAGATGAGGTTTAGCTACAGCTGAGGTTCCTTGCATGCCTCTCCCTGAGTACCATTCCTCTACCTAAACACATGTGAATTAAGAGACTCGTCGTCAGCCACAAAGACCTAGTATAGGGGCTCCCGGCTGGCTCAGTCAGAAGAGCATGTCGTTCTCAATCTCAGGTCATGAGTTAGAGCCCCATGTTGGGTAAAGAGATTACTAAGAAGAGTAAATAAACTTAAAAAGGAAGGGGGTATAGTTTATTAAACATTCACTCTATATTAGGCTCTGCACCTAAGCATTTAGTGAGTTATCTCATTTAATCCTTGGCAGTCCTGGCAAGTAATCTTATCTCTAATTCCAGATGATAAAAATAAAGCTCAGAGAAGCTAAGTGACCAAAATCTCACAGCTACTAAAAGGAGATCTTCAGCTCCTCAACAAAACAAATTTAACCCACATTATACAAGACAAATTATGAATACCTCATCATTTGGTTAACTTAAGCATAATTTATATTCAGCCGTAATTCTCAAAACGTCCACAGACTGCTGGGAGCCTGAGACACTTTCAGAATGTCCAAGAGGTCAAAACTATTTTCATAATAACATGAAGACTCTACTTGCCCCTTTCACTTGACATCTTCACTAATGATGATGCAAAAGTAATGGGAACTGAAAGAAATCAGGCCTCCTTGAAGAAATAGCTGAGCTAGGGACTAGACAGTGGGCAGAAGGTAGGCCAAGAACAGCCTATGCCAGAAAGCAAGAAAGGACTCACAAAAGAAAAAGTGATTGGGACATGTCACAGAGACACAGGAACCAGCTTGGAAGGATCCCTTTGGCCAGATCTGGGTTAATTTTAGCACCAAGACAATTAAGTACAGGAATGTATTATAAACAAATGAAAAAATAAGGATTCATGAGTTCATATCAATAAAAGGCAGACGATAGATGGATGAATGAACAGAGAAACAGTCAGACATATATATATATATATATATATATATATATATATATATATATATATATATAAAAGAGGGGGAGACAAGAGGGCTCTTGCTTACAGTAGAATGCTGTGGCCAATTGGGAAATGTGGAGGGAGCGCTGAGTCAGAGCATCATTTTGTAACCATCATAACACAGGCAAGGATCATCAATAAATGCCAAATCTAGAGGGAATTTGGATGAGAAGTAGAGTATCTGCATGGTCTTCAAGTGTCTCCCCACAGACTACTTACTGTGGTAAAGAAGAAAGATAAAGCATAGTAATTATGCAGTGAAGAGCTTGGACCACACCTTGACTGGTGATCACAATTAACATTATCAACATTACCAATGAAAGACATATGGCAATGGCGGGCCTCCAGATGTGGTTCCTGAGAAAGATACTTCTGTAGGACTCTGGCCTGGAACACATAGTACACATCTAATCCCAATGAAACATTAGGCAAACACAAGAGAAGGAATGTTTTCGTTTGGGTTTCTTTTTAAAAAATTTTTCCTATGAAGGCATGAAGAAATGTGGCTTTTATATCTCAAAAACATTGTCTTAAAAGAAAAAAAAGGCTATGGAAATATATTCCAGGTTAAAAGAGGCTGAGGAGACAATGGAACTAAATTCAACTGATTCCACACTGGATCTGGTACATATAATGTCATTAGGTCAACTGACAAAACTGAAATATGTGCAATAAAAATTGTTTTGTTAATGTAAGTTTATGTAGTTCACAACTGTGCTATGTTTATGGAAGAGAACACCCCTTTTCTTAGGAAATACAAACTGAAATATTTAGGGGTAAGTATGACTATGTATGTAACTCAAATGATTCGGCAAAACAAAAACAAAAACAAAACAAGTGGGCATGGGGAAAAGGAAAATAATAAAGCAATAATAAAGCAAATAGAAAAAAATGTTAAAAATAGTGAACCAAGGTGCCTGGATGGCTCAATGGTTGAGCATCTGCCTTTGGCTTCAGTTGTGATCCCGGGGTCCTGGGATCGAGTCCCACATCAGGCTCCCTGCAGGAAGCCTGCTTCTCCCTCTGCCTATGTCTCTGCCCTTCCGTGTCTCTCATGAATAAATAAATAAATAAAATCTTAAAAAAAAATAATGAATCAAAATCAAGAATATACGGATGTCCTTTGTGTTACCTTCATTATCAAAAATTGTTAAAGTTCAAAATTATTTCCAAACAAAAAATGGCAAAAAAAAGCAAAGAATCAAACCACTGGTACGTCTGCACACATTCAGGCAGCGCCCACCAACAGCACCAACAGCCATTGTATTGCTTTCTTCACCATCACATGCTAACAACTTTTTTGAAGCCACTTTCATTTTAAAATATCATTGATGTTGCAATAAGAATTGTTAACTTAATAAGCCTCAATCCTTGGGTACATGTCATTTTAATATTCTTTTTTTTTTTAAGATTTTTTTTTTTAATTTGAGAGAGAGAGAGAGAAAGAGGGAGCACATGAGCAGCGGGGAGAGGGAGAAGGAGAAGGAGAAGGAGAAGGAGAAGGAGAAGGAGAAGGAGAAGGAGAAGGAGAAGGAGGTTCCCCACCGAGCAGGGAGCCAGACTCTTGGACATGGGATTCAATCCCTGGACCCTGAGATCTCATTTTAATATTCTTTATGGTGAAATGGGGCATACAGCATGCAAATTTATGATCATTGTCTTAAGGAAAGGCATTTGTGCAATTGCTTGAGTGGGAGCTGGATTAACTGGGTTTGGTTTTTTTCCCCCATGGAATTCCATTTTGGTTCAAAAGGATAACTTATAGACAAACTATGGTTATTCAGACCCAAGTACTGATTGGGCAGACATTTTCTCAAAAAATGAATGAAGTGAGTCTGTCACTTCAAGGAAAACAGCTGACAGTATTTCTGCTACTAATAACATTAAAGGTTTCATGTAAAAACTAGAAAATATTAGAAAACTCAGTATCTGCCACCAGGGTTTGACAGTGTCCCAATGCTTAAATATTTTTCTCATGAGATTGGTGGTGATACTAATCACCATGACTTTGTATATTTTAAATAAAGTGTGTCAATATCTGGAAGATTTGTATAACTCAGTGAACCAATATTTTCCAAATGACCAATGCATGATGATACAAAATCATGAGTGGCAAGTATCTGAGCAAGAAAATTTATTAACAAGGTTTCAGATTTTTTAAAAAGCTACTATTTGTTGAGTTTTGGTATAATATCAAAGAAGAATCTCCATAATTATATGAAAATCTATTAAAACACTCTTCCTCCTACACATCTGTGTGAAGATCGCTTTTTTTCAAACACTTTAAGCAGAATAAAATATCACAACAGAGGGAGTGCAACAGCATATATGAGAATCTAGCCGTCTTCTATTAAGCCAGACATAAATTTGCAAAAATGTAAGACTAAACTATTCTTTCTACTACTGTTTCTGGCTTTAGAAAATACAGCTATTTTATTTTTATTTTTACTTTTTTAGATTTTATTTATTTATCTGACAGACAGAGCGAGTGAGTGAGCACAAGCAGGGGGAGTGGCAGGCAGAGGGAGAGGGAGAAGCAGGCTCCCCATGAGCCCGGAGCTCCATGTGGAGCTCCATCCCAGGACCCCAGGATCATGACCCCAGCCAAAGGCAGACAGACATTTAACCGACTGAGCCACCCAGGCAATTTTTATTTTTAAAATATTCCATCTACATTAAAAACGAAATGGGTTTATTATTTTTAAATGAGTTAGTAAATATTTTTAAATTTGTTTTTATTTCTTTTTTTAAAAAAGATTTGATTTATGGGTAGGAAATATCAGAAAGGGAGACAGAACATAAAGACTCCTAACTCTGGGAAATGAACTAGGGGTGGTGGAAGGGGAGGAGGGCAGGGGGTGGGGGTGAATGGGTGACGGGCACTTGACGGGATGAGCACTGGGTGTTATTCTGTATGTTGGCAAATTGAACACCAATAAAAAATAAACTTATTATTAAAAAATGATTTATTAGAGAGAGAGTGAGGGAGAGAGCATGAAAGAGCACGAGCAGGGGGGATGGGGGAGGGCAGGGAGCAAGGAGAAGCAGACTCCTTGCTGAGCGGGGAGCCTGGGGTCATGACCTGAGTCAAAGGCAGACACTTAACCAACTGAGCCACCCAGGCGCCCTTATCAGGTTTAATTTCTAATACGATATCTACATAAGCCAAAGCCCTATGGGGTCCCCAGTAATTTTAAAGAGCATAAAGGGTCCTGAGATCTTGTATTCTCGGAGGGAAAGATGGTAAATGCAGGTGCCTGCCCTTCTACCAGGGCAACTGGAACTGCCCTTGGAGGTATCTCTGTAGGTATATTTGTTAACCACACCATCTAGTCAACAGCAGGCATATAACCTAGGCTTGGCCAATTGTACTTCCTCTTCCAGGATTTTAATTCTGGAATGAAATGAACTATGGCAGAAGATACAGTTTCTATTCATTCATTCTCGTTTTTCAGACAATCTGGAGTTGCCTGCTTCTTCTCTGTCCTAAGCCTGATTTCTTCAACTTCCTTTCCATCCCGTAACATACCTTAGGTTAGGGTAATACACTTCTTGTCCTTTTTTTTCCTCCGCTCTATTTTAACCAGCATAGGATTCTGTTGTTTGCTACCAAGGAATCATAAGCATATATTCATCTTTTGCTTTACTCTGGGAATGCCTCATCTTTTTTGCTTTCTCCAGGCTGCACTTCTGCTCTTTACACTGAGTCCTGTGTGTTCCTGATTCTGAAAAGTTGTTCTTTGCCTCAGCATGATGACCAAGAGAGTTACGGTCTGCTCCTTCTAGTCAATCTTCACGACCGGGATCCAGAATAAAAACAACCCCAAATTATTATTGAGAAACATGACTGCTGAGACATTTCCCTTCAGCATGGTTAAATTTCTCTTTGCCTGGAAGAGCCCAGGGCATTTCCTGCTTAGCCAATTAAAGCCTATTGTTTTGCTTTGTTTTGTTTTAATTTTAAGTAGGTGAAATCATTATGAGAACAGAAAGGCACTTTAAAAATAACAATATGGTTTTGTGTTGTTATTATTATATGGTAGATGAAGAATCAGAGGGGCCTCAAGGGGATAGACTAAAGAATGCTAGATTTGGAATCAGAAAACCAGAATTACATAGTTCCAACTTTTTTTTAAAAAGATTTTATTTATTTATTCACGAAAGACACAGTGAGAGAGGCAGAGACATAGGCAGAGGGAGAAGCAGGCTCCCTGCAAGGAGCTTGATGCGGAACTTGATCCCAGGATCCCGGATCACAACCGAAGCCAAAGGCAGATGCTCAGCCACTGAGCTACCTAGGTGCCCCTCATTCTAACTTTTTAATACACCCAAGGTACACACCTTTGAGGGAGGATTGGATGATCTCATCAGTACCTTCCAGCTCTGGTTATACAAAGTTCAGCAGACCATCACTAGCTATCACTTCCTACCCATGCCCCCAATACTTCCCTAAAAAAAAACAAAACAAAACAAAACAAAACAAAACAAAAAAAAAAACAATGCCACCTTGCCTTAGCAGTAATGCTTGGTGGGTAATAGCACAGGCACTGGGACCAGGTAGACCAGGGCCCAAGTCTGTGCTAAGTAATTTCACTTCTCTAGGTGTCAATTTTTTCCCATCTAAAAAATGGGAATGTTGATATCAAGGCATTGTTTGTGGATTAACGAGGTGGCACACATAACCAATTCAGCATAAAGCCCGTAATAGAACAAATGCTTAATGAGGGCGATCTGTAACTGTGTTATAGCTACAGGTGAACATTATCTCCATGGATTATAGTCATCCTGCCACTGAATACATTTCTGCAGACAGCTTGCTATTTCTTCATCTGTAATTCTAAATGCGTTTTACCTACAACTCAGAAAGACTTAGGCTAAATTTATCACTTTGCATAGAATCAGCAAAAACAGTAATAGGATGTACTGTCAGTGAGTAATGGCATATATTTGTAAAGGATCAGAGTTCCCTGCAAAGAAGAGGAGGGATCCAGACCCCATCTAGAAGAGCTCCTTTGCTGCTCTGTTTGCCAGCCTGCAGTCTATCACTTCACGGAGAGGTGGCCCAGGGAACAAACCAAGAGAGCATCATGGGCAAACTGCTCACACTCAAAGGAAGCTGCCTCTCAGGAAGTGTCACTTTTGTACCCAGCTATATCTCAACTGTTGTGGCCTGAATTGTGTTCCACTAAAATCAATATGTTGAAGCCCTAAACCCCAGTATCTCAGAATGTCAATATATTTGGAGACAAAGTCTTTAAAGAAGTAATGAAATCAAAATGAGGATTTTTTTTCCCTTATGATTTTATTTTTAAGTCATCTTTATACCCAATGTGGGGCTCGAACTCACCAACCCAAGATCAAGAGTCATGTGCTCCTATGACTGAGACATCCAGGTACCCCAAAATAAGTTATTTACAGTAGGCCTTAATCCAATATAACTGGTGTCCTTCTAAGAATAGGGAATTTGGACACAGACATGTGCCCACACAGAGGGAAGACCATGTGATGACAGAAAGGGAAGATGGCCATTGACAAGGTAAGGAGAGTGGCCTCAGAAGAAATTGGTCCTGCCAATTGGTATCTTGGTCTCAGTGTTCTTGCCTGCAGAACCATGAGAAAATAAAGTTCTGTTGTTTAAGCCACCCAGTCTGTGGTATTTTGTTATGGCAGCCCTAACAAACTAATACAATCCCAAGACCTAGAGAAGTGTCTGTTACACAGTAGGTGTTCAGTAATTATTTGATGAACGAATACAAGAATAAATGGAGCAGCTGCTCCAACTGGAGCAGTTGACACCCAGGTTTTGATGAAAGTGGGTCTTGGACAACATCCAGACACATATGTATTGTGACTACACAGAAACTTGTCACCCGAGCAGGTCTGGAAGCTAAGTGGACTCCCAACTCTTTGTCCTCCATGAGGCTCAGAAGATTCTTGCATGAAAGGTCACTGAGGCAAAGGCAACAGGAGTCCAGCAACAATTTTGTCTAACACCCATAGAAGAAGTCAGGACCAGAGCCATTTAGGAATTAAGAACAGAAAAAGAAGATGCTGCTTCTCATCTCTGAAGCAAAAGATGCCAATTATGTTGTCATGCTATTGAGTCTTGTCCAGCTAGAAACCTCGCAACTTATTTGGAAGAATCCATGGCTTTCAGAGGAAATGCAACATGAGAAAAGTCAACTTTGATGGTCCCAAGCACCACGACTCAACAGATGGATTGTTGACATCTTTCCCAAAACTCTCCATTCCTTTTCTTTTTCCTTTTTCTGGGTATGAATACTGAGACTTACATGGGGAAGCAACTTGCCTAAATCCCAAACTAGTAAGTGGCTGTTATCAATTAAGCTGCTTTCAGCGGCAAATAATAGTAGTGAGGATTCAAACAGCTGTAAACAGTTAGGAAATTTACTGGCTCACAAACCTGCAAGTCCAGAAATGGTATATAATTTAGGGTTATTCCATCTGGAAGCTCCAAAGTGTGCACAAGGATTCACGTTCCTTCTGCCAGACATTCATAGTTCAGGGTCATCCTAAAGGCAGTTCCTTTCATACCCATAGGATGGTGGCTCCTACTTCACAATTAGTAGTACGAGCCACTTTAAGAAGATGTCCTTGAAGAGTGAGCAAGAGTTTTCTTAGCATTCCCCAGCAGGCCTCTCTTCATTTCTCAGGGCACAATTTTGGTTCCTAAGTCCATTCATGAACCAATCATTGTCAAAGTGAGATAGAACTATCTAGAGCCAATCGGTCATATTCCTGAATCACAAAAGTGCTACTTTCTTAAGGGGGAAGACAAAGTATGTGAAATAGGCAATCAACTATACCCACTATGGTGGTCCAACTAGAACATGAACCAGGTCTTGCTCATACACAGTGCCCAGGCTCTTTCCCATCTACCTCACTATTTCTTATATGAAGAAACTTTAAAACCAACAAGCCAAGAAAGTGAGAAAATGGTTAGTCACACTGTTAAACAACTTTTGCCTTACACAAGTGTAGCCTAGTTTCTTTAAATAGTGAGATTCTTATAAGTAATTAAAAATGGCTACAATAGGGGGACCCCTGGGTGGCTCAGCGGTTTGGCACCTACCTTCAGCCTGGGGCATGGTCCTGGAGTCCTGGGATCGAGTCCCATGTCGGGCTCCCTGCATAGAGCCTGCTTCTCCCTCTGCCTCTGTCTCCATGTCTCTCATGAATAAATAAATAAAATCTTTTTTTTTTTAAGGCTACAATATAGGAATTCTGGCTTTCCTAGAATTTTCAAGAATAAGTTACTAACATCAAGTAGGGTCTTTCTGTATCAAAACCATCCCCTCAAGGCACCTGGGTGGCTCAGTCAGGTAAGTGTCTGACTTTGGCTCAGGTCATTATCTCCGGGTCCTGGGGATTGGCCAGTTGGGCTTAATGGGGAGCCTGCTTGTGCCTCTCCCTCTGCCCTTGCCCCTACCTCCCACTCGTGAGTTATCTTCCTCTCTCTCTCTCAAACAAATAAAATCTTTTTAAAAATCTCCTCCCTTGTCCCTCCTTTTTATACATTAAATATAGCTGGGGCTATTCCAGGAATGCTAGAAGCCACTATTTCATTACAAACTATTTTGTTTCTCATTAAAGTAGATACATTACTCTTAACAAAAGCTCAGCAAGTTATTGACAAGCATCTCAGGAGGAAACTATCATGATTGCCAACCTTGTGCTTTCAGCTGCTGAGTATCCCTAGGGGTGACGTGGGGGCACGCTGGGGAAGCTCTAGCTCCTTCCTGCAGATGCCTTGGCACTGGAGGCTGCTTTCTTCGAGCCCAGCCCTCTAGGCAATTGGTCCTGATCCTTTGGCTCAGGGAATCATTATCCTCTTTAGATTTTGCAGCAGGAAAGCAATTGAGCCAAATGAAGAAATTAGAACCATACTCAGGCTTCACTGAAGCTTGAGCCCCAGCCCAGAAGAGCCCACTGAGAGAACTCCATACACACTCCACTGCACTTGAGCAACGAACATATCAGGTTGGACTTGAAAGTGTGGGATTCCATAGGGCAGAAGATGTGGCCCAAGAAGCAGGAGGGGTAGAGCGTAGAAAAAGATAAAGGTGCCATGAGCAGTCCCAGATTCGGTCAAAAACCTAAATCCCAGCTCCATCCTCAAGTTGTTTCCCCCTCTCAATTCTTTTACTCTATTAATGCTTTCATCGTCTGTCAGTCACTCAAGCTTGAAGCCGCACAGTGAGGATGAAGGAGTCCTTCTCTGTCGCCCACCATTCCTAATCAGCTGTCAAGACCTGTCAGTTCCACCTCCTCAACTCCTCTTTTTTCTACCTCTTCCTCTCTATTCTGTTTGCTGTCACCCTAATTCAAACCCTCATTAACTCTTGCTTGGATTATTAAAATAGCCTCATCACTGGTCTATCCACCTGCCATATCTTTGCTGTCCAAACCATTCTACTGATAGAATGAATTGATATCCATAAAGCACAGCTTCAATTCTGTTGTCCCTGCTTGGGAAACTTCAGTGAGTCCTCTTTTCCTATGACAGTAGACTCCAATCCCTGTCTTAGAACTTGAGAACCTCTGTGTCCTGACATCCCAGCCTCACCTAATCCTACTCTGTGTATATTTATTCACACAGACCTTCTCATGATCCTCCACATTTCCCTCTCCAGCTCCTACTCAAGAATCCACCTGTACCTGAAATCCCACAAATCCCCATCTCCATCCACCATCTTTCCATCCTCTAAGATCCAGCTCCAGTACCAAGGCCTTGGAGGTTTCACCAACCAGTTGGGACCTCACTATCTTCTGAAAATCCAGAAGGTGTTATCTTCCTATTACATTTACACTTCTTTTTTTTTCTTTCAAATATAAGCCATAGGATTCCCACTGTGTTCAACTCATTCATTAATTCAACAGTATTTATTGAGTAGACTACTATTACTGTGGACACTAGGGATGCAATAATGGATATACAGAAGTGATAAAAACACCTCCTTAGAATTTATACTTCATTAGAGTGGAGAAATGATAACATTAAGAAAAATTTGTATACATTATACAGTGGTGGGTTCTAAAGAAGAAGGAGAATAGGAAAGGGATAGGAAGTCTGCATGAGGGGTTTGACATTTTAGATATAGTGGTCAGAAAGGTAACAAGTGAAAATCTGAAAAAAGTGAGAGAGCCAACCATGAAAACATCTTGGAGGAAGAACACTCAAGGTAGAAGGAACAGAAAATGCAAATGCCCTGAAGCAGAAATTTGCCTGGCGTGTTGAAAGAAAAAGGGTTAGCCCTGAATGGAATGAGTAAAGGTGAAGAACAGTGTCCCTGAATTCAAAGATTGTGTTTGGAGGCAAAGATGGACACATAGTAGAATCTTCCCTTAAAGTGTACATGAAATAGTACTGTCTGAATTAATGAACATATTCTTTCATTACTTTATGCATTTTAGGTTTGCAAATGGAGTCTTCTTTTTAAGAATACTCAACTTATTTCATGCAGGCCTGCTGGAAATCAGTTTCGTTTTTGTTGGTGTGGAAATGTCTTAATTCATTGCCAATTGTGAAGGGTATTTTTTCAGGGTGAAGCATTCTATGTTGGCATTGTTTTCTTTCAGAAACATAAAGATTTCTTCCATTGTCTTCTGGATTCCATGCATTCTGTTAAGAAGTCAGTTGACTATCCAACTGAAGCAATGTTTAAAGTTTATCCAACTGAAGTTTCCCAAAGATGGCCCTGGAGGCTGCTTTCTTTGAGTCCAGACCTCCAGGCCATTGGTCCTAACCGTTTGGCTCAGGAAATCATTATCCTCTTTAGGTTTTGCAGCAGGAAAGCAATTGAGCCAAATTAAGAAATTAGAACTATACTCAGGCTTCACTGAAGCTTGAGCCCCAGCCCAGAAGAGCCCACTGAGAGAACTGCATACACACTCCAGTGTATTTGAGCAGCTAATATATCAGGTTAGACTTGAAAGTGTGGGATTCTGTAGGGCAGAAGGATGAGGACCAGGAAGCAGAAGGGATAGAGCGTAGAAAAAGATAATAAGTGTCACGAGCAGTCCCAGATCCAATTAAGAACTCAAATCCCGGGCAGCCCAGGTGGCTCAGTGGTTTAGCGCCGCCTTCAGCCCAGGTTGTGATCCTGGAGACCTAGGATTGAGTCCCACATCGGGCTCCCTGCATGGAGCCTGCTTCTCCCTCTGCCTGTGTCTCTGCCTCTCTCTCTATCTCTCTGTGTCTCTCATGAATAAATAAATAAAATCTTAAAAAAAAAAAAGAACTCAAATCCCAACTATCTATTTAGTGGTACACCAAATGACCAAGATATCTTCTTTGCCCTCACTTATCTCCCCATCTGTGACAGATAGGCACCTAAGCAGAAAACTCCAGCATAGTGTGGTATGTGCTATGAAAGAAATAATGCACAAGATACTATGGTAGAACAGGTGAAGGGACCATTTGGAAAGGGGACCAGGGAGAATGGATTGGAAGTTCAGGAGGAAGAATTGGCTGAGTTTACTCTTAAAGAATCAATGAAAAATTAGATAGAATAGGATCCCAGGCAGTAGGGACAACATGAGCAAAGGCCACAAGGCTAAAAACAAACAATCAGGAAAAGGAAACTTAGTAGGACACAAGAAGCTTCAGTAGTGAGATTATGGGAGACCTACAAAACCATGTAAAATAGTTTGAGAATCTGAAAACCCTAGGCAATAAGAGAATTCTTGAGTGCTTGTGGGCAACAGAGAGATGTGATCAGATGTGTTATTTAGATGAACCACTCCACATTTTTTTCTTTTTTTAGTACATATGCACTTTTTTACAAAATTGGCCCATAGCTTTTATTAAAGTCACAAAAGGATTATGGACTCTGGTGTAGGAAGTAATAGTAAATGTGACTGTGTATCCAAAATGTCTGGTCATGGGGTGTCTCTCAGTGGTTTAGTTGGTTGATTGTCCAACTCTTGAATTTGGCTCAGGTCATGATCCCAGGGTCCTGGGATCATACCCCATGTTGAGCTCCATACTCAGTGGGGAGTCTGCTTGAGGATTTCTCTCTCTCTCTCTCTCTCTCTCTCCCTCTCTGT
This sequence comes from Vulpes vulpes, assembly GCF_048418805.1. Taxonomy (NCBI): domain Eukaryota; kingdom Metazoa; phylum Chordata; class Mammalia; order Carnivora; family Canidae; genus Vulpes; species Vulpes vulpes. The sequence goes on along the minus strand of NC_132792.1, from coordinate 19,982,770 downwards.
CCTCTCCCTCTCTCTCTCAAATAAATACGTACATTTCAGAAAGAAAAGACATTTCTGGTCATATTTTAAAATATTTAGATGATAAAACTCACCCCAGGCTTATTGAATAGACTCTGGACATGCGCTCAGACCTTTATGTATATTCGTAAATCTCCTTTGGTAGAGCTGATAGCCAGATAAATTCAGGAATCATTGGTCAGGACCAAGAGGGGTAGGCTGTTAACTCATGCCTCCCCAGGACTCACCCACATGCTTCCATTTCCTTTGTGTTTTTATTCATTCATATCATGAATGACCTCACTCCTCAACTGAGGTCCTAACTTCACATAAGAATATAGTATTACTCTGGAAGGTTACAATAGAATAAGCATAACTGAATAAGGTAATCCCAGTTTTCATGTAATAGCCACAACCCACCTAGAGCAATGTAGTGGGTGTGATTCTCCTCTATGATCTGTGACCTGATGATCTAAGGGTACCTAGCTTTTGGATGGCCATCTTGGGAGTAATTTTTAGCATCCATGTACAATGCCTGGGGTATTCATCTAAATAACATGAGGACAGTTGTTTTATAATTAAAGATTCAGTGATATATTGCAGAGTCGTTGCCTTTAAGCAGCTTAAGGCTTTATTTTTGCAGACACTATGAGTTGATGGAAAAAAAGGGGCCTCAAAATAAAGTATTTAGACAATGTTATGCAAAAAATAGCTGTAGGAATTTGTTCCTGCCAATATCTAGAAGCTATAAATAAGGAGTTAGGGAGTGAAAAGAAGAAACTAGCATGAAATGCTTCTGAGATATGCTTGGCTTAAGAGATTTTTTCTTCAAAAAAGTTGAAAACAGGTTGTAGATATGATACCCTAAAAATCTGAATGTTCTCTTCCTCACCTAAGGAAGGGGGTGGAATATCATACCCATTTACTGGAAAAACTGGGTCAGGTAATATCCATTCATAAATAGTCAAAATCAGAGCTAGTCCAAGCATTTGGGATCATGAGGAAAAACAAATGAGCTAGTCAAAGATAATTTTCCACGTCTTTCAAAAATACAAAATGTCTACCAACCCATAGCCCTGGCCTCTTCTCCCATCTCCAGGAGCAGTTTTACATACCACGGCCTTGCAGGTATTTGTTTTTACTAAGTGGTTCTATGTCATGAATCATGTTCTTGGTAATATCTTCTCGCTGGTTGATCCTTTGACTCAGAGTAACTCGCATTTAGAGTTGGGTTCATTTTCCAAGCAAGAATCCTCAGGCCAATGAATTCAACTCCATTTTAGGACCACAGGTAACTGATGATTTTCATTAACCTTGGGTGCTCCCATCAGTTTGAATAGCAAATGGCAGCAGAAGGTTTGCTGGGGTTTGACATGTTACGTTTAATGCAAATGTCATAAACTGGAGGATGAAATATCCTCACAAAATTGTAACCTGGTTAGGAAAGAGCACTTAAGAAACATGACTGCCTTATTTAGTAAAAGGTAGGTTTGTGTGTGTGTGTGTGTGTGTGTGCAGTAACTTTCTAAGGCTTTGAGGATTTAGGGAAGCTTTCTTATCCTGGTGTCACTGGAATCATAGGAGCCAATGGATAGCCTTTAGGGAGTTCAGGGAGCTCTTTTATAGTATGTCAAATATTGTGTGTGTGTAGCTTATGCATTTCTCTGGGTCAGAGATCATAGCTCTGATTGAATTTCAGAGGAATCTGACACCCAAAACTGTGGAAAAACAATTGCTCTACCATCTCATAGTAGCCTAAAACCTACATTCCTAAATGCCAAATGTCTTACTATGGTGCACGCACTCTGATTTTAGGAAAGGCACAACTTTGTATTCCCATTGGCCAATATTTGAGGCCCCCATTAGCCACGGTTGGAGTCTTCACACCCTATTTTAATTGTTTTTTCAAAACTGCGTTTACTTTATTGCTAGTGAGTTTACATATTCTCAACATTTTTAAAAAAAATTGAGATATATAAATAACATACAATAAAATGTACACATACTATGTGTACAATTCTGGTTTTGGAAATTATACACACTGATATAATCAACTCCTGTTTCACAATATAGAATGATATCCATGACCCTAGGCTGTTCCCTCATACTCCCTTCTAGTTATTCTCATCCTTACTCCAATCCAGAAGGAACCACTGTTCTTGTTTGTATCACCACATATTAGTTTTGCCTATTTCAAACTTCATAAAAATATTTTCTTACTGGTGTCTTTGGATAAACAAAAACTTTTATTTTAATGGAGATATTTTTTTTTACTTTTATAGTTGATAGTTTTCTTTTTAATCCTTAGAAATTTTTGCTTACTCTAAGGCCAAAGTCAAGATCGTTTCCAATCTTTCCTTAAAAGCCATTGATGTTGACTTGTTGAACTTATTTTTTTCCCAGCTTCATTGAGATATAATTGACATATAACATTGTGTAAGTTTAAGGTGTATGATGTAATGTAACTGTAAGTACAATGTAGTGATTTGATATATGCATATATTGCAAAAGTATTGCCACAAAAAATTTAGTTATCATCTCACATAATTACATTTGTTTGTGTGTAGTGAGAAGTTTTAAGATCTCTACTAACAACTTTCAAATATACAGTATAATAGTGTCAACTATAGTCATCATGTTGTACATTATATCCCCAGAATTTACTCATTTAATAACTGGAAGTTTTTACCTTTGATTATCTTCACTCATTTCCCTATCCCATAACCCCCAACCCCTAATACCACCATTCTATTCTCTAATCCTATGAGTATGGTTTTTTTAGACTCTACATATAGGTGAGAACATACATAGTGTCTTTCTATGTTGACTTATTTCACTTAGTACAATGTTTTCAAAGTTCATCCATGTTGTTGCAAATGTCATGTTTTCTTTATTTTTTAAGGCTGAATAATGTCATATAATAATTACCTATATTAATATATATTATATACAAAATATTGTATGTAACATTATATTTTATATGTGTGTATATTACATTTTCTTTATCCATTCATGCATTGATGGTCACTTATATTATTTCTCTATCTTGGTTCTTGTAAATTATGCTACAGTGAACATGAGGGTGTAGAAATCTCTTCCAGAAAGTGATATCATTTCCTTCAGGTATATACTCATAAATGGGATTGCCAAATCATATAGTAGTTTTATTTCTAATATTTTGAGGAACCTCCATACTGTTTTCCATAGTCACTATGGCAATTTGCGTTTGCTCTAACAGTGTACAAGAGTTCCCTTTTCTTCACATTCTGGCCAGAGAGATAGTTCTATGTACTTCTGGGCATTTATCTCTGCTCTCTTGCCCTGTCCCCAGCCCCCAATAAGCCATTAACTTGCATTTGATAGAGGCCCTATATACCTTGAATGGACCTTCCCAACTTTCATGCCTTGCTTTCAAAATTTGAGGGGTTTCTGCTTTGCCCTTGGTGAGGGTCCCATGAACCTCAGGGGGATTTTTCTTAACTTTCTTGCCCTTCCCCCAGCCTTTGGTTGGTCATGGCCACACACTCAAGTAGAAGTCCAGTGAATCTTGAAGGGGTCTCTCCTGTGTGCTTTTGGGTGATCATAGCTTTCCTGCTCTTCTCCTGATCTTTAGTGGGCCACTGACTTACAGTATGATGATTCTCTACATGTTGGGATGGAAAGGATTTTCTATTTTTCTCAGATATTGGTCGGTATGGTCCTCTAGCCAGTGAAGACCCAGGGTGTCTCAAGGGGATTTCTCTGAGTTCTCCTGTCCTGCATTCAGTTTCCTTCTGCATACAATTCATAAGGCTGTCATGGGAAGAAATGGCAGGTAGGTGTGGATCAATCTGTGACTGGGTCACCTAGGAATTGAGTCCCTCATGCCAGCCTGCCATGACTGCTTAAAGTCCTTTAGCAGTTTACCTGGTTTCTCCTTAACCTGCTCTCTGATGACGTAACAATCTGGTGTTGCTAGCATGAAAGCAGCCATAGGATGCCCTTCTCTCAGGAATGGATCATCTCTTCCTAAGATTTAGCTCACTTAAATTTCTTTGCATCTGCGGCTCTCTGCCAGGATTTAAAATACCACGATATTACAACTTATTGAACTTAGCATTCATTGTAAGCATGAATGTGACAATCTCCTGCAACTTTCTACATCCCAACCAGAAGTGGAAGTCAATTTTCCCATTTCAAAAGTCTCCAGTGCCATGCTTTCTGCTACCCTCTGCTTACTTTGGTGAGTGCAGTAGAATCAGATATGATCCACAATTTCAGTAATTTGCACTGAAAATTTTGCATTAGGAGAAAAGAGAAAGGGATTCATTGAAGTTATTACTATTATTATTATTACCACCTATATCATACTGAACCAACCGTGTCTTTGTGTGATGATGATGATGCCTTTCACACAGATCTAGGCTCTCACTGTTTCCTCTGTACACACTTCTGAGGAGGGTGTTTGAGTTCATAAGAACACCCTTTAAAAACGGTGTTTTTCCCACCTTGTCTAATAGTTAAATGGTTATTTATTTCTTAAAATCTCACACATCTTCCATAAAGTCTCCCCTAAGACATGTGAAATTTCTACTCTCCAGCACTTTTGGCCTTGTTATCCTGTTAGTTGTAGAGCTTACTGTGTTGTGTTATGCACATAATAATGCTAGAGGAAAGATGGTACCTCCCTCTTAAGGTACCAACAGATGATCTAGAATTGGGTCTCAATGACTTGACAGGTACATACATCCTTCCCTGGAGTCAGGAGGAGCAGGGTTGAGTGGAGGACAGCATCATTAAAGTCATGAGTTTCAGGGATCCCTGGGTGGCGCAGCGGTTTGGCGCCTGCCTTTGGCCCAGGGCGTGATCCTGGAGACCCGGGATCGAATCCCACGTCGGGCTCCCGGTGCATGGAGCCTGCTTCTCCCTCTGCCTGTGTCTCTGCCTCTCTCTCTCTTTCTGTGACTATTATAAATAAATTAAAAAAAAAATTAAAAAAAAAAATCTCAGACATCCTCTCATTTCATCTGTAAATCTTTGAATGTATATCTCTAAAACAGATAAGGATTCTCTTTAAAAAAAATAAAAAATAAAAAAAAAATAAAGTCATGAGTTTCAGAGAGAAAGAGGAAAAGCAGGCTGCTACTGGTAAATGAGAGGCACTAGCTGCGGTGGAGGATGATGTTGAAAATGCTTTTATTAAAACTTAATTGATATGGATCTTACCAGAAGGAAGAGGAAAATATTTGAGAAGGAAGCTTCACTTTTACTCTCTATTGCAACCCGAAGATGATACAGAAGGGACATGTTACCTAGAAAAAACTTCCCAACATCCAACAAGAGGGCTCATACCAGTAAATTAGTCCCTCCAGGGGACTTTTTTTTTTTAACCACTGAAGATGACCTTTTGTTAATTTTGCCCTCATGGACCCCAATTTTTAAAAACATTATGGCTGCCAAAGTACAGTTATGAGATTTTTCATGTAGCTTTTTATTAGGTTAATTCACTTTTCCTTTCAGTAGGAATTACAATACATTGAAATGTCCTGTGAATATGTAGCAAAAATCTTTAAAATATTTCTAATATTTGACGTGCCGGTTTTATGTCTATGACTCATCCTAAGAAACTGGTCATGGATGTGAACAAAGATTTTTCTTTAGGAATATTTATCATAGCATGGCTCACATTGATCAAATGTTGACTACAATATTTGTAATGTGAGAAATTTTAAAACACCTAAATTTCCAACAGTTAGGGATTGAGTAAAGAAAATATAGAAGAGCAATACAATGGAGTACTATGCATTCATTACAGTTTGATGGTTATAGATGATGTAATGACGTGGAAATATGTTTGCTATATATTAAGTTTTTAAAAAGCGTGCTATAAAATAACGTGTATATACGGGTCTTTGGGGAGCAGTGCAAATAGCCTCCAAATCTCCCTCTTCATAGCTTAACTGTTTTTTCTCTACTCTGAGATGGGATAACTGATCCTCTCTGATAAAAGACACATTTTAGGTTTGATTTACAAGTAGAGTTAGCCAAGGAAACCAGGTTATTTGCAGTATAGGTTGGAAAAGAAATTCAAACTTGGCAAATCATTTACATATTGGCAAGAACATGTTCACTTTCTTCATGTAATTGAAGCCACCAGAAAAGAAACACTAATAATTGGCACCTAAACTTCATTTTAGTCCTGAGGCACCTTAACTATATTATGTTAAATGAGAATTTTTAAAAAAAGAAACCATACTATTCCCCAAAGAAGTTAATCCAAAAAATAAAAACTTGACTTTATGTAATTTCTGCTGATGGATTGCTTGTTCATGGATGCTAGGATGATTTCATGTTGACAGACATTAAAATATTATTAAAGTTGGAAACGAGATGCCTGGGACACTTGAAAGGTCCAGTTTAATCTGGGTCAGTATTAATATCCTGAACATTAAACTTAGAATGTTTCCTTTTTAACAGGTTAAGGAAAAGATTATTAAAACAAACCACTTTGGCAAAATATTTGCTAATAATAGGTAAGACTTACATACTTCTCATTATATACTGGATGCTATTTGAAGAACATGTTATTCATTTATTTCGTCTTTGTGAAAACCCTACGAGGGACAGACTAGTACATTTCTGAGGAAATGAGACATAGAGAGGAGAGGAAATTTCCATAAGGTCACAGGACTATTAAGAGCAGAATCGAGGGATCCCTGGGTGGTGCAGTGGTTTGGCGCCTGCCTTTGGCCCAGGGCGCAATCCTGGAGACCCGGGATCGAATTCCACATCAGGCTCCCGGTGCATGGAGCCTGCTTCTCCCTCTGCCTCTCTCTCTCTCTCTCTCTCTCTCTCTCTCTCTCTGTGACTATCATAAATAAATAAAAATTAAAAAAAAAAACTTTAAAGAGCAGAATCGAGATTCAAACCCAGGTGGTCGTGTTCCAAAGACTGTGACTTTAATCAGCGCACCTGAGCAGTTCATCTGAGTGAGGTCAAAAGCAAACACGAACATTGGATCCACCCTGGTAGACAAGCACCTCCACTCTATCCTCCAAAGCATACCTGAGCTTCAGATAGTAGGCAACATAGCCTACTCTGAGTTCCTGCAAATCGGAAAGACTGCATCATGTTAAGGGTGGCCGGTATGGAGGGACTCGAGTGTCCACCAATAACTTTTAGTTGTCGCCTGTAAGCAGATGTGGAAATGCTCAGATTCTAAAGCAACACCATTGTTTATTTATTAAGTAGGTTTGCTCGAGGTGTTTTTGCATGCTATGGCATTCGTTGCCTATCTGTGAGGTAGGGTTGGACTGAATTACAGCTGCTTCTCCGGTGAGCCTTCTAATGTGCTCTCATACTTGGGATTCTATCATCGGTCACGTTGCAGGGCCAGATTTGACAAGTAGCACCATCACGACCATGTTCCAGTGTGGAACCCAGGACTTGGCAAATTCCTTGCTGAGACTCCTCTGATGACTTGCCTTGGACTTGCCTTGGACTTGCCTTGTCCAACCCGACCCTGACTTCTCCCCACCTTGCTTGAGGACAGGGAGTGGATTTTTTTTTTTTTTTTTAATTCTCTCCGATGCACCTAGCATGGGGCCGAGTCTACAGTAGTGTTTCAGAAAATATTAGTAAATAGATATTCTGAAGTCACCATTTTACAGATGGACAAACTGAAACACAAAATGTAAAACTTGATTGATAGCCAAAAACAAATCAACATCTCCAAGTGCAATTTGGCATATGCTTCCCTGCAAATATGTGACATCGGTCGCAGATGGTTTTTTTTTTTTCTCTAAAAATGCCCTAAGAAAGAGGGTGGAAGGAGCCTAAGAGAGATGAGAAGGAGATGCCACTAGAAAGGAAGGAGGGAAGGGGGTATTGAAAGGAGGATCATTACTGGACAAACCTGATTACAGTGGTCCTGATGCATGGAGCTGCACTCACACCTGGAACCATTTATACATTCTTTTGAGAAATGCCAGTCTAATAAATGCTTCGCCAGCCAGTAATTCATGAGCTCTACACAGTAGTTGAAACCAAAGGGAGTAATGGCCACAGCTGTCAGGCTCCAGATGCTCTGGGCCCGGCCCTGCCACGCTGTCCCAGCGTCTGTGTGGAGGAACGCTGGGAACTGGCCATGTCCCCACCATTCACCCTGGCCTGCTTCCAACAGCACCAGCTGCATCTGGCCTGGAAGATGGCTGGGTTGCTGGCAGCACCGTGCTCCCCGCCAGGCTGGGCTCTGGGCTGCATCCAGGCGGGGAGAGTGGGACCTGCCCCCAGCCCACGTGGGTGCAGCCTGCCTCCCCCAGAAGCTCCCCGCAAGCTCTGCTGCCCCCAGCACACAGAATTGCCCCCCCTCCCCGAGAACTGACACCTTCCAGTCATCAACAGAAAAGATGGAATGAGCACCGCGCCGATGAAAAGTCATGTCGTTTATTAATATTTTATCTTTTTTTCTTCTTCTATAAATTGGAAGGAAAAAGTCTTTGGTGACACTTGCTATAAAACAATCTATCTCGGATGGCAAAACCCAGACATAAAGTTACACAGGTCAGTGAAGTAAATCAAGATCTATGGCTTTGTATTTTCTCGCACACGCTCTCTCCAACACACTTCAGGGCTTCATTGCACTAAGTAATTAATAGTCTATCACACATGGGGTAAACACTCCAGAGGAGACCTGTGGGGAGACTACAAAGACATTGGCAATATCTTAGAAAACCATCCCAAGTGTACATCGGATACAAAATACGGTATACTTTCTTTGCTTTTTTTTTGCTTTACAATTTGCCGCCTAAAATAGTTTCAGTTTTCAGTGCACTTCCTCTACCCCTCACCATATCCCACATGTATTTTTCTCTCAAAGTGAACATACAAGGCTCATTACATGGTAGCCAGGTCATTTGCATGGTCCCCATTTAGTAATCTTACAACAGAAAAGAAAAAGACCTCGCCCTGTAGGAGTACAGAGAATTATTGTGGAAATCAAAGGGCCTTTGAAGCCTAAGAGGCAAATTATTACAAAAGTAGAGTGACTGGAAGACTAGTTTGATTGATTTTAAACAAGAGTGAGACCATGCTCATCGGAGGGCTTTCTTGATGGTTGCTACTTGCCTCTTGTTCTGGAGGATGATCCACACTTCGTCTTCTACTTAACTGGGCGTTGGAGGTCCTGACTTTGGGGAGTTCATCTAGGCTCCCAATATGGAACACGGTGGGACTTGACAACTACAGACAGTCCCTGCTAAGTAAAAACCATGATGATAAAATTCTTTGATTTCTGGAAAAGGAGTAAAAAAAAAAAAAAAAGGTTTTCAGGAGTCATCTTTGTTGTTGAGATTGTATTGCAAATAACAGCTTTTCTATCCACGCTCAGCATCCAGACAGGGTTACCGACTTGATGGAAGAGGCTGTGTTCTGAAGGATGCTGGAACCCATTTCTAAAAAGTAGACCCAGAGTCGAAAAAATAATCTAATGTCTGCATGCTGAAGTTCTGAGACTGAGGGAGACAGGTGTAGCACCGTCTGATAGTAACGCTTATTCACTGAAAAGTCAAAACAACTTTGTCGCCCTCAAGCATGCCTGAGAAAATGAGGCCGGCAGTAAAACTTTCTTGCTTAAATCTGGCCAAGAATGACAAAGCCATCTGAAAATGGACACTAGGCAGATGAATTCAGCAATTCCAGTTCTGCTGCACCACCGCATGTCAATTATATTAACTATTAGAATGCAGGGACATTTTTATTGAGGAGTTCACGGCAATAACTGGTCCTTTTAAAAACTGGAGCTCTCAGAGACCGGAGGGAAGGAGTGTAGGATACCTTCAGGTCTGGAAGTCTGCTTTGGCTCTTGCATCCTTAATTCAGGCTGTCCAGCAAGAGTCTTACTTAGATTCTCACGGGCACAGCTGTCTTTTCCCCACTCCTGGCCTTCAAACAGGTTTGATTAAAATTTCATTAGTTCTTAAGAGCTCACTTTGAAAAGACAAAAAAAAAAAAAAAAAAGGCAGTATACAGATCTATTCATAGTCATTCATCTCACCCTCAATTAAAGTTGAGTAACCTTTTTGAAAGGCCACCAGCGTAACAGGCCTTCAAGTGACCAGGTATCCAGAACCGCTAAAGTAAAGGCTAATATCGCCTACTGGAAATGAAAAACAAAAATCACTCCGAAAGAAAAATTGAAAGAAGCAACCGAGCTCGGTCCTTCTCTGAGCACCATTTGTAATAAGAAATTAAACTGTAATGCACGTAAGATTCCAGGTAGGAGACATTTATTCACTTTCCTCTGAAGCATCCTTTGGGAAGTGTGCTATGTTCAGGTGGGCCCACGCAGCTACATGATCTTCTGTGATATGACTACAAGGATTATTTCATGGGTTTTTGTCTACAGCTTGTGTCGGGTTATTCGTTTTCAACAAAGGTGGTGGTCGATTCCATGTATATGCAAACTTGATTTGATACTTATAAACCTTTTCACATAAACACATAAACCAGCTTAAAAAAATTATTCTTAAGATCATATGTCCTAATGTGGAGCTGGAAAAGATGTTGTGTAGAAATTGTCAGTGGTGGAGTCCTCAGTGGAGTTTCTGCATGTAATTCATTACAGGGTTGGCAATGCATTCGCTGGCCTTGGCTTCTTCCCAATCCATGTTGGCCCACTTAGGGACACCTGGTTATCATTAAACTTGACTGAGAGATAACTCCTGACACCCTACAGAGATGGTTACGATTTGTCAACTTGCTGCAGTGAAATATAACTCTTGCCTAAGTGAATTAAAATTACATCTTACTATTGGGCCTCACTGATTTGCTAAGCATTGTTCAATTCCCAGCTGTATGCTCCAAATGGGAAAAGAACACACTAGCTGGCATCCCAAAGAGATTTGCTCAGACAATGACATGAAATGAAACCATGGAGATTTAAAGGGGCTGAGTGTGTCAGATCCTGTTCTCATTTATAATTACTGTCTTTTTTTTTCTTTCATGTAACACATACAGTTTGTGGAGAATATACCCTGTGAGCTTTGTGACAGGTAAATCTGGCACAGTGGTTCCCTGAATCTATTCATGTGACTGGTACAATTAGGGACACGGTTCTGCAAGCCAAGTGACAACACGAGTTTCAAGTTGGCTCGGGGGTCGTTGAACAAAACATTGCATTCACATTTCTGCAAAGGAGGAAGAGACAAGAATAATTTGGCAGTCCTAAAAACATTCATTTGAATACGAATCTGCAAAGACCAGGTGACGAAGGATTCCTTGCTAACCCTGGAAGTCGCTGGGAGCTGCAGCTCAAATGGCACAGAATCTATTATACTGGGTATTTCAGAGGAAGTTGTATCAGAGAAAGTGCAAGTATCATGGACTTAAGAATTATTTTTCAACACACACATAAGAGAAACACATCCTCTTAGGAGAAAATGTCACATGTTTGAGAATGGGCTAACACTGGGTCAAACTGGAGGACAGAGAACCTTCGAGAACTGTTCTGAGATTTGAGGCTGCAGAGAAAGCCCTCCTTTCACTGAACTTCCTTGCCCACACGCCACTCACAAGGCAGTATCTGCACGCACAGGCGGCCCTCACTCCATTACCAGGCAGCACAGCCACCTCTCTGGGCCTCTGCAAACACCCAGTTTCTCTCCTGTCCACAAGGCCCTTCTTCCTTGCTCTCTTGCCAGCCCTCTCTCCCTTCAGGACATCTACAAAGCAAGATGAGTTCAAGTCTCCCGGATTTATGGCTCCCACTGACCTAAGCCAGGCACTTGGAGTGATTCGAACATAATTCTGTGATGGAATTGTCTTCTCAGCCAACGCTGGAATACATTTATGAGCTCTATGAGAGTTTATGGGGAAAAAATCTAAAGTGCTTCTTGTTTATTCAGAATAAGAGGTTGTAGGACCCACGAACCTTCCCCTCTATTCTCTCTTGCCTCTTCCAAGTAGAAGAAGTCATTTAATACCAGAAATCTTCATCTTTTACAAGGGAGTTAAGGGACGTGTGTGTGTGTGTGTGTGTGTGTGTGTGTGTGTGTATACACACATATATACATTTCGTTTGTACTTGCAGTTTTACAATAACCAGAAACTAAAAGCAGCATGTGCAGAGAAATGTTCTAACAAGAAGCACAACTCAGCTTCTTTACCAATTTAAAAATTACAGTGACAGAAAGCAGTATGCACATTTGTTTCTGATTATTTTTTTTGCCAAGTTCTTGCTCAAAACAAGGTCTGCCCACAAGTGGTATCAGGATCCCAGTGGTGAGGTCAACCTCAGTGACTTCTCAGCAAGGCTCGTGTTCCACGGGGACACTTTATACGTGAGTACTACCTTCTCAGCAGAGAAGCCTCTGAAACTCGAGGTTTCTGCAAACATAAAGAGCTCATCTCGTGACTCCTGGTCCACCACCGACACACTGTTCGCCCATCTCTAAACCAAAGCCATTCCCCAGCTCTCAGCAGCTGTGTGTCAATGGTGAAATGCATAATCTAGCCCACAATCCCTGAAGAGCCTTGGGTTACTGCTGTGGGTCAGTATATCCATCTCGCTAATATGCTGGTGGATTGTCTGGATGGGTCCTTGTGTAAACTGAACATTCTTAATTATACTAGTGTTTTCTTGGTATTAACTCCCCGCCAACCCCTACCCCCAGTGCAAAAGATTATCACACCTCTATATCTGAGACATAAGGTTTTCTGTTACAACTGTCTACCTGGAGGTCGTAATACTTTCTCTCATGCAGCAACATATTAGAGATAGAAGTTCAAGTGGATCTGCAAATTCCAAGTGGAAAACAATTTGTATTGGCAAAGTGGAATAATGAACTTGTCTTAACTTATGCTTGATATTATTTCTCGACATTGGGTGCAGTGACTTCTTGTGTCTTCCATGAAGTTTGAGCACTTGTAACCGCAGGAAACCCTGCATGACCAAGGACAATGAAGTTTGTGGGAAGAAGAGTAGCAGCTTTGAAATATTCACAACCAACACAATTTTGATTAAAGAAAGAACTCTGGTTTTTAATAGTTTTGATCATTAAAAAAGTTTAAACCTGCATAGCAATCATTTCAAAAATAATTATTTAATGTTCCATAATTAAACTGTACACAACCTAGTCTTGGGACATAGAAGCCAGTGAGGTGAGTTTGGAGCAGTCCTGTGCAGTCCCAGGAGCCAGGAGTCGAGTTTTCATTGGCCTTTTTTTTTTTTCTTTTTTCCTTTTTTTGTCATTCTGTTCATCTAAGATTATTTGGATACTTGGCACAATCTGGCTCTGCTGCTGAGCAGATCTGCACTGGGAAGAGAGAGCAGCTTGACCCCGTCCCTTCTCGCTTCCCCTCCCCCACTTGGCTGGATTCCTCAAAGTCGCTCAATGTCTCGGTATTTCTTCCTCAGAATAGAGACCTGGTCTTTAAAGAGGACAGGGTCGAGCCTCATCTGCGAGTGGATCAGCGGCATGTAGCCAAACCAGCTGGCAAACGTATTCATGCAGCTCTGTCGCTGGGCAAAGTGGTCAGGGTCAGCCCAGCGGGAAGCCCGAGAAGTCTGGGGAAAAGGGAGACAAACCAAGAAGACAATGAGAGAAGTGCAAGGTAAGATGGGAACGCTGCAGAAAACCAAAGTCAGGTTCAAGGGCAAGTGGCAGAGACTGGGGTCTGGATGCGCCCCCAACCCTCCCAATCTGCCTGGGGAAGATGCAAGCACTAGTCCTGCAGGTCAACCTTGCCAGAAGGTCTTCCTAAGACATGCCATGTTCCTTGACATTCACAACATACAAACAAAGCTCTACGTTGACTGATCCTCTAGTCTGGGAATGATTCACCAGTTGAGCCTCAACTACTACAGTCCGTAAACATAAAATTTCTCTTTGTCCATGTGATCAAATATGATGTCTAACCATGCGCTTACGGTTTCAAAGATAGAATTCTCAAACTTTCTGGTTTACTTGGTTGATTCTGAGAAGCAGAAAAGATGGCTACCATCTCTTTAGCTGTGTTTGCCTAAGGCTGATTAAATATTTTTAGATCATGTAGAGGACACTGATTTAAAAGAAAGCTGGAAGTACTGAAATTTAGATAAGCATAATGTCTCTAAAAATTCCATTGTGGGGCAGCCTGGGGGCTCAGCAGTTTAGCCCTTGCCTTCAGCCCAGGGCATGATCCTGGAGACCCGGGATCGAGTCCCATATCGGGCTCCCTGCATGGAGCCGGCTTCTCCTTCTGCCTGTGTCTCTGCCTCTCTCTTTCTCTCTCTGTGTCTCTCATGAATAAATAAATAAAATCTTTTAAAAAAATTCCATTTTTATAAAACAAAGAAAAAGGGGGCTACCCGATGGTGAGGGGAAAAAAACCCAGCCTCATTTACCAATAGGCATCTGGACAATGATGTATGTATACATGAATGTATGTTCAATGGTTTTTATTCTCATGCGTTGTTAGAAAACGGTTTCAAAAAAAAAAAAAAGAAAGAAAAAGAAAATGGTTTCATAGGAAGGTACATTTTACTGTGAGAATCACTCAGAGTCACTTAAAAACCACAAGTGTCAACATGCTTGAAAGGAACCACTGAAGGCAAATACAAATGTCAAGTTACCTTTGAGCAGCAGAATAACAAACAAAACACTACTTGTGAAGTGTTTCCATGCAGCTTATTTGGGCCTCCTCACAACAACCTGGTTAAGTCACCTACCCATCGGGGTAATCACATCCCCACTGCACAGATGAGGAAGCTTGTTCAAGGTTGAAAAAGGGCTGAGCTCAGGTTCTATCCTTTACCATTTACACTAGGAGAACTCTACTTTGCAAGTCAGAGAAGTTTCTAACTAAGCTGACCAGCTGAGTTCCTATTGGAGCACACTGGTCCCAAAGGGACCTTATTTTGGTCCTAAATTGGTGTGGGGCCAGACTCCCTACCTCCAGAACTACTGTCAAGAGCTTAAATTTATTATTTTCTCTTACAAATGAAAAAGAAAAAAAAAAAAAAGAATCCAGTTGAATCAAAGTATCATTTTTGCCTGTAGATTTTAACATTTATTTTGGGTCAACCAACATATTAGAGAATATATATTTCCTGCATAATAAAAACATAATCTTACTAGCACATGATATCCGTTTATATTACCAGTCACACATTCAATAAACTAATGTGTATGACAGGAAGCGGGGGGCAGGAGGGGCCACATACAGTACATATCTAACTAGACACATCAAGTTCTATCTAAGGCTAAATTTATATTTGTCCCAAAATATGTGTAAAATCACTTGAAATACTGATTTGGTAGAATTAGGCAAATCTATGAAAAGAAAAGAAAATGGACTCCTATGGAACCATGTGTTATTAGAGTTCCACTCCTAATGAGTGTGTAACCTCAGGGAAGTTCACAGAAGTTTCTGAGCAAACAATACTAAAGGAATGTTACATCCTTGAATGACATTGATAAAAATGCCTGGGCGTACAGTAGCCACTCAATATATCTGACTTGAATGTGACTAGTCTGCTAGCCTTAAAGATGAAAAGTTCTTGCAAATCGCCTTGCGTGTTCTTTTAGTAGTTAGAGGGAAATAAAATTTGCCACAAGACTCATTGCTCATTAAGGACAGCAGTTCTGTCATAACCAGTGACAATCTGTACATGTTTGTAAATACTGAATTATGAAATTTTATTTTATTTTATTTTTTTATGAAATTTTATACACTTAAGATCCTGTAAGGTTTTTGCTTTTACTGAATTTAGTGATGGAAAATCCATCAACCGTGTTAACATGAGGTCTGGTTAAGTTTTCCTTTGCAAAAGCTAGATCTGTATATGATTTTCAATAATGACTGGGACAAGGTACATGGAAAACCCAAACAACTCAATGTACCTCAAGTACATTCTTCCAGGTTGACTCAAATGCTGTTGGATTCCTCCATGATTTAACCTGACTGGACCTAAACAGTCTACAGGTTTTTGATTTCTTCTATATAGTATTGGGCTCTGTCTAAGATGAATAAAAGTGGATGAATTTCAGCTTAGCCAGATCAGTCTGATAACGGACCCAGAGGTGTAAAATAACCAGTAGTGGGAGGAACAGCCTGGGATTCAACTCCCAATTCTATCTCTAGTAGTAGGTGACTTGTGGCAATATGTTTAAATTCTCTGGGTCCTAGTTTTCTTACTTATAAAAAGAGAAAGTTGGATTATATTTCCTTGTAACTATCTTTAGTACTAAACTTATATGACTCAACAATATTTTACTTTCATAAAAGTTTTCATACATTTAAAAAAATTTTTAAAGATTTTATTTATTTATTCATGAGACACACACACACACACAGAGAGAGAGAGAGAGAGAGAGAGAGAGGCAGAGACACAGACAGAGGGAGAAGCAGGCTCCCTGCTAGGAGCCTGATGTGGGACTAGATCCAGGTTCCCAGGATCATGCCCTGAGCTGAAGGCAGAGGCTCAACCACTAAGCCACCCAGGTGTCCCTAGTTTTCATACATGTTATCTCAACCCTGTGAGGTTGATTTTTAGCCTTTCTATTTTAGAGATGAGCCAACTGAGTTTCAGAAGGTAACTGACTTGTGTTCTAGGGGAAGATCAAGGATCGTGATTCCTGCTCTGTAACCAAGGTGCTCACCCAACTCAAGAGAAATCACCAGAAGGGTGTGTTGAAGACAATATTATTAGCTATTCATTAAATAAAGTACCTACAATAAACTTACATAAATTCTTTGTAGGTCTTTAACTCTGGAGAATGTACATGTTTCTCATGCCACCTTGTAGGTTATATGAGAGCTTTTACATTCTTGATATAAAGATACCCTTGACTCTCATCTTCCCAATCATCCATGTGCCAACCATATACTCTTCTGGGGCTTTAAGAGATTTTAAAAAATTTCCTCATTATCCTTCCTAGAGGAACAGTGAGTCTCATTACCTCAGGCTAAACAACCAGCGAGCAAAGCAGAGAAGGAGAGTTCTATTCTTACCTGCCCCATCATTGTCTCCTTATACTGCTTCTTCTGGGTGACTTTGATTGGAGGCAATTTTGTCACAGCAGACACCAGGAAATTCATGAGAATGTCCTCACAGTTGGCCAGTTGGTCCACCATGTTCTTCAGGCTGGCTGGCAGGTAATGGGTGTACAGGTAGTGATAATATCTGTAAAAGCCAGACAAGTTTCATAGGTGCCCATCATTGTATAATCAGAGAAGGTCTTCTTTGACAGGAAACCTATACTTACTGTTTGAATCTCTAAACATATAGATGATCATGACAATAGCCACCACTTCAATGATACTATGTGCCAGATAATGTTCTCAAGTGTTTTACAAGGAATGTACCATACAATCCTCATAAGGAGCCTATGATAGAGGTATTATTATTATCCCTGCTTTACAGATAAGGAAATAAGGTCCCAGGGATACACAATGATGCAGATATTGCTCGGGCAGCATGACTTTAATATCAGGGTGGTTGGTTAGAAACCGAATAATCGGATGATAAGAGAAGTTACTTACACATAATCCACATATCCTTACAAACTGCTTTACAATTTTAATTACTAGTTTAATCAGAATTGTATTCAATACTATTCTATAATTCTGAATCCAATATACTATTCCATTTTTGTGGTCTATAAACCATATTATTTTGACACTGTTAAAGCAAACTCCTAAGTAATCTGGTGGCCAATCATTATGGAGGACCCATAATTAAGTTGAATTACTTCTCACTCTACCATTCTATTAAGAGAGACATATTAGCATGTATTTATAAGAAAAATAACTTGAATAAATCAGATTCACTGAGTGGTAGTGGCAGGGAAGAAAGGGAACAATGAACTTTTAAGAGGTAGGGTCTTAAGATCAAGATTCAGCCAACCTAAATGCTTATTCCTTGTGCACTTCCAACTCTACCCCTATGACGGCAAGATTCTCTATTCTTTACTAAAAAAAGACTAGGTTACAATTAGTGTGTTCACCTTACTAAGGCAGAAGAATGGGGATTTTATTAATGACTGAGTCAGTAACATTAACTACCTACACTCACTAATTTGGCAATCTTACCTAAGTGCCCTGGCTTTAAGGGACCACATCTATTCAAACAACCCCCAACTGTATATCTCTGTCCCTGCTGTTTTTCCAACATATCCTTTTGGATGTCTTAACATGCCCAAGACTGAACTCCTGTATTTTCCCTAATACCTAATCCATCTATAAGAGCTTTCCCCATCTCTTGATGGCCTATCTTTCCAGTTCCTGGGATCAAAACAAACAAACAAACAAACAAACACCATTATCCAACTCTATATCTAATCTGTTAAGACATTATGCTAGAGATCTTCAAAATATGCCTATAATCTGATCACTACTTACCACTTCTGGCTCCTAGGCTCCATCATCTCTTGGCTAGATGCCAATCACCTCCTAAAAAGTCCTGCTTCTACCCTGGCCCCCATATAGTCTATTCTCAACACAGCACCCAGTGTGGATGACTAAAATATAAAAAGATGTCTCCACTCTGTTCAAAGCCCTATGCTGAATCCCATGTCACTCAGAGGAGAGTGAAGTCCTCATGACGGAGAGCAAGGTCCTGTATCTGGGCCCCTGTAACCTCTTTCTCTCCTGCTTTCCACTCATTCCACTCTCAGCACATTGGTCTTCCTGATATTCCTCCAACACTCTGGCTTGGGGCATCTAGCCATCATTCTGGCTGAGCTGTTCCCTTCACCAGAGCACTCTTCATACAAAAATCCTCTTGGATGATTTCTCTCCTTCTCTTTAGTCTCTGCTCTGATCTCATCTGTTCAGTGAGGATCTGGCCACCCTTAAACATCACCCTCTACCTTCATGATCCTTGACCAGCTCCTCTTTGCCTTTTTGCTATATGACTCACTCCCTTAACCTATTAGAGAATTATTATGAATACAGTGTCCTCCCCTTGTTAGAATAGAAAACCCACATAGGCAAGAGGTTTTTATTTTTCATTCTTATTTTTTTACTCTAGGGTAAATCGCAAGCACATAGATGATGCCTGGGGGTGCATACTTCAGTATTTACTTTTGTTGCTGTTATTTGAAATGTTCCGTTACTCAATATATGTGAGTCTGTCCTCCAGTTTCAGACAAACTGAAGATGTTACTCTACCCTTAGTTCTGGAAATACAGTAAACCAAGGGGTTTTACTGGCTTCAAAGACACATGTTGGCCGCACTGCTGGAAGGTAAACAGCGATGCAGACTGATTTTTGTTAATGTTGTTAACAAGATTTGGCACAAGTTTCTGATTATGCAGCAGCCGGAAGCTAATATATAAGGAGTCATATAAAAATCGATATGCAAGATATCTAAATTCCTCACTTGTGGTAAATAGCAGCTCCTGTCAACACCATGGAGTAGTCGTTTGTCCACTTGGACGTGTACCCCCACCGCTCCTTAGAGTTATCCCAGAAATGGCTGCGTGCAGGGTACCCCACAATCCTCTCGGGGAAGCTCTGCCACACTGTGAAGGCAAAATCCACCTGCAGGCGAACACAAGCCAAACAAGCAATCAACAGTGTTAACAAATGTCAACAAAACATTACCTTCCCCCTGCTAATTCATAACGCGAAATCCCAGGACTGTTGCGAAACATTAATTCCATGTATTCATCAGCAAATTAAACCGACTGCTTGACATTTTGCCCCATAATTATGCACATGTTAATGTTTTCTGTTGAAACTTCAGATTAGTGCAGAAACGAAAGAAGAAGAGAAATCGTCGATGTGTCCTTTAGGATCCAGTTTGTTCAAGCAAAAACACAAGTCACAAAAGCAGTTGCTTTTTCCTCCCCCTCCTCCCTCCACGGTGCACGTGACCACTGATTCATGCGAGGCACAAATGCTTGTTTTATAAACGGGAGATTTCCTATATACATCCAGAGGATGAATATACAGCATGCATCACGACTAGCAATATGGCAAAGCCAAAGTGACTAAAAGAAAAGCATCATCTTAAGAGCGAGAGAAAAGATGTTTAGATGTTTAAAAACCACACAAGTTCTAACAGGATTTCAGAGCGGGTATCAGAAATGTAAGTCAGGCCTCTCAGGTTTGAAGTTGCTCAGCATAAAGGAAATCTAGAAAAAGCATCCATAATGAAAAATCACTAAGAGTAGGGAAGAGGCCAAGTGAAGCCATATGATTATTTTAAAGAAAATGCAGGGAAGTGACTTTCCAGTGCTAATAGTAACCCAAAGCAGGTACTTCTCAACCTGTTAAAAACTGACATTTATAATTAGCAAATCGTCTGTTTTAAAATGTGTGAGTGAATTTCTGACTTGCTAGGATTGTTTGATGAATGATAAATAAATACATAGGAAGTAAAAAAATTAAAACAATAACAGCAAACGATCATATAATGCTCATAATCATGTAATGCTCTGGTTATAGTACTTACACATTTGAACTCATGTAATCTTCCAATAACCCTGAGAAGTACGTCATTTTACAGTTTCCAATTTGCAGAGAGGGAAGCTAAGGTACATGGAGGTGCAAGTAATTTTCCTGAGCTAGTAAGTGGCAGAGTCAAGATGCAAACCCAGCCTTCTGGTTTCAAATTTGGTAAGTACTGTTACCATAGCCTTCTTTTAGTTCTGTTGCTATAGCACTGAGAACAATTTAACTCTTATACAGGTTATACATTCACCCTACAACCTTTCTTATCTCTTCTTCATAAGCAATGCAAATGGAAATTCCATTTATTCCACAAATATTTCCAGTAGCAGCGCTGTGATGGTGGCTGGGAACTGAGTGATGGTGCCAAGTCCAGTTCCCACCTCCTAGAGGTCGAAAAGCAATAACTATTTGCAACAGCCAACAGTGGTTGAAAACAACCCAGGTTCTATCAACTGATGAATAAATACATAAACCAACCATGGTATATCCATATGGTGGAATGTTACTCAGCTCTACAAAGGAATGAAATACTTAGACTATGGATGAACGCTGCAAACAGCATGCTGAGTGAAAGAAGCCACCCACAAGAGGCCACATATTGTAGAAATTCCCAGAAGAGGTGAATCCACAAAACAGATCTGCGGTTCTAAAATCTAGGGAGGGAGTGACTGACTAGTAGATTTGAGGTCTCTTTTCTGGGCAATGAAAATGGTTTTGAGTAAGATAGAACTGGTGGCTGCCTGGCATTTTGAATGCAGTAAATGCCATTCAATTATTCACTTTAAAATGGTTAATTTCATGTTACAAATGTTATCTCAATTAAAAGAACAAAGCAAATCAGCCTGGATCAGTAGTTCACAAGCTTTCACCACATGTACAACATCATTCCTTTCTTGCCACATCCCCACACCATACAATTACTTCTTTCCTATTTTTCTTTAAACTGCCCCAGGCATTCTCTCCCTCCACTCCCCCCTTGGCCTCATCCTAGGTAAACCTGCCAGAGAAACCCTGGTTTGGTTGCTTGCTATACTGTTTTCTGACAAACAGTAAATACAATTGTTGAAATATACTTGCCATGAAGTATGCAAAACTGAGGTACACACACTCCATCCTTCGGGAGCGCTGGCCTGAGTGATCTGTGAGGGTCGTTTCTATCTCTGAACCCTTTGGGCCTAGAAGTCACTATTTTTGTGAATAGTGATAAATTCAAATTGTAATGAAAATCTAGTTTCATGCCCTAACTCAAGATAAAAGAGCCTCAAGAATATAGCTTGTTCCTCCCAAATGAAAACATCCAGAAAAAAAATAGGGTGTTGGAAAATACGTTAAGAAAGCTTGTTGGGACACAGGGGATCGCGAAGACAGCAGCAGGGGAGCAGACGGTATTTGCCAGAAGATTGAAATCGGGTTGTGATAACCGGCATGCCATCACTGGCGCTCGATACTAATGGTGCCAACTGATGGGCCAATATATTATGCAGCCCGTCGTCAAAGAATCAGCCTGGCTGTCAGCGCTCTTTGGGGTTTTCCATTATTCTTTGAAAAGGAAACACACGCCCTGGCAACTACTATAGAACCCGATGGGGTTTTTTCATCACATGAATTTCTTACTATCTCAAAGCTGTTTCAAGTCATTTCAAAGGAACTCAAAAGTAAATTCAGATAAAACTATGATTCTTGTGATAGTTCTGCTTTCGAGAAGATCATTAGCACATCAAAGGAGGTAAAGGTCAGCTTATGAGGCCTTTTCTCTTAAAAACCAACATCTGTTTTCTTTTGAGAATTTGCAGCAACTCCGATAAATGTAAATAACTGTAAACCAACTATATCTAATACCCTTTACAGAATGCTGCTTAAAAATCTATCCTGACTACTACGGAGAGGCATTTAAATGAGCGGAGACTCCTGAGAGAGGAAATAAAATGAACATCTATTCACTTTAAAAAAGAGAAGTCCTTTGTCCTTGACCATGTCAGGTGACAGGATCACTCCAAGATCAGCAGGCAAAAGTAAACCAGACCACCAGACTCTTAAATTTATATTATCATTTTCCATCCACAGACTTCTAATTACTTCATGTAGGGCACACATTCCTCCCAGCATGCACAGAGCGTCTGGAATTGCTGGTCTTTGAGAAAGAAATTCACCTGCCCATGGAAACATCACAGATGCTCAAAGATATTTGACCATGGGACAGGAAAAACAAAACAAAATAAAACAAAACAAAACAACCAACTGTTGAGTGCCCTCTTGCTGCCCAGTGGAAGATGTGAGATGCATGAGTACTTGAGGTCACGGGATAATGACTTAAATATATGCCATGGTTGTGTTGACAACACGCTGGTGTCCATGTGCTGCTTTCCCTGTGTTTGCCCTCCAAGGTCCACTCTCCACTCTTCTTGCCAAGCTCTGTGCCCTGGCATGATGGAACCTCATGGATGGCACAGCCTGGGCTTCCTTACAGGCTGGTGGTGACCAGGTTAGGTCAGTGGGCGTCCCCCACAGGAAATGGACATGGGACAGAGAGAAAGAGAGGCCGGAGTATTTCTTCCTGGCTCCCTCTGAGGTTTGGCACGAGAGTCTCAGGCAGTTGTCACATGCCTCCATGATCATAGCTCCTGTAGAGTTGGCTTCCTCTTCCTCTCCCAGGTTCCACCTCTTAAAGACTCTGAAACACTATTTCCTTCAGACTTAGGAGTGGGAGCTGCTTCCTGGTCTTACCACTCTCCAGATACCCCAGTGTCTTTAACCCCACCCACCCAAGTCAACTGAAATCCCTTCCCTGGAATCACCGGACTTGGATTCCATTTGCTGCCCGACTCTGATGGCTAGAGGCAGGAACTGTGTAATCAAAGTCCCCGGCATGGAGACCAGAACAAAGAGATCCCTCAATAAATACTTGCTGAATGAATGTGCTCCGAGGATGCCAGCTTCCCTCACAGGAAACGTGTAAGCTGGAGTGTCCCATACCCTGTATTCCATAGCTGTCGTTCCCTTTGAACATTAAACATATCTCCCCCACCCCCAGCCCCTTCCTCCTGCTGACTTGCACATGACACAATTGGCTGTGTGTTCGCACTTTAATCTCCTCAGCATGCATCCCTTCAATCATTCATTCACTGAGTATTTATAGAGCCTGGGCTACGGAGAAAGTATTTTACCAAGGTGAGGCCCAGGGCATTTTGTCCTGGGGTGGTTTAGGCTGCACATAATGTCTGTTCAATTCCATCTGATGGAAATTGGAAGCATCGGTGGAATTTCGAGAACGAGACAGTGGGACTGCTAGCCTAGGTTAACACCAAGCACTGGCTACGCGGGCAGCAGGCCATTAGAATCGGGCTGGTGTCCAGGAAAGTGCATGCTGGTGAGTGTCGATGTTTAAATCGAAAAGAAAATGATTATGAATACGAGGGGAAAAAGAAAGGGAGAGGTATAAGTAGCTCGGTCTCCATGCTTTTTAGCAGCTACCATTAATAATGCATTTCCGATACACGACATTTTTATAGAACTGTCTTTGGTCCCTTCGATGGTTTCAAGTAAAGTTTCTGAGATCAATACTCATTCGAGTTGTAAAAATTGGTTTTCTATCGTATCTATCTCTCCTCTCTCTCTCTCTCTCTCCCCCCTCCTCACACGTTCTTTGTGCAATCTTATTTTTGGCACAAATACCTGAACATCTGAAATAGCAAGGATCTCCCGTCTCAGTCTTAAAGTGAAACCGTTTGCTCTTGTGTGGGTGAAAGAAAATGAGCACTTTAAACCGAGACACAGAAGCTGCCTTCAGAACCCAGAATAGTGTTCCCTGACAAAGGCAAAACCCACCCACACAGGCATTAGGATCACTAGGAAAGGATGGGCTGTTCACTCTGGACTCTGGACTCCGTGGTTTCAAGATGATGTGAGATAGGTGGCCCCCTACTCTTCAGAGTTTTGCACACCTGCCCACAGCTGTGCTGTTTAAAAACAAAAGGAGGGCAGGCAGGAGGGGAGAGGTGAAGCACTACCATGCAAATGAGGAGCCAATTAGCAGAGAAAACAAAGGGGAAATGCCCTCAGCAGGGTGCCAGGCGGTGGCAAGGTGCTAATAGGCACTGGTTGATTAGAACAGAAGCTGCAGGAAGTTTTGAATAAGGTTTTTGAGTTGGCCGAGGCAAGGGCAAAAGAAGCCCTGGCCCCTTGGAATTGGGGCAACTGCCTGGAGAGCCCACTGCCCACTCCTCTGGGGAGGGCGCTTACCTCTGTGGTTGAAAGCACAGTGTCCTCATCTAGGCTAAGCACCGCGTCTGTGATGATGTTGTCATAGGGCAGGAAACGGCTGCTCATGACCTGGGAGGGGGCAGAGAGCAGGCAAGAAGGAAAGAATGAAGGAAAAGAGAGGTAAATTTAGTCTTGTTTGCAGGAAAACTTCCCCATCCTCACTTTCAAAAAGAATGGTCTACCACCATGTCATCCCTCAACACTGAAGACTTCCATCTCCTATCAGCACAGAGTCTTGTTCTACAGTTAGTGGACACCTACTGTGTACAGACACCTTGCTAGTCAAAGAGAGTACAAAGGTCAATAAGACATCTTCTCTTGTCTCGCAGGAGTTCACAGTCCACAGAGACATCAAGATGCAGATGATCAGTCCTAGCCGGCCATGGACAAGGCCAGGAGAACAGAGGGTGCAGCAAGCTGCTGCTTGGGAGGGCAGGTGAAGGCCTCAGAGAATTGACATTGAAGCAGGACTCGATGGGTAGGAATTTACCAGGTATAAGCAGAAGTGAGGCAGAAACAGGGCTCAGAGGATGTGAAGGCTCAGAGGAGAGAACCAGCTCTCTGAGGCCTGGAAAGAGTGGATGGATGGATGGAGCTGTGATTCCAAGTGTGGGGCACACACCACTGGAAGGCCATGTTATTTTGGGAGGCATGTAGAAAAACATTTAAAAATTCTATTCTTTACTGATGTTACATAGATTGGCAAAAAATACACACAGATATATCAGCAATAACAGCTACAGCAGTAACAGGTAGTAATAAAGTTACTGAAAAATCTCACTGAAACAAAAAGCTGAATTATAGACAAATATTAAATAAACAATAATACATGTGGCCTATGGATTTAGGCAAATTGTAGCATATGAATAAAGTTTGGGCAACTCGAGGATAAGGCATAGTGAGGTGTGTGCAGGTATGCCTGGGGTGAGGGACCAGCTAGAAAAATTAAGACTAGAGAGACTCCAGGGTGCCTGGGTGGCTGAGTTGGCCAAGCATCCAAATCTTGGTTTTGGACCAACAGTCATGATCTCAGGGTCTTGAGATAGAGCCCTGGCTCAGGCTCTGTGCTCAGTGCAGAATCTGCTGTGGATTCTCTCTCTCTCCCCCTGCCCCTCCTGCTGGTGGTACTCTTTGTCTCTCAAATAAATAATAAATCTTAAAAAAAAAAAAAAAAGACTAGAGAGACTTCTCTGTGACAGTCATATCTCAAACCTCTTTGTTGAACGTACTACAGAATAACTAACCATGAGAATAACTAACATTGTAAAAACATTTACTATGTGCCAGAAATGTTCCAAGTTCTTTATATACTTCATCGAGTCTCTGCTTTATAATAATCCCATTTTATAGCTGAGAGAGCTAAGGCATAGAGAGGTTAGGTAGGTGTCTTGCTCAAGATGCACCCATCGGCATTTCCTCCCCCAGGGTGAGATTCTGTAGAGCACCTCAGCCACTGTGCTATGCCTGTCTCAGCCTTGAAAAGGACCTCAAAAGTGAATTGGGGGCAATCTCATATTCTCCACCTCCCTCTGGAAGTTCTATCAACAGTTACGACATCCTCTCTAACCTCACACTTGGAGGTCAAGGGAAAAGACATTTGCCATCAACTCTCAAGGCACAAAAGTCAGGGAATGCAGCAGTTGGACATAGAAGACAAAGGGAAAAGGGAGGCCCTTACCCTGGCTGCCAAGGGTATGCTTTCTACAAGTCTGAGGACCCCCACCCCAAGAAGCTCAAGCCTGTATTTATAACAGGAAGCCAGCTTATCTGTGAGATTCAGTTTCCATGCCCGTGAAGCTACTGGAGGGCTTCTGACATAAAGGATGGGAAGTGCCCAGTATTTTCCATCTCTGGGAGCTCAAGGGATGGATCTACAGCATAAATGGCTCCAGGGTCTGCTCTTACACATCTGTCAACTGGGTCAAGTTTTCTTTTCCTTTCTCGGGTTTTCAAAATAATATATAAAGCGATCAGCAACCCCATATACACGGTGCTCAGAAATCTCAGCCTGAAGCAATTCTCCGGATACTGTTTACATGTCCACCGACTAACACAGAAACCATTAGCTGCCAGCTTAGTGATGCCCTGACCCTTCTCTTGTTAAGTCTAGAGGGGAGAGCTGCACAGACAACAAGGCCTTTATACTCAAAACAGAATTTTGTAGCTGAAGCAGAAAACACCTCCACTCTAAACTCAAGCCTAGAGATGGAAATGTAAAATGGGGAATGAGCAGGACCTAGGACTTCTTCCCCATTATGTGCCCAACCACTGGTTTAATAAAAGGATCCATTCCTTTTTCTGCACCTGCTTCATCAACAGAGGTTAAGAGACCTTAATTCAGTCACTTCAGATTGTCCTGTAGAAACTAGATGCTGTCTTCCAAATACCTTGCCTCAGCCACATTCCATAAGTTGAACAGTTCAGCATGAAAGGAACTGGTATCTTGCAAAGTCAATCTTGAGTGGAATGGGTTTTGCTTATTAGTTCACGTAAGAAATGTTTAGCAACTGTATACCAGCCCAATCGCTTCTGAAATTAGCAAACATGGATAGGAAATGACCAAGACTCCAGAAGTTTATTGTCTAATGGAGAACATAAGAAATATCCCCAAGTAACTGTACAAAGCACAGTGAGAGTTAACATTTATCAAGCAGCCACCATGTGCACCCACACTTCCGAGTGCTTTTAACAAGTCTAGTATTGGACCATTTGATCTTTTAGAAATAAAAGTTAGGTATTATGATTGTTTCCATTAACTGAAGAAGGAATTGAGGCACACAGACCCAAATAACTCGCTTTAGAGCCCATAATACAAACCATAACATCCCAATGCCTCCCAGAAGAGTAGCTAACACTTACTGCACCCTTTGTGTGCCACAGGCCCAGGGCTAAACACCTGTAATGCACTATCTCACTGAATCCTCAAAATGGGCCCAAGTCTTGGCCTAGGTTCCCAAAATACGGAGCCTGACGTAATACTAATTAAGTGCAAATGCTTTAGTAGGTGCTGTAATCCCAGGGCAGCAAGCGTGAGGGTAGAGGAATGGCCCCCTGGAACCAGTAGCCAAGGGGGAGGCCAGGACTCAACAAATGGCCAGAAGTGTAGACACAAATAGACTGGGAGAATGTATGACACTTTGTCTTAGCCAAAAGGCTGAGAAGCAATTGATATGGCTGGGAGAATGTGAAATATCTTATAAGTTACATCTGATGGAGCCACCATCTTATATATAAGGAAACAAGGACAAATCACAGAGTGCAAATAAAAATATCAACCAATGAATTTGTGTGTAAAAATACAAAACTAACCATAGGAGTCAGAATGGCTCCTGGTCAGTCTGATTGGATCCTGTTTGAACATCCTGACAAATTCAAAGGAAGACTTATCTACCAGAAGGAGATCTAGTCACCCATGTTGACAGCATCCATCTGAGCACTGTTCGGGACCTCGGGCATTGGCATTGGGGAGACAGACATATGGGATTGTAGGCAGGAGATTTTTGTATGCCATCCCTTTTTTGAAACCACATCTATGGTGAGATGGATTTCATAAGGGTAAGGAAGACCCATGCGGAGAGGCAGGTGATTTTCTAATTCCCACCATTGCTTGTTAAATGCTTATGAGGCAGCTCTTGGATAACCATGTTGCTTGACTCCAACCCTGTGAATGTTGGGACTTTATTTGTCATATTCCACACTGTGTTCCAACATACTGCATGGTACCCAGCATAGAGTGGGCACTCATATGTTGGAAACGAATGGATAATGCACTGATCATCTTGCCCAAGTAACAGTTATAATTCTCACTGCATCATGTTGAACTACACGAAACTGCCACTTTTAGCAAGCCAAATGATCGTTTCAAATGTTTAGACCTAATTGATATTTTTTATTTTGGCTCGAAGATGTTTTACTTAGTGGGAGACAATGTCTCAAGACCTGCCTCCTTGGGGACCGACAAAGGATGTCTCTTAGATGACGTGCTCCACCAATCTGTTCCATTTAGTAGCAAATAATTTCTTCACAATGGATATGATCTACAAGAAAGCAATTAGCAGAAGCGAGAGAAAAAAGAACTCACCTCTGGCTGCCAAGAGCAGAAGAAACTCCAAAGAGGAGGTAGCTTGGGGGCGGGGGCTTAAAGAATGCATGGGAAGTTTGATAACAGAGATAAAAAAAATTGAGAAGGGATGGTCAAGACTTATAGCAAAAGGGAAAAACAAGAATCATAGGCCAGAGGGGACACAGTTCAACTTAGATAACTGTGAATGATCAAATTTGGTGAGAGAACAGGGTCTGGGGCGGTTAAGTAATGAGAGAGAAGACTGGCGAGGCTGGCCAAGGCCAGATTACACACGGCCTCAAATGTTAATTTCAAGCATTAGCAAATAGAGTCCCTTAAGGCTGAGAGATGATTAAAAGATCATTCACTTCTAGGCAAAATGAATTGGAGAATGGAAGCAAGGGGCCAGCTAGGCACATGTGTGAGTCTCTGATGAAGACACCCAAACGAAATTAAAGTGCAAATGTCCTTTTGAAGATAAATATGAGGATGAGCCACTATTCTGAAAGATACAACTGATCCAGATGAACCAGCTAAGCAAATCTCATGCATGCTGCCATCAGCAGCTTCGTCTTGATCCTCATCGTTTATACAAGGATCACTATTGCCAGGCTCTAAATTCATTTAATCCTAATAGCAACTTAGGAATATGTGTTATTACTTCCATTTTGTAGACGAGGAAAGCGAGGTCAGATAAGTATATGCATGGCCACAAATCTCCTAAAGAAGTGGTATTAAGACCCACAATTCCCCAGTTTGAGAACCTAAGGCTGTCCACACTGAGGATATTCAGCAACAGGGAAAATTTTAGAAAAAAGTCCAAGGCCAGAAGCTCCTCAAGGCAGGAAGAAGACGTCGAGGGCCAGTGCCCACAGTGCCCCTAGAGAAACAAGGACTCCATGGTGGTTCCACGCTCAGGACCCCTTCCCACCTTACCTTGCTTTCTCCTTCAATGACGATGACAGGCACAGCTGTGGCAGGCCAGCGGTGTTTGGCTGGTAGGGGCTTGTCACAATTCCACAGAACTATGATCTGAAAGGGACAGGGGGTCATTAGATGGCTTGGTAAGGCTGGTTGTAGATAGGCCTCCACCCCAGTTTCTTCTCAGAGACAGGACGAGAGGGAGGACACAGAAGCCTACGTAAGGCAGAGGCAGACATCAGACTTGAATCTTAAAGAGAGTCCCCCTCCCACACAATCTCCAGCACCTGATCACCTCAACAACTAGATAGAGAGGAGAAAAGGTATAACCTGCAAAAAATAGCATCAAGGGGGTAGGAGAAAGCCAGGGAGAAAGAAGTAAATTTCAGGGTTGCTGAATCTTAATAAAGTGGTCTCCTAAATTCTGATATCATATGATGAGTGAGATAACACCAGTGAACAAGGTAAATAAATATGGGTAGTGAGGAGCACCTGGGTGGCTCAGTGGTTGAGTATCTGCCTTTGGCTCAGGTTGTGATCCCAGGGTCCTGGGATCGAGTCTTGCATTGGGCTCTCTGTGAGGAGCCTTGCTTCTCCCTCTGCCTATGTCTCTGCCTCTCTCTCTGTATCTCTCATGAATAAATAAATAAAATATTTTTTAAAAAATGGGCAGTGAGCATCAGAACACTGGCTAGGAAGCAGTGCTACTCCAGGCAGTGTGGGAGACAGAAGCGAATTCAAGATGGAACTAGCATGGTGAACTTGTGATTTGGATTCTCCGGAACGGCTGCAGATTTCATGTGACTTTAGTATTCCCAATAAATGTGTTCTGTTCAGAAAGGCATACTTCTACACGATTTAATTCCTTTCTCGTTTGTAAGCCTTCTTACACAACCTGATTTACAAGTCAGAAAAAAAGCCAATGTGGAAAGAGTGACACAGATGTGGAAAATTTTGTTATCACTGATAGAACCTTCTGCTCCCGATTTTATCGATTTTATCATTAAGTCATGGTTGCTGTGAAAGAAAAGTGGACAAACACTTCCTGACACCACCAAGTCTGTTTCTTCTGTTGAAACTTAGCTTTCTGGGGCCTCCCACGGCCTTTCTGCTGTTGCTTTATTACTCTGATGTCTAAAAACAAAATGATGCGCTTATGTGTTCTTTAAAGAATGTGTTGGTATCTATGTTTTAACTTTAGCCCATCGAAGAATCTCTTTGTAACCCATCCCTTATCTGTGCTTGACTGCACTTCCAAGAACCTCTAAGTTGATGAAAAAGAAAGTAACAAGGCATGACAAATGAAAGGGGGGTAACAGGGCATGACGTTAGGTGAGTCCCAGGGAGTAGAGCATGGAGCATGCAGAGGCGCAGGCTCTGGTCCCCTGAGCTGGAGGAGGCAGGTGCTGCTGTCGGCCCCTCACTCACCTGGGCGCAGTACTGGGATTTGGCTGCAGCCACGAGAAGCTTTAACACTGGCTGGGACTGAGAGACCAGGGGGGTCACCGCATGGATGACTGCCGTGAATTTGGAAGGGGGCTTTAAACCTGCAATAGAAACGGGAGAGGAGCTCAATGAAACACTGGAAAACAACACTTAGAAAATCATTCCTCCTCGCTCCATTGCCTCGCCCTGAAGCTAATGTTCCCTACTCGCATATTTTTCCTTTGCCTCTTATGTCCTGACAGAACAAAAACAAGGTGAAAAGCTGTTAGGTAGCTGCTGCCTGAGACCGTGGTGGTAATTTCCAGCTCCATGTCCACCTGCAGTTTTCTTCCTCTGATAACCTTTTCCTCTCCTGGGGGTGCACCTGTGATCTTCTGTCCATGTCTGCTTTTTAGGGGCCCAGAGGCTGAACACACACCCCACCTCTCACCACTCTCTACTCCAGGAAGGCTCTACTCTATACTTACATGTTACTGTGGGGATTTAAGGAAATGTGCTCTCCCCACCCTGGGTATTTGAATAGCTCTTATTCTTGATAATGTAGTTAAGGGTTGTTTGTTTGGTTTTGGCCTGATTAATACTATTTTCAATAATGACCAGCAAGTGGTAAAGGGTAAAAGAACTGCCTCCAGAGCCTCCCGGTCTCAGTTTGAATCCCTGTGCTACCACCCAGTGGTGGTGGGATCTTCCCCTTGACGTTTCCATAGCTGTGAAATGCGGCTGAGAGTCAGAGCATCAAACCTATGGGGTTGTTTTTGTTAGGAGACCAGAATTAAAGGACTGAATGCATAACAAAGCAGTTAGAACAGGACCCAGCAAACAGGAAGTGCTTGATATGTGTTCCTGGCTATCCCTCGCCATCACCATCACCATCAGCATCAGCATCACCATCATTTTGGAGTAGAAGCCTCTACACTCCCAAGAAGCTCTTTTCGTGTGGTGCTGACATAGGCTGAGGGAAAAAATATGTGACCCAGACCTCTGCCAACTACGTGCTCCAAAGCGCTAGGTGGAAAGGTGTCACAGATATGTAAAACAAGCATAGCCACTAAAGAGAAAGAAGCGAGATGGCTTCTCCACCCTCTGGAAGGAGTTTTTTCTGGAAGAGCTCGCTAAGAAACTGGAGATGCGTTTAAAAACTTTTTAAAACTTCAGTAGTTTAGACTTGTGAATTTTGCATTTTGGTAGCTTCAATGCAAACAAGAGTGTGCAGTGACATTCAAGTTAAACTTTGATGTCGATACAATAAAGGTAAGAATTAGACAACATATACTAAAGGATTCTGTGAGGGTTTTGTAGAGCAAATTTTATCATCTAGTTGGTACTTTAATTGCATGTTAGAAGCAGACTTGCCCCACTATCTAGATACACATTCAAAACTTTGCCAGAGAAGAAATAGGGGTGGGGGTTTCCTTTCTCACAGTGAGATCAAGTCACTGCTTTTACATATTTCCTGTATATTTCCTAGTTTAGGAAGCATCATGTACACACTTCTCATGTGCTCACTCCACATGAAGATCTCCATGCTCTGCAAGAAATATGTAGAAATTTTTATCAAATATGGCCTTCTTCTGAAAATTACACAATTCTAAATATATTACTCCATGTGGACCACTTCACTGATTTTAATACAGTCCCCATAATATGTTTGGTTTGGATTAACTGGTTGGTACTTCATGACTCTAAGTTTCTTTTTATCAGTTTCAAATTAAACAAGCAAAACTCAAAAAAGGGTGAGATTGGTATGGAGAATATCAGAACAGGGTGGAAAATCTAGAGTCTTTTTCCCACATCAACTTGAAAGATGCATTACTATCCCAGAGCTCCTCCAATTTGGACCCGAGAATGAGGGAGAATGTCGAAGATGTTACTAACACTATCACAAGTGGGCTCCAAGGACACAAGGGTCTACGGCAATAACAGTAGCCTTTTGGAGAGCTTTGTTCCTCTGTCCATTCCCTTTCCCCCATTATGATTGGACTAAAAGCTGCTTGAGATCAGACTGTAAATCTGACTTTTTATTTCCACCGCCCAGCATGGCATTAATGGAGCACACATGAGGAGCACACTAAATGAGTAAACAAATCGGTCTTTTGTCAGACATTCTCAAATCTTTCTCTTTCCTTTTTATTAATTCAACTTTTCTTTGGTAGGAGATAGAGAAGTTGAGATCGTGGGGTAAAAAATAGGAATAGCGCTCCTGGTTCCATTTTATATATGAGGAGATTTAAAATTATAGCAAAGACACTGTCATGTTCAAAATGATCCATAATTTGAGGAGCCTATTTCTCAAAAAGGAATGAGTCTACTATATGTGAGGTCCAGCTGCTCAGACAAGGAGTTTTCCTGCATTTTCCAGTGCTCTGCCGGATTTATTGTTCTTGACCCTGATACACCATTTATGATAGGGCTCTAGAAAGCCATCTCCGGGCAGGCTGGTCGGAAGACCCTTCTATAGAATGGAAAAATCAAGGGACTTTCAATCTGGACAAGAACTGGAGGGTAAACAAGGGGCTGCACCCTGGAAAGAGGTCACTTACCTAAATTAGCATAGTAGTAAGGAAAGTCTCCCAGATAAGATGAATACTGTGGTAGTACGAACAATCCTCCAGGATGTTTGTTCCATATTAAACTGTTACGTGATATGTGCTTGAATATTCTGTCCTGAATAATCTAGAAAATAAAAACACAGCCTGTGGTGAGGATGAGACCTTGATGGGATTTGATAAAGGAGCATGTTCAATCCCAGTTTGAGGAATGATGACCCTCAAAGAAGTGACTCTATCTCCAAATTCTCCGATAAAAGTGTCCGGGACACAGGCAGAGTGACAAAGCAGTAGAAGAGAGTGTGAGAGAGAAAGAGATGAATTATGGCTAATCAAACTTTCTAATTAAATGTTGGTTTTACCCTAAGTTCTATCTTGTCTTTCTATAATAATAAGTATGTTCTCATTTCGAAGCTGAGTGCATGAAACAGTTTCCTTGATGGCAGAGCATTTAGCTGTGGTTCTAGACTGACGCCAGGAAGATCTGTTCTTGGTCCACGTAGACATCCATGGGGAGACTGCCTTGGGAGGGTACAGAAGGCAGGGTACATTCTAGAAGCTGTTGAAGTTCTCATCCATTCCTTTAATCGAGGAGGCAGATTTATCTGTCATATTTCGTTTTCCTTTCAATTGTAGGACTTTGGGGTACTAGTTAGGGGAAGTTTTTCTACATTTTATCTCAAAAAGCAGTGAGTTAACAATTGCTCAAAACATCCCACATAATAGGACAAAAAAAACATGGCATATGAAGACTAATAGCCACACTAGTTCATTAGTTCCTTTGGACTTTGGGACCTCGCAGATCATTAAATTCCACATTTAGAGTCAAACATTCTCCCATCCTGAATCATTTGTCAGATGAACGTGATTAGTCCACTTTACAGATTTCTCTCTGTGACTTTCAAACTCTTGTAATTATTCCATCCACTCATTAAGATATGATTTGGCAAATAATTAACTTGGTACAGGATTTCATGTTTGCAGCAATTTTTTTCTGTACTTAAAAAAAAGAAAGAGCCTGCCATGTCTCTCAAGAGATTTAAGACCTAAATCATTATTTTCCAGGCCCCCATTTAATGCGATGTGACTTTAAGTAAAGACTATTTTCAATGGAGCTTTATCACTTGTTAAGGTTATTAACACAATCGTCTCATCCCACATAGTGACAGATAAGTAATAAAGTGAGCTACATTTATTTTTTTGCAAACCTTATCATGTTTATATTTCTTAATGAGAGAGAAGAAAGGAAGCAAGGAGGTAATTTGGAAAAACTCAAACACTTTAGCTCAATGATTTCTGCATTTTTCTCTTTCCTCCAGATCAAAACGGCTAGTTTTATATGGGTAGGTAGAGGTTTACAATTTGGTGGAGAGTTAAAGAACCTAGCTAAAATATGAACATTTACTTTCTGTGGTACAACAGAGATGTGTTAAAATGTTGTTGACAAGGCATTAATTATGAGAAACTTCTTATGGTTGTGAAGGGTTTTCAAATGGCTAGCAATTTCACTTTATATGCCATTTATCCTAGTTTTATATTATTTATATCTTCCAAATCTACTGTCTTTTTTTCCTTACAGTTTTTCATTTAGATCCTCTTTTTCTGATCTGCAAATTTATGTACTTTCTAGCATGTGGTCACTTAAATGAATTTGGGTATCAAAACACAGAGTGAATTGAAAGTAGACAGTATCATAAATCTGACATATATACAAATGGCGTATATCTAAGGGATGCCACAAAATGGGTCACTATCCACTGTGGGTCTTTCGGCAGCATGCTTCTCGTCATACTCTTTCTGGTTCAGTATCACAACATTGTTCTTGTTTCGAATTCAAGGATACAACAGGCTATAGTGTTCTTCTGAGATACCAATGAGCATGTCATATTCTCTTCAAATCAATCTTGATGGGAAGATATAAGCAAAGGTACAAGAGCAACAGCAAATACTTAATTTAACCTGGGTCAAGCAATTTGCCACTTTTATGTCTCACTTTTCTCATTTGTAATAAAACGGTAAAATATCACATAAATTATAATAACCTCTCAGAATGTGTGAGGAATAGCCGCCGAAGTTTTTATATTTAAGACTTGACTTTTTTTGCCTTAAAAAAAAAATCTCATTCCTGAATTTATTTTCTAGGTGTGGACTGCCCATTTTGACACTGCTGTAAGATCACAGATATTATAGATTATAGATATCTTTCCATAGAATTAATAGTATTCATGGATTACTTACCCTAAATGCCTAACAACAGTGTCATTTTTCTCATGAATTAAATTTTTCTGCATCTAGAATTGATTCTTGAGTAGTTTGTCAAAGGGTATAAACCCTTTTAAGTGTTTGCATTGACAAACATTTTCTAAAAGGTGTGTAACAGCTGGCCTTCCCAAAAGTGTTAAAGAGTTTGGGATCATCCAAAGGTGATCTCATTTCACCAAAGAGAAGCGTTGTTCTGTCCCTCTCCTAATTTCCATTGCTATCCTGTGATGGAACAGCCAACAGCTGTTCCTATCGCTACACTGGACAGCTCCCAGGATCCTTTCGGAGTACTAGAACTCACTATTGCTGTGGAAGAAGACATCCATTTCGAAGTTGGACACTTCTTCGGCTATAAAGAAAATCATCACAAACATATACACTGACACATATATGTACATAGTACAAAGCCTTTTCATTATGGATGGCACCCTTGATAGGATAATATTTCTCATTAACACGAATTCAAAGGGAAGAATGACAGGCTCCTTATTTTTATTTTTTATGTGCCATCTGTTTTATGAATAATGGACTATTGGTTACAGGTTACTGCCATTCTGTGTGGCCCTGACTTGGTCTTTTGACCAATACAAGGTTACCTCACACACGCAGTGCCACCATATGCCACCTCACTCTGAGCCAAACATTCTATTTTCATTATCTCAGTGATTTTAATATTTCACTATACAACAGCATCAGCAATACCATGGTTTGAATGTGCATTGTTAGGTAACCGGAGAGAAAAATTGGAACATACTTCATAAAACTCCATTAAAAATGTGCCTTCCGAGCTACCATTAGTTCTTTTCATACATTATTACAATCTTGTGCACTTTTCTTTCACTCACCTTGATTCTCACTGAGCTCCTATGGTTCAATCATGAGTGTCAGGTTATTGCTGTGTAATACTCTGACAAATAATGGAATCTATGAAGGAACACTGTCTGCAGTATTTTATCATTGTCCCCATCATTACTTCTCAATTTGCATACACACACAAAAAGTGAGCTCCAAAGAGCTTAGCTCTGATTCACTAGCTCCTTAATTCCAAGATGCTGAATTAGGAAACTTCTGTCGGACTGGAAATGCTAGCCAAATCCCAAGTACAGAGAGCAGTACAATGGAATGTACTAACAATAACAACTTGAGTCTGGCATCAGAGAAAAGGTATCCTGCTTTCAAGCATCACCTACAACACTAAGGCTCAAAGTCTCCAAAGACCGAGTCATCCCCTTCCCATGACCTAGAGTATATAGCAAGCAAGAAAGACCCAGAGTTTTAGAGTCTGGATATAGAACATCCTGAGAGCAAAGGATCCTCAAATCTATATTATCTAAGGGTAATGCTGAATTATCCTCATAACTCAGAAGCTCCAGCAAAGAATGACTTTTAGGTTTTAAGCCAAGTAGGTATTTTTGATATGTGATACTTAAATTGTTCTCATAAACACGTTGGCTTTATTTGTGTAGGCGGATGGCATTTTCTGCTATGTTCTCTGCTTTTCCATTTACACTGAATTCTGGGGTAATCTGAGTTCTGAATTAAAAAGGGAAACTGGATGGTATCTTTCATGCAATTTGGTTGAGGGGTCAAACCGTTACAATCTGATCTTGGAACTATATAAGGAGATTTGATAGTTGCTATAAATTTGAATGAAGTATATGGTTCATAGTGTTTTCAAAACAACTGTGTCGCTAAAGAACTACATGGCTTAAATCCAAGGGGAAGAAGGCCTTTCCAGCACAGAGATGACAACAGCTTGACTTGAGATTCTATTCTGATGAATATAACACATCCAACTGTTCTTACAGGATAACTGAGCACTGCTAATTGAATAGGCAAGAGACCAGTTCTATGCAACAAACCAAACTCAAAAGAAATGTAATTAACGAGATACCATCATTCACCTGACAAATTTGCATGGTTGTGTATGTATGTGTTTTAATTATGATCCTTAAGGCTAACAAGACTACCACTAGAGGAGGTCTCCTCCCAGACGGTTTATGAGAGTCCAGACTGATGTAACCTTCTTGCAGAGTAATTTGGCAACGCATATCATGAACCTAGACTCTGGCTTAGTAGTGATCCCACTGTAAGGACTCCATCCTAAAGATACAGAGATGCAGCCCAAGATACATGTAGAATCCCATTGCCTGGATAAAGATATTTGCACCTAGATCTATACAAAATACACAATTAGAAACAACATTAATAGTCAACAATAGTATGTTAGTTAAATAAATGGAGGTCCACCAAAGGAGGGCAAAAGGCAGGAAAAATGAAATAGTGGCCTTTGTGTTTTAGAGTAGACAGCTATTATGGCAGAATCAAAAGGCCAGAAACAGACCCAAAGGTGCATAAATGTGGAGTGTGACAACACTGAGGCAAGAAAACTTAGTATGTTGGGACAAACTACACAACAATCTGTTTAAAAAAGGAAAAAAACAGGCTTTCAACACAGATCATATATATATAAAAGTAAATTGGATTAAACAGCTAATACAAAAAGTTAACTGTGAAAGTACTAGAAAAATATAAAGGAGTGTGTGTGTGTAAATTAAATTATGGATCAAAAGGTCCTTTCTGAACAGTAGCAAATGGAAAAGCCATAGAGGAAAAGATCACCTCATTATAAACAAAAAAGGGATACCGCAAGTTGGGGGAAATATTTGTAACAAAAGGGTCAAAGTGTTAATATTTTTATATAATAAGCTCTTAAAAATTTATGAGAGGGGTGCCTGGGTGGCTCAGTTGGTTAAAAACTTGCCTTTGGCTCCAGTCATGATCCCAGGGTCCGGGGATTGGGCCTGGCATCAGGCTCCCTGCTCGGTGGGGAACCTGCTTCTCCCTCTCCTCTGCCCCTCCCCTTGCTTGTGTTCTCTCACTTTTGCCCGCTCTCAAATAATAAATAAAATGTTTAATAAAAAAAATTATGAGGAAAAGTGGGACAACATCGTGGCCATTTCTTTTTCTTTTTCTTTTTTTGCCTGTTTTCTTTTTTTTTTTAAATAAATTTATTTTTTATTGGTGTTCAATTTACCATTTCTATTTCTTTCTTTGTGAGTTGCTAAGAAATAATAAAAATTCATTCTTACTAATAACTGAAGAAATATAAATTAAGAAGATAATGACATCATTCTGAAAGATATAATGTCTAATATTGGTGAAAGTGAAAAATACCAAAAGTAATCAAAACAAGTCCTCTCATATATGCTGGAGGGAATATAAATTAGTTCCATTCTATGGCAGGAAAATTGACAATGTATTAGAAATCTTAGCATTTATCGTATTCTTTGAATGAGGACTTTGAATTCAAGGTATTAATCCTAAGGAAGTAATCTTGAACCTGCATAACAATTTGGTGCTGAAGCTATTTGTTTCGATAATATATATACTAATGAAAAAACAAAAACAACGGTAATGTCTTCAAAGTAAGGATAATGAGAGAAATTAAGTGATACCATGACTGGAATATTATATAGTCATTAAAATAATTGTAGACAAATCTAAGAACATGAGAAAATGTTAACAATACATTATTAAAAGGAGAAAAACATATTATAAACTAAGTTTAGAAAGACATTTATTTACTTATTTAAGTAAGTAGGCTCCATGCCCAATGGGGGGGCTTAAAACAACCCTGAGCTTAAGAGTTGCATGCTCTACTGATCCAGCCAGCTAGATGCCCCTGAAAGACTCCTCTTTAAATTGAAAATTACATATGTATAAATTTGCCTAGAAAAAAATAAATATATATGTGTTTGTGTGTGTGTGTGTGTGTATATATATATACACACACACATATACATATATATGTCAATAGTGATTTTGTATGGGTAGATGATTGTATTTTTATACTTTAAGTATTTTCCATTATTTTCTAAAATGAACATGTACTTTTTTTCATAGAAAGCACTCATTCTACAAAGGGAAAAAAAATGACATTCAGTTTTCTTTAAGAAGGGCCTAGGAAGGGTCTTGGATGGAAGACAGGATAGAAGAGTAATATCTATTACATACTCAAATCTACTCCTATGAACAGATGAGAAAAATGCAATCAATTTTAAGGAATAAGAAGCTTGCTTGCAAGAAGGAAGCCATTCTGACCTTGTCCCCTTTATGGGGTGAGCCTGGCTCCTTACAAACCCCTTTCAACTAGTTTCAGGCTGAAGAAAAAAATGTACACTCCTGAGAAGATACTGTGACCAGAGAAGCAGCCCCAGCTCACTGTGGGGTAGGGAAATGCCCCTACTGTGTCCAGGGCACAACCAGCACAGGCTCTGATACCCAGGATGGCAAGAGAACAGCGTTGTGGACAAAACAGGGTGATTTTCAGTTTTCTTGGTATTACTCAGACTCCTCAATGTTTGCTGCAAATTACATTAGTTTTTGGAGCAGTAAATACTTTTCCAAAGCAAATACTCCAAAGAGAGGCTGCAAATGCCCCTGGCTGCGTTATGAGAACACAGAACCACCTCAATGCCGTGCCTCATCAGAGGACCTCTGCTCTCCTTGCGAGTCCGTAATTCATGAGTGTGCAGTTTTCCAACTCTCATCTTAGCTCTTTGTGCTACTGTGGTGTGGCCTCAGGCTATCACTATCTGTTCTACTTGCAAAGGTTTTAATCATCTCCATGCTTCCCTCTCCTTTTTCCCTCCTGCCTTAAAAAAAAAAAAAAAAAAAAAAAAAAAAAAGGCAACATACAAGGGGCACCCATATGCCTAGAAGATTTTCTGCTTTCATAATGCTTAACACTTTCCACACCAGATAGAGTAATCCTGATCCTGATTTTCTTCTTAACACATCCTTGCAACACTGATGCTGGTTGGGCTGCACCTCTTGAGGACTGATTTTGTTGTACCCCAAAGCCACTGGTACCCAGTAAATTGTCCATATTTCTAGAATGGTAGAAGATTTTCCCCTACTCAGTCATTGCCTGATTTCTAAATGGGCTCCAGAAACACATCTTCAGAGGATGCCACTGAGTGTGAAGGACAGGAGGACAGTCATTAACCACATATCGCTGAAATGAAGGAAGACAGAGCTGATCTGTGTATCAAGGACTGTAATTCCTCCTCATGTCAGTTTTCCTCTGTGGGGTTTTGTTAGGAATGGAGGGATCTGCTTGGGCACAGCAGAGCAGGTAAAATAGGGTTAACTGATAAATCCGGGTATAAAAAATTTGGTGTTGTCCCATTTGGCCAATTATACCACACGAATAACAGAAGAGAAGGCCAACAGAAGTGTATAAAGGACCATTATTCAAGACTAAGAGCCAAGTGGTCTCACTTACCTCTAGTGTAGTTAATACAATCTTCTCAACTGAAGAAAAATAAGCCTCCCACAAGAATTGTGTCTGCTGTCTAAGTGCTAGGATTTTATCCTGATGAATAGACCTGATTGTAGAAGGAATCTGTAACACAAGGTGAACACATAATAACTATAACTGTAAAACAATGAGATGCCATTTGATCGAAATAACCCACCTGGGTTAGGCTTTATAAATTTCTTAGCATTCAGGTTTTAGTGTACGGGATGGGCTAAAAATCTGAAATGCCCTTAAGAGGTGTCAGGTACAAGCAGTACTTACTGGGGATCAGCCTTAATGATCTTTAATGGATGGAAGTTAAAGTCCCCTCTAAGATTTGGTACCAGCTTATCAGTTGCTTAGGGTCCCACAAATCCTCAAGCTTACACATGGACAAGCACATTCTACACAGAAGGGAGCTGTCAGTTTTGGTGAAAGGCTGAAAGACATGCCCCAAACACTTCCAAGACATGCAATGCCAGGGACTCCAAGTGATCTACAAAGGGGCTTCTAGAGGAAATGTCTCTGAGCCTCTCCATTTAATCTGTAGCTGGATAGTCATTTCCATATGCACACATTTGTGACCTTACCCTGAGAGCTATTCTGCTCCCTGACCTCTCTTTTTGGCTCCAGCACTAATGCTAATCTAGCACAATCTGTCAAACATCACACACATTCAACCATCGCTGAATGTGACTAAGGCTACATCTCTAACAGGCTACATGATTTTAAAGGAGAGACCTCTGTCCGTCCATCCTTCTACATGTTTTAAGGTTGTAAGAATGGCTTTTATATAGTAGTTTTTCAAGAAATAAGAGTTGAGGGGCACCTGGGTGGCTCAGTCGGTTAGGCGTCTGCCTTCAACACAGGTCATGATCCCAGGGCCCTGGGATTGAGCCTCACATTGGGACTCCCTGCTCAGCCAGGAGTCTGCTTCTCTGACTCTCCCCCCAAGCTTTGTGCTCTCTCTCTTGCTCTCAAATAAATAAAATCTTAAAAAAAAAAAAAAAGAAAAGAAAGAAAGAAACAAGAGTTGAATTGAACATGGCCAACTGAAGTTACCATAGGGATATGATTATTTTTACCATCAATACAGCTTAATGGTTAAGCACAGGGACACAGAAATTGGACCAAGGTGGGATTCTCAGTTCTACCATTTACTAGCTGTGCTTTCTTGGACAAGTTACTTATCTCTCTTTGAGTACCTCTTCATTTATATAACCTTTGGGATACAGTACTAACATCAGTAGGTTGTAAAGGTGATCAAATAAGTGCTTACTTAACACAATAGTGAGAACTGGGAAGCTTAACATAGCAAATTATTACTACCACTATTATTATTATTGACATAAGGGTGATGATACTCAAAGTTCGACCAACTTCTTAACGTTTGTACGTGAACTTGTTTGGATCTGGAGCTCTGACACGTACTTTGGGTTTCTGGTGAATTTGCTGGGCTTGCTCCCTATCTTCATGTATAGTTCAAGGTCTATTTCATTTATGGAGTCTATACTCTTAGAGGAGATTCCTTGTGATTAGCAAACTGCCCTCTTGTGCTCACCTCTTTCTGCATGCTTGCTTTGCTAATGCGTAACTAAGTAGACAGACATGGGGGCCTGGGCTGAGGTAGGAATGCTCTGTTAGCTGCTTTAATAAGAAAAGTTACTCATGGCATTGTGACTAAGGCTAGATCTGAATTTCCCCTGGAAGGGAAGGAGGTGGCAACACATTTTTGGACTCAAGACTATTTTTCAGAGGAGCAATGAAATTGCTCCACAGTAAGAACAAAAGGACAAACTCACTTGCTTTTGCAACATCCTACAGCAGACATTAAATCTGTGCCCCAAAGTGTGTATCTGGATGCCTCACACTGAAGAAGGATGAAAGCAACAGGTAAAGGGAAAGCACCAGCAGGCTTTGTTAGTCCAGAATTAGAACTCAAGGTCAAATGTAAGTAAAATATCCTTGGAGAAGGCAGAGCAACTATCCACATCATGGATCCTTGATAAGTCAAGGGCAATTTATTTTTATTTACTGAGAAAATTACCTAGATTGCCAAAAGAGACTAGAAAAAAGTTACTCAGCTCAGTTTTCATAATCATGTCCTCTTTTAAATGTCAATGGCATATCCTAAGAGTCATATCAGTTGACTTCACTATTTTGCCATGATCACGAGAAACCAGTCCATTAGAAAAATGTGATTACATAATCTCCAGAAAACTAAGTAGGCTATGGTTATGAACGAATAAAGGGAATGTCACATATATTTTTAAAAGGATTTTATTTATTTATTTTAGAGAAAGAGAGACAAAGAGGGACACAGAAAGAGCATAGGGGAAGGGGCAGAAGGAGAAGAGAATCTCGAGCAGACTTCTTGCTGAACCAGGACTCAATTCCAGGACCCTGAGATCATGGCCTGAGGTGAAACCAAGGGTTGGATGCCCAAACGACTGAGTCACTCAGGCGCCCTAAAGCAATATCACATATGAACCTACCAATACATTCCCCCTCTATTATATAAGCCACAAACTGATGTTAGGACATCAAGTGAGCTATACGCTGCCTGTCTATATGTACAATATACGTGATAGCTCTTTGCAAAGTGCTCTGGAAGAGAATTCCAACTGACTGAAAAGACAGAGTTCCAGGTTTTCATGGCATTTGACTATTGGTTATTAATCTGCTTGTCCTGAGAGACAGGTACGCAAGAGTGATAAATTAATTCCAATTTGGCTGGATTGTTCAGCGTTGCAGAACTCAATGAAGTCTTAACAAAAGGTCATGTATGGTAACAAAACTAATGGAATCTACCAAAA
This sequence comes from Vulpes vulpes, assembly GCF_048418805.1. NCBI lineage: Eukaryota > Metazoa > Chordata > Mammalia > Carnivora > Canidae > Vulpes > Vulpes vulpes. The sequence goes on along the minus strand of NC_132792.1, from coordinate 19,938,736 downwards.
TAGATCTAGGAAAGCAACACGCAGCTCTCTTGGTGACATAATGACAAGAATATATGCAAATAAAAACATCCGAGCTGTTCTAAAACAGGAAACGAAAAATTGTAACATAACAACAACATCTCCCAGAGCAGACATTTGGGCTCAGCGCCAGCTCTCTACAAGGATCGTCAACGACAGTACAGTCGCTGTTCAATATGGAGGCAGCTGTGCAGAGATGGAGTGCTCAGGAAAGGGGAAACCACCAGCAAGTTGGAGTGGGGGCAGAATGGAAAACAGTATCTTCAGAGTCAAGCCAAACAAACTGCTTCATTAGGTGAAATCCATACCAGCTTTGGTGAAATGGTACAAACTGGACAACCACAATTAAGATCCCAGAATGCTCTCCTCTCCAAGACAAACTCCTAAGTTTTTCATGTCAGATTCATAGGAGCCTTGGAGAAATTATGGCTGATGGTTTTTATTCCTTTTATTTCCCAAGTTTCTTTGAATGATCATGCATTTAAAAAAAATTATAAAAGGAAGGAAAAAGGCAACAGGGAAACAAACTACTCATATCACTTTTGTCTGGCCTTTCATGAGTGAATGTCTTTGATATACACCATTCGGCCCTGGGAGGATTTTGCTAGGTCATTTATTCCTCTTTTGTTTTGAAGGTCCCAGGTGGAGGTCACGTACCTGAGTACCAGAGAGTAGGAATGTTCTAGGGGCTGTGTTCAGCTTGGCTTGCCTAAGTCACAGCCCTCACCTGTTACTTTAGGAAGAGAACTGGGTTACTTCATCAGCCAGCTAGCGGACTGTCTGGCAGTAGAAGCAGAATCAACAACAGAATTAAAAGCTCAATTTTCTTGGTATTAAAAAAAAAAAAAAGCCAGGACATTAAAAATAAAAATCATTCTACAACATTTGTGGTAATTCAAGATAAAGTATATAATGCCATCAAAGAAAAACATTAAAATACTCTATAATTTCAGAGAAAGGAGTAGGGCAATTTACGTGGAACCTAAAACATTACTGCACAAAAGGGCTTTAGAAATCCTTAGCTGATATGCCTAGGTGGCTCAGGTCATGATCTTAGGGTCATAATCTTAAGCCCTGCATTGGGCTCTGAGCTGGATGTAGAGCCTGCTTAAGAGTATCTCTCTGCCTCTCCTTCTCCCTCTGCTCCCTGCCCCACCCCACCTTCTTATGCATACTCTCTCTAAAAAAAAAAAAAAGAAAAAAAGGAAGAAGAAGAAGAAGAAAAGAAAAGAGAAAGGAAAAGAGAAAAGAAAAGAAAAGAAAAAAAAAGGAAAAAAAAGAAAGAAAAAAGAAAAGAAAAATGGAACCCTTGCTGCCCTTGGAGTTCTCTGGGAGTATCATATTCCTCTCTGCAGGCAGCTCTTGAGTTCAAACTTTTCTTAGGCATCCTTGTTGAAAATTAGTTGACCATATGTGGGTAGATTTATTTTTGGGCTTTCTATTTTGTTCTATTGGTCTGTCTGTCTCTGTGCCAGTACAATATCATTTTGATGACTGTAGCTTTGTAATATATTCTGAATTCAGGAAACTTAATGCCTCCAGCTTTGGTCTTTCTCAAGACTGACTTGGTTATTTGGGGTCTTTTGTGGTTCTATATGAATTTTAGAATTATTTTTCTATTTCTGTAAAAAATTCCATTAGGATTTTGATAGAGATTGCATTGAATCTGTAGATCAATTTGGGTAATACGGTCATTTTAATCATATTAAGTCTGACTTCTACAATTAGGACAACATGGATGAACCTTGAGGACATTAGGCTAAGTGACATAAACCAGTCACAGAAAGCCAAATACTGCATGATTCCACCTCCACATGAGGTATCTAAAATAGTCAAATTCACAGAATTAAAGAGTAGAATGAGAGTTGCCAGGGTTGGGGGTGGGAAAGAAATGAGGAGTTACTAAACCAGTGTGCATAAAGTTTCAGTTAAACAAATGAAATAAGCTCCAGAGAGGTCTAATACAGTGAACCCACGGTCAAAATAATGTATCCTACGTTTAAAAATAAGAACGTAAATCTCATGCTAAGTGTTCTTGCCACAATAAAATAAAATAAAGAGATCCAAATGGCAAAAGATACATTTAAAAAATCATTTTTATTAGAGGCTGCTCTTTTAAATATACACGTTAAGGAGAACACTGCTCAGGCTCCCAGACTGGATCATTTGAGCAATGATAACACTAATTATAAGAATCAACCCTAGAGACCTCCCTCTTTCTGAAAATTAATCTGAAGGCAATTACAGAAATAGAGGAAAGGAATACGAAGTGGCAGGATGGTACAAACACTCTCTGGTATAATTTCTAAAAATTCTGGATCTGGAAGAGGAGGGATACATGCTTCTTCTGACCATCAAAGTTCATGTCCTTTACCTGCCACTACTTTTCCAAATATATTCCCCAGGCCCGGGTGGATTTTGTGTGGGAAAGTGAACAATGTCATATTAAATGACTTCATATTCGCCATGACACAGGCAATTTTCTCCTGATAAGATTTCTTTTATAGAGCTGACCTTTTGGATTCATCTTCTTTGAAATTGTGGACGAGGGGCCGCAATAATCCGCTGATGTGCTGAAGGCCAGAGCCCCTTCCTTACCTGTAATAACAATCTCTCATCGCCTATGACGGCAGCTTGGTTCCAATTAATCACTTCAGAGAATGGCAACTCCCATCCGTTGCTGAGCATCACAGGGACACAGGCGGCCTGGGTGAAGAAGGGGGCTTCGTGAATGTGGGGAAGTGGCAGGGGGAGCCTTCCAACTGGAGGCGACATCACTTACAAGTTCAGTTACTGGCGTTTCTTACTTGGGTCACTGCACGGATCCTGAACCGCTTAGGCCCGAAGGGGAGGCGGCCTGGATGAGCCACCAAGTCACGTGAAGGCTGTGCATATCCAGCCGAGATTTTAATGCTTGCAAGTCTTGCCCTCGAATGCTAAAACCCCATTTCTATTCTAGTACATGGTTTGGCTGACCTTACTTCCACGGAGACGACTGGCCTCGTTCGAGAAGTTTTATTGATGTAACAAAATCGTCCACCAACAACATCCTAGCATAAAACCAACCTTGAATATAAACCGTTTTGTCAATGCAACTGCCACAGGTCTGCTTGTGAAGTGGTTTACCCCACTGTTAGGAGCAACAAAGAGCAGAATGGGGCCTGGCATTCCTGATGAAGCCTTCTGTGGACTGCACTACCACAGGGTGCTCACCTTTCCCTTGCAAAGCAAACACCTCCTCCAGAACCTTGCTCCACTCACTGTGGAGGGGGCCAAACCAGTCGCCCCAATGTACTGCCTGCACAGTGATCTGTCAGCCAAGAAATGCTGGGCTAAGGACCCAGTTCTGGTTCCAAATAACTCATCATCCAAAGCGGAGAACAGTTGGCTTCATGGGGCATCCCAAAGAGGCGACAAGAACATTAGTGACCGTGTGCTTCACAGAGCACACTGGGAAGGACCTTCAGGAGGAGGAAGCACTTCTGTTGGAGGGCAGAACACAGAAGGGGAGAAAACAGAGAAGCCAGAGGGCAGGAGTGGAGGAGCACAGTCTCAGCCGGGAGTGTGCTCTCTCAAGATCACGGAAGGCTGACTGCAACTCCCAAGTGCAGACGACGTGCACAAGTGTCTCAGCAGGTGAGGCAGCCCCAGAGCTGCACAGCCCCGGAACAGGTGGGCCAAAGTGAGGACACTGCTCCCTGGGCATCACTGTCAGAATTTAGAGGCACCAACTGAGTGGGGTGGGCAGAAAAGACGATCTGGGGAGCACCACCGATAAGCCATGTTCCTAAGCTCATGCTCTTGAGACTGGCTTCCAGGAGCGGGGCAGCGTCTCTGCAAGGAGCCCAGCCAGGCCACTGCTGGCCAGTCAGATCTACACCACCACCACCTCCCCCCCTCCCCCCCAGTTTGCAAACATATCCCCGAAGAACCCATCCTCCCTGGTGGTGAAACTGTTTAATCTTCTCATGCCCAAAGACAGGGAGTAAACCTCTTCCCATCTACCCCTTCCCCCCTTACAGAAAGTGTTGCAGACTTTCTTGGGATAACAGATTTCAGGTGTTCAAGGCCAACTATGCATTCTGTTTAGATCCCAGGTTAAACTCGCCCCGTCTGACTTCAGCCCTCAGCCCTAGTCCGCGGAGGTTTCAGTCTCTTACCTGCAGAGCCTCCAGAAACCTGAAGGACCCAAGCCTGCGACCACGAGGAACCAGACAGAAAGTGGCATTGTGCAGCATTTCCCGATAATCATACCTAGAAGGAGAGGAGGAGCAATCAGCAAACGAAGACCCATTAGGAGTGGGGGGAGTAAATGAACATCTGTGGGAGCACACCTGCATGAAATTACCCAGAGCAAATCAGGAAATACGCTGGGCTGGGCAGGCAGTTCTCACTTTCCCTTGGGGGAGGTGGGTCGTGGGGGGTAGGTTGCACGAAGGAGAACAAATGTGAACTTTCATGGGGGACAAAGTAATTAGGGTCTTTTGCAGGCAGTACATAAAAGACAAGTCTGCTGGTCCCAGTAACAATTTGGCTTGCCCAGGTTTTGCTTCCAAAAATCAGATTTTTGTGCCTTGATGAAATGTCTAGTTCCCATAAGTTTAAAAAAGAAAAATCACACTGAGAAGTTCTTGTTTAATGCCGTGTCATTCAGCAAAACTAAGACTGTCCTTGTTCCCCACCCCATGCTATTAAAACCTACTCAGGAAACCTCCATTACAAGCACAAAACATTTACTTTCTCCTTCGAGCTGGAGTTCTTACATTTAACCGAGAATATTCAGCTACGCCAGACAAATACTTCTAAGAATGGCTGACATGACTTTAAGGGAAAGACAAATGAGACAGGAGGAGCTGGCCTAAGAAATGGAGAAGTAAGTATAATAGAAAAAAACATAGGGGGTGCAGAAAACTGGGGTGCACGAGAGGCTTGTTGCTTGACTCAAATGCCACTTGATGGTATTACAGGGTTTTTGCACTTGAAAAAAAAGGCAAAATATAACATGAGGATCAGCTGTCTCTTCCTGCTGGTGAAGTGCAGGAAAAGCAACGACATTTCATTTTGTTGAGGGCTATCACTTTAAAAGTGATGTCCACAAACACATTCCTAAACACGCAGTTTCAGGTTCATTAGGAGTTGAAGCAAACTTGGGAAGCCAGGAATGGCTTGTGTCCTGTGCGAGCCCCGATTCTCAGAGCTAAGATGAAATCACTCTCATTTTTTTTTTTTGAAATCACTCTCATTTTTTAAGAGCTTCCAGTGCTCGGCAGACAGGTGTGACTTTGACAGTAGCATATGTCACCAGCATTTTCTGACTCTAATAGTCTAATTTAATCATAGCCTCAAGGCATCGGATTCTTCCCTCCTCGTTTTGGGGTACTGATATATACATTTATATTTTTAAAGTCCACATCTATTTTTATATTCTCATACAAACTAGGCATATGGGAGTAAGCCAATTTTCAATTATAAACCCGTCATTAAGAAGAGACATCATGCAAAGGACCATTTGCTTAAACAAGCTTGTACAACTAATTTGCACAAGAAAAGGTCACCGTGAATGGATTAAGATTATCTCCACTGAGAGTAAAATAAAAACCTTTGCTGGATTAATTAAACTGCAAAATAGACTTGAAAGGAGAAAAGATTTTTAAGAGGGCTCATATTTGACTAAGTCAGAAATATTAAATTATGATGGTAATGGCTGCTTCTTTGCTCACCAAACAGAGAGAAATAATTGATAAGTATCTTCAAATTCAACTGTTAAAAATGTTGGGATCGCTACCTAATGAACAAAGAGGGAAATATGTGCACACACACACACACACACACACACACACACACACACAAATATACCTATAAAGTTTTAACTCAAATTGTTTTAATATAAAAAGGTCAAACACACTTCAGACTACAGCAAAGTTTAATAAATGCCCAGAATAGAAACCCCTGAGGGACGAGCACAGAAGGTCCTACTCCTCATCATTAAGCTGCTAAAAATGTAAAACCCTATTAATGCTCTGGATTGTAACGAGTTTCAAAGTTGCCAGTTGCAGAATTTACTTTAGGGAAGGAGTGGAGGTAGAGGGAAGGCAGAAAACTTAGAGCAAAAATTCAAATGACAGTTATTCTAGGGTGTTGATTTTTACGTGGTACAGGAGCAGTATTTGCTGACGGAGAGGATAAAGCTCGCGTGACTGAAGCTTGTGTTCATTCACGCAACAGGTGATGGGAGACTTGGGACGAACATTCTTGCCGCTAGGTAGCTGTGACATCACGAAGAAAACATGAGCTCTCCAGGACTCAGTTTCCTCATCCGCAAAGTGATGAGAGATTGTCTGAACATCCCCTTATGACTTTATGCTGCTTTTAGTTAAGAAAGAAGAATGTCCTTTCAGAATATCCCACTGCTCCTATGTTTCCATAACCCTTGTATAAATAAGTGTGTATATATGTAGAAGTAGCTATCCGCTCACGTGTCTACAATGCATGTCTAACGTGTGTGTTGTTCCTACAAACACACAAAGACACATAGAGAACATAACATGTACACACAAAACTTACAACAGTAATTTTCAGAATTCTAACCATGCTCACTCAGCCCACGAACCAGCTCCTCCTCTGGGCTCTAGTGATGGAACCTGCGAATTGTGAGTATGTTCCAAATGAAGGATAATGATGCCCTGCAAGGAGGACAGTCTTTATAGGTGGGCCACACGTGTGTTTGGCACCCTTCTGCTCAGCCCTTCAATGGACCCTCCTCTCCATTTTGCCATGTTCACACACCTCACCTCTACTTCCTTCTAAATGCTTAAACTCATTCATTTTTTTTTTCAGTCATTTTCTCAAGAAACACAATGTTCCAGGCCCTCTTCTAGTCCTGCAGATGTTGTGTGGAGAAGATCCCACCTTAGTTGCTAGACCTACCAGAGAATCCTCTGATAATCCAGAAATGCAGATGAGAACTGAGGCTATAATCTGCTGAGGGTAATTGCATCATAAAGTATGTTCGAGAAGGCTAGCCTCGCACAGTGAGGCACTAGGAACTCTGGAGACGCTCTCCCTAGCATAACAACAATTTAGCTGGTAAAAATTATAAAAACATTCACTTAAAGTTTCTGGAAACTGTCCTAAGGATATAATGACAAATGGAAAAACATTTGTTCAAGAAAACCTACCAGATCTTGGCAAGAACAGTGAGCGTCTGTGGCATTTGAGCCATGACCTGCTCCATTACCAACCCCTCCCAGCTCCGCCTTCTAGAAGCTCCATCTCAGGCAAGTTCAGTCAAGAAGACTGGGCTCCCTCTCCTCCCAGTTCCCGTCAAGAAAGTGAAAAGACAACCCTTAGAAAAAAAAAATTGCAAATCTTCGAATAAGAGACTTGTATCCAAAATATGTAAGGAATTCTAACATTCAACAATCAAGAGACAAATAATCCAATTTGAAAACATACCACGGATTGACTAAATGTTGTTCCAAAGGAAATATACGAAGTGCCAAGCACGTAAAAAGATACTCAACATCATGAGCCATTAAGGAAATGCAAATCACCCACGAGGATGGCTACCATCAGGAGAACAGGTGGTGACAAGGCTGCAGAGAAACTGGAACCCTCACATATTGCTGGTAGAGAGGTAAAATGGTACGGTCACACTGGAGAAAAGTTTGGCAGTTTTGTTTAAAACTAAAAATGGGATTAGCATATGACCCAACAATTGCACTCTTGGGCATTTATCCCAGAGAAAATGAAAACTTATTTTCACACAGAAACTTGTCCATGAACGTTCACAGCAGTTTTATCCTTAATAGCCCCAAATGGGAAACTATCCAAATGTCCTTCAATGGGTGAATGATTCAACAAACTGTGGCACATCTATAGCCTAGAATAGTTCTCAGCAATAAAACGAAATGAACTCTTGATACACACAACATCCTCAAGGAAATCATGATAAGTGAAAAAGTCGATCTCAAAAGGATATATACAGCATTATTATTTATATAGCATTCATGAAATAACAATTGTAGGGATAGGTAACAGATTAGTGGTTACCAGGGGTTAGAGACGGGGGAAGAAAGATAAGGAGAGGATGGGTGGAGTGAGGGAGAGATGGCCTTCTTAAAGGGACTAATTCTCTCTCCCCAATTAAGTTTAGAAAATGTATATCACATCAAAATGATAAACTTCCAGGGATCCCTGGGTGGCGCAGCGGTTTGGCGCCTGCCTTTGGCCCAGGGCGCGATCCTGGAGACCCGGGATCGAATCCCACGTCGGGCTCCCGGTGCATGGAGCCTGCTTCTCCCTCTGCCTGTGTCTCTGCCTCTTTCTCTCTCTCTCTCTCTCTGTGTGTGACTATCATAAATAAATAAAAAAAAAATTAAAAAAAAAAAAAAACAAAAAAAAAAAAATGATAAACTTCTTTAAAACAAAAAGTAGGGCAGCCTGGATGGCTCAGTGGTTTAGCGCTGCCGTCTGCCCAGTGTGTAATCTTGGAGACCCAGGATCGAGTCCCACATTGGGTTCCCAGCATAGAGCCTGCTTCTCCCTCTGCCTGTGTCTCTGCCTTTCTCTCTCTCTGTGCCTCTCATGAATAAATAAATAAAATCTTAAAAAAAAAAAAGTAACACAATATCCTAAGCAAGAAGGTAAGCAGATAAGGCATGTACCTCATTTCAGAGAACGTTCAGCTTTAATTAATAAATGGTTTTGTTACCCTTTTCAGATGGGTATTAAGCTCCCCATTTGTACGTGGTGACACAGAAGTTAGAACAGTATTCATAAATGACTGCAAAGGAAAATGCAATAAAACGACACGACCTGAATTTAACCTAGAAACCAGGAACCACTCTATGGCCATAATAATTTTCTCCTTAAAGTTGTACTGAATAATGGATGGGATACACCCCATTTAAAATGGGCCATGTAATAATGCATAATTGAAGTCCTTCCTCTCCATATGAAACACATTTTTTGCTGGCAGCAATTTAGTGCACCTGAGGGGGGGTGCAGTGTGGCAAGTGCAGGGGTTCTTCAAACGTGTTCTCCCAGCCGGGAGCATCACCTGCGCCACCTGGGAACTTGGTAGAACTGGGAATTCTTGGCCTCGCCAAGACCCCACTGAGGTAGAAACTCCAGGGGAAGGGCCCAGAATTCTGTTTTAACAAGTCTTCCAGGTAATTAGGATGCATCCTAAATTTTACACTAAGAGCTCAAAAAAAAAAAAAGTGAGTTAAAAGGTCAGGAATACAAAGCTTAGTGAATAAGCAGATTTAGACATAGCCAAACCTGGGTTCAAATTTCACCTTTGCTATTTACAAGCTGAGTGATCTTGGGGAAGTTATTTGTCTAAATCTTAGCTTCCTTGTTGGCAAAGTGGAGATACTTCTACCATGAGGCTCAGATGATACCATTTAACTCAAACACGGGCATATCATAAACAGCCCATAAATGGTAGCTATTATCATTTATGGCTCAGAATATAATGGAAAACAGAGCCCACTTGAACAGTTAGAAGACCTTGCTTGAGGAATTTGGGTTCTGGATCTACCGCTTTGTATGAGGTCCTGTGCAAACGGAGTTCTCTGTTCTTCAAAGTTGTGAAGGCCAATGGAGATCATGTCCAGACCCTATAAACTGCCACGTGAGGTGCACCTGCAAGTTATTGTGGTAAATGACCTCAGGATGAGAGGAATAGAACTATTTTTTTTTTTGAAGTAACAATGAAATAAAGACAGTAAAGAAAGAACAGATCCGCCAAGACCGAGTCGGAGAGAAATGCAGGACAGACCCTTTAAAACAGAATGCAGACAGAAGCTGGGAATCACAATAGAACAGCAGCTTCTAATTGAAAGGATTCTGCCTTATTATCAAAAGCTACAGAGACAAGGATGCTGCTGGTGCAGGGTGCCAACTTGTCCTCCTGCGCTTCCCACAATTCCTCCGTAGCATGCACAGTTGCCACGAGAGCCTGCTTTTTGCTAATCAAAGACGGTAGGCAAGAAGCAAGTGATCCAGCCTCTCATCCCTGTAGCCAGACAATTCTAGTCTCCCCATGTTGCTACAGTTTGTCTCAAGTATTTATTTGTGAAGTAAGCAAACATCTACGCTATCTGTTCCCTCCAGTCTGCCTCCTCGTAAGTACTTAATCTTCTTTGCTTACACCCAGGTTTGAATCACATCCCTTAAGAGAAAAAGAAGGAAAACAAAAACAATTTATGATGCTGTAGTTTCACAAAGTACACGGGGAGAAGGGAAATAAAATAACTTCCTCAGCACCTCCTCTGTGCTTTCTTTTATTCGATCAACAAACATTAATTAGTTGAATGCCTGCCGTCAAGCACTACTCAAGGAACCGACGGTCCAGTGAAAAGGCAGATGCGTTATTGTTATTCGGTGAGGGAATATGATGATCAATGATTGTTATTTAGCAATAGGATGGAGGCGCAAGGTGCATAACGACGCAGAGAAAAACAAGAGTGACAACTTGGCTTTGGTGGGGAGACTTGAGGAGCAAGAGTGCCTCCAGGACGAAGGGAAAATGAGCTAATTATTAATGGAAGAGGGAGGATCAGCATGGCGAGGCTGAAAGGAGGCAGTGGGCATTTTGGGGGATAAAAACCGCATGGCAAGAACAGATATCAGGATGAGAGAACCGACCACAGTTGGGGAGGGGTTGGGAGGAGAGGGGGGAATGAAACTGCTGGTAAAGGTGGGGTCCCAATGGAACAGCTGTGTGTGGTGTCTCCTGGAGCTCAGACATGACCCTCTGCAGTGGTTGCGAGTCACCGAAGGGCCTAGCAGAAGAATGACACGTTCCCAATGGGATTCTTAGGATTTGATAGAACACAACTTCACAGGTGAGTGCTTAGCTCAGTCTGATAACCTTGCTAACGATGCAGGTCACAGCAACAGAGCCATTAGGGCACCAACTCCAGACTTTTCTGGTTGTAAGAGTATCTGCCACCCACCACGTCACGCTGCCTCCTTGGTCAGCTCACATAAATGCAGAGACTAAAAATACATTTCTTTCTTTCTTTCTTTCTTTTTAAGATTTTATTTTTAAGTAATCCCTACACCCAATGTGGCACCCAAACTCACAACCCCCAAGTTCAAGAGTTGCGCGCTCCACTGACTGAGCCAGCCAGGCAGCCCTGAAAATACATTTCTTATGGAGCAAAGTCCTAAGCACTTCACCTAGTTTTGAGCACTAGTAACAGATGGCTACCACCAAGAGGACCCGGTCTCCTCTACTCAAAACTCTGCATCACGTCACACCAGCAGTTCAGTCCAAGATGGTGCTGTTTTTTATTAATCATGTTGCTGTAGACGCTTTCTTGGCCTTTACAGATTGAACACATAAAATTTCAATTGTTTTTGAGAAAATCCAAGGTCCCTAACATGTAATAACCCAAGGCATAAATGTGAACTGAGAAACATATCTTTTATTTAGAAAATGGGTCCAGCCGGCCACCACAGTATGGCTCTTTGATGCCCTGTGAGCATACATACAGAGAAGTACAGGCCCCTGTGGTCTTTGAGAACTCGGGGGACCCACGAAGCCTCAGTTTCCTCACCAGCTACTCACGTAGCTTTTGTGCACATGAATGAGCTCCAGCATTGGGTAAGTGCCATGAGCTACACTCAGGCATGGTGCTGAACCTAGTGGACCACATCACCTACAGCCTCAGGGATGCTTAGTGGCCGGCGGTCGGAAGGCACTCGCTATTTGGAGATGGTGTGATTTCTCATGCTGGCAAGTCTTGCTTGAGCACTGCCTGCTGCTAGAACCTCTGGGGCACCCGGTCATGCCACAGCTTAGGACTTTATTTTTTTATAATGCTCCTCAGAATGCAACTGTGGGTCCTGGGCTATGCCCTGCAGAGAGCAATGGTTGGCTACAATGAGGGATGGTATCTACATTCATCCTTTCACATTTCTTGGCTATCCACAGAATATCATGACCTTTTTATTGTCCGTTTGTAATCGATTTCAACGTAGGGAAGGGAGGGAGGGAACATTTTGCAGGGCTCTAGCTAGGGGCATGAGACCTCGTGGAAGCATGGACTCTTGCACACACATGATCTCACTTAAACCTCACAGCCACACCGGGAGGTGGATATGGTTTTACCAGCTTCCCACATGGAAGAAGAGAGTCAGGAGACACTTGGAAGCAAACACTCTGAATACACTGGATCATAACCCCATTTTGTGTCAAAATTCCCCCACCCCGTCTCTACCCAAAACATCTACGACAACTCAGAACTTTAAACTTCGACTGCATGGCCATCACCACCGACATAAACTAATGAAAACAGCATGCGCCAGGTGCACCTCTTCCCTCAACACGGGCAGAAGGCCACTTGGTGGCCTTCTCAGTTATAGCAGCCACTTGGTTTCCCCTCAGTTAAATAGCAGCTCAAAGGCTAATATGTAAAAGCAAGTGATAAAATATGACAGCCATTAGAGGTAACAATTATTTTTTTAAAGATTTACTTATTTATTTGAGAGAGAAAGAGAAAAAGAGAGAGAGAGAGAGAGAGAGAGGCGGGAGAGGGGAAAAAGGAGAGGGAGAGAGAATCCTAAGCAGACTCTGCACTAAGCACTGCACACAGAGGCCGAAATGGGGCTCGATACCATGACCCTCGGATTGTGACTTGAGTTGAAATCAAGAGCACCCGGCTTAATCGACTGAGCCACCCAGGTGCCTCTAAAGGTAACAATTTTAATAATGATACCTCTACCCCCCCACCCCACCCCCTACACACACACACACACACACACACACACACACACACACTGATCACACGTTTCCTGCAGGCAGGGCAACACCCTGTCCTCATTATTGCACTTTATCCCTACAACAATATGTGAAACGCCCCATTTTACAGGTGAAGTAGAGCAACAAAGGTTTTACGAGGCTTATACAAGAGATCACATTGAACAGAATCCACAATATACTCTCTTGCCTCCCAGAGCTGCTGAGAAGGAAGGAGCGACACAGTGACAGCAGCGGAGGTGAAAATGAAAGACCTCTACCACACTGTGCCCGGTGATCTCAGATGCTGTCTGATGGAGGTGATGGGAGCACCAGCTTATATGCTCAGCAACACCAAATTTCAGATCGCCCCAAGAAAAATGCAACTCCAGGACCCATGGGTCTCAACAATTCTCTGGTTAGAAAGAAAGCATTTCTGGAAATGCTACATAAAGCGTCACCTGGGTACAGGGGGACAGAAGAGGGAGGGAGGGGAAAAAAGCCAGCGGCAACAATGACCTCATGTGGATAAACGGGTCTGCTGGAGGTACACCAAGGTCTGGGCTGCAGGAGCTAAATGTCTGTGACAGGCCCGAGGGCAAGTGGGAAGCCCGAGGTCATTATCTTACCATTAGCTCTCACCAGGCTTTGCACCCAGGAGCCTGGCCAAGGGGAGCGGGGCCGACAGCACCAGCCTGGAGCGTCTTCCCTGAAGGGCAGCCCCCCCCCTCAGGGACAGGCCGAGGCTGGGCAGCAGGCAGTGGCAGGGGCACGTCTCAGCACAAGCCCCCTTCCTTCCCCTGCCCTTCCTGCACTCCTGGAGGAAGCCTCACAGAGCCCCGAGTCTTGGCCAGAGACCCCCTTGCTGCTCACACAGCGCCTCCGGGCTGACCTGTCTATTGCTCACACTGTATTAAGTCACCCATTTTCTTGTTTTCTTTCCCTGGGCTCCAGGAGACAGGGCCCTGGTCCTACTTTCTGTTGAACTAGCCCCCCCCCCCCGCCCCCCCCACCAGGGCCTGGCTTATAGCAGCCACTCGAAAAATAGTAAATGGATGGCAAATGCTCAGATGCTCAGCATCTGTTAGGTGTGCAGGGGTTTTATTTTTGTCTTCCTTTTGTACATTTTCTTTTTTTTGTTGTTGTTTTTTTTAAAGAGATTTTTTATTTTTTTAAGATTTTTTAAATTAATTAATTCATTCATTCATAAGAGACACAGAGAGAGCGAGAGAGAGGCAGAGACACAGGCAGAGGGAGTAGCAGGCCCCATGCAGGGAGCCTGACATGGGACTCGATCCCCTGTCTACAGGATCACGCCCTGGGCTGAAGGTAGTGCTAAACTGCTGAGCCACCCGGGCTGCCCCTTTTGTACATTTTCTATCCCTTCTTTTCTCTCTCTCTTTTTAAGATTTTATTTATTTATTCATGAGAGACACACAGAGAGAGGCAGAGATATAGGCAGAGGGAGAACCAGGCTCCCTGCGGGGAACCCGATGCAGGACTTGACCCCAAGACCCTGGGATCATGACCTGAGCCAAAGGCAGATGCTCAACCACTGAGCAACCCAGGGGCCCTCTGTCTTTATTTCTAAAGGGCTGGCAACGTGTTAAAAATTTCATTTTCTTTCTGCACACTGGTGAGAGTGGGAAATTTGTTTTACCGGCCCTGATAAATAGCATTATTTGCACATCGAGTCAAACATACGGGCAGTACTACTCGAAGTGAACCCTCTTCTGGCCTGCCTTCACGTCTGAGCTGAAGAAGAAAAAAAACCAAAAAACCAAGAAAAAAGAAAAAAACCAAATGGTACAACCTCCTCCTGGCTTCATAAGGATAAACACTGCTTGGTCCAAAGGCGGTGACTCCCCAGCCCCCAAAGAAAACTGGGCCCAACCCAGGGTTCTGACCACTTCCCTTCTTGAGCCAAGACATTCCTTCCCGCCTGGCCAGACTTGGCCAGCCCTGGGATTAGGAGGATGTCTGGAATTCCTGCTGGGCTGCTCTCATCACCAGGGCAGGTACTGCAGAGTGGCTGCCCAGTGGTGAAGAGGACATGCCCTGCATTCTTTGTCAGCGCATAAGCCTTTCGTCTGGTCCTTGCACTTAAATGATTATAAAATACCTTGAGAATCCAATTACAGTTAATGAAATGACAGCTGGCTCGGCTAACCTCACCTTCCTAACCCCGCTCCTATTTTTGCCATTCCCGAGGCCTACCTCCTGACTTGGACAGTCAAGGCCAGGTCACTTCTAGGCCCTTGGTGCTGAATCAGCAAATAAGGCCTCAGAAGTCTGCGGAGGTGAAGATCTGCATCCTCCAGAAATTATGAGGACACCAACATAATATGGCAGCTGTGTGAGGCTAGCTGACTACGAAAAGTTTATTCTTTCCCCTCCGGGTACATGAATATATCAATGTACAGGTGCAAATGTGTCTGTGTGACATACAAATCTGTGTTATGGTTAGCGACCTGATGGCACGTACTGTTTATTTAGCAGATATTGTTTATTTAGCAGATTCAGCCTCTTGTGAGGGTTTGGTCACTGGAGATGAGAAAGGCCCATAAATCCAGACTCTGCCATTTCCTTCAGAAGAACAACAATGCCCTGGGGGAGAGAGTCTGAGGCTCAGTGTCCCCCCTTCCTTCTCCTCCAGCTGGCTCTGCTCAGCCCAGTTCCCCTGGAGAAGCAGCTAAGGACCTAGCCACCTCCTAGGTGGCCTCATTTTCAGAAGGGCCTGTGGGACAGAGAAAAGTTAAGTCCCTAATAGGGGAGGGGTAGACCAGGTGGCTCGTAAGATGCCATCGTGCTCTGGTATTTGCTCACTGGACGAATGGATTCCAAGCAGCTCCTGTGTGCCAGGTAGCACGGTAGCACACTGAGCACAGGGTAACTAAAGATGCAAACACCCAACGGTTTTTGTAATTACACTGGAACCCCAGTCTCCCCATGCCCCTCTTTCCTAAATCTCCTTAATTCTACTCCTTTGGGTCTTCCCAAGAACAGAGTAACAAGAAGCATATTCTGGTTCATATTAGTTTCAGGTCTGAATAAGATCAATCTTATAGGTTCAATCCATTTTCCACAGAGCAACCAAAGATACCCCGAAAATGTTAACTCCAAGGCTGAACCCCCCTCCCCCCACCCGCCAGCGGCTCCTTGCAGCGCTTAGAATAATATTCACACCCCTTGCCCTGGTCAACAGGATTCCATGAGAACTGGCCTGTGTCCACAGGTCAGATTGCCCCTCACCATCAAGTCCATCTCCTGGGCTTGAACTTGCTCTGCCCTCTGCCTTGAGTATTCTCTCCCCATCTGCCCCAAGATGCAAATCAGCGTTCAGAGAAACAGGCCCTCCTTGGAGAGGCCTTCCCAGACCAGCCTGTGTTCTCAGCAAGCACTGTCCCATTGTCCCTGTATCCTCTCTGTCCTAGGATTTAGCACGTCTGAATTCACCCGTCGGTCTGTGTTCCCAGCTCACTCTCGTTCTCCCTCAATATCATATATATACCATGAGAAAAGGAGCTTACCTGCTCTTATTCACCACTATGACCTCAGCACCTAGACCTGTGCCTGGACCATGGTATATGTGCTGCCAAAGCGAGCCCATGTGCCTGGGCCATGGTAGTCTTAAGAAGTAAGTGTTGTCGAATGAATACCAGATCTCCTCTCATTGCTCAGGGAATACCTATGAGGTCACAAAGTGTCCAAGTTGCTGGCCACGTATGCAAGGATAACTCTTAGGACAACGTTCCAAAAGAGCACAGAAGAACACAGAGAAATTCTCTTGTCTTTTGTGTGTGTGTGTGTGTATGTGCAATACCAGCCTCATTTCTCTGGTTAATGTTAAGATTCATCAACTGCTCTAAATGCCATCTGCTATGAAAGCAAAATCTCATTAAAAATGTCTTTGGAGAAAAAAAAAGTTTTTTTTTAAAGGCTACCTTTAAGAGAGGTTTATGCAGAGTGATAGGATGAAACCTGCATGAACAAACATGAGAAACTATAGCTTCTGGTCTTGACTTTGTCTTTAGCTGTTTGATTTTAAGCAAGCTTTTGTTCTAAATCCATTCTTGTTTATACCATGGACCACTCATACTAGTCTAACTTACCTAACAAGGTCTACCGAGGATCTAACAGGACAGAGTACATGAGAACTTCAGGTAAAACTAAAGTGCCCCTGAGACAGGAAACAACAAATGTTGGAGAGGATGCGGAGAAAAGGGAACCCTCTTACACTGTTGGTGGGAATGTGAACTGGTGCAGCCGCTCTGGAAAACTGTGTGGAGGTTCCTCAAAGAGTTAAAAATAGACCTGCCCTACGACCCAGCAATTGCACTGTTGGGGATTTACCCCAAAGATTCAGATGCAATGAAACGCTGGGACACCTGCACCCCGATGTTTCTAGCAGCAATGTCCACAATAGCCAAACTGTGGAAGGAGCCTCGGTGTCCATCGAAAGATGAATGGATAAAGAAGATGTGGTT
This sequence comes from Vulpes vulpes, assembly GCF_048418805.1. Lineage (NCBI taxonomy): Eukaryota > Metazoa > Chordata > Mammalia > Carnivora > Canidae > Vulpes > Vulpes vulpes. Next base: position 19,921,477 of record NC_132792.1, on the reverse strand, counting down.
TATGTATACAATGGAATATTACTCAGCAATTAGAAACGACAAATACCCACCATTTGCTTCAACGTGGATGGAACTGGAGGGCATTATGCTGAGTGAAGTAAGTCAGTCGGAGAAGGACAAACAGTGTATGTTCTCATTCATTTGGGGAATATAAATAATAGTGAAAGGGAATATAAAGGAAGGGAAAAGAAATGTTGGGAAATATCAGGAAGGGAGACAGAACATAAAGACTCCTAACTCTGGGAAACGAACTAGGGGTGGTGGAAGGGGAGGAGGGCGGGGGGTGGGGGGGAATGGGTGATGGGCACTGAGGGGGGCACTTGACAGGATGAGCACTGGGTGTTTTTCTGTATGTTGGTAAATTGAACACCAATAAAAATTAATTAAAAAAAAAAAGTGTCCCTGAGAACCTTATGTAAACAAAAAGTGCCTGGGAGTACCAGGGAACACAAGGCAAGCACTTTCTTGGAATGGTCTTTGTTTATGAGGAGGCCATGATGTAGAGGATGTCAAAGGCTTGGCATTGTTTTGTTTCTCGTCCTCTTTTTTGAGTTCCAAATTATTATGGCCTCTACCCTAAACCCATCCAATGCTTCAGAAGTGCAGACCATTTTCCAAAAGAAGCATCTGGAATAGCTAATTTGTTACCAAAGCCAATGATGAAACACACACAATCCTGGAAGGGTCTGGACAGCCAGCCACGATCCCCAGGGCTCCACTGTGTTCATTCTCAGCTATTAGCCAATCGGTCTGCTTTCAGGGTATGAATCTGTAATGAAGATGGCTCAGAACTCTTGGCTACAGGGTCTTTAAAGAGAGAGCAGTTAAGTCACATGGAACCTCGTGTTGCTTGGTTTCCACCAAGGTATCTTGGCTTTTAAATAAACCGTCAAGTAAAACTTGGCATCAAAACACAAAGTGAGTAACTTCCTTTGTAGAGGAGCTGACAGCTCGGCTGTGTGTCAGATAGACAGCTGCTGAGAGTCAGCTCCAAAGGCGACTGCGTCCTCTCTGGTTGGGGCTGGTGCCACCAACCGCCTTCCTTGGGGTTAAGGCAAAGCAACATTTAGGAACCATCTTTATGTAAAGTTAACCCCACAACACCCATCGACCACATCCCTCTCCACGAGTGTTGGTTTTGGAATTATAAAAGTTTTGGAGGTGTGAAAACATAATTGGAAAACTTTTTTTTTCCTGCTTAAAGGGCTAATTGATTTCACAGGTGTTTAATTATCATTTGCTGTGAGATAATACCTTGTAGCGCCATAAAAAATGGATTTAATTTTCGAGTGCTTGCAAAACCACTGCCAAAGCCAAGTGGAGAGCTAAAGCTAGATAATTATTCTATAAATCAAACACACTGCCTCCTTTCTTTGAAATTTTTAATACTTGGAGATAATGATATCTGACAACCTTGAAACTAACATGAAAAGGATTTTCCTGCCAAGTGCCAAAAGGCAACCACTGGAGCATTTTAGGCAGTTTGGTTCATTAGCAGTGACTTGGGCAGCCTTGAGGTCCTGCCTGTGGGCTCCCAAAACAGGCCAAGGGTAAGGGCATTGGTGTACGTCAAGACAGAGTATTCTCTATCAAGAGCAAATGGCCACACGTCCAATAAGGTCCACAGGAAAACAGGAATGAAACCCAAACCACTCTTAGCACAAACAACTGCCTGAAAACAACTGTAACTCTCTGAGCCCAAACTCAGAGTCCTGGAATGTGGAACGTGGAGGTTTTTCAACTTGATCAATGAATACTTTCCTATCTCATGCTTACGGCACAACACTTGTGCTTTCTGTAATAACAAGAGAGAGAGAAAAATCATGAAATAAATAAAAAAAAAAAGTTAACAGCTGGAAGGCACCACAAAGATCGTCCACTCCCAACATCCCAGATGAAAAAAGCAAAGCCAGGAGAGGTCAAGTAACTTGCCCAAGATACCACCACCAGGGGCAGAAGCAAGATAAAAAGGTGAGTTCTGAGCAAGCAGCGGAAGAAAGAGATGGCTTGAAAATAGATTTGGAGTCCCAATCTCATCCAAAATCTAAAACTAAAAGAAGGAATTTTTTAAAAGGAAAAAATAAAAAAAATCATTCCGTAAGAGGAGTGGCTATTTCTTTAACAGAGCCCAGTTTCTGTGCAAGTGCTGAAGCTGCCTTAAATAACCGTATGGGGGTTTTTAGTTGGAGCCACATTTAAAATTTTTTTTCTCCTACTTTTATTCAAAAGCTGCCGAAGTCATAATACATTCCATTAGATTAAGTGTGCTTAAATGATTTAAGAAAGCAGGGCGATCTGGTGGGGCACACACACTATTTAATTTAATGCCTGTGTGTTCAATGTACACACCCCACAAATTGGTGTACAGTATGGGTTTTCAGTGGTTCAAGGTGTCCTTTATAGTAATGGTTAAGGTATTGTAAGGCCAAAATGCAGTACCATTCCTGGACAATGTGGGTCCTCATGTAGACTTGAAGGGGTAGGATGGACAAGCATTCACAGGGACCAGCTTGGAAATTGCAAGGGAAACTCTTGTTTTTGATAAAAATGATGGTAGCGATTACAACTAACACTTCCTGTGAGCTTATTGCATGCCCAATCTTTTGCAAGGCACATTATATTTGGCCATTTGATCTTCCAACAACCCGGCAGGGTAGGTAATATTATGTCTCCTACTCTATAGGAGAAAGAATTGAGGATTATATCTAAATTGTCTACATTCATTTAATAAGCAGGCAGGTGGGATTTGAACTCAGACATTCTGACTGTAGGGTCCAACTTATTGTGTAGTAGCACAATGCCTCACTTCTAGAATGCTTCTTATGAGATGTCCCATGGACGAGCTAAGTGAGCTCTGTCTTGAGGGTCATCATGAGAACCACTCTGGCATCTCTTGGACTGATTCCCGGTCTTCTGGCTGGAGACAGGCCTGGCACTGCACCAGCTCTTTTATCTGGCTCTGAATTAGAGAAATTGTACTTCCTGGGGTCACCTCCAATCTGAAGTATCACTCCCAGATCCTGGGGGGTAGACAAAGCAGGTAAGAAACAAATGGCTGTGCATGTGCTCTATTTTATCCCAGATAGGATCACTTTTAGAATATAGAAACCTCAAGTCCTCTTTGTAAGAATTCATATAATTTCACATTCCCTATTCACCACAGGGCTTTGGTACCAAGACCCACAACACATTTTTTAGTTACCTGGAAAACCGTGTGGAACCCTTCCTATGTGTGCAGGTCCCTAAGGCCGTATGAACAGGATGGAAGAGACATAAAGTAAACACTGTAGGAGACACTGGCATCTCATTCGTGCAATCACTTATGCATCTATCCACCCACCTACCAATAACACTTATTGTGGGGATGATCATCCAACTCATGATTTCAGCTCAGGTCATGATCTCAGGGTGGTGAGAATGAGCCTGGGCATGGAGCCTGCCTGAGATTCTCTCTCTCTCTTCCCTACTCTAAAAAAATGTAATAATAACTTTTTGTGAACCTCCCTAGGAACCATGCATACCATCACTAGGAGCAAGGAATACATGGTGAACAAAAATTCATCATCGTCATCATCACATTTCTTTACTTTATAGAATTTCCAGGCTTGTTGGGGAGACTGATACTAAATAATTTTTTTTTTAATTTTTTATTTATGATAGTCACAGAGAGAGAGAGAGAGAGAGAGGCAGAGACACAGGCAGAGGGAGAAGCAGGCTCCATGCACCGGGAGCCCCACGTGGGATTCGATCCCGGGTCTCCAGGATCGCGCCCTGGGCCAAAGGCAGGCACCAAACCGCTGCGCCACCCAGGGATCCCCGATACTAAATAATTTTTAATGAGAGTTCAAAGGAGAGACTAATGGTACTCCAAGAGTACACAGAAGACAGTGACCTTGTCAGGATGAGGGGACTGAGGTGAGATTGAAGGGTCAAGCAGGCCTGGGGCTGAGAGGAAGCACTGGGTGTTGACAGCAACCTAAGATGGCCTGGGTGCAAAGACCATGGAGAAATTTAAAATCCGTTTGGGAAAAATAAATAAAATAAAATAAAATAAAATCTGTTTGGGCACGTGAAATACGCACACTATGTACAACTAGCCATCTCAACAAGTCAAAACTCTTGGAATATTTGTAGAAAAAAATGGTATGGGCTTCTTGCTCCCCAGAAGCATGAGTGTGGTGAAAGCCTGCCTGTCTGGACGGATAAGCACTTTTGTCAACTGCATGGAATGTTCTAGATTCTACACACCTGATAAGCAGTAGCATTGGGCAGCGGGTCTGAACCCATGTTACAGGCCCGAAAGCTGCGGCAGGAAAGAGCTTGCCATCCTGATGAGAGCTTGTGAGAGCTACTTCGGACTACTCTGTTCACTGTACCTGTTCTCCCCCCCAGGACCTGCCAACTCACCTTATTTTAGCACGTATTTATGAGCCCCTTTTCCTGTTGCCACAAAATTCTACAAGCTCTGTAGAGATTGTGCTGAGTCCCTAAATAATCATATTTTCACAGTAATTAAAAGCCAAATTCCCCAACTCCCTAAATGCTACGAGCAGCTTGAATGCCTGTATTTTGCCCTCACGTTGAACATCTCTAGGGTGAAGGAAATCATGAGAGAAGAGGCAGAGATGACATAATGGCAGACAGAGGCGGCCTCACAGTGCAGTGGAAGTGGGTCGAGAGGAAAAAGAAGCCAGGGCTCCCGCTGGGCGGGCACACTCGGGAGCAGGCCCTGGGGTCTGGCTTTGGCCCGTCCTCGAGTGCTGGCTGCTGTGGGGCCTGGCCCAGGGCCCGCGGCCGGGAGAGGCCCTGTGAAGGCATCTCCCTGCCACTGGGATGTGTCCTTCCTGCTGGTTTAATAGTCCTTAAGGTGAGGGGGTGAAAGAGGGAATTTCAGTTATTAAAGCATTAGCTTGGATTGGAGCCGGGAACAAAAAAATAAAAGCTACAACTGGGCTTCGCCCAACAAGGACATGGCTTTCATGCATCTGCCTCCTAGACTCATTTAGGGATTATGGGACCTCCTCAAGAACCTCCGACACAGCAAAATAAAGATCGTATTGTGAGGTCAGACCAGAGCAAACCGCACTGCCACCACTGGGTCATTAAGGCTGCTAATCCCTTAGGGAAAAAACCGGAAGAAAAGGTTGGGGCAAAATCTATATCCGTATTTCAACATCACAAAATAAATTTTCCATTCTTTAAGTCAGAATCCTGCCTAGCAAAAGAAAGCTTATGATAAGAGTCCGACGAAAGGCTCCCAGCAAAAAAAAAAAAAAAAAAAAAAAAAAAAAAAAATCAAATAAATAAATAAATAAATAAATAAATAAATAAAATTCACAAGCAGAAATAACAATAACGCTAAGCTCAGGGCAACTGCTGCAATTGGTAGCACACGGCTATACAAAGCACTGTGCTCGTTGCTCTGCACAGTGTATCACAATCTGAAGTTAGTATGATTAGCCCCATTTTACAACTGAACACGGAGGCTGTTAGAGGTTCAATAATCTGCCCCAAATTATACACCCAGTATATAAAGGCAATTAGAATTCAAATATGGTCTGTCCAAATCTGGAGTATGAGAACCTGCTGTACCTTCAGCGGTGTTTTGTGCTGGCAGTATTTGATGTCTTGAGAAGAAAGGGGCACAGATGAGATCTTTCAAAGCATTAGCACTGAAACTATTTTGACGCTTGTTCCAACAGGTAATTCAAATAAAGTAGTACCAAACCATACTATACAGACCTAACATGTACGCTGACATTAAAATGGCTTATTTCTAAGTTTTTCCTGATTGCTGCCTTCTGGATAAGTTAATGCATTTGTTGTCTGGTTTCCCCTCTCTCTTTCACATGCCTGCTCTGATAGGGTGCTAGGCATTCTCTCAGGGGGTCTGACATCATCCCGAACTGAGAAAAACCAACGTAAGCTATTGGTCTGTTCAGTTTACTTGACACCGTGAAATCCTTCCATGCTAAATCACTCAGTGATGAAACACACAGGCACAAAACCCATCTGCCATTCCACACCTTCCCCTTTGGGGACTCAGTGGAGACTACAGAATAATAGTGAGGAAGAATAAGTTAACAACTATTTAATAATCTTTAAAAGAAGGAAAAGACCCTATAATTTAGAGTGTCCTTAAAACTTAAAATGAAGCTGGCTTTACGTTTTTGCTACTTTGATGTGGAAATCTGGAGGCTGTGGTGTGAGGTGAGATACTCTTAGATGGATATTAGCTAAATCCTTGTAAGGCAACATAAGTTATAAAAAACTACAAAGTACCCACCTGAATTCATGTTCACATAGCTGCGTCCCCAACACAACAGCAGTGGAGTGTCAGAAATGCTACCCACTTAGCCTTCGGCCTGCAGACCTGCCGGGCATCCTTTGCTGCGCCTACTGATAAGCTAATTCATAATTTACACACAGTACCCAGGCACGCAAGCTACGACATAAAACATTTATTGACAAAGGGACTGGTTTGTCATTTTAAAATAATTATGTTTCTTTAAGCAAACTGGCAAATTCACCCTTCTCCAATTTACTTATTAAGTCTTATAAACAATTTAAGTCCTTACTTGCATGTGTGTGTGCGTGTGTGTGTGTGAAGGAAGAGGAGAGTCTGTTTTCTCTCTGAAACTTTTCTCTCGTGAACTCGTGAAGACTGAAGAAAGTGTGATGACCCTGGAGCCCTCCTGCAGTGACGGCATTCCGTAAATGCTGCAAATCTGGTCACCACGCTACATGCAAGGATACTGATGTTGAACAACAGATTTCAGCCTGTGGACACAAGCATGAAACTCTGACTTCAAGCTTGCAAAACCCACACAATAGAAGGTGTGTGACTGATGAAAATCTAGGCCCTAGGGATGCCAGGACATGTGTTCCAGAAGCAAACCATGCTTTACCGTTAATTCTGTTGCCAGCAGGATAAGAACATGTGGCCGAAACTCCAGCACTGTCCCGGTGGCTTTTAAAGACTTGGATGGCCAGCATTAACTGCACAGGGTAATGCCATCCACGAAGAATGCAGCCACCTGATTCAACCAGTAGATGGGGCACAGCCACATGCAAGTGTCCCTACTGAACTCAGCTGGTGAGAAAGAACAGGCCCTGCTTCCTCTTCCTTAGCTCTCAAATAGTAAAAAACGATATACTATATGGGGGGGGGGGGGGGGGGGGTACAGATCTCATCTTTAGAAGAGGACGTGATTATTTCCTGGACTTCTCTTTCACTCCTAGTACAATGTACATAAAACGGGGTAAAGACTGGTCGGACTGGGGGGAATGAGAATTGGCTAGCTCAGAAGGGAGAAATGCTCTGCGCACACCACTGTGCATATATTCTATAAAACACATCGGTTACTCCGTCACTTACTTATTTTAACTTTGGACTAATGTCTTCTGAGTGCCTATGATATGTTGGCACTACACTGGGTTGGATGCTAAATCTATAATGGGGACTCCAACAGAAATGGGGCGTGCTCCGTCATCTACTGTGGGAAACAAACCCTGTTAAAAACGCACATGTGGGTGACAGGTAGCTACAAATCCTAAAGATGCTAAAGACCACGTGGGCATCAAAGAGGTTATGGGTTGGAAGGGACATGGAAGTTGATCAGGGAAGCCCTTTCTGAAGAAGCAACACTGAAACCAAGGCTAGAGAGAAGCCCTCATCCTAAACGGTGTGTGGAAAGAACAGTTCAGCAAGTGGGAGGATTTGTACAGAGCTCCAGTTTTGAACATTCCCGACACGCTCAAGGAACAAGGTTGAAAGAAACCAAGCCAGTCTGGGTGGTGGTGGCGGAGGTGGTGGCAGGCATTTGTCTGACAAGGCAGTGGGTGTCCCAGACTCTGATGCACACTCATGCCCTCCAGGGGAAAAAAAATTATATAGAGCTTTATTTTTCATCTTTATTTATTTATTTTTTAAAGATTTTTATTTATTTATTCATGAGAGACACAGAGAGAGAGCGAGAGAGGCAGAGACACAGGCAGAGGGAGAAGCAGGCTCCATGCAGGGAGCCCGAAGTGGGACTCAATCCTGAGAGTCCAGGATCACGCTCCAGGCCGAAGGCAGGCACTAAACCTGCTGAGCCGCTCAGGGATCCCTTCAGGTTTATTTTAAATTCCTTACATCTATAAACTTCATCGACTTCTCAAAATAACCCTAAAAGACACATGCTATTATTATCATCCCCTTTTTACAAGTGAGGAAACTAGGGCACAGAGAGGCTAAGTGACTTGCCCATAGTCACACAGCTCCATGTGAACTGCCTGCATTGGAAGCCCCGTGGTCTGACTCCAAGGTGCATGCTCTTAACTTCTACATTCTAAAGACTGTGGGAAGCATCATTTTATTTCAATATTGCTGTGTACATTCTGATGCATGAGTCTGGGCTTTTTTTTTTCCCCCCTTTGCATCTTCGTTTTGTTTTTGGTGGCACAGAGGACCGATGTGGCCCCCAAATAAGAAATCTACAATTTGGCACTGAGTACAAGACGAGACAGACTTATCAAATGTCCTGATAATCAAGCACAATTGTGTACTCCGACTCTTGCCAGACGCCAGCTTCCCCATGAGTCTGGGTTCTGTACACAGGCTCCCCAAAGGACTGTAAATCAACGCGCTACATATCTCCACGAAGTCTCAAACAGATGTTCACCCTGTGCTTACTCTCCCAGGCTCCAGATGGCTCCAGATCCTGGCTCTTTGCTCCTGCAGACCCTCAAATCACACTTCAGACATGTCAGCCACGCAGGCTGAGGAAGAAGGCTGCAGCGAGCAGATCTCACGTAGTCCTTTAGGTGACCCCGTGAAGCCTGGTGGTATTTCATATATGCACATATGGAGCAGGGAGCCAAGTCAGCATCAATCACTGTTGGCCTTCACTACCTGGATGCAAGTTTCGCAAAGATGAAATTCTTTTACGTGTTGGGGAAAGTTTCTACCACAGGTCAGTCTGGGTCTGCTGCAATGTGTTCCAACCTCTTAAGGAAGCAACAAGTTGCATAGCATTTTCCTACACTGACATAACAGCAAGACAACTCCATACCTACCCCATCCTCTCAAAAGGGTGAGGAATAATCCTGAAAAATGGATTACAGCAACGTGTTTTTTAAAAGTTCTTAGGTACAAGACAAACAGTATATGGTATCACTTATATGTATAATCTTTTAAAGCCAAATTCACAGAAACAGAAAAAAGTGGTGGTTACCAGAGGTTAGGGGGTGAAGGTAATGGGAGTATGTTGGTCATAGGGTACAAGCTTCCAGCTACAAAATGAATACGTTCTGGGACCCTAATAAACAGTATGGTGGCTATAAGTAAGAGTTTTGAATTATATTTTGAAAGCTGTTAAGAAAGCAGATCTTTTTAAGATTTATTTATTTAGAGACAAAGTATGGAGGGGAGGAGCAAGGGGAGAAAGAATCTCAAGTAGAGTCGCTGCTGAGCAAGGAGCCCAATGCAGGGCTCGATCTCACAACCCTGGGATCGTGACCTGAGCTGAAATCAAGAATTGGATGCTCAACCAGGTGCCCCAAGAAAGTAGATCTTAAATGTTAAAACCATACACAAACACAAAATGGTATCTATGTGAGGAAATGGCAGTGTTAACTAAGTTTATTGTGGTAATCATTTTACAATGCATACTTGTATTAAATCATCATGCGGCACACCTTAAACTTACATACATTAAATATCAATAACAACTCAATGTTGGAAATAATTAAGTAAAATTTACTATCTTAACCATTACAAAAAGAAGCTAAAATAAAAATAAACTAAAACTAAAAGAACTATTTTATGTCTGAGTGACCATTTAAAATAAAATAAAATAAAATAAAATAAAATAAAATAAAATAAAATAAAGTTTTTAGGTACAGGTTCTAAACCAACTGCAAAAAACACAGAAATCTGAAATTACAAAAAAAAAAAAAAAAAAATCCATTCTTACCCAGACCAAGGAACACGTCTACCCACTTTTCTTTCACCCTAAATTATAAGTATCCTTGACATTATGTAGTGATTTATGCAAATGGATGATAAGAAACCCCAGTGTTTGGTTACCAAGCCTTGCTGGTTTTCTTTAGGGAAGTCTAGAGATTTCTTCCCTTATTCCTTTCTCTCCCAAGATACATACCTTAAAAAAAAATGCAGAAGCTGGGGTATATGGATTTTATGCCTCTAGTATTCATTCATCTGCATAAGAGACGAATTACCATGACAGAAACCCAAAGAAAGTCTGCAGGCCAGAAGGAGTGTTTGAGCGGTACTGTGAACCCCTTGCAAATATTTGTTGATTTTGTTAGAATTCCTTATAAATTTCACCTCCTATTTGACTTTTCACGGAGGCCTGGAGGCTCAAATCAAATCTCCTCGACAGGGCAAGCCTATCAGGTCATCTTGCATTCAGATGTAAGTGGGCCTTCCGATTACAGAGCGAGAAAAGTATCAAATGGGCTTACTTTGAAATGACTTCCTTTTGTCTTATACTTTATAAAAACTTCCTGCTTCATCTCTCTTGGACCCTAGGGGACTGGAGTGTTTCATACCCACTGTTCCCTATCTGCCACACTCCACAGACAGAGATAATTATGGGTAAGGTTATGTACTTCTGACTGTCAAAACTCACAGCAAGGCTTACTAGGAGCAGGTATTCGATAGATATTCATCCTACCTAGAGATGATGGCACTCACGGTATAAATTGTGTAAATAACCAGGTATCTGTACACAGCGAATATCTATAAATGCATTTGGGCTGACAAATGTTTGCACTGAGTTATACTGCTTTAATTTACCCTCAGTTGGCGGGGGGCGGGGGGGGAAGTGTGGGCAATATCCCATTAATAAAGGAAGAAAGTATTACAGCTTCTCCTTACAGGGAGGTTTCCCATCTTTACGTAAAATCCAAATGTATAAAAAAGTTAAGCCATTTAAAACCGAAGATTATTAAAAAGATGTTATTTAATTATAAGATATAATTTTCAATTAAGCGGAGACCCTATAACTCAAGAATGGCTGATTAAAACAAACAAACAAACAAAAAGCCTCAAAACTGAAAATACAGGGAGGTTAAGTGGTTGCCCAAGGTCACACAGTTGGCAAGGAGCAGCCCCAGGATTCAGCCCAGCTCCATAGCTCTAACTTACCTGGTACAACGTACCCCTGTTCTCCCGGCTAGCTAACTGAACAGATCATTTAACAAAATGGTGAGTATGCTATCAATCCCGCCTGCCCCTCGGAAATGCCCAGGGAATCAACTAAACCCAGAGGTAATCAGTGCTTGATATAGCCAACTTTCAAGTGTAAAGGATAATTATTTATTCAGGATCCAGCTATCAAAGTTATATAAACCTACGTGCCTACACTTTTGGGGGAATCTTTCAATACTACATGATTAGCCATCCTTGGAGATGATTCTGTGGACTGGTAGTTTTTGTGGGCTGGTAGATCTCTCTGAAACTATTTCCAGGCTGTATGAATCTTTGTCTGGGAATTTGTTTCCCTGGCCATCCAAAACATAGAGTGCATTCTGCTTTGTTCACAGATAACTTCTCTTCTACCACCCTTGGCAATGAAACCAACTCTGACAATACAAATGACCCTGAAAATGGCCCAAGGACATTCAGTTTGCTTTCCTTACCTCTAATCCACTCCCTCTTTTAGAAAGAAAGCTTGGGGAAATTTATAGCCCAGGAAGATGGGTGGAAAAATGATGCTATTTAAATGCAAAATCACTCTAGCAGATTTTGTATGTATGCGTGTGTGTGTGTGTGTGTGTGTGTGTGTGTGTGTGTGGTGGGGGTGCTGGTCAGGGAAAGGAGGAGAGTTGAAAGAAGGGGGGTGGGTGGAAGGAAACATCCATCTCTACAGGCAATTCAATTTTGGCTGCTCCATGGAGACAAACCAATTAGTATGGATTGTCAAGGTGTTTTGTATGAATTGGCTACCTGCCCGTTATGAACTGGAATGGGATTAGCTAGCTATTCCAAACACCTCACCAAACAGCAAATGGTCATAAAATAATGATTTTCAGTTACCAATACCCTGGCTGGATTGGAGGCTTCAAGGTAAAAAAGGCTGGATGGAACAATCATCAGAGAGACGTTGATTCCTTCAAACCTATCTCCTTTGTCTAACCATATCCTTTTCTTTCCCCCTTTCTTTTCTTTCTCAGCTTTTATTTTTTAAAAAGCTCTCTGGGGGATCCCTGGGTGGCTCAGCAGTTTAGCGCCTGCCTTCGGCCCAGGGCGTGATCCTGGAGACCCAGGATCGAGTCCCGCATCAGGCTCCCTGCATGGAGCCTGCCTCTCTCTGTGTGTCTCTCATGAATAAATAAATAAAATCTTTAAAAAAAAATAAATTAATTAATTAATAAAATAAAATAAAATAAAAAGCCCTCCTGCTAATTGGGAGGCTGTATGTTCTTCTGAACATAACCGTACCTACCATCCACCAGACCTGCAATAATTAATTTGTATGCTCTAGCATGTAAGTTGGCTCATCCCCTATCCTTGTAGGGGATAAAACCTCACAGTGAAACACATGATCACCAAATTTGCAACTTCATTCAATCCATGGTTCTAGAGCCCGTCCTTTCTCTGAGAGAGGAGGCCTGAGAAACCTGGGTTCAAGTGAGGGATTCAGCACACAACCAATGCCATTAGCTCTTTTTAATTATTTGTCTCAACTTCTGGAGTTGAGACTCAACTGGACTTTCCCTCCTTGCTCCAGACTCCAAGTCCATACTTTATAGTCAAGAAATTCGCTCTAGAAACCACCCACCACTAGCCAACAGCATCTTTGCCCACACTTCTGGTTCAGGGAAATGAAAACTTCCACCAGGGTGAACAACCTTATGTGATCTAAGGATAAGCCACCAGCACCAAACCACATTCCCCAGGGCTCGGCTCTCCAGGTATGGTGCTAGGAATCCTTTACACCAACATGGCAGCTTCCCCCAGTCTGGTTCTTGGTAGCATCTGCAATAGTGTAGGAAGAAACTATACATATATCCTTCCACACATCCTCATTATCAAGAGGTATGTTACAATGAAAACATGTCTCAGAACAAACTCTGGAGTCCTGCCAAAATCCTAGCCCAGGAAGTAGGGCCTGATACCGATGTCAGACCACGTTAAAGCTGATGGAAAGAAGCCAAGCGTTCTCTCCATACGTCTGCTCCTAGTCGTCCTCCGCTCACCTGCCCTGGGGCTCTCAGGACCTCCCCAATGCCAAGTGCCTGCCAAAAATCTCACTTTTTGCACAACTCCACATTCCCTGCTGTCTATGTTCTGCTTGGTGGGCTGGACTTGCTGCCAGCACCAGTAGATTCCCACCCTGCGTCTGCCCCACTCCAGTGGGTAAGGCTTCTTTTCCTCAATTGCAGGTCTTCTGGTCTGCTCTGTGACCCTCAACTAATCTGTCCACACCTGTTTCCACATCCAGAATGCTATCACATGCCTGCCTCCACATCCAGAACGGGGAAGAACTGAATGAAAGAAAGCCAATTTGCCAATCCATGGTATTCTAATGGAAATTCCAATAGGTCAAGAAATTCCATCTTGCCCATAAACTCCAGTTTATCTCTTCAACCCATTCAGGATTGGCTAAAGGGTAATTTTCATTCCAGAGTACAGGATACATGGGAATGTTCTGGTCTCAAGTGAATTCAATTACCAGAAAATTCTGAACTCTTCCAAAACCTCCACCTCCTTCCCTCATAAACCATGCCTGGAAATTAAAATAAAACATCTCAGTAAATGTCCTTTTTTTCTGGCCATACTGGCTCTTACTGAAGGATGGCTAAAGCAGGAACAAAGTCCATTTTCAATACAATATTTCATTTTATGGTATTCCTATCATACTGTTAAATATAAAAACCACCAGCATATAGGTTGCTGATTTTAAAATAATCTTATTTGACTAAACTACATTTTAATGGATTGTGTTTGGAAAAGGAAGAATGAAATTTAAATTCTTTTACCATAAATGTTTATTGTCCCTCATATTTAAAATATAAACACACACACACACACACACACACACATATATATATATATATTATGAATGTTGAGATGTTTCTGCTTGAAATGATATGCGGGCACCAAGGTGGCTCAATGGTTGAGCATCTACCTTTGACTCAGATCAGGACCCCAGGGTCCTGGAATCAAGTCCTGCATCAGGCTCCCTGCAGGTGGCCTGCTTCTACTTCTGCCTCTATCTGTGTCTCTCATGAATAAATAAAAAAATTTTTTAAAAAGAAAGAAAGAAAGAAGAGTATGCTAGGTGAATAGTGCTTTCACTAGCACTGTTAATAATATAGCTCTGAGGGGTCCCTAGGTGGCTCAGCCAGTTGAGCATTACCTTCGGCTTAGGTCAAAGCCCCACAGGATCAAGCCCCACATTAAGCTCCATGCTCAGTAGGGAGTCTGTTTCTCCCTCTTTCCCTGATCATTGCCCCTCTCTCTCTTTCACTCTCTCAAATAAATAAAAATCTTCAAAGAAAAAAGTAATACAACTCTGAGAAAACAGAATCAAATATAACTACTTTTGGGGTGCATGGCTAGCTCAGTCAGTGGAGCATGCAACTCTTGATCTCAGGGTCATGAGTTCAAGCCCCAATTTGGGTATATAAATTATTCTAATTTTTTTAATTAAAAATATATATACAGTAGTACTTTAGACTATGAATTAATTTTCTAAGATTTAGGGGAAAAAACTAGTTACCGTGGGAGACAATGCAAGAAAACAGTATTAGGTGACATTATTACACCTATTACAAGAAGCAATGGCTTCAAAGCTTAAAGCATGACTAATTTCAAATGAGAATATAATTTTTGTGTTTTTAAAAATATTTATTTATTTATTGATGGGGAGAGGCAGAGGAAGAGAGAGGCAGAGAATCCCAAGCAGACGCATCTCTGAGCACAGAGCCTGAGATGACACTTAATCTCACAACCCTGAGATCATGACCTGAGCTAAAACCAAGAATCAGACATTTAACTGACTGAATGACCCAGGTGCCTCCCTTTTGGTGTTTTTTTAAGGCTATGTTTCTTACCTTAAAAAAAATAATAATAAAAATCAGATTTAGGAAATGGAAAACTTTGTTTAAAGATGACCCAATTATTTGTAAATTATTCCTGTGATGACCCATTTTTCTTAACACATAAGCAAAACTGAAATTGAAGCAATTAACTATGACAATATGATGTATATCTCAAATCTTGATAAAATGGGATGTGCCGTCCCATTAAAAATCCATCCTCAACTCCTAATTTTCTCCTATGTTTTTTCAGATGTGGATCTCCTTTATTCAAACATCTGAGAATCGCTATGTCTGGGCATCTGTTCATATTCAACATTTGCTGACAGTCTGTTCTTTGCTAGGGACTTTCCTAGGCACAGGTGACACAAAGGTGTCCTCTGGGAGCTGACAGTCAATGGAACAAGCGAGTACCAAATAGAAAGAGGAAGGAAAGGCCCAATGTTGATGTTTATATCTTGGATATATCATTTGTTGCCGATTTCTAGTACACTGCCCAAGTCTGTAGTAGTCTATATAGTCTATACTAGTTCCCATAGAGTGGCTCTGCTAACATTGAGTTCCTAATTGTGGACATGTGGCTCATTTATAAACAATCTTTACCTATACGTTTTCCCCCTCTAATGCAACTTGCTCCAGAGTGATTGCCTCTTACCCCTCCAAGTGCCAGAAAATATAAGCCACTTTTACCATTCCATCAAGAGATTGGGAGCCTATTGGAAGTAAGGACTGTGTCATTCTACTTTGTGCCCAGCATCCCTCTCAGCACCCAATGGGTGCACCATAAATGCTTCAAGAGAAAAACAAATAAGAAATGAAATGAAATTTACTTTAATGATTCTGTTAGAAAAATCACATATTATAAACAGTGCTCCCAGGAATGCCAACTGAGTTTCCATTCCATAGTAAACTAATAGAGAGGAAAAATGAAGTTAAAGGACAAATACTAGCTGATTTCCAACTCCCAGGCCTGAGCTCAAGCTTTTGTTTTTTAATGGTATTTTCATATGCATTGCCTATGTCTTACAGAATTATTTAAAAGCATCCTCTAAGGTGCCCTTCCTTAGTTGTAACTGGATCCCCATATGGTTTCCTGACATAATCAAGAAAGAATCAATGAAAGAAAGAAAGAAAGAAAGAAAAAGAAAGAAAGAAAGAAAGAAAGAAAGAATCAACTCTACTAGTACTTTCTTTTACAGTACAGTCGTTGAAGAGCATAGTATCTTCTGAGCATGTCTCTATAACAATGAACTCCACGGCAGAATTGTAGTTTACTGCTTTATGCATAAATGCATATATTGGAATACTCTGGCACCAACAATAGGATCAGGTGATAGGAGAACTCATCCTTCAGAAAGCTCAGCAAGAAGCCCTCATCCTCTGCTCCGTGAGGGGCTTTTGCACACATCTGTTTCAGCTCAGTCCCCCAGAGATGTCTAAAATCTAATTAACCAATTAATTTGCAAATATATTCTAATTTATTCAAGGAAGATTTTCTTGGGTGTTAAATTATCTGACAGTGAACCATATGCAGTACACAAGAGCAGGACCTCACTGAAATACCACAGGTTACCCCATGCAAGAATGACTATGCATACTCTGGTCCATAAAAATTTTGAGCCCCTAATGAGAAAACAAGCTGGCATTTCCTCCATCCTGATTAAGTTGTGTATGCTTTGGTGAAGCACTGCTAAATGCAGTTGAGAGAGCAGAGGGGAGATAGAGCACACTCAAGCATGTTTCCTAACAATGTTTCCACAGTATCCCCCAGGGTGGTGCTGGGGTGGGCGTGGTTGCCTGTGGCCAAGAAAAAGGATCATATCACCATGTGATTGTCTGAATGGGTTTTCCTGGGATGGGAGAAGGGAAATTTAAGGTATTAAAAAAAGTATGCTCTGTCATACTGGAAATTACTAACTGTTGTTAATTTGCATGCAGAACTCTGTTCTACCACAAAGCAACCACAGCAGGCAACATTGTTTACTCAGACAATCAAGTTGTAATTTACTGAACTTGTGGATTAAAGAGAAAAAAAAAAAAGATAGGATGTTCTTAATTGCTACATTGCAACATTTTATTCAGCTCAATGACTGTATAGCTACAGATAAGAATGGAGAATAACACTATCAAATGTTACGGGGATTAACTAATTTACAAAATGAAGAGTATCTCAATGCACATTTTGTTACCTAAAAATACTGAGTGTGGGTTTTAATATGTTTACCATGAGATGTTTGGATAGCTACTAATTATGTAGCATTAAGTAAAAAAAAAAAAAAAAAGAGTTGACTTTTTTTAGTTATTGGTATTTTATTCAAAAGATAAATTATGGTGCAATTGGTATCTAATTTCTGTGATATACGTACTTCTATTCACTCAGTTTCTAAGATTTCTAAGCCCTTAAAGTCAAGCGCTTAGTGAAAAAACTAAAAGGAAATAGTCAGTTTAAGGTTGAGGAAGCCAAGATGGAATTTTATATAATAGATTATGAATTTTGTACCAGGACTAGGGAAAAGTTAAAGAAAGAAGGTTTTAGAATTGTTACGGTAAACACATGGGTTGGTGAGTTCAAAATAGCTCCCTAAAAGAGAAATCTCTCTCTGAACACAGAACTCTTTTTGAAGATAATTATCATTTCTACTGAAACTGGGAAAGGTTAAGAAACTAGGGAAAATGAGCAAGCAGTTACGACCAACACTGACCTCTCTCTCACTTGTAAAAAGAGAACCAACGAGGTATCTATAGATGTGCATGCCCATAGGATCAGAGTGATTTTTGAGATCCATATATGGATAATAGTTCATCAATACTTGCAAGGGATTCATTTGGTATTTCTGGTTTGCATTTCGGCTTTGTTTGTTTAGAATGCCAAGACAGCACAACACACTAAACCTGTCTCCCTCCCTCTTAAAACACAGGTAGGAGAAAACGTAAGGTTACCAATGGCCTGGCTGAACTTCCCAGGCATCTTCCTTTGCTCCAGACACTTCAGTCCTCTTCACCCTTGTTAACCTCAGCATTAATTTGTGTGTTAATCAGTGGCTGAGTAAATCTGGA
The DNA here is from genome assembly GCF_048418805.1 of Vulpes vulpes. Classification (NCBI taxonomy): domain Eukaryota; kingdom Metazoa; phylum Chordata; class Mammalia; order Carnivora; family Canidae; genus Vulpes; species Vulpes vulpes. The sequence goes on along the minus strand of NC_132792.1, from coordinate 19,903,366 downwards.
TATGAGTTGGTCCAATTTATTCTGTGAATAATTCCCAGATTTTCAATCATCATTAATTTCTAAAAGAAATGAACACAGAAGTGCAAAATTGTTTTGGTAGGCTATTTCATAATGCATAACTGTGAGTGGATATATATCGACAAGTTTGATGATTTTTCCATCTCTTTAAAGTAAAAACCCTATCCCCTTCCTCCAATTATCCTGGGTCACTAGTTAAATGAGCTACCATACATTTGCACCAACTGATCTCCTAACTCTTACTCATGTGTCCATAAAAATGTAGGCAACACTTCACTGACAACATGAACCTCAAAAGGTCTCTCATCCAAATGGATTCCAATACTAATGATCACTAATGATCACATTTACTACAGAAATGTAGTAAATACATTTCTCTTCCATCTTCCTTAGCATCAAATCACAGATACAGGTGACTGACTGCATTTGAGAAATTACTTTATCCAGCTTCTAACATGGCTTTATTTCCTGAATGTGTTCTCTCCAGTGGTCCTTTAGGAGATCCTACAACAGGGTTAGGCAGCTATTCTCCTCTCTACATACAGAACCTGAAGAGGCAGAGATTTTAAACTGTAGCTTCAGGAGGAAATATTAAGATGTTGGTCAGGTTTTCCGTGGATGAGACATCTAAGGAGACTGTCAACAGAATGGTGGTACTTGTCTCTATGCTTCGATATCTGGGCTGAGAATCACCTGCCTAGGATGATCAGCTAAAGGTAAAGGATGAAGAAGGAAAAAGTTTCCATATGTGTCCTTTCCAGCTTCTTGTTTCTAAAGCAAAAGCTGGGATTTCAGAGCCTTGGCTGCTAATTCCACATGCAAAACTGTTTTAGGCAATGTTCTGTGTTTAGTGACTGGTCAGGGTCACTCTTTTATTCGCTCTACTTCCATGACATTTAAGTGAGCAAAACAATCAGTTGTCAAGCCCCACCTTTAGGGGAGAGGAGTTGATGGGAAGGGGGGGGGGGGTGAAAAATACAGTAGGAAACTAAGCAAACATGTATCAGGACCCAGGATTCCAGGCTTCCAGTTCAATAGACGCCTATCTGGCCCTTCCTCCCACACAAGCAGTGGACAGAGGCTGTGGGCTCTGCAGCAGCAAGTACAATCAAGCCCTAAATTCAAACCTCCCAGGCGGTGAAGAAGGCAATTGCCTAACATAAAGACAGATGCTAAAAATGATAAGCACCCAACTGAGGCTTTCTTTAGAACATAAACAATTCAATTCATGCAACAAGTATTCCAAACACCAATAGGTGCCAGGTACTATGCTAGATGCACACTATACAGAGATGAATAATATTCAGGCCTTGACCCAGAGGAGCTAAGAATCTGACCATCTAACTGTTAATCAAACAGCAACAATAAGGGGTGATAAATACCATGTGCTGGAAGTGTACTCACAGTGTATCAGGGTACATTGAGATTGAGAAGCATCTAATTCACAGGGGGTGGATGCAGAGAAAATGACATCTGAAATGAATCTTAAAAGGATAGGATGATCAGGACAGGGAAAGGAGGAAATACACTTGTGCAGGAGGAGAGAATGCAAAAGAGCACAAGAGAAGTGAGAACTTTGCAACAGAAACAGGCAGACGCAGAGAGCGATTTATTTCAGCAACATTCAAATTCATTTTAAAAGATACCAGACTCTAGACTCAGAGGCTGAAGATGGATTCTGATAAAACTGCTTTTGAAAAATGCCCCATGTGTGGGGTCCAATGGAAGTTTAGAGAAATGTGTTCCACTCCTTGTCACTAAAACAGAGTTGGGATCACTTGCCATTTTTTAAAAAGGATTTAAAAAGGATTTTGCTGTTTAGAAGCAAGGGCATGGGGTAAATAACTGCTGCTGATGAGGACGATGAGGAATGGGGGTCATGGTGAAGCATCTCACTGCAAAAGAGCTGAATAGTCCGAACTTTCCATGCGAGTCCTTTTCCTGATATGGTCAGGAAACAGCCCTCAAAGTACTGAACACAGGCCTAGAACAGGGACTAATCACCAGTAGTTGGATTGATTTATCCTTCTGTCATTCATTCTTCATTCAACCCCTATTTATTGAGCATGTACTAAGTCCTGGGTACTGTTCTAAGGTAGTAGAGCCACAGCAATAACACAAGGAAAACTGTAAGGCAAGCATTCGTAGGCACCGGAGCTCCTGGGCTGTGGTTAAGGGGATGACACTAAAATAAGAAAATGATACGGCCAGTCAGGAGTCTACTCTTCTACACAGAGAGGCCCTGCAGGTGTCTCAAACTCACCCCGCCACAGAGGCTTGATGTAGCCAGCGCCCGTGACTGAGCAGACTAATTACAGTCTCTTCTGCGTGCTGTTTTCGTTCTAGTCCTTCAACTTTGTCCAGCGCACATGTCAACCCTGGCAATAACTGGAGGCCAGTGTAGCCGACGGGGCGAGGCCTTTGTGGGCCTCATCCGGGGAGGTCAGTGAATCAATGAGGAACTTGACATAGGGCTTCAGAGTTGGACCCACTGCCCCAAGAAAAGCCCCAAGGAGGAAAGGGGAAGCAAGTCATGGCCCACTCAATACAAAAACCACAGGAAGTAGAAGGCCTCACTGGCCAGATTCTCTAAAATTGAGACTTGTTGTTCCCACTGCAGCGCAACCACAGCTAAGCTGAGGTGAGAAAAAATAATTAGGTCCCAAATCTGCATTAAAACATTTTTGCAGGATTTTGTTCTTGAAGTGGAAAACTGTTCCCACAAGGTCTATTTTTAACCATTTTATTTTAAAGAGATCAGAAAACCTCTTCGTGTTGAAATTTCTCAGTGGGAAATTTTACAGTAACACTACTTAGAAACCAGCCTAACGATGACAAAGCGGAGGCAATGAGCGAGTGCTCTGAGTCTGCGGAAATACACCAGCCCCTCACCCTCAGAAGGGAGGCATGGCTTAGGAAGGCCATGAATGCAATCTGATGAGGTAGATTTCATTTCTGATCCAGCTCAGTTATCAGAATACCAAAGTCAACCAGAATCTCCTATTTTGGAAAGGTACTCATTCAGAATCAACTTTTCCTTTAAAGTAACAGGTTTTTGGTTTTTTAAAAAACTTTTTCACCAAAATGAGGCATAGGCAATATTTGAAGCCATTGATGATACTTTGGTTATAATCTTGGTGACTTAACTTTGCGGTATCTATTAATTTACTGAGAAAAACAAATATTCGGGATCCCTGAGTGGCTCAGCAGTTTGGTGCCTGCCTTCGGCCCAGGGAGTGATCCTGGAGACCCGGGATCAAGTCCCACGTTGGGCTCCCTGTGTGGAGCCTGCTTCTTCCTCTGCCTGTGTCTCTGCCTCTCTCTCTCTCTCTCTCTCTGTCATAAATAAAATAAAATCTTAAAAAAAAAAGAAAAAGAAATATTCAACTTATTAACCAGAATCTGATCTTCCATTAGAGGTGTAGTTAAGGAATGTGATTATTCTGATTGCATACTTCACCAAAATCAAAAGAGAAAGCCATTGGAAGTAAATGACGAAGTTCATTAATTCACCAAATGTTTCATAAGCATCTATTGCATGTCAGGTACTTGAGATCCATCCTTGAAAATAAACTCTTGCCCACATGGAGCTTTTATTCTCATCCTTAAATATGCAAAGAATCCTCTAGAAATTAGGTACCCTAGCATAAAGATGGCCAAGTTGCTTGTGACTCACTTTAACCTCTTTCAAGGCAAATTTGAGGAGAATCAGGGAAAGAGAAAGAGGATTTTTTAAATCACTGATCATGGCACCTGGAAATATCCATTGTTCTAAAGGCAACTGGCTCAAAGCCCTCCCATTGTCCCCAAATCACACAAGTCCAGGTTTATAATCTTTCCATGACTCCATTCCAGAACCAGAGAAGTACGAACAGGTTCTACAGTATAAGGGTGGTGGCATGCCAGTGCGCCTCGGTGAAGCTCTGCACCTGCAGTAACACATGACCTCAGTATCTTGATCAGTGGTTTACTACACCATGTCTAGTGTGGGTGAGCTGTGGGCCATGCTCCAATCTTCACCATGGGACCCAGGCCGGGACATTACTGCCTTCATGGCAGAAGGAACACAGAGACTGGAAGAGCCATTCAATGGCTCTGAAAGCTTTTTCTCATAAGTGGCACAGGTGACATTTCATTGGCCCAAGCAGGTAACATAGTATGAGGTCAACAGGGCAAGAATATATTATTATCCTGCAGGCAGGAGTGGCGAACAAAACAATCAATGATGGGTAGGTTGTAGCACTTATCGGAGTGCAGCCAACTACCAAAAAAGATGTAGAAAACATTTCCAACCCTTCAATTTTCCCAAACTTGTGATTACTATTAAATTGTGACCGAATCTTCTGAAGGGAAATAACTCCCTTTCACATCATAATCCCTCACCAGACCAGAAGCATACAGGATGTAGGATGAAACAAAAACAGAGCCCGGAGAAGTTGGAGGAGACTAATTTTTCCTTCTGCGGTGAGATGTCAAACAATTTCTTTCCCCCCTCAATCATTCCTTTCCACATGAAGGAAAAGGAACTCCAGAAATTACAGTGTGGAAGACTGCGTTTTACTTTGCAGCTAGTAAATTCTTCCTGAGATCCACGTGACACTTTACACGGCCGGGTAAAAGGAGACAGGGCTGGGGTAACACGAACCTCTAAAATTTTCATTCTGCAGCAATTAAATGGAATTGTAATGCTGGAAAGATGTACCCTAACAATTCAAAGGCCATCCTGGCCCTTTGGGTTTCTTAGTAACGGGCTGAGGAATAAACTTCAGTGTTCAGCCACACGGGCTGAACCCAGCATTAAAACTTTCCGTGCTGATTTCAGTGACTATAAGGCTTGGCAATGGTGATTCTGTGACATGTAAGGAAACCTAGCAGACACAAGGTTTTTTAGACTCTTTGCAAGTGAGAGTGAGTCAGTTCAACCTAAGGCGAAGGAATATTTTTATGTTTTTTTCCCAAGAAACACAAAGGAGAATCAGACATTGTGCAGTCCAGTCTCTGGTCACTCATGAAAAGATCTGGTCCTAAAAAAGATCTGCATTGGAATTCTTTTAGCCACTTTGGAAACGGAGAGCCTATCCCTTCAGATTAAAAATGCATGGGATGCCCGGCTGGCTCAGTTGGTAGAGCATGTGACTCTTGATCTTGGGGTTGTGTGAGCCCCATGGTGGGTGTAGGATTACTTAAAAATCCCTGAAAAAAAAAAAAGTAAATTCACAACCATTCTTTCAACTTTTCTACATGTTTGAGAATTTATACATGATAAGTTTATAAATAAAATGTTAAGGGGAAAATAAGAAGCCCAGAAGTCAATCAGCCTTTGAACTCCAGATGCCAACACTTTCTGTACATATTCACGAGTGACATTTCCTTGTCATGATAGGACTTTTTGATAAACCCTATAACCTAAATAACTAATAACCATGCTACTAGCAAGTTTGGTCGCATGCATGTATTCATAATGGATTTATAAATCCAAAGAGCATTTTAAGTTACATGTATCTAGAACTATGTTCATCCATTCTATGTTCACTTGCCAAAGATTGATTTGCCAAAAGTCAACATGCCAAGCTACCAAATCAATGAACGGCCATTTCACCAAACAGCATGCTGAATAACCCATTTGCTGAATTTACCAAATTTGTGAACATCTTGTTTCTTTAAGCTACTTATGGTTTTTTTTTTCATTTGTTTTTATTTAAGTTCGATTTGCCAACATATGGTGTAATACCCAGTGCTCATCTCTTCAAGTACCCTCCTCAGTGCCCATCACCCAGTTACCCCAACCCGCACCGGTCTCCCTTTCCACAACCCTTTGTTTGTTTCCCAGTTAGCAGTCTCTCATGGTTTGTCTTCCTTTCTAATTTTTCCCATTCAGTTCCCTTCCTTTCCCTTGTAATCCCTTTCACTATTTCTTATATTCCCCATATGAGTGAAACCATATGATGATTGTCCTTCTCCAATTGACTTATTTCACTCAGAATATATATATACGATGGAATATTACTCAGCCATCAGAAAGGATGAATATCTACCATTTGCTTTGACATGCCTGAAACTGGAGAGTATTACTTATGGGGTTTAGATGGAGTAGTGTCAAAAACTTTAAACTTCTGATGTTAATGATGAGTGCAAACTCATCTTGTCTTCATTGCACTGAAGGTATGGCCAATTCGTCCGAAACTACAGATGACTTAGTTTTCTTATGAATGATTAATATCTGGGAAATATATTCCATAATTGTTTAATCATAACTAGTAATGAGTCAGCAGGATTTTTAAAAATATCATTGCTTAGTTTTGACTCTTTTGTGAGTCATTTTGTTTGTTGGTTTTATTGACATTGTAACCTTTTCAGAAACCCTTTACCTTGTGAATCTAAGCTTTCAAGTTTTGAATTTTTCTTGTGTTGAAATAGGTGAGGTATTTAGGAATAGATATTCCTTATAAAATATAACCACCTAGTAGAAATCAAATGTAGGGCAAAAATATTATGGTCTAGTTCAGGGGTGGTAAACTATGGGCTATGCATTGGCTGTTTTTATAAATCAAATTCCACTACAATTCACAGCCAATACTTATTTGTATGCTGCTATGGCTCTTATTGTGCAAAACACAGCAGAAATGCGTAACTGCAATAGACATGGTAAAGCCTAAAACATTTACCATCTGGCACGTGAAGGAAAAAGTCTGCCACTGCTGATCCAATTCATTACTGTGTCCACAGCTCCCCAAGCCATGCCTGTCTAATCTGGAGGGCTCCATAAATACTAGTTGAATGAATGAATGACTCTTGATTTTTAACACAGACTGGCCAGCAGTGTCTACCCTTTCAATGTTCACTGTCTTATAACTGCACGAGTTGGTGAGAGGTGCCGGTTCTTTATGGTGACACAGGAGTTAGGCAGCATGAGTCAACTGGTAAAGCAAACCACTTCTGTGGTTCCAGGACAGGGGCCAACCTTAGTGCAGACGACTGGTTTGTAGCAATGTGGAAATGAAGCCACATTTCTGCAAACACTATACTGAGGAACTCCAAAGATAACTAAGCTGATTGGTCTCTAAAAACCAAAGTCATTGTTTGTCCTTAAAAAAAGGAAAGAAAATGTAGGTTGGCCAGTATTTCTTTCCCCTTTTGAAGGTTGGCAGTGATTTTGTGGTTGAAGTGATGAGCTGCCCTGAAAAGAAGGAAACCACAAAACCACGCCCAGTGCTCCTCCCAAACTAGAGTTGCGACTGCATACAACAAAATGCACATCTTCTTCCAGAGGTTCCCTAGGATTGTCCTGGTGTAAAGTAACTTCCCCAAACATTATTCTCTTGAGAAATACGATTAGGAAAGGCAAACAGTGATAAATCTTATAGGGTTGTTTGTTTTTTTGTTTTTGTTTTTTCTATTTAACACTTGACCTCAAGACTGAAACCTATAAGGAAATTGTAACCAGACAAAACCAAGTGAGTTGGATTTTTATTGTTAGTATTTTAAGTAGCAAGTGGTGGGTGTGTTTGTTTGCTGGACGGGGGAGAGATGCCTAGCAACCCATCTTAATTTCCTATCATCTATTAATGTCACTGCTATTAAGATCCTCCCCCTCAATCAATACTCAGTTCTACCAACTGGCCTCAGGAAAATCTTTGGGGACAGGGATCATTACTTTGCAGCTTTAGAGGTGCTGTAAGCTGACTCATTTCCTCCAAGGCAGGGTCATGTAATCAGTCCTTTGCCTTTGTCACTGTGCTAGGTGTTCTGGGTATAAAAAGCTGGAAGAAAGAGAGGCCTAAACCCATGATACATCAAGGATTGAGAAAAGAAAAAAAAGCAACGAACACAAAATGCTGCAACAATCAAATTCCAGTGAAGGCTTCTAATCCAGTTAGCCTACCCTAGAGGTATGCAGGTTGTCCTCAATCACATGTAAGAAAAGGATTCAGGGATATGGTCTTATATTTGACTTTTAAATACTAGAACATTTTTTTTAAAGATTTTATTTATTTATTCATAGACACAGAGAAAGAGAGGCAGAGACACAGAGGGAGAAGCAGGCTCCATGCAGGAAGCCCAACATGGGACTCGATCTTGGGTCTCCAGGATCACACCCCAGGCTGCAGGCAGCGCCAAACCGCTGTGCCACCGGGGCTGCCCTAAATACTACAACATTTAAAAAGTGGCCCTGGGCACCCAGCATTTGAAAAGACAAAACAAAACAACTTTTAACGTTCCATTTGTTTGGCATCATCTGGTCAACATCTACTTCTTTTATAAACTTCTTTCTGGACTCTGTGCTACAATTCTTGAGATTACAACCCACTTTCAAATAATTTCAGGAACTACTCTTCACCAGATAGAGCTTATATTCTTATAGCCTTTGGATGGCTCTGTCAGTGAAAGTAACAATAGCAGCTCATCAAAATCATCACAGCTATGAAACACCTACTGGCAATTCTGAAAGACTGGAGCTAATTCTTGAGTCAACTCAGGCTCTCTTCCAAAGGCACTTCTCTCCATACCGCTTCTCTTTCTGGCTTTCTTAGATCCCTGCTACCTTCACAGCATACAACTAGACAAACCCGAACCAGAGGAATCCTTAGGAAAGTCCCCTAGCTAAGCAATGGGTACAGTGGAGTGCAACCTGGAGTAGCCTTTTGAAGGGCTAGGCTTTATGTGGCTGTCTTTTCAGAGACTACAGATCAGGTGGAAGCTAGGCCAGACATCACTGGGACAGCATTAGCAGGTAACCTGCAGTCAGTCTTGAATATATAATTTAAAAGTTTGGATTACCCACAGTACTTTCTCTGTTAGAAGGCATCAAAGTTTTCATGCCATGGAGGTGCCAATCTGTTTCTGCCTTCACAACTCTGAGCTTTTAATCCTCTCAACCAGCTCTGAGTAGCACTGGTGATCTGGAGAAGGTTGGAGTGGGTGGTAAGTCTTTTCCCTGTGTCTCCAAAGAGACACAGGAACTTCTGTTTATGAAAGTAGAGGTTAGTAAGTGACTCTAAATGAAAAAATGGCCATACACTTGAAACAAGATTCTGTTCTGAAAATTCCTTAAATCTGTTTAGGCATGAAAAGAATAAAAGTAAATATCATATGTCCCTCTCACTTCTCCACCTCAATTCCCTGGCATCAGCTGCTCCATACTAGAAAGCAGGAAGGCAGAAGTGTCTAGCATTCCCAAGTCACCCAACCCCTTGCCCCCCAAATTAAGAAAGAAAGGAATTTCCTTGGTATCACTGCTTGGTGAAGAGTGAAATAAGCCACAAGTCAAGTTTACCGCCCCGCCTCCTCACCTCCACTGGCCCAGCTGTTGGCATTTGCACCCACTTGGAGGTGGCAGAGGCAGATGAGTGATTTTCCTAGATGTGATCATCGATGCCAAATATATGAGGTGGGCAGTCAGTTTCATACCACCTGTATTGAGCAAGTTGTTTTACTCTAACGCTTTTGACATCTGGGGTCCTACAGACACTAGAAGGGCTGCTCCTTCCTAGGGTCTCTACCCTACGAATTTCTAGAGATAGGAAATAGGTTGAGTGTCTTTCATATGCAAAGCAACCAGTCCAGAGCCAATTCCCTCAACCACCTCCTTGCTCAGGCTTTTTTTTTTTTTTTTTTTTCATTTTCACTTTTATTTTATTTTATTTTAAAGATTTTATTTATTTATTCATGGGGGTGGGAGGAGAGGCAGAGACACAGGCAGAGGGAGAAGCAGGCTCCATGCAGGGAGCCCGATGTGGGACTCAATCCCAGGTCTCAGGATCATGCACAGGCCAAAGGCAGGCGCTGAACCGCAGAGCCACCCAGGGATCCCCACTTTTATTTTATTTAATCCAATTTGCCAACATATAACACCCAGTGCTCATTTCATTGTGTGGCCTCCTTAATGTCCATCATCCAGTCACCCCATCCCCCCCATGCTCCTCCCATTCTGCAAGCCTTTGTTTGTTTCCCAGAGTTAGGAGTCTCTCATGGTTTGTCTTCCTCTCTAATTTTTCTCCACTCAGTTTCCCTCCTTTCCCTTCTCGTCCCTTTCACTATTTCTTATATTCCGCATGAGTAAAACCATATGATGATTGTCTTTCTCCAACTGACTTATTTTACTGAGCATAACACCCCCCCCCCGTTCCATCTATGTTGATGAAATGGTAGGTATTCATCCTTTCTGATGGCTGAGTAATATTCCATTACATACATATATGATATGTATATATCATATATATATATATATATATATATATATATATATATATATATATATACACACACCCCATCTTCTTAATCCATTCATCTGTTGAAGGACATTGTGGCTCCTTCTACAGTCTGGCTGTTGTGGACATTGCTGCTATGAATACTATCAGGCTCTTATCCCCATAGATGCCACTACTCCCTTGCCCGAATCACCCCAGGGCAGGGTACCAGACAACTAGCGGTAGCCTCTGTGTACCAGAATCTGAAATTATTCAAATTAGCCAATCCTAAACCTATTTACTCTGTCTCACCCTTTCCTTCCAACAGAGACAATAATAAAGACCCCTGTCCAGGTTTTCCCCTTATTCCCTCTACCCCCTAACCAAACCAGGAGCTTCCACATGTGGCCCTGAGTGGCAGGTCATGCCTGCCCCACCCCCCTCCTGGGAATGGTCAGTAACAAACTCTTTTCAAAAGCAACTGCAATCATCTCTTGGCCCCACTGTACCTGAATCATCCTGAAAGCTGCATTTTAAAATAGCACCCAAGGATGAACAGCCACTAATTACAGTAAACATATGAACCAAATTCACAAACACATCATTGCTTCGTATTACCATTGTGTCCTTAATGTATAACTGTATAATAATGTATAATGTATAACAGTCCACACACTTTCCTTTAACAGCATGCTGGAAATAGCCCCTACCCCCATTCGTTTCTATTCTCCCTGTTGCATTAAAACGAAACTACCTGAATCCCCACTAACACCTAAATATTCACCTGCTGGGTTACTTCATTAAACAAGCACTTAGGAGAGGGCTTTGTTGGGGAAGGGAGTGGGCATGGAACCAAGCTGTATATGCATGATTAATAAAAAAGAAACTTAACATTATATCCGTTCTTCTCTCTGGCCTTCCAGAGTAACAACATGGCTCAATTTCCCTTGATTAGCACCAAGATTGAGATTCACTTTTCAAAAAGTGCTAATCAGCTTTAGCTTAAATGGATTGAAATGCAACACAAAAGTGGCTTCCCGGTTAATACAGGTCTTCTGAGGGTTTTTTGTGTTTTGTTTTTTGTGTTTTTTTTCCCCCTGAGAGCTACCATTAGAGATGAATCTAAAAAACCAGCTACAAGTAATTATTTATTTTGACAACATCCACCTACCATATGCTATCAAAGTACAGAAAATGTCAAGGCATAGCATCAATATACTCTTCAGGATGAAGAGTGAGCTGATATAATGACCCCCTTCTAAGTCATTCCAATACAGATGGCATTATCTACTAAAGAACAAACCAAATAAATCAATACTCATCTCAAATGCATTCCTACCAAGTGCTGTGTATATGTCTAAAAGTAAATATTTTAAGTAAATATTAAATGATGAGAACTCGCCTAGAGATTTACATGTAAATTAAACAGTAAAATCAAATTGTTATATTAACTCAATGTCTCTTAATATCTATAATCTAAAGTTGTTCTAGCAATATTGACATTACTATTGGTGGAGGAAAGGAACCCCGTAATATTTTTTTCTGAAAATGAAAAACAGAAGAAACAAATCTAGACTATCAATTCATACAGTTAGGAAGATGCGTGTCGGTGCCTCCTACAGGTTTAAAAGGATGATGCTCCAGGAAGAGAGAAAACAATACATCTCTTGGCATAAATGTAGTGCTGGAATTCTTGACAGGACTCTTTCCCAACTAACTGGTACCATCAAGACTTTCCTTCCTGTCTTGACTGTTTTTGAAAGCCATTCACATATTCAAAGAAATTCAGGGCTTCTCTTTAGTGACTAAAATATGAAAAAAATCACTTTTTTTTTTTTAAACCAGCCTCACACTTCACTCTAATCCTATGTATACTTGGGGACTTCCCAATTCCACAATCTCCCTGAAAGATGCAATTTCTACTGCCTTCTTCAGGACACCGGCCTTTTGGTCCTTAATCTACCACTAGTAGGAGATACCAAGGGAATGCCGGAATGAATTAGGAGTCCACTGGACCCAGTTTTAAATACCAGCTAAAGATTGTGTGACTGCATATAAATTCAACTGTGTGACCTCTGAGTCTCCATCTTTGTGCTTATATGATGTATGATGGATCTAATAATACACACCTCGGAAGGTTGCTATTAGCCATGAATGAGATGATATATTTGTTAAATACCTGGCACGTAATACAGAGACGAAAAACAAATGGCAACTACATTAAATGTAAAATTATACCTCTTAAGTGACCTTGTCTCAGAATAAGGTTCTTTTCGTGTTTCAGCAATTAAATCCTCTTGGGTGTAGTACAGAATGGACCACCTTGTATTGCACTGCATTCACAAGCGGTTCTTCTGGGTTAGGTGCTTCCCAGGTCCCACTAGCGAGCTCAATAGAAATGTTACCCCAAGCAACTTGTCAGTCAATCTGATTCCACAAATATTTGAGAGCTACCTATTGTGTCCTCCATACAAAAACGAGTGTGAACATTCCTACCCTCAAAGACAAAGTAGCTAGGTTGTTGACTTAGTAAACATCTACTAAACCAAACAGCCAGCACTACTCAGCACAGGTGACTGATTCACCCACAGGCTGGCTGAGCACAAATAATGTTAAATTCCAAAGGAAAGTAACACGTCAAGAGTTAGAAACTAGAGGTTTTCCCAGTCACCAGAAAAGACGGTGTGGAAACTCCTGGCTCTGCTCCCTGCCTTCTCTTTGCATGCTCAGGTTAACCGAGCCAATTCTGTTTATCTCACTTAATTCATTTCAGAAGGTGAGCTTCCCTGCTCTGAGGTGGTGCGTAAATGGGCAAAATTAATCTCCCTACTTGGAAAACTTAACCGGTCTGCAACTGACTCATTTGTGACTTTGGGCATGTTAACGCATCTCTCTGTGCCTCAACTACACATCTGTTGAACAGGAATGAAGAAAGAAGTAAGGCGTGGAGAGCACGCCATTGATATAACACCATCTTTGTTCTACAGTTCAGCCAAGTAAGCTTCCTTTTCATGAAAAGTGGTCACCCTTGTCCTACTTTTGTGAGGTGTAACAAATATTGTTGTATTTCCCAGGCTGTATCTTAACATTCTACGACATCTGCTTGCCATCAATTCATTAGACAGATCTATGGGGCTCACTCAGAAATGATGCATATTTATATGACTCAGATGTATTGCATTCTTTCTCTAACGCAGACTATGCCAGAGTCTTCCAGAAATAGTCTAAGGACTTAGCACCAAGTGAAGCGTGTTTTCAGGATGTCTCTAAACTCTTCTTTATTCTTTTCATTCAACAATTTCTTTTTCTCATTGCTTATCTGACTTCTCTTTTTATCAAATAGCCACAGTTTCAAGGATTATTGTCCAAAAAATGGGTAACAATAAGACTATTCTCTTTAAACATAATGCCACTTCCCCGAATACTTACTTTTAAGAACACATTACAAGCAAAAAAATCTGCAGACTTGTGGTACCTAGACACACATGAAGCTAGTAGAAATACATGTCAAGCCATTTATATGGAGGTTATCATTTTATCCTGCAATGAACTGTCTCACGATTATGGTGATAATAAAAATAATAGATGATATAATAATAGATTAAATAATATAGTTACATTCATATAGATTCATGATCCTTGTACATGGAAACAGCAGGAGTCCCAGACCTTCTAAATTGGTTGCTTAACAGCTTGAGAAATATGCTGAATCAAGTAATATATTTCTCATTCTGCAAAATTCTGGAGGCTGTCACCACATACAGTCAATATAAGAAGGGCAATATGGGTTGGTTATGGGTCTTGTAAATGGTCCAGGAAAAAACGAATACTTGCTGGACTTCCAGGTACCAGCCCATTCTCTATTCTTGGGTCTTAGCTACATGCTCTTAAACCATGGTTTCCAAAGAAGCCAGAGGCTGGTGTATATGCCTTTTTAGTGGAGCATCTGGGTTCCTTCTTTGTCTGCTTATCCAAACTCTATCTATCAAGACTCCCACCTCGTTACCTTTGCCTTCCTTGACTGCCAAGACCCCTGATCTCACATTTTGTTTAAATTCTGGCAACATCTGTTGTCAATCAGCACTTACTTTCTGCTCCCTTAACTAGTAAGCAATGCAGACTGTATTCAAATTTCAGCCTGCCCAAACCCATTCTTTCCACTATTGAAGTTCTAAACTTCTTCCCTGAGGCAAAAACCTAATCTGTTGATGTTCACTGGGTCAATCCAAACACATTACTAGCCTTGATGGTGGCTTGCCTGGAGCTAGCTCCAGTAGTCCCAAGAGAGGTAGAAGGTGTAATTTCTAGGAAATGTTAAGGGACAGGCCCTTCTGGATCCCTTTCCTTCTTTTCCTGGAGACAGAATGCAATTGTGATAGCTGGAGCTGGGGCAACCACTTTGGAATGCAAGGTGAAAGTTGTGTGTTTAGTGAATAAAGTGGAGAAATAAAACAGGAGCTTGGGTCTCTAATGATTATGGAGCCGGCTTACCAGCCCCGAGCTGTCTACATTTAGGTGATTGAGAGTCAAACATCTATCTTGCTTGAGGCACTGCTTCCTTGAGTTTTCTGTCATTCCGAGCTATTTATCACCCTAATTAAAACTGCAGCTGTCAAGCAGCACAATGGGGTTGTTTGAACTTTCCCATGCAGTTTGACCTAATGATGATTTCATATCTTTGGCATATTGAGTTCCTTCTATAATAAAGGGCCACTGAATGCACAGTAATTTCTACATACTTTTTTATGGGGCTAGAAGGGGAGATGGAACACATCTAATATATGTCAGCAATATGAAAACAGGAAAGCACCTTTCCTATGTACAGCCATGGAGTTAGGGATTAAAAGTGGCTGCTGACTTTCAGGAACTTGCATATCATTGTGGAGATAAAACACACATCCTTTGAGATTCATCAAAGATTTATGGGGCTCTCCGGGGATGTGAAATCACATAAGAAACAACCCCAGCTTTTAAGGAAATTATGATCTAGTGATTATGGATTAAAATATGCAAATAGCAAGCTACAGAACAGAGTATCCCTGAGCCAAATCTATTGTACACGTTTTTTTTTTTCTACCTCACAGTGTATATTTTGAGTCTTCCGATTATTCAGTTAGTAACAGTTCCTCCTGTCCACTAGCTGAAGGTGTGAACAAGTTCAAGGTAACAAGGCCTTCAATATCTCATCTAGTTGCATAAGATCCAAAGATTCCATCTAAGCATTCTTTTTTGTTTTGTTTTTTTGCAGACATTCTCCTGTTGTTTCAATGTAGCCCCTACTACAAAAACTGTTGCCTGTAGCTTGAAAGAGAACCAACCAGGAGAGGGCAGTTATTTTTCCTCTGTTGCCCACTGCTCCCCTTCCTCCAAGTAACTCCGGGTGCCATGCTGCAGATCCGCCTTGACCTCATGGCCCAACCCCTTCCATTCCCACAGGCTCTATGAAGTTTCTCAGGGGGACCGAGTTACACGGAGCATATTCGTGTGCAGCTTATTTACCCATAAGGGCCAACCTTCATCTTTCCTGAGCTTTGTGCACAAGCACACCAAAAAGCCCTACTTTCTTTGGAAGGTAGGCTGCCTTTCCTAATTAGAGGCAGCTTTGCTAATAAAGATTACAACAAGGCCTTACGAGCAACAGTAAAGGCAGCTCTCAGACGGGTCAGTGGGGGTTTTCCTAAACATTTTGATTACAACTTTAACTGCTCTAAAACACATGTGAAAGTCTTATCATTAAATTTAAACAGCCTGATGATATGCTGAACGAGACTATGAGAACGGCAAATAAATTGCTGTAATCTGCCAGACTGTCACTTTCTCCGCTCTTCAGCAGCTATAATTGACTAATAGGATAATAAGGTGGCAGTTTACAAATCTGAAAGCTATACTCCTTTGTTGGAAGTGCCCTTGAGGAAAAAAAAGGCTCCAAGTCAGGAAGACAGAGTGGGTGTGATCAACATCATGGCCCTGGATTCAATATATATAAATATGCTTCTCATAGGAAGTCAAAAGAAGTCACCGAGCGCTCGCTCTTGGAGGTAGTAGCCGCACCAAATGCCACAGGGTTTATTTTGCTTTTTATTACTCAAGACACAGAAGATTCAGAAGGGCTTTCCCCAACCTGGGGACATAGGCTGACAGGGCTGTCCTAAGCAGGAAATGCCTGCTTAGCACAAGTTTGCTGATGGCAGAGGCTGACCCCTGACAGTGGCTGCTACTTCCAATTTAACCATCTCCTGAGCTTTGGACAGTCAAAGAAAGATTCCAGCCACCTCAAACTACATAGCTCACTGCTAGGTGCTGTCTCAAGACTGGACAGCAAGGTGTCAGATGCACCCACCTGAGAAAATGCCCAAAGCAAATGATCTTACACGGCTATTTTTGATGTGAGAATTCTAGCCAGCAAGAGTCAGCTTAAATCTGGTAAGAAAATTATTCCCGCTACCACTCTGACTACTAATATTACTGTTTGAAGAATACACATCAACTGGCAGACCAGTGGGGAAGAGAAGTGTCAGAAGAGGACTTCAGACTACTGCACCTTGCCGGTCACAGGAAGGGAGATGGATCCTACTGAGAGGTGGGAAACCACTGAGGATTGCGAGCAGAGGAGGCAGGAGAACTGACTTATTATTATTATTTTAGAGATTTATTTGAGAAAGAGAGTGCACATGAGTGGGGGTGGGGAGGGAGTGGGTGGAGTAAGGGTAGGAGACAGAGAATCCCAAGCAGACTCCCCCCACTAAGCATGGAGCCCAACACAGGGCTCCATCTCACCACCCTGAGATCATGACCTGCGCTGAAATCAAGAGTCGGGTGCTTAATAAACTCAGCCACCCAGGCACCCCCCAACTTATTTTTTAGAAGAATTTTCCGGTGACTGCTGTGAGGAGAAGAATTTATAGTGAGGCAAAGGTGAGAAGCAGAAGCATGGAAGGCCATTAGGAAGCTGCTATGGTCTGAATGTTTGTTTTCTCCTAAAACTCTTATTGACATCTTCATGCCCCCTGTGATAGTATTAGGAGGTGGGGTCTTTGGGAGGTGATCAGATCATGAATGAAATTAATGTTCTTATATAATGTTCTTATAAACATGAATAAATTAATGTTCTTATAATGTTCTTATAATGTTCCAGAGGGGACGCCTGGGTGGCCCAGCGGTTGAGCGTCTGCCTTTGGCTCAGGTTGTGGGCCCGGGGACCCAGGATCAAGTCCTGCACTGGGCTCCCTGCATGGAGCCTGCTTCTCCCTCTGCCTGTGTCTCTGCCTCTCTGGGTCTCTCATGAATGAATAAATAAAATCTTAAAAAAAATAAATAAATAAAAGAGACCCCAGAGAGATCCCCAGCCCTCTACCATCTGAGGACACAGTGAGAAGTCTGTGACCCACAAGAGGGCTCCTGCCTGACCAGGCTGGCATCTTGATCTCAGACTTGCAGCTTCTTGAACTGTGAGGAATAATTGTTAATAACCCCATGTGTGGTGTTTTGCAGCATGCATGGACTTAGAGACTATTGCCACAGTCAGGTGTGTGGTGACCAAAATGTGGGCGTAGAAGAGAGCTGTGGAGATGGTAAACAGTTAAATTCTATCATAAACAGGATGTTCCAGTGAGTTGGACATGATTTATGAGAGAAAGGAAGGAGTCAAGGACAACACCAAGGCCCTGCCCTGAGGAGCTGAGAGAGAAAGGACTTGCTTTTCCCTGACATGGGATGACTACAGATACAGCACATTTGGGAGGGTGAACAGGGAGAAATTAAGAACTTGGTTTTGGACATTTATTCCAAAATGTATTACAATCTTCTATGTTCAAAACCATGTTCACTGTTTCATTTCTGGACATTCCTGAAAAAGTATCTAACACATTATAACCACATTTATACACACATGCGTATGTATACACACGAGTATATGAATAGATGTGTGTATGTATTTATGTGTATGTGCATACACGTGTGTATGTATATTGAAAATAAGAATGGAATGATGGATGGACGACATGCTCTCCTTTCCTCTTTTCTCGAGCCAGTCATTTGTTTCAGAACAAAAATGGCTATAATAAGCCATCTCAACTTTCTACTAAATAAATAAGAATATAAATATAATGAAGCAAAGGGAGAACTATTAGTATTTTCTAATCTTTCAAGAGGTTGAGACACAGAAAAGCCCTTTAGATAGAACCAATGGTCTCTGAGAACAGCCAAAGCCGTGCTGCTAATACCACAGGGTTAGATCAACCTGTTCTATGCCAAGGCCATATGGGAAGCTTACCAGGAGAATGGCACAAAGAAACAAAAGGTCTTTGGAATCCTCTGAGGATTGCTGGGTGAAAATGGAATTTGGGCAGTGAGGCAAGAAGCATCCAGGCTGACCTCTGTGGGGTATCGCACATAAATTCAAGATATTTGCACTCAAGCAGGCCGGTAAACCCCAAGCGGTGCCTAACATCTGAGCCCGTCCCTAATCCCCAGTGCCTTCTGCTCTCACCCTGCATGCAACTAACTGTGCTTTGAATGGGTGGAACGCTTGGCCCCTTGTTGTGCTTCTGGTTGCATCTGCTGAGACCAGACAATGCCCAGTGGAGCAAACACCCCTTGGGGTACTTCCCTCCATGGTGGCCCTGGGGAGTTATGAATGAGGCTGGTGATGAGATGAACGAAGTGACTGGTTTCGGGCACAAGGTTCCTGGTGCCACCTTTATCACACAATGCTGTTAAAATGAACAGAATTGGTCCAGAAAGAAAAGAACAAAGGCAACAACCCTTTCTATACTTACGTTCCTGAGAGTGCTTGCTCCCCCAACCCCCACGTTGAATTCCTTTTTAAGTAACACAGGAGAAACATGTCCCTGCTGGCACTGAACTTAAAGTGACTATGAATTACTTATGCTACATCCTTCCCACTTCATCCAAGGGCCCTGTTTCAAAGCAGAGAATGGACCGTATCTGTATCTCTACCCAAGACCGTCACCTCTGTCCCTTGTACTTAGAGACACCTCGGTTGATCCTCGGTGGCAAATTAAATATGGTGTAAGAAACGGGGCCCCAATGATGCTGCCTCCTTCGTCAGAATGTCCGGTTTAATCCTGGCACCGCATCTGGGGAGGGGAGAGGGCAGCAGAGAAAAATGACAGGAAGTGATAAAGGAGCTAAAAATAAACGTGGAAATGTGTAGATGTGAGTTTAATTGAATATAAACAAGGCTGATTGGATCAGACATCAACTGGTGAACACAAGATCTGTGAGCTTCGTGCGCTTGCTGTATCAAATTGGCAAAAACCTCTGGATGGGTGAACTAATCCACTGTCAATGGGAAATCTTAGATGACATGATGAAAATGGTTGTAAACCAAGGAAGGCTGTGAAGTTACAGAGAGTGATTTGATAACATCCTGGCTTGCTTGGGCTCAGCACTAATAGAGTCTACATGGGGGTTTATCTGTGATTTGGGAAAAGCACTCTACAGTCCAAAAATATCACAAGGTGTCCACAGACAAACACCAGTCATGATGACAAGAGTTATAAAAAGACTCCCACGGTTTGGTTAACAAATATTGTAAGAACCGCTATCATTTACCGAGCACCTACCTGGGCCAGACTTTAGGCCAGCGCAGAAAGAAAGGATGAAGACCATCTGAGTGGCAAGGCAAATGCAATCATATTGTAAAATGCAGCATGCCCAGCAGAGTCCACTCTCAGCCAGAACCATAAGTAGTTTCAAGCACTCAAAAATCAAACAGTAAACAACTTCACGCAAGACTGAAGGGAAGTCATTAAGACCCATCCAGGTCTAAGTGTTATATGAAAATGTTCATGTCGTTAATTACCTCCCAATCATAATGCAAATTATGGAAAATAATGAGAATGTTTACCCAGCAAACTAATAGGCACTGGTATTTCAAAGCCTACCAGACTAAGCCAGGCAAGAACAAATATTCTTATTCTCTGACATTTGACTGGCTTTTGCTTTTCCTTCCTTTCCTGCTGACCCACTTCAAAGGTTTCAAGCTGGAAACACTAATCACATTCTTGTTTGCTGGAGTAAGTCCCATTCCTTTCCCTTCCTGCCTACTGCCTCCATTCACACTCAAAGTCATGCTCTTTACCTGGACACCTGTGTTTTCAGGAGGTCACACCACACATCCCAAAGCATAGCAGTTCACTTTCTATACTGGCCTCTCTGTCTTAAAGATTGCATGGCTTTCTAAAAGACATATAAATGGGCACTCGAGTAAAGTAGTAAGATTTTAAAATATGAAGAAGGTTATGTATTTATATTTTATCTCTGGAACATTGCCAGACGTGATGACATTTGTTGGGTTTTATTTCTACTTACAAAGAAAATACAGACAGCAAAGGCATAAACGTAGAAAATCATGTTTGTGTGCACATATGCATGAATGTATGTGCACATGAGCACACAATCAGTAAGAGTTTATATTTCTTTCTTTCTTTTTTTTTTTTAAAGATTTTATTTATTGGGGCAGCCCCAGGGGTGCAGCGGTTTGGCGCTGCCTGCAGCCCAGGGCGTGATCCTGGAGACCTGGGATCGGGTCCCGCATCGGGCTCCCCGCATGGAGCCTGCTTCTCCCTCTGCCTGTGTCTCTGCCTCTCTCTCTCTGTCTCTATGAATGGATAAATAAAATCTTTTTTTTAAAAAAAGATTTTATTTATTTATGAGAGACAGAGAGAGAGAGGCAGAGACAGAAGCAGGAATTCAATCCCAGGACCCGGGATCATGACCTAAGCCGAAGGCAGATGCTCAACCACTGAGCCACCCAGGCACCCCAAGAGTTTATATTTTTCAAAAATGTGTATCTCCAAACCCCACAGATTACTTTACAATACAAATAAGCTTCACATATTTTATTATCTGAGTCTTCTTGTTAGTATATCAACTCCTAAGCATCTTTGGTGCAAATAATCATATATACATAGAGCTCTCTCGTACATGCACTTTGGTGCTAAAATTCAGATTCAGAGAAGAGTTAAAAATCGGCCAAAAAAAGAACATTAAAAAAAGAACACCGGGGATATGGGAGGGAGCGTATGTGGAGCGAAAGGACAAAGCCAGCTGGTGAGCTGGCCTTTTAAAAGGTATCTGGGAATTAGGCTCAAGACCATTAATCCTACAGTTTTCGCTCCTCCGCCAACTCACTGCTTACATTACCAAGCCATCATCCAGATTAAAAACGGGTTTCCACAAGGGTTTCTGCTTCCCCAGGAACCCTCCTCTCTACCCTCCCCACCTGCTCCCCCCTCAACACAGCAGCAAAGTGGAATCTAAAAGAACAATATTAAAATAAAACGAGGCTTTAGGGATTTGGGGAAGTGGACGGAGAGCGGGTTCTTATCTAGGCTTTAGCACAATATTGCTTCTTCAAAGTCTTCTTAATTACATTTAGGGAGAACAGGGGACAGACTAGCTGCCTTCTAAATTCACTGCCCTTAAACAAAGGTTCACTTTCACAGGTTTTATCCCCAAGGGAGAACAGTGAACTTCTGTGCTGAACTTCCCTTCACTGGCCTCAACCCAGTAGCTCCTGGCCCCATATCATCTTTAAGGACAGCGTCCTGCATCCTCCCCAGTCTGAGTGCCCCAATTTGCCAGCTATAGGTCCATAGAATTTCTCTGCTGTACAACTGCATGCTATTTTTCAACTTTATAAGGCTAATAAGGCTGTGTTTCTATGATGCCAAAGAAGGAGCTAGTTAAAAATGGAATAATTCAACCAGAGCCAGTTGTTCTCTCCATTCAGGACAAAACTAGTTGCATGTGGCTTTTTCACCTAGAATGTATGGCCTGTTGACCCCCCCCCCATATATAAATGAGAATATTAAACTGTATCCAGCAGGACACAGACCATGCACATCGCCCACCGGAGTGGAGGTGATTTCAAAAGTGTCTGGTTGTCTCATAATGGGGTGTGGCGGTAAAATTAAAGGCCTGACTGCTTTCTGGAAGGAATGGAAGCTCCAGGTTCATCTCTACTGTAAGCCTACAATATGCCTGGCATATAGGCACTGTTCAAATATTATGTCAATAAACACTTGTGACAATCTGTAAGGTCATATCATATTGGTTAAAAACCTGAGCTCTGGCGGGGCACCTGGGTGGCTCAGTCAGTTAGGCATCTGACTCTGGATTCCAGCTCAGGTCATGATCTCAGGGTTGTGAGATTGATCCCTGCGCTGGGCTCTACACTGGGTGTGGAGCCTGCTTAAGAGTCTCTCTCTCTCCTTCTCCCTCTGCACCACCCACTGCCCCTGCTTATGCTCCCCCCCCACCCCCGCCCAATTCTCTAACAGAAAAACAAAAAACCCCTGAGCTCTGGATCTAAAGCACACCTTGGTTTCATTCCCATGTCTACCACTTTCTAAGAGTGTCAGCTTGGCTGGTCACCTGGCATTTTCAAGCCTCCATGTTTGCTCCTTTTTGAATGTAGGAACCTACCTCATAAGGTGGTTGAAAGAATAACACTGAGCAAAGGCTTGGCACATAGGAAATGCTTTCTAGGCAGTTCTGGTTATGATTATAATACCCATTTTATAGATGAAAAGTCAAGTCATTTATCCAGGGTGCTAATCCAGGAATGGGCTCCTTATTAGCCTCACCTCCAGAGTATGTGCTCTTTCTACAACGACTTATTATCTTCACATGAATCCATACTATATGGATTTAGAGAGACACCAGGTTTGGAGGTATCTAGGCTCTTTTACAACCAAACCTTCAAATTAGCTATGAATGCTCTTGGGTCTTCCCTAATCCTACATTGGGGTCTCTGAGTTGATGTTCTCTGTCTCAGAGGTATTGTGTGGGGAGCCAGTTCTTCAGACGAAATGCCTCCCTGTAGGATCTCAGACATGGCCATTTTGAAGATGTTCCGAACACTCACTCTTTTTCCTAGTTTCAGTCTTGCAAGTTTGGTGGATATATGAGATTGGGCCTTTTGGCCATGGAAATGCCGAATGAGACAGAGGTAGCTCAGAAATGTCCATTAAACTGCATCATGGTGTCCTCACATTTTCTTTTTTTTTTTTTCTCACATTTTCAAGTGTGATTTTAGTCACATCTTTTTGATTCAGCTATTGTTAAAGTATACCTCTGTGACAAGATGACTTCTAACTCCCTTCCCCACTACCACCTTTGCAAGTTCTGTAAAATGTGTGAACAGCGGAGGGCCACATGAAGCTTTGTAAGTTGTAATGGTCAACATCCTAAAAAGCACACTAATGGCCTTTCCAGGAAGAGCTGGATATAAGGGAGGAAAAGAAAAGAAAACAAACCAGACAAATGCAAGCACAGATTCCAATTCTGTTTGTTATCTTGCAGCAATTTATTTAGGGAGATGGTTTCAACCTTACCTACTAAACTCAGTCTACAGAAGAAAAATAAAAATGAATGAACACGGCTCTTCCAAGCTCAGAAAATGATACCAATCAGGTCAGTAAATAGTCAGGAAACTACAGTTTTGCCAATTCCTGATTTGTTTTGATTCCAAAAAAATGGCCCCCAAATGCTTTCTTTCTCTAACCTCCAAATCTGTAGGTGGAGAAAAATGAAGTGATTGATAATAAAGTGCTCGCTATTAAAAAAAAATATATATGCAATTCAAGTAAAAGGCCATTTACTCTATTTTTTGAATACATTTATTCCATACTGATAAATATGCATTTACACTGGAGAGAAGGCTGTCTTCTGAATAGGCATTTACTAGGATTAAATTTACATCTTCTGGGCAGCCTGGGTGGCTCAGCGGTTTAGCGTTGCCTTCAGCACAGGGCGTGATCCTGGAGACCCGGGATCGAGTCCCACGTCAGGCTCCCTGCATGGAGCCTGCTTCTCCCTCTGCCTGTGTCTCTGCCTCTCTGTGTGTGTGTGTGTGTGTCTCTTGTGAATAAATAAATAAAATCTTAAATAAATAAATAAACAAATAAATAAATAAATTGGCATTTTCTGTCTAAATGCAGACACACACAAATACACATACTTTAAAGCGCAATGGAACATTCTGGTCTCACATTTGTGAACACTAGAAAGGCAAGTCTTTTATTTTTTTTTATTTTTATTTTTTTTAATTTTTATTTATTTATGATAGTCACAGAGAGATAGAGAGAGAGGCAGAGACACAGGCAGGGGGAGAAGCAGGCTCCATGCAGCGGGAGCCCGACGTGGGACTCGATCCCGGGTCTCCAGGATCACACCCTGGGCCGAAGGCAGGCGCCAAACCGCTGCGCCACCCAGGGATCCCAAGGCAAGTCTTTTAAAGAACAGTTTTACAACTTCAGAAACTGGTAGAAATATAATTTTCCAATAGCAGCCTTAAGATTTTGGAAAACGTAAGAGAAAAGTGACCTATTTTAATGACAAAGCATTCACAGCGTATCTTCCTGTACTTAAGAGCCAGCTCAGCCTCAGCCTCAGCCTACCACTGGAAAGGAGAGAATTCTGGGTGTATAAATAATTAGGCAATCTCAAAATGAGTCTGCAGCTGCTCTGAAGATGAGCCCGCTGACAAAGTCACAATGACAGCTTGCTAACGTGTTCACAGGACATCAGTTTCTCTTAAAAGTTGCTTTTGAAAGGATCAGCTGGGTTCCTACTGGGTTAAAACACAAGCATTCTGTGACAGCTTGTGTTCAACAGCCACATAAATCTATTAATCCAATCTAGAGGGATGGGGGAGACCAAAGATGATGTCTCAAAGGCAATGAAGGCCCATGTTCTGAAGGAGCAGCGAGATACATGCAACCAATGTAAAATCAAGGCTTATCACCTCTCGGGGGTTTTGTAGTTGATGCCACCTCTTGGGGTTGGAGAATCAGGAAAGTATATGTCTGAGGAAAACAGTTCTCTACATGTGGCAATTTGAGCAAAGAACGCTATATATCATAATGTCTTACCTCACACTCTCTGGCTCATAGGCGTCGGTCTAAATTCAAAGTAGAACTGAGCCCTCCCAGGTGCTAGGGAGGTGTAGGTCAAGCACAGGAAAACAGGCCAAGCTCCTGCTTCACATGAGGTGTTGGGCTGAGAGAAAGGCCTACCACAAGGACCAGACGAAGATTCTTGCCTTCATGGGCTTGAGTCTTGCAGGCTAAGCCAACGCACAAACAGTAATTTCTACACAGTGTGGTGGGTGCTTGGAGATGAATGTTCAGTGGAAGCTTGAAGAGGATGAAGGACCTACCTGGAAGTGAACGTGTGAGTTGAGTGCAGTCTCAAGGCGCTCAGCTAAGCAGAACAGTAATGCTGGCGAAGGCAGCATGACACTCACTCTCCAATGACGTGGGATTTTATAAATGCTATATACTTTCTATGTATGCAGAAACAGGAGGAAGCTCTCCTTTTTTTTTTTTTTTTTTAAGATTTTATTCATTTATTCATGAGAGACACACAGAGGCAGAGGCATAGGCAGAGGGAGAAGCAGGCTCCCTGCAGGGAGCCCGATGTGGGACTTGATCTCAGGACCCCAGGATCACAACCTGAGCTGAAGGGAGACACTCAACCACTGAGCCGCCCAGGTGCCCCCTCCTCTCTATTTTAAAAGCAAGCTGAAAACCATTGTGCTGTACTCTTACCATCTGGCAGAGAATACCTACGCAGGGCTGCTCACGGAGCTCACTCCAGCTCAAGACAGAGAATGGCTGGGGTACTGCGCCGATGCCAGGGAATTCAGTGTTGGAGGCCAGTTTTCAGCATGAGTTTAATTCCAGACCAGAAATCTACTCTGCTTTGACTCACTCCCATTACTGACAAATAGGGAAAAACTGCTACATCTTGCTGAGGTGGGTGAACTCGACTCCTTTGGCTTGGAGTCAGCAGAAGCCCAGAATCAGCTGGAAACCCGACCTCCACAACACAGTCTACTGTCTCTAAGCCCGGGATCCCAACACCCTTGTGGGATTCACTTTCAGCAGTAAGATATTAGATGGCTTCTGGAACAAGGGGTAAGGGAAAGCAGAGGAAAGAGGAAAGCTGGTATCAATAAACGAGGAGCTACTATGACTGGTAGTTACTTTTCCTCATGTCATCGTTACTTTTGGAAGTAGGGAATGCCGTCCCTGGATTCACTGATGAAGTTCAGAGGATGAACGTGCCCAGGGACATGGAGTCGATGAGCAGGACCATCTGTGGTTCAGGCACACACACGTCTGTCTGATCTGAAAGCCTGTCATAACCATTAAGAGTTTCCTGATTCCTACTGAAGGAGACACTGAGTAAACTCTGCAAAGACTCAGTCCTATATGGCAGCAGAGGACCCTGTAAGAAGCCCTAGTGAAGCTGTAATCCTCATCTGCCAGAAATGAGACCCAGTAGTGTTGAGTCCAGCATTTTCCAAGGCACTAGTTGGCAAGATCAGAGCATTTTACAGCGCTTGGCCATGCATTGTTCTGATAATTAGCTCCCCAGCACTTACAGGGCAGCCCAGCCAAACAAGGTGCATGGCAAAACATAGAAAGAGAACGACGCAATGCCCTGCTACAGCCTCCAGTACCCCTGTACACAGCCGGGAAGGGAGCAGGCTCCTGAGGGTGACACAGTATATTACCTATCTTCTCTGGCTCATTTTTTCCTTTCTCCTCTATGAAGGCCAAGGAGCAGCTCAGGTTCTTGAGTTAGCTCACATACCCTTAAATAGAATCCCTGTCATTGTCAGACATGGGAGGGTTATTGCAAATACGTTCAACAATCCGGGTGTAAGAAATTTCTTTCTTTAGTCACCAAGGTGTTCCTTGATTTCCCCATCAAAACTCTTAATTTTATAAAGGGAAGAGTTTCTTTTTATTCCACAACTGAGAGCGAAACCAGGATCTGTGGACATCACCACTGAACTACACAATCTTCACTGTCATCGATCAGTCATTCATGCATGCCAAGATGGGTGTACACTTAACTCTTACTGCACGCGACACTGTGTTTGTCTACAGCTCTGCCTAGCACAAAGGAAGCATAAAGCCATGTATTTTTCCCTGTGGCATTTGCCTATTTGCCTGTGAAGTTCGGCTACATTCGAAGACTCAATTTAAGAAGAGGAAGTAAGAAGTTGTCAAGGCAAAACTTCGATACTCCCAGAAGATATTAAGGAAAGGAACAGGGGAAGGAGAGGGGTGTTTATTGAGTTCCATGGATTCCCTAGATATCAGCAGAACACACTCCACTGAGGAGCCAAAACTCCCTGATAAGTGATAGGGAGGAAAGAAAATATTCATTTCCCACTTTAAAAACTATATGTGTATTATGAATATATTACAGTGTTTTATATATTTCCCTAAGTGGGGATCCTTGGGTGGCTCAGCAGTTTAGCGCCTGCCTTCGGCCCAGGGTGTGATCCTGGAGTCCCGGGATCGAGTCCCATATCGGGCTCCCTCCATGGAGCCTGCTTCTCCCTCTGCCTGTGTCTCTGCCTCTGTGTGTGTGTGTGTCTCTCATGAATAAATAAATAAAATCTTTTAAAAATAAATAAATAGATTTCCCAAAGTGTCAGATCACCCAAGTTATTGACTCTTAAAAAATACTAATGTGTCGGGGTGCCTGGGTGGCACAGTAGGTTAAGTGTTTGACTCTTGGGTTCGGCTCAAGTTGTGATCTCAGGGTCAAGAGATCGAGCCCTGTGTTGGCCTCTGCACTCAGCATGCAGTCTGTTTAAGACTCTCTCTCCCTCTGCCCTTTCCACCCTCTCTCTCTCTCTCTAAATAAATAAATAAATCTTAAAATAACAACAATAAAAAACCATTCCACAAATGTGTAGATTTACCACGGATACTAAACATGAATCAAAATGGCATTTCTCAAAGGACCTGGACAGTGTTAAAAATTATTGTCAATCTCTGATGACCTGTACTGAATCTCCCATTTCCTTCTCCTTGCACAGATTCTTGCTCATCCAGAGAAGTTAGTCTTACAACTTGAGACAGTCTTTACCAAAATATCAAATGGTGCCTACAATCAAGAATCTAAGGACAACAGGCTCAGTCCCAACAGGTTAGTATTCCTGGTTTTGCAAAGACACGAGAAAGAACTAGATCTTTAATAAAGGAGACTCTCAGCCCACAAAACTCAATCTGTAAGGTTGTCATAATGATGGAAGGTGGAAGGAAGGTGCAAAACAGTCACGTTCTCAGATGCCCTTCTTTTGTACTTCATGTGTATCAATTCAAAGGGCATGGGCAGCCCCGGGAGCTCAGCAATTTAGCACCGCCTTCAGCCCAGGGTGTGATCCTGGAGACCCGGGATCAAGTCCCATGTTGGGCTCCCTGCATGGAGCCTGCTTCTCTTTCTGTCTGTGTCTCTGCCTCTCTCTCTCTCTCTCTCTCTCTCTCTCCCTCTCTGTCATGAATAAATAAAATCTTTAAAAAGGGGGGGGGCATGTAAAATATTTCTTAGGTTACTCAAGGGATAGTATTTGAACTTAAGTTCTTAAAATCTGTTATTTTAATTAACTAGAAGGCAAAGAGATCAGATTTATCTTGTTGGTATCTCTTTAGGAACTTCGGGTTCTGCTAAGAAAATCAGTTGCCACAGCTTTAAGATAACAATGCTAGTAAACAAGGCTGCAAAGACCCACTCTTACAGAGATCTGGAAATGTGAGAACAGCTCCTTAAAATATGGGACGTAGTCCTATTTCCAGGACTGCAATTATCTGGAATCAAGTTCTTATTCTAAAAAAGAAAGGGAAGAAAAAAAGCAAGTCCTATAACAAACCTGGTGTCTATGCTCTTCTTTGTTAATTCAGTTTTATTTTTAAGCATGCAAACTTATGTTTAGCGAAGAGTGAAGGTAAAAGCAGGCAGTGATGGTGTATTTTAAGGAAAAACGGAGGAGTGTAAAGAAATTTCCCATTTACGAGGTAGCATATAACTTTGCATAAGTCACTTAAGCTCTTTGAACTTCAGTTTCTTTGTATGGGTCTACTTGTGAAGAGTGAAATGACTATATTCTTTAATATATTCCAGGTATACGATAAAAGTAGAATGTGGCTTCAAGTAGAATTAAATCAGTACTCATGATTCGTATTACTTCTCATATTCATTCTCTAGTAAGTGATTCCCAGACAAGGGGCCCCTCAGGGCATTGTCCCCTCCACTCCCTCAGGTGGCTTTATGGAAGTCCTTGGGACAAAGTTCTGTGATCAAGTAGCCCAAGGGGTCACACTTCAGCCTGGAGGAACTGGGTGGCAAGAGGCGGGGGAAGAAGTGGGAGAGAGGGGACCTGGAGAGAAAGAGGAAGAAAGGGGAAGACAGAGAAAGAAAGAGAGAGAAGCATGGGGGAGGGTAGGGGTGGGGGTGGGGGGATCATTCTATGGTTTCCACCCCAAATGAAATCAAAGTACATTCCTCTAGATAGTGGTTAGGAAGGGTGTGTTCCTTTTGTGAAAACTGGACTTATGTTGTTGACTTATGATTTGTGGATCTTTTTGTATGTATATTATGCTTCAATAAAAATGCTTCCTTTTAAATGTCTATCAAAAATAACCACAAGAACGTTCTATCTCTAGCTCAGGACAAAGGAGAATTTAAATCAAGAAGACTCATAAATATACCACCTGATCCAAGTGTACTTGTAAAAATTCCTGTGAATTTTTACAGAATTCAAATCTAACTCTGATCTCTGTTGGCTGACCCTAGGCAAGTTAACAGAATTCAATTTTTACAATAGAATTTTAGAATAGAATAAAAATTTAAAAATAGAATAAAATAAAAATAAAAATAAGAAAATAGAATAGAATTTTAGAATAGAATAAAAATAGAATTTTTACAGAATTCAAATCTAACTCTGATCTCTGTTGGCTGACCCTAGGCAAGTTAACATTTTGGGGCCTTGGTTTTCCTTTCTGTATAATGGAGCCAAGGATTACTTTCTTAAAGAGACATACAGGCATGAATGGGTAGTAATTTCCTTTGTGATTCCTACTCTACTCTGAAAAATCCTCAAAGTCAGAGTCTATACCAGGTAGTCCCACCATCTTAATATGTTACGTAGCACATGGTGAACAGATCAGTAAACCTTTGCTAAATGAAAGAAGGTGACTGATAGCCAATTTTTTTTTTTAACCTTCTAGGGACCTATAATCTAGATCAGAATAGCAAGAGGAAGTCCATAAAAACCATTCATTTCCGAGGCCCTCTACTAGCTCCTGGCTCCCATTTTCTCCCAATCACAAATAATCTCTTCAAATAGGCTGGTGTCCTCACATTACCCTAAAAAAGACTGTACTTCTTGCTAGCTGTCTCTGCTTACATAAAACCATTGCTCCCTGTAGGAGTGGCTTCCCCTTTGCCATTCCTTGGTGTCCCTGATTCCATGATTGTCCTGACACTGGCCTGGCATTTGTTCCTTCCCAATTCCCTCAGCAGTTGTTGTCCGACCATACCCCACCATTTGCTATCTTGCCTAATGCTTCAGCCTTAAACTTTGCATATTTGTTTCCTTCATGGTAAGTAGCACATGGTAGAGAGCTCGACAAATAATGAGCTTTCATTAAGTTAATTCTTGGAACACTGCTACAGAAGCCTTCTAAATACTAGTTTAGATGAAGTCACTGCTCAGTAGGTCTCATGTAAGAAGAATATATAAACCAGCACCGGTGAAACACAGGACAAGATTGACGCCCGTAAGTAATAGATTTCTTTCCCATTGAATTCAGAAGCCCTCAGAATCTTTCTCAACACAGCAATCCAGAAAGTCACTACCAATTTTTCTGAGTTGCCATCAGTTGAAATTTATTAATTATCCCCACAAATATCTTCCCAAATGACATATCTCCAAGATTTTATAACCTCAGAGCACATTTCCAAAATCTGCCCTAACACGTGCACTATTTCCTATGCAAGTCCTTACAGTACAAAACATCCATATTTTGTATGTTAAACTTCTTCCACAGAACTGGTATACCTCAAAACCAAAACACCAAAAGGATGGTGTGCTATGGGCACCTGAAAAACTAATGAATGAAAAATATTCTGTAGGGAAAACACTTGAGAAAGAACAGTGTATGTTTTACATTTATTTTAAGGAGAATGATGGTGGGTGGCACTAGCAGGCATGAGATCTATGAGATCAGAAGGCAGAGGTCATGACATAATGGTCTTATCCTACTCCACAAACCCATTCTATGTTATTTGGCTGATACGGAACTGTCATTCAAAATCTGAAGAATTTCAAGTGCAGAAAACAAGACAAGACAGACTGCTTGTTTTAACATATCTCCCTCATCCCTGGGCATCAGGATGGCCCAGACCAGCCCACCCAAAACCAGCCCTGAATTCTAGAACTCCTTTGTAACATCCTCCTCCTCTGTCCCAAACAATTCTCAGATCAAACAAGGCTCCCGCAGCAAAGCAAATGTTTCACATTGGCAAGTCAACCAACAATATCCAGATTCTTGCCCAAACACAAACAGGTGACAATGAATTGCCAGCATTTTCACAGTTAAGACCATCAGCCCATCTAAGGGTCTAGCAATTTTCACCATTAGCAATTCTGTTCCACTCTCAACCCCATTTTTCAGAGGCTGTTTAACCCCTATAAAATGTTTAGTCTAGGTACTTACCAACAGAGTCCTGTGTAAATGGTGGGGGAATAATCCACAATGCCTCTGTCTGCTTCAGGATGATGCCCCTTTCTGATAACAAGTGTGTTTCCTGCCCATCCTCTGACAGTGGCAACACCGTTACCTTAAAATAACACTCTAATCGCTTACTGCTGAGCACCCTGGTGCTTTCAGGACTGACACTTAAAAATGAAAAGCTCTATTAATTATTAATAATGGAAAATGAGGTACTTGGAATGAGAAATATCTTCTTGCTTTGCTGTTTTTAGTAGCCACTAGTTCTGCCATTATTATGTATGAATTAATAAAATGTGCTGTGAGGTTTACCGTCATACTACACTTAACTTGGTCTTCCAGATTAAATTGATATTTTTTAAACAAAGGAACCTATATTTTAGGTATTTATCCACTGTTAGGAAGTTCTCTTTTTTCTTTTTCTCTCTTTTTTTTTTTTTTTTTTTTGAGGTTCTCGCTTTTTAGAGCAATCTATACAGTTCGCTGATCAGCCTGTTTGGGAATTTAAGTATTTATATGCTTATAAAACACACCAGCTCCATATGGGGTTTGTTTGTTTTGAAACATACTTGGATAGTAAGAGTGAATGTTATAAAACATTTTGGAAGAAGTCAAACACCAGCTTCCTCATCATTTGTAACATCAAGGGACAATCTATCAAGATGAACTACATTTCTTTTTCTCAAATAAGATATAAACTTCAAAGGAACAAATTTTGGCTCATTTTAGCCAACATTACTTTTCCATTAATTTAGGCAGTGTTTATTTGATATCCACAAATGTGCCTAAATACCATGTACAAAGTCTTTTTACACAAAGAAACGTTATCAATAATACAGAATTAAGGGGGAATGGTATTTTTTTCTCCTAAGAGAACTATGCTCCAAACCTGGGATGGGGGTGGAGGATAAATGAAACTTAAAATTGCTGTACATCTCATACAAATCAGTCTCTAAGAAATTCATTTTACAATAGGATCAGACAATGATTCAAAACTTAGAACCAGCCAGGTGAAAGGACACTGTGGCCTAAAGAGTCACTTACTGCCCTCCACTAACAAATGGCCTTGTCAGTGAGAGGAAGGGAAGCAGACAGTACACGGGTCCCTATCTGGTCCTTCTTTTCAAGGAGCTCATGCTCAGCCTAACTTCAGTGGTTTTGTGCAGTTGAAATAATTACGAAACAAAATGGGAGCAAAACCCAAAAAGTTGTTTTAGAACGTATTAATTGTTCATGCTGCTCACTAAATAAACAAATTATAATGCCTGCTGGTCCATGAACAGGATCAAATACATCGATGTTTATAATTTTAAAAGGGGGCACCTGACTGGCTCAGTCGGTGGAGCATATGACTCTTGATCTCAGGATTGTTGAGTTCGAGCCCCACGTTGGGCACAGAGGTTACTTGAAAAGAAAATCTTAAAAAAAAAAAAAAAAAAGACGACAGTTCACGTTTCATTGCTTACTATTATAATCTGATCTCTTGGAACTCCATAGTCCTCATCCATAAAATGGATGGGTAACATTAGCTAAAATGAAATTTTTACCTTGGAAGTGAAAAGGCTAGTCTCACATTTCTAATTGCATCTGAATGGCCTCATTTGGCATTTCTTGAGGTCATACTTTTAGTGTAGAATCGCTGCCATTACCTGTGTGTTGTTCATTTCTAGTCAGGGCAGCGGGGTTACCTGAAGCAGCCCCAGTAAAGCATGCCAAGTGAGCTGGCGAAGTAAACGTCATTGAAAAAAGAAAGAAATTAAACAATAAAAGCCTGCCCAGCTCTTACAGAAGTAACAATACAAAGTGTAGCCGGGGTGAGATAGGGGCCTAGGAAAAAAAGAGCTGCCCTTTTGTTTCAGGCTGTGAATCCCACTTCCCTTCTTTTGATCTGCTGGCAAAGACCCTTTCAAGGCTCCTGGATTGCCACTCCTATGACAATGCAGTAATAACTGAGCTGTCAAAAGTAATAGAAATGTGTTTAAACCATGGCATTTTATTATCCTTTAAAGACCCTAATTCTACTCCAAATGTTTGGGAAAGAAGTGTCCTAAAACACCTCTAAGGGAAGGGGAGGCTTCTCCATGAAAAGAACACACCAAAGGCCTAAGGCAGTGCTGACATTAATTTAAATACCTTTGAAATGCTCATCATTTTTGCTCTCTCTTCAAGTTAAACAGAAAGAAAAAAAAAAAAGGATGGGCAACTTGAACAAAAGTGCTATTATGCTGCTAAGTACGGAGACCTCCAATAAATTCTTGTTGACTAGGACCAGGAAAGACTTCTCAAATGCTCCAGAGGAGAGGTAAGGGCAGAGTTCCTCTTCTTATAACCCCTGCTCTTAAAAAATGTACTTGCTTGGTCAACTTATTTACTAAGCTACTTCTTAGATGCCCAGGGATATAATCTTGAGCATGAAGAGGTTCCTACTCTCATGGAGCTCCTGTTCGACTAGGGGATAGAGACAGTAAATGAGCTAGAGGTCATCTACAACAGTTAAAGGTGAAGGAAAGAAAATAAATCAGGATACAGCAAGTGAAAGTGATATGGGGGCACCTCATATTAAAAAGGATGGTCAAGGAAAGCCTATCTGGAGAGACTATCCTTGAATATTGGAGAGGCCAAAATGGGCAGAAGGATGGAAGTAGCCCTGTGAAGATAAGGCAGAGAGCTATGCTGGTAGAGGGAATGACAAGTGCAAAGGCCCTGTGGTGGGAGGTAAGAATAAGCTTGGAATGTCTGAGGAAGAGAAACAGCCCTTGCGGCTAGAAACTCATGAGGGAGGTGAGGAAATAGTACAGATGTGGCAAGGAGGCAAGCCACGGCCAAGTCTCTGAGAACCTTGTAGATAACAGGACTGTACTTAATTCCAAGTACAAGGGGGAAAACTTTGCAGGTCTTAAGAAAGGTTTTTAACACAAGGACAATGCCATGTCTTCCTATCTTTAGAGCCCATCTTCAGCTTTGGGAATGGGAGCCATGCTTGTGATCATGCCCAGACAGATAAAGAAGCTTCCCATATACCAACAAACTGGGACTAGAGTCCCTACTAACCATCAAAATCTGTGTGTATCCCTGGCATGTCCCCTCACTCCACCACCCTCAGACAAGACAGGGAGGGTGGCTGGAAAAAGCTACCAGTCCTGTTGCTTGCTCATTCTGTGATTATTAGGTTGTAAGAAATGAATCACTGGCCAAACCCTAAAATGTACTACAGATAGACATTCTAGCCACTTAACATGCCACACACTGGAAGTTTCTTACACTGGGATGCGAAACGGAAAGAATAAAACTACAGCACAATAATGTTGATTACAAAACAGACTGGAGATAAGAACTGAAGAGGAGCATTAAAATGAATCAATGACTGTCAATGTCATGAAAGATACAACTGGGGACAGCCACAGACTTGGAGGAGCTAAAGGGGACATGAGGACTAAATGCAGTGTGGGATCCTGGCTTGGATCCTGGAACAGAAAGAGAAGCCATGAAAAATCAGATTGAATCCAAATAAAGTCTGTATCTTAATTCATGGTATTGTACCAATGCTAATTTCTTAGTTTGGATAATTATACTACGGTTATGTAATATGTGAACTTTAGGAAAAGATGGGTGAAGGGAAGGAAGGAACTCTCTATACCACTTTCAAAACTTTTCTGCAAGTATAACATTATTTCTAAAAGAATAAAAAGTTAAAACAGGGAAGGCTGACTTGTGGCATATAATTGCTGGTGATGCACATCTCCTAGAAACTTCCTATTTTTATTTCTGATGTCTATAACTTTATGCCGTTAATAATTTCAAAAGGAAAAAAAAATCACAGTAGTTGGTTAGAAGCCCTGTCACCATTTCTCAGATCATTGTCCTTTCCTGGAAACTCCTGCTGGAGAAAATTTATGAATGAATTCATATATGGGATGTCCAGGATGGGGCCTAATAGGTTTTCCCTGCGACAAATGCAATCTGCATTTGTCCCAGAGAAATGCCTCTTAGGAGGCGGTCTCCATAGTGGGTTAAATGCCTCAACCAGACTTGCCAGACAGAGAAGGACCAACATTTCTACCAGCCCGTTAGACTGCGCGACTCAAGCTTTCGGAGGTCAAGATGTACTGCTGATGAAGATGAAAATCACTCCCCGAGCAGAGCAAGATCAGAGCTCGGGCGTGTTCCCCCAGCGGGCCACCTCCTCCTGTGATGCACTTGTCTGTCTGCAGGCTCTGGCTCTCCAGAGCTCCGGCCACGCCGGGCCACCCGGCGTGGGGCCTGACCACAGCTAACACGCGACCGCCTCTCTCCCTGGGAGCCCACGACGGCTGTCAACACAGCCAGTTCTGCTTTCTCGTGACTTGAAACTACAGCCTGGCAGTAGGTGCACTGAATGATTATGACAGCAAGAGAGAGGATCAGGAAATAGAAGGAGGGAGGACGAAGAACCTGTGGGGAGAAGCAATGACATGGGAGCCCGTCTCTGCTTCACACGTTATGCAGCTTCAACCCCCACCATGACCCTGTCCGGTGTCAGTGTCCTCAATTTTACCCACGAGCTGATCAAGGCTTAGAGAAGTCTAGTAATGCTACTGTTTTGACTCTACCTGGAGAACCCTTTCTCCCAGATTGTGATAGGATCGCAAAGAACCTGGACTAGGGAAATAATACAGTTAGTGCTGTGTGTGTGTGTGTGTGTGTGTGTGTGTGTGTGTGTGTGTCTGAGATATAGCTTTGCTGTTCGGTGCCACTGGTATGCAGTGAAACCACAGTCATGCCCACGAGCTGTAAAGCTGTGAGGTGTCAGGCTAGGGGGATGGGTGATGCTGAGAGGCAACAGAGAGCTTGGACTTTGGAGTCAAATACCCAAGGCTGATTTCTGACCCTAAGACTCACCAGCTGAGTGGCTCTGGCAAGTCATTTGTCCCCTCCAAGCTTCATCTTCCTTATCCCTACAATAGGTATAACAGTACTTGTCCCTGGGTACAAGCAGTACCTTTGTACTCAGTACAGAGCTTGGGTACAAGCAGTACCTCTGTGCTCAGTACAGAGCCTGGCACACAGTGAGTTCTTTAGAATTCCTAAGTTCTTCTCTGATTAATTTTCCCCAGTTATGTAATCAAACCAATGGCAGGAGGGGATCACAGATCAGATGATCCCCGAATAGGCTGTAGATGCAGGTGAAAGCTTCCTATCTCCTGGTTTCCAGTGGGGCAGCTGGAAAATATGTTCCACTAACCATCAGAAGAAAGCAGAGACGCTGAAATGTAATTACTCCAACTGCAATAATCCAAGAAATTAATTCTACTCAGTCTGAATGGCATGCTCACACTCCCTACCCAATAAGTAGCCGAGACTAAATACCATAAATGAAGACAAGGGGCAAAAGTCTGCAACTGACGGTCAACAAAAAAGCAAACAACACTCGATAGCCAAACAGAAAGCAAATCAAGAGCCAAGAGCAAATGGGGAAACCCTCTCAGGGAATTGGCCTGGGGAGAAGGCAAATGGTGGATCCAAGTTTTACATTGCCTATACGCTTTTGGAGGAGCTGGTAAAAATCATCATCTTTAACATCTGTCTCCTCTTCTCAACTCAGCAAAGAGTGCTGGCTTCCAGGACACCCAGAATCTTCCCTCACTTTTCATTTCCATCTGAGCTGGCCAGGCACAAATTTGAGCTTAATACTACATCATCACACCTTTTTCTAGGACTCAGTTTGACATCTTATCCAGAGTGAGCGCTCGGTGAATATTTGTGGATTGGACCAATGGAATTAAGTTTATTTTTTTAAAACCCCAACAGCCTACAATACCAACATTCTTTTTTCACAGGGAGCTACAAATGAGTTATTTCTAGGATATCCTTTTAGAAATACAGAAGAGGAAAGAAAAATGAAAGAGGAGAAGAATTATGAAGGCAGCATGAAGGAGGAAGAGGAGAGAGAAAGAAGATAAGAGGACCCCTTTTTAAACATGAATCAAAGATGACTGGAGACGAGACGTTAGAAACAGAGACACACCAGTCGCTGGCCATCCATGGCACCAGTTGCAATGGAGAGACAACGACCAAGATGAAGATCTCTACCCTGGGAATGGTTCTGCCTATAGGCAGAGCATGCTACACGATAACTTAAAAAACCTGACGGGGCTACACGATGCCATTGTTAGAGAGGACCTCAAGAATTTTCAAGTCCGCTGATTTCCCCCTTTATATTTTGGGACCTAAGGAGAGGGTGCAACTTCCACTTCTCACTTGATTCCTTCTATATTCTTTTTGTTTCAATTTCTTTCAATGAGCAAGTACTAGTTTTGTGTTTAAAAAATAATTGGAAATGGGATGGCTGGGTGGCTCAGTGGTTGAGTGTCTGCCTTTGGCTCAGGTTGTGATCCCTGGGTCCTGGGATGGAGTCCCACACTGGGATCACCACAGGGAGCCTGCTTCTCCCTCTGCCTATGTCTGCCTCTCTCTGTGTCTCTCATGAATAAATAAATAAAAATCTTTAAAAAAATAATTAGAAAAAATAATTGTCCTTCAGGGCTAGAAGAGGTCTTGAAAATGATTAATTTAATTGGCCTCATTACTGAGGCAAAAACTGGGGGCATAAGCAAAAGGACTTGACGGCCAGGATGCAGGCCTGCTAACCCTGGCCTCAAGGTTCTTTGAACTTCCTGCACAGACCATGTTGACACTCAGAGCCCTGGGTTGGAGAGGCCAAGGTGGGGCAAGAAAGTGCAATGAGTTTATCCTACTGAGACTGGACCCTGACCCCAACTAGTGAAATGTGTATCACTAAACATTGCCACCGAAGTCAAGACCAAAGTTAATAAAAATCTCCTCCCAGAATTTATATAAATATCTGGAAACCAGTATCTCTGTTGGTAACAATAGTGGGCAGGCTCTCATGTAAAAATTGTGGTAGGTCCCAGATTATTACAGCCCAATACAGGGAGATACTAATGTGAGTGGTTGAGCTCGAGCTGGTGATAGGAGAACTGAGTATCTGTTAGAAGGTGTTGGGCAGTCCAAGGAAATCCCTGCCTACGTAAGGGTCCTGGTCACTCTTGTTTGCCTGTCTCCTCACCAGGAGTTGACCTCAAACCACAGGAATGTCTCAGTAACTGACTGGGCTCATTTCCAGCTATGGGGACTCAGCTCATGATGGTTGTTTAGGATCTCTCTTAGATGTTTCAACCATTCCAGGGACTTGGCAAAAATTTCCCTTCTTAAGCCATATGGAAGATCCTCTTAACTATTACCATGAGCTGGGTATAAAATCAAGAGTAGAGAGTGTTTCTTCACTCAACGTGGCCCCTTTTCCAGAGAACACCCAGGAGATCTTTACCTGGTCTGGTCCTAAACTGGTTCCTAAACAATTTATATATCAAAGCCAACAATAAAGCAAATTACCATTTGAGATAAGACTTGAAGTATTCCATTTATGCTAAATGCAAAAACCTAAAACTATAAAGCAGAGTCGCTGTGGGCTGTGGGAGAGCCAGATTTATAGCAGGAAACCATTGTCTTCTGTGGATTTCTTTGACAGAAACTGCTTTTTTTTAGCATTTCACTTCTTTCACGGAAGATACGTTATTCTGGAGGGACTGAATGATACTATGTCTTGACACAGAAAAGTTATTTATACATAAATTACAGTAACTTTACCCATGTTAACGAGGCTGTCATCCTCTTGTGTGATTTACTGCAATCTTGTAATAGAAAAGCTTCATTTCTTTGACACCTGGGTGGTAATGGGAATGATACTTCCACGTAGCAAATGTTTTCTACTCTCTCCTACCGGAGGTGTGTTAAAATCTAGAGTGCATTTTTAGGTCAAAGTCATTCTGATACCAGTCCCCAGGGCCCAGAACACAAGCACGCATGCACACACACAGGCCTGTGTGAACACGTGAACACACACGCACACACACACACACAGCACAGCTATTTCTTGAAAACCCAGCTAGACTTCTTCTTTTTCTTTAAGAGGTTTAGAATTATCAGGATGGAGGCCTTCACTTGCCCCGAAACTTCCTTTTTTGGAATGACAATGTGTATGTAATTAAAATGGCATGAGAAGGTAGAAAAGTCAAAAGTGACTGAGAATTAAAGTAGGAAATTAGCACTTTTAACAAAGAATTCAGATTTCTGTCCAAATGTTATTAACAATAATGATTAAGAAAAACGCTATCTCAGAGTATCATGAATAAGAAGGAACACACATAATTCCAGAACACCTATCAGAATCAATTCCTTCTCTCTGCTCAGTACTGAAATGGTAACCTTAGTAATAGTATTGATGAGAAGAAAACACGAGGAAAGGAAGAAAAGGATTTTCAGAAGCTACCACAACCTAAATGACATCTTTTCATCAGTAGCTATGGTCTTTTTAGAAATCTTCATCCTAATACTCACAGGGAAATCTAAAAACCCATTTATGCTTCTCTTAAGATTTCATTGTTAATATGCTTCCATAAAATCCTCACCTGAATGTTTTGAGATGGATGGTCTTATGTCCATTTAACAGAGCTAATGGGATAGCTTGCAAGCTCTCCTCAGACCCGACAGGATTAGCACAGTTATACATTCTCATAAGCGTATGCTACAATGTCCCTTCTGTCTGTCTGGTAGAATGGTCTCGGCTGGTAGAGAAGACGTAACAGGACATGAGGATGTGCCTGGACAAGCAGTCATACGTTCCATTCTGGAAGTCTCCCCCTGGTGCCAGTACTGGTACACAGGACCTCCACTCCCTCCTTTCTTTTCACTCAACAATTTAGCATTTATCAAGTACCTAACGTGTGTCCTGTGCCTTTCTGGAGATAGACAGATGACCAAGGCCTGGTCAGGCCACTGTTGGGAAGCTGGCAGCAAAGATCATGCAGAGTGAATGTTAATGTGGGGAGTCCTCTGTTCTTTCCAGAGATGCCACTTAAACCCCCAGTTAGCACTGCTGTCTGCCAAATGACTTCCTTTCCAGGCTTCAAAGACTCCTGTAATGCAGCTTTCAGCAGCATGAGAGAGTAGAACAAGAGAGATGGCTACACTAAATGTGCAGTTGGTATTTCCTATTCCTCAGCACTGTTACTTCTTAGGATTTATATTATACTCAACTTTCTAACATTTCACAGCATGTTCTTTCATTCAACAATAGTGAGCTTCTGCCCTGCAAGAGCCACAGTGCCAGGTCCTATGAGTTACATGAAGAATACTATGGTTCCTGCCCCAAAGGAACTCCATCTATCACTGGCACCTGGAAACCGGGTCCAGCGTACATAATGATGACCATGCCGCGCAGGTGTAATGCATGCGCTCGCCTCCACTGACGGCCTCCATCAATTCCTCCCCTCCCTGAATGTGTATGCTGCTTCTCCCATTTAGCAGTGAAATCTGTTTGCCCTCTTCCTGATTCTGGGCTGGTTTTGTGACTTGTTTTAACCAGCAGAATTGCTGCAGATGTGACACTATTTTGAGTGTGGCCCTTCAGCGGCCTAGTATTTCTGCTTTTGCTCTCTAGGAATCTGCTCTCCAGACCTGCTGTAAGTAAGTCCAAGTTCTCCTGCTGGAGAGAGGTTTGCATGGAGGCGAACCACGGTGCCCCAGCAGAGCCACCAGGTGAACGCAGCTGCAAGAGTGACCCCAGCTGACACCACATGGAGTGGATAGAAAATCCAGTCAAGGGACCCCTGGGTGGCTCAGTGGTTGGGCATCTGCCTTCAGCTCAGGGTGTGATCTAGGGTCCTGGGATTGAGTCCTGCACCGGGCTCCCTGCAGGGAGCCTGCTTCTCCCTCAGCCTAATGTCTCTGCCTCTCTCCGTGTGTCTCTCATGAATAGATGAATAAACAAAATCTTTAAAAAAAAAGAAAAGAAAAGAAAACCCAGTCAATCTACAGGATTCTGAGAAGCTATAAATTGTTGTTTTAAGTTCCTGTGTTTGAGAGTATACTATTATTCATGTGAATAATCACTGACATTATGCATTAGACACACTGTAGGAGGATGAGAACAATATCCATGGATCAGTTTCCCTTAAGTGAACTATCTAAAATTCTTGAGAATAAAAAAATCTACAGGTTTGCTAAATTCAATATCCCTTACTTCCACTGGGGAAAAGACTCTTGTTTTCACCTCATAGGTCTTTGGAGAACCAAGAATGCAACTTTGTAGAAAAATAATAAAAGAATTTCTCTTTACGTTCATGCTTGTTAAAGTGAAAATTAAAAGCACACCTGACTTTGAAATAACCACTTTATATTTCAAGTCCATATTCAAAATCATGGTAAAATGACTTAGTCTACGATATTTAGAAGGTCGGCTAATTTTATATCTTATAAACTATTAATGTTGTAAAAAATTAATTTACTACGTGTCAAGAGTTTTTATAGTCTGGTTCCTTTTTCTCAGATTCATATGGGGCAAAGATCAGTCTGTGGTATGGCCGGCTGATGTGGTGGTGATGAGGGAGGGAAAGAAGATGGGAATGGAAGGAAGAGAATAGAGAAAAATTAAATTCCATTTTTTAACAGTATTAGTGAGATTTTTATATTATTATTATTTTTTAGTGAGGTTTTTAATAGCGAAATTATTTACCAATTAGTAACACATTCCTGGATCCTAGTCTGGAGTGTTTTCTGTGCATTATCTCCTAAGCATGGGCAGCATTTTCACTTAGCAAAGAAAACACGAGGGAAAATCAACATCCTGCAAACTCTCCCGGGAAGTAAGAGGGACTACTGCTTTATTAGCTATCGCAGTTAGCATTTACGGCTTACCTTTATACATTCGAAATGCCTTTACAACTATTCCCCAGTTACTCTTTCCAAATGCCTGGGGAAGTAGGTCAGCATTATCATCTTAGGGATTACTTGAGGGAGAAGGAAACAGGCCTGTGGCCTTAAGTAACTTATCCAGGCTGTCCTGGGATAATAGGAGTGGCTGCTTCAGAATGGAGCCCAGGGGCTCTCAGTTTGCTCCTCTAAAAAATTTAGCACAACCCCACCCATCTCATGGATCCATCGGTACCTCTCGGCCCTAGGACACCAGGAGATGCAAAATTCAGAACAAACGCAGGACTCCAAATTCACAGAACAACAGGATCACAGTAACAGGCTGTCCTTTATCATTTTACATCAAAAAGATGATTTCTATTTTTCCTTTCTGTTTTAAAAATGCACTTAGAGCATATAAAGTAACATCCCGGTAGGGGTGCATTTCCTGATAGTAATGACTAGTAAAGGCTTCAGGCAAAGCCCAGGCACCTGCAGTTCCTCTGGCCAGCATCATTAACAACAAGGCAGCGGCTCAAGATGCTCTGCTCTTTCATAATAAATACTAACAGGGGTTCATCTTACTTATCTGAGGATGCTGATGCACCTTACAAGATACTACTCATTAAGTCTCATGAGGCTCCTCAGACACAGACCCGACCAGAACATAAAAGGGCATCCCATTCACCAGAGGGAGAAAAAAAGCAAGCAGTTCATACTCTAGACAAAGTAACAATTTTACTGGAGGACGTCGTTATAAACATTACCTAGAAATCTCTCATCTGGATGCTTTCTTCTGAGCATCATTCCCTCATTGGCAAAATGAGAATAATAACGTCTGACCAGCCGACTTCACAGGGCTAGAGTGAAGATCAGATCAAGAAACAGATGTAAAGGTGCTGAGAAAACTCTGATGCCCTACAAAGAAGACGCCTTATTTCTATGATCTAAGCCAAACCTAGATCTGAAGCAGAAGATGCCATCTCTAAGTATTTTGCCCTAGACAAGGAGCCTGTCCTCTGAATAGCTTGGGCATTATTTATATAAATGCAAATTCTATTTCTATGTCTGTGATCATATTCCTATAGGGTACAGGAGATGAAAAGGAAAAAAAAAGCAGAATCAGAGTCAGAGCATACAGACACAACAATTATCCTTGATTGTAATGTTTGCATATATTCAACATTCAACATTTTTCCCCCTCTGCCTGGAAAACATTCAGGATAGAAGAAATAGGACTGTACACTCAAACTCTGCGTAGGATTATCTTGCCTTATTCAGATTTGTTTTCTTTTCTTCACCCCAGTTACAAAAATTGCCGCTTTAAAATTGCAGTTAAATCCCTGTAAGAACTGCAAATGTTCAATTGCCAATTGGATTTGCTGCTGGAGGAAATAATCCACTTTGGTTCAGAGGCGGCTGCTGTTGGAAAGGAGACATGTCTTCTCAAAACTGTCGTGGGCTACCTGAACTACACAGCCCTTAGCACTTAGCCCAGGACACCTTCCCTCAATTCCCAAAGGTCTCCTTTCCTAAAGAAGGGACCATTTGAAGAGGTCAACTGATTTTATCTCACAAGGTCTAATGCAAAAGAAACCTGGTAATTTGCTCTAACACATACAGAGTACTTTCCCAACAGGTGGCCAGCGTAGTAAGAAACTGTCAGTAGAAGTCAGAATTTGAAAGAACAGAGGGGCAAGTTGCTGTGCTACTTGAGCTGCCTAGTAGCCAACTTTAGTTATATTGAGAAACTTCTGCTAAGTAACCTTCCATGAGCATAAAAGTGATGGTGGACATCTATCCTTCTGACTTCCTAACAATAGCCGATCCCATCTTCTAGGATTGAGGAATTCTCCACGGTGAGAGGCTTTAGGAGGGGGCAGGGTTTGCCTTTTGATATGGAAGCAGGAAAAGGCCAGCTTCCCTCTCTCCTGGCCCAGGTAGGGTCAGACATGGGCCTTAAGGCAGCCAGTCAGGTGGAACATTTATGATCCAGCTGTGGCACTGCCCAGGATCCAGTGTATCTGGGATTTGCTAAGAAGGACCCAGTCAGGGTTCTCATCGGTATTTCTAACCCAGTTCTCACCACCCTGTCAATGCTGTGAACTGTCCAATATTCCTCACTAATTTCTTTTTCTGGTGAATTCGGCCAGAGTCAGTTTCTATTGTTTGTTGCAACGAACCTTCACCGGATTCATGATAGGACGGAGGCAACATTTTCTGATGCAAATTCTAGGTGGGACTGTGTAGTGT
This sequence comes from Vulpes vulpes, assembly GCF_048418805.1. Taxonomy (NCBI): domain Eukaryota; kingdom Metazoa; phylum Chordata; class Mammalia; order Carnivora; family Canidae; genus Vulpes; species Vulpes vulpes. Next base: position 19,858,590 of record NC_132792.1, on the reverse strand, counting down.
CGGTATGTTTAACTGACTTACAGAAGAAACAGAGGATATAGGATGACCGTCTTTGCCGCCTCCCCCAAGTACGATCTAGAACAAAGCTCTACTCAACTTGTAGTTGGGGGCATGGAGCACTTCACTGAGAATGATTGTGATGCTGCATCTTGGGAGCTCAGTAGGAATGAGCTCACCAATCAATCAGGGTTAAGGGCTATGTAAGAGGGAAAACAGAAGGCATGCATTCACCATCCCATGACATATGGGAAAGGACTAGCAGACTGGGAGTTAAAACAGTTGGGTTCTGGTCCTAGCACTGCCTAGCTTATACTCAAGGAAGCCTTTAGATCAGAGGACCTGACATCACATGGTAGCAGGTAGGAAATGCAGAATTTTAGACTCTATCTTAAATCTATTGAATCACAGCCTGTATTTCAAGGAACTGAATACATGATTTATAAAGCCAACTCTAACCCTGCCTGATTTAGAAACAATTCTTTTCTTTTTTTCTACTTTATTAGTGACGTATTTATTAAATGCTCTCTCTGGGAGTGGCACTGGGCTAGAGCTATTGGAATATTTACAAGGAACTGACTGATCTGATCTATAGCTAACGTACAATGAAAGGATTTACTTTATATGTTATCAGCTACCCTTCAGAGTAGCATGGGGACGGGGGGCAGTGGTGGAGGGGGAGGTATTATTGGCTGGTATAAAAGCCAACAGGGGCAATGCTAAATGAGTGGAATCCCTTTAGGTTGTATTGCTAACCGAAGCTAAAAGCAAGTTATCTGTATATACCTATACCTTTGCAACATCTTTCCAAATCTTTTGAGCACAAAGGCAATCAACAGCTGCCAGTAATTACTGTGCCATGTGGACACTACTGACCTCATACTGGCCTCCTTGGTTATATCATGGATTTTTAAAAAAATATTTTATTTATTTATTCTTGAGAGACAGAGAGAGAGAGAGAGAGGCAGAGACAGAGGCAGAGGGAGAAGCAGGCTCCATGCAGGGAGGCTGATGTGGGACTCAATCCCGGGTCTCCAGGATCAAGCCCTGGGCTGAAGGCAGGCGCTAAACCGCTGAGCCACCCGGACTGCCCTACATCATGCATTTTAGAGAAAAACAATTATCACTACAGGCCAAAACAGGTAGAGTAAGTATGAAATCCAAGGAAACACTGCCTTCTACACAATAGGCTTAGAGAGAAGAAGGGCAGAGGTAGGGACCGGGGCGGGGGCGGGGGGGGTGGTTGAGGCAGGTAGGATGACATATCTGGTTGAGTAAGGTTTGGAAAGACACAAAGCCTAACCCAAGTTTGATAAAGATTAGACAAAGCTAGCATCCCCTTATTCTGCATGTTGGAGTCTGCTGATTTAAAGTTGATTTTATATTAATAAAGCATTTAAGTAAATGGCCCTTGAAATGTATATAATTTTTATATGGAATGGGTTTACTACAAGATCCCCCCCAAATATAACCTATTCCCCTAATAATCTAAAAACTCCTAAGTATGTGTCTGTTACTTCTGTCTTCTAAATGATTTTTATTATAAATGTAGACATGTTTCCATGGGGGTAAATATCCCAAAGGATAGACTTGAAATCCTTCAGTTAGTTAGGGACTATATTAAAGCCATGCCAATTCCACAGTAGATATCTTTAGGCTAAAAAGAAGAATGCTTTTGAAACATTTATAAATATAGGATCTCTCCCCACCCCCACTTTATCCCACACAGGGGATATATTCCAAGACCCCCAGTAGATACCTGAAGTCACAGATGTGTATAGGGTTCAGGAATATGGTTTTTCCTATACCTACATACCTATGATAAAGTTTAATTTATAAATAAAGCACAGTAAGAGGTTAACAATTACTAAAAAACACAATTCTAACAAGATACTGCCGTAACAGTTAAATGAATGGTCTCCCTCTCAAAACGTCTTTCTGTACTGTACTCACACTTTGTCTTGTGACAAAGGGAGATGATGAAATGTCTCTGTGATGGGATGATGAGAGGGGAATGACGAAGGCATGTGACATAGCCTTAGACCGCCACCGACCTTCTGATGGTGCGTCAGAAGGAGAATCACCAGCTTCCGGCCCACAGCTGGCTGCAGGTGACTGAATCCATGGAAATGGAAACTGCAGAGAAGCAAGGCCTACAGTACCTGTCACGCCCCCTCACCCATGCTGTATTCTAGGGCTTTCTTCATGTGACAGGACAAGGCTGTAAGGGCCATCTGGACCCGAGCTGTGTCTGTCTCATTGGTCTTTTTTGCCACAGCTTTTAATATAGCCTTTGGCACAAAAGTGTTGAAAGAAGGAATGGATCAATTAAAGAAAACAATGGCAACAACCAACAACAAAACTTATTATTCCAGGAGTAAACACGGCAGCATATTCCAGAGTCAGAGTATAAGTCTGTGAAGCATCTTGCTCTCCAAAAGCCTGCAGACAAATGGTACGGTGACCTCACAGCATTCCCCAAGCCTTCTCCAGTTACGCAGAGCACAGGAGTCTGGGTATATGAGAATGTATCAGTAGTTTGGGCATAAAAATAAGAAATTGCTGGGGCGCCTGGATGGCTCAGTCAGTAGGACATGCGACACTTGATCTGGGGGTCCCGAGTTCGAGCCCCACGTTGGGCGGAGAGATTGCTTGACAACAACACATAATTGCTTTTATTGCTAGTATCCTGGAACAGCCATTTAACATGCAGTCTCTTTGAGCTGCTTCCTTTGCTTCCTTTCAAAGTTAAGGAATCCAGGGCCCAGAGGGTTAAGCGATCTACCTCGGGTGTGCATGAAGAGCCTGTCCTAGAACCCAGGCCAGCTAGCTCCCAGCTCAGTCGGGCCTTCTTTTCACTCAGGCAAGGAAGAACCCGGAGCCTCCCACAGGAACACAGGTCTGTAACCTCAGTCCGGGCGGGGCGGAGTGGGGGAGGCGCAGGTCACAAGACTTTGACACTGTTTTTTAGATCACTTGGGTAGAACGACTCTATTTCTCTATCCTTTCCTTTCCCTATAGTCACAATATTTTAGAATGATTTACTGTTCGGGACGCCTTGCAGGGAGCCTGCTTCTCTCTCTGCCTGTGTCTCTGCCTCTCTCTGTGTGTGTCTCTCGTGAATAAATAAATAAAATCTTAAAAAAAAAAAAAAAAAAGGAAGAAGAAGAAAGAAAGATTTACTGGTCCCCAAATGGACGACCACCACTTCATGGCCTGTAATCCTTGGGATTATGGCTCAAGTGAGTTCCTTTCAAGACAGGCCAGGTACGAGGCAGAGTGCCTGGCTGGTTCAGATAGAGTATGTGACTCTGGATCTCCCAGTTGTAAGTTCAAGCCCCATACTGGGTATAGAGATTACTCAAAAAATAAAAATCATTAAAAAAAACGAAACAGATAAAGTAAAACCCATGATCAAGCCTCCTCTTCAATGACTACTCCTCAGACATGGTCCCCTACTTTCTGGTATATGCTGTTCCCTCACTCATTAATGTACATTGTCACAGCCAGGTGCAGGGATGTAGTCCATAAAAAATCATTAATTGCAAATCACTGAGTAAATCCAAAGGACCTAAATGCATTAGTCCATAATGACAACTTGCTTCTAGGAAACTGGGGAGAGGGTCACTGAAGCCAAAGCCACAAAATAGAAGGTCAAATAAGAACAAGGAAAATAGAGTGGACAGTCCAACTCTGTTGGTGTAAAGATCCACACCCAACAAAAATGCTTTCCAGAAAAGCCTTTGCCTATAAACGTCTTTATTTACCTTCTATTTGGACGGATTTCTAAATTTTCCTGGAGAGTCCAGGTTATTGAAAATAACTGCACTGCTGATGTCTCCTGGTTAAAGACCTGCCAAAAATTCTAAAAGAAAACTAGCAACTAAAGCCCCAAATGTCACAATGTATTTCATCAATCTCTGCTCAGAGGCTTTACCAGCACTCAAAAGTCCAGCCGTTTACATGTGCAATTTATAGCTCCTTCAGTGAGCCCTCTTTTGGGTTCTCTGCTATGTGGGATATACACGGTAATAACTATCCCCTACATAAGAAAACCATTTATTTAAAAGATCACATAGAATAAATGCAGAATTACGAACACGGCAAGCTTGTAAATTCTGCTCACTGATTTTCTCGGCTCTACCTCAGCGGGCTACCATCTTTCACAAAGTCCCTACTAGCAACAGAAATACTGATTTGTGTTGTGTTGAAAGGTTTTTTTTTTCTTCTTCTTCTTTTTCAAAAAACAACAACTCATTGTGATAGGACTCTTCCCTTTTACGCTGTACTGGTCTGGTTTGATTTCAGAGCACTTTACAAAAAGAGCCCATCTCAGTTCCTACAAACACCTAACTAAATGTTACTCTTTCCACCGGGTTTTTCAAACCCATTGGGGGCGGGGGGGGGCGAGGTGGTGTCTCTGGGGGAAAAAAAAATCACAATTTCTCCTTATAACAAATGAACACTGCAGTCACTGCATTCAATATACACATCATGCCAGTCATCTGGCTGGAGGAAATCATAAATTATGTAAACTGCAGACCCTGTCTCAAGGAGTTTATATTCTTGTAAGAGAAGACAGGCATGGGGGTGATGTCATTTAAAATAACCCTAGCAAGAATAAAAATAATAACACGTTGTAAAGCCATAACATACCCATTTAATCTGCTTCCAAAATAGGAAGATCCTTCTGTCTTTAATTAGATTCAAGTGCTGGTAGGGGTGGCTTCATGGGTGTATGGCCAATGCAGGGACACAGGAACCCTGCACTCTCAGAATAATCCTGAGCTGGGTTTAATGCTCTGTGGTGTCTTGACATTCTTAAGGGTCCACATTTTTCTTTTGTGCAAGACTCTGTAAATTATGTAGTTGGTCCTGCTTGCAGGCTAAGACCTGCAAACATTAGTCTCGCTGGTTTATGAACAGCTTCCTTTCATATTAGCCACCATGGTCAAATGAGAAACCCTACCCCAGGCAGAACAGGCGATGTTATTTGTTTAGGCTAGCACTCCAGCTGACAGGGCAACTTCCTCACTGAACATGCCTGATATGAACGATGCCTGATGCCTGCTGATCTTTACTGGGTGGGCATATGCCTCATCATAAATCCCTCTGACCGTGGAGCTGATAGAGAACATCTCGACCCACAGCCACACTTGGCAGATGAAGAGCCTGGACATTTGGGTGACTCACCAAAGAAGAAAACAGTTCCTGGATGATAGCATAAAACCAAGGCCACTGCCCTTTTGATCATTTTAAGTTCTATTTGATGAGCCCGATGGGCCAGGGTAGGAGTCTGGCTGGTTCCTTCTTGTAAATCAGAACCTCGGCACAGTGCCAGGCACATTGCTGTTATGGAGAAAATAAATATCGGGTTGAACGCATGCGTGCATGTATGTATGCATGAGCAAACAAAAAAAGTAATAAAATGAATTGTATCCCACGAGGTACAGAATCTAAAAATTCTGATGGTTTGTTTACCTAAACTTGATTTTAAAAACCTTCTTTTTTGTTTTGTTTTGTTTTTGTTATTTGTTTGTTTTGATTTTTCAAAGAAGGAATGCCTCTCTGGAAAAATATCAAACAGGGTTCACAAAATAATAATGAGATAATTACAGCAATAACATTTATTTAGAACATGACAGTTGAGGGACGCTGAGACACCCTGCTGGCAACTGGCTCAGACCTCACATCCAACAGAAATTAACTATACCAACCCTCCCCACCTGATAGCCCCTGAGTACGTGAAGCTTCGGGCAGGGCCTGAGTGTCTACTAGACAAGACTGGAGATGTGTGTGCTCAGAGCCCATGAGGTCTTTTGGCACATCAGTCCACATTCAGACACACAAAGATTAAGCCAACGCATTACAGAGTAGGAATTTTTTTTAAAAGACTAAAGCAAAAGTGAGACTATGTTTTATGGAGCTTGTGATACAGATTAAAGTGGGTATGAAAAGGCCAAAGACTTTGAGTTACGCTCCCATTAAAACAACCCAAAAGCCCAAGGCCAAAACAAACAGGGAAATAACTGAGCTGCTGGTTGATTAATTAAGCCTCCTTTATTTCAGTTAGGTCACATGAGCTAGGTCTGAATCCTTTCTGATCCTTGGCTTTGCCAGTTGGGGCGCTAATGAAGGCATACACCTCTTCAATCACTGAGAGGAGGGAATGAGCGCAGACCTATATGTGCAATGCCTGGATGAGTGCTGGGTATACAGTAGGTGCTTGATAAGTATGGTCTGTGCCGGAAGGGTTAAGCCTGACCAGGTAGCGTTCTGTATAGTAGTGGGTGTGAGGCTGACCTCAAGAGAGACATATGCAAGGACACATGTAGTAAAGACACTGGACACATGCTCAGAAAAGATGATCTGCAGGCAGGTGCTCTAAGTATAGGGGACAGGGAGCAGCACATTCTCTGAGCACTCGGTGCACAGAGATGACTATGAGCACCTACTTCATGCTATGCGACGCGATGTGAAAGACATGGGGGACACAACGGGAAGCAGTATACATTGCCCTCCTGCTGTCATGCTCACAGACCAGCCTGAAAAGCAGTTAGCAGACAGGGAGTCAGAGCTTAGTATTGACTGAATGTATGAAGAACCGGTGAACTAATGACCAAAAACAAAACCAAAAACAAACAAAACAAAACAACACACAAAGAATCAGAAGTAGGCTCCATAGATTCTTCTGGTAAGTAACCATGCCAGAGTCCCTGGAACAGCTCCTATTAGGGTCACAGGGGTGAGGTCAGAGCAATGCACCAAAGATGAAGATTCTCCCAGCAATTCCTAACTGCAAGGCTTGCATGGTCATTAACATGCTTGTCCTAATACATGTTTGATAGGAGCACGGAGGAGCTGGCCAAATGGGTGATCTTTGTCATTAATCAAGGAGCACGAGAATACCTGTCACTCACTGTCACCCCCATCAGTGGGCCAGCCGACATTTTTCTTAAGATGCTCACACGCTGAGAAGAAGAGATGAAGCACCAAATGAGATTGAGGGGGAAGGGGGGGGAAGAGTGACACCAAGTGACAAACCGTCATTTCTCCCCAGGCTATGAAGACAGATTTAGGCAATTAAATGCAAATTAATTCTTTTATCCATACATCGCAAAGAGTAGAACAGTTACACACACAATCCAGGTGTCAAAGACCACACAGACTTCTTCATTTGGAAAACTGAGTGACTTATCTCTGAATATCCACATCTGGTCTTTCCCCCACCCCCAAAAATCATTTCTAAAAATGGACTGGGCTAGAGGATGTGGGAGAGAATAAGAGAATGTGATGGCAAAATGTCTATCGAGTTTTAAATATATATTTCTATATTTATAGAAGCAACATGACAAGTTGACAAAGTTTTCTCCAACAGCCAAGTAGACAGATACATAGATACGTTTCCTGTACATGCACCACAGAGGGGACATGGTTAGGATCGGAAGGGGAGAGGAAAAACCAAACACTTAGAGGCGTGTTTATTAGTGAGATACCAAGGTGACTGTTCTATGGAGTTTATTGGTATTTCAGAAACCAAGTTAAGAGGCATGGAGGGGCTGAAGATGGAGATTTTCAAAAATACGTTTCCAAAGGCGCTCGGCTCCAGAAACACCAGTGAAAAACAGCTGCAGGCTACAAAATCCCATTCCTTGACCACATCCATTTCTTTACTGGGACATCACAGCAGTAACTATACTTACCCCTCAAGGCACTAGAGTCCAAGCCCGAAGCTTTGCCTTCATGCCATCCTGGTCCTGGATGTTTGACCACCTGAACTGCTCTGCAGCTAGTCTGTAAACCAGAGCAGTGAATCAATCTCTCTCTCTCTCTCTCTCTCTCTCTTTAAGATTTTATTTATTTATTCATGAGAGACAGAGAGAAAGAGAGAGAGAGAGAGGCTCAGGCAGAGGGAGAAGCAGGCTCCATGCAGGGAACCTGACGCAGGACCCGGCACCCAATCCTGGGTCTCCAGGACCACGCCTGGACTGAAGGCAGGCGCTAAACCGCTGAGCCACCCAGGGATCTCCACTAACTGTGGACCCCATTTAAAGAAGAAAATGTCCACATGGAGAATGCATTAAGTAAACGCAGTTGCTTAAATTATTTTCATCAAAACGTTCCTCCCTAGGCACAAACAGAAAATTTTAGAAACCAGGGAAATTTAAATTATTTTCACTGAAAGCACGTTGTTTTGCTAAAACCTGCTGGCCCATATTGAGTCTGAGCGTAGAAAAATAGAGCTCCGGTTGGGCTCCGTATTTAAGGGTTTTTTTGTTTGTTTGTTTGTTTGTTTGTTTGGTTGGTTGGTTGGTTGGTTGGTTTTTTTGGTGCTTTAACTGTCTTTTACATAAACAGATTGAACAAAAAGTTATTAGGAACTTCAAAGTTTGTTTGCAGGTTTTCAAGATAATCAGACTTCAACTTAATGTAGAGAAGGCAGCAATCCTTTCATGCTGATTTTATTGAGCAGTCACTAGGGTAAATCTGAAAAGGTGTTTTGTTCGAATGAAGATAAGGCTAGTTTCGAGGCACTGAAAGCTGTGTTAAATGGTATCTAATCCAATTACTGAGCCGGGGGAGTGGGGACAGGGAAGCTACAGCATACAGCTGCTTCTAACAAATATGGCAAGCTGACATGTAAGAGTGGAATCCCACTCACTGTGCACACACGCACTGACTGCCTGGCTCAGGTTCTTGAGTGTAGCGTGAATACGCCTCAGTATCAAGAGTGGCTCCCTTGCCCTGCCCCTTTTTTTCTTGTCAAACTTCTGGGATAATCTTCCGGCACGAAGCATGCCCCAACTTCCTGGGCCTTCCTTTTGGCACAAGCCAATTACGAAAACAAACACAGTTATGAAACGTACAGCTCATACGTTTCATGAGCTGAAACGCTCTGACCTAGAGCGCTCTGTTCAGACCTAGGAACATCAAGATGTCCCAGAAAATGTTTTTATGACTGTTCTAAAGATTATGATCAAAATGACGACACAAGGTGAAGGAGAACTTGGGTTCACATGTGTGGACACCCCGAATCCAGTTTGTGGAGCCCAGAGCTGGCAGTAAGGGCACAGCAGCATAGAGAGGCAGACTAATTTGCTCAAGGACACTCGGCAGGGATATAAAACGAAAACTCCCAATACTCTTCCCCTTGCTCACTCAACTCCAGCCACACTGGCCTTCTTGCTGTTCCTGGCTCACGCCACTCTTTTGTCTACCTCAGGGCCTTTGCACTGGCTCTTCTCACTCCCTGATATGTTCTTCCTCAACCTTCACAAGACTGGCATGATCCTACATGTTTTACCTCAAAGTTCCCCTCAGACGGGCCTCCTGGTCTTAGCAGATCAGTCACTTCCTAGCATTACCTCAAACCTATTTTAATTTTCTGCATAGCTTTTGCCACCTGGGGATGATTTTATTCTAAGCATTGTCTAGTTTGGTTATTCTCTTGCCTGCCAGAATGTAATCCCCATGAGAACTGGGTCCTTCTGGGTCTTAGTCGTGTCCCATGGGCCTGGACCACGTTTTCCATTAGAAGTAATCAATAACCACCTGTTGAATGAACAAATGAAGAAGGGCAGAGACGTGCAGCACAAGGTATGGAAAGAGGACGCAGCTGCCCCTCTATTTGACTCTGTCCACTACCTCCCATTCTCAGTGTATCACATCACACTCCTCTGCTTGCTTTGTTTTCAAATGACCAAGTTCAGACTTGCTCGCAGGCCTCGATCACGATCACAAGGCCCCACCTGAAGCTGCCCCCTCCCCTTCCTGGCCCCGCGGCTGAGAGCCTTCGCCACAGCCCTGCTGGCCAAACGTCCTCTGGACAAAGGTTTTCTTCCCCCCTGGAACAGCCTGTGCCTCCTCCAGCAGGCACAGCCCGGGCACCATGTTTCGCAACCCTTTTGGTCTGGGACACACCCGTAATTTTTCACTAACATCCCCCTCCACACACACCCACACCCACGCACACGCACACACACATGAGGAGGAGCAGGGTTGAGAAGAGCTTGTTTTGTTCTCTTCCATCTGTTTCCCCACAGAGCTTAATGTCCTAAATGACAGAGAAGGCCTGTTACTTGCCTTCGGGAAGAGGACAGAGTGAGACGTAGTGGGCTCGGTGAGGGAACAGGCAGGCAGGCTTCCGGGTAAGGAGAGACTGAGGACTCTGGGGAGTCAGCAGGGTGTGGGAAGAGACCCCCCAGGGCATCAGCAGAGACCGGAAAGCGATTTCCCATTAAGCTTTAGTGTGCAAGCTCTGGAGGCAGTGGCCTCTGGGGAAATTCCCTCTGAGGAATGTCACACTCCATTTCTCTTCCTTCTCATCCTGATGGCCTTCTTTGCTCTCCAGTATCTCTTCAAAGGGCCCCTTCCTTTCAGCTTCCTACAGAAAGCAAGCTGGAATGCAATGACCTCACAGGGAACCAGCCCAGCTGGGCCCCAGGGCAGCCAGGACCCCTCCGGCCTCCGGCTCCCTCCATAACACCACCAGGCACCTCAAACAAGATTTGTGGCTTAGGACATCCTGGTGCCTGGTTCTTTCCTTCTTTCTTTATCAAAGCACAGAATCTATCCCTCCCCAGAAGTGGGTATGTCAAAATTCAAGATATAAACCCATTAAGAGCAGAGGTTGGGAGTCTCAAAGCCACTCTGGTCCCTTCTCGCTGAATCGATCCCAGACATCCATCTGTGCTAGACAGTCTATAGGATTCAGCAGAACATGGCCTGAAGAGCACCGCCAGGGAGAAAGAACAGGAGTTTCGTTATCAAAACAGACCTGGGCTTGAAAATCCACTATTGCTTACTAAACTCTCTGCCTCAATTTATCTCTGAAATGAGGATGTGCGAACTTCCCAGGACTGTGGTGACAATGAAGTGATAAGGAAGCTAAAGAAGTGGGCAGGGGACCAACACAGTCATTGCCACCGTCGGGCTGCCCATTTCTACTCACCTGCTCAAACTCAGATGTGTTATCTGCACAGTATCCTGTTACGTCATCACACTGACAATCCTGAGCCATTCAAACTACTTTCTTGACTTTTTCCCAATGTAAATATGTAATTCTATAACTCATAGCCTAATCTTTTTTTTTTTTTTTAATTTTTGGACCTCTGTACTAGTCTCAACTCAGAAACTCAGTACAAAGAGAGCCTGGCTTGTCAAAACACTAGACTGTGAACCTTACAGACAGGTATGATATTTATGGAAAACCATCCTCTACAGTTCAGTGCTATGTTCTAAGCTCCCTGCTTCTGGTTTACAGGAGAACACTAGGAAGAGGGGAATGAATGAAGATGCTTTTTATAAAATCTTGTCTTGGTCAACAGAAGGGCTAAGGAAAGAGTGGGGTTGTTCCTTTTTCAATTCAGCCCAACACCCCACAAAACTTTATTTGGAAAACTGGGCACCATATTTACTCAAAAGCAGAATTGCGGTCTGACTTGGCAACTTAATCCCACTGAGCCTTGTGCAAAAAAAAAAAAAAAACAAACAAAAAACAAAAAACAAAAAAAACCATAACGGGTGGGTGCTGGGAGAAGGTAATGACCTCCATATTCATGTTCTCCTCAAACAAAAACCTCTGAGACTGGAATTTCCCTGCCTGGCTTCTGGCAAGCTGAGGGCTGAAGCCTGTTCTCCATCAGTGCCTCCAACAGGGGGTGTGGGTCTCGAATCTCCAAGTCCCTGGGGCTCAGACACCTTTGCGGGATCTCCACGTGGGATTTCTCACACCCCAGGCCCCTCACTGGTCAATGAAATCTGCACCAGGCAAGAGGTATGGAAGCAGGAGCTATTTTTACTTCTCAAATATTATCACACAAGACCCACATAGAGAAAGCCAAGAGAATCACACAGGTGTCAACGCAAACACTGACATTAGGCACTGCTGGTTTACACACAGAACACAACATGTAGCAGCGCCACTTTAGAACTAACCTTCTTAATTCTTTTTAGGTGAGATAATAAATGTCTTACTTTTATTTTTTTAAAGATTTTATTTATTCATGAGAGACACAGAGAGAGGCAGAGACACAGGCAGAGGGAGAAGCAGGCCCCTTGCAGGAAGCCTGACGTGGGACTGGATCCCAGGACCCTGGGATCACACCCTGAGCCGAAGGCAGATGCTCAACCACTAAGCCACCCAGGTGCCCCAAATTTCTTAAACTGCTTGGAATTGGACCGTCTCTTAAGTGTGGCCCAAAGCGTTCTGATACACTCGCTCAACCCAGCACCTGCCACAGGAGATCAGTAGGCAGGGCCATTACTGGAGACATTCCTACTGTCTTCCTCCATCTCCTCATCCATCCCCTTCCCCCATTACAATCCACTCCCCCCAGTATCCCTCCCAAAACCCCATTTAGCTAATTCAAAAAACCTTTTTTTAAGTTTATGCTTATTTGGCATTTTTTTTCCAGAGCGGCTGTGTGTATTTAATATGATTAACAGCTTTAGTCATTAAACAGTGCTTTCTTTAAGAGGATTGCACGAGATTACCCTTAGGGTCTTGGGCTGAAATCACTGCACAGACGACTTGAACACAGCCGAGGCAGGTAATGGAAGTTCATCATAATGCAACAACTTCACTCAGTACTTAATATAATTGACGACACAACCCATAAAAATATTCTTCCTAAACTAATCAAATCATTAAAATGTCAGCTTCCATGCAGACGCTCCATGGCGCTCATGCCCCTGGCCCAGATTCAATTCAAATGGAATCTTGCTGAATCGTGCTGATTTATGAAGTCTGTGTTTCTTCGTACTGCCCCCTCCCCGTGGCGAGGCTGTGCCTGCCTGAATATAGCCGTCCCAGCAAGCAAATACACTGGCTGGAGGCCAGAAGCCAGGACACAAAGCAAACTGTTGTCAACCGGTTTCCTCATTAGCTGTTCACGCACAATAAAGGCCGTAAGGTTTTCCCCGGTACTCAATGCTACTCAATGCGTTTCAGAGCATTTTCCCATTTGTTTAAAAGCTGAGGCTGGGTAGAAAAATAACTCTTGTGCACTATGGGGCAGAGTGAGCCCTGGATGGAGAGGGAGAGGGGAGAGGGAGAGAGAGAGAGAGAGAGAGAGAGAGAGAGAGAGAGAGAGAGAGGAAGAGGATGGGTGGGGCGGGGGCAGGGGGAGAACACACATTGGCTTGTGGTCTGCAGTTTATTAACAGGGCCTGATTATGACAATTGCTTCCTGTGGCTCTCTAATCAGCCTGGTATTTCTCAAAGCACTCCACTGAAGCACTGCTTACCCTAGTCAAAGATTGCCCGAATATTCTCCGAAACAATACTGATCAAAATAAACTGCTGGGTTTTGTATTGTAGCCCTTCCCTTTTGGAGTTATAGTAGCCGAAGCTTCTACAGGAAACTTTTCCTTATCCCACACCAGTCCAAATCTAATGCTTCACGTTGGCACATTCCCTCTGTGGGGTACCCTAAATAATTTCTACACAGAGGTGCTTGCGGTGACGGTGGTAGTCCTTGGCCACATGGGCCTACTTAAGTTTAACTTCATTAGAATTAAATAAAATTTAAAATTCAGTTTCCTTGTCGTATTAGCCACATTTTGAGTGCTTACTGGCCTAATGTGATTTATGGCTGGTGCACCAGACAATCCAGATTAAGAAGCACTCCAAACTCTGAAAATCCCCACCTGTTAAAGGAGGTATGCTCATAACTATTTTCATTTTGTAATAAGACAAATGTGGGCCCAATGGCCACTAGCATTCTTTAACACAAATGAATGTTAACATATGAATGAAAAAAAAAAAAGTAATTCAAGGTTAACAGATCAAAGAAATTGAGGAAATATTTATCGGGTATTCACCGCCTGGAAGGAACTGGATCCCAGCCTATCTTTATAGCTTCAGCACCCACAGAAACCCATCAAGCATTCATCAGTATATCCCAGATAGTCCAGACCACTTGCTAATTCCCTAATAAATTACCCCCTCACTTTTTTTTTTTTTCAGGGTGGTTCTTCTCCTTGGAAGTGGCTCTTGCCTGTGGAAATTCAAGACTTCAATCAAACACTACCTATTCTGTGGACCCCTCCTCTCCATGAGAGTTGGCTCACCAATAACATTCTTAATAATAGCTAACATTTATCAATTGTGCCAAGCTAAATACTTTACACAGATAATCTTATTTAATTCTCACAAACCCTGTGAGGTGGATACTACTGTTATTTCCATTTGACAAATGAAAAAAGTGAAGCCTAGAAAAATTACTTGCCCAAAGTCCCACAGCTAATAAATAACAGGGCTGGGATTTGACCTCAGGGCCCTCCAGCCTCAGAGACTAAATTCTTAACCAATGTCTTATATGATTCTTTTCTTGTGGTGCATATCCCAGTATTCCTTTGATTATTTCAAGTTGTGTACCTATCTGTCTCAAACCCATCTTCTTTCTTGGATTAGAAATTCCTTGAATGAAAAAAAAAAAAGACTAATTCCTTGAATGCAAGGATCACACTTTATTGATTTCTCCCCTCACTCAGCACACAATAGAAAACAAGGAATAAGAGATTGAGTAAGTGAATGAGTGAACAAATATTTCCATTTGACTGCATCTTTCAGAATCTAGTCCTGGAACAGACTACAAAGTGGTAGCCCTTTTCAATTGCCAGAAATGGGGACTGCCAAATGGGGTATGCCAAGGAGGTCTCAACTGTCCTCTGAACATTTTTAAACTTTCACCAGTAAGCCATGACATTCAATGACACAAGCCAGGATTTACCAACTGCCAGATTCTGAGTGGCATCCAGAGTGGCATCCAAGAAGTGATGCTTGTTTCAATTCATCTCCTTTGGGGCCCAGCCCATGCAGCCAGTAGATGACAGCAAACTACCGGCCTGGGCTCCCTGGTGATGCAGTAGGGCAACATGCAAGGGTGCAGGCAGAAGAACATGCTAGCCCAGAAAGAAAACTTAGATAGGGCTATATAATCTCAATGGCTCTGGAATTTGCAGAGTCAAGAACAGCAAGCTGAGCTAGCATTACTGGGAAAAAAAACCCATGTACCCCATATTGGACAGGCTTGGAGGAATATTCCCTTGGAGCCAAAGCACTAGATAACTTGGAAGAATGTTCTAGCTCATTTAAATTCAAAGGATCTTTACTAAACAGCTACATAGGAGCAGTCCTGGGGTCTGGAGAGTATCTATTTAAAGGTGAATTAAAACATGCTATGGCCTCCAGAAATTCATTAGCCTAGCAGGGAGCCAGACATTAAGCCAATCCACAGTGACATACAGTAAGGCTTGATGGGCAAAAGCAGGGACAAACCATCATTAATTCAGAATGGATTTCAGGGCTGGGGAAAACTTCACACAGGTGGAATCTGCCTGGGTCTTGATGGATCAGTAGGAGTTTGAATGGTACGTAGAGTGGAAGCTGCTGGCATCCTACCCAGATCCCCTTTATTTGACCAGTGAGGTCTCACATGTTGGCTGTCACTGTCTTCAGAGAACTGTCCTAGTATCTGGTCTTGTCGCCTCTAGGGGAAATGCTGGGGTGTTTACCTCTCCCACCCAGAGGGCAGCCTGGGGCCAGTGACTTTATTGATGTGGGAATGTAAAGGCTGTAGAGCTCCCCAGGCTGCAGATTATAGCTGAACCCACATCTTTGCCTCCCTTCTTGTCCTGCCCTATCCTGTTTCCTTCGTGCCTTTACTGGTTTCCATAAAGAATACTATTCTCAAGAGTGCCTGGGGAGCTCAGGCAGGTCAAAGTCCAACTCTTGATTTGGGCTCACATTGTGGTCTCAGAGTAGTGAGATCAAGACCCACGTCTGGCTCAGTGCTCAGCATGGAGTCTGTTTGAGATTCTCTCTCTCCCTCTGCCCCTCCCCAGCTCGCTTGCTCGAGCATGTGCATGCTTTCTCTCTCAAAATAAATAGATGAAAACTCTAAAAAAAACAAAAACACATCTCAATCCTAGTCACTTTGCAGGAGAATCCTCATCTCAGTCCCTGCTTCTAAGGCCCCCTACCCATGACAGTGAGCAAGAGGTAAAACAGCAACCAAGAGAGAGAAGCTGTCATGGGCAAGGGGTGCAGGCAAGGCTGCCGGCCACCTGATGAATACTGCACACTGTCAATCTTCATGGTAAGAAGCTTGGCATTTTGTTATGAAAGCAATGCAAAGCGACTGGACAGTTTCAGAGGCGGAGAGACCATCAGGGTCTCTAACTTGCAAAATCTGAAAGCTGCAACTTGGCTGCTTTGATCTATGGAGGGAAGAAATACCTTGGCCTAGGCTTGTCATTTAAAAAAATTGGTGGTCTGGGTAAACTCCAGGTAGGCTGGGTCTAGGGCTGTGGCAATGAGACTGGGAAGGGGGCTGGATCCAGAAGGGGCAGCTCGAGAAACAGCAACAAACAAGCTTTGCACACTTGTTGCTGCAGCAGCGACCCAGCCAGCCACACACCGCGTAGGAAGGGCCAGTGGCAAATGAGCCTTGCCCGGCCCAGCCCCACGCAGGCCTCCTAAAAGGGCTGCCACACAAGGGCTCTGTTCCAACCCAGTTCACACCCTCGTACTAAATCCTCTGTTATCCCACAACAGGTCCTTCTGAAAGCTCCAACCACAAAACTCACTGTCCCTGCTCTTCAAACCACCACCAGTCATTTTGCCGTGAAACCACAGGGTAGACATCACAACCATCCGATGTAGGACACGGTAAGAAAGGTAAGAGGCGGGGCAGTCCGCGCCCCTCTCCTGCCCTGTCACTCGGTGTTGTTGCTGCCACCGCTGTCACTCTCTGCCACTTCTGCTTGCCATTAACTGCCAGACCCTGGGCTCGTCCCACAATCCGATTTCTGCACGTTCAGTACATATTCTCATCCTATTTCCAGATGGGACAATTGAGGCTCACAGAAAAGAGGAAGTGTTCAAGGGGCCAGACCTAACCGTTCATGTATTTAGGACTATCTCCAAAGCTCACAAACTCATTAATGTCTAAACTCATTAATGTTAAGGTGGAGGACACATCGATTGATTAAATCTCAATTCCGCACCCCCTTAAACTCAGCTCATGGTTTACTCCTATTACTTTACCCCCAATGAGCTACACTTCCTCTGTGACCCCTCTGTACCCTTGCGCACAGACCATAATCTTATCACCTGTACTCTTGACGTATTTATTTACCACAGCTCTTCTGGGGCTTCCCCCTAGGAGTCTATTATGGCACAGGGCAGAGCAGACTCAGCCCATGTCTTTTATATCCCAGAGCCCAGCATAGAGGCTGGTTTGAGGACATGATAAGAAAACGTCGAATTTTGGGGCACCTAGGTGGCTCAGTCTTAAGGTTAAGTGTCCAACTCTTGATTTCGGCTCAGGTCATGCTCTCAGGGTTGTGAGATTGAGTCCTGGCATCAGGCTCCATGCTCAGCGTGGAGTCTGCCTCAGACTGTCCTTCTCCCTCTGCTTGTGCCCTTTCTCTCTCTCCAATAAATATATATATATTTAAAGATTTTATTTATTTATTCATGAGAGACACACAGAGAGAGGCAGAGACATTAGGAAGAGGGAGATGCTGGCCCCATGCAGGGAGCCCAACACGGGACTCCATCCTGGGACCCCGAGATCATGCGCTGAGCTGAAGGCAGATGCTCAACTGCTGAGCCACTCAGGCATCCCCAATAAATACATCTCTCTAAAGAAAAAGAAAAGAAAAGAAAACCTCTAATCTCAAAAATCCACCAAGTTCTGCCAAACAATCTCATATAACAAGAATTACATTTGATAAAAAGTCAGACAGTCTAGAGGTCTAACTCCTAGCACGGGACAAGTAATCATGCGATCATGGGAAAGTATGTAGCTTCCCCAGGCCCGTGGATCAGAGGAACATGAGGCCACTGGGTTAGAGGCTCTCCAGTGACTACACAGACCTTCCAATCTAATCGATTCACACATTTATACTAAAACAAGATAGTCCGTATCTAATTTTCTAGCAGCTCTCTTAAATGTGTATTTGTGGAAAATACTCACGTAGAAGCTCTAAGCCATTTAACCAAAAGCCTAACTGACTTTCTTCTTTTCGGAGTATTTAAGGAAACATTTATTTAGGCAAATTTTAAAAGTGGCTTTATAAAATCTTTAACGTAAACATGATATTCTGACCTGAACCATCCAGATTTGAACTGCGAATCTCTCGATACTATACCGTAACTGCTTTGCAGATACAGCTTTCGCTTACTCCGTCTCTATTACAAGGCAGAGGTAGAGAATCACTAGCTGCTCCTAATGGTCTGATAATAGAGTAGCCACTGACTGTCTTGCCTCAAGTCCATCAGCTGAGTACATATGCCTAAGTCTTATAGAAGCATATCTTCTTTATGGCAGCCAATCCCTAAGCAGTCTCCAAAGCACGGCTTCCTATTTTGCGAACAAACAAGGAATCTGCAGTACTTGGGTTTTCTTTTTCTCCTACTTATAGAGGATCCTACTGTTCCTTTCAGAATGGAAAGAATATTCCCTTTCCTCGAAGATCATCTCCTTGTTAGGAGAAAACTTTGCTAGGATTTATGACCAACAATGAGATAACAGATTAAATGTATAAGCAGTTCTTATAAAATAACAAAAAGAGTGCCGTCATAATAGACAATTAGGCAAACGGCATCAGCAGGCACTTCACAAAAGGAAAAAAAAATGCATATGGTCAATAAATACATCTAAGAAAATAAAGAAAGAAAGAAAGAAAGAAAGAAAGAAAGAAAGAAAGAAAGAAAAGAAAGGAAGAAAGAAAGAAAGAAAGAAAGAAAGAAAGAAAGAAAGAAAGAAAGAAAGAAAACTAATCTGAAAAATCTCATAAATGAAGAGATTTGCAAGCTGGCCAGCAATCCCAAATATACAAATTAAAAACCTTTTTTTGTCTAACAAATAGGCAAGATTTTTTTTTCTCTTTAAAGATAATTACTTGATACCAGAAAGGGTGAGAAATAAGGAGCCACTTAGAAGCTTCTAGCAAGAAAGTGAACTGGGAGGTCTTTTGTGGAGGGCAACTTGACTATTTATCCTACAGAAATATACTTAAGGAGATATGTTAAAAAAAAACAAAAACTATATTTATCATCATCACAGTACTGATTACAACAATGCATATGTCAAACAACCAAATGACCAACAATAAGTACTTCAGTAAATAAATTATAGTCCATCTATGCCAAAGAATGCTTCCCGGCCACTTAGAGAAAAATTGTTCATAGAGGAATATTTGCTAGAATGGAAAACTGCCTATAGTGAACTGTTGGTTCACTTTTTAATAAAGCTTGAGTTCTTAATTTTTTTTCCCTTCAAAGATTTTAATGGAGATTATTGCCTAAACATTTTTTAATCCATCTGAGAAAAGTTAGTTTTAGATTCAGAGAGCAATACAAGCACAGAAGCAGGAAGTCTTTCTAGTTTTGAGGATACAGGAGGCAAGATAGAGGAGTAAAATCTGAAATGGTTTTCTTAACCCAAAATCTTCTAGAAAGTTCAAAAGATGGATACTAGGAAAAGGAAAATTTCACTTTTCTAGGCCTTGGTAGGATAATTCTGAAAGTTCTACTATCATGGATTGGTGACTTTTGACAAGGTCACAATAAAAAAGACAAGAAAGCTGGGCATCCCCAATAAACATCTTTAAGGGCTCTGACTAGTGGTCAAAATGTACTAATGTTTGGTATCAGAACATTTTGCATAAAGTGAGGACCTCATACATGGGGGAAGAGACTTAAGTGACACTTGAGGCAAACAATAGAACCCAGAAAAGGCATGTCAAGAAGCAATAGTGGTATTCTTACAAAATAAAGTACGTATGTAGGTATGTGCGCATGTGTGGAGTGTACATACCTGCGTGTGGGCATACAGGTCACGATGCACAGGGATACTGGGGGTGGAATTAGGAGTCACTTTTAACACTGACATTTATTACATGTGTATGAACGTGTGGATTTTGTTTCTGTTTTACTATGTGAAATAACCTCCTGATCTTGGGCCCGTGCTGGGTTCAGGCACGATATCCCCATCTCCTATGAGATACCCCGACTCCTGGTGTCATCCCTGCCCCAGTTGCAGGCACCCCTGGCAAACTTTCCCAAGCAGCTGTGTACGACTTCACCCGCCGCCCCAATCTGTTCCCTGGGTAACTGTCCCCTTACCTACTACTGGTTGTTCAGTTCCAATTTCTCAGAAATGCTCTATATTTCTGTAAAATGGGCCTAAGGGAGATCCAGAGAGTGTGGTGGTTTTTATCTGTTGCTCTTTCCTCAATTCTACCTTTAACCACAGAAACGGAAATGGGTATAGGGAAAAAAATTCCCCTGAGGCTGGATGTTAACCCAGGGCTCAGTTACTTTTTTTTTTAACTGTTCTCCTGCTACTCCTTAGAGCTATTGATTTGGTATTTCTCTCCCATGTGATGAATGTGAAGAAGTAAAAATTCATCAGAAAGCAGCTCTGCCCTGCTACAACTAAACTGTGAACACAGGCTTTAGGTTTTAGGACAGAGAACCACTTCTTGACTTTTCAATTAGGAAAACTCATACTGTGATTGGAATGCCGACTAAGAATACCCCTATTACAAGGACAGGCAATTTTTATTACTGATATGGTTTCTGTTTTCAAACCTACTCTCCCAAATTAAAGTACAATTATTGATTTTTTTATAACAACAGAAATACTATTGCCCTAACTCACCGAGCACTTCTATGGATCAGCCTATGCGCAGGGGTATAATACTGTCCCCACTTTATTGCTGAAGAAACAGGCTTGAATAGGTGAAGAAACCAAGGGCATACAATTTGCACGTTAGCACAGCTGGGAACTGGCATCAGAGCTCCCAGTCCCCTGTGTCCTACCTTTCCCCAACCGTGTCCTAAGGCTCCCGCACTGTGACACTCCATTTTAGCACAGAGTGGCCCCTGGAGTTTTTGCCATGCTGCACTCCACAGAGTCCCCTTGGAGGCCATCGGGATAGAGGGGGCTGAATTTAATGGGTCTGGGAGGCCTCCACTCTCCTCTTTTAGATACGACTTTACCATGAGATTCTAGAGTTACAGAATATTTGACACGTCAATATAAGATTCCTACATTGTGTTATATTCCAAGAGATGGATGGAATGTAAAAAAGGAGGATTAGGATTTTGAGGGTGCCCGTGGTAACCAGGACGTGTTTATGAGGCACATCTGACTTGCCTATCTCAGTTTCCCCTTTGGCGTTAAAGCTTGAGTAATGATTTTTCACCTGACATCAGTGCTCTGACTGAGAACCAGTAAGGGGGAACGCAAAGCATTCAGCATGCAGGAAAGCTCTACGTAAGTGCTGTGTGGTGCTTAATCCTGGCACCCTCCGGGGCCTGTTCCTGGAGCCCATCACACAGAAGGACAGACAGGCCAAGGCCTGCTGAGACACAACCAGGGATGAACAACCCACAGGAGCCAGCACGTAGATTGGGATCATAAGAAAGCAGACGAAAAGCTTCGTCAACAACGGGGCTTTGGCATGAGGACCAGGAGCGGACTTGCAGCTAGTTTCAGGAAACAACAGGCACTGATCCGGGGCAGGGAGGCCCACGACTTCCTAATTATTAACTTCTCGTGCTCCCATGTGGACCTCACCACTGGCCCTTATGCCACCTGGCACTGCCCTGAGGGAGTTTCCACCAACCTCTTTGGGGGAAGGAGAAACTTACATGGGGAAACAGAAAAGAATTGGCTTCTGGCTCCTCCTTGCAAATGTTTCTTCCCTCTTCCACCACTGCCTCATCAGCATTTCACGGAGGGAGCCATAGAGGGCTCTGCGGCCAATTTCATAACGTCTACAGGACATATTTTTGAGAAATGCATGGACTACTTGAGCCAAGAACTATTAGAAAGGAACCTCCTAAGCTTTAAGCGGAGATCTGTTCTGTCTTGTTTAAAGGGACCATAATAAGTTATTAATTCCACTTAGGATTTGAGGGAGAGGAAAGGGCAGGCATGATTATACACAGATGTGCTTCATCCACATAAACTAGGACAAGCAGCAACTTTTGTGGGTAAATACACTTGCATCCCAGTTGCAGGGGGTAAAATGTTCTGCATTTCAGTGGCCTCAAAGACCTAGCTCTTAGTTCAGGGCTCAAACACAGAAGTTATACCTGACATTTTTCTAAATTCATGCTTTTCTTTGAAATAATGTTTACATGGGAAAGACACAAGTGCATCTTATAATTTTCAGGGATCAGCTACTATGAGTTAAACTTGATCATCTCTATCTAAAAGGGAACATTTCCCAAGCACTGGCACAGCAAAATGTCTTGGGAAAGGACAGATCATCACTAGGTTCTAAAACTTCTGGGAAAGTTGATGACACTTTAACCACAAATAAGCTAAGGGGGCTCAAATTAGCATCCTCCACAGAGCAGACAAAGGTGGGTTCCTGTGAAGGAAAGTCAAAAGTTGATAACTTGCATTGGTGAGAGATTAGTGTCCTGATCATTAACTTAAATCACATTGTCTACTTTATGGGAAATACTGCCCAAAGAATAACTGATAAATAGGCATGATAACCCTCATTGTAAGGAGCTCAAAGTTTACTGGTGGACACAAGATAAACCAGCAACAGCAAGAACACAGCCCCCAGTGAAAGCATAAAAAAAGAGTAGAAGTAAGCATATTTGAATAATTAGCCTAAAGTAGTACTAAGAAGGCAGAAATTACCATAGTTGCACTTCAAAGGTCAGCCAAAGTCCCCATTCCTCCCTTCCTGGGCCTCTCATTCTGAAAGAACTTTTCCCAGGTGCCATCAGTAGGACAATTAGAGGATGTAGGTATTCCCTCAACCATCAAGAGGGACAGAAAAACAGCCTCCACCCTCCTTACTCTGTAATCAATCAATCAGCACTCTGAAATCTTGGGGAAGCCTGTTATTTATATTCCACCTGCTTCCAGAAAAGATTTATAGTAGTTTACAATATATACACATATTCCAGAGCAATTAAAAAAATGAATAAAGTGAAATACCTTCATATGTACATGATAAGAAGAGAGAGAAAGATGCTCTGAACCAGTAACAAAGTAGCCAGTCTTGCTAGAAAGTACCAAATTTGGTTGAAAGCATTCTAGCTGTCACAACAGGGTTGCGGTGGGCAGGGAGCATAGGAGTCATTTAACTCTGCTTGGCTAAAGAAAAGAGGCTACAAGTTTATAAGAAGGTAACTTTTAATTAAGTTAAATGACAGAGGGACCTGGGTGGCTCAGTGGTTAAGCATCTTCCATGGCTCAGGTTGTGATCCTAGGGGTCCTGGGATGAGTCCTGCGTCCTTGGGCTCCCCGCAGAGCACCTCCTTCTCCCTTTGCCTGTGTCTGCCTCTCTGTGTGTCTCTCATGAATAAAAAAAATATTTTTTTAAAAATTTAAATGACAAAGTTAACAAGTGGCCATATTGCTCATCAGCTTTGACTCTTATGTTTTAGGATCATGGATTCCAGTGAGAATTTAAGGATAGTTCTAGACCCTGTCCCTGCATCAGCTCATAATCATATAGTTTTGCATATACTCTTAGGGTTCCATAGGGGTAGGCTGTATACTTACTTGGGGAATGCTCTGTAAACTTTAACTTCACATAGGAAATCCTCAATGTTTATTCTTCACTGAATTACGTGGCCACTTATTGAAGCCAGTTACTGTGGGGTAACCCTAGGAGTATGTTTTTTTCCACCTGCCATGTACAGCCAACAATGGCTTATAATCATAAATCAGACTCGTTCCGCTTGAAAGGAGCTTTAGTAAAACCCTAGTAATTTGTCTTGATCTTGTTTTTTTTTTTTCCTTTCTTTCTTTCTTTATCTTGGGACCTGCTTGCACTCGTATGTGGAGATATTTTCCCTGTTTATCTACTTATGTTTTTGAGTTGTTGGTTTTGAATTCTTGGCTTTCGCATATTCTGCATCTTAAATTCCCCTAATTTACTGTGTAATTAAAACACCCATGCACATTTGTTCTCAATTAATGGAGACAAATTATTCCCCAGTGGAAGACAACTCTATTCCAACTTGGAACTGGAAGGGCGGATAGGCCTGAATTTTAAATGTTGTCTAATGATGCTAATATTCTTTGTCGAGTGAGTTTAAGAGATAGGTTAATGTATCTTTGGGAGACAAACATCCCAAACACTCATTCTCACCCTCAGAACTAGATGATTTTGCAAATTCCCAATTTTCTAATCCTTGTTATCTTAAATATGTCAACAATTTAAGATCATTTTTGGAAGAAAAAATTAAGTCGGATAAAAGAAAAGACAGTTGAACTGGCTGAAGAGCATTTAGACTGAATAACAAATATCCACGTGAAGTTAATGGATCCATCACAAACCTACACACTTACGGCTTTTGAAATATTTGAGAGCATTAGACAGAAATCACAGTGGACTGGAGAGATAGCTTACATTTATAACTTCCAGGTAAACCTAATAAAAATACCTATATTTTTTAATGTCAATATCTGACACAAATATCAAGGCAGAAAAGGCTAAACATCCGAAAGTTACTTTCTCAGCTTCCTCGTGAGTTAATTATGAAACATAACAAAGTAAATGAATTGAAATGAGAACTCAGCTCTTTCATACATAAGTAGTAATACGACAGAAAGTCCCCAAGGAACTAGGTTATATGGTAAAGATTTCAACATGGTAAAAAAGAGATCTTTTACTAATGAAGACTTTCTCGGGGGTTGTTCAGAAAAGGAAAGCAAAGAGGTAACAGTCACTCATTCTTGAGGACATACTAATCTGAGAAACTGTGCTAAATACTTAAAAACACTTCTGTTAAGCCCAACCTCAATTCCACATAGGAAATGAAATTATGTCCATTCTGTAGGCAAGATAACTAGGGCTCAGGGAGGGGAGGGGAGGGGGCATTTGAGTGCCCTTCTAAAATTACTACCTAGAAATCTGCAGTAGGCTGGCTATCTAATCTACAACATGACCTTGGAGAGGCCACAGACCTTCCAACCAGCAGGTAATTCATATCACTGATTCTAAGACTGCTGGTTGTAAGGGCCAAATGGGGATTTATACTGGGTACTTTGTTCAGGGTTCAACACACTTTAATTACATCAGATAATGCTTGCTGTTCCCATTTCTTCCTGGAAATGGGGTATGAGTCCAATTCCTATTTAAGCTCCTGCCACAGTGAATCTTTACTTTGTCAAAATAGGACAACACGATCGCTAAATGGAAGTGATCACAAAAGGAAGAGGAAGCTGTTTTGGGCCAGTTTCACTGGCAGGTCCGAATCTCTTCTCTTTTGGGGCTTACATAATCCTAACCTGAAAGAACCATAATGAGCACCTCAGGGTAAAAAACAGGTCAAAAAGATGGGCACTGAAGGAGGTTAAAAAAAAAAAAATCTGTATATTGGACCATTAAATGAATTGTGATAATACTCAAATTCATCTTGATTGTTTTAGTGGAAACCAGCCCAGAACTTTAACTACACTGAGTACATCCCCCTTATCATATGTTTAATAGGAGGATTTTACTGGCTTTCTACACTATCCATGGAGAAACAAACATGTAAAAAGAAAAAAAAAATGCATCTCTTTATTTTGAAACAAAACGGAGCAATGTGTATAGGGGAGAGTGGTATTGAACTTTTGGGCCCTAATTAAGATAAGGGTTAATTAAATCAATGTCAGAACTAAGAATATCAATACATACAAAAGGATGGTTCCTAGTTAAAAAAAATCTAATTGTATTTGAGATCTTTTACTAATGGAAACCTTCCCTGAAGCTGGTTAATCAGTCCCTCTGTTCAAGTGGAAAGCTGGAGAAGAGGTAACATTTTAGAGTATCATTAATGACAGGTCATTTTAGGGGAAGGACCAAAATACCTGGTCAACGCTGAGTCTGTAGGAATGGAAATCTTTTTTAAATGATTTGCATACTTCCCAGCTGAAACAGCTCCCCCCCCCCACCCTTGCCTGGTCACTCCTCCAGATGTCCTACAAAGCCTATTTATGAAGGTGCGAAGTCTCTAGGCAAACTGACAGCAGTGCAGTGGATCTCCTGTTTTTGTTTTTCCTCCAAAGAAATTTCATGCTTGGTAACTCAGTTAATAGAAGCACCTCTTGTATACATAAATCTGATTCTTTGATTCTTGTGCTCATTCCCTCATCAGCACTAGACCCTTGGACTACGGGGAAGAATGAACCGGGACTCTGGCCTCACTGGGGTGTTCTGCTGCCTAAGGAAAAAGGCAGATAGTAAGAACCAGTGGAATTAGGACGGTACTAGGGGTAGGTGCAAATGGCTTCATACAAGCCATTCTTCTGTCTACTTCTGATTTTTTAAATTAGGCTTTTTTATGGAGACCGCTTCCTCTGCTGAGGGCACACCTAGTCCTAAGTAGATGACTTCAGTCTACTTCAGGGGTCTGCAAACTACAGCCCATGGTCCAATCTGGCCTGCTGCCTGTCTTGGGTATAGCCTGCAAAACTAAGAGTGATTTTTCACATTTTTAAATGGTTGGAAATAAAAAATTTTTTTAAAAAAGGTCAACTATGTGAAATTCACATTTCAATGTTCATAAATGGTTTTACTGGAACGCAGCCATGCTCTTTCACTTAAGTATCATCTATGGCTATCTTCACGCTACAATGGCACAAGTGAATGGCTATGACAGAGTCCGATGGCTCACAAAACCAGAAATATTTACTATTTGGCTTATCAAAGAAAAAAGCTTGCTGACCCCTGGTCGAGCAGGTGTGGATCTTACTGAAGGGTAAATGAAATCACTATCAGAAATTATTAGCATTGGAAAACACAAAACATGGCTTCTAAGTGGCTTCTGAAGCTCATTTGGACAATCCTAGGACCTCCCCCAAGTCAGTCACAATGAATTCTTTTTTTTTTTTAAATACACAACACCACATTGTCTTTATTAAATAGCACGTACATTAGTAGTACAGATGATAGCAAAATATTAAAATATTATCTGAATACAAAATCCATGTCATATTTATTTTTTTTTTTAATTTTTATTTATTTATGATAGTCACAGAGAGATAGAGAGAGGCAGAGACACAGGCAGAGGGAGAAGCAGGCTCCATGCACCGGGAGCCCGACGTGGGATTCGATCCTGGGTCTCCAGGATCGCGCCCTGGGCCAAAGGCAGGCGCCAAACCGCTGCGCCACCCAGGGATCCCTCCATGTCATATTTAAAAGATCATTGGTTCACCTGTTCAGTGCCTCCTCAGCCAACATTTAAGGAGTAAGGACTTCATCTCAGGTACTCTGCTAGCACAGATGAAAATTTGAGGAGGACATAGTTTCTTGAAGGAATCTATAATTTAGCAGGAAAACAAAATAAACTCTCAAAAAAATGTTGGTGAGAAGATATTTTCCAGTGAAGCCTCAGGATCCTTCCACCCCCCCACCCCTTTCAGTGCTCCATCGGCAGAAGAACGGAAGATGGCTCTGTGTGCACCAAAGAGGTTCATCAACTTTTTAGTAATATGTTATTCGTCGACCGATCTATTTACAAGCCATATTTAGTACAGGACTGGATAAGATGGTTAGAAAACCCAATGTGTAATAGCTTTGAATACTGGCAAGGATGTGTGCATTTTAATTAATTTTTCTTCTTTTTACCCACTTTCCCCACTGTGCCCCAAATAACAATTCCCTCATTCGTTTCTCAAGCCTTCCAGGGATTTGTAGATTATTATCTTAGTTTGAGCTCGAACCCAGCTGGCCCCTCAGCTGTCACTTAGCCAAGCTACACAAATGTATGTATTGGGGCTTTAACCTTTCCTCATAAAACCATCCAGTTAGCGTTACTGTGCTTGGGTCCCCAGATTATGGGAGGAGTACTCATTCTGCTCCCATGATTCTGAAAATGGATTTTTTTCCCCTGTCCTGGGAACCCCCACAAAGCTTGCAGCCTAAACACTGCCCTGAGTTCCCGCTCACTTGCTGTGCCCTGTTCCTGCAGCTCCTGTCCATCCAGTGGGCCACACTTCTTCCAACAATGCCTTCCCAAAAGCCCCAAATACTTAGGGCTCAATATGTCAAATGATGAGCCCCAAATGTTCAAGACCAAATGATGCCTGTGATTCTAGTCCAGACTGTAGTCTGTTATGCAGCCATGGAGCTGAGTATTCCCACAACTGTTTCATTCCTCTCCCTTTTTTTAACTTAACATTTATTATGAGACCAGGGGATTGATTATAAGGCCTTCAATATTGTAATAATCATAGCTCCCATTTATTGAATGCTTCTAACGTGTCTGGCACACTTTCCGGTGCTGTATATGTACTACCTCACTGGATTCTCACAATGATCCTATTAAGTATAATTATTATCCTTATTTTACCACTGGAGAAACTGAGGCTGTGATAGGCGTCTTGATTATCCCTCCAACATCCACTTCAGTCCTGGACTCTTCTTTCTAGAAGAATTCCCATTGCGTATCTACTACCTTCTGGGGCTATGTGCTTGGGGGAAGGCTAACCCCAGCTCCACCTGATTCAGCCTGTCACAGTGCTGCTCCTCAGCTCTCCAGTGATGAGGTGGAGAGGGAGTTTGCTAAGGGGTTCCAGGAAAGGTCTCCCCACTCCCAACAGGAGACCAAGGAAGAGACTGCTTCTAGAAGTTGCCATGCCCTCAGGGGAGGAGAAGAATCAGCTTGTTACCTCAACTGGAGTGCTGACTTGGCAAAGTGGAAAGGTACAAAATACCTGGAATCCCACGAATGTGCCTGAGCCATGGAATGAACCAACTGTGGAGCGCCCCACCCACCTCTGCGCTCCCTGTCAGGTAGATTAACCTACGTCCTTGCTAAATGATACAAACAACGAACGGAACGGAGGTTCAAATGCTGGCCTGAATCTGGAGCCTTACTTCAAATCCCACCAGTGCCCAGCAGGGCTGTAATTTAAATCTGCATGCTGCAAACTCTTTGCATCTGTGAATTATTTAAAACAAATGTGCTCCCAAGAGCATATCACCACCCAACCTAGCCTCCCGTAGAACAATGTTCCATCCCAAGTGTACCCTGGGCATGACCAGTTCTCTCATTCTGAGAACAATATTCAAAGAAGATGGAATCTTTAAATAACAACAAAAGCAGCAAATTTAAAAGGTACACCAAAATGATTTTAAAATATCTGCTGTTTACAGATAATCTGAACCTCCTGGCTCTCTTTTCAGTGTGGTTTTTAATAAATCATGATACTGTAGAAAAAGGTCCGGAAGTTATAAATATGGGTTTTGTTTGCTTTTTAAAGATTTTATTTATTTATTCATGAGAGACACACACACACAGAGAGAGAGAGGCAGAGACACAGGCAGAGGGAGAAGCAGGCTCCATGCAGGGAGCCTGATGTGGGACTCGATCCCAGGACTCCAGGATCACGTCCTGGGCTGAAGGGAGGCATTCAACCGCTGAGCCACCCGGGTGTCCCAAGTATGGGTTTTTAAAATAGCAAAATGGAAAGTAAAAACAGTATTTCCTTACTACTGCTGGAAGGCCCTACCTACCATCCTAGGGGCAGGCACAAATGATTCCGAGAAAGTATTTTAAAACAGAGAAAAGAGGGGCACTTGGGTGGCTCAGTGGTTGAGCGTCTGCCTTCGGCTCAGCATGTGATCCTGGGGTCCTGGGATTGAATCCTGCATTGGGCTCCCTACAGGGAGCCTGCTTCTCCCTCTGCCTATGTCTCTGCCTCTCTGTGTGTCTCTCATGAATAAGTAAATAAAATCTTTAAAAAAAAAAAAAAAAAAAACAGAGAAAAGAGCTATCTTTGCTTTCTCAGCTTACAATTCTCACATGTGAAGCAATAAGCAGACCAGGCTAGGGTTCCTGACCAATGGGCCTATGTTCCCCACGGGGAAAGAGCAGAGTCTGAGAGTATAGATACACGGGCAAGCGGGTTCAAGATACCTGCCTCCGTGGGGAAGGCACCGCCAGCCGGGAACTGCAAAGTGTTCTGCAGAATTCAGTCCTGTGGCTGAGGCAATTTCTACGCTGATAGATGAAGTGGCAAGTTTGAAACAGGCCGTTTCACTTTTCCCAGGCTGTAACAACACAGTCACGATTTCCTGTGTAACCTGAACCATCTGACAGTTCCGGAAGAGTGGCTCTCCTTGCTTTGTGTCTCGGCGACAACTGTGTGTTAGCAGTCACAAAGAGTTATACACAAACGGAGGGGAAGAGGTTTGTAGGTGCAGAGGAACCGTAGCAAATACGAAAAGCAGAAAATCCCACGTGTAAGTGTTTTAAGAATATTCTGTATCACCTCATTAGAGCTGATGTTCTTCGAAGACTGCTAAGACACCAAGATAAAAGCAGGGAATTGGTTAAATCCATTACTTTTGACAAAGTCGCAAACTATTCAACCAGCAAAACAGTGCCACTAAATTACATTGTCTAAAGAGATGCCAGGGCGTCTGATAAACAGCCAATAATTCCTTGAATGCCAATGAGTTTGTGCTGCCCCGGCCAAGAAGAGAAAGGCCGCTGCTCTTTATCAGATGCAGATCTTACCTACGTGGCCTGAAACAGTAGACAGACTCTCTGAGATAGGCACACAGAAAGCCCTGGCATGGTCCCGGCCTTGCCCCGAAGAAGTCACAGCTACTCATTGGGCCTCCATTTCCTTGCCCAGGAGTTCAGAAATCTAATACACTTTTACCAATCCATGACTCTGGAATGGAATATAACCAAAGTTGTAGAGTGGAAAATCCAAACTTTTATTGAAAGACTAAGGGGGGACACCTGGGTGGCTCAGCGGTTGAGTGCCTCCCTTTGGCCCAGGCTGTGATCCTGGGATCATCAGGCTTCCTGCATGGGGGCCTGCTTCTCCCTCTGCCTGTGTCTCTCATGAATAAATAAATAAAATCAAGAAAAGAAAGAGTAGAGGAGGCAAGTTCTTACTAGGTACCACGCATGCAACGTTTTAATCAGGACTGTGTCTTATTGTAAAATTGTACCTGTAGATCCTAATCTCATCTGAAAGGATTAGGGATTTGACCGAGACAGTTTTCCATGTGTATCTGTGTGTGTGCAGGGGGGTGGTTAAAGATATGCAAACTCCGCAAGGTCCCCTTAGGTTAGGTTTTCTAAAAAACTACACCCTGTCCTGCATATTATACACTCAGAGCCAACGTGTGAGACATTCTAATGGTGCAAAGCAGACTTTTAAGGAATGTGGGCATATTTGTACTTGCTTTTTATTTTTCTTTTATTTTTTAAAATATTTTATTTATTTGAGAGAGAGAGCTTATGTGAGAGAGAGAGAGAGAAGGGGGGGGGCATATGCACGAGCAGAGGGAGGGGCAGAGGGAGAAGCAGACTCCGCGCTGAGCAGGAAGCCCAACCACGGTGGGACTCAATCCCAGGACCCTGGCATCATGACCTGAGCTAAAAGCAGATGCTTAACCCACTGAGCCACCAGGTGCCCCACTTGCTTTTGCTTTTTATTTTTTAATGGAGGGTTTGGGGTGGAAGGAGCATAAAAAGTTCATTCTTTTCCTTCTCCCTTCGCCTAGTCTTTAAAAAAGACAAAAATGCTCATTTCCAGCTTAAAGTTGAAAGTGTATCTGTGCAGCTCAAGATACTTAACTATGTTTCTGTTGAAAGGGGCTTCCGTAGAATATCAGCAGGAGGTATCAAACTGATCTTATCTCAGAGCCATTACAATCAGCTCATTTTAAAACTGAGACTAGTAAAAGCAGAACTCTGGTTACTTTGGAAAGGGACGGAACAGGACAGCTTCTAATTCCTGTAACAAAACCAAATACCACCTCAAGAGTACCTGCTGACAAGTCTTCTGAATAGGTGTGCTTTATTTTCAAAGGTTTAGAGACTTACTGAACTGGGGACTAAGGCCAAGCAGAAGAATCCTTCAAGGCTTTTCTCAAGTGCAGGGTTCTTTGTGAACAGAAATTTCAATCTCACAGGAAAGCATCCAGATGTTAAGGCATAAAGAGAGAACAAAAGTTGAGGCCAAGTGAGAAAGAGTGGCAGGGTGTGGACAGGACCCAGAGAGATGAAACCTACAGAGACAGGTTCCACCGATGGCCCTAACCATCCTAAAAAGAACTTGAATTCCAAGAAGAACAAAACCTGCGTCAAAAGTGTGTGTCTCATACTTGGGTCAGCACAAATCACCACTCCTCCTGCCCCACTGTTTGGGAATGGAGAGACAGAGATGCTAAATTCATATATAAACTAAGACAAAAACCTGTGTCACCAAAATATTCTCTAAGTCCAATCTAGACCAAAAATTCACCTTTCCTTCTACTGGGATTGCTACTTCTAACATAATTATTTGGCAGCTTATTTGCTTTCCAAATTAAAACAGCAACAATAATCAATGAAAACTAAAATTTTTGTAGCAGAGCAAAACAATAATCTCTGACCCACTGGTTAGCAAATATGTATTGAGCATTTAATGGTGACCCATAGGTACCAGGTTTCTTCCCTGCAGGTAGAACTGGACCCTTTTCTTGATTCACCCAGTCAAAAGTAAATGATTTACTGAAGTTTAGATTATTCGGTCAAAAATAGATTCAAAGATCTTTTTCCCCCCCTGAATACACCATTTCCATCCATAAGTCTCGCACTTCTCATCTCCAGCTTCTCTACTAATCATTTGCGTTTTACTCCACATGGAAGTCTCTTCATTGAAGCTGCTGAGAACCAGAGTAGAGTGGATTTATCTCCACTGTTTGATTTCCTGGGACCACCCTTTAACAAAGGCTCTGGTTCCTGCTAAAATCAGCTAGGGTCTATCAGCTCAAGGGCCCCAGGGATGAACTCTGGGGTCTAATGTTAGACACCTCCTCCAACTGCCATCATCGTACCTGGGAAAATTTTAACAGGTTGGTGCCTGGAGGGAGGGAATGAGAATGGCTTGAGAATGGCTAGCTGGCAGAGTTGCATTGTCTGGGGAAAGCTAGCCTGGGGCCAGGCCATTTTCCCGTAGGAGACACAGGATTCTCATAGCCTGGGACACAGGGCCTGCCCTGCCGGCCTTCCTGCCTCCCTCGCTGCCTCGCTGCCTTATTACTGGTGCTGCCATCATGCTGCTCTGCCTCAGGTTCCCCATAGCCAAAGATGTTTCACCCTTCAGTGTCAGAAGTGCCCTCAAGCTATAAGCACTGGGGTGGGAGCACTACCTCAGGAGAGGAGGGGACGTATAACCTACCACATCCTCATCACCTTCACCACCATCATTGTCATTGCCTGCCTGATGCACAGGCTGGCTGCATGCACACCTTCAACCATCTTACTTAACCTCCCAGTCACCCTCCATGGTAACTATCCATTGTCCCCATTTCACAGATGGGAACGCTAGAGGTCATAGAGAGTAGGAAACAATGAGACTGAGCCCATGTTTGTCTGGTTCCAGAGCCCAGGCTCCTGTGAATGCATCGTAATGTTTCTTCATGATACAGTTGTCCAAGCCACGTGGAACTTGGTGTTGGAGGTGAGGAACCCAGACTGAAGGAGGCTGGATGTTTAACAGCATATCCCACTTCGGCCCAAGCTGCCCAATTTTGCTACTTACTTTCTCTATAACCATAGTTAAGTTGTTTAGAATCTCAAGGCTTCGATGTGACTTCACTGGACTATGATGAACAGTGACTAGAACATGAGATTTAGCACAATGAGTACACATAATAACTAATACAATATAAAACGTAGACTTATCTGTAAATTGAATGCAATTTGTATTTTCCATGATAAAACTTGATACTATTTGGTATAAGTAACCTAAATGCATCCCCCACATACACAATTTATCCCCACTATGCCTTTGCTTTCTTCAACAACCTACAAAAAGCTCCAAACTTAATGGATTCTTCCAGTTTCTATTCACCGAAACCCAAAACAAATCATTTACCACTACCTCCTCTTAGAGGTACTCACTGAGATTACACAGAAAAGGAAATCAGGGAAATGAACGGATCCTAGGGAACAGTTTCACTTCTTTTGTACAGAAGTACCTAGATCTGTGCAAGATAAATTGCAGATAAATTAAGTCTGTGCAAGGAATTTCACCATGCAAGATAAATGGAGAAAATTGTGAAACAGGGGTATAAAACTAAAAGGGTTTTTGTTTTTTTAAAAGATTTATTTGAGAGGGCGAATGAGCACACACAAGCAGGGGGAGACGGAGAGAGAATCTCAAGTAGAGTCCCTGCTGAGTGGCAGAGCCTGCCGTGGGCCTAGATCCCGTGCCCCTGGGATCATGACCTGAGCTAAAATCAAGAGTCGAATGCTCAACGCACTGAGCCACCCAGGTGCCCCCAAACTAAAATAGTTTAATTAGAATTTGGTTTTGACCAAGTCAGCTGCCTAAGGCGGTCGTCTTGGGGAAGTGATAATGAGCATCCTGGACACTTTGCTGACAATTTTTTTTAAATAAAGTTTTGTTTGTTTGTTTTTTTACAATATTCTCTCATGACTAAATTTTCTGCCGTACCTTCAGGTGTGTATCCTTTAAACATTTGTTGATATTGTTTATATCTATTCTTTTTAAAGATATTTTATTTATTTATTCATGAGAGAGGCAGAAACATAGGCAGAGGGAGAAGCAGGCTCCATGCAAGGAGCCCGACATGGGACTCGATCCCGGGACTCCAGGATCGCACCCTGGGCCAAAGGTAAGCACTAAACCGCCGAGCCACCCAGGGATTCCCCCCCCCCCACACACACACAAATGTTTAAGCAGTGAAATTAGACATTTAATTTGGGATACTGCTACTTATGAGAAGCCTGGGGCAAAGCATGGAGTGTTAGTGCACTAAAGGGCTACAAGGAATCCTTTGTTTTTCAAATAATAACCAGGAAGGATTCCACAGTGGTGAAATATGCCTGAGATGGTCTATGCTACGCCCTTACCCTTGTGATTCTGGCCGCAAGAAAAGGAAACCAAATGAGCTACAATACGCTACTTAATAATTGGAAACTCTTTTTTTTTTTTTTTTAGTGGAAAAATAACCTCAATACCATTTGCTTTGGTATTGAGCAAACTAACCCTGGTGAAATATCAAGGCATTTGCTTGTCCAAAGCACTTCTTGAGTTTGAAGCAGATGTCAAGGGAGAAGCATATGGAATTGGGGTGGGGTGGGGGGAATCCTAGCGTATAGGCCTGAGGATAACTAGGTATCCCTGACATTAATTACTGACTTGAATATGCTTTGCAAATAGAATTTATAGTGAATTTAAGCAAACCCAGCATACAAAAATCTGGATGTACCAAAAGAATTATTATGAGGTGAGCTGACATTTTATGAGTGTGTACATGTGAATTTCTAAAAGCTTTTAAGTTCTTCAAGTTAGATGCTATTTGCAAACATGAAACTTACAGCACTTAATTTCAGAACTTACATATAAAGTAAGATTCAACTGTATTCAGGTTGAGGACAAATATTCTCACAGAAAATAAGCATTGCCCTTGCACCTAAAAGCTAGGTCTTTCTCAGGAGAGCATCCAAGAGAAGAAACTGCAGGTCTCCACAACAAGATGTTCCTGGAACACGACCTTTATGTGGCCGGCTGAGCTGCTGGGGTCTTGAAACACAGTGTGTAAACAACTCTTTTCCTTGTGGTTGCCTTGCACGGAGCTACAGATCTCATCTCACAGTTGAAAGGTGTCTTAGAGGAGAGCCCAGCAGGATCAGCTGGTAGCACATGTGGTACTTGATCACAGTCATGAGTTTGAGTCCCACAATGGGTGTAGAGCCTACTTACAAATGGGTGCAGGGGCACCTGAGTGACTCAGTGGTTGAGCATCTACCTTTGACTCAGGTTGGCTCAGGTCATGAACTCAGGCTCCTGGGATCAAGTCCCACATCAGGCTCCTTGCAGGGAGCCTGCTTCTCCTACTGCTTGTCTCTGTCTGTCTCTCTCTGACTCTCATGAATAAATACATAAATAAGTCTTTAAAAAAAAAAAGAGGGGTTTTAGAGATCCCCCAACTCTCTGAGTGAGGTGTGAATTCTTCACTCAGTATCCTCCATAAATTAGTGATTCAATATCTGTTTTGTGAGACTTCAGATTGTAATTAAGAATGATCAATGCAGGGGAAAAAGCTAACAAGGCAATCAATTCCTTCTTTTAGTTGCCTCAAATTTTGTCCATTTATAGAGCGCTCATTTGTCAGTTTTGGTGCCCCGTTTCTCCTCATTCAGTTACCAGGTAATCTCAATCTTGGTCAGGGGATCAGCCTCCTGAAATTGAAAGAACTGCCACCTCCTGGTAGAAGAATGTACTGCAGGCTACATGGCTACAGAAAGCCATTATCCGTGTGGAATACTCTTCTTTCTAGGAATCCAGGCTATGAAAAGCAGAAACTGCTTAGGTTGCTGCTATAAATGTGGCAAATCAAATTTAGCCTCTGCTAACTACTTTATTCCCAAGGGCATAATGTGTGTGGCTGTTTACCCCACATATAAATTGATTTTTACATGCAACCCACCTCCTCCTCCCACCCCTGGGGAGTCAGGTTCATTTGATGAAACTCTCAATAATTTTGACTAAATAGTTATGCTGATTAAAGCTGGTGAAAGCTATAAAATATGGAATATTAATTTTAAGTACAAAACCATTGTGCGTTCTCAAAGAAACTGCTTTGGGGAATTACAGTGCTTTTTATCATTTGTTTACTTATATACTTTAAATATTTCCCCTCTATCCTCTTAATTTACATTATCTTTGAAGATAGCAATGTAAAGCAAAGATAAGCTTCCGTCTAGACAACCCTCTCAGTTGATCCAAACTCCAGAATTAGTAGAATTCCAATGAAGTGCTTTACAATTCTTGTCTGCAAAGTTTTTATAAGGATCCCTTGAGGTCAGCTATCATACTGGCTTGTAGGGTACTTAATGCATGTGAAAGAGAAAGAAATAAAAATAGCCATCATCATAAGTTTATGGAGAAAATAGAACTTTTGATACCAGGAAAGTGAGGAACTATCCGCTGAGGGCAACAAGAAGCAAGCCAATGGCTGATTCTACACAATACCAATTATTGAGATTGGAGTTATAGAGACCTTTGGTACAATCACAGCAAACTCTGCCATGCACGGTATATTTTATCTTGTCTTTCCTTCCTCCTCCCACTAAGGTTTGTGTGTGTATAAGTGTGGTAGTGGTGGTGGTGATGGGGGGGGGGGGGGCCAGGGCAATGGAGATTTGTTTAACAAAATATGATTTGTAGGGTATTTTGCCTTCTGGCTGAATTCTTCATTCCACATATAACCACAGAGGCAAAGGACACCTTGAAGAATCCCAACAACTTCCATTCAGGAGAAGTGTGAATTTCACACAAATGGAAACCCTTGTCTGACTCACTGTTGCATCCCAGATGCCTAGGAGAGGGAGTGGAGCATTCTGTATGTTGGCTAAACAAATGAAGCAAAAGGGAGAGTTGGAAATAAATGAATTCATAATAATTTACTTTAAAAAAAAAAGATTGTATTTATTTATTTGAGAGAGAGAGAGAGAGAATGTGAGAGAGAGAGAAATAGAGCGAGTGAGCAGGGGGTAGGGGCAGCGGGACAGGGGGAAGCAGGCTCCCCACTGAGCAGGGGACCTATCATGGGACTTGATCCCAGGACCCTAAGATCATGACCTGAGCCGAAGGCAGACACTGAACTGACTGAGCCACCCAGGTGCCCCGATTTCATAATAATTTACTCTCTGTATCCTTCATGTTGTGCTTGAGATAATGGAGTATCTGAGAGTTAACTTGACCGTGGAAAGATATAACCAGCACACACACGGGAACTTGAAGATAAAACATGATAAAACAACTTATATGTTGTTTTTCTTCAGTCTTAAAGTACAGAATGATTTCGTATCCAATTACAAAACGTCTGGTGCTGGGGAATCCATCAGCAGCATTAGAATATTAAAGATCACAGGGGCTGATCACTACTCATCAATGAACAACCTAGAGCCAAATCAATCAGTGCTGCCAATTCGAAGACTCCCCCAGCAGCACAGCACTAAGTACCTCCATTTGGTTTTCATCGGTTGCATAGAAAACAAGGGGAAATTAGCTCCAGAGTCCACCAAAGATGATGCTGGCATTTGGGAGTGAGAAGCCTCAGATTACATAATTTCAATGGACATGGTGCAACTGAGAAGACCATATACAAACCTCAGGGCTTAGGGGGTACCTCCCTGATACATACAGAATAAGAATCTTTCCTTCTTCTTGAAATTTTCTTCTGCTCAATAAGAAGTAACATTTTCAGCAATTGAAAAGGAAAAAAAAAAAAAGACTTTTTGTAATTAATGTTTAACCCTAAGTACGTGTTAACTATTGACACAGATGGTTCAGACCTGTGGGGTTAATAGAAACTCCTCCTATCATGAACAGAGGGGCAATGTCTAAATCTCGCATTAGAGGAATAACCAAGAAAAGTACTTCTTCTTCATCAAGTGCAGGTCCATGACAAAAACAAAACAAAAAAACACTTCACAGAAACCACCTATTTTGCCAGCCACAACTAGGTCTATTTCGTAACTTAATTCTCCTTAAAAGGTAAAGAACAAAACAAAACAACAACAACAACAACAAAAAAACATCATTATCCAATGGGTGATATGGAAAATTCTTCACATCAGCACAGTTATAAAAGTCTCATCATCATGCTCATCATGACAGGTCCACAAAGCAGCATCCAATTCCAACAGAGAAGGAGAGCCCTCCCTTATGTGTATATGACTGTCCAGGGTTCCAACGTTTAAGCTGTTCCAAACCCTTGCTCTCCAGACTACTTTTAATCAGCCACAGCCCTAGCTGGCATGATAACAACATCTCATAGTAATTTATCACTACTACACAATGTGTCTAAGTGCTTTATATATCTTATCTCATTTAATCTTTACAGCAGGGTCTTTGTACTCTCATCCCCACTTTGCCAATAGAGAAACCAAAGGACAGAAGTTAAGGAAGATGGAGACAGGAGCTCATGGAGCTAGGAGGAAGCATGGGAGCTAGGCTTCCACTTTGGGGTAGGTCTGAAATCAGGCTTTTTACTCTCTCCTACTAAAGCTAACATATACGTTTCCTTTCTTATGTGAGACATATATTCTTTCCTGGATTTAATCAAATCTGCAATACATCAACTTCACTGCTACCTAAATGCAAACAAATCATTCTCCATTTTGATCAAGGGAAAGACTAAACCAGTAATTTTTCCTTAACGCTGAGGAAAAGATGCACTGATAATTTGCATGAAAAAAAACTTTTTCTTTTCCCTATCTCTTTTTCATTTTTCAATCTAATACAGTTCACTCTGTCCCTTAAATAAGGTGTTCTACTGCTATTGGGAAACCAATTTTCTCTCAAGACTTTATTGCAATATTATCAGGAAACTGGCTACTTAAACAGCAGGTAATCTTTTATTTCATGCATAATTACCATGCACTATATTTTGATTTGATCCTAATGGCCCTAAGTACATTTTCAACAAACCCTCAACCTGCCCAAATGAAAAACATTTTGCTTCCTCTGTTGCACTTGTGTGGCGATCATAATTAACACATCTTGGGAAATTCCAGCTACATCTGATTAAATCATAACACACCATAAAGGTCTTTACAAATAATCCTTTGAAGAATCCAGCTGAGAAAAATCATGAAAAGAGGAATTATGAGAAAGGAAGCTCATTATAGTTTTGCGCCTGGCACTTAAAGGTGACCCTGTCAAGGTGAGTGTTTTGAATCCAGTTAACTTTCCCAGAATGCACCTGACTGTCTGAGAAAGGAGAGCCATCGAGATGACCAACTCTTCACTCGCAGACTCACCATTTCTCTTCAGTTACTAGCTCCTATTATTATTTTTTTGTTTCATCCCACAGCCAAGGAATTACTGTCCTTTCCTCAGACCAAAAACTTGAGAAAAATACAATCAAGAAACAACAAAAAATTCTTTCATAGTAGCAGATATCTTCAGACTTCCATGCTTAGAAGTTCAGCTTGTTTAACTTGGGAGAATATGTTTAAAATGGAAACACTATAAACTATGGATATGAACGGAACACTCTCAACTTTGGAAAAAAATAACAAACCAAACACATATACACACACGACAAAACGAACCCAGAAATTAAGCCTGGCTGTTCCTTCCAAAGGTCAAAAGTCAAAAGAAATGAGCACCTAGATAATTCAGCACCATCACCCCCTTAAAAAATGGGGCACTCCCTTGGAGCTCCTGGCTAGTAGAGCACATGACTCTTGATCTCAGGGTTGTGAGTTCAAGACCCACATTAAGTGTAGAGATTACTTAAATAGAGAAAACTTTAATAAAAAATATATTTAAACAACAAAACAAAAATGGACCTACTGCTATTGTTATTGTTCTTGCTAAAAATAATAATACTGGCCATTGCACTTATCATTTATTGAGTGCTTACTCATGCATTCTTCTACCTAATCTTCATAACACCGCCGGGTTACTATTAACTCATGGAAAACGAAGGCAAAGTGGTGTTCAGCAACTTGCCCAAGATCATACAAGGGGCAATAAGAATCATTGCTGGGGATCAAAAAGCTTGCCTCATCCCCAAGCACATGTTCTTAATTAAACCTTACCCATTCCTTCCGCCCTATGCAAAGCAATAAATATAAACTACCTATTGTATACAGCTGCCTTCAGTAACCTGGATGGAGTATAATACTAAGCACAGAAGGCACTTAAAAATACCATGTTGAAAGAAAAAATAGGCACCTCCTTTTGTGCCCCAAACTATTTTTTTTTCTTTTTAAATTTTTTTAAATTTATTTATGATAGTCACACAGTGAGAGAGAGAGAGAGGCAGAGACACAGGCAGAGGGAGAAGCAGGCTCCATGCACCGGGAGCCCGACGTGGGATTCGATCCCGGGTCTCCAAGATCGCGCCCTGGGCCAAAGGCAGGCGCCAAACCGCTGCGCCACCCAGGGATCCCCCCAAACTATTTATTAAGTAAAAATAGGTTCTATGATGGTGTATAAACAAACAAGAAATGCAAAAAGTCCAAAGGAGTTTACCACCTCTAATGTAAAGTTAAGATTTAAGGTATGAAACAATTCAAAAAAAAAAAAAAAAGAGATGAAACAATTCAGAACAAAACAAAGTACCTGTATTTATTACTGAAGGCCTGAAGGCAGAGTCCAAGCTTGCTTGCTTTCTTTTCTTTCTTTCTTTCTTTTCTTTCTTTCTTTCTTTTTTTAAGATTTTATTTATTTATTTATGAGAGACACAGAGAGAGGCAGACATAGGCAGAGGGAGAAGCAGGCTTCCTGCAGGAGATGCGGACTCGGTCCTGGACCCCAGGATCACGCCCTGAATCAAAGGCAGACGCTCAATCGCTAAGTCACCCAGGCGTCCTAGGGTCCAAGCTTTCTATGACAAGTCCCATTATTTGGAATCCAGAGTGAAAACACAAACAAACAGGATTTGGTGTCTTCCCCATGGCCCCCCACCGAAGAAATATCTTTCACGCTATTCACTCTATGAGAAATTATAAATAATAAATAAATTGTGCACGGGAATTTGTTTCTTAGCTGAACTGAACAGTTCTCCCAAGCAGTCTCTTCCTCCTGTTGTTCCTGCAGTACTATACAGCAATCGATGTGTTCAGTTCTATAAACTAAAAATGTCAACCGCAGTGTAAGACAAAAAAGTGAAATGCCTATGTTACAACATGCACATGGATCCCAGAGATGCAAATTCTCTTACTTCTGAGGCCATGGTGACATTCCAGCTTAATCGTCATGGAACTGTTTCAATGTATAGTTTAAGAAACCATCTCCAAAAACTGAAGAATTCACGAAAGTCTTGCATAGATGGTGCATGTGCCAGTCCCTTCTCTCATGTTGTGATAGATCCAGCTGTAGGGTGGGGTGTGTGTGTGTGTGTGTGTGTGTGTGTGTGTGTGTGTGTGTTAGCTGGAACCCCTTTTAGCTAGCTTATTGAATCTTTCCACCTCCTACAGAGAACTCTAAAGAAATGCACTTTTTTCAACATTCAAATGAGTGTGAATCAGAACGGTGGTTCTCACAGGACTCATCTTTTATGTGGAGTGTAGGGTCACTGACAGGACTGAAATGGATCCAAGTCTCCTTGATTAGCTGATTTTTAAAAGGCTGGAGGCAGAGAGTTTCAGGGCGAAAAAAAAGGAAAACTGGTTCTAGTCCCCACTCTACCACAAATAAGCCATGAGAATTTTAACAAGTTGCTTAAACCCTGCAAACCACAGCTTCCTTTTGTGTAAAAGGTGGAGATAAAACCAGATGCTCCTCAGGCAGAATTTATACACTGGCAGCTTGCAGACACTTGGTTAGCTATCCTGATTCCCAAGGCCTTTGCAGGGGGGTGGGGAGGGGACTCTACAAAAATGGTTGCACTGCATGGCTCTCACATTTTAGTGCACAAGTGCTTATACCTGGGCCCCACCCCAGGACTTCTGATCTAGCTGGTCTGAGGCAGGGCTCAGGAACCAGCATTTTCAATGAGTCCCTACCTCCCCAGCTCCCTGCAGTGATTTCAAGGTAAGTAGTCCACAACCCCACTTGAGAAACTGGGTTAGTTGA
Organism: Vulpes vulpes; assembly: GCF_048418805.1. Classification (NCBI taxonomy): domain Eukaryota; kingdom Metazoa; phylum Chordata; class Mammalia; order Carnivora; family Canidae; genus Vulpes; species Vulpes vulpes. Next base: position 19,816,033 of record NC_132792.1, on the reverse strand, counting down.
AATTCTCAGTGATCTGGATGCTCACATCTTGATTTAGCAATTACAAACTTGACTGAGATAAAACCAAAATTCCTTGCAAATCTGATTGAAATGGACCGAGAGTGCATATGCGAGAGAATGCACACACGGTGGATTATCCTTGAAAAACAAGGGTTCTAATTAGGCCACTTTCTGCTACTTCTGGGCAGTGTAATCATGGGTTATCTCAGTTTTTCCATGTGGAAAAATAAAGGCAGTAAGAATTACCTCACAGGGTTCTAGGAAGGATGAAACCTTGAGGGATTACCCATTGTGATCCTTCATCCAGAGAAGGTCTTCAAATCCTGTGACATCCTCTCCTGGCCCCAGTCCCAGCCCCCAGGTGGCCTCCCCCCGCTCCCACCCATGGCAGGCTTGCCTTCAGCTCCCTGAAAGAGCAAAATGACCTTCATTTGTCCTGCTTGGATAGGGAGTGGCCTGTAGCCACCTGCACTTACTTCACACCAAACCACTTCACTCGCTACAGAAAGTCAAAGGAAAATCTCTCTCTTATACCCCTTCCACAATCATACTCCATTCTCCCTTATCCCCCAGAGCCTAAGTGATGGGCAGATTTCCCAGAGTGGAAGTTATGTGATAAACTCTGGCCAACCCACAAAACACAGCTGGAGCTAAAAGTCACAAAATAGTTACTGACACATGTTCCCTGATCAAAATCATTCCATGGGACTTACTTCTTGGAGTTAAGGGGACCGCCGAAACCTGAAGACTGAAAGGTGGGTTATAAGGATAATAGAGAAACAGTCTACACTATTTAGTAATATACTAAAGCATATTACTCTTTGAGTTTCACTTACTAATGAAGATTAAATCCAAAGTTTGTAGACTCTTCATGATTATTAATGATTTAACTGTGAGGAAATTAAGAAGCCATTGAAATTAAAGTCAGTGATGAAGAGCTAAAGAATGCTCACCATTCCTCCTCTATCCCCCCAAACCACTGAAGGAATGGTTATGTAAATTATAGATGCCTGATGATCATCTGGGTTAAGGCTTTCTGCACATGCTACCCCATCTTGATTCTTTTCCAAAAAGAACATTCTTGAGGTCTCTGCCAACATGTTCAGGATCACCAAGAGGGCCATTCATAACACATGACAACCTGAACAACAGAAAAAATTAAATCAAGGTTGGCACTCAAAGAGGCTCCTGGATTTCTGGAGAGCAGCTGAAGAATCCATTGTGCAGTACACATTATTTTATAACCTCTGCCCGTTTATTTTGCAGAGCAATAGAACATTGTAGAGGAATATTTACTGTTTTCCACTTGAAAAGCAAATTTGTGGCAAGGGTGTTGGACACAACTAAAATTTGTAAGTAACTGGTAGACCTGGGAAAGGTCAATTGTGGGAAGAGAATATGAAACCACTCTCATTCAGATGGTAGACAAGGTGAAGAGCTGTCAGGAGAGCAACTTCATTATACTCCAAGCACCTCCTTTATATTCCAGGGGAGAAAAAAGGCATATGTTCACACAACACACACATGCACACGTATTATGGTGGCAAATGCAAAGGCAAATATCAATAGCTTTTCTTCACTAGTTTTTATACATTTCACCAGAAGCCAAAGAAAGATCCCAAAAACCAAGAGAGGCCCTAGTTTGATGTTGCCTTCAGGCTTAACAGCATTTTCAGACACAAACTGCAGGGTAGTGGTGGTAGGAGAACTTGCAGAGCCACAGAAAAATATCGTATTTTTATAAAAAATTAAGCACTGGTGTTCCTCCGTGATCTGAGATGGACAATCTCATGAAACAATGCATATAGATGGCCACACATGATGCAAGGATGGAGACGCAATGACAGGAGAGTAGAGATGGCCAGTAAGTCCCTCCCCTTCAGCTACAACTGTTCTACTGGAAACCGTCTTGGCTGAAATTCATTGGTTCATCCTCAGGGTCATGCTAACCAAAACTGCGTGAGAATGTGTAATGTGCGTGAAGAACAGAGGAAAACTCTGGCAGCCTTCAGGCTCTCCATCCCCAAATGTGTTGTTGGCTATTTGCAAATTAACAGTTGTTATGCTAGTTTAATATGTGGCCTTTACACCTTATAGAAAAAGTCTGTAAATACATCTGAAAGAAAGATGCTAGCAAAGACTGATTTGGGAACCTAATTACTTGGCAGTACATCGTGTATGTGTTTTTGTTTAAGGCAAGTTAAAGACAACAACTCGAGTAAAACTTTTGAATTAGTGGAAACAAATAAGTGACAAATAGGCCTCTACATAGCTTGTAGACCAGTGTAGACCAGCTCCAATGTTTAGTCCCTCGTTGAATAAAGCCTTTACGTCAGGTGAAAAGTTTATCATTCTTCTCATCTCCTTTCACCTCACTGGGTCATAAAACAGTTCCCATCTTCAAAAATAACTCAGATTGATTAAAAACATGGGAAATGACAGGTAAGATCTACACTGACGGTAGGGAAGCTCTGGGTTTATTTTTGTTTACATGTGATAGGAGCCAATGAACTAAGGAGAGGTCAACTCAAAACATACAGCTAGAGGCAAGGCATTTAAGTGGCTGCTGCTGAGCTGGGCCAGCTTCTATGACTCACCAGGCTCTGGGGCCCTCCTCTCTGCTCTTTATCCTCCCTCATCCTTCTGCTGCTCCACAGCTTTGTGGATCTGCCTGTTGGCCTAAATCAGGCGGATACCACCGAAGACCTTCACCTGGAGTTTGCTCTTGCTTCTCAGTGCTGTCTCCCAGTTAACCCTTGTTGCCACGGGTTACAAGCCAGTTTCACCAATTCTAGAACTAGTTATGATGATGTTATTAGAATAAAATTCTTCAAAAGGCACCTTGGCTTACAATAAGGCACATCCACTGTCTCTCCCCATATAAAATGATCCCATTTTGTAGCCCCCCCCCAAAAAAAATCTCTAAAATAAAACTTGGTTGAAAGCCAAGTCTTTGGGAAACTGAACCTCAAACTGAAGAGGTTATAGACTTATTCCAATGGTAAGTGCTTTTTGCACACAAGTGGCATTTTAGAATTGATTCCCCAGTCCTGAGACACACAAGCTTTTGAATGTTCTTAATAGTGGTGAGTTTTTAAAACCTTCTGAAGACAGATTGCATCTCTTTGGAATGAGCCGAAAGCGTTTAGGAGACAACTCTGGTGAGTATCCAGCTGGAGCATACCATTTGGGTCAAAGCTATAAAGTATCAAGAATGATTTTCTGGTGTGGCTTGAAAATTAGCTCTGAAAGTCTTTCCAAAAGAGGTATTTCAGAAATGTATACAGCAATAACACTGTCAGTGGAATGAAAACTGTCTTTAAAAATGGCTACTGGATGGCTAATACTATTTCATGCCTTCATTCCTTTAAATATGCTGTTTGGACACTTTGCCTGGAGTAGAAGTCCCTCATCCCCCCAACCCTGTCTTCCAAAAGACCTAAATTCTTCTCTTCCTTCAAAATCTCCTCTTCCAAGAAGCCGTCTCTGAGTCCCCATTCTGAAGCAGATGCCCTGATGTGTGCTCTCCCACACCCCTGCCCTCCCCTCTAACATGCAGGGCAGTATGTAAAGGACCTCAAAAACATTGGTTTCCTTTTCTGTACACCTCCTCACCTCCCACTAACAAACTGGCAGCTCCTTACAAATAATGGCTATATTTTCTGGTACTTGACAGAGTGATAGCTTCATACAATGCTCCATAAATGCTTGTTGCCCAAATAAATCCATTTGAAAAATTAACCTCCTCACTTTAGTTTTAGTTTTGCTTCATATAATTTGGCAAACTTGTCATCTGTGGTTCAATGTCAACCCAGGAGTAATTTTACACGAAAGACTCTGACATGTTGACCCTGGACCCATATGTTATTATTTTTCAAAAAGACTGAATGCTGGAAGAGCACGGAGGCTAATACAGAAAATAGTAATGTGAGCTAAAAGAAGTGGGCTAAGACTTCCGGAAAACAAACAGACCTGAAATTGGGCTCAGAATGGTATGGTAACTTAGAGAAATAGTTTCTCCAACAGTATCAAGCAAAAGGTATTCAGACCTTGATTAGAGCTGTTTCCCAACTCACAGAAAAATATACCCCACAAAGTTACTATGAGGCATAATTCTCAATATCAGATTCCACATCTCCCATGAAAAATCTCATATGAAAAACCTACTGCTTAGCAATTCCACTTGCGGCTATACCACCAACAGAAAAAAAAAAAAGTGTTTCCATCAAAAAGATAATGTAGAAGAATGTTTATACAAGCTATATTTGTAACGAGCCCCAAACTGGAAATAAGCGGTATGTTCATCCATAACAGGAATGGGTAAACACACTGTGGCATAGTCGTACAATGGAATACTGCAAGAACAAAGAATGAACCAAGATAAACACAACCTCATGGAGTAATCTCCCAGACATAATGCTGAATTACAGCAGTTAGAGCAAAAAAAGTACATACAGTATGGCTCCATTTGTATGACATCTACAATCATGCAAAAGAAAGGATCAACAGAATGCGTGGGGGATGTTGCAGTGTGCTGAGAATGTTCTATATCTTGAACCTGGCGATAATTACATGGGTGCCTACATGCACAACATTTCATAAGGTTTATACTTCAATGAAAGTTAAAAAGTATACATTTGTTTGACGACCCAAATGGGAGATTTAATCCTGAAATAGCACAGTAGGAGCAGAAGGGCTGGTGGTGGAGAGGGAGTTGATGTGGGGGAGAGAGGAATAAGGACTTTTTGGATGAGCTGAGTGCTGATAGCAAAAAAGATGTCAGGGATTTGGTATCCCAGGTGCGATCCCTGGAGGGGATGGCCCTGGATATTAAGGTTCTAGTGTTTGCATCCCCAGACAGAGCGAGCATATCTTTGGGAACTGACCTCTCAGGGAGTCCACTATTACACAGTGGATCAAGGTTTAGAAGGATCTGTAATCCTAAGATTTTTCACACATCCAAGTGCCTCTTCAGTAGGGACACGAGGCAAAGCAGTGGTATGGCAAAGCAGTAAGAGAAAGTACTTGTAGGAAAAGGAATTGCCTAGGATGATGTTAGAATGAATTAATGAATTTAAGAGGCAAGGGTGATGTGGGGCCCACAGTGGACCACAAGCCATCTTAAATCTGTAAACCTAATACAAAGAACATATAAAGGGGCAAGGAACACAGATGGTAGAAAAAGTAGAGACATCCTTGCATGAAATGAAGCACAGGTTAGTCCTTCAGTTGAGTTTTTGGGTCTCTTGATTACAGCCTAGCCTTGGTCATATGAAAGATCAGGTGAGAGTGTATGAGATCTGTGTGCACATCTCTGTACTCAGTATCCAAGATCGGTGGCCGGGCAGGTTTACAAGAAAGGACACAAACGTAAAACCCCAAACCCTGAACTTACCACTAAGTTTTCTTTCCCCACTGAGAGCTCCTTTGGAGGAACTACACACAACCCAGGCATTTAGCGAAGCGTAAATGGGGAAATAGGCAGAGTGATGAGTTTCATTTCAAGGAAAATAAATCCTGACCCCAATAATTAAGAGTGAAGTTGCTTTAACTCGGTGTCTAGGACCTTATCTGTTCGGAGAAAGGTGGTGGAATGCATGCCCTCTCAATATCCACTGGGTCCCATGATGTGTGGGCGCCTCTTTGCTGATGAAAAGTGGAGGTGCTATGGAATAAATGGAAAGATTATCCCTTGCTTCAAGGGAAGTAGTGCTGCCAGATTTAGTAAACAACAACAATGCAGGAAGCCCAATGAAATGTGAATGTCTGGCAACCCTTTGCTTACTTATTTCCGAACAACCACATCTGGCCCTAACTAAAACCACATCATTACACTCCTGTTTTACACAGAGACTTATTCTAAGTGGTTACAAAATAAAAACTGAGTAATGAGTTAATGACTTGTTCCCATTCTCTGTGTCAGCTTCCTCAGCCAGTAGATCACTCCTTTGGAATTTTAATGCAGATGCTAGGAGATATAAAAGAATCTAGAGGTCACATTCAACCACGTAAAAGTACTTATCAGAAATACTCCCTCCCCCCCCCCCAAAAAAATTACAATTTATCTAAACTAGTGAGGGAAAAAAAAAAAAACCCAGTGTGGGTGATATTTCTATATGAGGCTATGGCGGGGTAGAGTGGGGAGAAATCTCGAGAAGACATAGATAGATGAACAATTAACTAAACATTCACATGACAGTCCAGAAAGGTTTATCTTCCTTCAAATGTGCTGCAGCTACATTTATTCCCACTTTTGGTTTTGGCCGTTTGGTGCTTCTTTGAAAGTAGTGATTACCCCCAGAAGACAGACTTTGCAAAGGCTAGGTTTAGTTTGGGGTAAGACCTAACATTCCTGCCACTAGTGGACAAATGACACTAACCACCACGGTTGCTGACAGAGTCTGTACCATCAACCAAGCCAACTCAGTGTTTGACTCTTCCCTCCTACTTGATTTTCACCCCAAGCCTGTGATGGAGGCAGGACAGGTGCTACTACCACGTTACACATGAGGAAACAGAGCGAGCTCCAGGGTTATTTAAGCTAGGTCCCACTGCTAGGAACCAGCGCAGCTCAGCATGGACTCTGTGAAAATGACTCCAAGAGACATGCTTTTCTCCCAAGCCCTGGTCCCAAGAGGAAGAGATTACTATGATGGGTTAAAAACCAAACAGGATCACTTCATCTCCAATCCTCACCCGCCATTTATTTCTGCCTTCCTTGCTAATTCCAAAGGCATATTTTTATGATAATTTGGGAAGGCGGGAGGGCAGTCCTGGTAAAGCAGATAGCAAAAGTTCTAAAACTGAGTCCGATGCCTGAAAAGTATCAAAAGAGAGTAAAATGGGGGTGCCTGGGTGGCTCAGTTGGTTAAGCGTCTGGTTCTTAATTGATTTTGGCTCAGGTCATGATCTTAGGGTCATGAGATCGACCCCCGTGTCAGGGTCTGTGCTGCGCATGAAGCCTGCTTAAGATTCTTTTTCCTTCTCTGACCCCCTCCACCCTTACCCACCCTCTGCTTGCACATACTCTCTCTCTCTCAAAAAAAAAAAAAAAAAAAAAAAAAAGGCGAGAGAAAAATGTACTCTAGACAATGGAAGACACCGGAGTATTATGGTAGACAATGAAAACAGGAATAACACAAAACCAGGACAAAGACAGCTCTGCTCCACAGTTTAGGAACTACACCAGGCAACACACAGTTAACAGCAAATACATCATCTCCGCAACAAAACATTCCACATTTCCACCCCTAATTTCTACCTTTGAATGAGTAAAGTGACTCTTTTCATCTTTCCAAAGCTCTGTAATAAAACAGAGTGCCATGGGGAAACATACATACAAAACAACCTTTATGTGGACCACTGTACCTTTAGTGAGTGACATACAAAAGCGGAAAAAAATAAATTCCCACTTAACTAAATTGTTTCATTACATGTCTGCATCCCAATATTTCCCCCAGAGTCCCATGGGTTACTGCAGGTGTTTTCAGTGATGCGTTGGGACCAAAGTCTTTAATGTGAAGCTTGTAGACACGATGGACAAGGTAACAAAGCTGTAATGAAGAGAGTCCCGGGGTGTTAAGTGACTGTGGTTGCCTGTCTACGATAGCGTGGATATGCCATTAATTCATAGTGGGTCAGCGCTCTACATCAATGTCTAGAGGCCTTAAGAAGCTCTGCACAGAATTCTAGATCACTGGAATCTGGCACTGACTGATCAAAGCAATGATCTCATAAGCCCATTCTTATTTGTCCTGAGATGGTAATAGATAGGACAGGGGTGAGACGAAAGGGAAGAAAATGAACTGGGCACTATCCTGGCCCTTTGCCCCTTCATCCCCCATTCCCCACCTCCCACACGCAATCCATCACCAAGTCCTGCTGAGCCTCCTGCCAAAGGATTGCTCCAATGCATCCCCACCTGCCTCTACTGTCACCTCGCTTCTTGCCTCCCTGCTTCCCCTCTACGGTCCCTTCTTCATAAGGAATACGTAGAGAGGTTTGAAATGCACAGCAGAGCAGGGCCCTCCCTTGCTGTATAACCTTCAATGGCTCCCCAGCACTCTGATGCTAAGCAAGACCTCCTTGAAGCCCAGGTGTGAGGAAGCCCAGCTTACCCTCTCCATCCCCATCTGGCGACATCCTCCTAGTGTTCACTGTCCCAGCCACATCGGCCACTTTGGAGTTCTCTGACTATACCAACTGCCTCCCTGAGCCAGCCTCCGGCTGTGTTTTCTCCCCATCTGGAGGATTCTTCCCTAAGTCTTCCAGGCTGATTCATTCTGAAGGCCTGTCTCTGCTTAAATGCCACCTCCTTAAAGAGGCCTGCCTTCTCCGATGGCTGCGTCTTCCTGTCACTGTGCTCCCCCACGGCCCACCCCGGCACATTGTGCAGCACTACATTCTGTGAGTCTCTTCCATTTCACAGCAAAATTTCTAATGATAAGGTTACACTGTGCAATTATGATATCTAAATTCCAATTTAAAATAACTGGTATTTTCTATCCCCCCCAGGGGGCGGGGCGCACAAGCTCCCAGAAACAAGAGATCGTGGTATATTTTCGCCAGTCCTCCCCGGAGGACCTCAGCCTGGCTCCTGGGAGACAGTGAGTCCCCTTCCCCCCCCTCCCAACACCCAACCCACGTTTCAGGCCAAACCAAGCCAGACACCCTGCGCCTACTTCGCTTTGGGGAGACCTTCAGAGATGGGGCTTCTTTCACCAGCACGCACAATGAATCCCCCTGCTAAAATCTTCATTACAAACTGTATTTCAGTGGGTTTCCGGTTTCTCACCACTGGGCCCTCTGCCAACTTAATATATGGAAATCCCACTCAGAAAGTTTGCTTTAGAACCACTGTTCTCATGACGTTTTTCCTGTCCCCTGGGTTCTAACCCGGGGAGTGGCGGGGAGGCTGTGCTTGTATGCAGACGGCCCTTCATTAAGAAAGGTTTGTTTGTTCAGGCAAGGTTTTTCCAGAGTAATAAGTTCTGGGGTGGAAACTTTGCTCTGGTTTTCCAACCCTGTTGTTACGGCAGCCGGAGGACAGAGGCTGCTGTCCTCCCTCTTGTAAACAAAAAGGCCAAACCACAGTCCCCAGCCGGCGGGACCAACACACACTCCTGCTGGGAGGGCAGGCCCGTGTGGCGTGTGTGGCTGGGTGAGCAGCTGTGGCCTTCCCGTTACTGTGCTGTCATTCATGAAAAGCCAGCCCACGATCGCATCCGTGGCTTCCTTTCGAAAGGACTATTTGCATGAGTTTTCTGCCTGCAGGGATACAGCATCTTACAGAAAGATGCTTCGCCCAAGTCTAAGGAGAGGGGCCTCATTTATCCAAATCCATTTTGAAATTTGCCTCTGTGGCAAAACACCTGTGAACATCACGATAGTCACCAGAGGCTCTCTCTAGGCGAGACCAGCAACACTGGGGACTTTAAATGCTTTGTTTACACCCCCTTCCCCAAGACAATCAATTTCATCCCTACTAATTCAGAAACTACAGTATTCAGGCAGGAGGAGAGCCGAAAGTAATCTTTCACTGTCCATGAAGAACTGCTAAATTACGATGCATGAATAAAGCTGTTCCCAGAATGGATAAAATACTTGGCAGAAACTATTTTAGGTCTACACTAGTACTTTGGGGCTACCCATTAATTTATAAACAGTTGATCTACTAATTACAAAAACGTTTTCTCTCTTCATTCAACCGGGAACAAGGCGATTGACATGAGTGTGATTGCACTGGCTGCGCGTGTGGGCCATTTGTGTACCTCAGAGAAGTACTTCCCTGCAGAAAGCAAACTGCATTTTGTTTCATACACTTTAGGGTTGTTTTCATTTTTTTCAGATTTAATATGAATGAGATCTCCCTCTATACTTGTTTTCTATTGCTGTTGTAATAAATTACTATAAACACGGTGGCTTGAAATAACACCAATTCATTAATGCATAGTTCTGTAGGTCAGAAGCCCTGGCACAGCATGACTGGTTTCTCTCTGCTCAGGATCTCACAAAGCGTCAGACCTACATTCTCATCTAGAGCCTGCGGTTTCTTCCACGCACATATGGCTGTGGTGAAATTCAGTTCCTTGTGGTCGTAGGACTGAGGTGCACATCTCTTTGTTGGACATCCATCCATTGGGGCCACTCTCTGCCCCGCATGTCTTGCCGCATCCCCCACACTTCACACCCCCAAACTTCAAAGCCAGAGATGGAGAAGCTCTCTCAGGTAGAACTCCTCTCATTGCTTGCATCTTATCATAAGGATGTGTCCAGTCCCTTTTTAAAGGCTCCTCTGATTAGGTCAGATCCACTTAAGATAATTTCCTATCCTAAGGCTATTTAGGACCTTAATTAGGTCTGCAATTGTCTTTTCAGGGTGACACCCACATTAACATTTGATTAGATAGCTAGGATAAGATGTGTAGACACCAGGGTATGGAAACCTTGTGGGTCATTTTAGTTTCCTGCCTACCCCCAGTTATTAAAATAATTAATATTTTCACAAGATAAAAAACACATTTAAATGTGCTCCCCAGGGGGATCCCTGGGTGGCTCAGAGGTTTAGCCCCTGCCTTCAGCCAAGGGCGTGATCCTGGGGTCCCGGGACCGAGTCCCGCATCAGGCTTCCTGCATGGAGTCTGCTTCTCCCTCTGCCTGTGTCTCAGCCTCTCTCCCTCTTTCTCTGTGTCTCTCATGAATAAATAAAATCTTTTTAAAAATAAAATAAAAATAAATGTGCTCCCCATCCAGCATTAGTCTCCTGCTCTTGACCTGAGTGTTCTTGACACTTCATTAAGGCCCATATTAAATAGTTTTACTTTAAGACACCCCATCACACCAAGATTTGTAGCTTCCTTGAAGGCAGCTAATAAGGTCCGTCTCTTTTTTCTCCCACATAAGTTAACAGCAGGCAGGGCAAGGGAGAAGGAGTAATGAATATCAGCCTTAAGTATTATAATAAAAAAATAAACTCAACATGCAAGACTCAGGAATGGTAACCCCCACTTCACATGCATATTCTAAATGACTACCAGCAGTTACAATATTCTCCCTTGACCTCAAAAAACTAGAGGCAGTCCTACTTCAAACAAGGTCAACATTATAGGCATTACCAAAAAAACATAATACTATTTTAATAGGGCCTTTCAGGGGAATCCAACAATATATGTGTGTGTGTGTGTTTTGCAAAAGGGCTACCCAAAGAGATGTATTATTGTTTTTAGATCTAACAATAATATTTAAGCAGAGGTATTTTTCTTAATCATGATTATGCATCCTGCCTGGTCCTTCATACTCTGAATTTATCTATCTTGCCTTTTTCTACTTTATGGTTTCTGTCTTCTCTGGCTCCTCCTCCTATTGTAATTTTCAGAGAATACGTAATTGAGAAATGGAAAAGAAAACAAAACAAAAACACTATTCACCACACAATAAATACTTCCTGAGCCCCTACAATGTGCCAGGCACCATTCCAGGTGCTAAGGAGAGATTAATTAACAAAACAGAGAACTTCCCTGCTTTTTCATGGCACCCTACTTTATTCTAGGGGCAAAGCAAGTGGCAATTAGGAAAAATAAGGCAGGGTGGTGGCAGCAGGGGCTGCAGATACTTTTAGATGTGGCCATCAAGGAATGCCACCAGGTGACGGAGCATAAAGGGAAGGCGTGAAGAAAGATGTAGATATCTTGGGGAAGAATGGTCCAGGTGGAAGCCCTGAGGCTGGACCGTTGGAACAGGGTCTACAGGGAGCTGAAAGCTCCTGGGTGACTGAGGTAGATGATCTAGGCCAGTAGGAGGAAGGTCTGAGTGGTGGAAACTACATCCTGTAGATGAGAAGCCACTGAGGTGTTCTAACCAGATGAACGCCATCATCTGGCTTAACACACAAAAGAACATTCTGACAGGATGCAAGAAGGGAGGCCAGACAGGATTTGAAAGAGGGTATTGGTAAGGCTTTGAAGGACACACAGAGCAGATCAAAAACTGGCTGAGTGACTCTCTTCTGCAATCAAAAGAAAAAAAAAAAAAAGTTTGTTTCAACTCCTACCACCTCAAAAATGCCCAAGAACCAGAAAAGCCTGGAACAGGTGGAGAAAAGCTACCAGAGAAGTTGTAACACACTGAGAACACTAGGAGTGGGCAAGTCAGCAAAGCTCTCACTCCCCACTTGTGATCTCAAAGAGACGCCCTCAAGATGGTTACTTAAGACAAGGAGGTGCCTGCTTGTCTCAGGAAGAAAGTCTGTTTGTTAACCACTCTTTGGAACTCTGGAGCATGGAAGCACTGAATGAAGGAGTTAATAAAAAGAACCCACGTGTACCAGATCAAACCTCTGGGGGACAAGGAGTTGGTCTCACAATTATGGAATATTCACCAAGCCTGTGCTCACTCAACCTGCCAGCTCTCAAAGGCACCTGCCATGTATCCCTCTTCCTAACTTCCCGGCCATGGCACCAGGGAGAAAGCCACTAGTGAGCACTGATCTCGTTCGTGAACACCTGTAACCCAGGCCCTCAGTGAGGGAGACCTCCTGTCACACAGCACAATGTCTGCGGATTTCCCTATTCATGGAGAGCTTTAGAATGGGACCCCTGGGAGTAGAAAGTCTCCCTGCGAGGCAAAACAGCTCAAAGAAAAGATGCCTTTGAGTCTGCACATTCAGGGTGCTCTAAGTACAAAGAGATCCTATGCCTTCAATGAAATGAGAAAATGGGAAATAAATTAAGAGGTCATTTGAAGAAAAATATTAGAGGGGTGCCTGGGTGGCTCAGTCGGCTGAGCATTTGCCTTTGGCTCAGGTCATGGTCTCAGGGTCTCCCCAATTAGCGGGTTGCCTGCCTCCCTCTGCTGCTCCCTATTTGTGTTCTCTCTCCCTCTCAAGTAAATAAATAAAGCCTTTATTTAAAAAATTAGGAATACTTCAGCTGAAAATTTAAAGAAATAAACTGTTCATTTGAACTACTTTTTCTAACTTTTTTTTTTTAATTTTTATTTATTTATGATAGTCACACAGAGAGAGAGAGAGAGAGAGAGAGAGAGAGGCAGAGACACAGGCAGAGGGAGAAGCAGGCTCCATGCACCGGGAGCCCGACGTGGGATTCGATCCCGGGTCTCCAGGATCGCGCCCTGGGCCAAAGGCAGGCGCCAAACCGCTGCGCCACCCAGGGATCCCTACTTTTTCTAACTTTATAAACTATAGATATAAATATAGATATATAGATATATAGATACAAATGAAGCGACAGGAGTGTGTGGCCACCTTGATTACACCTGTATTATTTTAGTCAAAATTTATGAGAATGTGAGGTGACATCAACTTTTGGTTCCTTGGCTAATTTACCATTTTGATGATTTAAACAATTCTAAAATGTTACAATCAACTCACTGATCATTTTTCTATAATGCTGGAATAAAGGACGGCTCTGGGTGTCCACCTTCCAAGGCTTCTTCAGCTCGAACAATAAAATATGATGTTGCGTCCTCACTTCAATGATTTGGACCAGGTGGAGAAAAGCTTTTTTGACAGAAGCCTACTACACGCATATCTTGTTGAAAAAGGAAAGTGGTGGCTCCTGAGTGTTGAGCTATTCCTTTCAGAGAGGTACTAAGTATTTTATCATGTGTGTGACCCTACGTATTCGGAGTTAAAATACAAAGGAACCAATTCACAGTCAACATCCTACATCCACTCCAGAAATAAAAGGGTGTCAAGGTCTTTCTATGATGTCTAAGATGAATCCTACTATTAGATATATAGGTATGTATACAGGTGTGTGCACACCACACACACACACACACACACACACACGCTTTGCTCAAAGCCTCCTCTTTTTGCTCTTTATAGAAAGCTAGAAACCAGCCTTTCTCTTTGGCCTCACTCCTCTTCTACAAAGTTCAAACCTTCTGGTATCCTTGTCTTATCTCAAAAATGCCTTTATTTACCTCTTCCTTTCATAGAGAATAACTTTAAGACTAAAAATAAGACCAAAACCCATTAATCCAGAACACAATGGAAATGAAGTCTCCACATGGCACATCTCTCCAGTGTGTGTGTTCAATATCCAGCCCTTTCAACAAAGGGAGAAAACTCAAAATAACAATGAGAGACAAGCCCTAGAGAAAATTGTACATTGATCATAGGTCCATTTTCCAAAAACACACCAGAAAATGTGAAGAGTTGTGTTTTGTTTTTGTTTTTGTTTTTTAAGAGTTCTTGTTATAAACAACTTGTAAAACGCATACCAAGACACAGGGGACATCTGGCAAGTGGTTAATGGGACAGTTAGTCTTAAATCTTCATGTTGCCACAAACAAACTTAACTTGCAAATATTTAGGGTGAAAGACCACTCATTTTAAAATTATTCTTACTTATTTGAGAGGAAGAAAAACAGAGAGAGAGAGCATGAACGCACTGAGTAGAGAGGTGCAGAATGAGAGGGAGAGGGAGAGAGAGAGAGAAAATCTTAAGCCCTGGGCATGGAGCCTGAAGTGGGCTCAATCTCACGACCCTGCAATCATGATATGAACCGAAATCAAGAGCTGGACGCTTAACTGACTGAGCCACCCAGGCACCCCTAAAATTACTGTTAAATAAAGATTAGGCTTTGGATTTTCAATGTGGTTAGTAGAACCTCCCCACCACCACCCACCCCTAAATAATATTCTCAAGTAAACCTCAGGGCCATACATATTGAAAATCTCTCTCCACCTTAAGTTATGTGTGAGGTCGTTTATGTAGTAAATTCCTCCCTGGAATTGGAAGCAACAGGAATCTGAAGAAAGTACTATGAATGGAATGATTGATTTTTATCTTCAAACCTGCTTGGGCTGGTCCTATGTGGACGGCCAACTTTTCTCAGACATTAACCTGGAATCACGAAGAAGAAAAAGAAATACTTTCAGCGGCCTGCAGACACGGGGGAAAGCCCCCCAAGTCTTGGTCTCTCCCCACGGCCTCCCAGGCAGCAGAATAACTGGGAGGGGGAGGGGGCATGGGGGGTGAGCCCACACTGGAGCAGCCCCTTAGAGATAGCACTCCTGGGGCCATCCAGGACAGTAGGAGCATCTTGGTGCCCACCAAGCAGCACAGGCACACAGCAGGGTCGAATGTGCCAAAGTGAACAAAGGAGAATATTCCTTAAAAGCAACTGTTTCGGGATGCACACTTCAAGTCAAAACCCCAGGCACATGCCAGGCTTTAGCAGAAGTTAGGCTCAAATTTAAAATATCCTGTGATTAATGTGTTAGCAAGAGATCACCCTGTACTCAGTGTAAACTTGGAGGATTCATTCATGTAATATCCCCACCTAAGGGAGGTGGAAGAGAAAAGGGGGAGGACCAGGGCCGGGGATCTGGGCTTAAATACTGGCTCTTTATTTTTTTAAAGATTTTTTAAAATTTATTTATTCACGAAAGATGCAAAGAGAGAGGTAGAGACATAGGCAGAGGGAGAAGCAGGCTCCCTGCAGGGAGCCCAGTGCAGGACTGGATCCCAGGACCCCAGGATCACAACCTGAGCCGAAGGCAGACACTCAACCACTGAGCCACCCAGGCATCCCAAGTACTGTCTCTTTAATCCCTGTTGGAGCAACCTGTTTCAATCCTTTATGCCTCAGTTTACCCACCGAGAAGACGAGTGTGCTATTAGGATCTGTCTCACATGGTTATGGCAGGCAAAACACTAAGTAGCGTCATACAATAAACCGATGACAAATATTGGTGACCCTTCTTACTGCAAAAACAAAATCAAATTTCCTGAATGGAGAGGTTCCCCAAATTTAGAGTGCACAAGGCTCGCACAGATAGCTCATCAGAAAATGCAGATTCTGGGGTCCAGCCTCAGTGAGGACGACTGGGGAAGTCAGGGGGTGAGGCTGAGAGTCTGCAGGGTGAACAACTTCCTCCTGGGGTTCCGCTGCAGCGGGAACACAAACCACAGGGTAAGCACCGCTGCTTTCCGGGGTGAGCACTCCCCCGCCGTCAGTGAAGACCCTGGTAGGATGGACCACGAGGAGGAGGGCCGCGGGCCGTGGTGCAGGTGGGCGGCTGCCCTCCTCCCAACCCTAAGTGCTCCCCTCCAGTTCCCCCCACCCCCGTGCTGTAAGGAGCGCAGCCCTGCAGGGGCGGCAGCAGGAACAGCAGAGCAGCATCTGCCTCTTCCCTGCTGCAGACCTGGCAGTGCGAGGAGCTGCTGCCTCCTGATGCCAGAGGCCAACCACACCCTGTGGACAGAGCTGCACAAATTCCTGCTGGTCCAACTCAGAGCCAGGCAAGTGGCCATGAAGAGATAGGGCAGGGGCTGTCCCCTGAAAACCAGCTTGGTCTCATAGAACTACTTAAAATAACAACTAAAAAATAGATGCACTTTAGACTCTGTCTTTGCGGCCCATAACCTGATTTCCTAGAGATTTCCAAAGCTGTGGGCATGTTCATGGCCTCACCACCCTACTTGCATTATGCAGAACCTGTCCTATTTTCATCTCTTCTTTTACAGGGAGATGGGACTCCCGAGCAACCATCCAGCTTGTGTTGTGCTGCGCGCCATGAATCACATGGAGGAAGAACTTTGGGGACACCTGGGTGGCTCAGTGGTTGAGTGTCTGCCTTCGGCTCAGGTCATGATCCCAGAGTTCCTGGATCGAGTCCCACAGCAGGCTCCTTGCAGGCAGCCTGCTTCTGTCTCTGCCTCTCTCTGTGTCTCTCATGAATAAATTAAATAAAATCTTTAAAAAAAAAAAAAAAACTTTGGAAGTCACTTCAGAAGCCCTTTTCATTCGACCTGCAAAATGAAGGTGGCCCTCAGGTGTCAAAAGGCTTTTTAGGTGATGACAGCAATGATAACCACCATTCCGGCACAAGGGTCCATCTGGGGCCAGGAGCTGGGCTCGAACTCCTTCTGATCTTCAGACCAAAGAGTGTCTATTGTGCCTACTTCACAGATGGGAAGACAGGTATCAGGAAGCTAAACAACCTTCCCAAGGTCCGTACACAGGACGGAAGGTTTCAAATTCAGTTCTAGACCCACATGTCTCCAATGGAGTTCTTCAGACAGTATCCTATTCAAACTCACTAAATCTTGAGAATAAAAGAAGAGATGGGTGAGGCCTGTCACAGGGCAGGAACACAGCCACAAGACCACGATCAAGGTCAACAGCCTCCTCTGACCCTGCCACGTGACAATCGCCATTCGTAATGGAGGCACCTGCAACCCCTAGCTTGTCTGTTATTCCTGCTCAGAAGTAAAGGTTCGTGACTGGCAGGAAACTTTTGGCAAAGACCAGTATCTTGCCACCTATAAAACATGCCAGCACCTGCCCAGGGGGGTGTCTAACCCTTCTCTGGGGTTTCATCTCCCTACTTCACTTCTATGAACAGTGGCTAAAGTAAATATGGCAGAGGTCTCTTAGGAAGAAAAGTCTTATACAAGTGCAAAGAAGAATTACTGCCCCGACTTCAGAAGCCTCCCAAACACATTATAAACTCTTCCTTATGCTATTGTAAATATTAAGGTTTGCATTAAACATTCAGGAGAGCTGCTCTGGGTACATAATTAGGGAGAGCAAATATTTGTTCAAATAGGCCTCAATGGGACCTCCTCTTTTCGACTAGGTATAAAAATTTTTTTTTAAGCAGATGGATACAGGATACAAAGACTTGGCCCCAAATCTTCCCCTTGCCCTGATTACTCCACTCCTCAGAGACCCATGAATCTTCTTAACAAAGAAGAAGCTTCCAGGCCTCATACATTAGGCCTGCATTTGCTCCCCAGGCCTTCCGAGTGGAGCTCCCCGCAGAGCTGCTGTTGACACTCCTCACAGGCACCTACTTTGCAGACCCTTTGTCTCCTGACAAGATAATCAGCACAAGCCAGATAAGTACGAGGCAGAGGGAAGACAGAGGGCTCTAGCTCCATGGCAGTGGGCCCGCAGTAACGAGGACATGGGAACAGACAGCTGTAGAGCTCGTGTCTCTGAGTCTCTTCTTTCTGGAATTCTTTCTTACCCGGCAATGGTGACACCGTCAAGCAGAAAAATACGACTTCTTGTCACTTTATTGTCATCTCATCAAGCTCAATATTTCAACTTCACAGACAGCATCTGCCTGATTTCACTTCTGTCGTGTGGCAGAAATTCTTCCTTCCAACCAGAGGGGGACATGCCGAGTTCAGAAACCAAATTACATGGATTCTTTGGGAGACAGATGTTTTCTGCAGATAACTTTTTAAACAATTTTTAAGAAGGGGGGGTGAGGGAGGGAGGAAGAAGAAAGAAAGAGTAGGACAAGGGGAAAATATTTCTCTTTCAGTTTTGCATTTCTTTCTTTTCCCCACCTTTAGTGACTCACTTGATTAAAGGAATAGGGAGCTATGCTCTGCTGTGTTTGTCTCCTGCTGGCTCATCAAGTTATTAAAAAAAAAAAAGTTGGAGAAGGAAGCATGCATTCATACACATGCTTATATGAGGATCAAGAAAAAAAGAGTGAGCGAGTAATTACAGATGGAGGAGATACCAGCATCTCTCTAGTACAAGAACTAACTCAGCCATTGAGAAAGTCAACAGCAAAGGCACAGAAGTAGTAGAGGTATGAAGTCCCACGCTTTCCTACGTAGGGGCCAAAAGCAGGCCATCCCAAGATGGGCCACTTGGGAGTGAAGATGATTTGGAGTTAAAAAGTAATCAAAACCCAGCAGATTCAGGAAAAGCTCTGTACTCTCCCCTCAATGGCCTAAAAAGAATTTAGATAGAGGACCTGCTCCAGGAGAAGTGCTATCAGCATCGGTAACTAACTAAGTATGCAGACAGAAAGGAACTAGCAAGGCCTGTCTGATCAAAGTCCTCTATGTCCCATTGTTTCTGAGTGGACCAGCAAATATTTGTTTACCAAACATTTACTCTTTTTCATCTTCCTGTGAATTATATTCCCAAGCCCTTCCCTTTAATTCAGAATGATAGATAGACAGACAGATAGATAGAATCGCATTTTGCGTCATTATCATTGGAATGTGTTTGTCTGGGTAGATTCCCTGTACATATGAAATTAGATTTTTTTCCTATTACTCTTTCTCATGTCATTTTGCCTCTTAGTCCCTCTGAAGGACTTTGAGGGAACAGGACAGCCTTGCTCCCCGACACCTTCAGGCGTTTTGTGCCAATGCTGGTTGTTTCAGCCCTTGGGTTGAAGGGATAAGACTATACAAAAAATCCACTTGTGTCCCTGGCCTTCCAGGGTATTCAATGGAGCCAGGCCAGCCTGTGTAATCATGGACTGGAAGAGTCGACCAACAATGCAAACACAGTGAAGGAATGATTCGACTGAAAACATAAAAGTTGATTTTAAACTCTGCAGAAATCCAGAGGAGGGCAGATTTATCAACTCTAACACACCTTAAGTTTTATCATCCCTTGTGGCAGTCATTGCTCAAATTGTATTTCCCAAAGCACGTTTTATAGAATAGCACGAGAGAAAAGGGGTCTGTTCCGATCAAATACATTTGGTACTGACATAGTTGGTTCCCTCTGGAGCTTCACATGCCATATTAGCATATTGAAGGCTGAGAAAAGCTTCAGAAAGGAAACCTACGTAATTGCAATTAACCGGGCCTTCCCCAAACTTGTTTGGCTAGGAACCTACTAGCAGTACCCTGGTTATCTTGCAGAGAATGCTATAGGAAAAACAAGTACCATGGCTGGCCTGGTGGTCCTTTCTCAACCCTGTCCCATTTCACCCCCATCCCAACCCTGAGTCTGGCAATGGCACCATCAGTCATGCTTCTTCCAGAAGCATGCTGCAGGACAGAAATGACTCTTGAATTAAGATACTGCTAAGAAGTTAAGAGAGTTAGCCAGTTGGAAGAACACATGACTCTTGATGTCAGAGTCATAAGTTCAAGCCCCGTGTTGGGTGTAGAGATTACTAAAAATAAACAAAAAACAAACAAACTTTAAAAATATGTTAGTGAGTGCTCACCTGAATAAATATTTCTAAAAACAGATCCTAGAACTGTGTTGCCCAATGAGATAGTCGCTAGTGCCGTTTCACTAAATCTAAATGAAATAAAATTTTAAACTCCGAACACCTCAGTTGTGCTAGCCACATTTCAAGTACCCAGTATCTACATGCAGTTAATGATTATCCTGAATGTTTAGAATCTTTCATCACTGCAGAAAGTTCTATTGAGAATACAGCTCTAGAAGGGCAAACAAATCACAGGTTTCGAAGTAAAGGGGCAGAATCTAAAAATCTTCATTGCAAGGACTCTAGATCAGACTTCTGAAGTCCTGTATTTAAAAGAAATGACTGAACCAAATCCAGACTTATCCCTTGAATAACAAGCTGTTTCAGTCAATCTAGATCCATGGAGCTAGCAAGTCTAATTTGCTAGAGAAAATGCTCCTTTTACAGTATCTTGTACATCTGGCAGTGAAGGAGATATTTCTAACTCAGTTGACAGTCAGATGCAATCAGATAGAGTCAGAGCATTTTTCTACCAGTTTATTAAGAAGCCAGCAGACAGTCTGAATCCTAAATCTGAACACCACTGAACATCAGCTGTTTGGACGTTCGTGTTCAATTAAGTAGATGTCGCCCAGTGTTAAGAAATAGAGGTCCAGAAAATGCTACATAGAACAGGAGATAGAGAAGTGTGGTCCAAGTCCAGAGGCCAGAGTAACAGAGGCCAACGAGGAGAGAGGGCCTTTGCCCTGCTGTGGGGTCTCACCATCCCCTTCACTCTTTTGTTTGAATATTTCATCCTCATTTTTGAGATCTTAAAAATAGAGGGAGCTTTTATTCTGGTCAATCAGCACAGTTAATGGTTTTCCACACCCCAGCACTTTCTGACATCAGACTCTAACCCACTCTAGCTCAGCTCCCTAGCAGGGGCCAATCAATATTTGTTTTCAATGCTGACCATGTGTGTTCAGGCATCTTTGTTCCTCTCTCAGAGCCAGACCCTCTTTAGAAAAGCCAGCATGGTGTGAGGATTCTCTAATCCAATCCATGTTTCCTGCTGACAGGCAACTTGTCTGTAATTCATCAATGATATCCCCTTGGGCTATGGATTTTTCTGGATTGGCAACCTGCTAGGTATGCAGCTGGTGCTCAATATGCATGGTGTGGGTGGGCACACATGCTCAAGATGAAGGATGTGGTACAGTCTTATTTCTTGAACAAGCACTGTAGAACTGAGGAATCCCCAGGAAAAGCTTAACTTTGTACCTTCCCTCCTCTGGAATACATTCAACCTTGCCTAACTTACTTATCTCTTTCTGGTAAACTCTTCAGCCAGTCTAATCTGACCTTAAGATCCAGTTTTCATGCTGCTTCTTCAAAAAGATCCCTATGCATCTGAGCTACTCACCTCTTCTCCACTTTCTACACATTATCAGGGAACATACCACACTACCTTGGAAATACTTACGTGTGCCCTCCCCACTCACCCTTTCTACTTTATGTTTCATTTCTTTCAACCGTCATCCCCTAAATAACTTGATGCCAGCCACGGAGTAGACACTTAGTGTCTGCAGAATAAATGAATGAATGAACCGGTTACCTGAACAGCTGGGGCAGATTATATTTTCCAGAAATCACTAGAGCAGTATTTCCAGTGCTAATATTCTTCCAGAACCTTCCCACTTGCCCGCTTGTTATCAAAAAATGGAATCTATTGCCCTTCCTCTTAAACCTGGATGGGAATTTATAATTTCTTTAATGAATATAATATGGTGGAAGGAATATTGTTACTCTACTGCTAGGTTCCTTAGCTCCTTCTCTCAAGAAGCTCACCCTGGGAATTCACCACTGCACGAATAGGAGGAACAGGCCACATGGAGAGGTTGCATAGAGGTGTTCCAATGGAGACAGCCCAAATTAAATACTCAACTAGTATCAGACAGTGCAAATCTAGATTTAGCTAAGTGAAGAAGCCTTCAGATTTGTACTGTCCAATATGGTAGTCACTAGCAGTTATTTAAACCTGAATTAATTAAAGTAAAAATTCAGTTCCCTAACTATACTAGCCATATTTCATACTTCAATTGCTTAGTAGCCACATGTGGTTAGTGCCTGCCATATTGAATAGTGCAGATATAGAATATTTTCATCATCACAGAAAGTTTTATTAGACAATGCAGTTTCAGATGATTCCAACCCCAGCCTTTGAACTCTTTAGCTGAGGCCCCATACATCACAGCGCAAAGACAAGTCATCTCTGCTCTGCCCCCTCGTAATGCTTGACCCACCGAATCCGTCAATATAATAAATGGCTGTTTATGCCAGTAAATTTCAGAGTAATTTGTGATACAGTCCTAGTAACTGGAAAAACAATCTTTTGCATTACAATTTCCAAGACCCTTTGCAAAACTACATTCCTCCTTACATTCCTTAAGGTAGGATTGGAAAAAAGGAAGAGAAGAGCAATAGGCAGACGATCAACAGTCATTGTTGAGATGGCTCATTGTAACAGCTGAACACTCAGGATCTGTCACTACCTGCTGTACCCAGAATGGGCTGAGGGTCAATATTTTAGAGGAGAAGCAGCTAAAATTTCTACCGGTAGCTTTTCTGAGTGCAGGCCAGTGGAATACCTCTTTCACTCTGGAACACTGCTCCATGGTCTCATCCTGCCCTTGCACACACTGAGAGATAAGATGCCAAAATGCTGTTAGTTCCCTCACCACTTTCCTACCCACAATGCCTCTTACAGTGGCAGTCTTGCAAGAGGCAAGGCCCTCTGAAGAACACGATGCCCCCTCTCAAAATCCTCCACTGCCATGCAACTCTGTAGTTAGGAGAGAGGCAGAGTTCCTTTCTGCTTGTCTGTGTGAGTTAAGTGGTGATCCTAGAAGTTGGGCATTGGCCTTCTCTGTGTTTTGGTAGTCATTTTGTGTTTTTCTCCAAATCACCGTTAACACGTCGGGAAGGATGATTCCCAACTTTCAATATGACCAATTGGAACACACTGATATATATGTAGTCTATCCCACCTATGGTCAGGGAGGGTTTGCAGCACTTGCTCACAATAAATGCACAGGTAAGAACAAGCCAAAATCGTTAACACAGGTCAAGCTTGACAAACTTTTTCCGTCAAGAGCTTGGGCCACAGTTTGCCAATCCTCTTATGCAGGATGAAAGACAAGGGGTTAAATGCCATGAACTCAAACAGAAACTGCTTTAGCAAAGAGGTCGAGAAAAATTAAAACTTGAACTGGCTGACCTGATATACACCTTTTCCATCACTCAGTAGAGGCATGGAATAAGGAACAGCTTACTTGGGCCTTTGCCTGAAAGCATGACCACAGATTCAGTTTATCCTGATTATTTGTCCTAAGTTAATAAGCACAGCTTCTATTCCATTAATAGCTTCATGCACATGAAGCCACAAAATTGTAAAACCCTTTCCCCTCATATGGCAAGTACGTACAAAGGGAGCTAGTTTGCTTGGATGGTTCCTGGATTAATCAACTGTCCGGATTGCTCTCTTCTTATTAGAGACAAACCCAACAGATTACACAACCTCAGGGTTGGGTGAGCATTTTGACACTTTACATCCTCACTTTACAGATGACAAAACCAGGAATACATGGTTTTTTTTTTTTTTTTTTTTTTTAGCCCCGAGGTACACACTGGCCCATCTGTGAAGAGAGCCATCCCAGCCTGATGCTGTTTCCATGACATCATAGTGGCCTGCATGATCACACAGGATCTAAAGTCACAAAGCAACTGTTCAGGAAGAACTGAGCAGCTCACACACTTCTCTAGTTTTTTCCCACACTAGAGTTCATGCCCTCCACAGATGACTCTGGTCTCGAGACCCCAAACTTACATTGAAAAAAAAAAAAAAATCAGTAACGATGTTTCTCCTCCTTCCTCCTAAGAAACTCCACACAATGTAGGCTCTCATCAGTGACTCTTGCCAAGTGCCACAGAATCTGACCTCCCATGCCGGTTTTCCCTATGAAGCCTTCCACAGGCCATCTACATGCTGTCAAGGGAGAGCTCTTCCAGAAGGCTCTTCAAATGACACCCACATGCAGTCCTGAGATGTCCTCCTTGGTAAAGCATGCCCTTTATTTTACTGAAATTGGCCTCCTCAAATATCTCTTAACACGAGATAATAAGCAAGTCTCTTAGCAAGCTAATGAGCATCCATTGCCCAGGATGCTTGCTGTTTACTCCCTCCATATCTCCTATCCCCTTGCCCTACAGCTTCAGCTGCTTCACCTCTGCTTGGGGTTACCTCTGCTCCCCAAAGAGCTCCCATGACCCCTTGTCCCCAGAAAAGTCACGCTGACTATGCAGCCGTTCCCTGCAGTATCCTCTGTGATTGGCAGTGTTAGGATTTTGCAAAGCATCTTCTTTGAAAGAGGGAACCCACTGTCATTCATGCATATGGGTAAATTCTGCATGTTTTGAGAGAGGGAGTTTGTTTCCTGCTGATCTTGCAAACAAGAAAGCATAAACATGAAAGTGGTCTGCGCCTATCACACAGATACAAGAGAGTCGAACACGGGTGAAGGCTTGAAGGCCTTTGGTACCAAAAACTAACTGGTAAAACCCTGGATGAGTCCAAATGGGCCCATTTTCATGAAACTGTAGCAGAATGATTCTAGGCACTGAAGTCAGACACTGCCTTCCAATCCCAGCCTGACTACTCCCTAACTAGGTGGGCTGTCCAGATAAATCAACCTCTCCTCACTTGTGAAACGAAGGGGATATCTCTAACATCCCAGGGTTCTGAGAAAGGAGAGAACATATGTCTTGTATAACACAACGCTCCGGACCAACCAGGCCCTGGGGAAATGCTGATTCACTTTCTTTTCATCCTCTCAGAAATTCCAGAATGAGAGGCTGGCACAGAGAAGAAACCAAAAGTAGCTAACAGTACCATCACTTAAAAAATTGGCTATTCTAATTTAGCGTTTGACAGAATTATGTATAACTAATACAATGCCTAACTTTAGGATGAAAAACAACCAGATTCTGCATAAAACACCCCCTTGTTATGTGAAACAATGAAAATTTGACCAAAGAATGCCCAACTAACAATCAAGTCAATATCTGATTGCAATTTTAAAGGACGACTCTTGTTAAATGGATATGAAATGTTCCATAATTGAACTCCTATACTTTGATCATATAGAGATTACAATTACAGAAAGTATGGGTGGTCACCAAGATTCATGTCCCCACCTGAACTCCTCCTTCCTAAATCAGACACACACCATTCATCATCTTTGCATATTTGTTAAATGTCATTAAACAATAGAATATAAAATATATCTGTGCTATTAGATAATCTTTATTCAGTCCTAATGCCACTCTCATCAATCCTCCCCACTTCCCACAACATAGAGCCTTAACATGTCCAAAATTTCCACTATAAGGATGTGGTTAGAAAAACCCATGAACTGTAAACGATTGCATGGCTTACACAAACCTAATCCTCAATGTTATTTCAATACCAGGAACCAAAATGAAATTATTATCTTACTTTGAGAGTCGGGGGATGAGGTAAGAAACACTAGTTTTTACTCCTTGGGGTCTGGGAGTCTGGATTCCTATGTTTTCCCTGCTCCCTCTCCTTCCTCCATTGATAATTCACAAATAGTACTTTTTTTTTTTCATTTAAAAAAGAGAGAAGAAATATTCTTTTTTTTGAGAAGAAATATTCTTTGAAAATTTCATAAACATTTATTTTTTTCATAGCCAGAACATAAACCTTGAGTTGGTCTTCAGAACACAACATAAAGCTACAAGAAGATTTTCACTACTTATTTAAGAAATACATTATATTCTTATGTCATATATTATAACATCGTAACAATATATAAATGTTAAGTATATAACATGTTATATTTTTATATTTGTTAAATATAAAATGTTAGATGTGATATAAAATGTTATATTTTATAACATGTTATATTTAACATACAATTATATGTTGTTATTGTTGTGTAATATGCATTATATTTCTATTATATTATTATAGTTTGACTTTTTCTTGATTAATGTACCTCTGAGATTTTTTATTCGTTGAAGCACAGGCAAAGGGTACTTGTATTTCAGCAAAAGTTATCAAAATCTCTCCTTCCCTCCTTCATTTAATGTTAACTATACTTTCAAAGGAAATAAAGTTACAAATAGGTTTGTGTGTATAAAGATGATAGGTGGTAGGTAGGTAGATGGATCAGCATTAGGAAACATGAACCAGCACATCTCACCCAAGCAAAACCTTGCAGTGAACTTGTGCGTAGCTACACAGGTTTCAAAATGAACAATCCCTGTCAACCTTGAGGAAGGCTGAGTCAAAAAACACATAGCATCATAGACGTGTCTGCAAACCTTTCCACCATGACCAAATAAGCTGAAATTCTGACAGACACATGGGATGCCTAGAGCTGTAAGCCTTGTTTCCATTTGCACACCTGTTCATGTAAATGGAAGTGGCCTGAGGTGATCTCTTGTCTTCCTGGCTCCAAAGCAATGTCTTAGCCAGTGTTAGAAGGCACTGTTTAACTTCTTATTGGTCAATAACATGCCCCAGCAAGCAATAAATATGCCCTGACCCTGCAGCTGCCCTTTGGCACTACACGCATCATTGATCTTATGGGTCCTTGGAAAGGAGCCAATCTGAATAAAGCTAAGCAGAGGCCAAGTGCCACTTCCCAATGCCTTCTTACAATTCCTTAGGAACTGTAACTAGAAATAGAGCACTTGGAAATCATCATATCATGGATCTTGGAGTTACATTATTATTTCCACTAAAGGTGGGGAGAAGGGAGGGACCAAGGGAGGGGAAAAGAGGTAGGGAGGAAGGGAGAAAGGGAGGGAGGGAGGGAGGGAGGGAGGGAGGGAGGGAGGTTCTATGTGCTCTAAGAAGAAGGTAATCTGACCCATATATAGCAAAATCTCTCAGTCTACATAATTAAAACTGGGAGTTCAGCATATCCTAGAGAAAGGGATTTGAAAAGATGGATTAAGAAAGGAGAAATCATTCCCCATAATCCTGTATGTTTTCTTCACTCGATAATAAAAATGCATGTCATTCATAAAATACCTACAATAAAACATACAATGAGCCTGTTCCTGGGAGGTCCCTGCCAGGTGAATAACACACCCGACAGTTAAGTATTATCAACCCTTTGGCATTAATAGGATATCATCTCATACACTAGTTTCCTTAATTCCCTACTATACACCCACCTCTCATTTAAAAAAAAAAAAATTGAGCATGCAGCCCCCATATACTGGTTTATTTTTAGGTAATATATGTGTTCTACTCTATCAATAAAAGTAGTTATTATGAAATGTCCAAAAATAAAAACAAAATTAAGATGCAATATTTTAAAATAAGTTTTATTTATTAAAATTGAACACCAATAAAAATTAATTTAAAAAAATAAATAAAATAAAATAAAAAAATAAATCTTTTTAAAAAAATTTTTTTAAAGTTTTATTTATTAATAGTAAGAAAAAATTCAGTGAAAACTACAAGTGATAGAACATGCTGCATTACTTTTGCACTGTTTATATTTTATAAGCCAATCATTCAAAGATCAGGTTTGAAATGCAAAGTTTTCCCCCAACTCTTGAGATTAATGAGGTTATCGCTGCAATAAGAAAGCTATCAAAGAGGGGCACCTGAGTGGCTCAGTCAGTTAAGCATTCGACCTGATTTCAACTCAGGTTAGGATCTCAGGGTTGTGAGATTGAGCACCCCTACCCCTCTGCCCCTCTGCCCCTCTGCCCCCGTGTCGGGCTCCATGCTGAGCACAGAGCCTGCTTGAGATTCTCTTTCTCCCTCTGCCCTTCTGGCCCTCCTTAGGCCTCCCCACTCATAAGAGAACAAAAAGCTACCAAAGAAAAGTAAATCTAAATAGAAGAAGTGCATTTGGTGCTCCACTCCAGTAACCATGACTGAGATGATAAATCCTACTTAGCAAGTTCAGAGAAAAGCGCCTACTGAAATTCACTAATATACTGTTGACTTTCCTAATGTTCTTGAAAACTTACCAAAAGAAATTAGATTTTTAACAAATGAATTTTAAAAAGAAAACCACTGATATTCTTGCTGGGAGATTTTTAGACAAAAATAGTCATTTTCTAATATTCTAAAATGAGAAGATAGGAAAGCTTTGAGGGGGTGGGCCTCCGTTCTTTATAGCAGTAAAATCTAACAATGGAAATATGTCCATAAACTATTTTCAAAATCATTTTTCCCTAACATGAATTCCATTCAAAAAATGTCATTTTTCTTACACTCTTTTTTTTAAAAATTTTTTTTTATTTATTCATGATAGAGAGAGAGAGAGAGAGAGGCGAGACACAGCCAGAGGGAGAAGCAGGCTCCATGCCAGGAGCCTGACTTGGGACTCGATCCCAGTACTCCAAGATCGCACCCTGGGCCAAACGCAGGCGCCAAACCGCTGAGCCACCCAGGGATCCCCTTTCTTACACTCTTAACTGTTATCTTCACATTAAAAAGAGACTCAACTAAACCTGTGTTTGCATGTTTTCTAAAGTTCCAACCAGCCACTAAAGAATGAGATTTTTCTAGTTCCCAGGCACCCTGAGACCTTTCTACACAACATTTATGGGAATTTGGACTCCTCAAGTTCAAAGTCAAAAAGCTAAAAACAAAGAAATGGAAAAGAAAACCATTAGTTCCCTTATGTGCCAGCCAGATGTGGGGTAAGCTCAGAGATTTTGCTGATTGTATCTACAAACTCAAACTGAAGTTTAATTTCATTGTCAGCATATTTTATTTCCCCATAATCAGACATACATGTTCTGGTCAAAACAGACTTACTCTATTTTGATTACAATTTAAACATTGCTCAACATACCAACCCACTAGTTACTAGCTTTCTGAAGAAAAATCCCATAGGAAAGCAGAATACACCTGAAATTGACCTCCAGCATAGCTTAATAATATACTTCATTTTCATATTTATGGACTTCAAGCAGGTATATTTTCATGTTTTCTGTGCTTAACTATACTTTTGCTTTTAGCATAACACACAGAAAAGCAAGATTACCACCACATTCTAATATGCTAACAAAAGTTTGAATGAATTGTGGAGCAATTCATGGCTACCTGAAATCCTTTAGGGCTCTAGAAGGAACACTTTGAAGAAGTTTTCTGAACTTTACATAGACTAGAAGTCCTTCAAAGAAGAGAAGTAGAACACACAACCTCCCAAATAACACAGGGGGGAAAAATGTGGAGAAACCTACAACAATTCTGAGGAAAATAAACTTTGTGTATCACTGAATTCTTGAAAAAAAAAAAAAACTTTCTATCCTCCTCAACTAGAAAGTAAACTCTATAAAGGAAGGGATTCACGTGTGTGCGTCTGCACTTGTATATATGCGCATATATATACATATATGTGTGTGTGAGTGAGCATGTGGTTTACTGTTGCACATCCATGACCTGGCACATAGTAGAAGCCAAATATATATTTATATTTTTAAATATTTTAGTTTTGGGGATCGCTGGGTGGCTCAGCGGTTTAGCCCCTGCCTTCAGCCCAGGGCATGATCCTGGGGTCCCAGGATCGAGTCCTACGTCAGGCTCCCTGCATGGAGCCTGCTTCTTCCTCTGCCTGTGTCTCTGCCTCTCTCTCTCTCTCTCAGTCCCTGTCTCTCATGAATAAAGAAATAAAATCTTTTTTAAAAATTAAAAAAATATATATTTTAGTTTTATGTAATCTCTATACCCAATGTGGGGCTCGAACCTACAAACGATATCAAGAGTCACAGGCTCTCCTAATTCAGCCAGCCAGATGTTCCTGAAGCTAAATATTCTTTGAATGAATCAGCAAACGCAGGCAAGAGAGTGTGGATGAAATATAGGGGGGGGGGGGGGAATAATGAAACTCTTTTTGGCTGGGGAGGAAGGGAGTGGACAGCCCAAATCTTTAAGCCATTAAAAAGAAGAAACTGGACCTGGAGCACAGGGTAGATGTCCAACTAAACTCAGTCCATTGCTCAACCTTTCTATTACTTTTGCAACCGCTTGCAATCATTATCCTTGGTCCCACACATGGGGTTTCAGCTCCTCTGTATCCTAACCACCACTGTCACTGTGAACTTCCCTCATTTCACAAACCCAGGAAATTCTTTTTGATTTAATCTTAAGCAAGTCACCACCACCACCTCGCCCCCGCCACTCGGCCTGGCTGCAATTCTTTTACTCAACATTCTCCAAGTAATACGCAATCTGTATGATTTTAGGGGGAAAAAATTGCCTAAGGACTTGTGGTAAAGTATTTTTTATTTCCGGGATCTGAGACCAGATTTTTTTCATTGATAATAACACAGAACCACTGCCACTTACTGAGCATCTACAAGGCCACCACACACTCTGGGCATTTACCAAACATTATCTATTTATTCCCCACACAGGTCCTGATAGATGATATTTTTATTCCACTATTAGATGGGGGGTGAGGGAGACAAAGCCCCAAAATAAAAGTGAGTTGCATGAGATCCTAGAGCTGGGGGGTGGCAGGGTTGGAACTCAAGGTCAAATCTCATGCTCCTCCTCAAGATTATGTCTTTTCAAAGCCAGGGGTTTGAATGCAAGGGGCTCTCCCAGCCCCACAGATCATCAAGCACTTAATAATACTTCCTGTCACAGGAGTGCATCCCAGGCTAGTTTGCAGCTAGAGAGACTACAGGGGATTAGTCTAATGTCCTCACATTAAGGCTTAGGGGAGGAAGCCCCAGACTGGCCCATTTGGGTTGTCTGTGCCCACCACTTTCTTGGCTCTACATCCCAAACTCTGTCTGCTACAATGCTACAACAGAGCAATTCTGAAACAGGTACATCAACAATGATTAAAAAAAAAAAAAAAAAAAAAAAAACCCAGCAGCAGCAGGATACCTATGCACTATTTAGTGTGTGCCAGGCTCTGCCCTCAGTATTTTTCACATGTAACTCATCGAATTTCACAACAACTCGATGGCCTATGAAGTTTTTATTTTCTCGGTTTTACAGAAGAGAAATAGGAGGCGATAAACAGTCAAATAAATGAATGATCTAAGGTCACACAACTGGTAACTGACAGAGCCAGGATTTACACCGGGGCAGGATGGTTCTGAGTCCAGGATTCTCAGCACGATACCTACTGGCTTTGTAATACTGGGCCCCCCTCTACACCTTTTCTTCCCCATTATGTATAAGTGAAGACTTTAGGCTGCCTGTGTCAGCTCTTCAATGGGCAACCTCACTCATCCAGGTAAATAGCACATGGCCCCATGTTTCTTCATTCTTGGCAGAGAACCTCCACCTTACAAACTTAGTGGCTGGTACATGCATTAATTAATGTGGTTCAAATATCACTATACAGGTGCTTCTAAGGACTCTCCATCAAGCAGCCTTCTCTAACTGATATCATATGGCACAACATCTATAAGTAAGAACACAGTTAAATAACGTTAACACGTGCTTACTGAAGTGTAGTCTTTATAAAGGTACTTAAACCCTTCCAGGTGTAGGGTTTAAAACTTAAACCCCACCGAAGTTTTAAGGCTCTAGAAAACAATCTGTTATCCCTGTTTACATCTCTCCTACTTTTTAGCCATGTTCTACAGCAACCAGACCAGTTAGTGCCTTGCAAGGAATGAGCCTCCTACAAGTTGTCTGATTGACCCCAAGAACTTCCCACTCGTTCTAAAAGAGCATCAACGATGAGGCTCCCTCCACCTTTCCTAGTTCTGATTGGAATCAAATATGTTAGAATCATGAATGTCTCAACTGCAAAGAACCTTGGAATTCACACAGATCTATGTAGTTTGTGGGTACGACTAAAAGGGTACGGTGTCTGGATTCAGGACACCTGGGACTGGATGCCAGCGCTGCCCTTTTGGTTTGCCACCTTCCTTTTTCAGAGCTGTGCCAAGTTTTGGTTCAATCATTTGAAAAATGGATATAAGATATTACCTATATCTAGTAATGTCATGAAGGTCAAATAAAATAATGGGAGACAACCGTAGTTCACTACAGAAAATAGCTAAAGTCAGATTATCTGAGTTTAAGTTTCATATTATCCTAACCTACTTCACTGTGTGACATGGGCTGATGTCATTTAATAACTCAGAGTCTCATTTCCATCATCAGCAAAAAATGATGCATAAGAGTTGCTTTAGGGAAAAAAGAAACTAGAACCCCTTTCTCCTCAGGCCAAGCCAATGCCATTTAGATTGGAGCTGGCCTTTGACTCACATGGAGTGTGATCCAATGCAAACTTGAGAACATGACTCCTCATGTGGCTCCAGAAGACTGGTGCCAAGTAGCAATGCAAATCAAGTGCTGTCAGGCCTTTCGATTTTTCTACCTAAGCCCTGAATCCAGCCATTTATGTGAAACTTCCCAATTGTTGGAGTTAGTAATGAATTCTGTTTCTTTTAACCATTTGATGGCCACAGAAAACATGTCTGTGGACATGTCACATAGGAATCACTATGCCCTCTGAAGGTAATGATGAAGTTATAGCCGCCCTAAGCAACTGCAGGGGAACCTAAACATCTGTTAACTTGGAATAAAACTACTCCTCACCCAAAAAAATTGTCCCCATGCAAATCAATCCACACAAAAATTTGCCAAGAGTCTCACGAAGAGGCACAAATCCTTGAAAGTCCATCCATTCCCCACGCCACCTCCCTCCCCTTAGGATATCATTTTTCCCAGGATTCTGAATCTTGCCAAAATAACCCAGAGAAGAAAAGCCAGACAAAATGACTTCCCCAGTCTTATCCATAAAAATAAGATCTCAAAGGAATAAAGAATAAAATAATTATAGAGAAGCATTCATTTTAGAAAAACATTATCAAGGGTCTCATATTCTGAAATTGACATTTTAAAGCATAACCAACTCATCACTGAGTCCTCAAATTAACCTGGTAAAAGGTGGTTTCGTAATTTGATCAAATTAGTCAAACTTACTTTGCCCAGGTTCACTTTCAAATAGATGCAAAGGATCCAATAAGATGGAATAATCACACTGCAATGGGCTTCAGAATTAGCCAGGCCTCCTGGACAGAGCTGGGACCTTTACCTGTCTGTTTCCCATGAGCCTCAGTTTTCAGTCTGTGAACAGTGCTAATAATATACATCATGCAAGGAGTGATGGAATTAAATCATGTATGGAAAGTGCCTGGGTCAATAAACATTTACGGTACCTATCATTTTGCTGTTGTAATTTTAACTACAAAGTCAGCTAGTTCATTTATGTTTTGTCCATAATAGTTAGTGCTGCAGAGATTTTTATCATTATTATTTTACACTTATTTAGGTAATCATGGAGAGATAATATATTCAGAAAGTTCAAAAAGAAAAATCAAAGTATGGTGAAAAAAACTTTCCTTTCTCCCTGTGTCTCTCATCTGCCAGTCTGACCCCTTCCTACCATAATCATTACCATTTGTCTCTTGGATATTATAAAAAAAATGTATCATCTTACCTCCAACCAACCCCACAGACAATTAGAGCACATTATATCCTATACACAGACTCATTTGTTTTCACTTACTATAGCACGGAGATTTTTACATACTAATACATGAAGATATTTAATACCATTTTTCTTTGGCTACACAGTATCCCATGGCATGAATGAAGCACCTTATATTTAATTAGGCACACACATGGCACCTGGATGGCTCAGTGAGTTAAGCGTCTGGCTTCAGCTCAGGTCCTGATCCCAGGATCCTAGGATCAAGTCCCACTTCGGGCTCTCTGCTCAGCGAGGAGTCTACTTGTCCCTCTCCCTCTACCCCCTCCCATCCTTCTGCATGCTTGCACGCACACATGCGCGCATGCTCTCTGTCAAATAAATAAATAAAATCTTTAAAAAAGAATAATTAGACAAACACTGAATAGGTTGTTTCCAATCCCCTGTTATTAAAAGCAAAAGTGTCATTAAAAAAAAAAAAAGTAGTGAAGTTACTTAACTCCTCCTTCCTCCTCCGATCACCTTATCTGGAAGGAAAGACACGATTAGTCCTATCTCTCAGAGCTGTTAAATCCTTAGTTCCTAAAACAAGGTAAGTGCTTAGCAAGTGTTAGGTGTGATTATTATTAATTACCTACATAGGTAGGTCATCTCCTACCTACGTAAGCGTATCTGTAGGATAAATTCCTAGTGGTAGAACTGCCAGGACACGTAGAAGGAAGTGGAAAGGGGGTTTAGAGGTGGAAATCCCACAGGGCTGGGGAAGTCAACATGTGAAATGAGGTGGCCGGCAGTTTCAGCCTCAGGGGATAGAGGTGCCCCAAAGGCCACAGCACAATAGCAACCTTTGCAAGTCCTTTCTGGTGACAGTGGCTTCTGAGCTGCTTTGGGGAACATTAGCGCACCTCCCAGAGCCTCATACTCTCCTCTGCTGTTCTGAGGAACCACCAAAGCGTCCTGGCAATAAATGCCAAATTCTTGGCAGCCAAGCTACATTTCCCAGATTACCTCTCAATCCTGGAAGAAACATCAAAAACTTGGCCAAGATCGCATGTCCCTATTTTCAGTACTGGAGAATGAGGCCTTAGGTGATTCATGGCTCTGGTCCACAGTGGGGTGGCTTGAGGAAAGGGTGTGGAGAAAGAGAATAGGTCAGAGCAAGCAGTGACCGGATACTGGCCAATGTCTGCAAGGAGCCACACGCACACCACACAACGCCGCCGTTACTGTCTGCACCGGGAGCATCTGGTACAAAACAGAGCCGGGCAGAGGCCAGCAAGCGTATGGAGATTAGGAGGCGGTCAAGAGTCAGGGATAGGGTCAGCCCGGGCGGCTCAGCGGTTTAGCGCCACCTCTGGCCCAGGTTGTGGTCCCTGGAGGCCCGGGATCAAGTCCCGCATCAGGCTCCCTGCATGGAGCCTGCTTCTCCCTCTGCCTCTCTCTCTCTCTCTCTCCTTCCCTCTCTCTCTCTCCCCCTGCTCTGTGTCTCTCATGAATAAATAAATAAAATCTTAAAAAAAAAAAGAAAAAAGTTAGGGATAGGGCAAATCCTCCCTAAGAACCAGGGAGGGCAAATCCACAGCAGGGCACTACGGCATGTATAAGAGAGATGGCAAAGTAGAGCAGCCTTTACCCCCCACCCCCCGTGTCTTTATTTGCCTTCAAAAAGATGGATGCTGGGACTCAGAGTTGGCAGGATCTGTGTATATTTTCACACTTGTTGGCTTATTCGCCGCCCACCCCCACCTCTACCTCACCCTCTCCCCAAATCTCTGCAAAATCACAAGAAGAAAACAGCACTTTGACCGCCAGCTGGGGAGACTTCCAACTGTGGCTCTTTACAGAGAAAACAGCATCAATTTTACTTGCATGCGTTACACCAACCTCCTGAAATCCATCACACCTGTTTAAAAGGAGAAGCTGTAGGGCAGTTGGGGAGGCTATTAGCTTTCAGGACCATCAAGGAAGGTATTTACAGAGCACCTCAGCTTGCAGGGAGCCTTCCATTAGCTCGGCTCAAGGCATCAATTCTCTCGAGCAACAGAGTGGGCCTCCGAGTGTCGTCATGGGTCTCCAGAACCTCATGAAAGTTTCAAGAACTCTATCAGCTCGCATGTCCCGTTTTGTCACTCTCTCCCATCTCAGGCTTGAGCTTCTCCTTTTGCGAGAAGCTACTTTGGTGGTGGGCTCTCATGGTGCCAAGGTGTCTGGTTAACACTGTGATGGGAGAGCAACATTCACGAAAGCTTTCCGTGGGTCATTCTATCCTCTCTGGTAACGTGACGCCAGGAGGGCAGCCGTAGAGGAGAGAATGGGGGAGAGGAAAGTGAGAGCCAGAGAGACGCACAAAAGCAAACTGAAGTCTCCGTGAGGGAAAGGTGTGTCCGGCAGCCACGGCTGGTCGTCAGGTCTGGGGAAGCAGCCATCTCCTCAGGGGAGCCCTCGTACCCCAATCCCTCACAATGATACCTGCCATTAAAAGGACACTCCATCTGCTGACTTGTCTGTTAACCATCTTCCAACTAGAATGGAAGCTGGAATCATCCCCCATTAATAGTCTATCCCCAAGTGGCTTCAGGAGTACCTGGTGCACAGTAGAAAATATTTCTACTATAAACACTAATGAGTGAACACCTGGAATTACACAATAGCTATTTTCTTAATTAATTACACCTATAGGGCCCCTGGATGGCTCAACGGTTGAGTATCTGCCTTTGGTTCAGGTCATGATCCCAGGATCGAGTCCCACATTGGGCTCCCCAGAGGGAGCCTGCTTCCCCCTCCGCCTACATCTCTGCCGCTCTCTGTGTGTCTCTCATGAATAAATAAATAAATAAAATCTATAAAAATAAATAAATAAATAAAGCCTATAAAATGAGGTTTCTACAAACCAATATCCAATTCCCATGACCGTATTAGGATGTGGAGAAGGAAACGCATATTGAGCAAATCCTAGGTCCAAGTCCCTGTGCCTGGTATTTTGGATGTAATGTTCAGCTTAATTGTTAGGGCTCTTGGAGGTCAGCATTCCCCATGTTATCTCAGATTAGGAAAAGTGATGTCCTGAGAAGCTAAGATAACTGAGCCTAAATCACAGATGTGAAAGGTGGTCATTTCTGGTTTGTCTGACTCCAAAATTCTTTGCACTTCCCCCCTCTCCTGGTTCGGAAGGCTTTCGGTAGAGTTTTCAAGGAGCAGGTTTCACCTCTACCAGGCCTCCGACCCACAGTTAATATCACCTTAAAAACAAATCCCCAATTGCATCCTTGATCCATTTCAAGGAAGCCTTTTAATTGCTTAGAAATGGAAAGAGTCTGCTTTTCTCAATGGTGCTCGAGAGGGAGGACCGACCTCTGCTGCCGTCAGAGGACCAGAAAGGACCAGAGAAGACCAGAGAACATCAGAAGGAGCCGGCCCTGATCCAAAGGGGGATGCTCACACCTGCAGAGCAGGAGGCCAAGGCCAGGGCACATCTCAAGTCCTGCTCTCCGTCTTGATGCTTTTCTTCACAACAGCATGAACTACTACCATGAATGTATTTCTTTTCTTGAAAGTGCTTCGTTACCATTTACTAATAAAGAGAAACTCATAGATGTTAGGCTTTCAAAAGCCTCCGCCAAAAGCACGGAAGCTTTGTTTAACTGTGTGCCAGAAGCCAGTCTTAAGTCCAAAGCAATTTTGCAATCATCAAGAGTTAAGAAGCTTGCTGGAAGCTTCCGCCGCACATAGGACACATCTGATGGTATTTCCCCTGGGCCAACATCTAATTCCTGAAGAAGTCACTGTGGCTTCTCAGTTTGCCACAGGCATAACGGGACACTTCTGGTGTGGCCCTGTTCCTACGTGTACAAGTGCAGGGAGTCCGCATGCACGGTCCCACTTTCCCCACTAGGCCGCTGGGGCAGAGCTCACAAAACCCTCCTGGGCTGCGGGTCTCTGGTGCCAGAGCACAGGTTACTACCAGGGCATGTAACAGGACAGTCTGTGGTCATAGGACTGTGCCTGGCTAGCGGGCTTTATAGCACTGGTGATGGAAGGGTCAATGAAGAACAGGGTTGTGGGAGAGACACCTGGTTGAGACTGCACGTCACTGCCATTAAACCTGGGGCCACACACATCACCTATCAGCTTCCACATCTTTAATATGGGGCTAATAGTGACTGCCTCACAGGGCAGCCCGTGAGAATGAGGTATGTAAACTTCCTGGCACAGGACACGCACTCAATCTAACATTAACTGGAAGGTAATTATTATCAGGCAGTGAATCTAACATTAACCAAATTATTAACTAAATTTATTGTGGCTAAGTGGTGGCCTGATTCTTTCTATTATCCCTAAGAAAGTACCCGACTCTGGCTCTTGCTCTTATCTCTAAAATTAAGTAAATGAAAATACCCACGCTATGGGTAAAGACAATGTGTGCTAGGTCCAGTGTTCACTGACTTGAAACAGATCCCATTCTTACCTAAGCTAGGATTTACCTACCTATGGACAGAGGACCAGAGCAGATAGGCCATTCATTTTAGCCCCGAAGGGGAGAGGAAAGAACACAAGATAGTAGGATGGAATGTGGCACTTAGAAAGGAGGGAATGGACTTGGAGTCAGAAGTTAGGAAGAGATAACCCTACAACGTGAAACCTACTAGCCTTCCTCCTACAGATCTCTGGGGAAATCTCCAGAATTTATTTCTTTTTTGGTTGGCAAAGGTAAAAAAAAGGGGGGGGGGTAATATTTGGTATTTGGTCCACCTAGTTGTGATAGATATATTTAATGGAAATCAATCGAGTTCCCCCTCAAGAGTTTACATACTGTTCCCCCTCCAACCCCCTAAATCTGTGAACCACTGTTTCTTTTACACATGGTCCAAGGATG
The DNA here is from genome assembly GCF_048418805.1 of Vulpes vulpes. NCBI lineage: Eukaryota > Metazoa > Chordata > Mammalia > Carnivora > Canidae > Vulpes > Vulpes vulpes. Next base: position 19,777,698 of record NC_132792.1, on the reverse strand, counting down.
TTGATAGTGTAACTACCAGGACTTTCCTGGCCTCAACCACAGTCCTGCTGAATCAGTGTTTCTGGAGTGGGGCACAGAAAGTGTCCCTTCTAACAAACTCCCTGGGTGACTTATCAGCACACTAAAGTTTGGACACCATCACCCCAAACTCTCAAATCCAGGCCCAGCAGCCACATTGGCAGACTCGCCTTTCCTAAATTTAACATCCTCAAGGAAAATGAATACACTCTAAACTATGCTATGAGGTAGGGGAATGGCAAGTTCCAGCGTGATACAGGAATGGAAGTTTCAAAGCTTTTATATGAGGAACAGATCAGCTCATCTAACACTCTGTTTTGGAGCATTTGTGTCAAATTGACATTCCAATTTCAAGACCGTACATAAAACCCCATTCAATTATTTAGCACTGTACAGATTTTACATAACTCTTGAAGTTACTGACTCAATTCATTTTCCTTCGAACTACAAGACAGATTAATCTAAAATGAATTAAGACAGGCAACCAGAAGTAATGTTACCACGGCCAGTAAACAGTCTTTAAACTGCTGGATCAGTAAGCTGCTTACGGTCCTCCAGAGCGCTGGATGCCACATCTGTTCCACAACCGTATGATCTCAAGCCAAGGATTTAGAAGCTGCATTTGTCTACACTGACAAAAACTCAGGAGAGGAGTTAATGTTTCACCCAGGGTTTTGCTCTGGCTGGTCAGTATCACTTCTTCTCCACAGAAGAGAGATGATAAAGGTGACTCTGTTACCAAGATCTTCAGTTACATCAAAATGCATAAAAGTCTCCATACTTCTATAATGTAACACTTCCAAGATTGTAAAAAAAAAAAATATTTCTCAAATACCCTAACTAATCTCTGACATCAGAATGCTCTGAGTCTAACAGAGAATAAAAACACAGAATCAGTGACGAACCATGCTCTTTAAAGAAGCGTTACAGTGAGGAAGTTCTGGTGTCAAAGGGGACCAAAGGCCAGAGGTTGGAGAAAGGAATGTCACAGAAGACTTCCCAGAGAAGGTGACGTCTAAACCAGGAATGAGGAAAAACTAGATGTGATGGCTTGACCTGTGTCTCCCAAGCCTGTGCTGACGCCACAGCCCAGTACTTCAGAATGGGAGTTTATTTCAAATTAGGCTTGTGGGAAATAGAATTTGTGCAGATGAAGTCATGCTAGAGCAGGCCAGGTCCTCCATCCCATATGACTGGAGTCCTTATAAAGAGAAGCAAAGAGACAGAGAGGCGAACACTCTGTGAAGTGGGACACACACACCAAGACACAGGGACGACAGCCATGTGAGGGTGGAAGCAGAGACGGGAGCTCTTCTGCCACAAACCAAGGGACAACTGAGGCTACAGGAAGCTGGAGGAGGCATGGCAAAAGTCTGGGGCCTAGAGAGAGAGTATGGCCCTGGCAACACCTTCATCTTGGGTTTCTAGCCTCCCAGATCTGTGAGAGAACAAACTTCTGTGGTTTAAAGCCTCCAGCTTGTGGTGGTCGGTGACTGCAGCCCTTGAACTAACACGATGGCACTTGGCAGTGGGGATGAGATCCTGGCATGGGTGCGCAGCCAGTGAAGGGGGCCCTGTCCCCACCACCATCTTCGGCTCCCTGTCATGCCAGCCAGAGGCCTCGACTCCGAGGGGCGAAACCCCACCTCCAGGAGGGTGAGCAAGATGCACGAAGAGGCTCCCAGTCAAAATCAACCAACAACTAAAGCAACACCATGCTGGCAGCCTGTTCTCAAAACCCATCAGTATTTACTGCCAGTAGAAAACCAACCACGTTTTCAATGCAATCAAAACTCTGAGTTAGTGACCAGAAGAGAGACCAGAAGACAGACACAAGCAGCCTCCGGGAGGCTCTGCTTCTTGATCTGCGTGCTGGCGACACAGGGGAGTTTATGTTGTGAAAAAGCATCCAGCTGAGTCCTGTGACTTGTGAACTTCTCTGTCTGCGTGGGATGTTCATAAAATTTCCACTGAAAGAGGGGAAAAAATGCAACACTTGGCCTCTCGTTACCCCAGACGGACTGGTATGATCATATTTCTAAGCAGGTGTCCATCATCTGGATGTTAAAATACTTCTATCCATTTTTTTTTCTTGGATCCGAATCTGATCACCTTAGGAGGAATTTTAAAATTCCAAAACATCACTAAGTAAAGTCTACCTCATTCTCCTCAAGCATTATCCTCTCTTTTGTATGCTAATTAAAGAGCGAGTCTTGTGTGGCCTGGCTTAATAATAGAATACTACTTCATATTTAAATAACAGATCTCACTTTTGAAAGGTTTTCTCTATTGCCAAATCTCAGGTTTTATAGGCAAAAGAAGAGTTCCTTGATGCTTGTTTTTAGTAGCCACAATTGGGTCCTCAAAAAATCTGGGGTTGCGGACCAGACCCAGATTCAGGATTCTGTTTCTGTATCCTCAGCTCCCCTGGTTGGCATGCAAACACCCCTGCCCTTGGTTTTGAAAAATACTTAAAATGGGCCTGCAGTCTGATGAACAAAACAGGTATCGGATAGAAAACCTCCTAATTGCAAGATTATATTTCTAGTTATAACCCCAAAATGGCTTTTGCAAATTACCAAAGCAACTCAAATCTGCACAATCTTAATGCAAAGCAGTGTAATTCAAGACTGCAAGGAGCCTAATTGCTGGCTAAGCAACTGTTTCCAACCGTAATTGGCTTCGCACAACCCTGCACACCATCGTGTATACACATGCCTAAACCACCGGACGTGGAAGGCATCTGGACTGAACACAGGGCTGCCAAAAGAATCTCTGGAAGAATGCAACAAAAGGAATGAGCTCTCGCACAGGATTTTCCATGCATTGGCTCAGAGCAATTTCACTTTCCAGAATGTTTCCCTGAAATGTCAAGAAGGAAATTAGTGCTGTTCATTGCACAGAATTTTTTTTTTTTCTTGCAGCTAATTCCCACACTTCTTAGAAATTCTCAACAGTCGGCAGCGGAACATTGTGATACACACATAGGCCAGTAGAGACAAATCTACAGGTGTATGCTATGGGTTGAATTATGCCACCCTCTCTCAAATTCATGTTTTGAAGTTCCAATCCCAGTACCTCGGAATGGGATCTTATTTGGAAATAGGATTATTGCAGATGTAACTAGTTAAAATGAGGTCATTTTGGAACAGGACGGGCCCCTAATCCAATGAAAGGTATCCTTATAAAAAGGGGAAATTTGGAGAGATAGAGAAAGTGAGAGAGAAAGGGAGGACCATGTAAATATAAAGGCAGACTTTGGGGCCTTCTTTCTATAAGCGCAAATATACCAAAGACTGCCAGTAAGTAAACCACCAGCTATGGGAGAAGCATGGAACTGATTGTCTCGAACAGCCCACAGAAGGAAGCCTGTTGATGCCTTGATCTCAGACCTCTAGCTTCCAGAACCGAGAGGTTTGTGTTGTTTAAGCCATCAAGTTGATAAACTAAATCAAAAATTTTTAACTAAAAGGCTTGTGGGCCGCGGTGTCCTATTTGTACACAGTCAGTTACCCACCAGTGAATAACCTTAGATCACTAACCTCTTGGTTGTTAGATCTGCAAGAGTTGTGCATATGTGAGGTTAATCACAGGACCTGGGAAATGCTGACTCACAATCCCAAAAGGCTGAAGTTCCAAATTTTGTCTTACAGCCCTGAATTCACTTCAGCTCTGGGAAACCTCAAATCCCAGAGAGAAACATGATCTGGTTTTCTCTCTCTCTCCCTTCCAATACAGATGCAGGTATAATTTAATAATAGTGCCCCGCTTCCCAAGTGCAATTAAAAATGGCCTTCATTACTCCTCTGAATGAGTGTGTTTTATAATGCTGCAATCTCTGGTTCAATAAAAAAGCAACTACTGCACCTATCATGAAAAAGCTGTAAAAAGTGATCAATGTGCCTATGGTAGCTCCAGAGGCAGAGAGGGGGGAAAAGAACTTAAAGAAATATACACAAAATAACTTGGCACAATGTGAGTGGCTTTCGAAGGCCACAGTTCTTCACTTCTGAAACCTTTGATTCCTCTCCCTTTAGTTGATTCCCTTCCTCTTCACTTAAGAAACAGTTAAGGCAGAGCAGTACAAAAAAAGGAGGTGGACACGGAGAAAGACTCAAACTTTCATACAGAAGAAGACTCAAGTCTCCAGCTCATATAACCCTAAGCAGTCCTCTGATCTGTTACACCATAAAGAAGTATGTGTGCATGCAAACATGTGCATGTGTGTGCATGTGCACAGAGAGAGAGAGAGATTCACAGTGTGTACTTGTGAATCAGACACCTGCTTGTCAGAACAGGAATAATGATTAATAATGAGTAACCCAGCTCTGTTAGCAGAGCCTCAGGTAAATTGTGGGTTCCGGCTCTACCGAAGGAAAGAGTCATTTCCCATGACTATTCATCCCATCTCACCTGGACCCAGAAAAGCAATCCCTTAGACTTCATAGGAATGGTCTTCGAACACGCCTTAAAGTAGCTAGCATCTCTATCTCTCTCTTTCTCCAGCATCCCCAACCATTCTAACCTGGTGATCTGAACAGAATGGGGATTTCTGTGGGTCACAAACTACTTTAAATACTTGATGTGGATTATTGTCAGCATCACTTTTTATAGGTTGCAAAAGTTTAACAACTGCCCCAAGTTATTTACTACTTTGGTAAGTGGCAGAGTCAAGATTTGAAGCCACCTGCAATTTGGAATCCAGGTTTCAGATTCTGCTTTTTTTTTTTAACCACCACCACTGCTGCTTTTTAAGAAATGGTGTTTAAGTGGGATCCCTGGGTGGCTCAGCGGTTTAGCGCCGGTCTTTGGCCCAGGGCGTGATCCTGGAGACCCGGGATCAAGTCCCACATCAGGCTCCCTGCATGGAGCCTGCTTCTCCCTCTGCCTGTGTCCCTGCCTTTCTCTCTCTGTATCTCTCATGAATAAATAAATAAAATATTTAAAAAAAAAAAAAAAGAAATGGTGTTTAAGTAACCAGAAGCAATAGCCAAGAGGAATGGTTCTTTAGTCTCATGTCCAGAACCCTGCCTATTCCAGTGTGGAAGAGTGCTCCCAGCGACACTGGCCACTCAGTGAGTCCTGCTTACCAATTTGAGGGATTATTCATAGTCTCTGCTTCTCTTCCACCTTTATTGGCATTATCATTTTAATATTCTTCCAACAGTTTTTTTTTTTTTGGAGGGAGGGACCTTGGTTTTGTTTTTATAAAAGAAAGGGAACCTGAACTCTGCATTTCAGGTTTCATTGGTAATCCTTATAAAAAACACTTGTCTGGAGAGAATTTTAATGAAATTTCATTTGGAAATGATCGACAGATGCAACGGACCCATCTGGTCTCAGTTCCTACAGCAACATAAAATGCAAACAGTTCACTCTGACACTCTTAGAGTTCACTCTGACATTAGAGATTCTATTTACAAATTTCCCCCCTTGCTAGAATCGAAGACAGCTCGTGGTCTTTCCTCTACACACCTTTCCTTGTAACATTGGAACTACGTTTCAGTCCAAATCTACTTATTGATGTATGTGTACCAGGTTAGAGGTGGTTTTAAAGGCATCACATAAAACAAGAACTATTTTAATTGTGTTATCTAGAACACGCCACAGATGCTATGGTAATCCTCTATAAAACAATGCTTAGTGTATTATCTGATCAAAGATGCAAATATAGAGCTTTTTCAGATATGCAACTACCCAGCATTAGACACAGGGACAGCGCAGCTAATCCTTGCTGTCATAGTCTTCTTTGATTAAAACACAGCATATGCCCTTCGGCGTTAAGCACTGTCTGAGGTTATTTCAGGACTGCGCCTGATTGAGTGGTATTATATTATGGGTTAGCATGGCTGAAGGGAAAGAGGCCTGGATTTGTGAGCCACAGAGTCTGTGTGTTCCTCAGCCCTCACTTAGCTACTCGGTGACCCTCCAACAAGTCACTTAGCCTCTTGTGACCATAGCTCCCTCGGGTATAAAACCAGGATGGTAATACCTACCCTCCTGACTTTACAGGGTTGGTTACACAGATCAAATAAAACGATATATATACATTAAAGGTACTTTGCAGATTGTTCAGCATCATACAAAGTTATTAGTGAGCCATGTGGGGAAGACAGAGTTAAGGCAAATCTACATCCTTTAATGTAGCTTAACTTTTCAGTGATAAACTGCTGTACATTTTACGGCTTCCAGTATATTTTGTATGTTACCACAATATTTATGAGTTCATTTCAAAGCTTTCTAATTTCAGTTAGACTCGGTGGAAAGCTTACACATTAAAATTTCTCTATAAATCATTTATTGTGCAAATACGAACTTTTATTAAAAAAAATTTTTTTAAAGAGGGAAGTTTTAATTGGTAAGAACTGCCTAACTATACACTTTGGGTTGCTTCTATGAACGTATTTTTCATTTGGCAGGCAGCTGATAATGTATTACACAGGTTTTGCTATGAACACTAAAATATGAGATCTTTAGGTGTCTCTCCCCAAAGTCTTATGAAACTACTTCTAATCTGAAAATCCTCACTGGGCTAAGTCATTTGGTAGCTAAGTAATAAGATATATGTATTTAATCTCTCTTTTGGACTAAACATTTAGCTAATAATTGTCAGGAAGGTTTTGACATTAAAAATTTATGACTCAAATAAAAATTCTCTGCAGAAGTTCAGGTACTGAGATATAAGCACTGTAAAATGGAGACTTCTGGAAGATGGCCAATATTAAGAACATAAAAATTGTCACTCTGGGCTAGACCAGAAGCCTACTTTCCACCAGACTTTATGTTTGACAAGGGCATCAAAACATAATCTGTACAACAGAATCATCTGGCTATGTGATGGTGCACTCGGAGGTTAGAAGTGTCGCCTGGATGTTGCCTGGATGTCGAGAAGACATCATTGCGTTTTATCTCAATCATTCTCAAATACACAGCCCTGGCATGCCAGACTGCACAGGTGCTTGGGATAATGAGCTCGATATGTTTGCTACCTTCTAAGCAAAGACCTTCCATCTCCCTTTATTTGAACTAAAACTACCTCCTTCTAGCTCAGAGAGGTGCTCTTTTGTGCTAGCATCCTGGGGTTTGGTGAACAGCTCCACCTTCCATCTGCCCAGATCCTACATGTTTTCCACCTTCATCCTACAACCCTGGAGTCCTATTCTTTTTGCTCTTTGCTTTCTGGAACCCACGCTATCCTCTCAATCATTTTGGTTCCCCCGATCAACCTATTTTAGTGAATGTAGAGCCAGATCCAGGTTTTCCACCTGCAGTGAAATAGAAACTTGGCTGAAAACCAAGAATTTCAGTAAGCCTCCCGTCTCGTAAAATTCCAGGTAAACTGACCCATCAGTGAAACCTCGGGCACAGCTTTCATATTAGGTACAGGTTATGTTACCTAAGCGCAATAACTCATTTGGTTATCTGTGAAGTGGATATATATGAATCTATAATAAGAGAAACCAAAAAAAAAAAAGAGGAATGGGGTATATAAAAAAGGATAAATTCTCAATTTCCCTTAAGATTAATTCCCAAGGTTAACCTCGCAATGTCTATAATTGTTGCTCATTATTTCAATAATTTCAAAGATTTATTACTTTCTGGAATGCAGCTGAGCAGATTAAAAGAAACAACCAATTACTTTTTATGATAAAAAGAAAGTGTGTCCTATCACTGATGGAGGTAAAAGCCTGGGGAAACCAGTGAGGGTCAAATATTTGAAACCCTGTAACGTACACAACATAAGGCCTGGCACCCAGGCATATTTGCATGTGTGAGAACTTTATCAAAAGTCAAAAGCCAAACAAGTGAAGGGTAGGAAAGAAGGCCAGGTGGCTAGAGGATTTAAGTCTGTCGCTTCTGTCTGGTGTCATAAACCAAGTCATAAAGCACACAAAATTTCAAGGCAAGGCCCCATTATTTCCTGGAAGATAATCAAATGTTATACAAGTACTCAAAATGTTCCATAAAAGAGCAAAACAATTTCATTACTTGGGACGGATTAGGGTAGAGCTGACCTACCTATTAGCTGAGGAGATAGGAAGTTTGCAGAGAATCAGGAAAGCAAGCAGAAATCATTGGCTGAAGAGAGATTAAACTATTTTCAAGCACTTCAAATGCAGTAACATTACTGGTATACAAACAATGGGCTAATAATAAAAAAGACAAGAATTCTTATTGAGAAGGAATGTCCCTGACCACTGGCAATTAAGCGTGGTGCTGCCCCACTCAAGATAAAGGGAGAGAGCTAAGAATACTCCTGCCCCTGCTGAGAAGAAAGCTCTGTCAGCAGAGGGGGAGCTTCAAAGCAGGAAAGGCTCTCCTCCCTAGGTCACTTTAGATGCAAGAAACGGGCTGATGGAAATGTCAACTGACTCCCAGGCTACAAGGAAAATGTGGTGATCGTCAGCTAGTCCTCAGCTTTCAGGACTGAATGAGCACATGTCCAGACTCACAACCCTTCCAATTCAGTGTCCTCCCCCAGCCCCAAACTCTCCCTATATTTTCCTTCTTTTTTAGAGACCAGAGAAGAACACAGAGGAGTTAGATGAAAAAAAAAAAAAAAACCAAATGGGAAAAAAGCAATGGTCAATTTGGAGGAAAAAGTGACCACGGCAGTAAGAAACCCACATCTCTAGAAGCTTATTAGGAGCAAGACTTGAGCAAAGAAACAGAGCTGCTCATTAATGGTAATGTCAGCTCCAGAATTAGCAATGCCATTTCTTCTTTTCCTCCTGCATATTTGTTCATTGTCATGCTTCTGCTCCACACCTCTCAGTAGGCACTTAATTTGCACCAGATGCTGGGAACACAGATCAGATGTGGATCTTGCCTTCACCGGACTGTAAGTCTCGCTGGCAGTCACTCACTTTCCCCTTCCTCTTATCTCTAATCTTGCCCTTTTAGATCCTAGATGCCTTACTGAAAGATGACAATGTGGGAGAAATTTCAAAATAAAATAGGGGGTACTCATGTTTGAAAAAATAAACCACAGTTGAAACAAAATAGATCAAGAAAGGTGAGCGAGTATAATAAGCACTGTGAGTTAATACCCAATATAACTGCCAAGGTTTTTCTTGACAGTGCTTTATGATCAACCTTTCCAGGATGGCTGACTTCTTAGGAATTGGTTAAAAACAACAACAAGAAATGTCTAGAACCTAGAGATAAAAAATGTGTTTGGATACTGAAGCACAACTATTTCCTAAAGACAGCATTTCCTTCCTACCCAAAAGAAGCTTCTACCTCATGTATTCATCCATCCATCCAGCTCCCCATTTGTTTTTTATTCACTCATCCATCATTCAACTATTATCTATGAAGAACCTGCTATATTCCAGGCAATGCATGGGCTCTAGGGGCAAAAGGGTAAGAAAGAAAAGGAAAGGAAAAGAGAGGAGAGGAAAGGAAAAAGTTCCTGTCTTCCTGGAACTTATAGTCTAACACAAGGGAGGAAGTGCTATCAGAATAGTCGCACAAATATAGAATTTACAAACTGTGACAAGTGCTATAAACGAACAGTCTAGGAAACTATGCAGCACACAGCAGGGTAAGTGGGGTAGTATGAGGAACCAGCGAAGACTTCTGTTTGAGAAACAACCAGAAGAGAGGACAGGCAAGGGAACTCAGGCACTGGATGAGGCTGGAGAAGCCATCAGCACTGCAGGACTTAATGAGATGGTCTTTTATCCAAAAAGCAGGAAGGAGATGCTAGATGTTGATGTGTGTGTGCGTTTTAAGATTTTACTTATTTATTTGAGAGAGAGAGAGAGAGAGAGAGAGAGAAAACATGCACATAAGCCAGGTTAGGGGGGCACAGGGACAGAGGGAGGGGGTGAAGCAGACTCCTCACTGAGCAGGAAGCTGGATGTGGGGCAAATCTCAGGACTCCAGGATCTCAGGACTCCAGGATCACAAGCTGAGCCAAGGCACTTAACCTACTGAGCCACCACCCAGGTGCCCTAGATATTAATGTGTTTTATTTTTTTTAATATTTATTTATTTATTTATTTATTTATTTATTCATTCATTCATTCATTCATTCATTCATTCATAGAGACACACAGAGAGAGAGAGAGAGAGAGGCAGAGACACAGGCAGAAGGAGAAGCAGGCACCATGCAGAGAGCCTCACGTGGGACTCGTTCCAGGGTCTCTAGGAACATGCCCTAGGCTGCAGGTGGTGCTAAACCGCTGCGCCACCAGGGCTGCCCTATTAATGTGTTTTAAACAGAAGAGTCAGAAGTCCAGATTTATGAGTTCAAATCCTATCTTGGATGTTGTATGCATACGTGTTTCTGTGTAAGTGTGTGAGTGAATCCTTACATGTCATGAAATATTTCTAGAAGGATACAAAAAGAACTGATATTCGTTCCTTCTGGGGGAGGAAACCAAGAAACTACAAATTAGAAGTAGAAATGAGGCTTCATTGTCACTGTACCCTGGGGACAGAGGGGGAAGGAAAAGGAGTCAGTTGCTATAAACAACAACAAAACTTGTCACTGAATTAGGAAGGATTTGAGGTGAGCAAAATTAGAAGAAATGCATTAACAACAAATCACTCTACATATTAAAGAGCCAGGTCCATTCCTGACTGATCTTTGCTGGCTTCACCATGGGGAGAACTCCAAAGTGCAGGAACAGTTTTCTAGGTTGTGAAAGCAGCCGAAGACCTGGAGAGCCTGCATTCCAGCCAAAGAATGTTGGCTTATGGAATAAAAACAAAAACACAACAAACCACATCACGTTTAAGATAACGGAAAGAGCTTGATACTATCTAGGCAGGCTCCACTCAGATGTACCTTGAAAGGCTCTTTTTTTTTTTTTAACCTTGAAAGACTCTTAAAGAAAGATTCAAAACTTTCCCTAAGTGCCACTTTCAACAGCTTTTACCATCTGGACTAGAAAAGGCCCCAACAAGCAAAATACAAGGCCCAGCCAATGTAGGATTAAGACTGTAAACGGAGAATGAGGAGTCGTTTGCAAGGTCAGCAAGTCACCGAGTGGCTAAATGATGGGGCTGGGAACCTCAGGCAAAGCATTTTTGGGCAAGGGGGAAAAAATGTGGTGAAGGAGCTTTGTTGTTGTTGGGTTTTTTTCCCTTCCATATTTTTTTTTTTTCCAGAACTACCACTTCAATCAAAGTTTTGACAATTATGAAACATGTCAGCTGATGGTAAGAATTCATCAAATGTGCCATAAATGACAAGAAATGAGAACCTGAATCTTGAAATTGGATGGGCTTCAAAAATCCCTGACAATCACTGCCATAAATCATCCAGGCACATCAATCTTTGGAGGAGGGTTTACAGACAGCAAAAATGAGAGACAAAGGCTCAGGCAGGAAAGGGGTGCCACATGCCAGGGGGCAAAGGATGGTTCTCTTTTGTTATGCAGAGGTTATGGTAGGAGGTACCACCCACCACCACCACTATAATGAAAATACACCGAGGTTTCCCCCTGCACAAGACACCAGAGGCCAATGCCAAGCCCTACTATCTTCTTGGGATCCGTGTTGGCTCTAAGAGAATTCCAGCATCTAGTTCACAGAAAACACTCACCACCCCATCCATCAGATTCTCAATATGAAAAGTTTGGGCTAATATCTTTTGTTTACTCAGAGTAAATTATCCGTGGCATAATCTTGATAACGATCTAAAAGGTAACAATCTCTAGACTCCTTTCTCTTTCAGCTCCTCTACTTTTATTTCTTTTATTTTAATTAAACAGAAACCTACCTTCTACTTACAGGCTTTTGATGTAAACTGTCAAATTTTCAAAAGGGTAAAACAAACTTCTAGCTCTCTCCTTGCGATAATCAATATATTCACCATCCTCCTCCTCTTGAGCATGACCCATATTAAGCCACTAGGAAAAAAAAAAAATCCCCTGAGGACAAAAGGCTGATTTTCATTTGATTTCCAGCTCTGCCACAAATGCTGTTATAGTCAACTTAATTATTTCTTGGGTCTTTTATCTTTGGGAACAAACCTGGCACTGGCTACTGTAGACAACAGTCACTCACTGATTCACTGGGTTGTTTGGGCCACGTCTAACACCTTCAATGATCCATTAGTCACACATTCTGGACAGTGCTGTCTTTAAACCCAAGAGGGTTCATTTGGAACACAGAGAACAGGATCTTCTCGGGCAACAGATTGTCCAAACTAATGACTCAATGCGCAGCCACAGGAATCAGGGTTACCAAAAAAGGTACCTCCAGCCCCAGGGAATGAGTCATGAACTGACTTTTTAATAAAAAAAATATAAAAAAATTTTTTTTCAAAGAGACAAACTACAAGCACTACTCAGGGTTGGTGTTTTGAAAGAAGCTCCAGTACAGAGAACAGTTTTACAGTGATGCTTCCCCTGGGTCCATTTGTCTCATCAGGAGATGAAGAAAAGGGCAGGTCTCCAGGTTCCTCATGTTTAAAGAGCACTTTCAAGTTTGCAAAGGAGTTTCCCATATATACATGATCTCACTAAATGCTCACAGTGGCTCTAAAGCAACAGCTACACTCTACACATGTGGAAGACACTGAGGTCACTAAATTGACGGGCTGTGGCTCAGGGGCATTCAGCTGAGGGACAGAACCAGCCCCCAGTCCCCTCCTTCTGATGATCCTCATCCCCTTCACTTGCTTGCTCAGAGTATCAGCTTATGTGATGTGTGGATCCAAAAGGTGAGCAGGTTCCTTTTGACCATACAAGGTTTCAGCTGAACTGCAATCTTATGGGAAGCGCTTGCCACTGCGCTCTGAGCTCTTAGCAATGATCTCAAGAAGTCATCCGCCTGATCAGTGGCTATATCTCATGTCCCTTTATGGACACAACGCTCAATCTCCAATTACCCTTTTTAGTACCCCTCTCCAACTTCCCGATATATTACCAGCATTTAGTGATCAGTTCCCACTAATTTGAATGGAGCTGAACAGGGGCTTCTGGGTGGCTCAGTTAGTTAAGTGTCTTCCTTCGGCTCATGTCCTGATCTCAGGGTCCTGGGACTGAGCCTGGAATTAATACCTCCCTGAGCAGGGAGCCTGCTTCTCCCTCTGCCCCTCCTCCCCACTCATGTGCACTCTCCCTCTCTCTCAAATAAATAACACATTTTAAAAAAACAAACATAGCTAAACAAATGGCAAAAGGGCAAGGGTTGAATTTGCATTCACTCCCCAGTGCCTTTCCTGGTTGTCTTGGGTATTATTACCTTTTACAGGTGTAATCCAGGAGTTTATGGTCATCAACAATATGCAATTATCAACACATATGAGCCAGGTTGTTTGATGCATGAGCTTACTTTTCCATTAATAAAAACGCTGCAGTTTTTAAATGAATTACATTGGGAATTAATGGTTGCCAAGATGAGTTTTCACCTCCAGTGAAAGTTTTACAACCAATTATGCAGCTGTAACAGAAGAGTCTGAGGGAGAGTTGTGTCCCCAACCCTCAAAGGCCCTTGTGGTGAGGACAACATCTAAAGCCATGAAAGACTACGACACTGGACAGATGGCGAAGGCCCCACTGCTAGGGCCCCTGAAGCAGTCGCTCTCTTCCCAGAGCTCCCGACACTCCACTGGTGGCCTGGAGCCATGTCAGAGAAAGGGCAAGGACACATCTGGCCCAAGGAAAAAGAAATTCTTTAGAAACACACACTTCCGGGTCAGCAGGGAGAGTACCAGATATCACCAGAAAATTGATGCGTGCCAGATTTCTCAATGGAAATTCCAACATGCTCCATTCACCAGATGCTGTGCTTTTTTACAGAATATTAAAATCTGTCTACTTTATTTAGGTGGGTGTGTGAAAACCTGGTGTCTCCCAACTATACTAAATGAAAGAGAAGAGATTAAAATATGTATTTCTTTATATATATGGCTGGCTGGTGGCTAAATCCACAATAAGAAGAAAAAAATTAAAAGAAAGGTAAGGCATAAAGCAATGTGTTATCCAGTAAGATGTATTCATTATCATATATACATACATACATAAATATTCATTAAAAATCAAAATCTGTTCAGACACATCAAACAATGCCCAACATCCCTAATCATCAGGGGAAATGTAAATCAAAACCACACTGAGATACCACCTCACAGAGTCAAAGTAACTATCATCCTTCAAAAGAGTGGTCCAGCCAGACTGAACTACTTGGACTTCTAAAAGGTACCAAGTAAAAAAAAAAAAAAAAAAGATACCAAGTATTTTAATCCCTGGAATAATTTTCTTTTTCTTTACTCCTCTGGCTAGACATCCCTCTCAGGTGCTCCGTAACAACTTGGCCATCTCTTATCCCATAGAGAATCCTGTGACATAACTGCCTCTTGACTGATCTGTATCCCCCTCCAGTCCTACTCTCCTTATGTGCATCAGTTTCATGAAGGGATGGAGAGTTTGTCTCTGTTTTGTGCACTTGCCACCAAAGCCCAGCAGAAAATCTGGCCCATAATAGACTTCTGAATGAATGAATGAATTGTGCCTCAAAGTCATCTGCTTCATAATATGGTAAATTACTAAGTCTTAGTTATCCTATTAGAGGGTCTCTTAACATCCACCTCTTCCTCTCCCATATTCACTGACACTGTCTAGTGCTGCCTTCATGTTCAGGGACCCTGTCTTACAGTGGACAGGTTTTAAGAATTTCTTCACTGCCCAGCTTCCTTAAGGTCTTCCCTTGCATTCTATCCTTCACACTTCTGTGATGTTGAGCTTTCTGAAGCACTCTGAACACCAAGCCTTTCATCCCTTCAACAGCTTTTCAAGGAATATGACCTATATATGTCGAAGATATTAATACCTTACTGATTATCAATTCCCCCTAGTTATACACTAGAAATCTTGTAATTGTGCTTCAGAAGATGGGTAGAAGCTGATATGCAAAAGTTCTTAGCAACACTGCTTGAAAAAGCAAAACACTGCAAACAACCCAAATGTCCACCAACAGAAAAGTAAATAAATGATGTATTCATATAAAACAATTAAAGACAAAGTATCTGGTACCAAAGAGAAAGAAATAGTAAGTTTTACAGAGAATAGAGAGAAAAGAGAACCCTCAGGCACTGTTGGTGGGAATCCAAATTGGTGTAACCACTGTGGAAAACAGTATGAAGGTTGCTCAAAAAATAGAAACACCATATGATCCAGTAATTCCATTATTGGGCACTTACCCAAAGAAAACAGAAACACTAATTCAAAAAGATATATACACCCCTATGTTTACTGCAGCACTATTCATAATAACCAAGATATCGAAGCAACCAAAGCATCCACCAACAAATGAATGGATAAAGAAGATGCAGTTTATATACCAGGAAATATTATTTGGCCATAAAAAAGAATAAGGTCTTGTTATTTTCAACAACATGGATGGAATTAGAAGGTATGATACTAAGTGAAATAAGGCAGAGAAAAATACCATATGATTTCACCCATATATGGAATCTGAAAACCAAAATGAACAAACAAAACAGACACTTTTGAAAGAGGGGATGTGAGTGGGAGGATGGGAAAAATAGGTAAAGGAGATTAAGAGATATAAACTTTCAGTTATAAAACAAGTCATGGAGATGAAAAGTACCACATGGGGAATATAATAAAAAAATACTGTAATAACAGTGTACAGTGACAGATGGTGACTACACTGATCATGGTGAGCAATGAGTAATGCACAAATTTGTCAAATCACTATGCTGTACACCTGAAATGTAACACTGATGTCAACTACT
This sequence comes from Vulpes vulpes, assembly GCF_048418805.1. Taxonomy (NCBI): domain Eukaryota; kingdom Metazoa; phylum Chordata; class Mammalia; order Carnivora; family Canidae; genus Vulpes; species Vulpes vulpes. Next base: position 19,761,962 of record NC_132792.1, on the reverse strand, counting down.
CTGCAATAATAAATTTAAAAATTAAAAATTAAAATATGTTCAGGGCACCTGGGTGGCGCAGTTGGTTAAACACTGACTCTTGGTTTCAGCTCAGGTCATGATCTTAGGGTCATGGGATCACACTCTGTCCAGCTCTATGCTCAGCATGGAATCTGTTTGAGACTCTCTCAAAACAACCCTCCTTGTGCACATGCTCGTGCTCTCTCTCTCTCTCTCTCAAGTAAATTAATAAGTCTTTAAAAAAAGATCTTTAATAAATCTTAAAAAAAATGAAATATGTTCATGCCTACTTGGATAGACAGCTTGTATATGCTAAGCAGTATACAAACTACATGTCGGAGTTTAAAACAAGAAACACTTATAGAGGGCAGCCCAGGTGGCTCAGCGGTTTAGCGCCACCTTTAGCCCAGGGCATGATCCTGGAGTCCTGGGATCGAGTCCCATGTTGGGCTCCATGCATGGAGCCTGCTTCTCCCTCTGCCTGTGTCTCTGCCTCTCTCTCTCTCTCTGTGCCTCTCATGAATGAATGAACAAATAAATAAAATCTTAAAAAAAAAACACTTTAGAGATGAATTTGCAGATTCAATATTTATGAACACAAAAATAAAATTTACAAGAAATCCTCTTTTAAGGAACATGACATGCATAACATGCGACTCAAAATGTGGAATCAAAAAAAAAAATGTGGAATCAGATTGGGCTGGATCCAAATCCTAGCTCCTCTGCACATGTGTATGAAACCACTATAGAGTAACCAACTCTCAGTTTCCCTAGCTCCCTCATCTCAGAAGTGAGGATCTTGTCAGTATAATGGTGCTAAACTCCTGTGTTGTACCTTGGGGGCACAAAGAAAATGCTTAACAAATCTTACTGATCATTCATCTGTGAAAGAAAAAAAAAACTTGATTTTTACATGATAAGCTAAGTAGCCAGTAACAGTGTTTCTCAGCAAGTCAATGTGCCTAACCAAGAGTCCACATCTTTGCTCTTCTCTGCTTGTGACTAACGAATGCCTTCCAACAGAAATCTCAACTGCAAACCAGCGTTCCGAGTGGAGGCAACTTACTTGGACATTCCTTATTGATTCCAAGCACAAATATTTTCCCACAAGTATTTGTTTGCTCTCCCCCAGGTTAAATTACAAGCTCAACCGAACTCTTGAAACACATCATTTAAACTTCACTGAAAAGTTCTATGCCCCCATACAATGTGGGTGGCCTAAATTCTGCATGCTGTCAAAACTTAAGAATGATATTTATCCAGAAAATTCCCAAGCATATTTCCTCATGAAAGTTGCCAAAATATTTAGCTCTCAATCTGATAATGATCAGATTTAAATCCATGGTTTTCTCTCTGAGAATCTTCCACTGTCTTCTCCCTCATTGCACCACCCTCAAATAAAATAACCACAGAGAGTGGTTCAGGCAGGTAAAAGATTTTGTGAGAATTTTCTTTTGACCTGGGCTTTCCCATACTAACAAAAGCTATGGGTATAAAAGCCAACTTGGGCAGGGCCGACTCTAGATGCTGAGAGAAAAATGGGGAAAGAATCAGCGGAGTGACAAATAACAGGATTCTGAAAAGTGTTTATACTATATAAACAGTAATTAAACCACCAAGGAGCATGCGTTCACTTATCGGGAATACCCTCATCTAGATCCCAGGTCTACAGTTTAGAAGGAGAAATAGGAGGGTTCCCTGGATCTTGGCTTCTGTTTCTCGAAAGGGTAATTCCTCTTTTTTTTCTTTCCTGCTCCCAAAGTAAAGTTGGTGGCTGAGGAGGGGAGGGCATGGTATAGTGACAACACTGAAGAAGGAACAAAAAGAAATACCTGACTTTTCACTGTTAAAATTTTTAAAGGTCCTCCAAGGTGATGAAATGCTTCCCTTCCCCCACCCCACTGGAATCCAAACCGAGAAAAGAGAATGCGTATTCTCCTGCATTTGCATCCTCAAATGATGCAGACAGCAAAGGAGGGGGTACCAGTCAGTAGAGCTAGCTAAATGAAAGAAGCAGGTCCTGACAAGGCATGGCTGGGGGCCTGGGGAAAACCTGGAAAAGACCTGTCCAGTTGGAACCAGGTACGCGTGGAGGAGGAAGTGGTTGGTACTCAGCTCCAGCCAATAGTTGTTGAAAAAGAGTCTGGGCCTTGAGTTGCCACACTTCTAATGTTTCACTCAATGAAAGATAGAAATGTAAGGGTCTTTTTTAAAGTGAAAAATCTAAAAGTCAGCCACTAATTCAAAACTAAAACGCTTCCGAGCCAATAAAACACTTCTGTGGGGAGCCATTCTTTGAGTTTGGAAATGCAGTATCTATTGTGCCTTGAGTATACTCATCTCCATCTGACCCCCCAGGTGTAAACAAGATTTTATTTTCCATCCTTCTCCATACCTGAATCTCAAAGAGATGGTAAGAGTCTGTCTCGCACGATTAAATTAGATTAGTTTTTCTTTCTTCACATACTTTTGGGGGGGGGGGGGGTACACTCAAGATCTACTCTCTTAGCAAAACCAAGTATGCAGTGCAGTATTATAAATTATAGTCACCATGCTATACATGAGATCCCCAGAATTTACTCATCTTATAACTGAAAGCTTATATCCTTTGACCAACCCCTTATCCCCATCCCCCAGGCCAGGACAACCACAGTCCTATTTTCTGTTTCTAGGAGTATGACTTCTTTAACCGAGATTCGAAAATGACTGGATATAATGACCACAAGGAGGGAAGAAGCAGAGGAATGAGAAGTGGCATAAAAGATAAAAGTATGGAAAAAAATGAAGCTGCACAAAAGAGGGAAACAATGACTTTTTTAGATCCCATATATAGGTGATGCAGTATTTGTCTTTCTCTGTAAGTAAAATCTTAGCATAATATCTTCAGGTTTCATCCAAGTGCCTGCAAATTATAAGATTTCCTTCTTTTCTTATGGCTGAATAATATTCCATTGTATATACATATAATGTATGTACATACACTGTATATACATACCACATTTTCTTTATCCTTTCATCCACTGGCAGACACTGAGGTTGTTTCTATATCTTGGTTATTGTGAATCATGACTGGATAAACACAGGAGTGCAGATATCTCTTTGAGAACCTGATTTCATTTCCTTTGGATATATACCCAGAAGTAGGATTGATGGATCATATGGTATTTCTAGTTTTCATTTTTTTTAGGACCCTTCATACTATTTTCCATAATGGCTGCACCTTACATTCCCATCAGCAGCGCATGTACTACCACAAGGGTTTCCTTTTCTTAAGGTTAAATTTCAACGTGATCTTTGATACTTCCTTATGATTCAGTGATATGAAGACAGATGATGGTTAAATTTCAGGAATTTTATACAACATGGTGGATATGATACCAGGTAGCTTTAAATTGGCCATGATGGGAGTATTTACACCACGGAAACTTAGCAACACTAAGATTAGGTCTCCTCCTCATGCATTGAGTCAATTATTAAATATTTACCAGCACACCACTGCTTATGATGTTCCAGCTGAGGCACAATGGCCTTTAGGTGACTGGCTAAGCAATTAGGTTGAGGGTAAAAAAGTGCCAAATAAAATGGTATACTTCTGTACAAAGGCTGACATATAACAAGTGTTCAATAAATGTTAGCTCGAAATAAATAATTAGAATTGTTCTATTAAATTAAGTAAATAATTGGGTTTCCTTTAATTCAGTGGTCCTCAAAGTGCAGTCTCTGGAATGGCAGCCTCGGCAGCAACATCTCCCGGGACCTTGTTAGAAATGCACATTCTCAGGCCCCACCCCAGACTCAGTGAATCAGAAGTCTGGGGGTCACGGGCGAGCAACCTGCAGTGAGAAGCCCTCCAGGTGCTGCTGGTGTACACTGAACTCTGAGAATCAGTGCTTTAGGACAACAGATTTGTTTCAAGGCCGGTGCAAATTTTCATGACTCTAATCATCTGGAATCTAAAATCCCATCAAGGCTCTCTGGTGTCTTTCCCAGAGAGTGAGGATGTAACTTTCAAGCTAAGCTGAAATCTCAGGAATATAATTTAATTAAGAATCAGGCATCAGGGCAGGCCTGGTGGCACAACGGTTTGGCACCGCCTGCAGCCTGGGGTGTGATCTTGGAGACCCGGAATCGAGTCCCACATTGGGCTCCCTGCATGGAGCCTGCTTCTCCCTCTGTCTGTGTCTCTGCCTCTCTCTCTCTCTCTGTGTCTATGAATAAATAAATAAAATCTTTAAAAAATAATAATCAGGCATCAGGTTTAAAACGTGCTCTCAAGTGAAAATTCTATGTGCACTTTTTCCCCACTTCACCCTCTTTAATTGTGAAACATACTCCTTAGAAAAATGCAGCACAATTTCAGGTTACAGCTTACTGTAAGAAAGTCTAAGGCAGGGGCTGCTACCCACCTGGCTGTCAAGAGTCCTTCCGGAGGTTATGTGACTTTAGGTATTTCTGCCCACTGCAACTCACCACATACCTGCCCACTCTTTGTCCTCTTACACTAGACCAGTCTGCATCACGGTAAAGACTGTCTGACCACTGTGGCCTATGAGACTGCGACCCTTGCATTCAGAAAGACTGTCCTCCTCATCCTTTTGCTGTTTGTGAATTCAGTATTTCTTTCCCGCTGTCCAGGGCTCAGAAATCTTTTGTTAACATAAAGAAATATTGAAATGGTGTCGGTAATCATATGACACCATCTATACCAATGCCCAGGTCTTTCTGTCAAGAACATTACCAAAATGTGTACATTCAGATTCAAGGCACGGCCTCTGCCTGTAAGTAACTCTTCCTAAAGACTCCGTTTCTCATCTATTGAAAGAAAACTTTGTATATGATTATCTTCAAAATCAACTCCAATTTGTATGATTGTACACAAGATGCATGTATTAGCAAAATCCATATGCAAGCTGGGGAGCTGTTGAGCTGAACCATCACTATATAATTTTAATCACTGTTACAAAAGGGGTGGGAAGAATCTAACAATCAATTGGGAATTGGAGGCAAACTAATAATAATAATAACAATAATAATAATAATAATTCAAGTAATAGGCAAGGGCAGAGGAAAGTTTACTCTGGATAAGATTTATTCAACATTCATTACAGTGGATGCAAGATTCAGATTATTCAGATGGTAAGATATTATATCCATACGTACTGGGTTGCTCTTGTAATCAGCGCATTTTTAAAGAGGTGCTTCCTCGTACACTTTTTGTTAATTCTTTTATTTTAAGATTTTATTTATTCATTTGAGAGAGAGAGAGAGAAAGAGAGATCACTCACGCATGAGCAGGGGGAGTGGCAGGCAGAGGCAGAGGAAAAAGCAAGATTCCCTGCTGAGCAGGGAGCCCAATGCGGGACTGGATCCCAGGACCCTGGGATCATGACCTGAGCCCAAGGCAGACGCTTAACCAACTAAGCCACCCAGGTGTCCCTGTTAATTCTTCATAGTTTCTGAAAGTGACCTAGTTTAATTTCAAATCCCTTTGGAATCTTGTGGGTGATTCTGAGACAAACCCCAAAAGGTACTATCACTTTTTTTCCCTTAAGGAAGCTTTGGATGGGGCATGTTTCCTTGGTTACCAGAATCACAAGCACATGTGCCATTTCAAACACTTCCTTCCAGCTATCTTAAGACAACATTGCTGAAACCTGAGCCGAGGCTACCTTCTCCTCAAAGAGAAAAGTGATAAAGGCTGATAACATCTCTGAATTGTGGACTATGGGCTGTTTATTTGAGGGTACATTTTTAGACACAGAAACAACAGCAGCCCCGACAATGATGGAAAAGCAAACTGGCATTAGATCACCCATTAGATTAATGTGACAGTGCCTCGGCCTCGTGCACACAGGTGAAGTCAACAGAGCTCCCGATGACCTACAGCATACCTGAATGGAGTAGCACCGGATAAGATTCTTGCTCGCTACTTTCCTGATGTGGTTTATGTTTCTGAGCTGCTGTGATATTCAGTAGGACTACCAGTTCAAATAGGGGTCTCTCCAAGTCTACCCTTGCCTCAGAAGCAGGAGAAATCATTCCACCAATGGCCAAAACACAGTACTCATCGTGTTCTATTTGGACACAGGGGCTCAGTTTATTACTGGACAGTGGGGACTCAGCTGCTACCAGAAAGGCAGAAACAGAAATCCCCACCTTGCCAGGTGTCAGCAGCAAAAGAGGAGTTTATGAAATGGAAAAGCTCTAAATATTTAATGAAAAATCCAAATTAGAAATTATAAAGTGCACTAGACACATTGGGAAGCATGGTTTCTGACAGTACCTTTTAAGCATCATGTTAAAATAGTGTTACAAGTGTCTTAACAGAAACAGAGAATGATTTTTTTTCAGGAAGGAGAGAATAGTGGGGTGCCTGGGTGGCTCAGTGGGTGAAGCCTCTGATTCATTATTTCAGCTCAGGTCATGATCTCAGGGTCATGGGATCGAACCCCTCATCAGGCTCTGCAACTGGACATGGAGTCTGCTGGAGAGCCTCCCTCTGACTCTCTCCCTCTCTTAAAAAAAAAAAAACAAAGGAAGGGAGGAAGGGAGAGAGAGGGGAGAGGGGAGAGGGGAGAGGGAGAGGGAGAGGGAGAGGGAGAGGGAGAGGGAGAGGGAGAGGGAGAGGGAGAGGGAGAGAGAATAGAAAGGCAAAGCAATGGACATTTTTTGAATACCCACCCGGGGCAGGTTTCAACTGTTCTTGAGCTTTTCATCCAGAGTGTCACTTACTCCTCAAAATACCCTGCGCAATGCTGGTCGCTATCCTCACATGCAAACAGGAGGCTGAAGCTCAGAGGCACTGAGTAACCTCCAGAGTGGTGAGTGGCAGTGCTGGGAAGCAGACAGATCCGAAGCCACTTTGCAGACCCTCACTGTTAGAATCCGCCACAAATGCACATACATACAACACCAGAAGAGCAGAAATAGAAACAGAAATCCTCACCATGCCAGGGGTTATTTTAAATTTTTTAAATAAATTTATTTATTTGCCTGTTTTAAGTTCAAACCTTTTAAGCTAAAATACAATCCTTGTCAATTCTTCCTAATCTGAAATAGAGAAATAAATTAGAAAAATAATTTACATACTTATTCGATAATTTTAACAAAATTTACCCCAGAAGACGAATGATTTCAAATGCAACTTCGATGAGCTCAATTCAAATACACACACACATCTAATATCGAAAATCCAAAACTCATCATAGTCACGGTTTTTCGGTGGGACATTTAAAAATGTATCCTCAGAAACACAATTTCTCCCACCACAGAGCTATGGGAATGACAACATCTTGGAATCTAAATTGAATGTTTCTCTAAATTTGTAAATATTCTGTATTTGGACTCCTCTCAAGTTAAAAAAAAAAAAAAAAAGACATGATGGCTCCTTTAGGAATTTCCAGCATGAGAAGTTAACATTTTGTGAATTCATCCGGGAACAGCCTTTAGAAGCTCTTTGACCTGTGCAGATACCTCGCTCTTTTCTCTTCTGTGACCGCAATCTATGTGTGGGCCCTTATCTCATGAAGCCTTGCAAACAAAAATACTTGGGCAGTCATGGCCCATTTTAATATTGTTTCTGCTGCTTCCACTTCTCTATATCTCATTTTTTCCCACATTTCCATGGCTTCCAAATCCATATTTCTAAATAACTCACTCCTAGGTTGCACTTCTATATTTCCAGCCAGCTAACAGACATCTTCATACACACACACTTCAAAGTTGACATGTCCCCAACCATATACCTTCCTCTAGACTCCTAAGTGCGTTTAATGACACCACTATCCAGCCAGTTAACTTGGAGCCAGAAACCTGAGCGGTCCCTCAGATTCCCTCCACCTTTTCTGCTCCTGATGTGCCAGCGTCTCCCAGCTGCTCCTCTGCTCTGCATCCTCTCATGTCTTCCTTCACAGCCTCGTTCACCACCTACCTAGGATGCTGATATTGTGGACGATTTCTGTTTCCTCACTACATCCCATCTTACCCACCACCAATCACTCATCATCTGACTCACCAGTTTACGGTGGTAATTTCAATTTGAGTTGGACAGGTTACAATTATGGGAAAATTTTTCTTTAGGGGTCAACTTAGTTCTAAAATACTTCAATTTAATAAACAAACATCACTTTTGTGATCGTCAATAAGGACAAGAAATATACACACTGAATGAGGTCACGGCACTGGGCCCACAATGAAGCTAAAACCCTTTAGCCTTAAACACAAGGCCCTTCATCCAGTGTCTGTCAAAGTCTTCATAGGCTTTTATCTTCCCACCCCCTCCACCTACACCCAGGGCACTGAGGACCCCTCCCCTTTCTTTGATACTCTGAACCTACAAGACTTTGCCAGCTCTGTTTTTATTCCTGCAGTACCCTTCCAAATGAACTTATTTCCTCTTTCTCATCTTCCTGTGTGTTCCAAATCTGCCTTACCATGACAATCACCAGGGGCCAGTGGTACACAGCAGACCAAGTCAACCAGCATCTCAAGGCGAAAAACCTTACAAACCAAATTTTCCTCCCTGCGTGCTCCTTGTGGTCTGAGCAAGATAGGAAACACCGGCCTTAAAAGTGCCGGGAAAAGGGAAAGAGGGAGAGGAAATTTAAATTCCTATTTTGGCATCCTTTTACAAGTCGCATTTTCTAATTTCATGATTAATGCATAGGACTCTTCAGAATTTTCTCCAGGATAACCTGAGTAAAATGTCTATGTCAAATACACTAGCCCGCACTGACCTTGGAAAGTTATAGGTGTGCAGTATGTAAAGGCAGGAGATGGGGACATGAGCTTGCACGGGCTTACACACATGAATGCACACATATTGAAAGACACTGAGGTTTGCCCTGATGCACCTTACAATTTTCAGGTGATAACATTCTTGAAAGCATTCCCCTCTTTGGACAAGCCATAAAAGGGAAATTCGTGTTTATTCTCTCTTACACACACACACACACACACACACTCACCTATTTCATGATTTGACTGCTTCTAGGCAGCGTGCACATACAATATTGAGTGGCTCTACCAGTTTCACATATTAAAGTCAAATATGAATTATCCATGGAAAACTGAAAGATTCAAAATCTCTTCTTTTCTCTATTACCAATCGGCTAAATATCCTTGGATGAGTTAGTTGTCAGTTTTCCTCCTATGAAACAATCCTAGATCTCTCCTCGTATCAGAAAGAGATTTTAAAAGAAGTAAAAATAACCTGGAGAATAAGCAGGAGAGTGCCGGGTCCCAAAAGTATCTGAAGCAGGAGAGGGAGAGACATCCTAACTGTATTTAAAACATGCAATAATGTGGGGGCACCTGGGTGGCTCAGTCGGGTTAGGCGTCTGCCTTCATCTCAGGTCATAGTCTCGGGGTCCTGGGATGGAGCCCCACAGTGGGCTCCATGCTCAGCAGGGAGCCTGCTTTTTCCCTCTGCCTGCTGCTTTCCCTGCTTGTGCTCTCTCTTTCTGACAAATAAATAACATCTTTAAAACAAAACAAAACAGGGCAGCCCGGGTGGCCCAGTGGTTTAGCACCACCTTCAGCCCAGGGCGTGATCCTGGAGACCCGGGGTTGAGTCCCATGTCGGGCTCCCTGCATGGAGCCTGCTTCTCCCTCTGCCTGTGTCTCTGCCTCTGTGTGTGTGTGTGTCTCATGAATAAATAAATAAAATCTGAAAAAAAAAAACATGTAACATATGAAAAAAGAACATGCTGACTAAGAACAGGTTCTAAAAAGAAGCACTTACACTGGCTGCTTATTTACCCCCGTAATGGATTAAATATAAATTCAATGGAAGTCAACAGTGGTCTGCATTTTGTACAGTGCCATTCGTGCTGCGCACCAGGGACTTTGCAAAATACCCTGGCAGGGGTCGAATCAGCATATGGAGCAGGAGGGAAGAGACTTTAGAGGTCACCAAGGTCAGCCACCTTCTCTGTGTTTGACTCTGTTTCAACACAGCCTCCACGGCTTGCCTTTGCTGACCGCCCAATTAAATCCAGGAGTTTTAATTTCAATTTAAAAACAGTTCCCATCAGCCATGTCCCCTTCTCCCAAATTTGTTATTCACTGAGGACCTGTAAATAGGACAGCTAATGCTAATAACAGCCCTTCCTGTTTACCGAGCATGGACTGTGCCCTGGGACACCCTGTTTGTCTTTGGTCCTTTTACCAGCCCCCGCAGACAACGACTTCTATCTGCTGAGAGGAAATCCAAGAAGGTAAAGCTGAGATTTAAAGTCAACGCTGTCTCATTTTAAGCCATTACTCTTTGACTTTCACCCCCCGGGCTGCTGTAACAGAATGCCATAGATTGGGTGGCTTATAACAACTAAAATTTATGTGCCATAGTTCTGGAGCCTGAAGAGTCCAAAACCAACGTTCTGGCAGGGTTCAGGATCTGGTTCACTTTGTGGTTCCTCTATGCTGTTTTCTCTGGGTCCTCACAGGCTGTAAAGGGACAAGGGAGCTCTCCGGGGTCTCTTTTATAAGGGCACGAATCCCATTCATAAGGGCTCCACCCTCATGACCTAAGCACCCTGCAAAGGCTTCACCTCCAAATACCATAGCACTGAGGATTAGGTTTCAGCATGAATGGGGGGGCGGGGGAGGGCACAACACAAATATTCAGTTTATCAGTATCCCTCATTAAACTATACCAAAAAGATCCTAATAAACCTGCTCACTCACTGCCTCCATCCATTTCAGAAAAGGATCCTTTGAACGCTGACCATGAGTTTCCTCCTTATCCTCTTCCCTTTCACATGGACCATTTATTTATTTCACAGAACTTACTATATATTCTCAAACAATCTCATTAATTTATTAAAGTATCTATCTTCTCTCGCCGCACATACTCCAAGAAGAATAATGTAGGCCCCTTTAGGGCAGTGATTTTGAATTTCTCGTTGACTCCCCTGTAGCTAGCCATCTGGAACACTGAGCTCAATAAATATTTGGAGGGATGAATGACTAACTCAACAGCTTTTGTGGCCTCGTCTAATTCCACTAAACAGAAGTTCATTAAAAAAAAAAAAATGTATGTTGGGCTACATAGGCCCAGATAATTTATTTGTTAATTGTTTCTTTTACTCCAAGGTTAAGTCTATATTCTGTTTCAACATTAACAACCAGGAAGCATAATGGGAAGACCACCATCTGGTAAAACCAAGTGAAAATGACAGAAAAATAAGAATTTTTTTTGAAGATGACGATGAATTGTTTTCCTGGAACACCCAAACAGGCACCAAAGTTTATATAAATTATGAGTGAGAGCAATACAGTCTGAAAGGGTCTGCCTTCATTGGGCTGGTAAGATCAGGGACTGAGCAGGCTGATGGTTTTTTCCAAAAATAAATGAACACACAAACAAAACAAATCCACTAAGCTAGGAAGGCAGACAAAAGCATATCTCCTATGTCCATGTTAGCATTTTCACCCTGAAGTGTGGCTACATTTCAAAAATCCTATGAAAGCACAACAGCCCCCAAAACATATAGTCCTGCACTGTTAAAATTGCTGTTTAATAAAGAAGCTTTCTGGTGCATAAAAATTTCAAATGAGAAGTAGAAACAGCCAATGTTTGACCTCTGTTACCTTCTTTCTCATTATGGTGAGGAACAAGATTTTGATGTATTTTTTTAAACATTGTTTTTAACAAATTGCTCTATTGTTCAAAAAAAAAAAAAAAAAAAACTGGCCTAATTCCCAGTCCTTAAACTACAGATTCCCGCTAACCCTTATAGCAACTCTCTTCCTGAGAGAGTCTTTGTTCCCCAGAGATGGGAATCCCAAGTGTCATCAAAGTGATGGAAGGTTGCAGAGAACTATCTTGATGAAACTACCTTTTGGTTACCTTGGGAGATGAGCGTAGAAGATGCTGAACATAGTTGTTTGGGTTCCTGTTGAGTTCAAACATCTTCCCCCTTCATTTCCTCCTTCCCTTTGTCTCTGCTTTGGCTTTGCTTCCATAAGCAGGAGGGCAAGCCTACTGAACCAGTGCCATCCTCAGCTCTATTAATGGAAGTTTTCTTTATGTTTCCTTCAGGAACGCCCATGCTACAACTGGAGCAAGACAGAAAATCGTGGTGTTCATCTAGATCCAAGGACCACAGAGAACATTGTGAGACAGTCTCCAATGTTCTTCTCTTCTCACCTGCCACTGTCTGCCCCATTTCCATTTTTATCTCCTCCAGCAGACTAAAGCTCCCTGGGGCAAAGAGCTTTCCTATTCCTCCCAGTATGGGAGACCCAGGCCTTAGAAACAGTCTGTGTAGGGAATGGACTCCTGGTTTGATAAGGGGCACCAGCTAAATGTTCTCAGGGGCTCTGTCAGCAGAGCCACTAAATTTCTAGCTCCAGGGTCAGCCCAGTCTCAGGCCCAACCCAGATGCCAGGAGCCAGAGTTCATGCTCTATCTAAGCCACCATGTCCCAATCTGTCGGTTTTGGAGTTGGGCTGCAGGGGACCCAATTCTTGCACAAAGTAAGCACTGTCAGACGATGGGATTAGGACAAGTATACACACACCCTGCTGCTAATATAGGAAATACAAAGCTGTTTCTAACCACCACCTCATTTATTGTAAATTTGTTATCTATAACAAATTACAGAATGACCAGAAGTATCTCTGTGGGATGTTCCACAACTGGAACATTAAAAATGAGTCCTCAAGTCCAAAAAACGGGAGGATCTCCCCCTGTAGGTATCAGGGAGGTGATAGGGTACAGAGTGAAGAATCCACACTTTGAAATCATACATTCCTGGTCTTCAAATGCCACAGGGAACCAGTAGGGCTTGATTCGATTATGTCTGCATTTCACTAATTCTTTCAAAATCCAGCACCTACTATGTGCCAGGCAATTTTCTAAGCATGAGTGGTAGAGCAGGGAACAAAACAGATAAGGTCTCTGCCTCAAAGCAACAGCAGCAGGCTAACAGTACCCATCTCATAGGAATATAAAGCCATTCCAACAGTATCTGGCACATGAATCATGCTCCTCAATAAATGGCAACTATTATTTAAAGGAGGAAATGTCACTTCCAACAAGCTGGAGGAAGAAGTACACAGGACAGATTTTTTTTAAAAAGAGGAAGCCTACATTGGCTGAATATCTCGTTTGTCACCCCACTGAGCCCAGGGTTGGATGAGGTGATCTGGCCAACCGCGTGGATGAGGCACCTCCTCTCTACTCTCTCCTATGTTTGCCCTGCTTAAGAAGATAGTTCCCACTGTTAAGGGTGGGCATACCCATAAGGTCTTTGATACTTAGGACATAAGGAGGGACCCCAAGACATCTAGCTCTGGCCCTTGCATCGAAAAATGTCAAGGAGTCAGCTGCAATGGGGCTCCAGGTATGTGCATCAATGACTCTTCTCTGGAGTCTTTCCAGAGAAAAGTCTTTCTGGAGGAGACACAGAGGGCTTGTGGGTATTCCTCAAACCCATCTTATTTTTAATTTCACTATGTCTCTGCCCAGCCATTCCCCTGCTAGGCATGCCCTTCTTCCCTGTTCTCCTTGCCCTGGTACGCCTGGTATCATTCCACCCACCCTTTAAAGATCAAGTTCAGGGACGCCTGGGTGGCTCAGGGGTTGAATATCTGCCTTCAGCTCAGGGAGTGATCCCAGTCTGGGGATCGAGTCCATCAGGCTCCCTACAAGGAGCCTTCTTCTCCCTCTGCCTATGTCTCTGCCTCGCTCTGTGTGTCTCTCATGAATAAATAAATAAAGAAAATCTTAGAAAAAAATAGATCAAGTTCATACAATACCATGATGGAAGCTTTCCTGAACTCTGAGACGGACATCAGTGACCTCTGGCCTGCTTATCACAGCTCCTATCTCTGGAATAATTCTCCCTTGTTTTATGACCATTCTGTCATTAGACTACTCTGCTTGGATGCCCCACACCAAATTCAGCACAACAAGCGGGGACCTCAATTATTTCTTTTGCTCACTTATTCAGAAAATATCGAGCTCCAACTCTATGGCCCACTCTGTCTCGATATGCTGGGTGTATGGCAGTGAGCCCAAAAGCCCCAAACGCCTGCTCTGGGCAGTTGCCATCCTTGTGGGAGACTTCTCACCTATCCTCTCACCACTGTGCTCACCAGATCAGCCTGACCACCCACAACAAGAATTCCAGGTGCAAGGAGTGGTTGTGTGTGGCATGTTTTCATGAATAAATAAAATCACCCTCACTTTTGGGTTCTTTGAAGTGTGAAGGAAAATCAAGTGTCTAAAGCCATTACAGTCCCCATGGGCTGTCACCACAAAGTTCCACCCCCTATGTCACCACATTGGTGATTCGGTGACATTTTTAAAATGAGGAGATGCTTTATCCACCAAAAATCAACGTGGATGCCTGTGAGGAACAGAGCTGAATTATTTGTTAGGAAAGATATCTATGCAGCACTCACAGGGCCCCAACTGGATTTTCTCCAAGAAATGTCCACTGGGGCTAATACCATCTGATTTGACTTTTCTTCCAGGCTGAATCTCCTCCCACACCTTTAGACACACCCCCGTGTCACAGGAGCCCTCACTCATTTAGATACTAACATAATATAAATGGGTGAGGGCTCATATAACAATATATACACAATTGTGTGCAGCTGTCTCACATATTACATATTTCTCTTCCGACTCCACTGCAAGCCCCAGGATAACTGAAAACACCACACTCAGTGTGAATGTACAGCAGGCACCCAATAAGTGCTTGTTAGTTTTACTTCCAGAAATTATTCCTTACACCTGTGCTGTTGTGGGGGTGGGAAGGAAGCCTGAACCTACGCCAAAAAAATAGGTCAAAGTCTAACTCACTCCCAGAAAGAGAATGACACAGAATTTCCAAGAAAAACCATCCAAAGAATAAACAATACTGGCCATGTGGAGCTTCCATGATCTCATGGACTTTTTCTGGTCTATTAAAAGCCAATATATAACTAGTTTATATCTGTTCATTGTGCAGAGCTGGGGTCTTAAATGGTCCTTTAAAAACTTTGCTTCATGGGATGCCTTGGGTGGTTCAGCAGTTGAGTGTCTGCCTTCTGCTCAAGGACTGATCCCGGGGTCCTGGGATGGAGTGCCGCATTGGGCTTCCTGCGAGGAACCTGCTTCTCCCTCTGCCTGTGTCTCTGCCTCTCTGTGTGTCACTCATGAATAAATAAATCTTAAAAGAAAAAAACAAAAAACTTTGCTTCACATTCTCTCCGTCTTACCTTCGATGACTGCAATCAAACATCAGGGTTGTGTATGATGAGGTCTGAAATGAAATGATTTTTTTTCCCTTTAGCTAACTTTTCTGTGCCCTTCCTATGTTCTGGCCACTATGCAAACCTACTCGTGTGGTCTCATTTAATATTGTAATGACCCCTGTGAGGTTGTACTGATCCCATTTTACAGCTGATAAAGTGGAGGGTTAGTCACACAGCTAAGAACCTGCAGATCAGATCAAAAGCTCTGCCCTCATGCCCATATATGCTATCCCAGAAGTCAGAAAACTGCAGCCTGAGGGCCAAAGCCAGCCTACCACACGTTTTTATAAACAAAGCTTTATTGAAACACAGCAGAGCTCATTTGTTTGCATATCGTCTCTGACTGCGTTCACATTACCACAGCAGAGCTGAGTAGTCTCCGCAGAGACCGTGTGGCCCACAAAGCCTAAAATATTTGCTGTCTGGCACATTACAGAAAAAGTTTGCCAACCCCCTGGTCCAGGCTATACTGGCAAAGATAAAATGTTTAAGTGTTAACAATCTTTTAAAAGGCTCAACATATCATACACAAAGTACAGAACTTGCAACAAAAACGGAAGCTTTCCAATGACCTTAAAAATCTTGAGTGGGAGCAGTCTTTCCGAGTCATCTGCCTTCTGTTTCTGAATTATAAGTTGAGCCTGGCATTAGTAAATGTCTCATTACTCTAACTCCCCTTTAGAAATAAGTATACTTGGGATACCAGAAGTATTTACTGCTTGCAGAACTGACTGGTAATAAAGAAACTTCCCCAACCGAAAAACAGCAATAGAAGATTGATCGATTCGCTATGCAAAGTATTACACTTGGACCTACACAAACCAGGGCAAGAAAGCCCAGGTTCAACATAAAGGACAGATGGGATATAACCGTGGTGTGGACCTTTCTTCATTCAAGCTCTTAAACCAGCATAAGTTAAAGAGATGCTATATTATCCCCCAAATGTGCAAAAATGGCATGTACACCATAATGTGGAATATGGCACTGCTTGGCCTGTGATGAAGGTTGCAACAGAGCCTTGCCCAGATCCTAATTCATCATCCTTTTCCCTTTAAGACTCAGCGTCTCCTCCTGTGTTGTCTGTCTGTGAATGTCACCGTCAAGGCTGAAAGCTGTCACCCCCTCTCCCCCACTCACCATATGTAATATGTTTCTGTGTCCTTGTACCAAAAGCCTTCCCCCTTCCTATTTCTGTGTTCAGGCTAGTTATGGCCTTTATTCACTCTGGCTTAAGAATCTTTAAAATAAAAATAAAAATAAAATAATAAAATTTTTTTTTTTTTAAAAAAAGGAATCTTTTTTTTTTTTTAAGCTAACCTAGAGTCTCGGGGTCCCCTCCCATCCCACTCCAGTTTCCACTGGGTCATAGGTTATCTTCCAGAAGTAGGCCCAGTTTCCCATCCAGGCACCTTCCTGACTCCTCACCAGCTACCAAATTAAGGAAAATTCTTGGCCTTATGAATTCAAGGAACAATGGACAAAGCTTAGAAACCCACCACGATCCATGCTTTAGCCGGGCAGCCTAAGCTAAGGCCCACTGGAAAGCTTACAGCACAGAGACTGGCAGCTCCCAGGGACTGCACCTTCCCCTGGGGCCTTGGCAATGGGCACTGAGTCCCCCTTCCCATCAGAGGACCAGCGTGTCCACTGTCCCCAGGAGGGCGTGGAGATGGAAAGGGCGAAGCAAGACTCACACCAGGTCTGAGGGCAGCAGAGGCCACCCTGCACACCCCTTCCCCCTCGCCTATGCCACCTCTGAATTCCCTCCTACTCTGTACTCCTCGGAAGCGACTTTCCAAAAATTAAACCTAGAATTACATTTATATACGTCCCTTCCAGAATTGAAAACTCCTGGAGGGTAGTGGTCTAGTTTTATTAATCTGTAAACCTCCTCAAGTAGCCAGCCTGGTACCCAGCTGGAGCTAAATGAAGAACAAAGGGATATTCCCTCCTCCAGGAAGTATAACGGGGGGCATGAAAAAAAGAAAAGAACGCTCAGAAAAATCCATCAACAGAATACCCCCAAGAGGTCTTTCTTTGTGGTTTGTTTATACCCCAACATATATTCACCAGGACTTCCTGAAAATAATTTTGAGGAAACAAAGACCATGAAAAATTAGCTGCCAGATTTGGAATGGGGAGTTTCTGTGGAGGAGGGGCAGGAGCTATAGGAATGGCCACATAGAGCGACTAGATTTCCTAAGGAGAGTAATTCATTTTACTCCAAAAATGGGGTAGAGCAGCTGGTCTCAACCCTGGCTGCACATGAAAATCGCCCTGGGAAGTTTTAAAAATCCTGAGAGCCAGGCCAGTCTTAGACCAAGTAAATCCAGCTCTGGAGGTGGGCCCAGGTATCTGTGGCTTCTGATTGTGTCCCTATACACCGTCCTCTCCCCATCCCCCTATCCGCACCCCCCCATGCAATGCCCCCCACCCCAGGGATTCCAACATGCAGCCAAAGTAAAACTGTTGGAACCAAGTGTCCTAGCATTGGAATCCTGGCTCCACTAATCAGTGTGACCCTGAGCAAGACACCCCTTGTGCCTCCCCTTCCTTCAACCGCAAGCAGTCCCTGACTAGTTACGAGCCCTCAGTCCAGCATCCTCTTTGTCCAGTGGGAATCCTAATAGTACTTAACCTCGCAGGGTGATTTTGAGCCCTCATTGGGGATACATTGAGGTTCTTGAAGGCACTCAATTAATGTTAGCTATCACCCTCCTCAGAGGCATAAAGGGTTTTTAACACCCATCTCACAAGCTGAGGACTCACTTCGTAGGACTTGATGTAAAAAGTGCCTAATAAATGGCACTCACTTTGCCCATTTTTTTTAAGTTTTATTTTAAGTAATCTCTATTCTCAACATGGGGCTCAAACTCACGACCCCAAGGTTAGGAGTCACACACTCCTCCAACTGAGCCAGTCAACTGCCCCATTTTCCCCATTCTTACATCCCACTCATCAATGATCTCTGGGCACCTGATCTAACCTGAAGGCCCTCAGAAAACCTAGTGCCCCAACACCTCCTTCAAGCTGCCAGGTAATATACAGGGGCATATTCCATATTTAAAGATTATTCGCTGTGTAAAACCGAAATTCAAACTAACCTAGCCACCCTGTACGTTTGTTTGTTCATTCAATCTTACAACCTTACATTCACCCGTCCTTTAAGCTTAGGCTGAAATTGAGGTAGAGAAATAGTCTGGTCCATGGAGGCACCCCCACACACCCCAAAAATCAGTACCTGGGACCTTTACCTCTTCACTCCCAGGTAGCCAAAAGACATGTTACTACAATTATAAGCAACTAGCCAGCTCCTCTACACAGGGCAAGTCAGTGCAGTGTTCAGATGAACAAAACACACGAGGAAACCATTCAAAGACAAAGACAGGCAGAAAGAAGAAAGCTTTCCTAAACCGACCCCCTCTATTTTGTAGTCACTCATCTGATACATAAATCAAGTGTACTGTAAATTTGAACAGAAACCCTTGCCTCCTGGTGGAACATGCTGCCCGCCCCACAGGGCAAAAGCTTCAGTATCAATTATTTAGCCCTATAAATGATGCAAGACCCAAACCCAAACCCTGTTATGGGCTTTGAGAGTTCTCTGCCATAGAGGTCTCTCAGGTGTCATGTGCTTTACGTTTTATTTTGTTTTAATCCTCCCTTTACCAAAAAAGAAGAAAAAAAAAAAGCTGTTTATTTTACTTTTTGAAGCAATTTTTTTCCCACTAGAAGACAGAAAAAAACGGACCCATCAGAAAAAACAATTTTCTTGAAACCCATTTCACAAGGTTTTTTTTTTTTTTTTTTTTTGAATTCGCAGAGCAAAGTCCCTGGGGAAATGTTAAGTTCTGAACTATGTCCACCATAATACTGGTAGATGTGTAAGAAACTGAAGATTAAAACACTGCCCAAGAAGTTAAGAAGCATTAAGAGCCAATGAGTCAGCTAGTTCTGTAAGAATTGAATTAAATCAGCCACTAGATTGTTCATTGATTATCACAAACAGCAAAAGCTCTCCTGCAAAGGCATGTTTTCCAGTTCACTTGGCTAATCCCTTCTGAACAAGGATCCAAGGAATGAATATTATTTATCCAATGGCAAGCTGCACAAATTAATCACACCCAAGCACCATGCTGGCAGCTAAACACAATCTATAAAATAATTCCAGACTATCATCATAAGCCAATAACAAGAACGAAAGCAGCTCTGCTATTCACTCCCCCCACCAGACAACTCCCAAGTTATAAAAGATTGGAAAGGACTCTCCCACTCCAACATCACAGACCAACTGGGGCTGGTAGGTCACAGGGGAAAAAAATGGTAAAAGAGGAAAAAGACAGGAAGGGAGAAGTTTGCTGTTGTTCTTCAACAAGCAAGAGAAGGAAAAGGCCAAATGGATACACCATTCATCAATTTGAGCACAATTCATATGAAAACCCAAACTGTCCTGAGCACGCAGCAGCAGGCCTCACTCCCAGTTTGCCAAAGTGACTTAACCACATGTGCCAATAAGCCCAATGAGTCTGATACACTCTGATTAGACTTTCTTCCTACAAATGGTAGAAACGAGCCCATCTTGCTGGCCGAGTAGGAGATTCAGACAGCACCCCGCGCCCCAGGAGCCGGCTGTTGGCAGGGCCCGGGCTCCAGGGTCGAGGCGGCCCCAAGGACAGGGGGCCGGGAGGACAAGAAACGCTCCTTTCAGGACGCCCCGCATCCTTGGCTCGGTCTGCCTCAATGCTGCTCTTATGAGGCTGCCAGCTTTGAAAGTTAAAAAAAAAAAAAAAAAAAAAAAAGAGGAAAAAAATATGTGTGACTTAAGTCAGAAAGAAGGGAGTCCTCTGTTGGCTGTGCGCACGAGGACGCAGAGGGAGATGCGCCAAGGAGGCTTCATCCGCACCCGAGCAGCTTTCTCTCCTTCGGGCCTGTGGAGGTGCGGTGTGGACAGCAACCTCAGGGGCCTGACAAGAAGCGTGTCAGGGGAAAGCACGGGGCTCCGTGGGTGGAGGTGGCATGTGACCCCAGGGGCTCCCCCCTGTCCCCCTTCCCCCCCCCCCCCCCGGGGAGATCCCTGGGCACCGGGCTCAGGGTGTCTCGTGTGAGACTCTCCCCCAGAGGCCAAGGCCCCCCTCCTCTGGGCCGGCGGCTCCCCCGAAGGGCCACTGTCTGGATGCTGCCTCTCCGGCGAGGTTGAGACCAATGGGTCAATACGTCCGTTCACCTCAAGGTACAGCGACACTTGGCGGCCCTCTCCCAGGCTGAGCACTGGCAGTTTTGTGGAGGAAAGAAAAAGGCACCGAATAAAGGAAAAGGAGAGGCTGGGAGGGAAAGAGGAGCTTCTAACTCTTCAGCTACTTAGGAAAGGTATTTTCTGCTAAAGCTCTGTTTGAACAGGCGACAGAAGGTAAGGAAACGAACTTGAAATGCTGGTAACCCTGGGACGCCTGGGTGGCTCGGTGGTTGAGCGTCTCCTTTAGGCCCAGGGTGTGATCCTGGGGTCCTGGGATCGAGTCCTGCATCGGGCTCTCCCCCCAGGGAGCCTGCTTCTCCCTCTGCCTTTGTCTCTGCCTCTCCCTGTGTGTCTCTCATGAATAAATAAATAAAATCTTTAAAAACAAAAACAAAAAGAAATATTGATTACCCTGATTAGGAAAGAAACATACATTGAGTGCCCGTGAGGGTGTATGTGTGTGTATAATATAGATAATTACAGATTTTTCCACTGTGTACGTACTCTCTCTCTCTCTCTCTCACACACACACACACACACACACAGTTGACCTTGAACGTTACAGGGGTTACTGCACCCGACTCAGTTGAAAATCCATGTACAACATCGACTCCCCAAAAACTTAACTACTAAAGCCTACTGTTAACTGGAAGCCTTACCAATCATATAAACTGTCAATTAACACATATTTTGTATACAAACTACATATGGAATCCTTACAATCAAGTCAGCTAGAGAAAAGAAACTATTATTAAGAAAATCACAAGGAAGGGAAAATGCATGGACACTATTGGACTATATTTATAAAAAAAAAAAAAAAATCCGTGTAAGTGCATCCACACACTTCAAACCCATGTTGTTCAAGAGCCAGCTACATGTGTGTGCGCATATGTATATATATGTGTGTGTATGCATTTACATCACATTCATTATCTCACATCATTCCTTCTAAAACCTTCAGAAGTAGAACAATCTGTAGCCATTTTGAGGAAACCAAGGCATGGGCTCCGTACCACTTGACTCTAAAGCCTGTGCTCTTCCTCTTGCTGATGGCTCTCAATTTTCCATCTGCTTCCAAGCCAGGAGTGGGTAGACTTTTCTGTGAAGAGCCAGAGAGTAAACCCTCTTGGCTCTGTTGACTATAAGGTCGCTGTTGTAATGACTCAACTCTTCCACTACTGGGGGAGTCAGTAAATGAATGAGCAGGACTGGGTTTTAATAAAACTTTATTTATGGATGCTGGTATTTGAATTTCATATAATTTTCACATCACAAAACATTTTTCTTCTCTGGATTATTTTAACCTTAAATAATGTGAAAGCCATTCTTAGCTCGTAGGCCATAGCTGGCTAGCCCTGCTCTACAGCATTCATAGGTAAGATCTTGATTAATGTGGGAGTGAGGGAGAGGATGGGAGATTACACTGTCCTAAGAATTAGATGGGAGACTCAGAGGACGGTGTCCTGTGTTGCTTAATGTCCAAGACCTCATTCCCCTTTCACGACAGGCCAAGTGTCTTCTCCATCACACCACCGAATATGAAAAAAAAAAAAAAATCTCTGCCATTGACACTAGCAGAGAAAAAATAATCTGTATGTACAGATACAGTGATGTTTCATTAAAATGAACACAGTTCACACATCAGCATACAATTTTGAAACTCTTCCTTTCAAAAACAAAAAAACCCTAAAGCATCAGTTTGCTTCCTGGGAGCTCTTGTCCCTCAGGTATTCTAGAGGGAAAAGAAGTCTAAATGCAACCATTTGAAAATCAAAGAAGTGGAGATGATATGATTGGACAAGCAAATTAAAGAGAAGGCAACCCTGGCCAGAGATTAGTAAGACATATGATACTTTGAACATCTTTCCCGGTTAGCAATGACAGGCTGATTTCCTAACATTAGTGTGGAGTTAACTTATCATCTAATCAATGTCTTTTCTCCCAGGATTTTTTGCAAACACAGAGTACTGGCCAGTTGGGTAAACCCAGTCAGCTACAACCACTACACTAGCAGTATCAGTAAGATCAATCATGCACTAAATTGCTCCTGAAAATTTACTGTCTCTTCTGGCTTTGCTTCTCCACATTGGCTGGCCTGCTATTTTCTGCTCTGCATTCCCAACATAAAGTGTAACCACATTCTGAAAGCAGAAATGGCCTGGCCACTGGGCTTCAGAAAGGGGGTTAACACACCACAAGCATCCCGAAAAGTAAATGTATGCTAGGGGGTGAGAGCATTCCTAAGTGTCAGAAACAGCACTTGTTCCCTCGAGGGGAATGAGCAGACTAGACTTAGAAGTTGGGAGTCTTTGCCCTCAATGTCTTTCTGCAGCAAAGTCATATGTGAATCATGTTCACTAACCCTTACCATTGTCCAATCTTGAGCAACGGTAAAGAGACTTACGAGTGAACGTGACCAAGGCTACTCCCTAAAATTCAGAGACTAAGGTACCACAAAACACTGTTCCGTGCGTAATACGATGGGTTCTTCTATCAGCTTGAAATGTTTAGGAAAAAGTGTCCAAAAAAATCCTCAGAGCATTTCCTCCTGATATTTGCATTCTAAGTTTTTAAATCTGTGCACTTTCTTTTCTCAATCAGTAGGTCTGAATGACAAGACACGGACAAACATTTTGCTTTTATTTCACTGTCTGCTTTACTAGCTTTTTTGTTTGGGGTTACTCGAATTTCTATTGTTTTTCACATCTGAATCAGCTCTAGCCCTAATAAAGTTAGCAAGCATGTCAAATGAATCTAAATTATTAGAAGGATTTTCCATACTTTATTTTATTTTATTATTATTTTTTCCATACTTTTAAAGACACCTGGGCTAGTATAAGCATTGTACTCACGGAATCATGTATGTGAGGCCGCAGAACAAGCTTCAGCTCTTTAAAGTGAAAAAAAAAAAATCTTTAAACCCTTTTAACAGTCACCTTCTGCAAAGGAAGTGTTGGGACCAAATGATTTGCACTTTGTTTTGGAACATTTCAGATGATGTTCCAGAGCAGTCTAGATTCACGAAATTAGGGGAGGAAAGAAAGTCCATGGGAAGAACCAAGTATTATAATACCCTTTATTTAGGACAGATGAAGCCCATCTTTCTGTAGTGAAAGCAACACAGGACTTAAAATAATCTGCCTTCCCCAGGATGATTGCTCCAGCCTTAGGGCACCTCCTTTGTGTGTGTGGAATCTGAGGAATTTGGGTGAGAATCCTAGAGTGCTGCAGAGCTGGGGAATCCTTCTTTGAATGGGGGACAATGGGGCCAGCTGCCACTCCTGACCTTGATAATCCACTGCATCCGTCATCCTGCCAGGCTCTACACTGCACCGCTGTAGCTGGGGTGGCGGGGAGGAAATTCTCATTTGTTGGAGCCTGACACATCCCTAATAGCATTTCCTGAGCGGCCTCGGAAACGAGTGTGTTGCAAAAGCAACAGAAGGCTTCAGTTGGAAATGGTCACAGAAGACAATCTGGCTACCACGCAAGGTCTCCAGTGGCGCCTGAAAAGTCTCATTGGAATGAAGGCCCTTTCGTGGTCTGCTTTTTTGTGTCCGGAATGCTCCTCCTCCAGTGCCGAGAAGATGGAGCCTCCCTGGGGCCAAGGCTACTCTGAGAAGTTCCTTTACAGCACACAGCCACTCACTTCGATGACAGCCACTCGCTTCAATGACAGCCACTTCATGCCCTATGTATCATTTTCTGCTCTGCTCAAGGATACCTGGCTCTTACATAATAACACAAGGAGCTCTCAGTGGGTCCACGGAAGAAGAATCAGCTTGCAGACAAAGTACCATTTTCCACACTTATCTTTCAATACCTTCATTTCAGGCTAATTTTTTAACATGTGTGTTCAAGAGATGGCATTTTAAAAATCAACTGAAGATGGCTAGAGATTGAAAGACTTCCTTGTCTTCCCAGATGGGGCTTTCAAAGTCTTCTGAATAAAGGAACCAACGGTAGGCTGCTTTCTTGAAGTAAATAATTAATGGTTTCAGCCACAATGTATTTATTCTCACAACCACCCTATTGGTAGGTACTATAATACCCCCCCCCCCCATTTTACAGACAAGTGAACTGACATACGAAAAGGTTGTTTGCCAAAGGCCATGTTTGTAATTGGCGGGACTGGGATGTGAATCAGTTCTGACTCCAGATCAATGCTGAAAACCACTCTACTTCTGCTAAACCCCTACAACCAGAACGGTTTATTCCATCATTGTACGAGCTTCAATCCTGTCTCCCTTCCAATGTGGAAAAGAAACTATCATTTTCAGTGAAGCCTGGTTTAACCACCAGAGCAGTGGTCCTCAGTGGCCCCCCAGGAGACACCTGGCAGTCTGGAGATATTTTTGATGGACTAGATAGGGTGGGGGACGGGTGGGCCCCCAGGAGACACCTGGCAGTCTGGAGATATTTTTGATGGACTAGATAGGGTGGGGGACGGGGTGCTGCTGTCATCGAATGGGTAGATGCCAGAGATGCTGCTCAACATTCTACAATGTACCGGGCAGCCCCCTGCAATAAAGAACTGTCTGGAACAAAATGTCAATAATGACAAATAATCAGTTAAGTCCTCTCAGGACAAAGATCTTCCCTCCATTCCTTTTCTCCACCACTGTCTTCAAGTCTACTGACTATTTGCACTCAAAACTAATGAGGAGACCAACTATCTTGATGTTGGCTTTCTTGTTCTTCTTCTACCTGACCTCCTCTCTGCACACACCCCTCAAAATGACATGTAGTCCTATCCCTTCACTTGTACTCAGCTCATTCTACATCATCCAACTTTTGTACAGGCTCTAAAAGCGATTTCAAGTGAAGTTTCGCCTGAGAAGACCAGCCTAGAGCAAGTATTTCCTCCCCACGAACATGTATCTCCAGTCTGCCAGTTAAAATGCACCACTGGCTCACACGTTTGATAATTGTGGTCACTGCCACTGCATTCCCACCGTGTGCTCCAGACTCTGGCCAAGCATTTGATATATATTCATATCCTCAAGACAACCTGAAATAAAGATACTGTTCTCTCCATTTTCCCCACAACAAATATGAAACTCAGAGAAGTTAAGGGAATTCAAAGGCTTCAAACTGACAAGTGGGAGAGCCAGGATTCAAGTCTGCATCCAGCTGACTACGAAGCTCAGGGTCTTTCTGACAGGGTCCCACGGCCAGGCACAGGAAAGCTCGTGTCTCCAACAAACCTCTGATTCTCCCAAAGTACCTTGGGCAGAGTGCTCAGTAAATACCCACTGATAGATTGATCTCACAGTAACAACCTCTCCAGGGTTCAAAGATCACTCTGCGAATAAGGTTCCTACCATACAAATTTCTCTTTTATTACCCTCACACATAAATATATCATTCCCTTGCTTTCCCCTACTGTATATATATATATAAAACAGCTTTATGAAGGTATAATTGACATACCATAAACAGCACATATTTAAAATGTGCCCTTTGGTAAGTCTGACATATATACATGATCATGAAACCATCTCCAAGATCAAGTTAATGATACACCCATCACCCTTAGAAGTTTCTTCACGGTCCCTTCCTTGGCACTACGCCCACCTACCCCCAACTATACCCAGGAAACCGCTAATCTTTTTGTCATTGTAAATTAATTTGTATTTCTCAGATTTTTACATAAATGGCATCATATAGCACATACTCTTTTTTTTTTCCTTTGGCTTCTTTCACTCAACATAATATTCTGAGACTCATCCATGTTAGAGTGTTTCAATGGCTCATTCTCTCTTACTGCTGGATACTTTTCCATTATAAGGATATGCCACAGTCTAGCCATCCAAATGGTGAGGGACATGTGTGTTGTGTCCAGTTTAGGGATATTAGAAGTTGCTATGACCATTCACGTACAAGTCTCCATTCTCTTAAATTCGGCCGCATCCAAAGAAAAATTTTGCCAGATCATAAGATTGTGTTAAATTTGAACCCTTTTCCCAGCATCAAGCTTGCTCTCTTACTGAGTGCATGTTGCAGTAATGGCTAGGAGCATGTTCTTCCAGGACAGATGGCTTGTCTTGTAATTTGGACTCTTCCCTTAGTAATAATTTAACCTTATTTCACTTTCCTTATGTGTAAAATCAAGATAACAGAACCTCCTTCACAGGGCTGTTGTAAAGACTAAATGATGATGATAACCCATACACAATCATAACCCACTGCCCAGTGTATGGTAAGTGTTTAATAACTATGGGATATGATTACTGCTAATATGAATACCTATGGCAAAAAATGACTAAGTTTCATTATGCCTTCAAACGAAAATTCCTATTATTTCTGCCAAATTCATTTATAGTGATTTTACCTAAAAGTAATCACACTACCACTTTGAAATCAGACAGCAAACAAAAGACGATCTAATACACTGCTTCTTAATAAACTTTTTCTAAACCATGCCTCCTCTGAGGGGGAAAAAAAGCTTTCAACAGAAACCTCAGAAGAATTGACACATTGTGCTGAAAAACACATTAAATATAAGCTTTTCCCCAGGTCTCATAGGACAGAACTAGTGAGGGCATGTTGCAACCTTCTAACTAGCAGCTCACTGTGAGTCACCTGATTATTCATTCATCAGAGAGAAGGAAATGAATGGATTCGGTGAAACCCAACTAGTTTCCAGGAAGACTGTGATAAATAATTCTTGCGCACTAGTTTACTTACCCCACCCCGCCCCCCATCAGCTTGGCCACTAGCATCCACCTCTTGCACCTCCCTGCACGTGTGCGGGCAAGTCTGAAAGGGGAGTGTTTGGAAGGCCAGTAACCGGGTGGAGAAGAAAGGTGCTCTGTAATTGAAGCCCAGGTGACCATCTGCGAGGACGGCCAGGAAGGGATCCTGCCCTGGGTGGTCTGGGCTAGACGAACAGTAAGCTTCCCACAAAGAGATGATGGGCACACAAGACAGACACTGATGTAATCGGAAGAATGGCAGGACAGGGCAAAGTGTCAAGGAATTCTAGAGGAGAGAGCCTGGAGGGGAACGTTGTGTGAGTTCCCGACCCTGGCTGGGAACGAAGCACTCAGTGGCCTTGGCAGGTGTCACTGGGGAGCTCAGGAGGCGACTGGGTGAGCCTGGAGAATGGCTCCTCGGGGCGAGAGCCAGCTATGCGCTGTTACCAAACAGCCCTGGGGGTGTGACTTAGTTTCCCACAACTCAGGAGGCAGAGCAGGAACATCCTCTCAGATACTCTTCTTTCCGATTACAGTATGCAGAGGGCTGCAGGACAGCTTCATGCAGACATGGTGGAAAGACCAGTCTCTCCTCCCAGTACATCTGCTGCTCAAATCCCTGCCTTCTCTTGACAGCCTTTCCTAACCCTCCAGGTGACTAGGTCCCCAATTCACCTTCCCATCACAGCTCCTAGATCCCCTCAGACATCTACCATCGTGATGAGTGTATACACTTACTTGTATAATCATTTGATTACTATCTGTTCAGCAGCTACACTGCAAGCTCTAACAGGGCTCTTTCTGCTCACCACTCATATCCGTGGCACTCAGCACAATGCCTGAGGCACATATTAGGTGCTCAATAAATACATCCTAAATTAATGAACGTAATGGGTTGAATTCACGAAAGTTTAGTTTCCATTCTTTGGTTCTGCACCTGGACATGACTAGTAGGCAATCTTTACTCAGTACATACGATGACCAACCATCGAGGGCAGTGCCTGGCACTCAATTCAATAAATGTCTGTTCTCTTAAAAAATCTAAAATGATCTGCACGTAAGCAAAATGCTATCTCTAGGGATGCCTGGGTGGCTCAGTCAGTTAAGGCTCTGACTTCAGCTCATGATTTCAGGGTCCTGGGATCAAGTCCTACATCTGGTTCCCTGCTCAGTGGGGAGTCTGCTTCTCCCTCTCCCTCTGCCCCTTCTCCCACTCACGGTCACATGCTCTCCTTCTCTCTCTCAAATAAATAAATAAAACCTTAAAAAATATTATCTCAAAAAAAATATTATCTCTACATCCAGAATGTTTAGTTACTTCAGGAGAATATTCCTCGATGACATCTCACTCAAAACCTCTGCACCATGTAACTCTCCCCACCACACACACATAGAGACATAAATACACACCAAAAACATACAACATGAGCAGGAAAAATGGAGGTTGGTCATTTTTGTGGCAAGGAAAACTTACTAAGAAACATCTGCCAAATTAGGAGTAGGTGATAAGAAAGAGTTCAGTTGCCACAAAAAGCAATAAGGGGGGAAACCAGATTCTGTGCTCTAGGACGTCCAAAGTAATGCTCTGAAGTTTGAAAATAATTTACCTTCTCTTGTCAGCAGTCATGCTACCTACCAGTCAAGAAGTACAGGAGCCAATATTTCAATAAAAAGTTGAAGTATCACCCAAAAGCAGTTCATACTTTGGCAAATACTGCCATCTTCAACCATAAACTGATGATGTTTCCCTTCACTACCAAGATTGAACTCCCCGAGAACAATTCTGGAGTCAGGCAGAGGGTGGACAAATTTGTGAGCAGGAGTTCTTACTGATCCTAGCATCTCTTCATAGGAAGAGACGTCAATTATCTCACTACATAGTTGAGAAGAGCAGACATCTCGGATTGGTTTGTTTTGTGTGAGAATTTCTAGAATTGAAATTTCTTTCTAAAGAGGATCACTGTATTTACCTGATACAGTATACTTTTAAAATAAGAGGTTAAAAACCCATCAAATTTTCCATTGTAAAGCTTCTCATGTATCTATGTCTCTCTCCGCTCTCACTCCCTTGTCTTCTCAATAATGGCCCTGCCTACCAGCAATGGTTCCAGCCCACCACTAGACACTTGGCTATAGATAGCAGAGGTAGGAACTACACACACACAGAGAGGCAATGGCCTTCAGACACCTCTCATGTGCTTCCTTTCATGGTCCCATCTGGGTGTCCTCCAGGTGGAACTTTCTCTAACCCTCTGACACATCCCACTACACCAAGACTTTCACTTGCCCAGCTCCTCTCATATTTGAGAAAAGGCCAATTTCTATAAATCCCTCAATCCCGTAACATTCACCATGGCTCTGCTTCTTTGAAACCTGGCTGATAAATAGGGTAATACAGAGAAAAGATCCCAGTCCACTTCCCCCATGTATACTACTGGTCCACTTGCAAAATCCCTTGGAACCTCATGCAAACAGACCCAAGCCCCCCAAAACCTCTCACCAACAGACACGCTTCTAGAGTCCCACACATACGACCCATCTGCACACAAGAACCACACCGAACCCCTGCAGGTCTTCTTGCCAAATCTGACCATCACATCATGGCGGACAGCTCTCAACTGTGCCCCAAGTACCCCAAACAGCTAAGTTTCCAATACTTTGCTAGTTGAATGAATAACTCTTGAGTAATGATGAATAAATGACTTCCTTCCTGTGAACTTACCCAAGAGATAAATTTTCCTAGATTCCATTTAGCCAAGTACCAATAAATTCATTTATCAACACACATTAAACCAGTGGTCACCAACTGGGTTCCTGAAAGCTGATTCTGGCCCACAGGCATGTTTGGTGTGGCCCGCAGACTCTTTCATACATTCAAATTGGTTCCAGTTTTTGAAAAATTGGGAAATTTCCCCTAAGATTCCACATTTCCAACCTCTCCTGAAAGACCAGACAATTCTGCCCCCTTCCTGCCCTGGCTCCACTTTCCTACATGGCAACCATCTCAGTTTCCATTGTGTACCCCATGCACTACCTGCTTAGGCCCTAAGAACATTCGAGGTTGCAACCACCAACTTCTATTCATTCTTAGGAAATCCATACTCAGGGGCCCCCAAGGCTCAATAGACGTAGCCTTTGCATGGTACCTCAGTTCCTCAACTGTTCTCTCCTAGAACATTTCTCAGCTGGTGACTTGTGGTTTTCAGTAGTCCCTGCCAGTGAGGGCCATTTACATTTGGGGTTGCTAGAAAATGCCTACATTTTTCCAGGTCACAGTGTAGCAAGCTCTTCTATTAGAGGTGATGAAGAAGAGGCGCATACCTTAAGCAATGACGGGGCTGTGCCAACACGTCCAAGAGCAAGCTGTAACACCACCCAGCTCGGCAGCTCTGGGTAAAAATCACACCGTCAGAGCCTGTGGAGCACGTCTGTTCCTCACCACCATGGAGAGCAATTTAAGGAAGATACAGATATATACATATCTGCCTTCTATTATTAAAAATACTGGCCAATATTGTTTTCCCTTTCCTTACATCATGAGATAGCGAAAGGAAAAGCAGAAACGGCTGCACAAGGGCTGTTCTCAAGTGAAAGTGCTTTGAGGCCAGATGCCCCAAGGCTGAAAGAAGAAAGCCAGAGCATCAGAAAAGACATGCAAAAACATTGCGAAAAGTCCGTTTCTGCAAATTGTGGCTGGGCACCTGGGGTAGGCGACTTCCCTTCTCCCTGCCCTGGTTTTCTTATCTAAAATCAGTCATCAGAAGAGCAATGTGGGGAGAAAGAAGTAAACGCTGCATGCAAAGCACTTGGCAGAGGCGCTGGCACACACATTCGATGAAGGCTCAAATTACCGTTATTGTTTTATTATTATCAACAAAGACAATTCACACCAAAATTAAAAGCACATTCAACCAAGGCAAGGAAGGGGATGCCTCTGGCAGCCGCTCTAGTGGCTATAAATCAAGAGTCTTTACGTTGGGGGCTGTTTGGGACGCAGTTTGGAGACTGTTTGTGTTTGGTTTCGTTCAACAGTAACCAGCAAATACATTTGCTAGAAAATGTGGTCATAAAACTGTTCATCTGTGTAGAAACATGGTGTGGCTCATTAGACACCTAAAACCATTTCATAACCCACAAGGTTTAATACCCTAAACTTTCTACCCAAATGTTCAAACAGAAAAGAATATAAAGTCCCCCGCGGCTGGCTCAGCACACCCAGGGGTGAGAAGCAGGATTAGCTAAGTGGCTGGGGAAATCTGAAAAGCACTTTGTTCAACTTGAACCCCAAGATTCAACCACAGGTCACCTGAAGGGGGGGGCAAGCTCGGTAAAATACTCACATGTTTAGCCGGTTAGCCAAGTAGCATTTCAAGATTTTTAAAAGCCCGGGCTGGTTTCTGGTATAGAGACTAATAAAGTAAGAGTTGTTCACCTCCAGAGATGTGTATTTCCATCCTGTCCCCCTTAAGATAAAGTAATAGCAAGCACATTATCCCCACTTTACAGGACAAGAATCTGAGTAACTCAGCAAAGTGAAATAAAATGCTTTGATTAGATTCATAAATTTCAAAACTCCAAGGTATTATTACCTTGATAAGGAAGGAAATTCCACAAGAAATGGGGGGGGGGGGAGGGATGATTTATAGCGGTAGGGCTTCATTAACAAAACTTTTTTGTAAAAAAGCCATCCTTGTCCGGTAGCATTCATTCATTTTTAGAGGTTAACTGAAGGGACATCACACATTCAATGACTTTTTGCCTAGCTTCTGGATCATTAAGAAGAGCTCTGCATCTCAACAATCATTCCCTGATTGATACAGATTCTATGAAAAGATCATGCAGTGCCTGCTAACCCGCAATGAAGGTTCATTCACGGATTTGCTCAATATTTACACAGAGGTCTACGACCTGTCAAGCCCCTGTTAGTTTAGAGGTCCAAAGGTGAATAAGCCCAGTGAGGGAGACAGAGCTGTAGACAGAACTGATCCATGTAAATCAAGGGAATACTACCAGCTGGTAGAAGGAGGGGGTTTTCCAGGTATACAAAGCAGAAGGATTAGCATGTTATCAACGCAGGGATGTGAGACATTCATGAGTAACAGAAATAAGGATGAGCTGGGAAGAATGATTAGGGCCAATTGAGGAAGAACTATGTCTCAGAGCTTGAGTGCTTTGCCCGCAACAAAGGGACAGATATAAAAAGCTTTTAAACAAGAAATTGGCCAAACTGGATCAGTGTTTCAGAAAGTGAGGTTCTAGATGTGGATTAAAGAAAGCACGGAACTGCATGCTAGACTGTCCGTCAAAGATAAGAATGGACAAATTTATTCTGCTTAACATTCTTCCAGTGCTTACCCATTTCCTCCACCCTCGACCATCTCTTAACTATTAGTAGAGTCATTATAAATTCATAAAGTCAAAGTAATATGGATGCCAAGCTCTGGAAACTCAAAGGTGCAAATGTGGAAAAAAGAAGCAAAAACATGTCTCTTCTCTACCTAAAAGGAAAAATTAAATGCAAACTTTCTGACAGATGATGGCTTCTATATAGCTTTTTTTTTTTTTTTTTAGCTTGAGTTACTTTTAAAACTTGACATCACTGACAAGCACAGATGAGGTGGGTAAAAAATTTTTTTGAACATATTAAAGATGGTAGAGATGAAGCAACTGGCAGTTACAGTAAAAAAAAAATCCAAGTTCCCTTTTAAAACAAAGAAGCACATATCTGCTTAGTAACTATAGTGCTAATCAAGGCAATCACACATCATTCAAAATTATCACAAACCCGCACTTTCCACTTCAGTTCATCTAGAGGTTTTTTTATGAAAGGTGTACACTTCAACAAGGCGGGCAATGTTCACCAAAAGCAGCTACTTAGTAATTTTTCTACCTCTCACAAAAGCAGCTGAGGCATTTTCTTAAGCTTTGCTGAACCCTCATCACAGGATCACAGTTTGGAGGGAGCTGAAACATGGCAACTGATGTGACCACTGAGTTCACTCAGTTTGCAGATATTCCCACCACATGCAGATGTTTTGTTCTCTGGAGCCTTGGAAACAAATTGCTTTACTTCTCAGTGGGAATGAGGAGGAGTCTGTTTAACCATGACAGACCAAAAACCCTCTTACAAATTACGCTGCAATATTCCTTGTGAGATCTGACCTTGAGTTTGCAACTGGACTCACTTGGGCACTCACAAGCTAATTCAGAGGACTGAAGGGTTTACTTGAAGTAATAACTTATCAGTTCTTACATTACTGTAAGAACTTATTTCCACAGAGACGAACATCATACACTTAGTGAGACTGGAACTATACGCTTTTAAATATGCCTCCAGATGGAGTCTTTGAAAAGACTCAATTCCCCAGAAGCCAATGGATTACATTCCAGAAGCTCTCTAAAGTAAACACAAGGACAGATCAAGTGGGGAACAAAATGGTAGCAACAAACAGACCAGAAAGACCAGGAACACCATGATTTCACAACGCTATGTCCAAATATATGTGTCAATTCTCTATTTCTTCTCTAGCTTCAAATCTGAAAACCGTTCAGGGTTTTAAATCAGAGTCTTCACCAAATGAATCTAAGAATCTTATATGTGTTGTAAAATTGTATACTACTGAAGCATTCACAGGAGAAAAAAAAAACCTCTGCATTTGAACTTACACCTTGAGAATTCACTAAAGAAAGGATGGCTCTAATCACACATTCTGCAAACCAAGTACAATCAAAGATGAGTTTTTAAGAATGAGCATATATATGGGGGGGGGGGGGATTGAAAGACAAAATGTAGTGAGTGAGCATGTTTTAAATCTCTGCTTGTCCCAGTTCTTGCAACGGGGCAGTGGGGCTGCAGAAAGGGGTGAGATCCTTGCTCTGTCACTAAATACCTGCCTGACTGTGGCCATAGGTCTCAAGTTGCTCCTGGTCTCCGCTGTCACATTTGGTGAAAAAAGGGAGCTCATGAGAAGGAGATGAGAAGAAACTAAACTCAAGAGTCTAAAGAACATGCTAGTTCTAATAAGGCTACTGACCTGAATAGTCTTAAAAGTTCGTCTTGCTTAGCCACCGCAACTGTTTGAAATTTAGATTTTAAAGATGTGCTAGATAATCAATTACTTGCAGATGGAGTTAAACTTTCTAAAGAAAAAAACAAAACAAAACACTTAAAACCTAAGACCAAGACACTCTGCCATCCAGTATTTGACAGACGTTTGCTCATAAGTGATGAAGCCAAACGGGAAAAAGACAGATGCCATCTCTAAGTCTCTGGTAGGTTATCTGCAATGGAGCCGTGGCAATCCTCTCCCTAGATGCATGACACTGACCAGTTCCCTCCCTCATAGACTCTGGGTTTAGTCAAGGGGCCCACTTTGACCAAAACAATGTGGCGGGAATGGCAATGCAAGGCTTTCAAGCCTAAACTGTGAGAAGCCCAGCTGTTTCCACTTACTGCCTTCTTGGGCCACTGCTGTCACATGAACAGGTTTAAGCTAGCCTGTCGGAGTGTCTGGCTCCTAGAAAGTGTTCACTAAGTGGCAGTTCTTACTTGGACAAGCACAGCACGCAACAGCTGGAAGAGACAAGTAGTGCGAAGTAACACAAAAGCATGGGAAAGGCCACACTAGCAAGATGGAAGTGGGCTCGGCGGTGTTCACTGGCTGACGACTGGTGCTGTGTTTCCAGTTTGAACAGAGCTCAAAACTGAGTCCAGTTTTAGGTGTGGATGAAGCACGCCACAGCTGAGGAAATCAGACAGCTACGAAGGGGCTTCATCCCAAAGCAGCAGTCAGGTCAATACTAATTGGAAGTTATCCTTCCCCAATGACTAAAATTGCAAAGCAACTACCCAGAGATTGTATCTGAGCAGGGATAAGGCCAGCTAAATGCTGGCTGGTTTTTAGAAATTGCATATTAAGTCAGGGACCTTATCTTGAGCCAGGCCTACTTCTGCTAAACCCTCTCCTAGCTTGCTGACATTTGTGCTGATCCATGATTCATAGGCCCATGCTGTAAGTGTCACAAGGCTGGGGCAACCAAGTGACTGCTATGGAAGGGAAGGAAGTCATTTATTTCTACACCATGGAAGGTGAGCTTATGTCACCATCTCTAAGAAGTAGCCACCAATGCCTGGTTTCAGAGCATTTGCTCTTAACACTAGCAACTACAATTTCTGACTACCTGAGAGAGACCCTCACGGCAACATCTTCAGATCTTTAGAAATACTCTCATTTCTTCTCTATACGGAGATACTATTATTCTCATTTTGTGGCTCAGTAAATTGGTGCACCAAGGTCATGTGGCTGTAGAACTTACATATACCAGAATTGGGGGTCGGGACAGCAGGTCTGGTGGACTCCCAAAGTCAGAGTTCTTTTTTTTTTTTTTTTTAAGATTTTATTTATTTATTTATGAGAAACCAGAGAGAGAGAGAGAGAGATAGGCAGAGGGAAAAGCAGGCTCCCCATGGGGAGTCTGATGCGGGACTCGATCCTGGGACCCAGGGATCATGACCTGAGCCAAAGGCAGATACACAACCATTGAGCCACCCAGGTGCTCCCAAAGTCTGAGTTCTTAACAGGTCCTAAAATAAAGTGGTTAGCCTCTTCTTGGCATCTTGAAAGAGAACTCAAAAATGTAGATACACTTCCAAAATCTTGTCTTAAAGAAACCACGTTTTGTTTTGTTGTTTTTTTAAGATTTTATTTATTTATTCATGAGAGACACAGAGAGAGGGAGGCAGAGACACAGGCAGAGGGAGAAACAGGTTCCACGCAGGGAGCCCGATGTGGGACTCGATCCCAGGTCTCCAGGATCATGCCCTAGGTCGAAGGCAGCACTAAACCACTGAGCCACCAGGGCTGCCCAACATTGGTTGGTTTTTTTTATCCACATGGCTAACGTGGTAACGTGACTGGCTAATGCAATAACATTACAGATAAATAAACACTAAAAGTGATAATGTTGCATGACACCTGTGTTGGAATAAATACTGCCTCTCTGGAGGTGGCTGAACATGTGACAAGAACACAGTATCCCAAGCGCAAATGCCTGATAAATAACACTCAAAATAATTTTTAAAAATGATCTTCAAGGGTAAATATTTCTGATGTTCAGTGAACAAGAGATGGGTTTCAAACTTCCTAGAAGAGCTGTTTATATTATTACTCTTCCTGTTGTTTTGCTGCCGTTGTGATTTGTTCAGAAGCCCTGCAGTCTCCACTGCTGCCATGTTGGAACACAGGGCCAGGTGAAGGAGGCCAAGCTAACCCACTAAGGAGGTCTTCCCCTTGAATACCTGCCCTCCGCCCAGCACAGCGCCCAGCTCATAGCATGTGTTCAGTCAATGGCAGGTCTCACTTGGATAAACAGAGCTTGGACCAGCTGGAGAAGGCCAATAGCATGAGATAAGCCAAGACAATGAGAAAGGACCCAGGAGGCTGAAAATTAGCCACTTAGATCTATTTGCCCAGGACTTGTCTTTGTTGGTATTATGTGGCAGAGGTCAACTTCCCACCTGCAACACTTTAACAGAGAGGCAATAATCTGTCATTTTTAGCTTATGGTTTCTTCACACAAAACCAAAGGGTAGCCTCATACCTGGCTCTCTGGTGGTGTCAATCATAAACAGCTGCCTGCCCACATGATCTACAGCAGGTGCCATGTCTGCTCCTGTTTTGTTATTCTGAGTCCATGTCCTCTTCCTCTCTAGGCTGCCTGTCTCAGAACTCCTGCTGGAGGCCAATATTGCAAACCTAGCATTGTCTTCCTCTTACAAATCATAGAATTCTCTCATCTAGGTGAAAATAAAGCAAAAAGTGTTTTGGCAAATGGCCATGTGTGTATTTGGCAGGAGTACAGATTTGGAGTGAGTGGAGAAAGACAGGCTGAGAGGTGTTGCAGAAATTAAGTGAACACCAAGACAGGTCATCTGTATGACCAACTTTACCTCCAGGAAACAGCTTCCCAAGAAGGGTTAAAAGATACTTTGTAGCAATGTCATGGGCATTTGCAAGGGTTTTTTAATCTGCCACTTTGTACCGTGCACAGTACTATAAAATGATTCATGATCATAAATTTTTCTAGTAATGTAATAACACCTCTGATATTGTAATACTACTACTTCTAGTAATGGAATAATATGATGATCCTTCTGTACAGGTTACCTGTCATCCAGGCCCACTACAAAGGTTTGTGCTATATTTGCTCATTTAATTCTGACAGGAAACTCACAAACCAGACGATATCCCTGAATACCCATATTACCCATAAGAATGAGGCTTCAAGTAAAAAATGTGATCACTTTTATATTGTGACTGTTGTCAACAGTAGATGTATCTGGTTATGTCCAAGTTTAAAATAAGTATAAAAAATGTGGATTGTGGGATCCCTGGGTGGCGCAGCGGTTTGGCGCCTGCCTTTGGCCCAGGGCGCGATCCTGGAGACCCGGGATCGAATCCCACGTCGGGCTCCCGGTGCATGGAGCCTGCTTCTCCCTCTGCCTGTGTCTCTGCCTCTCTCTATCTCTCTGTGACTATCATAAATAAATAAAAATTAAAAAAAAATTAAAAAAAATGTGGATTGTTTTTAAATTTCAGTAAACTTAATTTATATAGAAATGTAACACTGATGATATACTTTTACTCTAAGAATATATTTTCAAAAATTTTTATCTTACTTACTTTACTATTTCTTTCTGGCAGACCCAAGATTCTAAGAGCACATCAAAAATTTCTGTATACGTGTTTGTGTGTATCATTAAATGAATGCATGCACACACATACAAATAGAATAAGCATGATGGCTATTTCAAAAAATACCTCTGAAACACTGGAAGTTCTTTCTCTTGCATAGGATTTTGGTTTGTCAATCCCCTCAAATCAATTAGAGTCTAGCACAAGGATTTTTTAAATTAATGTAAATGAAAGTTCCTTTTCTTTCAGAAATCTCACGTGGTGGGATTAACTGAGGATTACCCAAAAGTTTGAAAAATCAAAACTGAAAATAACTGAATTAAGAAAAACTGAAATTGATCTCTGAAGAAAGCCACACCATCTGGGAAAAGATTCAATTTTTGGATTCCAGTATCAATATAAATATAAATAAAT
Source organism: Vulpes vulpes (assembly GCF_048418805.1). Classification (NCBI taxonomy): domain Eukaryota; kingdom Metazoa; phylum Chordata; class Mammalia; order Carnivora; family Canidae; genus Vulpes; species Vulpes vulpes. The sequence continues at coordinate 19,723,674 of NC_132792.1, read as the reverse complement.
CTCTGAAACTTTAGGAGTTAAGTTCAAACTTTTATGCTTTAATAACTGTTATGTGCAAATTCTTGTGACTTGTATTTTATCACACGCAAATAACATATTAGAATCACTAGAACGTCACCTACCAATACAGTTAAATGCAGAAGAAAGAGACAAGGGCGGGAACTTTCTGGTACTCTCCCCTGAATAAACTGAATTGAAATTACTTACTGCAAATGGAGCCTAGCATAACTTTCTCTGCAGCCTGGCTAGAAAAGGGATCTCAAGAGGTGCGAGCACTCAAAAGGGAAAAAAGACTTTACATAAAATATCCAATCTAAGTACAAAACCATACAAAATATTAAGACTGTGATTTGAATGTTCCTGAGACTGTTTTAAAGCCTCCATTTATGATCTGACCCTTTCAGACTAAATTCTAATTTATTTGTTTTGAAGTAGCTTTTATGAACAGAACAGGCTCTCATTTCGGTCGTCTAAGTGGGTGTAGTAAACATAGTTAAGCTGTGAAAGTAGGAATTTAAGTAAATAAAAATAGTGTCAATAAAAAGCTACTTCAGTCTGCAAATGATTCCGTCATTCAATTATTGTAAATTGGTAGGTAGTGGATTTTGCAGTGACTGTCAGCATTCCCTTCCTTGGGACTGAATAAATAATTGAAGAATAAATAATTGTGCCTGTGCTTGGTCTCAGGAGCCATTTTTATAGATTGCTAATGATAGTACCTGCTACGCGACAATGTATTAATATGGGGGGAAATTACATAGTTCTTTGTTTGTGTTGACACTGTGATGGCACAACATCCTATACTATTCTCTGGAATACAAGGCAGGAGTAATGATCCAGTGGGTATTTACCATTAAGATCTCCATGACAGAAAGAGACAGCTTTGTCTACCTGTGTTTTCCAAAGAAAATAAGTCGGTAGTGACCATTACCATCACAAAATGGTAGAGGGTAAGGCTAAGAGATGGATTGTTTTGATTAACAAATAACAAGTAAAGAGAATAACCCCACAGGAAAAGGATGGTCCTTCTGTTTGCTACAGGAACTCTCCTGGTCCCTGTCCTATTCTCTTTCCATCCATCCATTCCATAAACGTTCTACAAAGGACTAATGCTGTACTTGGTCCTGGGGTTCAAAAACTTGTCAAGACCGACTTGTCCCTTTTCTGTACGATCCTAACAGGTCTCTTTGGGTGGAGAACGTCATAATGGTATTCTTATCATTACTTTTAATCAACAACATTTCCCACTCACTGAGCACCTATTGCATAGGAGGCACTGAAATCCTTAAAACGCTCCTGCTCCGTTGTACAGTTGAGAAGCTCTGGCAGGTTAAGCAGCCTGCCCGACGTCCTCCCTACAGAGAGGTAAGCAGGTAAAAAGGAGCCAGGATTAAAATTCAGGCTCTCTTCACAGAACGCAACACCTGCCTCTCCTTGGCCCCCCTCACCGCAGCAAAGAAAGGAAGGAATTTAATCGGAGCTGACTTGAGGGAGAACTGGCCACCCCACCTTAATTTCCTCATCTGTAAAATGAAGAAAAAAAATCATACCCACCTCAGAGGTGTGTGGTGAGTGTCAAATTAGTCGACACCAGTGTAATTCCTAGTCCCCTGACAAATAGTAGGTGCTCAGAAAATATTAACAATTGTCACTGCTTCAAGAAACAGAGGTCTCAATGACAAAGCACAGCCTCAGAACAGAGGAGAGATTTGCCTGTAACAATTTTGAAAGCTGTTTAAGATATAAGAAATGGAAGAATCATTTTTCCCATTCCATAATACCTATAATCTGCTCCACGTCACTTAGTATTTAATTATAGGTTACCTTACATTGTTACATAATTATCTGACCCAGCAAGGCTCTAGCTTACCCCCAGGGAACAGCCCCCCTGTTTCTCTCCATCTTTCCTACTCCCCTGTGACCAGACCCTCAGCACTTGTTGACTTAACATCAATTAATATTTGCACCGAAAGTCTTACTTACAGGAAACATGATGGAATGAGATCAAAATCAAGGTAGTAATTGGTTTATTCGAGAAACGGATCCAGCTATATGTGTTTTCTGTTCAAGCAGCCTAATCATACCAACATCTATTCACAAGTATGTCAGGATTTTAGCAAGACATTTGACAAGATCTTTCCAGGCAGCCTCAGAGCACGATAAAGAAATGGAGAGGAAAACGCTGTCAGTAGGAACTCTGACCCAAAGGGACCTACTAATGTGTCTAAGTCAACTCAAGTCAAGCAGGTCCACAGAGATGCACCCAAGGGTCCCTTCCCGCTACTGGTCTGTCAACAAAACCATCGCAGGCACTGGGGGCATGCTTACCCAATCCGAGGGAAGCCTGAAGCTGACAGAGTGACTGGACAGATTTCAAGGGCAAAATCCAAAGCTATCTCATCACCTGGAATTTGAGGCCAAATACATTACCAAGAAATTTAACACAGGGACACCTGGGTGGCTCATTTGGTTAAGCATCTGCTTTTGGCTCAGGTCATGATCCCAGGGTCCCAGGGCAGAGCCCTGAGTCCAGTTGGGAGTCTCCTTCTTCCTCTTCCTCTCCCTCTCCCTCTCCCGGCTCTTCACCCCCTCCCCACCCTTGCTTGTGTGTGCACACTCTCACTCTTTTGCTCTCTCAAATAAATAAAATCTAAAAAAAAAAGAAGAAATGTTATGTAGAAATATGCAAAGGTTGTGGTTAAGCCTACCTAACAGGATAGAGGAAGAGATGCTTAATTAGTAGCCCATGTAGAAATCTTTCAGAGATTTTCATTGATTCTAACTACACTACGAATTAGTGAGATAAGGTTACCCACACGCTAACTAATTAATTTTAGGTAACCCAAAGAGAAATGAAACAACCCTCCCATCAATTAAGCACACAGCGGTAGGCGTTCATCAGAGATAGATAAGCACTTAAGGATCTAGTAAAAATAATTCGTTCAGAGAGAGGGACCCATTCACTTCCAAGGCCTGTCATACGTTTTTTATGGATTTGCAGATGAATAGGCTCCCAGGAGATAAATGTTACTCACATTCCCATTCAGTTCCTACAACAGCCATGTGCATTCCTCTGGTTAGAGCACTGAACTCATCAGGTTAACTACTACACCCAGTATCCTCGCTGGCAGGCAAACAGAATGATTCAACCACAGAAGCCTAAGGGCAGGCTAACGCAGACACCTATAAAATTTGTTTGGTGATTTTTCCCTAAGCTTCGGCATTTTTTCCCCACTCTTTCCTATAAGAAATAACCGCTTGATATCCCAAAATAAATCTTAACACACAGGCCTGGTTCACTACTAGATTTACAATAAGTTTCACTGGGAAGTCTAATAGGATTAGATATCACTTGGGACATGGTGTTTGCTGTGATGTTACAACATCTTTTAATAGTGTCTGCAATTAAAGGTAGGAGGAGATGCAGTGCATTTTTACTGTTTTAAGCAGAGGAAGTGGGAGAGGGATGGGGGACGAGGGCAGGAGTGCCAACACAATACCTTGCATTCTGGATCAGGAACAGATATTACTTTTGAGGTTTTATAAAATGTGCTTAGTGGGTAAAATCACACCAAAAGGAACTAAGGTTAAAGTCTGATCCAATAGATAGAAGGAAGCAAAAGACAGGTCAAGGATATGTGGAGAAAGGCAAAGTCTGAAGCCAACAAAGAAAAATCCAAGTGCATGCTCCTTAGCTTTGTATTTAACTGCACAAAAAAAGAAAGCTGTTTGTACACATAAAAAATATAGAGAAAAAAATAAAATAAAATAAAATAAAATAAAATAAAATAAAATAAAATAAAATAAAATAAAATAAAAAATAGAGAGAATCCAGCTCCCTTGCTCTAATATATATGCCACTCTACACTTCATTAAATGGGGAAGACTTAGAACCCATATGAATTTTGAAGACCACACTGAGGAATTTCAGGAAAAGGAGTAAATGTGTATAGTATTAATGATAACATATACCTAACACTTACTGAGCAATTACTAGAGCCAAATACCGGGTTAAACATTTTGTTAGGATTTCTTGGTTCCTCTTTCCAAGAATCCTTCAGGGCAGGTACCTAGGGGTCAGGCATTCAAACAAGTCTGACTTCCATGGGGAGGGAAGCTTTACCTCTAGACCTTCAGTGAAGGATTAGGCAGGAGGGCCCCTCCCAGGCTCACCTGTACTATCCTCCCTCCCCTCCCCTTGGGCCCAGGCATCACCAGACAGAAAGGAGAAAGGGGGAGCAGGGATGGGAGGTGGGGCGAGGTGGGACAGAGGAGGAGAAATTGCACAGTAAAGGCAGGCAGAAGGGGAGGCCCGGAGGGAGGAAGGGGGCATCTAAGCCACCAATGGGAAAAGTGCATTTTTCTGAGACAACCCCCACAAAAGTTCAGAGGTTGCTCTAGACACGGTAAATCTTTCAGTGTCTTCAAAAGTCATTTTCGGTCCCAGACATTCACCCTTTTTGCTGTTGCAAAGAGAAAGGGACCAGCGACCCGTGAAGTGTCAGGAATGCCTCCGAGGGAGCCCCAGCGAAGTTGCAGGGCAGCTATTGTGCTCCAGTGAAGTTCAAAGGAAAGGACGGCCGGGGCTGCCCGGGCTGGCGGGGCTGCGGCTCCGGGCGCAGGGCTCGGCCACAGGCCCCCGCGGGCCCCCGCGCCAGGGGCCACCACTCCTGCGGGAAGAGGAACCGAAAAGGGGGGTTGGGGGGAACGGGGCAGAGAAAGGAAAAAAGAAAAACCAAAAACCAAAAACCCCTTGCTTTCCGGGGTCAAGGCTTTGAATTGAGAGAGCCCAGCGCGGCTTTGGGACCAGCCAGGGGTGTGGGGCTGAGATATTTACATTTCTCCTCGCTGCCCAAGGGGCGGGGGGGGGGGGGGGGGGGGGGGGGGGCAGGCTGGGAAAGAAAGGAAAAAGAAAACAAACTGTGCTCACCATTAAATATTCATGACAGCAGCTTTGCTAAGGCTAATGGAAAGCATATAAATCCCTTTACAACTTTGTTAAATGCAAAAAAGATGGATGAGGGTCACAGCACGCTCTGGGGCAAATTGAGAAGAATATGAAAATCTGGCCCACAGGAGGCTGGGATCCAGGAGAGCAGAGCTGGCCACGGGTTTTATTTGGACCCATTCCGGTAGGTGTGGATACCCGTCCTATTCATTTCCAATGACTACCATAAAACACTACTCAGAAAGAGGGTTTTCAATTACCCCCATGCTCCTAAAGGACATTTTTCTCATAAAAACTTTTTCCCCTGAAATATTATGGCAGGGTTAACATTTGACAGATGTTATTGTTTTAAAGTCATGCGAAAATATGGGTCCTAATTCTTGACACAGATCATCTATCTTGATGATGAAAATGGGAGATCCAATCATCTTTGATCTGAGACATCTTCCAGTAGTATCTTCAAGAAGATCTTTCGGAGAGCACCCAAAGTCTTGGGCTCTCAGACACCAGGCTGTGTAGCATTTGCAGCTGAAGGACAGAGGCAGGGAACTCTAACCTCAAGGCCTGGCTTGACCCAAGCCTCCGTACTTTTAGGAATCTTGGTTATATGGTGTCTCCACATCTCATACTCCAGCTGTACAAATGGAAGAGAAGCTAATCTATCCATCTTAAGGACGGGTCAGGAGGACACTGCGAGGCACTGGAAATGTTTGTAATAAGGGGACAATGTATACCAAATAATGTGACTAAGGACACAAGTTTCTCATTATTTAAACAAAGAAATAAGTTCCTTTGGAAGGAGTTGTTATTTGTACCGTAGGGGGGATTTATTCTGTTTCCTTTTACATTTAATATACTGAAAAGAGAAAATAAATACAACCAAGGTTATGCTTTTGGTTGGGGGAAGATTTAAATGTCCTCAGTATTATAATTTAGGGGTGCATATCCCTGAAACCAAACATAAAGTAAATCCAAAAAATCTTTACAGAAAAGTCACCCGTTGATAAATACGAGGATTATATGATCTCAAAGTGCAAAAAACACAAATTTGGCTGTATTTATTTATTTATTTATTTATTTTTAATTTTTATTTATTTATGATAGTCATACAGAGAGAGAGAGAGACAGAGACAGAGACACAGGCAGAGGGAGAAGCAGGCTCCATGCACCGGGAGCCCGATGTGGGACTCGATCCCGGGTCTCCAGGATCGCGCCCTGGGCCAAAGGCAGGCGCCAAACCGCTGCGCCACCCAGGGATCCCTATTTATTTATTTATTAAATTTGTCTGCTTTTAAATGTAAAGGCTATCCTCTCTGATGAGGTTTCCAGAACAGATTTCACTTTCCCCTTTACATTCTCATCCTACAAAGGAAAGGGAATGGTGTCAACTGTGGAGTTCTGAACACTATCCATTATCATCTCTGTGCACTGTCATTCCTGAGGGTGTAGATATCACAGATATGCCTCTCTGCTTTCCATGAGCTTTAACTGCAAATATAAACACTAAGAAGTTTTCAGAATGCCTCCGTCTCTCTTGCTCTCAGTATCTACAAGTGTACTTCCTCCCACTCCTCCCTTGTGAGGCTCAGGCTTGGTCCCTCCCCGATGGTGCACCCTCCATCTTAGACCTGCTGAAAGTCAAGGGTTTTGCTCAGCATCATGCTCAAGAACAGTGTGGGCACCTTGCAGATTCCTCAGGAAGCCTCACACATCGCACAGAGCAAATGTTCAATAAACCTGAGCTATTGTTATAAAAAAAAGTGTCTGCTGAATGAACATTTGATAGAACCTTTGGAGATAGAGATACTTTTTTAAAAAGATTGATTTAAGAGAGGGAAAGAGAGAGAGAAGGAGCAAGGGGAGGAGGCAGAGGGAGAGGGAGAAGTAGACTTCCTGCTGGGCAGGGAAGCCAAAGTGGGGCTTGATCCCAGGATCCTGGAACCATGACCAGAGCCAAAGGCAGATGCTTAACCAACTGAGCCACCCAGGTGCCCCTAGAGACACTTCTTTTAGAAAAATCAATTATTTCCTGAAATCATTTTTATCTTATACTCAGATTATAAAATTGTGTAACCACACAGAAATTACACGGTAATTTTTGTTTGACTTCATATAGGCAGTAACTAAAAGTATTAACAGGAAAATAAAAATAGAGTAATAATGAAAATAATAAGAGATTTGACATAGATTTTACTTGGAGGGAGGGGGTTGTTTCTGTTAAAATGTTTAGAAAGTAATGTTCCAATACAAACTAGAGAGAAGGGAAGGAGGATAAAAATCATTTTCAGACAGAATTTTCAATTAAGGGAAACAACACATGGAAAAGTCCTAGCTGTTGCAGTGAAATACAGGTTCGCTTTTCTTCCAAAAAGTGCATTTTACATTTTGTTTTGAAAAAAAAATAATGGACACAAATGATTCCCACAATGTCCAGAATTCCTAGGAGGCAATGAACCATCTTTCAAGGGAGTACACTAGGAATGCCAAGGCTTCTGCTGTACATGGAGGAGGTCACCAATGAGCAGTGAGCTTCTGGCTGCATGCATTCTCAAACCTTCCAGACCACCACTAGGCTTTGGATAATCCCTTAGGACCCAGCTCAGAAGCTCCGGAATGATGATTCAACAGAGACCACCCTTAGCAAATAAATTCCCACAAAATGTGGCAAAATGTGTATTTTGACCAAAAAAGAAAAGCCATATACTGCAGTAATGGCATTGTAGGAGGGACCCCAATAATCTTTTACAGCAAAAAATAATGAGTCCTACTATTCAAGGGCCTATCCTAGATCCTTAAAAGCAGGGTTACCCTATGGTATGTACTCACTGCAGCCTCAGCACAAGGCAAGGCATAGTGAAAGTGACAAATAATATTTGTGGGATAAATGAACAAAGCAAAAGAAGTCAGAAAATCAAGCAGAATTCAGCAGATGATTTAGATCTTAATTATTCTGAAAAGCAATAAAACCAGAATTAACATAGGGACTCTGGTAATAAATATTGAATACAATGATAATAAATTTACTTCTCAGTTAAAAAAAAAAAAAAAACGAGCCACCTTTCTACTTAGTATTCCTTCTAGACCCATACTTCAGAAAATATTCCTTATATTTTTATTAATAACTCAGTACTTTCACATTAGCTACAATTAACATCTATGCCTATAGCCTATAATCTGAGTTCATTTGCAGTTTTTTAAAAAATTAGAGAGAACACTTGCAAATACCAAAATGCTTCTGTTATAAATTAAGTGATCATTCTATAATCGCAACATATTTATAGACAACATTTAATAGTAATATTTTGCATTTTTATATAGTTTTATCATTGAAGTGTGCCTCTGTAGACATTATGATTTAGTCTTGCCCATTTTTTTAATAAATTAAGTTTTTATTGGTGTTCAATTTATCAACATACAGAATAACACCCAGTGCTCATCCTGTCAAGTGCCCCCGTCAGTGCCCGTCACCCATTCACCCCCACCCCCCCCGCCCTCCTCCCCTTCCACCACCCCTAGTTCGTTTCCCAGAGTTAGGAGTCTTTATGTTCTGTCTCCCTTAGTCTTGCCCATTTTTTAAAACAAAATTTGTTATATCCTTATGTCAAGTGATTCAACAGTTTCCCTTTCCAACCCTTTCTTTACATAACTTACTATTTGTCTGTTAAAGAATGAGGGGCATTCGACTAGATTTTTAATTTTAAAATTTTAACAATCGGCCTTCTGAGGTCAAGACCATTTTAGGGGGAAAAAAAAATCTCAGGCCCAAAGGTCATTATGAAAGACATTTTACATAATAAATATGTAAGTCATCTTTCTAAAAATGAAAAGTGAATTAAGAAATAAAGGTGAACAAGTCACAGCCTCCAGTTACAACACACATCACATAACGCCACGTTGGAAAGATTTAAATCACTCTTCTGTGTAAATAGGGAAACACTGAGTAATGGATGTATTTAGTCCAAAAAAAAATAAGAAAAGGTAACCAAACATAATATATTTACGTGTGCATGGGAAAACAAAAAACTTAAAAAAAAAAAGAAAAGAAAAGAAACAAAAGGAAACCCCCACAATTCTCACAGAGTCTAAAATGAAACAACACATTAGACTTTGAGAATACCAGGAATAGGGAATTCCATTGAATATTAAGAACTACTATGAGCAAAAATTTGCTGCCAAATGAGTCAAGATTTTTCAATTCCATTAAAAGAGAAGTCATACAAAAAGCACACACTTACAGATTCATGTTTTTACTATAAAAAGTGTCATATACTATAAAAATGTTACCAAAAACAAGTCCTTCATAGGCAAGATTTTTCGTGGGTAAAATTAACACAGTTACATGTTTTGGAGAATCAGGGGAATATTCAAGTCACTAAAAACAAAACAGAACTCTCATCAAATTCAATTTTGCATAAGAGAAATAATTTCAAGGGTATTAAAAGCAACATACTGAAGGACTAAAGAAATCTAGTCCTTGCCATCTTAAAACAAAACAAAACAAAAAACAAAACAAAACAAAGAAAACAACCATAGTCCAAATAAACTGAGCAAATGAAAGATCCTGGTTTTCCCACCAACACTCCACAAGTTCACTGAGGCTCTTTCCTCTGTACCTTAAGAGTATTAAATCCATGCATAAAACGTTTTTGGTACAGCAGAGAATCCCTTTTGATGTCAAAAACACAGAAAGTTCAAAGGTTAGCCTGCCACTCAACATTATGACTCGTCAAAAACCTGAACAGGAAACCCAATTCTAAACTTACTCAGACAAGGTACTGCAATCCCAAAGGGAGAGCGGCCAGCCATTGTCTCGCCTGCTGGTGTTTTTGTACTTTGCTTAAGATTTATTCAGAAGGGTGACAATGCCTACCTCATCACCAAGGAGAAACATTCTTTCCCATACAAAGAACTGCAGCCATCTCTCCCAACACTTTCCTTCCCACTAATTACTTTCTCAACATTCTGGAAGGCTAAGAGTCTAGTCAAGTTGAATAGCCCTGGATTTAGCCCACATTATATTCCATCTTGTACTTCACACCTCTCCAAACATTTTTTTTTTAAGGAAAGGAAAAAGAATTAGCCACACTGGGTGTAGGGGGCGAGGAGTGGGGAGTGGGTACAATAAGATTTGCGTGGAAAATAAAAAATTACTTCGGTAGCAAAGAAAAACAGAAATGGCTAATTATGTAGAAATGGTTTCACTTACAAAAGGTTACAGGGCATACAAACTCAGGGAAGCCACGTTTTGGCAGAAAGCGATGCATTCATTCATTCAAGGAACATTCACTTCTGCCTCCAGGCACCCTGCTGGGCCCTCCACCAAAAGACAAAAGGGGTCCTTGTCCCCAGAGAGCTCACAAGAGTAACCAGAAAGAGAGACCACTACCCAGAGGACGACAATGCAACTGTAATGTTAACACCACGAGGGCCAGGAAAAGAGGCAAAAGCTGGGTGCTATGTAATCTCAACGAGAGGGGGTCCCCGGCCCAGGATGGACAGAGGAAGGCAAGAAGCAACTTTCTCAGGGGTGGTGCTGGAGCTGAGTCTTGAAAGAGAGAAGAGTGAGCAACCAAGTCAGGCGAGGTGAGGCCCGTGGCAGCCCCGATGCACCAGGCACCGGGAAAAAGCAAACACTGGCATTTGAACTGGAAATATGTCCCTGTCTGTTTGGTAGAGAACCCAGATAACCACAAAAGCAATGCAGAAAATTGTAAGGGGGATGTGTCTCCACCAGTTCGAATCATCTGCGCTTCCTGAGTTAGCTCAGCTGATAAATGCCACTTGCCTGTTATCAATTAGAACTTCGTACCATACTGAAATCTGATCACATAGCTGCTTCCTGCAAGTATAAGACACATCAGGCATTTTTAAACGCTTAGACTTCTTCTATTATCTAACGCCATTTTTTAGGTTCCCTAATATCAAGTCTGGAAGCTAATAAATGAATTAAGAAAATGGATGCCTTTTCTTTCACCTCCCGACAAATTGGACCTGACCATCAGCAGACACCGAAGCTCCCTTGCAGAAGGTCGGATGGAGCCTGAAACATTAGTGTTTAAAGGAGATTCGTTTTAATCAAACACTTGCCCTTCTTTATCACTCGTAGTTCAAATGGTGCTCTGCAGTCCTCGGGCATTATCAAAAACTGTGAATTTCTCTCAGAAGGTAGTTCTTTTAAAACTCAGACAATGATAATGCCTGCAAAAGTGCGGAAATTTTTGCCACCAAAAGAACTAGGGCAATGGAGGTTCTTAAATATATATAAAAACTTATTTTTAAGTATATAAAAATTAGACCTCATATGTAATAGCCGGGGTGGAGAAGGTCTTGTGGCCAAACGGAAAAGTTCATACGATCCCCATGAGCTGTGTGATGCCCAGGAAAACAAAGCAGAATTCTTGGGGGCACACCATCTATGCAGTTGCAGAACAACCCCCTATTATGGGAAGCATCACGCTCCAGTGAAAAGTCAGATCCTAATTATGGCTCTACTACTAATTAACATGTCATTTCTCTAGGCCTCAGCTTCCTCATAGTCTTGGCCTTCAAAAGACAGGAAGATCGTTATGTTTTTTGGGAGTTTGGGGGGTTTAGGGGTCCTAAAATTAAATTGATAACAAAATTAGTTAATATGTTGGGGGCAGGTCCCATGTGCCAAGCAAGCCCTGTGCTAAATGCTTTTCATGGAGAACTTCATTTACTCCCACAGAGCAAGGAGAGTCAAAGGGTTACGAGAATCCTCATTTTCCTGATGACGAAGTGCAGGCTTATGTAGTTAAGTGACAGGGACAGAGATGCCAGGACAGACTCCCCACTACACGGTTTGACATCAAACACGCTTAACCACTCAACAGAAGTCTTGAAGTTCTCACTAAGCCACACAGGCAATCAGATTCCAAGTGATCTTTAAAACACATTGTTTTCCTAAATGGAAACATTTTTGCAGGCTTTTACTCAAGACTGCCAAGTGTGAATTCAGTATTCTTGCAGAATAAAAAGGTTCGAATCCAAAATCTTCCATGAGCCTCCCTTTGTGGGACCCACAAGCAGATTTCTTCCACCCAGTATGTGCTCACAAAGTTGGGACCAGATTGTCCCCCCTAGAGGCCCCATTTTCACTCCCAATGCCTACGAATGCAAACAGGTACTTGGGCGTCTTCTATAAAATCTTTTCATCAGAGAACCAGCCCCCAAAAGAAGAGGGGACAGAATGGGCATCTAAGTAACTGTGGCACTTCCCTAGCCGCCTTCCTGGTCTTTGGGCTCCTGCTTTCCTCCTTGAAAATAGAGTCACAAGAGGAGAAAGACCAAAGGGGCTCACAAAGAAATTGCCATTGTCACTTAATGAATTGACAGTGACATGCTTTTAATATCCTCCATTTAATTGGACCATCAGATTTGCCGGAGAAGCCCTCCTATCACTAATGTATTAACAATCTCCTACCCTGTCCCCGGGGGGGGGGTTGCAACTGCTCCATTTTCTCCTCTTTCAACCCAATCCCTACAGTACTTGCCTTCCTCTTAACACCATCACAAAAGCTGAGAACAAAACAAAATATTACAGGATCTGAGCCAGGCATTACTTAAGGTGGATTACATTACGACATTTAACTTCTGGGGGAGGGGGCTGGAGTTCTCGTAAAAGGAGTGTGATTAATAGCATAAAAATGATAGAGGGCTGCAACCACTATCGTGCAGACAAGAAATGTTAATTTTCAGTTATTTTAAACCCATAACATCATCCAGTCCATTACAGAGAACTGACGGCTGCATATGACCTCAGACTAAGGCAAGTGGATGGTTTTTCTCACCCTAAGATAACACATCAGGCCAAAAATAGCCAAATGTCTTAAAAATAGTAGATGTCTTAACTAAGGCACTGCTGTGTCCAGGGGTGTGTCTATTTCCAAACATCCACATCATGCACCATAACACAACGCATGAAGGACAATTCTCACGTAGTAAGTCTCGCCATCGTCTTAAGAAGCATTATTACTCACACCTGGTGGCAAAATGTGTTTCCAAAACTGCACACCAAGAGAGGATCTTAAGATTACAACTAGAAACCTTCTGACAACATTATTCGGAAAGTTCCACATTTATTTTCCTATAAGATCCGTTTGCTCTTTTTCAGACTCATGCAAATAAAGCTCTCCAGAAATGAAGCCATTATAAAGTGCCAGTGAGCTCCACTATCCTAAAACTAGGATATTTTATCAGATGCCCGCTGTTTCTTTCAGCGAAAAGGACGGGCCAATTTAAGAAAACATAGGGTGCCAGTGTTCTCTACAACAACAAAAAAGTTCTGAACGCAGGTAATGTGACCCAAAACACCACTTCTGGCTAAAAGTCATTACATACTGAGTCGACCACATTTTTTAAAAATCCAACTTCAGGTAATTTTGTCACAAGTCACCCTTTTCCCTACCACCAATGATGTCTTTGCTGGTCTTCCCAACCTCCTTTCCGTTTCCCTCACTCACTCTTACATTCTTCAATGCACAAATGAATGAATCTACAGAACAGTCCTCTCTACAATTAAAGGGCACTTATGGAGAACACTGTACTATTTAAAACCCTCCATCAGGTCCCTGTTGCTCCTATTAGCCGTTAAGGATACATCCTCTTATAATGTGGTCAATCACCCAAAGGTCACCGTAAGTGTTGAATGATCCTGGGTTTCAAAGCCAGCCTGGCCTTAATCCACATTCTGAACATAAAGAATTCAAGAACTAAATCCCAGTATCATTAGACAGATACGTCATCTGCCTATGCCGTAGCTGATACCTCAACACCAGTCTTCCGAACCTAGACAGGTTTAACTGGCTCCGGAATGCCACGCTCACACTGGTGTCCTCACTGCCCAGCTCAACAGAGGTTTTCTAAACTCAGGAATCAAGCATTAGCTTTTGCTCAATGGGTCTCAAGAAGAAAGGGGTGAAAGAGAACACCACCACAACCAAGCCTGCTTATTCCAAGCTGAAACTTTATGCCTGACCTACCAATCCCATTAAGGTGGGCCCTGAGGAATATACCCATTAGTTTGAGGAAGAAATTGAAGAAATAGACAAATGACTGGTCTTAACACCCAAGCTGTCCCAGGCAAACTAAATGGGGGAGATTCAAGATCCCTGACTGGGACCTTCACGAGAACGTGGACCAAGGCTCCCTTGGCAATTAATTGTAGAGCTTACAGAGTAAAGATGCAACACCCCTTTGGAGCTAGAATAAATCACACTCGTGGAAGTTCTAGATGCTACCTCTTCTGTTGTAAGCCCTCTCATGAGGATTACAACAGAGCACAGTCTCTGTTTCCTGTGATGGTCTGAATGTTTGTGTCCAATTCCCACCCCCACCCCCCCACCCCGCCCCCGAATGCTGAAACCTAAGCCCCAAGATGATGGAATTAGGAAGTGGGGACCTCTGGGAGGTGATGAAAGCATGAGAGCAGAACTTTGCTGAATGGGGTCAGTGCCTTAATAAAAGAGATTTCCCCTTCTACTATGTGAGGACACGGGGAGAAGTGAGCAGCCTGCAGCCCAAAAGCAGCCCTTCACCAGAACCCAATTGTGCTGGCACCCGAACCTGGACGGCCAGCCCCAAGAACTGTGAGAAACTCACTTCTGGTGTTTAAAAGCCACTGGTCTGTGGCATTTTGTTATAGCAGCCAGAACAGACTAAGACACTACCACAGTACCTGTCACAATGCATCTTGCTCAGGGCTGGGTGTGTGCACGTGTACTTCCCTCACTGCACTGCAGGCTCGAAGAGGGTGAGGACGAGACCATTCAGCAGCTCAACAATCTAGCAAGAAACTGAGCCAGACACGTGACCGGATTCAGTCACTGTCGGGCATGCCGGACAGAGCATCAGGGTGGCTGGTGAGACCTTCAAGACACATGCCCAGGGCCCAGCTCCTCAAGATGCTGAGTCTATACTCATCAGTTTTGAAAAGTCCCCAGATGACTCTGAAACACAGCCCAGGTGGAGCCCATGGTATTAGGTAAGTGCCCAGGTTCCAGAGCCCAATCTGAGTGGAAGGCAAATGCCAACTCTGCCTCTTACTCTTTGAGTGACTCCAGCAAGTCATCTAACAAGCCTGAGTTCCACTGTCCAAATCCATAAAATGGGAGACGTGGAGCTTTTGCAAGAGAGGACAGAGGGCGTGCACAGCACCTCCCTAATACACAGTTGGTGCTTTAATAGACATCAGGCACTCGGGCAGGGGTAACCCATATTGCCTCCCAGTAGCTGGCAATCGAAAGGCCCTGGGAGCACACTTTATTGCTAAAGGGGCGTGGATGTTTCAGTTGTTGAGCATTAAGTATCCTGGCTAACACTCCTCGTGCAAAGCTATTGTTAACAAATTGGTGAGGAGTTAGGACAAAATGTTTATAATGAGTATTTTCAACCTACATATTTCAGTTAACAAAACAAAACATGGATGTCAAGTTTATACAGCGAGAAGAGAAGGATGCCGAGACTTAAAATAACCTACTTGCTAAAGGCTTGGTGACTGTTCTCTCTCCCATGACAACAATGGGAAGGAGGGTGAGGAAAAGGAGTACCACTTTCAGGGCTGTGACACCACTGCATACTGCCATTGTGTTACTGAAGTCATGTACCCTAGCTTAACCACCACAGGCAATATTTTGGTGTCATTAAAAGCCTCATCAGAAACTGAGTGTTTTCTTGAGATTTATGGTATTGAATGGGTTTTTCCTTTCTATTCTTTTTTCTTGGTAGTCTAACGTGAGAACTTACTGCGTTCACAGCCTAGTGGAAGACAGCGCTATTTTTACAGAAGTCGCTGGGGAAAAATAATTCACTTAATAGACATTCCACTTTACTGAAAACTTTAATGGAATGCATCTATTATATAATTGGGAAATAAGAGCCAAATGTTCACGTACATTCACCTATCCTATATTACATGTGTGTGAGGGAGAATGATTTCACTTAGACAAAAAAGCAGTGTTTCCACTTAAATAAAATGGACCTTCTTTTGGTTGTTGCAGAGCATTAAAAAAGGTAAGCTTTATCCATTCTGCATCTTCACAGCCAACAAATCTTGTGTCACCGTGTATCCTCCCCGATAATCTATTTTAAAGGAACATTTCAAGCACCAGAAAAATAAAAGAATAATACCCCTTAGATGAATCTGACTTGTAAATAAGGAGAGCTATTAAGTGCTTAGTGTTTTTGGTCTTTCTATCATAAACACTATAAATAATCTCAGAATATACAGCTCATCTGGCTCTACCCAGGAAGGCTACATTTTTTAGCAAGGAACAGCACAATATCTGGCAAATTCTCTGGCACCCAACCCTCATCTCTTGAAAAACATAAAATAAAAGGTGGGAGGAGGTTGCCAATCAAATAAAATAGAGTCCGAGAACTTAAGCACTCTTGTATAATAGAGATTACCTGTCACTTATGTGGCTAGCTGTAGTTATCAACTGCCTAAAATTTTATGAAAGCACACCACCGAATTTTTTTCACACCACCAGTACTTTTATGGAGTTGGGAGTCTCTTTAGATAAACCATTTTAGGAGCAAGGGTACAGAAATAATCCATCCTGAAAATGCCTTCTATTCTAAGCACCTGGCACAAAGCTATTGTGTCCAGTGATTTCATATTATGGCTGTCCACACATTAAGGAAACGCTTTGAATCCTAAGGACTAATTGCACGTCCACAGACTTCCTCTTTCTACAGTGCTTTTTAATCGGGCACTTTAAATTGCCAAGTATGTTCAAAAATGGTATTTCAAATAAAGCATACAAAGTGACTACTGATCTAGAATTGGAATATGCAGCCTCCCTTTGGATGAGGAATTGATGCTCTTATTTTAAACTATTCATTCTCCAATAGATGACAACATGAAGGGAGAAATCAAGGAGCTATGTCTATTTAATTCAGCGTGCATTCATAATAATACGAGTGTCTCAGTGTGATTCCAATGCAAAAGGATAATGTAAAAAAGGGCGAGAAATCTAAAATTAGAAATCACTACTCAAACTGGATGTAAATATTACATATATGTACTTCCACTTCCTGTAAGCAATTAGTATACTAGACAAAATGGGATAATTACGTAGGGGCTTAATTTTGTGTTAGACTCTGTTATTTCTGAAGCCTCCCTTCTCCAGTAAAACTCTGTGCTTTGATTCAAAAGAAAAGAGTCGATATCACATACGAGACTCTGCAACATCACACAACCACATAAAACTGTCATTGTGAAATACTGCGCTGCATGATTTTGTTACTGCTTCTTTTATTCTTGCAGCAATGGACACACAACCTCAGAGGATGAATTTGCCACTTCAAGGCTCGTGCCTGGTGCTGGATAGAAACAATAAAAACAGTCTTGGGAACAGGAGCCCCCAGGGATGTAGGCACTGCCATCTAATCTGATAGCAAATCCACCTCTGAATTAATAATTTTTATATTTCCCACATTCTGATTCTTTTTTTCCTCAGATGAGAGGACTCCACCATTCCTAGAAAGTAGCCCAACCCTGAAATTAAATCTAGTGCTACAAAACCAGATTTCTCTCATCAGATACTCATATACTAAAGCTAACATTTTAGCTTCAGATTATAAGCACACATTTCAAAATAATTAGCAGACACTGGCAGAGGTCTTTAACCAAAGATCAGAATACCTACAAACTTTATAAAAACATACGCAGAAATTTGGTGTGTACTTTCCCAAAAGGTTTTAGAATCCACAGGGTGGTCTGAGACCTAAAAAATTCAATATGGGGCTACGAAATTATTTAAGTATGGAGAAAAATCAGAATTAAAGCTATACCGATTGAACAGAAAACAGAACCTTCCTTTAACATAATGTGTTTGTATAGGAGAAATGTGATGACAAACTTTTATCATGCACACCATAACAGAAAAAAAAAAAACATTTGTTTAATAAAAGATAAGTTGAATTCACACATGTAATCGGGACGCTTTTGTTGTTAAAAAGAGTCTTTATCATATGAGTAGAATTTAAAAACTTGGTAGAAACAAGCCCATTCTCAGGCTTATAAAACAAGCCTTTACAGATAATTATGTTTTATTACTCTTCATTTTATGGGGATTGTGTTCTACAAAACAAATACCAGATGCCTATTTGTTTTATTCATTTCAGGAGGAAAAAAATCCTACAAGTACCTCTGTGAATAGAACTGCTTTTAATTAAACACAATGCACAATGAACACATAAAAATTAATACTGTTTGAAGCCAGCAGGTAGAGAGTAAATGCATCGAACACAATTGCGGAATACCCCTTCTCCTACCCCTTCTCCTCCTGCTGAGCTGAGAAAGAGGACATTCCCAGGCCTATTACTTGGGAGTGAAATCAGCGAGGATACTCAAAGGAGGTCATTCACAGACTCGTTTGGGGGAAAATAAAGGCCAATGTTCATGGAAATATGAAACCTGGAGGTGAGAAAAAAAAAAATCTACCCATCTTCACAGCATCCATATTGAACCAGAGTCTACACTGACCCTCCTTTATGAATCAGTCTGGTCCACCCTGAGCCCTTTGGGTACAGCTGTTGAGATGGAATGAACCAGGTTCATTTCTGCTACATCAGAAAAATGCAAAGTGATTTCTGGCATGGTTCTTTCTGGATGGTGATCTCTGGCACACTTGATCTGCAAGCACTCACTACAGAAGGACATGTCAGACTGTTCTCTGGTGAATACAGCCATGCTTGAAAAAAAAAAAAAAAAAAAAGCAGGAGGAGACACAGTTTTAGTCACACTAAAATCCAGCAGCTTCTTCCTGTCTGGATTATTCTTGCAGCGATGGACACACAACCTCAGAAATAAATCCTATCTGTTCGACCCAGTTCTAATCCAAAAGGGAAAATTCGGCACCCAGGATTTTAGCCCCCCAATGAGGAAAATGGGGTGTCCTTCTTTTACTTCTCTCCCTCTTTGCTTTTGTTTTCTTGTTGGCTTTTGA
The DNA here is from genome assembly GCF_048418805.1 of Vulpes vulpes. Classification (NCBI taxonomy): domain Eukaryota; kingdom Metazoa; phylum Chordata; class Mammalia; order Carnivora; family Canidae; genus Vulpes; species Vulpes vulpes. Next base: position 19,704,753 of record NC_132792.1, on the reverse strand, counting down.
TGAAATCTGAGTGAGATCCACTCTCAGCCCCGGTGCTGGACTCGATCTCGCCCAGCCGGTCCTGACCTGCACGCACTAGAGCCAAGAGAGACCACGGACAGATGCTTGGAAAGCACTATGTGAAGTAATGTGAAACAGCTTGCAACTGTATCCAGCTACCACCTTTCCACAAGGAATATGGCCAAATCTTTTCCCAATCACGCTTACTGAAGCGGTCATGCCCCAGCTTCCACCCCTGTGATTCGAATCTCAGAGTCATCCTGATTGGGGCACAGCTTCTAATTCTTCCTCTACAGGAGACTATTAGGGTCTCTTGGTTAACTAGAAAAAAATACACTGTATGATTTTTACGTTTAAAAAAGCAATTAAAATCCTAAGTGGTTTTTAGCCTTTAAAATTGATTTTTAAACAAGTATGGGAAACTGAGAAATCAAAGCATTTAAACTAGTTACCCCTCCAAAAAATACCTCATTCTGATAAAAAACAAAACAAGAAACTTGGGCTACCCCTCATTCTGACCAAAAAATTGGGGGTGAATATATAGGAACACAGACTATAAGCAGTAGTCAAATCCATTTTACACTCTATTATAATCCAATCAAAGGGCTGTTTTCCAACAGAATACCTTCAGCTGTTAAAAGTGAGAGATCTGGGATCCCTGGGTGGCGCAGCAGTTTGGCGCCTGCCTTTGGCCCAGGGTGCAATCCTGGAGATCCAGGATCGAGTCCCACGTCGGGCTCCCGACGCATGGAGCCTGCTCCTCCCTCTGCCTATGTCTCTGCCTCTCTCTCTCTGTGTGACTATCATAGATAAATAAAAATTTAATAAATAAATAAATAAATGTGAGAGATCTATATGTACAGACCTGGAATGATGCTTAATACACAATTAAGTAATTAAAATGAGAAATTAGAAAAGAGAATTATATATATAAATATTAAGGTAGCAAATGGGGGACATATTATAGGTACATTTCACTTTCTGTAATGTTTGAACTTTGAACAATGCTCAAGTATTACTTCCACAACCTGCAATCTGAATTTTAAAAGAAATGTTTTGTTTTGTTTTGTTTTCCAAAACATCACCAGATAGTGTTTTAAGCTGTAACCCTTGGGGGGGCTCTGTCCTCAAAGTTAAATGTAAAATTGAGTTTCCAAGATGAGAGTTCTTACGGTAGAACAGCTTGACATGAATGGCAGGAGGGTAAGGGAAAGCCAAGGGGCAGGAAGAAAGTGTGTGTGCGCACGTGCGTGTGTTTGTACATGCACTTGGGCACGCATATGAGCTCAAACCTTCACAGGAGGGAGGAAGAGTTTGTTATGAAAATAAAAGTAACGAAAAGGAAGAAGCACGACGTAGGTGGGGTGACTCTGGCTGGGGGGAGGGATCTCAGAAGAGCCACAAGGTGCCTCTGATGGCTCCCTGATAACAGCCAGAGAGTACCTAAGGGAAGAGAGGAGTGGTAAAAAAAAAAAAAAATCCATCGTTGTGAGTGGTGGTGGGAGATGCCAGGTGCTGCTCTTTAGAAAAGTGTCAACTGAAGGTCTGTAAAAAAGAATGAAGTGGCCTAGATGTGAACCATGGAAACTCAAGCCAGCTTGTAGGAAGCCATGTCCCTGGTGGAGGATGCCACAGAATTGTATTTCTGTGCCTCTAGGTCAGGTTTATGCTACGGAATTAGAGTCCAGGAAAAATGATCGCACTGCAAGTGGTTGGCTGAGCATGGCATGCTGGTGTACTGTTCGTTCATCAGGAGACAGCGGGACTGCAGCTCTGTTCCCAACAGCACGGTTGGTCCCCTCCTTGGCAGGGGGCAGTCAAAGCACTGAGGAATGAACGGATGGATGGTCCTTCCATTGTGGATTTGCCTGGATGCACCACAATTCTCCGCAATGACTTCACTCTCTCAGCCAGCTCCCCCAAAGGCAGCAAGCTTTGAAGCAACAGCAACTATACTTGGCCAAGAACGAGGCCCATCCTAGACAATGCAATGTGGTTCAAGCTCCGTAAAGTAGGCTTTTAGGGATATAACGATTGGGAACCTATTCATAGCTAAAATGACAAAGACACGGGTTATTTCAAAGCTGCAAATTATTATGTGATGGCGAATCTTGAATTTCACTCCTACTAGACTGAAACTCAAGGTGGGAGGTGGAAAGGACGCATTCTTCTAAACATATTTTCCTACTAGACATCCCCTGTGGGTTGTTGATTCCAAACAAAATTAAAGAATTCGAGTAAGTCAGTTCCAGATCTTTTATTCTGCACTAACAGGCCACCAAGATCCAAAAGACACTCAATCTACAAGTATTTCTTGAGGATCTACCACATGAACAGCACTGTGCCGATGCCAGGGAAACAGATTAAAAAGAAATACACACCATCTCTGTTTCCCTGGAGCTGACATTCAGGATGATGACCTGATTTATATCTGACTACTACAAACTTATGACTTACAATGGACTTACCAATTTGAGTCCAAGTAGAATATCAAGTGTGAAATATTCCAACTTTGTGATTAAAAGCTATTTGGAGGCAAATGGTAGAGAGAAAGAGCCTACCGGATGCGATGCATTTCTCCATCACGAATGGAGGTGATGCATACTTTGATCCTTTTTTTTTTTTTTTTTGGTCTGGCCCTCTTGATTTGTGTTTGTAAAAGGTAAATGCTAAAGAAAATTTTAAAAGAAGACGAAGAACTCCAGAATATATACATAGTCTTTCTTCCATCCATTTTGGTTCAATAATTTCTAGACTTAAAGAAAGGAGAAGAAGCTCATCAAATAAAATACAATGACATTTACTAGGCACTGTCAAGCAAACTGGTGCTGTAGGGGGTGAACTCTAGGGTAGAGAGGAGAATGAGCCAGCTTTACCCCATAAGATATATAAAACTTGAGAGATAAAAATTAAGTAATTAGGGGCATCTGCATGGCTCAGTCAGTTAAGCAGCCAACTCTAGGTTTCAGCTCAGGTCATGATCTCAGGGTCCTGGGATCGAGCCCCGTGTCAGGCTCCCTGCAAAGTGAGGAGTCTGCTTCTCCTTCTCCCTCTGCCCCTCCCCTATTTGTGCTCTCTCTTTCTTTCTGTCAAAAAAAAAAATAAAATCTTTAAAAAAAATTTTTTTAACACAACTAAGTAATAATACTGCAAAGGAGGATGACCTAAGGCTTAAAACTGCCCCAGTCCAAGTTCTAGAATTTCTCCAGGCCCTGTCATGACAAGACAGAAGAACCCCCAAGGCCTGCCTGCCCGACCCCTAAAATTATATAGGGTGAGAGAGTGAGAGTGAGAGTGAGGGGAGAAAAGCTTCTGAGAGTCCCTCCAATGATCTTCTCACCTGCCCTGTGTGGACAGAGAAATGCTTAATCGAGCCTTCTGCTGATGAGGCTGGTGAGAACCAGAGAAAGCCCTGGACTGAAGGGCAGGCCAAAGAGCCTGCTGATTTATGCTCTGTTATCTGAAAAATCACTAGACCATTTTTATACCCCCAAGGGGAACTCAAATGACAGCCTTCAAATGATAGGTCTTATACCAGTTCCTGCTTAGGCGCGAGGTGACAAAGCGCCCAAGCCACGGTACCTGGGAATTCTAAAACCAAGTGTTTCAGACTTTGAGACATGTCAAAAAAAATCCAATTAATTCACCTCGTCTAATTAAATGAGCTAATTGGAAATACAATACAGTATTTTTTTTTTATCTCTCTGCTACCTGAATCTACAAGTCCATTTACTAGGAGAAAGAAAGGCAATTTTTATTTTGTGGAGAAGAGATAAGATGACACCGGGACAAGGAAAAGGGGCACCAAAAAGGTAGCATTTTTTAAAATAGCACCTCAATTCTTGGCAGAAAATAATATCCAACACCTGACGCAGGAATGTTTCCAGGAAAAAAAAAATGGATTTTTGAATATTTATTCCATATGCAAATACAGGCCTATGGTCACCACTGTGCATAAAATATATGCCTGCTCTTTGTCCAGGACTAAAACAATATCAAATTTGGGTTGAGGGCAGGAAGGTTTCGCTTTACTTATACTTAGTGAACCATTCCATTCGCCAGAGTCCTTTTTTCAAAAGCTGCTGTCAGAGAACTCTCTATGTGATTCTGTGATTTTCGACAAGAATATAATACCATTCTAATACGTTTGTTTTTTCGTTTGTTTTGATATGATGGAGTTCCGAGGGACAGGATTTCACCCATAGCATATCCCAATCATAGCAAGGACTGCTACCGTGTGGAATCCAGTAGGAGTCAGATCACATCTGGATTTGGTGGCAAAAATGGTATTATGGAATTGCTCTTATGATGTGTTTGTGCATCACTGCAGCTGTGTCCCCTAGGGGAAAGGATGAAAATGCAAGTTACACCGTGTCTGAACCCTTGCAGATCTTCAAAACACAGGCTACAGTTTCCTCCCTAATATTCACCTGGACTGCCCTGAGAAGTTTATCATCAAGGATAGGCACTGCTGCTACTGGTAATGCCATCCTAAAGGAAAAGTCGTCAATTGTTAATAGCCATGCAAATTGTGAGAAGTAGAAAGTTATCCATCGCTATTGCTTCTTGACTTGCTAAGTACCCCATCATGATGGAATCACTCCTTTGGCTACTTGAATTGCTGGAGAAGAAAAACTAGTTTTATCTTCTCCAGCTCACACAGGTTCATCTCAGAAAGTCATTTCAGGTGATCCCACTGGCACATCTGCCACTGTTTTAATGCATTTTCAGGAGGCAGGGACAAGAAGACCCATGTGATTGCTCAGCTTCACAGAACTGGTGGGAAACAGAATACTTTGGTAAAGGAAAAAGAATTTTTTTAAAGACACAAAGTCAGATTAATGGGTCGGACTCTTGGTTGAACACCTTCCCAGAAATGAAAATCTACTGTATGCTGGCAACAGTTACAACAGGTGGCTGGAATCCTGGGCACCTGCCAAACCACCTTGAGCATCTCTATGACTGACAAGCTACTGTATCATATGGCACACTGCAATTAAAATGAGCTGTAAATAGGGCAAATAAAAGAAATGAAATGAAAAAACGGCGACACACAAATGCTAAGTCTGAGATGATACAAGTCTGATGTGTTTTAATGGATCAGATTAATGACAATGGTTAACGGTGGTTATTGATAGAACGCTTACCATGTACCAAGCACCATTCTGAGCACATTACGTATAATGTAACTCATATCTTCATAGGACCAACACTATGAGGGGGGAATTATTACTATTCCCATTTTACCAGGGAAAAAACGGAAGCAGAGAAGAAAGTCACCCAAGGTTTCATAGTGACAGAGCCAACCATTTGGAAGTCAACCCATTACTCTCCAGAGCCTTCTTGAATAATCTCCATGTGATACTTGGCTGGAGGTCAAGAAATGTATCTTCCATTCTTGATTCTGTCACAACTGGCTACATGGCCTTGGGCAAATTGCCCAACTTCCCTGGATCTCTATTTCCTTATCTATGTAATGCAAGAGTTACCCTGAATCTTTAAGGTCAATTCCATGATCTTACTGTTCTGCCCTCCAGACAAAACTATCTGATACCATGACTAAACACCAAGCTCGTGTCTTCAGACAAACATGTGACAAACACACAGACAAACCTACGTGCACAGGAGTCGCAATCAGCCATGACCTCCTATGTCTCTGTGAAGGAAAACCAGATGAGAGAAACAGGTTCAAGGAGACTGAAACAGTCACCAATATCCCCACAGAATACCTACTTTGTACTGTGGATTTAAGGATGCTCGTTTCTTAGCTTACTTTCATAGAAACTTAGGATTTATTCTGATAACCTTATTTACAATAGTCAAGACATGGAAACAACCTAAGTGTCCACTGACACATCAATGGATACAGAAAATGTGGTATGGATATACAATGGAATATTATTCGGCCTCAAAAAAAAAAGGAAGAAAATCCTGCCATTTGCAACAACTTAGAAGGACCTTGGGAGCATTATGGTAAGTAAAAGAAGTGAGACAGAGAAAGACAAATATTACGTGACCTCACTTATATGTGGAATCCAAAAAAAAAAACATAGATACAGAGAACAGATTCGTGGTCAGTACAGACAGGAGGTGGGGGATGGGCAAAATGGGCAAAGGCAATCTAAAGGCAAAAACTTCCAGTTATAAGACAAATACGTCCTGAGGATGCAATATATAGCATGTTTGACTGTCATTAATGATACTGTATTGTATACTGAAAAGCTGCTAAGAAAGATCCCAAAAATTCTCATCACAAGAAAAAAATTGCTGTACATCAAATCATTAAGCTATATACCTAAAACGAATACAGTGTTAAATGTCAATTACACCTCAATTTAAAAAAGGATCTGTTCTGATATTTAATCCTGTTGGCCTCTTTTATCCCACTTAGGTTACTTCTTACACATGGCTAAATCTAAAGTAAGTACAGGGAAATACTACTCTGTCTTTTAACTATACTAAACATTGAGGTACTGAAATTTTATCTTAACATTAAATACTGTTCATTTTAAAAAAAAAAACATGTAATATAACTCTACAACCTAAATACAGAAAATATTCCACATTTCCACTCTTTGAATCAATAAAAGATTGCCCTACATTTACAGGTTTGCAACATTATACTTGCGTACTTAAAAATGCAGTTATCATGAAAGGTGTTGCTTAAAGGTAGCTTTTTTAACGCAGTATGAATTTTAAAGGAGCACGTAGGATATAAGAAATGGTGTTTTCAAGAAAAAATTATTCTCTGCCTCTCAGTAAAGCAAAAGCATTTCAGTATCAGATTCCCTGTGATTAGATTTTCAGATTGGCTTATATATACAGACCTAGAAATAATTTTGGAGAATGACCTCACCGAGAGCTTTGTAAAAATATATAACATAATTCATATTTAATCAAGTGCCGTAATGATTGCCACCAAATCTGAATCAATTTTTAAAACCTATTAGAAATAATTGTGAATTACTGTATCCTCCATTTTATCCATATACCTTGAGCACTTGTACTCGTTCTCCCCTGGACGAGCTAACACAAACAAACCAGGAGATTTTAAACACAGGAAATGGAGGCCAGTGAGAGAAACAATCATACACCTTTCCTTTGCTTTTTTTTCCCCCTCTGCTCTTTAATTAAATGATAAATCTCAGTATGAATTCATTAGGAGCCTGATAGCTCAATTAAGCACTATGTTATTATATACTCTGGGGCAATGCTTCAATAGCGGTTAACAGAATTTGGATGTAACCTGAGCAAAAAAAATGCATGCCAAAAGTTATATTCCACCGACCAGCTGGGAGAAAAATTGCAAGGAAGGAGGGGCAGAAAGTCCCAATATCTATAGACTGTTAAAATTAAATAATAGAAAGGTCATAATGGTTTCTCCTATAGCAATCAATTCTTTGGGTTCATATTATGCAGCAAACTCCCTCAGTTCATTTTAATTTGGTTTTACTGAGTGCTTGCTTCGGCAGCACACATACTAAAATTTAGTTTCACTGATACTCTTACCCAACAGAACAGAGAAAGAAAGGAAAGAAAGGGAAAAAAAAATAAGAAAAGAAAAGAAAAGAAAAGAAAAAAGAAAAGAAGGAGGGAGGGAAGGAAAAAAAAGATTTAAAAAAAAACTAAAGAAAAAAATACCCTAGGGGTTACAAAGTCTACTGGAAGAAAATGAAAATGAAAGGGACACCTGGCTGGCTTATTTGGCCAAGCATGAGACTCTTAATCTCCAGGTCGTGAGTTCAAGCCCCACGTGGGACATTAGAGATTACTTAAAAGAAAATATTGTTTTCTAAAAATTAGAAAAGAAAAAAAAAAAAAACTCTAGGCTGGATCAGCAAATGATCCAATGAACCCAGAGGACACATGGGGGAGACCTGTGCTGTAAACCAGAGCATTTCAGCTAGAGAATCGGTACTTTGAATACAAGGTCAGCAGTGGTAACATTGCCATTAGTTAAGTAAATAGAAGTTGTTTTCATGTATCCAACACTGAGTGCCTGGTATGGGTGGGTCAGGCTTGGTGCCAGCTACGAAGATATATAAGGGCCACAGAGTGCAACATCACCTTCCCAACAAGGCTTTCCTTCCCCTCCATATTTAACACTCAAAAACCCTTCTTCACCCCTACTCTCACAGTGCCCCCAAATCCCCGGGTGAGCTTTTTAAAAACCTGGAACTTCACCCCGGAGAGTCGCCTGGCCACAGGTAGGGTCCAAGCCCCATTTCCAGAAACTCCCCAGGCTGAGATCCACAGCCCTTACCCCTTTCCATGCGCTGCTTTTCTTTGCAGCATCTAGCACCTTCTAATATACGCCATCGTTGGTAGGTATCAGCCTCTGGCCAGGTGACAGATGGTGAGCATCTAGAGGGCAGGGATGTTCTGTTCACTGCTGAATCCCCACTGCCTGCACACAGTAGGTGCTCAGTACCTATCTGTTGAGGAAATTAATGAAAAGTCAACACTAATCCTGCCATGGGGCCTGTACAATCTACTAACAAAAAAGAAAAATAAAGAGTTAAAATAATATAAAACCAGAGCTGCAGCCAAGTATTAGATATTCTATTTGAACACCTTATTGGGGGGATCTGACCAACACTGAGCATCAGGAAGTAACTCTTGAAGAAGAAAAATGGAGCAGGGGGATAGTTTTCCAAGAAAGACAGAAGAGGGTATGTAGGAAGATGAAGGAGGAGGAGTGGTCTCTGCCACGGGGCTGGGGATGGCCAGGTAGGCAGACCGCAACACCTGTACCTTGATGATCATGTGAACAAACTGTCAAGAAGCCTCCAGGCCAGGTTCAGCTGGGGTGGTGACACGGTGACATTTGTCAGTGGTGTTACGGATGATTTCCACCAATCTGACAAGGTGCTAGACCATATGTAGGAAGTGTGACATCCATTTTATACCTCCACCCACTGGTTCCCATCCTGGGCACCCCTAGGAGGGTGGAAGAGGCAAAGCAAGCTGAGGTTCTCTGCTCCAACATGCCTGCCAGGACAAGCACCAGACTTGATGCCCCTCCCCTCTCCAGGGCACCTTCCTTCCCCAATCTCCAACCTCTAGGTACGAGACCTGGGGAGGGGCAAGCTGGCCAGCAGCGGCCCAGGGCCACTCTCTCACCTGAGCCCACAGCCCAAGTCATCCTGGGTATCAGTCAATCAAGAGTAGCTACCGTCACAGGCCCACACCGCAATACCAGGAAACTTTTCATTTCTCATAACTTTAAAGTACTGATATGTGTCATAAAACCCAAGAAATCTGAGTTAGCAACAAACACCAGAAATCCAATGCTAACTCAGAGGACGCCCCATGTATCTAGGGCCCTTGGAGAACTGGCTGGGCTTGGTAGACAAGCATTCAAACAGAGAACTTACTCTTCGGAGCAGCAAAATATTTTTGTTTTAACCATCAGGGTTAAAGAAGTTCTAAAATGCATTACTTGTTCCTCTACTTTCTTTAACAAAGGACAGTGTACACAAATGATGGCTCACGGTCAACACTGCACTGTGGTGTATGTAGTTCATCAAATATTTACAGGAGCTCTGCTCGGTGACAGGCACGGCTCTAGGTGGTGGGGCTTGCAGGCACACTCAAGAGTCTTCAGGACACACTCCCGGGCCCTGGGCCAGCTGTTCTCAAATTGCAGTGCTTCTTTACTTCTTCTGGGCATTACATTTGATAATTTCCTGGCCTACTTCCTCACATTCAGGTTGCCAGCTGTCCCTTCTTCCTAGATCTGTCTGCAAGAATCCCTCTCATTTTAAAACGTACTGCCTCTAACCTACCGTGGGCTGGGAAAGGAGATCACCGAACTGGTCAGAACTGTCCCTCTACAGTAAGATTAAATAAATACTAGGGGAGAAGTCCAAGTGATGCTCAATCAACAACCCTATGGATCGTGAGTGTGTGGATGACTTCCATTCCAGCTGTGCAGGACAGGTGACGTATGGAAGAATGGAGGTTCAGCAGCGAGAGGGGCCCGGCTCATAACCCCGCTCTGTGCTCTCAGGCAAGTCACTTATAAAGATCCTCTGCATCTAAAATACGTTATTTTAGACAAAAAAAAACATAAAGGCTAAAGAAGATATTGCCCATTACCAGGTACCCAGAACACTCTTAAGAAATATTAGCTGCTACTGCTATTATCATCATCATCAACTGGGCTCAAATATGTCATGCCAACAGGATATGGCTTCAACAGTGCCTGCCACAGCCAACTTCCCCTAACCACAGTCCCCTGTTCCAGGAAACAACTTTAGGCTGGTTCTTTGCAAAAGGATGGCCAATTAAATCACGAGTGGCAATGTGGCAGGGCAGTCTTTTAACTGATGAGATCACCGCCATACCCGAGATGTGGCCTCATGTGAATGGCTCTCCCTAGAAGGAGAAACGATGAACAGTAAAGCCAATCAGACCACCTTCCTCCTGGGCCCAGGTAGAGTTCTCAGAAAAGCCCGGGCAGTAGCTGGCACACACACACAGGGGCAGTGGTGCTAGCCAAGGGAGATAGGAAGGCCCCGATGGGAAGACAGGTATTGTGCTGAGTTCTGAGAACCTACTGGAGCAGTTCCAGATCGGCGTCTGTTCCACGTCCCCTCAAATAAATCCAGTGACTTAAAGTGGCCTGGGTACTCTTCTGCTTTTTGGGAACTTCAGGGCCTGCCGAAAGAGCCCAGGGAGGCTACTGAGGAACTGAGCTCCATAGGACAAGTGCCTCCAAATGTCACCCTCAACCACACAAGTCCACCGCAAAAAAAAAAAAAAAAAAAAGAAAGAAAAAGAAAAAGAAAAAAAAGTCACCTGCATTCACTGAGCAGCCAGCCAGGGAACCTGGAGGATATGAGGTCAAGGAAGTGCCTGACTGCCCCAGAGACCACCCTCTCCTGCCCAGGCCACCTGCCTGCTCCAGCGGGAGGGCCACAGGGAGCTCTTTCCACAGCCCATGGACACAAGAGCTGTGCTTCCAGGGCACTGATCACAATTTCCCGGGGATTAGGCACCGAGGAAAAGAGGAACAGAGTCATTTCTGTGGCTTAGTTAAGAAGAGCCATGTTATGAAACTAAGCAAACCACTGTGGTTGATTAGAAAAGGGCAGGAAGCCGGTTCTTAATAATACCACCACCCTGCAGAACGCATTAGCATTTACAAGGAATGTGCATCCCTTCGGCCTCACGGGCACCCCTCCAGGACCCTGGGAGGCACAGGTCAGGATCTCCACTCGCAGGTGTGGAAACTGAGGCAGGGGTCAGGCACCCCGTCTGTGGGGGTCACTTCCTTCCTCAGTCTGGGCTCACAGGCTGCCTTCTAAAGGTTCTCCAAGAAGACCAGAGGGCACACACAACAAGGACAGTAACCCCACGCCTTGCATTACTGCTGAAAGCAATGAGATGCAACACAAGCCCTGAATGTAACAAGACCATAAACTGTCGGTTGGCTTTTGATTTTCGTCTCGTTTTGTGTCTTTTTTTTTTTTTTAAGATTTTATTTATTTATTCATGAGAGACACACAGAGAGAGGCAGAGACACAGGCAGAGGGAGAAGCAGGCTCCCTGCGGGGAGCCCCACGCAGGACTCAATCCCAGGACCCCGGATCACGCCACCCAGGCGTCGCTCAGTCTCAGTTTTTCAATCAATTAGAAGAGTTGTCTCATTGGCACTTAGAGTCCAGACTTTAACTGGATGCCCAGGGGAGAGACTTGCCCCCAACTCACCCCCGTGCGCCAGGGAGTCAACAACCCCAGGGAACAGAGCCGGGGGGCTGTGCTGAGCCGCTGGCCGAGGGCCGGCACCCAGCAGGGCAGGCTGCGGGTCCCAAGGCCCAGGCAAGGCCGCACAGTGAGGAGCCAAGGCGGAGGGGGCCTGCTTGCTAAGGGATCCCGGAGGTTCTCGGCTCAGGCAAAAACAAAACTTCAAAGGGAAGAGAAGCTGTGGGAGCTTCAAAGACCCCCTGCAGGACCAATTAACACCTACAAATGTTTATCTAAGCAGTCTTTAATGATGGCTACTTCACCAAATGGGTGCTGAGCCTCACCTCAAAAATAGCTGTTCCTCTCAAAAAGATGGGGTTGGGGAGGTGCAGGGTAGGGGGGTTCTGTGTTGTTCTCCAAGAGACCTGACCATGAAAAAGACAACTGCTCCATACTCAAGGGATAATCATCACAGACTTACTTATGATAAAAACACTAAAAAACTCTTATATAATAGAAATGAAAAACAATAAACAACAAATCTCTTAAAACGCAAATGTTTAAATAAACTATGGTATGAGCTAGGAGTTAGTAAAAAAATATGTAGCCATTAAAATCCTATTTCAATATTTTATTTTTTTTAAATCCTAGTTTAATATTTTAATAGGATTTTCCTATTTAGCAGGAGTGGAAAATGTTCTTGGGTAATGTTGAGAAAAAAAGCAACATGCAAAAATACATCTGAAGTCTGACCACAAACCCGATAGACTAGAATGGTGAGAGGAGAGGGGTCAAGTGTGTGGTGTTCACTACTGCAGCCCCAGCTCCAATGCCCGTGAGTCTGGCACAAACAACGCACTTAAGGAAAATGTGTTGAATGCACTATTTACTTACTATTAATTAAATGATAATTATCATATCTCTACGAGGTACTTGGATCCACAGAGATAGAATGATATAATCATAAAGGCATATATGTATAACAGGCCGATGACACCGAAGCTCAATCATAGTGGTTAGTCCTTATAATGCGGAGCTCTTATCAAGGAGGGGAGAGAAAAAAATTAATTTTTAACATGTATACCTTCTCTATTTCCCCCCAATTTGCCACAAAAGCCACTGTCTGTATAGCTTTTATAACTTTCTAAGCACTCTTCTTCTTTAGGGAGCTTGAGGACCTGGGAGCAGTGGTGTGAGGCATTCCAGAAACCTGGCCCATTCTGTCAGAAATGGAAACTTCCATTGGGTCTTCCATTCCTACCGGAACATGCTGTTCACCTCCTTCCCCAGGGCACCAGCCACTGCTGTCTCATCTGTCTTGCAGTTCACCTGCAACCAGAGCGGGACACCCTGCACACTATGGGTGAGGGCAAAGGTCACACAGTCCTCCTCCTTCCTTTTCTTAGGAGAGCTTTGAGAGAGACTTAAAAGCAGAATCTGCATAGACAAAGTTATAATGGGAAGTGGTGAAGGAGTTCAATGCCTAAACGTCAAAATTAAGAGCCACCTAGGTGATATAACTGTGAGATCAATTTTTTTCCTTGGGAAGCATATTTTAAAAAGGAGTGGAAAAAAAGATATGATATACAAACACCTGAATCACACTAAACTCACTAATAAATAACATCAGAACAGGTGGAGACTTCATTAGATTCTTTAAGGCAGTAACATTGTGTAGAGGGGAAAAAGAACCAAAGTGGGAATCCAAGGTCCCCAGTTATGACACCATTATTTATTATTCACCAGGTTTGCGACTCTGGGCTCCTTTAAGCTCTTAGGCCTGCACCTGAATCTGTAAAATGGGGACTTAACCCACCTCACACTGTTGTTGAAAGGCTGAAAGGAGCTAATAAAGGTGAATTCCAGTAACAGGTGCTCGACAGATCTTCCAGTGTTGAGGGAGGGCCTGGTTAGTCAAAGAATTTGGTCACAAGTGGAAGAGCTTCTAAATAAAAGCAATATCACTGAGCTCATGGAAACGTGAGCCCACTGTTCACGTTTGAACATGGAACATGCTCAGGAGACCGCAGAGGCCAGTGACCACTTGGCCTGACCTGCTTCCCTCTGGTGGCAGCAGGCCCTGGTGAGAACAAGAGAACTGGAACCAAAACACTTAGGCCTGTGGCCTCGGGTCAGCCACTTACGAAGCTGTGCCACAGTAGACCAACCACCTTCCCACAGCTGATCTCAGTGTACACACCTGTAAAATGGCCTCGCAGGACACCGTGAAACGTGGTTGGAGCAAAGCAGCCAAGAAGCCAGGATGGATCAAGTGCAACCTTTGGTGTGATATTAGCATACTGAGGTCATTTTCTCAGTGTTCTGGGGAGGCAGAGCTACAGGCCTCGGACAGGCCAAAGACAACAATCGCCACCTGAGGGAGGCACAGCTCCCCCTCTGCCAAGTCTGTGCTAGCTAAAGTCACTGGCACACTCAGGAGAACCAAAGGTGGCCTTCCCTCAGGAGGGCCTGTCCAAGCCACTCGCTGTATGACACAATCCTGCAGGCTCCTGGTGTGGGTCAGATTCTACTCTAAACCGAGGTGGTTGTTGAACTGGACTCAAGCAATTCGTAAATGACCCCAGAGGTAACACACAGCACGCCTACCTCTATTTGGAGGATTCCTTGTAAATGAGGCTCCCAGGTCCTCTCCAGGAAACAAGTTCAGGTGGAGGTTAAGGGTAGCAGAGAGGCCTAGAACCTTGGTGCAAGAAGACACCCTTGCCAATTTCATAATTTTGCATAATGTTCCCTATCTTTATTTTTAAACTGTGCTTGTATGGTTTATTTTAGAAATGTTTTTGTGCTATCATACAACTCTGGGGGGAGAGGCACTCGTATTTTAAAAACCTAAGAAGCACAATTTCCGCCTTTCATTTTAGAGGAGGAAAACATTCACCTAAGGTTCACGGCTGGATCATGAACTTGCTCCAGGGGTCTGTTAATATAGTTTGGGATGATGGCAAATAAACAAGTAATCATTTAAAATGATTACTTGTGCACATTTTCTTTTCCTATGAACACATCTGTATTCACCTTATCATTAGGTGAATTCACACTCTATTCCCTCAATCCCTTGAGGCCAAATTGAAAGGTCCAAAAACCTTCTACTTTGACGAAACAGCTTCAGGGACCTACACCTTAGTTAGCAGAAGGTAAGCCCTAGAGCCAGAATTTGAAAGTCTAACGATGCGGCTGTGGATCAACTCTTAAAATTCTACGACAAATGGTGCATGTATGGGGGTTTTGGGGTGATTATTTTTTCCTTCAAAGTTTGTCCAAGGTCTTCATCAGCTCCCCAAAGGTTTCCAAGAGAAATCCCCTAAGAAAGAGCATCAGTAAGGATCTCCCAGCAGCTGGAAAGCTTTCAAGTGTATCTGTAATTGAAGATGGAACACTGAATGTCAAGGGGGAAAATTCAGAAGGCCTGCATTCAAGGGCTGGCGACCCACCCACCCACCCCCCGCCCCCACCAACAACCTTTTTTTTTTTTTCCACCTTAAGCAAATCCCTTAGACATTCTATCCTTCCATTTCCACATCTGTAAAATGAGGATACTGGAAGCTGAATGATCACTTAGCTCCAGGACCCTTAAAAATACCAAGATTGTGAGTTACACCTTCAGCAAACACAGGAAAAGATAGCAAAAAGGCCTGCACAAAATCCTGCCTATTCCCAGAAGAGCTGCTTAAAATATTCACCGCTGCTTTCCTTGGAGGGGTCAAAGATAGAAGCCACCTCTCATTTCCTTCTCTTTCTTCCATTTCAGAAAGCCAAATTTGAAGCTTCACAATAATGCCCTTTGAAGGGATTTGAACTATGAAGTTCATGCAAAAAAACCATAGTTTTCTAAGGGTGCATAAGAAGCTCAAAGGAGTAAAACAGAATTTCTCTAAAGCCTCACTACAAATCATGTAATCACTGCAGCAACTTATTTTAGCCAGTATCACCTACATCTGTTAATATATGTAACTGGTGAAAATTAATTATGGGTGTCGCGAAAATGGACGTTTTAATATAATCCTGGAAGTCTGGCTCAAAAATATTGCTGTTACAAGAGAAAAGCTCATTCTGTGCAGCTCCTTGATACTTTCATTAATGAACGTCTGGTTTTCACAAAAGTGCAGATGAGCTGCAAGTCCTCAACCACTTAGCACTATTTCTTCGCCATCACATAAGGCTAGGTTCCACGAAGAGCAACTATTTCTTTTTTTAAGTTGGTACACTTCTGCAGTATCCTTACAAGGCCATGACATCATAAATTTTCAATCTAATTATCAGACCTCAGAAGTCCAGAGCAAACTTCTATGTAGGCTGCTGGTGGCAGCAAATTAAACTGAAGATGTTTCACAGGCACCTGCTAATGAAGAAGACAAGTGGAGGAAAACTGATCGCGTCTTTATAAGCCATTTCCAAGTGAAAGCGTCCAGCGCCCCTGAAGCACCCGCAAACCCATTCCACAGAAGGATAAGCTGACACCCGAGGTAATAAATCAAAAGTCACACTATGAGTCAAGTATGAGAAGTCAGACTTACATGACTTGTATAGACCTAACCTCAATATCACTTCCTTCTCTAAGACCCTGGAGAGAGATCCCCAGTGGGCTGGAGCTCTGCACCTCACATATGCCAGACTGACTTACAGAACACAACAGGGCGTGAAGGGGTTGCCGCTGGTTTCCAGCACAGTGCACGGTGGCTCGCTGGGCATGAGCACTGTCACTGTGTTTCCGAGCTCAGTCTTCATCGTCATGTGCTTCGAAATTCAAAAGTCGACAGCAAAAGGCAATAATGTTTGCAAGCACTATATCTCAGTGATCAAGGGTTCTGATAACCCAATGAGGTGAAGGAGGTAAAACTCCAGGAAGACCAGGCTAATGGGCATGAAGGTTCCACAGCACTGTCCCGTCCTACTGAACAAGGTCAGAGCTGAAAAGTGTGCAAAGGGGGACCGTGAAAAACATCCAGGAGGGACTCTGCTAAAGAAATCCCTGCTCGGAAGAAAGAGCAAACTTGCTTTCCTGACAAAAATGCCACGTTTCAGATGAGCCCCAATCCTGAGGGCCTGACCCCTTGTGGTCTTTAAACACACACCCAAAACAAGAGTACGGGTGTCAGATTTCCTGGCCCCATCCCAAAGAGGTCAAAAATTAGTTAGATTTAATTGGCAAAAATTAGAGGTTCTATGAAACCAGCTCCTCCTCCTTTCACTGCCAAGCTCTAGCAAACGCTTCGGCAGAGAATATAGAGATGAAATATTTATCTGGGGAAGGAGGAGGTGGAAAAAAAAAAAAAACAAAAGACGATTGTTTTATTGGATGGAGGCGCGTTTCCCGAATAGATGTATAACTCCCCGATTCCCTAAGCTCAGAACTCAGCTCCAGCTCCTTTGGGAGAATGAGGACCACCGGAAACCTTCCACAAAATTCGGGTGAGACTGCTTTAGAAGACATGGAAAGGTTAGACTTCATCTCGAGTTACTCCAGCACAAGCCAGACAAAGAAATTCCTGAAAGGCTATAAGCATTTTCTTTCCTATGGGCACCCACAGGAACAGGTCAATGTAAATGTCGTGTAAACAAAGCAGTTTATTTACTGACCACAATTTGTTTCTCTTGTGAGAAAATTTTAATCCACTGCAAATGAACCCAGCATTCACACCTAACTGCCCCCGAAGCAGAGTAAAATACAGATTATCCACGACTGAGCCCAGCCTCGGGTCTTCTTGCGCTGGGAAGGCAAGAGGTGTGGGGGCTGGGGAAGCCGAGCGCCTGAGCCCCGCTCCTCTAGTGTCTATGACCGAGTACAGGGGGACTTTAATTTCCCTTCCAGTCCCTCCCACAGAGGCCTGGGTGTCTGAGGAAATCCACGGACAACAATCAAACCTTTCATTTTCAGGGCTGCCTTCCCACCACGGCCCTCCCTGTGCCAATCAGGTTTGCGAAGCGTCTCCCCTATTCTGCATCTCATGAATCAATTGCAAAATCTGCCAACCTCTGCCAGTTCCTCTTGTACTCAGCTGCGAGGTTCCCCTTCCTTCCCTGGGCAGCACAAGGCTGCTCTGCTTCTTAACTGGCGTAACGTGGAAATGCACCGTAGGAGCTCACTAACTCTTTCACAGCCAGACAGAAGTTGAGGGTCTGGGGCTCCGACCCCAGCCACTCGGAAACCGACCCGCCCGAGCTCAGGCTAAGGCGGATTTGTGGAAGCCGGCTTTGACCCCAAATCCCGGAGTCGGTTACCGTCCCTGGAAGGAAAAGGAAGAGAAAGAGAGGCTACAAAGTATCCGACTCGGTTACTTAGCAACTGGACAAAACTAGCCTCACTACGGAGGGTGAGGAGGCATCTCCAGCCCATTCAGAGAGTAACAGTCTCCGATTTACATGCAAATAATAAAGACAAAAGGGAAAGGAAAATCTAAATTAGCGACTGGAGTTTACAGCCAGAGGGGCTGAGGCCCAGATTTTAAAAACAGCCTCTCCCTAGGAAGGAGATGGGATACAAACGTGCAAACACACATACACGAATGAATGAATGAATGAATGATCGCAGGCCTGCATCAGCTCGAGGTCTCCCTCCGCAAAAGTCAGTGCCACGGAGGGTAGGGAGGAGACAGGCACAAGAAAGTTTAGTAGCTTAAATTAAAACACTTGCACCGCTAACATAAACTGAAGGCGTTCGGGAACGGACAATCGGAGCCTGGGGAGTTCCCGGGAAAGCAGGACCCCCCTGCTCCTGAGAAGAGCAAAGAAAGCATCAACCTTGGGGGAAGGTCTGCGTGCGGCGGTGGGTGGCCTCAGAGCCCCCTCGGGGGTCCCTGCACCTCCTCGCAGACACCCTGCTGCACCCGCTGGTGAAGCACAGCTCCCAAACTTGGATCAAAGCCACACCTTTCACAGACACACATGGCCCTGCAGGGTTTCCAAGCAAGAGGGAGATACTGTCGCCTACTTGGCCCGGGAAAGTGCTCTGGGCTTCTCTGCTGGCCCGAGCAGCTCAAACTCTCGGCCCCCAGCTCCCAGCCGCCTGCCTGAGCCAGGCTGCTGGGTCCCAGGCACCCCCCCCCCTGCCGCCCACCGGGCAGGAGGGAAGAGGCCAGAGGGCCCCTGTGCCCCACTCCCACCGCACCCCACCCCACCCCACCCCACCCCACCCCCAACCTCACACCTGGCTGAGGTGGGCAGGGCCCGGGGCTGACCGGCAGCAGCGGCCTTCAGGCCGAGCCACTTACTTCTCATACTCGGTGTTGTCTCTGTCACAGCGAGAATCCTTGTGCTTTTGCCAGTCTTTGCCATGCTTGCAGGTGGTGAGAAGCACCACGTCCTCTCCGTTATGGACGTGATATAAGGCATTCCTGGTGTCTGACCCTATCCCTGTCAGGTACCTCTTCCCCTTGAATACCAGCATATACTTCCTGAGCGGAGGGATGGTGTTAAACTTCAAAAACCCCCTCTCCCCTCCTGTCCTGGGATGATCCTTAGAAAAGAGGGGAATGGAGACATCAAAGTTGGGTCGGAAGTTTTCAGTACTGATGCTGGCTTTGGCCAGCATGGCCTGGCCGATGTCAAACCCCACGTCCTCGGTGTAGTCAGGCCAGGTGCCGGAGTATAAATTAAAAATCAAGTGATTCCTACCATTGTTCCACAAGTGGAGGCTCTGCACTTTGGACCTCAGGTTGTGCACGTACTGCGGTGACAACTGGTCCCTGTCTAAAGTATCCAGACTCAGGACAAAGAGGCACGCCTGGCCGGGGTCCGAGGTGTAGAACCTGGAGCCCTCGACGGCCGCCAGGATGTTTTGGTAACTTTCGGCGATCTTCTCCCCCTTCTGCTGCGGGTACACGTAGACCTTGAAGCCGTTTTTCTCGCAAAGGGCGAAGTCGAAGCAGGACTCCATGCGGCACTTCTTGCCTCTGTAGATGCTCGAGTTGGCGTCTCGCTTCTGCCGGGGGGAGGCGCGCACGCCCGAGTCCTCGGGGCCCGGCCGGTCCCAGGGGGCGAAGGGGCGCAGGGCGTCCGGGGGGCGCGGCCGCAGGCGGCCCGGGCTGGCGCGGTGCAGGCCATGGCGACCGCGGCGCTCCTCTCTCGGGCTGGCGCTGGCGCCCCGCGGCGCCCTAAGCTGCAAGCCGCCCAAGTAGAACAAAAGCGCGAGACAGGAGCCGGCGGAGAGCAGGATGAAGTAGCGTTTTTTGGCCTGCATGTGTCCTGCCGGGGTCGAGAGGGTCGTACGCGAACACGGGGCCCGGCCAAGTTTCCCAGGCGACGCGCTCAGCTCCAGTCCGCCATCTTCCCGCCGGCGAAGACTTCAAACTCCCCGCTCCCACCTTCTCTGGACGCCGTTCCCCAAGCCGCGGGCTGAGCCAGCGCATGTGGGCGATTGGCTCAACTTTCTCCCCTCCGGTCTCTCATCTTTGGCTTCTGCACGATTGCACGACGGGCGCGGGAAGGCGGGGCCGGGGGTCCCTCACCCCGGGCGGGCAGCGGACGGTGATTTTCTTGCATGCACCGAGACGGAGGGAAGAAGGGGGGGAAGGGGAAGAAGGAAGGAAGGAAGGAAGGAAGGAAAGGCAAAAAAAAAAAAAAAAAAAAGAAAGAAAGAAAAAAAAAAAAAGCGGCCGATGCCCGATCGACGGCGAGGCGAGGCGAGGCGAGGCGGTCCCCGTGCCTCCGCGGGTCCCCGGCAGCGCGCGCCGCACGACGGGCCCCGGGAAAGCAACTTCGCCGGCTCCTCCTCCTCCTCCGCGCGCCCGTGCAGAGCGCCCGGGAGCGCCCAGTGGCCGCCGGCCGCTGCCCGGCTCGGGCGCTAGTGCATCCTGCAGCTGCGGCGCCGCAACCTCACGAATCCCTGCATGTCTCTCCGCCCGCTCCCGCGGCGGCCCCGGCGCTCCGGCGGGGTCCCCGGCTGCTGCCGCGCTCGCGGGGCCGGCCCCCCCCCCCGGGACGCGCGGCGGCGGCCCGGCTGCAGGAGGCGGAGGCGGCGGCGGCGGCGGCGGCGGCGGCGGCGGCGGCGGCGGCGCGTCCTCCCCGCGGGCAGAGCCGGCCCCGAGCGGCGCTTCGCAGGCCCCCGCGCGATCGCCGCCGACCGCCGCGTTCGGTCGCCGAGTGTTACCCGGTTCTGAATGTTACACTTACACATTCCATTCCCGACACGACAGCGCTGACCTCATCCATCCACGCAGCCCGCGCTGCCATTGGCCGAGCGTCACGTCCGGGGGGGGCGGTGCTTCCGCTGCGCCCATTCATAACCCCCGGCCGCGGGCCCAGGCGCCGGCGCGGGGCGCGGGGCGCGGGGGGCGCGGGCGGGCGGGCGGAGCGCGGGGAGCCGGGGCGGAGCGCGGGGAGCCGGGGCGGCCCGCAGGCTCGCCCGTTCGCTCCTCGCTCGCTCGCTCGCTCGCTCCGGCGGGCGGGGACCCGGGCCCGCCACCTGCCGCCGCCGCCGCCGCCGCCGCCGCCGCGCCGGGAGCCAGAGGCGGCTCCCAGGGCGCCCCCGGCAACCCCGGCTCCGCGGCCGCCGCCGTGCGCGGGCTCCCGGGGAAGGCGGCGGGGGAGCCCGAGGGGCGGCGGCGGGGCCGGGCTCGGCGGCACGGACCGCGGACCGCACACCCGAGCGAGCCGCCCCGCCCGCCCCGCCCCGGATCAGGGCTCTCGATTCCCACCGAGCCTCGAAACGGGTCCCGTATTCCCCCCCGCCCCCCGCAAGGCGCATCCTTGTTTTTCTTTTCTTCCCTGCCCTCCCCCAAGGACACGCCCCAGTGCCCCCCTCCCTCCTCATCCCACATAAAGAGGAAACACTACAATGGAGCGGCGATCCCGCGTGCTGCGTCTGTGCTGAGGCAGGACCTGGAATCGAATCCTCCCGCTCCGCGCGCACATCCTCTCCTGGCTCCCGGAGAGACCCGCTCCCGGTGGGGGGAGGAGGGCACATTTTTTCTTTTTTTTTTTTTTTTATTGGAGTTCAATTTGCCAACATATAGCATAACACCCAGAGCTCAGGGGGGGAGATTTTCTAGTGACTGGAGAGAAACAGGTTAATTTAAGCTGGTCCCAGTCCCTAACGTGGTGTTCTTCCCTTTTAGCAGCGGTGGGTGGTTTCTTTTCTTCCTTCCTTCCTTTTCCTCCTTCCTTTCCTTCCTTTTTTTCCTTCCTTTTCCTCCTTCATTTTCCTCCTTCCTTCCTTTCTTCCTTTCTTTTCCTCCTTCCTTTCCTTCCTTTTCTTCCTTCCGTCCTTTTCTTCCTTTCCTCCTTCCTTTTCTTCCTTTTCTTCCTTCCTTTTCTTCATTCCTTCCTTTTCTTCCTTTTCCTCCTTCCTTCCTTTTCTTACTTCCTTTTCCTCCTTCCTTCCTTTTCCTTTTCCTCCTTCGTTTTCTTCCCTCCTTTTCTTCCTTCCTTCCTTTTCCTCCTTCCTTTTCTTCCTTCCTTCCGTCCTTCCTTTTCTTCCTTTTCTTCCCTCCTTTTCTTCCTTCCTTTTCTTCCCTCCTTTTCTTCCTTCCTTCCTTCCTTCCTTCCTTCTCTTCCTTCTCTTCCTTCTCTTCCTTCCTTACTTTTCTTAGATTTATTTATTTATTCATGTGAGACACAGCCTGAGGGAGAAGCAGGCTCCTCGCAGGGAGCCCCACGGGGAACTGGATCCCAGATCCCGGGATCACGCCCTGAGCTGACGGCAAGCACCCAACCGCTGAGCCAGCCGGGCGTCCCTGGGGTGCTGGTTTCTAAGGAGCTGACTCTTAGGAATGGATGCCTAGTAGAACTGCCAGACTGTCCCAGCTGTAGAAGGCAAACTTGAGGCAGGAAATAATCTTATTTCCAGTTAGTGCAAGATGGTTGGTTGGTCCTTCCTGCAAGTGCCCTCCCGCAGGGCAGCCCCACGCTCCAGCTATCCCCCAGGCAACTTCATCAGATAGCTCAGGTAAAGACCTGCCCTCACTCTAAAGGGGTCCTCCAGGTCCACAAAGATACTCCAGCTCCTGAACAAGCTCCCTGGCCTCAGAGCCCCAATCCTGCTTTACCAGAGAACATCTCCCACCCTCCTCCCTAGCTCAAGTCCGCAGGGTCTGGCCAAGCCGGACAAACAGTTGCCTGGGGCAGCGAGCTGTTTAGTGATTGTTTATTATGGGAGTGACTGAGAGCTGGGGACAGACACTTCCCCACTTCCCCCAGGCTGCAGAAAACTCCAGCAGGGCGTGGACGGAGGGCATGGTTATAACAAGGCAGGGTGAAATGATCCAGTGGAAAGTTTTAGACATTTGTTGTTTCAGATTTGTTTTAATAAAGGGGGAGCGGAGGGGGGCATGAGTGGGACATTACTGTACATTCCTGAAGCCTCTCCCTATTTCTGGGCTGCCAGAGATGAGGTAGCTTTTCCAGATTTGATCTGGACCCCCTGCACAATCTGGAGAGGCCTGGGTCAGAAATGAGGTTTCAGGCGTCTTCCAAATATGATCACAATGATGCAGATAAGTGCGGTGATTGAAACCACATGTGACCCTGGGCTCTTCCCCAGCCTGGGGTCGCTGAGAGCCACCATCCAAAGCAGGGATCTTTCTTTTGAGATCTGGATGCAGATGATCTGGGTCCTATGAGAAGCTGGGCACATGGGGATTTTGGTCCTTCCTATCAGTTGTCCCCTGTGACCTCAGGGGGAGCCGGCTACCATCCTTATTCTTTTGCATTCTCTTGCTGCCTTGGCACATGTTTCTTGTCCTGCCTAACCATCGCTCGTTCCCTCGTGCCACGTCCCAGGGTTACCCGGCCCTACTGTCGATTTCAGAGTGGTGCCTGTTGTGAGAAATGGGCTGGTACTGAAAATCAGAGAACACTTGGATTCAGGTTCCCAGATCTGCCATTTACTAGTGCCTTGGGCATGTTGGCCTAATCTCACTGAACTTTAGCTTCTCATTTAAAAAGTCAGAATAATTAACACTTTTTTTTTTTTTTTGCCAGCCTCTTAGAATTTGTAAACTGTAAATTGTTTCACATGTGTAATATTTTTTGCCTAAGTTCCACATTTCAAAATCCAACTGAAATCTAAAGTAGTTCCTATAAGAGCATCATCATTACATCTCCCTCTGTTTTATTTTCTTCTAGCCCTTTTCATTAGCTGAAATCTTTTATTTGTTTGCCTGTTTACTGTCTGGAGTTCTTCACTGTAAGAGAAGCTCCTTGAGAGTAGGGGCCCTGTGTGTCTTGAACCCCCAAAGCCTAGGGGAGCTCCTGGCACTCGAGTGGAGCTCAAACATTGATTTGAATGATGAATGAATTACTAAAATTCAACTTCACCACAACACTTGAGCCTGCTTGAAAAGAAATCCCTCCTCCAAGCGCCATGGCAGGACTAAGTTCTTGTTCAAGATAGAAATATTATAAACCAGGGATAACTTGACAGAGGGCCAATCAGTGCATCGTAAATCCCCCAACATTGTATGTCAGATGATGTCGTGCCTCTGGCCAAAGCCCTTAAGGCCTCTGTGTCTCTCTTAAAATAAGAGCCAAAGCCCTCACAATGACCTATAAGATCCTTCAGGATCTTCCCTATCTTACATCTCCTCCCCATGATGCCTCTCACCTCATTTCCTGTCAATAATTCTCCCTCCATCCCAATCTACTCTTTCTCCTCTGACCAGGTTGGTTTCCTTGCTGTTTCTCATATGTACCAAACATGTTGCTGCGTCAAGGACTTTGCGCAGCCTCCTCTCCGCTGGCATGACCCCAGTATCCACATGACGTACTCCTTCACTTCTTTTAAGTCTCTTTTCAAATGTCACTTTACTCGCTTTACTGTTGAGGCCACCTTTGGCCTCCCTAAATAAAACAGCAATCCCTCCCCCATTTTCCTACCCTCTACCCTGCTTTATTTTTTTTTTTCCTTAACAGTAATCAACATCTACCATACTACAGATTGGTTGTTAATTTTTCATTTATCTGTTGTAAATGAGCTCTATGAGGCAAAGATGTGGTCTTTTTGTTATCTCCTATAATCCCAGCACCCACAACAGTGCCCATCACTAAATAAGTACTTGTTGAACTCATTAACTTGATCCCATTGTCTGTAGAGCAAATAGAGAATGTTCAAAGCTAGAGTTCTATTATAACACACACACACACACACACACACACACACACACACACACACCTAAGGCTATCCCAATGTTCATGTCTTGTATAATTTCCTTTTCCATGAATAATTCTTTCCCACAGCCGACTAAAGACCTGAAAACAACATGGCACACACAAACTCCAGGAGATGTGGATTCCCATCTTGGCTCTGTCACCTACTCTATAACCTTGAATGAGTCCCTACACTTCCCTAAGCTTTGGATTCTCCTTGGTAAAATCAGGAGTAACTGTAATATATATCATGCTCAGCTCACTGGACCACTGTAAGAATCAAATGAGAATAAATGGATAATGTATGAGAAAACCCATTGCAGTCCACAGTCCACAAAGCAAATGTGAGATCTGGTCATCACACTCTTGGACAAAAATGGATACAAGTACATGAGATCACATTTGCAAGTTGACGACTGATTAAATGCATGAACTATCACCCACCAAACATACAGCAGTTTCTGAATGCTTTATAGACTCTGGGATGGTCATTGAGCAAACAGAAAAAGAGAAGAAGGAAAACCCACCAATGAACAAAAAGCAAAGACCTTTTCAACGTATGAAGCACCAAAGACACAAATGCTTTTCAGGGGCCTAGAATTATTTTTGCTATCAGAGAAAATAATTGACTCCAAAATGGGGAAACAAACTAAAATATTGCATAAATGTTTAAATTATCTAAAATGTAACTTTGGGTTGACTGGTAAGGCAATCTAATCTTCATAAAGTTATACAATTTATTTTTTTTTTTTGATGTCAGCATATTTTCATGTTTTAGTGATGTGTGATGGGGTCTCTGACAGGAAGTATTCTTGGCTCCTAAAAAGGCTGGAAACTCTACTGGGTATATGCTGATTAGTTGCAGAAGGTGGGAAAAGCCAAGCAGGCCAAAAAGATTTGGGGCATCATGCAGGAGTGGAGAGATGCTCAACCAGGAAAGAGGTGCCAGTAACTCAGAGAAACCTGGAGCCTATTATTTCTGATGACCAGACTTTGAGAGTTCCATCCAGAAAACACAGGATAGGACTTAGTGATACCTTTCCACCTGCAACAAAGATGCCCTGTGCAGACCAATACATATCGTCTCTGCAATCTTCACAAGGTCCTGAGCACAGGTACTATCCTTTTTCCTCCATCACAAATGAGAAAACAAAAGCTCAATCTTGGGAAGGGACTCCTGGCAATTCATTCATTCATTCATTCATTCATTTACTGAACAAATATTTTTTGAGCATCTATTCTGTATAATTAATAGTGCCAGGGGATTCCTGGGTGGTTCAGGGTTTAGCACCTGCCTTTGGCCCAGGGCACGATCCTGGAGTCCCAGGATCGAGTCCCGCATTGGGCTCCTGGCATGGAGCCTGCTTCTCACTCCTCCTGTGTCTCTGCCTCTCTATGTCTATCATAAATAAATAAATAAATAAATAAATAAATAAATAAATAAATAAATAAATAAATCTTTAAAAAAAATAGTGCCAGACACTGAGGGTATTTGTCTATAGTTCTTTGTCATTTGTAAAACACTTTCGTGAGAAGAATTTTCCTTGAGCATCATGAGCACCCTGTGGATTAGAAAGAGAATATGATCTCTGTTTTACTAGTGAGAAAGGTGTGGGCAATCCTGCCAGAACCCCTCTCACTTTTGAGAACTTTCTCTATCTCTGCTTAATAAATTCCTATCATTTTGCTCAGAAAGAAAGAGAAAGAAAGAAAGAAAGAAAGAAAGAAAGAAAGAAAGAAAGAAAGAGCTTTCAGGGACTGTGATGCTGGACTGGTGAGGTTCCGGCTGGTGTGAAGACGTCGGATCTTCCTGCCCTTGTCCCCTTCCACCTTTACCCTGAAGCCCCACAATAAAATGGTTTGATCCAAAAAAAAAAAAAAGAAGAAGAAGAAAGAAAGAAAAGAAAAGAAAGAAAGAAAAAAGAAATAAAAAAGAAGGAAGGAAGGAAGAAAGGAAGGAAGGAAGGAAGAAAGGAAGGAAGGAAAGAAAGGGGCGCTACATAGGTTGTAGTTCAATCTTCCCTGGCCTTGGCATGGTTGACATTGTGCTCAGCATAATTCTGTGTTGCAGGGGGCTGGCCTGGGCACTATACGATGTTTAGCCACATCCCTGGCCTCTACCCATTAGGTGCCAGCAGCACACCCCACTCCCACCTGCATCTTGAGTTGACACCAAAAACATCTCTAGACATTGCTAAATGCCCGTAGGAGGCAAAAATCACCTAATCTAGTTAAATGACT
Organism: Vulpes vulpes; assembly: GCF_048418805.1. Lineage (NCBI taxonomy): Eukaryota > Metazoa > Chordata > Mammalia > Carnivora > Canidae > Vulpes > Vulpes vulpes. Next base: position 19,677,720 of record NC_132792.1, on the reverse strand, counting down.
TACCCAAGGTCGGCTGATTCTCAAGTGGGGAATTTAGAATTTGACTTTCATCTTCTGACTCCATCCCTGGGCTTTGCCACAACACTGCAGCTTCCTTTAGAGAATTTAATTTATCTCTTTTCTACAAAACAGCCTGATCAAAAAATCTCATAGACATTAAGAAACTTTTATTAAGAACTTTGTATGTGTAAGGCACGCTTCTAGACACTTGAGATCCAGGGTATAAAAAGCAGATAAGGTGTCTGCTCTCATTCTAATGGGGGAGATAATAAAATAGCAAATAAATAAGCAAGAAAATTTCAGATAGTTCTTTTTTAAAAAAGTATTTATTTGAGAGAGAGAGAGAACATGCAAGTGAAAGAGCACAAAGGGGGTGGGGTAGAGGGAGAGGAAGAAGCAGACTCCTCACTGAGCAGGGAGCCCGATGTGGGACTCAATCCCAGGACCCTGAGATCATGACCTGAGCCAAAGGCAGACACTGAATCGACTGAGCCACCCAAGCACCCCAATTTCAGATAGCTCTAATCAAAGGATTATGGCATAGAGTGGGATGAGGAAAGGCCGGGAGGCTCCCTTCGAATAGGTACTAGGGAAAGTCTCTCTGAGGAGCTAACATTTCAGCTGCTGTCTCAATGGCAAAGAATGAGCCCTGGGAAGAGTGCACCAGGTAAAGGGGCTGGATAGCACAAAGGTCTGGAGGCAGAAGTGAGTTTGAAAAATTAGAGGTGGTTTTCAAACCTCAGCAGTCATCAGAATCACCAGATGGGTTGGTTAAAACACAGATGGCTGGGGCCCACCCCTAGACTTTCTGATTCAGTAGATCTGCGGTGTGACCCAAGAATTTGCATTTCCAACAGCTTCCCAGGTGATGCTGATGCTGCAGATCCAGGGACCACACTTTGAGAATCACTGAGTTAGAGCATCAGCAGAAAGGCTACTGTTTCTGGAGTGTGCCGAGTGCAGGGGAAAGGGTCAGGAGACAAGATCAGAGAAGTTGCAGGAAATTGAGCATGCCTTGGCCCTGCAGGTGGTGAGTACTGGGATTTTGTTTTCTGTGCGGTGGGTGGGCCTTAGAAGATTTTAGCAGGGAAATTATACGATGTGATTTCCATTTTTCACAGCTCCCTCTAGCTGACAGTAAGGTAAAAGTGGAAGCAGCGAGTCAAGGTGGTCCAGTACATATTTTTGAAAGTCTTCATTCCTCACAGAAACAACCACTGTTATGGAAAGCCAGGATAGCAAACCAGGAAGGGGAGGAGAGCTTCAAGTCCTGTTTTCATGACACAGAAACTATGACATTCAGAGTCAAGCTTGTAAGCCCTAGTCACTGGACAATTAATTAGCCTGTGATCATTAATTAGGCAAGATAGCTTGCCTTAGTATTTATCAAAACAGCACATTTAAATTGAGAATTCTCTTTATGATGTTAACTCCAGTACTTGATATACTGATAGTCTCTCTCTATGATGTTAACTGCAGTGCTTGATACAATCCAAGCCATATATATTTATATCTTGCTGTGCCTTTTGTATGTGTTTAACAGCTGGGGGCGAACTGCTATTCCCAGTGATAGGACACCCTCCTGTTGGTGAATGTTTTCTGAGGGCCAATGAGAGACCAAGATGTTGCCCTTAGGGAAGTTTGGATGCCATCCTAGGAATCTTATAATAAGTTTTACTGACCCCTGGTGGAAGACACAGACATTCGGCCCTGCCAGCTTGTCTTGGTAGCTTCTGTTTTCTCCAAAGACTTTGATCCCTTTAGCAATGCATATTCCACACAGTCCCTGCCTGACCCTGAAAGTCCAGGCGGAGAAGCAGACATGGACAGAAATGATCACAAGAAAACCGGCTCCATGGTGTAATTCACTGGAGGAAGAAGTGGCTAAATTTGTGTGGGTTCCTATTAACGTGTGGGGATCCGTTTATAGATGAGTAACCGAGAGAAAATGAGAGATGGAAATGTCAACTATGGAAGGTGATGAAATCAGGAAGTCACCCACGATTCGAGCCAATTTCTCCCATTAGACTGTAATGCGTTTTATTATGTAATCGTCTGTCAATGCTCCCTTGACTTTTTTTTTTTCTTTTTTAACTTCTGATACTCAGTAGAATCAAGTTTGTCTTACATCCTGTCAGCAGAATTTTTTTTTTTTAATCATCTGGTGCTTCTAGGTTACTACGGAACAAGAATTACTGATGCTCACAATGGTAAGTGTAAGACCATGTAGGATCTTAAGGTAACTGCCAGCTCACTGCAGGAAGGTTAAATCATGTCCAGTCCTATTTCAGGGATTGAAGCGCATTTCGTGATTGTCAAAAATCATTTAAAGTTGGTGATCCATGTGTAGTATATGGGGTAACTTGGTACTAGCACGGTGATTAGATGAACTCTAGAGGTAGTGGTCTGAACAGTGCCTTGGATACTCCAAGCTTGTCTGATCCAATTTCTTCTATACCTATAAACCCTGGATTCTTGAGGTCTTAAGGGGAAGTCTCCAAGAAGACTGTCACCTTTCTAAATAAGTAAAAATGCATACATATGTCTACAAAACCCTGCACGACTGGGGACTCCTGAAAACTCACAGTCTAAACAAACAAAACGATTCCTCTGACTATAAACTCTACATAACTTCAGGTCCACCCTAAGCCACCAACCTCCCAGCAATTCTACTTCAACTTTTGTCTCTTCACACTCTTGTAGTTTTCATTTCCCAGAGACTGATCACATTATGGAGATGCAGATGGCTCAGGAACTATAAGAAAAAGGTATGAAGAAGACTAGTATTTAAATATATTTTTATATATTTATATGTAAATTTCAGTGTAAGCTTTGTCTCTCTGAAAAATCTGAATATTTAAATGTCACAAAAGCGGACTAAAAATATACATTCTGGCTTTAAGTAAGCTTTGAGAAGGGAATTGCCCACAGAAGCATAATTCACGATTTCTCTAATTATTCTTCCCTACTGGGGATCTAAGCCAGGGTTAGCCTACCCTAGCTCTTGGCCCAATAACTCCTTATCACGTGGGGAAAATGCAGACTGCAGTCCCATTTAAGCCTAGAGAAGCCTGGTTCCTTTCTTGTTCTTTTAGGCCTGTGGGGACTTGTCGCTAATGGGAACCCCCAGTCAAAGACTGCTCCAGGCACATTGCAGAGGGGCCCCACTGCTTTGTAAAACTTCCTCTCCCCATTACTTCTTGGCCACCACCCCACCCCCAACCACTTCTCCATCTAAGCTCAGATGTGACCTGTCAGCCCCCTTGGCTTGTCTGATCTTGGAATTCCTTGCAACAGGAACTGCCAATTGCTATAAATTACATGCTGCTTTGACAAGGAGAATGCTAATCCCTTGGAACCTAAGAAGAGACCACCAAACCTGTTTCTGAGGGTGAGATCACTTACATCAATTGGAGGTGGTGGGACACTCTTCTGTAGTCCTGACCCCCTTTCTTGCGAACCACATGGGGGACCCCTGGCTGGGGGAAGGGGCCCCTGAGAATGAGCTACCGCTTGGCCATAGCCCAGTTCCCATGCTCATGGATACTGTCTCCTGGCTATGATCTTGAGAACCTTCCTGATATTCCCCTTCCTGCTCTGGTGTTATAGTGTCAGTCTTAGAGCCACTGAACTGTATAGACTTCTATTTGTGCAGAATATTTACTTAATGAGCTGCATTCCATTGGACGCAGGACAGTAGAAGAGTTGAGCACAAGAGCTTTGGAGTCTGACCCCCTGGATTCAATCACGGTTCTACACCAGACTGGTTGTGACTCTAGGCAAATTAATTAAGGGCTCAAAGTCTCGATTTTCCCATCTGCCCGCCCCCCCACCCTCCACCCTACCCCACCCCCTGCCATGATAATTACTACTTCAGATGTATATGAAAGAATGCATATAAAACACTTAATTCAGTGCCCAGCACCTAGGAGGAGGGACTTAGTAAATGTTAAATAGGATAATGGCCTTCCCCTCTCCCCCCTCCCTTACCAATTCCCTAGCAGCCCCTTAGAGTAAAAGTGACTTGGTTTCACATTCTGTTTTTTCAGCAGTTTTGTCTCTCAGAATTTGAATTAATGTCCTTCATGATTAAGATTGACATTTCAGCAAATCATGCTGAAGTGTTCCAGTGGCTGGGAAAGGACATGTTCATTCATTCATTTATCCACTCAATAAATATTTATTGAATGCCTACTATGTCCCAGGGAGGGCGCTGAGCACCAGCATGTACCCGGTGAGGAAAACAGACCATGTGTTAGCCCTCGGGGTAAAGTCTACTCACGGAGAAGATGGGGAGCAGGAAACCAGACAGACTGAGCAAGGGCCAAATTCTCATGCTGCTTGGGAAATGAAAAGTGCCCTGAAATGGAGGCATTATTTGAACAGAGTGATCAGAGGAGGCTTGAATTGAGTATCTGCCTTTGGCTCAGGTCATGACCCCGGGGTCCTGGGATTGAGTCCCCCCCCACCCCCATGGGGAGCCTGCTTCTCCCCTCTGCCCATGTCTCTGCCTCTCTCTCTGTGTCTCTCATGAATAAATAAATAAATAAATAAAATCTTAAAAAAAAATAGAGTGACCAGGAGAACTTCCTCAAGGAGGTGTTTAAGCAGATACACGAAGGACTTGCAAGGACTGGGGGGGACGGAGGGAGGGAGTGCAGGGAGAGAAGCCTTCTGAGAGACAAAGGGCAGATGCCAACATCTGAAGGCCACATGAACCAGGCTGCCGATCTAGGACAGAAAACAGAACCAGGTGGCTGGACCTCTGTGAATAAGACACCTGGGTCCTGCATTCAAGCAGCTTCTGTCAAAGGGAGCTGTTTGTGATGACAGCTTTGTCAGTTTTCCATATAAAAAGGAAGTTATGGAGACTCAGAAAAACTGCATTGTGGAGAATGAAGCCCATACCCTCAATTCTTTCCCAACCCTCCAACCAACCCATTTATTAAGCCTCTCCTTAATGGCTTCACCAATGATAGAACTGTCATCTTCTGGCTTCACCAATGATAGAACTGTCATCTGCCAGCAGTCAATCCCAGCATCTTTTAGCCATTATTGTGTTTATTCTTCTATATGCCTCTTTCCCTTCTAGGACTATAGTCCCAGGAGAAGCAGACCATGTCTTACTGCCTTTGTAACAAGACATGGCATCTAGAATTTTGACGCCTTTACATGGTTGTTGAATGAATGAATCTTCACTAAGGTTATTGTACTCACTGTTGCCAGGCAATATGCTAAGTGCTTTAAATATATTAACTCAACTAATCCTCTTTATATTACCTAAAGATATGTGCTATTGGTAGCAACATTTTGCATGAAGAAATGGGAGGCACGGAGAGGTTACGTAACCCACACAAGCTCTTAGAGCTGGAAGTAGTCAAGCTAGGATTTGAACCTAGCCAGGCTGGGACCAAAGCCGTTGCTCCTGAGTCACAGCAGTGCTTCTCAAACTACTGGGCATGGAAATTAAGTGAAGAACATGTCAAAATACACATTCCAGGGCTCCACTTACAGAGTTTCTGATTCAATAGTTGTGTTAGTATCTACTGCTGCATAATGAATTAACCCAAAATAGAGGCTTAAAACCGCAAATGTTTATTATCTCCTAGTTTCTGTGAATCAGTAATCCAGGCACAGCTTAGATGAGTTCTCTGGCTCGAATCCTTTCACAAGGCTTCAGTCAGGATGTCAGAGGCTGCTGTCATTTCAAGGCTTGACTGGGGAAGATCCAATTCCATGCTCACTCACAGAGCTGTTGGTGGACCTCAGGTCTTCACTGGCTGTTGGCCTAAGACATCAGTTCCTTGCCACATGGGCCTCCCCAAAAAGTTGTTCACAACACGACAGCTGGCTTCTCTCAAAGTGAAGGAGTGAGAGCGCATCCAGGACCGTAGCCAAGTCCTTCTATAACCTCCTCTAGGAAGTGACATCCCATCACTTTTGCCTCATCCGAGACATTGCCTACCACAGTAGTATAGGGTGTGACCCAAGAATCTGTGTTTCTACCAAGCTCTTAAGAGATGATGATGCAGCCAGTACAGGACCATGCTTTGAGCAGCACCAGTATGCTATACTGCAAGGGGTGAAGGAGGGAGAGAGGGAATGAATAAACCAATGAATACCTATCCTTGACAGTGCATTTATATAAGGCCTCTAGTCATCATGGCCAGTCCTCATTGCCAACTGTACGCTCCTTACTGCCACCTGTATCCCCCAGGCTCTGGGGGTGGGGGGGATAAAAGCATCAACAAGTTGACTATGAACCTAGGAAACCAGATGTCCACAATGTCACTCCTTTGATAAGGATGGCCTGACCTGAAGTGGATAACATCCTGTCTTCCACTCCCACAGTCTTACCACCAAGGGATATAAAACATTTCCCTAACAGCCCAAAACCTTGCCAACTGGGTTACAGTCTCACGGAGCAACAAGGGATGATTTTTAGAGATTCTCTTTCCTGATCCCAGCTTTTAAGAAAGTACGGTGATAGGAGTATACTTTAATCTCACGGGGGTCTCTGAGAGCCTGACCCAAGAGTGACTGGCTGAACTGAAGTGGACTTGCTCTCTCTACCAAAGTAAAACCGGGCTCTTCAGTTGATCCTTCCCTTGGAGCAACTTTCCTTGCTCCTCAATTAACCCAAGGCTGTGTTTGACCTCTTGCTGCCTGGAGGAGGCGGGGGGCAGCTCCAGAGAGCCATGGCCTCGGCTCTCTGGCAACTCCAGAAACTTCGTGCAGCACACTTCCCCTTCCCAGCCTGGAAGGAGGAGTATTTGCTGGAGCTGAACAGCTGCTCAGGGTGCAGGGAGGCGAATGTTACTAAATATATGTTCTTATTGTACACTGGCGTGTCAAGAAAAATTATATCTCCTTGTTCTCCACTTGGGTGTTCTTTAAAAAAAATTCCTCACACAAGCAACAGTGCACCTCTCAACTCCTGCCCCTGACTGAAGAATCCAGTTGCAGCCTAATTTATTTTTCTCCCCACACCCTTAAAATAAATGCCCTCTTGTCACATCCTGACAGCTTCTGGTGCATTCTTCCCTCCTAGTACGGACTCGGGTTGGTCTCTGAGTCTCTTAGCCTTCCAGGCTTGTTTTCAACATCGGCCTTTCTCAGGGTGGCACTCAGGGTAACATGCCCGAGAACGCAGGGAGAGAGTCTTTCTTAAAATGCAAGCAAGTTAGCCCCAAGTGAATGCCTTCTGTTGTTCCTGCCTAAGCCATAAGTCAATTTCCAGAAAGCTATAAAAATATGACATGTATTATATGTGCATGACATTTGTGCGTGTGCAGAAGTATAGCCTTAAATCAGATCATTAACATTATGATGATTGGGATGTTTCTGTCAGGAAGCTCAGTTACTCAATTCATTCCTTGGCCAAGATTCTGTAGTAATGCTGCTCCCATCTTATTTCAGTTGTTGATTTACACACCAGAAGCCTCAAAAGGCTGTTCACCTCCTAAAGACAAGGATGATCTATTTTTCACCTCTGTTTCCTAGATACCGAGCATGGTGCTTGACACACCGTTAAGTACTCCTTAAATTTATGTTGAATGAATGAATGGAGTGAATCCCTAATTTAACGTAATGCAAATTTACTGAGTGGTTTAGGAAGAGAAAAGAATTCCTTTGAAAGATTTTTATTTTTAGGTAATTCCTACACCCAACGTGGGGCTTGAACCTACGAACTCAAGATCGTAAGTCATATGCTCCACAGACTAAGCCAGCCAGGCGTCTTGAGAAAAGACAATTTTTAAGTAAAGTGTTTAAAGGATTGGGAACAAATAGCACATGAAAATTAATTAGCCTGATAAGTCAACTTTGAAATGATACACACCAAGAGAAAGGGATTTTCTTTATAGTAAGTTGATTTTCACTCATTTTTCAGTGTTGCTTAGAATCAGTAGAAGGCGGCACACGTTTAGAATTACTACACTATTCCTGTAAGCCCATTTGCCTCATTCTCACTAGGTTTACTACTGGCTAGGGCTTATTTTTAAGACTCAATCCTTCACCCAAGTGTTCAATTTATTTGGCTCTAAGGAGAGGTCATTAACTGTCCCAGAACGAGTATGCCTATGGTAACGAAGTCGCCTCCTGGCCACCACGTTCTGCATCCCAGTCATCTTCTTGGCCCTGCTCCAGGCCTCTTGAGGTGGCTGGGTTTGGAGGCAAGCTGCCAAGGTTCAGGGCTGTGTGTGCGTGCGTGTCTCCTCTGGCCTCATGGCCAATATCATCAATAAATTGCTTTCTACTTTAAACCTTTCAAAATAAAGGTTTCTCTTGTTGGACAAGAAAAGATGAAATTTACTATTAAACTATACTGCCGAGGAAAACCAGTTTTACCCTTTAGAAGCTGAAATGATTTTTCCTCTGATAACTCTGAAGTCTGAGAGTGATTTGGCAGCATTGACAGCCCCATGGTCAACAGAAAAGGGGGAGTCTTCTAGCCCCCGCCCCGGGCCCCCCCTCCAACTGCAGGTGTGTGTCTAGCCAACCACAATATGAATGCATCTTCACGGGTGGAAGGGATCTATATTTCTATATATTTCTTGTCCCCCTGCAGAGACTACTTTCAGTGTCTCACAGACAAACAGTAAATGATACATTTTTTTAACGTTTCTAATTTTGTAACTGAAATGATTTATAAAGAGCCAACTTTAAAGAACAGATTAACAAAATACAATAGTAGTAGAGAATTACACTTTGTCATTCTCTGGCTAGTTTCTGATTCAAGGAACAGCACACTCAAGCTCAAAGGGGCTTACATGGAAGTCTTATCACTAGCTTCTCACTTAACAGGTGGTCTAGAGATCGGCATTTGGTGGATGAAGCAAATCAGCAAGACTGATAAGAATCCAGGGGTTTTCCAGCTTCCCACTTTGCTTTTTTTTTCTGATTTTTTTTTTTTTAGGTAAACTCTACACCCAACAAGGGGCTTAAACTCAGGACCCTGAGATCAAGAGTTGCATCCTCCCGACTGAGCCAGCCAGGCACCGCCCCCCACCATCATTTTGCCATTATTAATGTCATCAGTGATATCTGCAACGATGCTACAATATGTTTCCACCAGCTCCAGGCCTTTTGTCTTCACATAACCCCAAACAAAAGCAGGAAGCAAGGGGAACCACAGCAGCTTCCGTCTGTACTGTTCTCTTTCTTAGTAAAGAGGACAATTGTTCCAGAACATCCCCCCACCCCCGCCACCCCAGCACTTCTTTATATTTCATTGACCAGAAACAGGTTATATGGTCACCAATCACCAGTAAAAGGGAATACTGGCTATGGTTGACTGTACTCATCCAGGTTCTTCAGATAAACAGAACCAAGAGAAGATATATATAGAAACAGACCTAGATATAGATATTTATATATATTTATATTTTTACTTATAAAGACGTTTATTATAAGGAATTGTCTTACATGATTATTGAGGCTGACAAATCCCAAATCAGCAGTCAGCAAGCTGGAGACCCAGGAGAGCCAATGGTGTATGCTCCAGTCACAGTCCAAACCTGATTCTAAAGGCAAAAGAAGACAGTCATAGAGAGAATTTACTTTTACTCTGCCTCTTTGTTCTAGTCAGCCCTTCAATGGATTAGACGAGGTCCACCTACACTTGGGAAGACCAATCTGCTCTACTAAGTGATTCAAATGTTAATCGCACTCACAGACACACCCAGTTTAGCCAAATACCTGGGCACCCCACAGCCCAGCCATCTGACATAAACTTAACCATCGCACTCAGTCCAAGAGCCAAGAGAGGCTCATCAGAGCTGAGCCTATTTTCCTAGCATGTTACTGTTCAATACCCAAACAAGATTTGGATTGTGTTAGCAGGGAAGAAAAATGGATAATGGGTAGGCCACAAATAGTTTCTTCTACAGTTATTTATGTGTTTATGAAAACTAAGGTTTTATTTTTTAAAAGATTTTACGTATTTATTTGAGAGAGAGAGTGAGTGAGGGCACAAGCAGGGGGAGCTGCAGAGGGAGAAGCAGATTGCCCTGCTGAGCAGGGAACCCAACATGGGGCTCCATCCCAGGACCCTGGGATCATGATCTGAGCCGCAGGCAGACAACTGACTGAGCCATCCAGGCACCCCGAAAACTAAGGTTTCAAAAGCTGGTTAACAACAAACCCAAAAGAAATGTGGGTCATACCATCACCTCCCTGGGCATCCTAAAAAGAGAATAAATGATGTGGGGGGGGAGAGTCATTTGGGTACGGACACGCTTGAGGTCTCCTGTAAGATCTATTAGTTTAGGGCCTGGTTGCTTTTCAAGACTACAGCGTGTCTAGCTTTTTGAGAATACCCTATTCCATCCCATTTGTATATTTAAACTAAAATAAAGATATATCTTTGAAAACAATTTTAGTATTATCTGTATAATCTTCCATTTGCCTTCACTTAGAAAAAGCTGTTGCTAAGATAACTCGGGCTCTGCACCAGGCATAAGCATATAGTTGTATCTATACCTAGAGTCACCACTCTTTCTATACCAGCATCCTCCTCGGCAAGTCATTTCCTAATTTTATTGCCTGTTTCCCAAATGGAGGCTACTGTAGGTGGAAGTCAGGAAGAGTTGAATTTCCAGATGACTGAGGCAGGGTAGAAAGAAATGTGATTCTACCATTAATGTTGATTATTTGCTCTGTTGAGGAACACCTCTTCTTCGTAAAGAATGCCCTCAGAATGCCATCGTGAGGAGAAAATGACCTAACAAGAATAAAGCACCATGTACAGTAGTACGATAAATGTTACTATTATCCTGATGCTAAGAAATATAATATTGGTTCAGAAAAAAGTTTATTTTTACCAGTTATATGTTACTGTAGAAAACTCAGAAGAGCTAGATAAGCAAAGAGTTGGTACAAATGACCTGCAATTCCATCATCGAACATCTTTCCACTCATATTTATGCATTTTGGAATACAAGTGAGCTAATATTGAGCAATACTGCTTTGCAACTGAAATCCTCTCCTACAATATTTTTCACACATTATTTCATATTAATATACACAGTTTTACTGCATGATTTTTTTTGTGTTCATATAGTTGCTCCACATTTTGCTCAAGCAATCCCCTATTGGACATTTAAGTTATGAAAATCTTTCTACATAAAAAGGAACCCTATGGTTCAGAACTTTGCAATATTCAGAGTTTCTCATACTCTAGTAAGTGCTCCCATTCACAGCCGTGTGCCCAATCCCAGCAACTGAGGAATGCACAACCCTAGCATGCTCTTCCAATTTCTTCCAATCCCCTCTTCCTTAGTGTGAGTACTACTATTGGTTATTGAATTGTTCTTATCCTCAAGTATGTTTCCAGAGTATTCAGAGGACTGGAAGACCTAATCCTCACCGCTGCTCCATAGTAACTCTGGAAGCAACCATGGGGGCGGGGTGGGGATAGGGGTGTCCTGGCAAAGTGCAATACTGTTAGCAGCGTTTATAGAGAGTTTCTAGAACAAGTACTTCTAGAAACCTGGAGAGAGTCCCCTGGGCAGAAAATTACAAATGGCTAGTCCAAAGCCACAGCAATGCCTGCTGCATTCAACAGCTTTTAGGAGCCACTTCCCGGAATCATCTTAAATTCTCCCCTTCCACTGCAGCCAGTGGAGCCAAATGTAGGTTTTAAATCCAAGGAACCTTAGCAGATAGATTTACTTAGGTGTATTTCATTACCAAAACCACAGCATATGTTTGGGTGATTTCAGAATGTGACCACTTATTAATCAACAAAATATTTATTGCACGTTTTCGGGTGAGAGAGGATACCTCTAGTGCACATCCCATCAATTAACCTGAGTCATACAATTTTTCTGAATGATTTTCACCCTGACAAAATTGGCGTTTTTGTTACCTATTTATTATACTCTCTTTTTTAATGTTTTTATTTTTCTTTCTGAGATTTCTTATGAGTGTGAAAATATGATTATGTAAGTCAAGCACCTGGCTCAGTGCCCCATGTAGAAGGCACTCAATAAATGGCATTTTTCTTTCCTTTTCTGTTCTTACAGCTTACATAGCATTTTGACGTCCATCCTTCGTTTGGTCTTCTCAGCCCTGAGAGGGAGGTGGCACACTTTATACCCCTCCTATGCAAGTATTTAAATCTAGCTGTGTTAATCCTACTTCCTGTTTCAGATTATGAATTATTTCAAGGCAAATGCCTTCCCTATGTTTGTTTCTATCAGATAGCTCAACGTGTCAGAGTTCAATAAATAATACATAGCAACAGTGAGATTTTTTTTCTTATTGAAATCCATCTTACATGGGGGTTGTTGGTGGTATTTGCCTCCAGAAGTTTTGTTGCTGATAGAAAAAGACAAAGTACCCTTTCTAATGTGAATTTATGGAATGATTGTCTGCCCATAAAAAATTATTCTCCAGCTTGGAGCAATTAAAGTGGTCTCTCTCCTCTCCAAATTAATGTAATTAATACTATAGTCTTGGTTGTTTATCATGTCTTGATAATATCACAAGGGAATGAAAATATTGGCTCTTTTATCCCTTTAAATAGCTGAGATGGAACTGTTCGAGCTCTAATGTTACAACAGCTGTTTCTCATGTCCCAGAATATAATTGGTTGGTACTGAGGTTACTAAATTGTAAGAAATTGACTTTGGTTTTATATGCATGCCTACTTTTGGTAGAAGGAAAGATGGGAAATGTTAGCTTTCTCTTGTAATGAAAAGGCAAAACCTTCCCCAGTGAAATGACAGCTTCCGGGTGGCATCTGTGTAATTTTCTTTACCAACCTACTGTCTCTGGGTTTGCTGGATAACACGGCTGGGAAAGCAGGACCATTCTAGCTAGCTTCCCTCCTAATTAGCTCTCAACCCAACACAGCTGGTCGAAATGCATCAGGGCTTTCCCACGAGGGCCTCTTTCTGGAAGTCATTGTAAAGTGGTCTGGTCTCCAATGGCAAATTCAATAGGGGATTTGAGACCATAATTATCCCGAATAATTTGTAGAAGGGAGATTCTTTTATCTGAATATCTTTATGGCTTGGATCAGTTGTTCTCAAAGTGTTGTCCTTGGATCAGCACCATCAGCGTCACCTAGGAACTGGCTAAACATTTAGATTCTCAGGTCCACCCTAGAACTATTAAATCAGAAGTTCTGGAAGATGGAGGGAGGAACTAGCAATCTATGTTTTAACAAGCTTTCACGTGATTCTGATGTGCACTGGACTTCCAGACTCACTCACTTAGGGTCTTACCAGGTTTCCCTAGTTTGTGATAGCTCACTACCAGCCTCTCTGCTGCCTGGCCTCCATTAGGCTCCCAAAGAGTAGAGCCTATGGCAGGTGCATACTCCTTTATATCAGCCTCCTCATCACAAACACATTCACTGTCACTCTTTTCCTCATTCGTTTCTGGAGTTGTGGGGCACCACCTCAATCTTTAAAGAACCGGAGAATCATACAGCAATCTTGTTAAAATACAGGTTCTGATGTAGCATGGCCAGAGTGGGGCCTGAGAGTCCACCTTTCTGCCAAGCTCCTCGAGGCTGTTGCTGGTCCAGAGACCACACAGAGACAAGAGGAGCTGGCATCTAATTATGAAGCCAAGTAGGCACGGGAAAAATTACAAACAATTCTAAAGGACTTGCCAGTTGGTCAGTGCAAAATGAGAGTGATTTAAGTAATAAATATGGTAAGCGTTTATCAGGTCAGGACTTGAAGGGACTTGGACAGGATCTTTCCATTGCAGAAATGTTCTTAATGTCTGCTTTCTTCCTCCCTGTGTTTCCTGGGACCCTCACTCTTCTTTCTCTTTCTCTTCCCACACCACACCCTCTACCTCCCTTTCCTTCCACTTCCCCACTCACATTTTGTTCAATTGCCTGGTTCTCTCATTCTGAAGCTGGCTTCTCTGTTGATCTTCACACAAGTCATCACGAACTGAAAAGCTGGAGCCAGTGCCAACACTTGCAAACGGATCTGGTGGGAAAACCATGGGGTGAAATTTAGGGAGAAGACCTAACTTTGCCACCTAGAGAGGCTTTTCCAGTTGTAAAGCCAGTTGCTCACTCCTGAGTTCTGATTTCCCTGGTGATTTCCATCCAGTGAACTACAGCTTCTCTGTCCTTTAAGTGTCTCCCCTTAGACTGGGAGGGAATTAAGTGTAATGTTGGATTTTTCCAGCAGCTTCCAGATTGGCAATTTCCTTTAAACTTTGAAAATTACTTCGAAGTTTCCCTTTGAGGAAAGCTGGTGGTATGCACAGCTGACATCTTTGCTCCTGGATTTGGCTCCCCTAGCCTAGGTGCAGGTGTGTAAATTGTGGGGGGATGGGGTTCACTTTGATGTCTGCTGTGGAACAATGGCAGGAGACTTTAGAGACATGAAAAATAAAGCAAAAGGGTGGGGTGCCTGGGTGGTGCAGTCAATTGAGTGTCTGACTCTTGGTTTCCACTTAGGATCTCGGGATCTCAGGATCATGGAATCAAGCCCTTGAGATTCTCTCTCCCTCTAAAAAAAAAAAGACAAAAAAAGAATAAAGCAAAGGAGTGATCTTTACAAAGGTCAACAAAGAGAAAAACCCATGGCTTGTTGTATGGGTAAATTCTTACATCATTTCCTCCTGCCTCTTCTTCCCCCCTCACTTTTCTGGTGTTCTTCTTTCACCAGAATGTGCATCCCGTCCCCCATGAGTACTTATAATTATTCTGTAGTCTTATTGAATTATAAGCGTGTGACAAGAAGCATCAGCTTAAATTTAGGAATAAAGGTTTCCCTTCTTTCCTGCGATCTTACACTCTATAGCTTAACACAGTGCCGCCCAACAAATATTAAGAATATACACAAGCAATGGTTGTAAAAGTTGCAAAAGTATAGAAAGCATTTCTCTTGACCATAAAGCCTAACTTTTTTCTTCTTGTCTTGTGGAGATAAGATTAGAGGGGAAAGGCAAATATCAATATTAGACAGAATGAGCCAAAAAGAAGAGGTATGAGATGGAGATCTGCTTGGGATACAGGAATCAGACAGAGTGAATGGAGGGAAACTTGATTTAGAATGTAAAAAATAAGGAAGGAAATGGGATGGAGTAGTGATAAGAGCATGGGTCTTGGCATATGTATTCTTATCACCTGTGAGTGAGCAAGTGACTGCGCAGCCTGTAGTTAGTGGACATCCAAGTGAGACAGCGTATAAAAGCACTGCATAGGTTAGGAAATAAGTGCAGAATATAGAAACCACTCTAGGTATTGAAGCAGAATAGGATTTAAAATAAGGAAATAAATGGTCACAAAATTGTAGAAAGGATGACAGGCACTGAAAGGGGCTACTGCTAGGCTTCCAGGCTTCTCCTGCAGCTGCCACCCCCAGTTCAGGAAGCTGCAGGAAAACCACTCTCACCATCACCACTGCTCCGCAGTGTCAAATCTGGCTCCCAGACTAGCTGTCCTGGTCACTGCAAACGTTCCCACTTGATGAGAATGTGCATCAGCCAACACCAACACTGAAGAAGAATGGTTCTCCTCCTTTCCACTGACCAATCTCAGGAAAGTACATCTCATTGGCGAACCCTAAAATGCATCTAGACTCAACAACAAGGACAGACTGGGGAGAGAAGTCTTCACTTTCTCATCTGTGAGGTATAAGGAAAATTGGAGAGGGAGGTTTTGCAATGGATGTTAATGGTATCTAGTGTAAACATCAAGTACAAGGGAATAAAAAAACACTAGTCTGTGTTAGAGGAGCAAGCCATGCCTGGTAAAGTCCGCTCAGAGATTGGTGTCAGGGTTTATATATATATATATATTTCCAGTAATAGAAGGAAAGGACTGTCACAAGAAGCCAGCAGAGACCTAACAGCATGCTTCTCCCATTCATCCAATGGAAACTAACAATAGCTTCCACTCAGCCTGGCTGGGGTAGAGAAGACACTATCACAGCTTGCTCATACCCTGAAGTCGAACCCCCACGTCTTCCTCCTGCTTATCCCACCAAAAGGCTGAGGCCCCTTTTCCATTAGCTCTCATTCAAACTCTATCAGCTGGGACCTTCCCCTTCCTGCTCAACCCCCTAGGGTGATAAGCACATTTTCCAGCAGTTCTGGAGTCACGGCTGCTTACAGAGACTGTGCCAATCCAAACAAGTCCAGCTGGAAGGCGCTGCCTCCCAGCCTTCCTTCCCTCTCTCCTCCTCCCAACTGAAACCACAGAGACTTCTGAACCTCATGACAAACAGACATGAGCTAAATCAAGAGAAGTTAAGGCCCACTTCCCAGAGAGGAGCACAGATTTATTAGAATGGTCCCAGTCCTATTCTTTTGAAAACTTGGACCCTCTCAAAACCACCACAACTGAAGAAGAACAAACAACTGGAGTAGAAGAAGAAGAGGTAGTACATGGTACTGGAAAGCTAGAGCCCAGCCAAAGTATTTTCACACTCCCAGACTCCCACCTTGGCACACCCTCCACAAAATCTGGGATTCTCTCCCTCTTATGTGTTGCTGTTTCCCTGTGCCGAGAACAGGAGCTGGCATGTAGCAGGCAATGACTCATGGTGATGGAGGGCACTGTATCACAGAGAAGGCAGGACTCAGCCTTTGCCCCCTACACTTGGTGGCTTCTTTTGCAGTTGCATTGGTCTGTATGATTAGTTCTGGCCAATAGGCTATGAGTGGAAATGACATGTGTCACTTCTAGGACAAGGCAGTTAAAAGCTCTGAATCTCTCTTCTTTCCCTGCAGGAAACCCTGGCAACCATGTCTTGATTCAAGTATAGAAGAACTCTGGACCTCTGAGTCATTGGAAGACTCGTCTTGCCCCGCTGATCTGCAGCAGATTTTACATGAGTTTCGTTGAGCTAACTCAGTGAGATTCCAGGGTTTATCTGTTATTGCAGCATAGCCTAGACTATTCTAACAGACACTGAATTATTCATACATTAACTCAACAGACATTTATTGAATTCTCCAGGGTGCTGGTCACAGGAGCGAGAATAAATTTAGAGACTAGCATAAAAGATAAGTTATAGAAATTCTAAGAGATTGTGAAACTCAAGAGATACTGTCAATATTTTCCTGACTCAGGTTTTATGCAAGTCTTGGGATTTCAGTTGCTATTTGTACAATGGAAGAGAAATAGTAAATTGAGACTGCCATATGCTTAGAGAAGACTCAAAAAATGAAAACATCCCTACATCTTATGTGTCTTACATTTTGCAAAGGCTGTCATGTGTATGATCTCATTAGATTCTTCTTCATAACTCTGTGAAGATGACAGGGTAGGTGTTATTATTCCTATATTACCAGGGTGGAAAATGAAGCCTAAGCAGGGGAGGGCCAGATAGCTCATCAGTAAATCCAAGTTTCAAACCAACGTCTTCAGTTTTGAACCAATGTCCAATACACCAAGCTGCCTTCCAATAGGCAGCCGGATGCTTAACTTTCCATGAGGGAAAAATACAAGCAACAGAAGCTGAGATGTAGGTTAAGGGGACAGAAATGAGGTAGGAAAGAACACTGGTAGTTTTGGCATAAAGAGTAAGAACGTTTAGTTCTAATTCAGCGAGTAACAGAAGCCATATGGACCTTAAATGGAGCATCATAATATTTAATTTATCTTTGTGATTCCACTTGACTCCATGAAAATTATTAGGATGTAAGCAAAGAAGAAAGACCGTATTTTGGCATTCAGATCTAGAAAATTACATTCAAGGAGAAGAATGAAGGAGGGCTAAGAAGAGTCATGGTCCTGAACATGGGCCTGGTCATCCCATACAACTGTTGCTGGAAAACTTTGGAATAAAGCCTCTCCCTAGGACAGTTCTCAATGGTATATGTTCTAGGGTGACAGCCACAGCTCATTGTACCATGAAACAAGAATTTCTTAGGGGTAGCAGCAGAGATCCACACAACTTTTGTCACCCAACCAAAGATTTTCACTATATATTTGGAGATTGTAGAGACACATAAAAACCTTGGCACCTGATTAGGACAGTTTTTGCAAGTTAGCCACAGGAGGAGGCCAGGCATCTCTCCTAGGTCCTTGAACCTCCTGTTTCCACTGCCCAAATTAATAAAGGTTAGATTCTGACTCTTCAACAGTGTAGAAGTCATGAACTGAAATGACACTAACCTTTGAAGAACCCATCTTGCATTAACTCTGCATCCAAATGCTACTTTTATCTCTATGAAGAGTCTACTTCTGCAACTTTGTTTCTATCCCTCTAGATGGGATAGATATGTACTCTTGCCGTATACGATCTTATTTTTTTTTTAAACAGATTTTATTTATTTGAGAGTGCGCACACACATGCACAAACAGGGGGAGGGGCAGAGGGAGAGGGATAAACAGACTCCCCTTTGAGCAGGGAGCCCGATGCAGGGCTCGATCCCAGGACCCTGGGATCATGACCTGAGCTGAAGGCAGACGCTTAACTGACCAAGCCACCCAAGCATCCCTGCCCTATATCATCTAATGCCTCTCAATGCTTCAAACCCTAACTCAAGTCTCTTTTATTCTGGAACCTTCCCCTGACCATCCCTATCCACTTCAGACCATATATTTATCCATTCAATTCATGTCTATTGAGTGCTTACTTTATTGGGCAAACTGGGCTAGGTACTAGGAACACAGTGGTAAATTGGACAGCTTAGATCCACGAGCTAGATTCCAGTGTAACAGACCAGAGTATTTGTCTCTTGTTTTTTGCTTCTACAATAAATTCAAGTATTCCTGCATTGGTCCTTACAAAACAATGCTTGGCTTCCTTTGCGCAAGTAAGCTCTTTGATGGCAAGAACCATACCTGTCTTCTACATTTCTGATCCCTGCAGTGTCAAGCAAAGAAGTGAGCTGCTTGACGAATATCTATTGATATATATGTGACTAATATTATCCTGTGTCATATATCTTGTGTGGGGGTGCAGAGAGAGAGAGAGAGAGGAGTGAAGGAAGAAGAGGCATGTTTAGACTTGGTCTCTTAGAGCACAGACACAGATATTTGTTAGAATGATGAATAATCCATAGCAGGCATGGACTAGGACCTGTTTATTGCCAATATCATTTAAGAAGTGTCATAGGGAACCTCTTCTGGTTGAATAACTTAGCTCGTACCACTTGTTTTAGCTTACCCACAGATACTACACTAGGAAACTCACGACATTGGGAACAAAAAACAGTGAATTCCCTAAGGCTGACTTTGAGTTGTGTGTTTTGAGGGGACAGCCAAGACCTGTCATTACCTGTACATCTGATATTGGAAATCATCTGGTATAGCTGAAACCAACAGACACACTGTACCTATGAGTTCAAGTCATCTTCCTTTTAGATAATGTGTTTTGCAGACTTCTTTTTTTTTTTTTTTTTAGAGAGAAAGAGCACAAGTGGGAGGGCAGTGTAGGGGCAGAGAGGAAGAGGGAGAGAGAGAATCTTAAGCAGGCTCTACACTCAGCTGCAGAGCCCAGTAGGGGTCTCAATCTCATGACCCTGAGATCATGATCTGAGCCGAAATCAAGAGTCAGATTCTTAAGCGACTGAGCCACCCAGGTGCCCCTTTGCAGACTTCTTTGCAGAATTAGTTTTATAGGAGTCCTAAAACACACAGTTTCACAACTGTGAAAAGATTTGACAATGGAATTAATGATTATTTTTATTATTATTAATGATTATTTTTAAAGTCAGAAGAGAACTTTAGGCTTAAACACCCCTGAGCCCTCATTTCACATATGGGGACACTGAAGCCTAAAAAACCTCAGTATCTCACCATACATCATACAATCAACTGGCATCAGAAGCTAAATTAAAATGTAGAACTCATGACGCATATCTGCACCCTTTGCACCATACCATAGCAACCTCCCTCTACCCATTTTATAAATACCTAGGCTGAAGGAGTTCAGTGGTAATTTTCTAGGAATATGGAGTATAGATCTCAGAGAATCTATAGCAAAGGGGATTAGAATCAAACCTATTAGAATTAACCTCCAACTTTCTGGGCAAATGAAAGGTGGGTGTGTGCCAAATAGAGAGGAAAGAACATAGATTCCAGAAAATGAGACAGTATTCTAAAGTGGTATGGAAAACAGAAGGCAGGAAGACATGAGGACAAGGTCTATGCACAATTTTTTCCGGGTTCTCCAGTCTAGATTAGAGCACCTTGTTTATATATCCCCTTGCGTTTGTTTCCTATGGCTGCTGTAACAAATTATGACCAATTTACCAGCTTAAAACCACAGCAGTGAGTTTGCTCACAATTCTGGAGGCCAAAAATTCAAAATCAGAATGCTGGCAGGGCCTCATTTAGGGCTCACCCTGATAACCCAGTGTTGTCTCTTTATCTCAACATCCTTAACTTAACCACATGTGCAAAGACCCCTTTTTCCAAATAAGGTCACATTCACACACTCCAAGTATTTACATGGCTATCTTTTGGGAAAGAGGCATTTTTTTGGTCCATTATACCACTTCTAACTTTATTGCATATATTCATTATCTGGGTTATTATTTTTGATGACCTCCACTCTTACCGTGAGGGTCCAGAAGGGCATAAGCCTGTGCTTTATTCACTGTTGCTTCTAAAGCACCTAGCGTAGTACCTGGGACACAGTAGACATTTAATAAATGCTTGGGGATTAAAAGAAGAGAAGGATAGAGGGAAGAAAGGTAAGAAGGGAGGAAGCGAGTGAGGAAGGGAGGGGAAAAAAACAGAAGAGGAAGGGGTGAGCAAGGAACAGAAGGGGGAAGAAAGAGGAGGTAGGAAGAGAAAGAGGAACCCAGATGAGAGCAAAGACAGAGAGGAAATGTCTCCATATCTCACTACTATTATTAAGAGAGAGGTAAAGGTGGGAGACACAAGGATGAATTTTAGAAGTTGAAGGTCACAATCAGTAAGTGATGGAGCTTGTATTTGAAATCCATTGCTATTCAGGACAAGAGACCCTTGTAGATACTGGGCGGGGTGGGGGGGGAGGTTAGGGTGGGAGTGATTGGGTGCAGAGAAGTATATGGTGTGCTTGCCCTCAAGGAGTTCACAATTGACAGAGGGGAGCTAGCCAGCTACACACTTGGTAGTGTGACAAGTACCAAATGAGTAAGGCCTGGATTTTGAAAGATTTCAATGTCTTTGGATTTTATTCTGTAAAACAACATTTAGATGACATCTCCAGGCATACGCTGTAATATTTAAATTTTGCTATTTTGATAGTAAATAACCATTTTATAGCTATTGTGTAATTTTAAGTACAAATACCTATTATGACTCATACTCAGCTACATTAGCCCATGGGATTATTCTAAAGGGTAAATTACATATTTGGCATAAATCCAACCATTGGAAAATACCCACTTGAAAATGCACAATTATATTACTCCTGCAATGCATTTCATATATGAATCTGAGTCTTCAAATCAGAATATTCTTGTTTTGTTTTGAGAGAGAGAGAGAGAGAGAGCATGGAGCAGGGGGCAGTTGGGGCAGGGGGAGAGAAAGAATCTTAAGCAGACTCCACACCCATCATGGAGCCCAATGTAGGGCTCCATCTCACAACCCTGAGATCGGGACCTAAGCTGAAGTCAAGAGTTGAACATTTAACTGACTGAGCCACCCAGGTGCCCCCAAAACAGAATATCTTGCATGTTGACCAGTATCTGTGGTCAGGAGTTGTACAGGATCAAGACAATACTTAGTGTTGAACACTATCTTGAGCATTCATACAGTCATTCATTTGATCATTCCATAGTTATTTATTGAGATCCTATTGTGTGTTGTTCCTTGAGCTGAAGATGCAACTACCTAAGAATATGGCTTAAGCAAAGCTTCTAGTCTAGGTTCATTGGGTTAACCAGAGAGCAGAGGCAGTGACAAAGTTAGGAGTACAAGAGGTCTATTGGAGAGTAACACCCTGGAACTGACAGGGTAAGGAGACCCCTGATGCCCAAACATGGATATGACACCGGAGTAGGAAAGAAAAGGGAGCAAGTACTCTGAGGCAAATCCTCCCTGGTCAATGGAAAATCTGCTTGTTGTATTATGAGTAAAGAGAACAGAAGATGTGACTCAAATTCAGGTTTTTTTCTGCCTTGGGAATGGGGTGAAGAAAGTTCAGAGAGTCTCATACAGTTGATGTCTCTGAGCATAGGCCGAGGGAGAGAGAGCCTCTGATCACAATGCCGAGTTGATGAGGTCACAGGGAACGCACCAAATCTTCCACTAAAAGTCCTGCATTAGCCCCGGCCCCCCCTTATGCTCAGCCATTGGCTGGGGCTGCCCCCCAAAGACCATGGCCTCACCTTGAAAGTCGAGATGGATCTCGAAGGCATTAACAGCTGGAGGCTGTCAGCTAACTGCACTCCTTGCAGTCCAACAGCAAGTTCTTTCTTGAAGAGAGATCAAAGTGATGCAACCCCACGGCTGCCACATGATGTGATCAGAAGAAGGCAAATAAACAGGCAATTTAAACCCAGTAAGGGTAATGACAGGGTGCCGCCAGGGCTTAAAGGTGGAGCACCACATCCAGACTCGGGCACACAAGAACTTCCAAGAAGATGTAGTATTTAGGACGGAGCCAGGATTACAAGTAGAAGTCAGTCAAACGAAGGGGGGCAGGGATGGCCAGGCAGGGTTCAGGGCAAGGAAACCAAGTACAAAGCCTTGTGGGAGACAAAACACATTCGGGGAATGGCAGGGCCTGTGGTTTGATTTTAGCATTACGTTGGAGGGAGGTGGTGGCAGGAGATAAAGCTGGAGAAGTAAACAAGGGGTAAATGGTGAAGAGTTTTGTAGACTGAGCTATGGAATTTGGGCAGCATAACCACGTGCAAAATGGTCTGCGATTGGAACATGCAATTACCAACACTTTGTCCTAATCAGGAGAGAATCATGAAGACCCCGTGTTCCAAGTCCCTGTATCTATTGAGACACTAGTGATCCTTACAAAAAGGCAACTGTATTACCTACAAGGGAGACTATAACTTATTGTAACAACAATAAGTTGTTTGGTCCAATATTTTTATCCAAGGCCACTGGTTTATCCCCACTGGGAGAGAAATCACAGGACTGATGGGTTTGGGTTGGAGAGAGTAAGATGCTTAGAATCATGGAACTCTCAGAAGCATCAGAGCAAGAATGTGAGAACTATTTTTGGTTTCCAGCATCCCAGAAAAAAGAGGCGGAGACAAGAATGTGTTTTGCCTACTTCTAATTTAGAGAGCAGTGATTTTATTTTATTTTATTTTTTAAAGATTTATTTATTTGAGAGAGAAAAAGAGAGAAACAACACACAGGAGGAAGGAGCAGAGGGAAAGGGCAGAGAGAGGGGGAGAGAGAGAATCTTGAGCAGACTCTATGCTGAGCATGGAGCCAGATGTGGAGCTTGAGGTGGGGCTCGATCTCACGACCCTGAGATTATGACCTGAGCAGAAATCAAGAGTTGGATGCTTAACTGACTCTGCCACCCAGGTGCCCCCAAGGGTAGTGCTTTTAAAAATGACTCCTGAGATCTCATGTCTATGATTCTATGCTGAAGAATAATCATAAATTTCAGGTTTTATAATAATTGCTGATGACAGTAATAATGGCTAACTTCTCCTGGTGTTTGCCATTATCATGCTAAGTGCTTCACACTTGATTTTATGCCATGCTTAGAATGACCATACTGTACCTAAGAAGTAGGAATAGTATTAATTATGCCCATTTTCCTAACAGAAAATTAAGCTGAGAGAGGCTAACATATTTGAGGTCATACAGTTAATATGCACAAAGAAAATAAACAAAACATTATTTTTAAAAATTGTAAACAATCTAAAAGGAAAGTATTACATTACTTTTGGACATATGTATTTAAAATGGTAAGTAACTATTAGAAAGATGTCGCAAATTGTCCGTAATGACATTAACAAGTATTTATGTTATGGCTTTTAGTGAAAAGAATGGAATGCAAAATTATGCATACAATATGATCTTTTTATAAAACAGCTTCACTGATGTATAATTTACATACTATAAAATGTACCAATTTTAAATGTACAATTCAATGATTTTTGGAAAATCTAGTTATGCAATCATTACCACAATCCAGTTTTAGAATATTGCCATCATCCCCCTCCCGCCAAAAAATCTCTCATGCTTGTTTCTGGTTAATCCCCATTCCTACACCCAGCCAGAGTCGACTCAAACAGATTTTTTTTCTCTACAGATTTGCCTTCTCTGTACATTTTATATAGATGGAATCATGTGACCATTTGCACATGGCTTCTTTCAATTAGCATAACAATGTTTTTGAAATTTATCCATGCTATAGCATGTATCATAGTTTGCTGCTTTTATGTGCTGAAGAGTGTTCCAGTATATGGCTATAACACATTTTATTTACCTAGTCACCAGTTGGTGGACATTTGGATGGTTTCTACTTTTTGGATATCATGAATATAATGCTGCTGTAAACATTTGTGTGCAAATTTGTGTGTGGACATATGTTTCCTTCCTTCTTTCCTCCCTCTCTCCCTCCTTCCTTCTCCTCACTCCCTTCCTCTCTCTTTCTTTCTTAGATGTCCCAATGTGGAATTGCTGGGTAACATGGTAAATGCATGTTTAATTTTTCAAGAAATCACAAAATGGTTTTCAAAGTGGATGTCCCATTTTATATTCCCACCAGTAATTCACAAAAATTACACTTTCTCCACATTCTCACCAACACTTGTGATTGTATGTATTTTATTATAGCCATTCTAGTAAGCGTGAAGTGATTGCTCCTTGTGGTTTTAATTTGCATGTACCTGAAGACTAAGGATGTTGAACATCTACCTGCAATCTATATATCTTCAAATCTTTTGTCCATTTTTATTGAGTTGTTTCTTTTCTTCTTTTCTTTTCTTTTCTAAAGATTTTATTTATTTATTCGTGAGAGAGACAGAGAGAGAGAGAGGCAGAGACACAGGCAGAGAGAGAAGCAGGCTCCATGCAGGGAGCCCAATGTGGGACTTGATCCCCGGACTCCGGGATCACGCCCTGAGCCGAAGGCAGATGCTCAACCACTGAGCCACCCAGGCATCTCTATTATAACATTGTGGCTGTTAATTTTCCTCACCTCATTTTTTGAGGGGCTCCCTTTACAAAAGTGACCAACTAGGTGGGTTTGCAGTTTTCCTTTGGGCAGGCTATTAAGTTATGGTAGTATCTAACTATCTTATATAATATTTCTACTTGATACCTAACTTCATATTTATTCTTAAGTATCTTTGTAAATTATTTATACTTAGTGCTTACCTAAATATAATACGGTCTTTGACTAGTAGTATATGAATGGTGTCTGTTCATTCTAATTATTTAATGTGGCTCTCTTTCTTTAACTTTGGAAATCCCAAATCTCAATTATATAGATCCCAGTCTCTGCAGAAGGAATAAAAAAAAAATTTTTTTTAAAAAGCAATCATCAACAACCTGGAGATTGTGGCAAGGACCAAATACAGATTAAGACTTTGAGGTATCAAAAATCATTGCCAAAAGTACAAGTTGGGGATCACCAGGGGTGGCTGGAAAATCCAAGGAGAGCATAGACCCTCTATTACAAAGCAATAAAAGCAAATTTCTGATGTTTCTGACCTGGCACTGTATCAAAGACCCAGGAGTAAAGGTATTATACTAAGCACCAGTTCAGATGTAAAGACCATGTCCAATTTTGTTCTTTATAACTTACAAGAGATATAACAAAGTAGAAAAGGTTCAGAAAAGAGCAAAGAAACAGTCAAATAATCAGAAAATTGAACCTCTGAGGAAAGGTTAAATGAGTTTGGGTTGTTTACCCAGAGAAAGAAAGGCCAAAAGTTTACTTAATACTTCTCTTCAAAAATTTAAAGTTGGCATTTGACCAGATATTCTACATCACTGGAAAACAAAACTAACCAAGCCCACACTCCACCTCCCTAATGGCGACCCCCCACCCCTGCCAAATTAAAGAATTTAAGGCTTAGGATAGAGCAAGAAGCTGAGATTCAAATGAGGAAGAATTTATTGATTCAGGAGTAGGTAAGGTTTGGAAGAGTCTACTACTGGTAGCAAAAATTTTGTTCCTAGTGATCTGTAAAATACAAGCACAGCGCCATTCATTAGCAGAAGTGGATGTTCTTTAAACGGTGGTTGAAAATCCATGAAAGGTCACAAAATAAATGTGACTAGATCTAACTTCAGTTGTCACCACTGAAGCTGCTATTCAGACCAGCATCTGACGTGCTGGGGACTTTGTCAGACTCTCAACACAGCTGCCTCAAGAGCTGGTATGGGAGCTAAGAGCATCACCGCCCATAATAATATATTTCACCTAATGGCTGTATCAGTTAGTTTTCACCATGTAACAAAACACGCCCAGACCCAGCAGCATAACATGATTATTTCTTCATGTGGGCTGAGGTGTTTTGGCTTCAAGCTGTGGCTGCTGGATTGGCTCTGTTTCTTGAATGTTCCTTGTAGAATCTGGGTAAATGAGAAACATGTACGCAGGGGAAAGTATTCCTAATGTTGATTCCTAATGTTGAAAAGTAAAGTGCAAAATAGCAAGGAAGCCCCATTGCACAAGCACATTTCAGGTCTCTGCTTACATCATGTCTCCTAATATCTCATTCATCAAACTCAAAGTCACCAGACAGGAAAGCACACTCTGTCTTTCATAGGAGGCACTGCAAAGATACATGGCAAAGGGTATGGGGACAGAAATGAGTGAAGAATTAGGGCCGGTATCTCCCCCCAGCAGAGAGAGGAAAGGTCAGTCTACTCAGGTAGCTCATATCTGAAAGGTCTAGTCCTAAGGTGTTGGTTGTTACCAGAATGGTTCGTGCAGGTGTAGTATTGCTTGCTTTGGCTGAAATATGCTTGATTCCCCATGTTGGCCATAGAAATGACCTTGCCCTTTAATACTGCTTTAGAAGGGTGATGGCCAAAGGTCAGCCATAAGCCAAGGATTATTCTAGGCAAGAGTGGCATCTCTACCTTTCCCCTTTCTCTACCTCCACCCAAAGCAAAAATGTATTCACCCCCTATATTTTTAATAGAATTAATGACACAACAACCTACACAGTTATCTGATTCAAACCTGAACTTCACCCTTGATGTCCTTTTCTTTTCTTTTTTATTTTTTTAAGATTTTATTTATTTACTCATGAGAGACACACAGAGAGGCAGAGACACAAGCAGAGAGAGAAGCAGGCTCCTCTCAGGGAGCCCGATGCTGGACTTGATCTCCGGACTCTGGGATCACACTCTGAGCCGAAGGTAGACACTCAACCACTGAGCCACCCAGGTGTCCCGATTCCTTTTTCTTTATCCCCTCATCTCACCTGTCTTAAGGCTCTTGATCTACACCTGAAATGATGTAATAATATAATAATAATTCACTCTCTCTGCTACCTTCTTCTTTGAGATCCTTCTTGTTCCTCATAAGGATTACGCAGTGACCCTACCTGGGCTGTCTGCCCCTGTCCATCACCTCCCCAGTCTATCCACTACATTGCAGTCAATTTACTTTGGAAAAAGCAAATTATATTATGCTCAAACTTACTCAAGCAAAAGTCAAAGGACAGGGTTTTGTTTTGTTTTGAGGACAAATCTCGAAATCTTTATCATGGATTCAAAGACCTCTGAAATCCTGCTTCCTTTCCAGCCTCATCTCATCTTCTCATCTCAAGTCCTCTATACTCCAATCACACTGGGCTGCACATTCTTCATACATTCCACTCACTTCAATAAATTAATATCTTTGTCCCTGCTATTCCATATGCTTGGAATGCCCCTTCATATGTCCTCTGCCAGACCAAAATTTCTAATCATTACCCTCAAACATCACTGTCCTTTCAGAATTAATCATTCTCTCCTCCGTGTTTCCATGGTGCTCAGTTCATCATGAAATCATAGTGCAGGCCTCACATAAATGTGCATGTATTGATTACTCACAGAAACCCCAGGAAGAAAGAAGAGCATCAATAACTCCTGCACAGTGCAGAAAACTCTTCAGAAAGCACTTAGCTTGGAAGCTGTTCTTTCCCTTCTTGAGGTCCAGGGTCTTCTAGAGAATTCCTTACACCACTGAATTTCTGTTGCGGCAAGGAATCCCTGTGGCTGTAACAGACAGTAGTGCAGAGTAGGCATCGGAGGTTAGTGAGAATCCTATGGTCCAGCCCTGT
The DNA here is from genome assembly GCF_048418805.1 of Vulpes vulpes. NCBI lineage: Eukaryota > Metazoa > Chordata > Mammalia > Carnivora > Canidae > Vulpes > Vulpes vulpes. Next base: position 19,649,583 of record NC_132792.1, on the reverse strand, counting down.
ACACATATGTGCAATAGTAAATTAGGAATAGTAATAGCATGGGGCAAAATATCTAGTACCGACTTAAAACCTGCCTTGAGAGCAATGACAGAAAAAGAACGATAATTCTGTGTAATGTCAGCCTTGGAATAAAAAAGTAAGCAAATGGCCTAGCATGGGACCAGTTTCAGTCACCAAAAGGACTGAGAAGCAGACCTAGAATGTGGAGATAAGCTGAGAAGAGCTAGTGTCACCACCATGATGGTGACATCCCACTGGGTGACACTGTTAGCAAGTCTACTCACACTATAATTAAGTTTTAGTTAGCTCTGTGTATTAGTTATGGCTTAGTTATTAAACTTTAATACTGTATATACATATGCAATCAACATGCCTATATTTAATTATTACTATCTATTTAGTGTATTACATCTAATCTATTTTTTTATGATTTATTTCTTACAGAGAGAGAGAGTGTGTGTGCACGAGCAGGGAGGGGGCAGAGGGGGTGAGAAGGGAGAAGCCGACTCCCCGCTGAGCATGGAACCTGATGCAGGGCTTGACCTCAGGGCCCTGAGATCCTGACCTGAGCTGAAACCAAGAGTCAGATGCTTAACCAACTGAGCCACTCAGGTGCCCCCTACATCTAATCAATTTTAAAGTATGGGTTCAATCAAGCTATTTAATTCTTTTCATTGTTTTCATCAAGTCCAAGGTAGAAAACACTATTGCATTTTGCCAAAGTTAGAATGGACCAATCTTGGGGCGCCTGGGTGGCTCAGGTGTTTAAGCATCTGCCTTTGGCTCAGGTCATAATCCCAGGGGCCTGGGATCCAGCCCCACGCTGGGCATCCTGCTCAGCAGGGAGTCTGCTTCTCCCTCTCCCTCTGACCCTCCCCTCTGTTCACGGTCTTGCTTTCTCTCTCTTTCTCTCTCAATGAAATTTTTAAAAAAAGAAAGAAAACAATAGACCCAACTCTAAATTAAAATAATAATCTAATGGTCAAAGCACATAGTCCAGATACATCATTTCAGAACAGGGTGGCTGAAACAATGTGTTTCCTTTTTAGGTGGGCCACATGCAGTGACAGTTCCTAAAAGATTATCATAAAGTTCTTTATGATTCTATTCAGTTGTGAAGGCTGCCAAGCCAGACATCATGTTGTATTCACTGTAGAACCCAGCACGGTAGGTCCTGGCACACTGGGAGTCCTCAGCCAGTGCTCACTGATCTAAATTGCAATGGCACCAGGAGGATGTCCCTAATGCACCCCAGTCTAGACTGGACATGGATGTGCTTCCGGAGAGTGGAGCTAGGCTGCTCCTCTGGCAAGGGCCCCCGGGTGTTCCTGTGTTGCTACCCCCAGCCAGTTGAGCACGGGATGGGGAGAGTGCCTATGGCAGAGAGTTCATTACTTTTTCACAACACACCTTAGCACATTTCTAGTCTGGCCAGCTTCTAGGAGGGTGAATAAATAAAAGGACATGGTACATGTCTGAATCAGCAGTGCCCATGCACACAGAGTTGAATAAGGTGAAGCAATCTGGAATTTTTATTCTCGTTTTAGGTATTTTTTTCCTTCCCATGCTTTAGTTAATCCACCTAGCTGAGTAAAATGATGTGTCACAAGCACAGAAGTCCAACATTTCTTTCCAGTACCAAATTCTTTTTGTATCAAAAAGCATAGTTTTTTTCCCCCACAATACGTAGCATTAACACCAGGCTTATCTTCTGTCTTATGTAATGAATAATCTCCAAGTCACTATCCTGTTTTAGTTGAAGGCAAGGGAACCATACAACAGGAGCAAACTGGCATGGAGTGAGCTGGGGAATCCACTGTATTCCTTATTCCAGCTCAAGCAGCTTTGTTCCGCAGCTCAGTAACCATAAAAAGACCCATTGATGGCAACCCCTTTCGTTTCAGTGGCTCTTTCCGTGGTAACGATGTTAACAACATGCAGTCACTCAGGCCAGCTAAGAACATAACACCTGTGGTATAAGATAACATCACATTATATCGGTGTGAAAATTTGTCCGACTATCACTTGCTTGGAGCCAAATGTCTCTCAGCCAACTTGCTTTAAGATGTTCATGCCATTTTCTGTGGGTGGAAGGACAGAGCTGAGATTTCCTTTTGTGTTTCAGAGGTCTACTGGAGAAATGCTGGTTATCAAGGCTCCAGGTGGGCCCAAGCGCTGGATGTTTAGAAAGGGTTCTGTGTGTGTCCTGGCATAAGACAACTCTTGTACTCAGTATTTTTGTTTAAGATGAGAGTAAATTAAAAAGAAATACTGCTATATTAATCAATTCCTATATTTCCCAGGATATCCAGATTTTGAGTGTATCATTCAATTTAATATGCATTTATTGGGCCCCTATTATGTACATTCATGGTAATATGGAGATAAAGTTACAACAGACAAGAAGGAAGGCATGGATACAAAATACTAACAAATACAGCAACATGCTGGGGAAAGAAATGAAAAATGCCTTGCTGTATGGTTCTTAATGACAAAATAACCAGGTGAAGGGAAGGAGCAAAGACGCCAACAGTCACTGGTCATCTACTCTTTGTAGTCATTGGTAGTGGATATGAGTAAATAACTGGATCAATGTCTTTGGTCAGATCAACTGTGAAGAATCTTCATTTTTTTAAATATTTTATTTATTTATTCATGATAGACACAGAGAGGGAGAGAGAGAGAGGCAGAGACACAGGCAGAGGGAGAAGCAGGCTACATGCAGGAGCCTGATGTGAGACTTGATCCTGGGACTCCATCATCATGCCCTGGGCCAAAGGCAGGTGATAAACCGCTGAACCACCCAGGGATCCCCATGGTTTTTGATCTCTTGAAGTGGGGGAAGTCTAGGTGAGAAACTTCTATTTAATTCAGGGATAGCAATCAAAATGGGGAGATGTTATGATTCAATGGGGCTTCGGGAAGATGAATGCTTGCCTGTGGTAAAGAATGTGGCTTTGGGCCAGAGGGGCTTGAACTCCAGTATTAGTTCCAGTATTGGTTATACACTGAATGACCCTGCACTTGTCACTTAATCTTTCCAGACCTTGGATTCCTCATCAGTGGATGGAGAGAGTAGGCCCACCTTAGATGTACAAATCCATGGACATGAAGAATACCAACTCCAGAACAGGGCTACTTGGAGAGAAGGTTGGAAGTGGGTCCAAGGAACAGGTCAGAAAGGAAAATTTGCTTTTGTTAAAGCAAATACCACAAAAGGTTAGTGTTGTCACTTCTAGGTGCTAAGAGTATTCATATCACTTCCAACTTTTCTAAATGTCTGAAATATTTTGTAAATAAAAATATAAGCCCAATTTGCAGTCATGGTTGTTGGATGTAATGTTTATCAAATGTGTGATATAGGCCCTGGCACACAGCAGGTTTTCATAAAGGAAAGCTATTTCATTGTTGTTTTTACAATGTAACAATGGGGGCAGTGGAATAGAAAATACAGGATAAGAGAGAACTAGAATAAAATTATAGGGCATAAAGGACTTGTACTTACAGCCAAGATGGAATAACAGGGACTAGTTTGGTCTTCCTACTTAAAACAACTGAAAAAAAATGGACAGATATATGAAACAAATTTTTCAAGACAGTTGGCATAAGACAACGAAGGGTAGTATTCTCAGAAAGGTGGAGAAACAAATGAGGTGAGTTCTATGATTGCCCCAACCTAGCGCTCAGAAAGAGCTTCCAGGCCTTGGAGTAGGGAAGGGAACTCAGGCGGACTCCAGTAGTCTTTTTTGACTTGAGAGACAAAGATGGGAGTAAGGGGGCCAGTCTCCCAAGACCCTAGAGTTTGCATAGTAGGACAGATAAGAAGAGAGGGCTGCAGAGAGAGGACGCTGGGTCTATAGAGGATATCCCTGTGAATTGAGCCAAGAAATAGCTAGTACCTAGATGTAAGGAAGCTCCCTGCGGCCAGGAAAAAAACATCTGGAAGGATTAGAAGAAACAGCCCTTAAGATCTCGCTGAGGGCCAGGAAGATTGTGTGCTCACACCAGCAGGAGTAGAAAATGTTATAATTCATAAGGCATAAATTCATAATTCATAAAATTGAGTACTCAGAAAAGTTTTACTTCACTGGTAGGGAAGAAATGAATCTTATGCTGAGTGCTGCTCTAGTTCTGCCTAACAAAGCTTTATGGCAACCTCCAACTTCCAATTTCCAAGTAACTTAACTATATTCCAGCACAAAGGTCACAAATAATTACAGAAGTATAAAATATACAGAACCCAACAAGGTAAAACTTACAATACTTAAGGATTTTTTAAAAGATTTTATTTATTCATAGAGACAGAGAGAGAGAGGCAGAGACACAGGCAGAAGGAGAAGCAGGCTCCATACAGGAAGCCTGATGTGGGACTCGATCCCGGGTCTCCAGGATCAGGCCCTGGGCTGAAGGCAGCACTAAACTGCTGTGCCACAGGGGCTGCCCAATACTTAAGGATTAATCTAACAAAACATGAACAATACTTGTAGGCTGAAAACCACAAAATGTTGCTGAAGTCAATTTAAGCAGGCTTGAAAAATGGAAAGATATACTATGCCCATGGATCTGAAGGCTTGGCATTTTAATATACCAATTTTCTCCAAGTTGATCTATATATTCAATGCAATCCCAGTCAAAAACCATATAATTTGTTTGGAAATATGATGGACCTAGAAGAGCCAATACAATTTTCAAATGAAGAACAAACATTATACTTCTTGATCTCAAGACTTATCATGATTTACAGTGATCAAGATAGTATCATAATGGCATCAATGGAGACAAATTGGTCAATGGTACAAAATGGTCCAGAAACCAAAACAATGACACACATATATGGCCAACTGATAGTAACACAGTGAAGAAAGATTTTCATTAGTTTCTAATAAATGGTGTGGAATAATTTGCTATCCTTATACAAAAGGGGGAAAAAAAGAAGAATTTCAATCTATACCTTGAGCCATATACAAAAATTGACCAAAAATGAGGCACAGACCTAAAGGTGAAGCCTGTAACTATGCAACTTCTGGAAGGAAACATAGGAGAAAATTTTTGTCACCTTATATTAGGCAAAAATTTTTCGGATACACCAAAAATCTATTAAAAAAGTAAATTGGACTTCACCAAATTTTGAGCTTCTCCTCAGAAGATGCTGTGAAGAGAATGAGACTGAGAGGCACAGACAGAGGAAATATTTGCAGATCATATATCTGGCCAAGAGCCTCTATCCAGGATATATACATATATACATGGTTATTGTTATTAATTCATTTAATACATTAGTACATCAGCAAAAGATTTAAATAAATGCTTCACAAAAGAACATAAATGGCAATAATCACAGGAAAATGTGAGTGTCACTCTAATAAGTGCAAAATAATCTTCAGTGATAGGAATCAGACAGTGGTCACCTGGAATAGGAAGGACAGGCAAGCCTGAGGCAACTCTTAAAACGTTTAAGTGATTTTCACTATCTAGTGTGTTTCATGGAGTTATATGTGCGTGGGTGTATGTGTGTATGCGTATTTGTGTGTGTGTTAAAATTTATCAAAGTAGGGGTACCTGGTTGGCTCAGTGGTTGAACATCTGCCTTCAGCTCAGGTCGTGGTCCCAGGGTCCTGGGATCGAGTCCCAAGTCGGGCTCCCTGCATGGAGCCTGCTTCTCCCTCTGCCTGTGTCTCTGCCTCTCTCTCTGTGTCTCTCATGAATAAATAGAATCTTTTAAAAAAAAGTTTATCAAAGTATACACATTAGGCACCTTTATTGTTTGCCAATGGTACCTCAATAAAGGGATTAGCATAGTTAAGGGAATGTGCTCTTATTGGCAGGAAAGAAAGAAATCAAAGATGACTTCCAACTTTGGGTGACTGAGGACTATACTGGTTCCACAAAAGAGGAGAGAGGAGGGAGGAGGGAGAGGAGGAAGCCCTCCCCGCTTCTTTGGTCAGGAGACACTTTCTATGGCTCTTACCCCCTGAGCTTCCTCTTACAATTATTTGGGGTAAAGGTCAATGGGAGAATTATGAACCCTCCAAAGAGAAAACGTAATTTTGAAGCATGTCGTCTTGTCCCTTCTCTGGATTCGGAGGGTTGCACCAGCCAACGTCTGCTTCGGCTGGAACACCGTGAGAGCCGTGAGGGAGGCGCAGCTACCTGCACCACTGTCAAGGGTCACCCAAAGCAATAAAACTGTGCTGTTCGACACTGGCCCCAGGTCTCCAGCCCAAAGAGGGGCAGCTGTATTGTCTTCAAGACCCCAGGCTGCTGTGCATTTTGTGAGCTTCCATCTGGTTTTGGTTGATTTTCAAGCTCCTCCGACACTGTAAGCTGGTACTTTTATTGCTGTTAGCAGGTGTCTGCAGAGGGATGCAGGATGGTATGGCAGCAACAATTGAAGCTCGAGCCCGTATTATACCTCCTCGGTGTTATGGGCAATTGTAACTTCTTGGAGCCTACTTCTAGTTCTTTAGCTATAAAATAGAAATAATAATGCTTATTCTTTATGTTTGTGTGTGCCTAAAAATTAGAGACTTTCTCTTGGTCTCTGTCTCATCTATCTATCATCTATCTATCTATCATCTATTATCTATCTATCTATCATCTATCTATCTATCTATCTATCTATCTATCTATCTATATCTATCACTCGGGAAGATCGGAAGCCGGATGGTATTGTGGGTACACAGTAAATGCTAACTGTTATCAGTATCCTCGTTCATGCTTTTAAATTTACTTACAATCTTTTAGGGCAGTAATTCTCAAAATGTGCTCTCTAGATCAGAAACATGGGTATCGACCTGGGAATATGCTATGAATGCAAATTATCCTGCTCAGACCTACTGGGTCAGAAACTCTGCGGGCAGGACCCAGTGATCTGTGTTTCACCAAATTCTCCAGGTAATTCTGATGCACGCTAATATATGAGAACCACGGTTCTAGATTATCGGGCTTGCTAAAGTAAATGGGTAACGAGGGAGGCTTTTTGGCACGCTTTGTAATTCTCAGCTGTGTTTGAGACAGGTAAGGTTTCTGCCTTAGAGAGCCAGCAATAGGTACCCTGATAGCACACAATTAATTCTTTATTGTGATTTATTCTGATTGAGTGCTTGTTTTTTTGCCAGGCATAGGTTTTAGTCAAATGGTTTTAACACCCATGTTATTCTCAGATCATTTCATTTGTGTTACCCATATTTCCAAACCAATGTCTATGCTCTCAGAGGCAAAACATAGGGTCTCAAGTAGCATTTGCATATGCCATCGTGCCAAATACATTATTGCTAATTGCTAAGTTACTGATAGGGGCGGAAAGACTTTTCTTCTTTTTCAGAGATGGGAAAGTTCTGAAAAATGTTTTCTCCATTTTTTTTTATGGTTCAAAACATGATAATAAGTGACAGAGTCGAGTCCATTTTTATTTTAAACCTTTTATCCTGTCTACCCTCCCCTAAATCCTTGCTTTTGCTTTCTATTTAGCTTTGGATTTGTCCTTGAAATCTGTCCGCTTGTGTAGTATCTTGGCTTCTGGGTTTGTACGTTGGGTTTCTCAACTTCATCCAATTTCAGTTCCGTGCAATAAATAATAGCCATTTTAGCTAGAGTTTTAGCTATGAATAGCTTCTCTCCTCATAACTTCATCTTATATTTATTGCCTAAAATGATGGATTGAAAGTCATCACCTAGCAACTGGCACATTTTTCTCTTGTGGTCTAGTTACTTGTAATGATTGACTATTGCTACCGCTTCACTTGCTCGTCCTGGTCAAAAATGGATATAACGAGTCTATAAATAGATGTCCATTTACATACTCTTAAGATGATCAGTGCAACTTAACTGAAATGAGTTCATTTGTACAAAATACCTTGTCTATCAATTTATTTCTCACATTCTCAAAAGGAGTAGCCAATTCAAGTCTACCCATGATTTTATACTTACAGTACTTTATTAGCTCTGTTATCTCAAACACCAGATCTCCTGTTGGAGACTGGCTTTTGTGTCCCTGTGAAGAAAGCAACTAAAAACTGAACGCAAGAAAGAACACAAAAAAGTGTTTTATATTGCTTCATGTTCATTTCTTGTATAGTGCTCTGTCACAAAAAATTAATGCTTTGTACTTTAAAAGAGCCTTTCATCCAAAAACCTCAAAGAACTTTATAAATAAGTAAGCATGATTATTCACATTTACAGGTTGGGAATGATGCACAAAGCTGTTAAAAGTGCATTGTGCTTCATTGCCAAACTCAAGAAGAAGCCCATTTTAATTAAATGAATATAAAATTAGTTTGCTTGGTGTTTAAAAATATGTATACTAGGTTCCTCTAGGCCTCAACAGCCCATGGTTACTAACAAAGTTATGATAATAGTAAGCCCAAGTTCCTCTGGTTCTTCCCTTCTACATAATTCAAGACCTTGGCTTCCTGCAAAGCCCCCAGTTTGTATCTGGGTGTCCCCAGGGGGCATTCCTTCCGCTATCATGGACCATCCATCCCTGCTGAGCCTCCTCTGCTTCACTGAGCTTGTTTCCAATCATGTGCTGAAATGCAGTTTTCCCTAATGCCCTGGGAGACATCTTCACAAAGGTACCTGTACTCTTTAAATGCCGGGTTGCACAGTGCCCAGTGACCTGCAGCCGTGTGAGAAAAGACTCTCTTCCCTTTGTGTCATGTTCTGATAGAAGACAGTCCAAGGCAAACATCTTAAGCTCTAGTGCTTTGTAACTGGCTTTTCTTTTCAGAAGTTCTATCCCTCTTTACCTTTCTCCCTAGGGAGCTGGGCTCAGAGATGTGGGCTGATGACAAGTATCATGATGGACGTAGAACTTGCGTCTTCAGTGATCTTAACTGATGTTGAGGTTCTATTCAAGTGTTATGTTAAACAAGAGAATCCCACGGTCAAGCTGATTGTTATCAGGTGAGGTCCTGGAGAATAGGGGCTGCTTTACTTGCTCACGAATCAGCCTCCCAGAGTACACACTTGGGTGGATGTGGAGAGCCTGAGCATGGAATCCAGCAAAGAACCTCAACATCAGACAAGGCCACTCTGTGACCAGGACGCATCAAAACAGCAAGTCCACCCAGTAATCACATAGGAAAATGGACAAAAACTGAATATCTTTAAGTCACAAAAATGCCCATGATTTTAGTTAGAAGAGCGGGGGATGATGTCAGGAAGTGGCGAGGATTCTATGATTGGGTATCCAAATAAATCTTATCTAGAATTAGGAAACAACAAGGGGGAGGCTAAAGCTGTAATTGGTAAATAAGTTGCTTTTGCCTTACTTAGCATCCAGCCCACAGCAAAGCCTCTTCCTTCTTCAGCCTTTTCCCAAATTTCCTACCAGCAGTCCCAATCCTAGAAATAAGTCCTCTCTAACATCCCTGTCTTAGTAGTGACCTCTATGGTGTGCATTCTAAACTAAACTAAACTCAACTCTTCAACTGCAGATATGATCCTGAGGTCGTTGGCTGGAGGGCACTGACATCTAAGTGGAACAACAATGGGCTCCCTTGCCCTCTGGTATTGTTGGGTTGGGCCAATGGGAGAAGATGGAGGGTGAGAGGAGAATGTCAGAGTATTTATTCCCCCATCATTTCCCCTCCCCCCAGCCATGTCCTTTCTTTCCACATTCCAATGACCACAAAGGCTCCCCTGTGTTGTGAGCCCCGAGACACTGCACCAGGTCTTGCTGGTTTCCCTAAGTCCTGACGACACCTTTGTTACTAGTCATTTTATTAAAAGCTCTTCCACTCTCCAATCTGCGAATGCTGTTGATTTATCCCTGGGACCAAACCCTCTTACTGGATTCTCCTTGTTACACTCTGACTCTTTTCTCTTAGGATGTGTTCCTCCTACGATACATTTCAGTCCTCTTACAAATAGACTTCTGGCTTGTTTGCTTCACCAGCTTGCCAGACACATCCCAGCCGGGCAGATTCATGCTTCAACAAGTTATCCCTTTTGTTGCCCTATCAAGCTTAATTAATAGGTTTAGGAAAGACCTTCAGAAATTATTAAATTTCAGGATCAGCTGACTGGCAAGTCTTTCCTTTCCTCTTGTATATCAGAAAACTGCACACCAGTTGTGGAAATTAAGTCCCAGAAAAAAGAATTAGGATTATGCAGATATATATATATCTGCAGAATCAACCCATTTTCACTATAAAGAAAATGCATGGACTATTAAGCAAACACACCAATGGCTCTAACCATGGGTTACCTAAGAGATCACCCTTACTATATACACTCAAAAATGCTAAACATTTTAACACTTTTCTTTAACATTTTAAAACTACTAACTGATTAATTAAAGGCCAGAGAACACAGTAGACAAATTTCCTTTTGTGGAAGCTACTCCACAAGGTAATGTAGCTGTTGGCACAGTATTTTAGGTTTTAGCACACCATTCATTCTCCTTGTGACTTAGTTTGGCTTTATTATTATTTTTCAAAAATGATACACTTTTTAAAAATTTGTGATTTTGAAAAGCTTTCCTGCAGATGCAATTGTTTCAAAATTACATGTTGGGGCTACATTTCTTTCTTCCTGTGGGAATACATCTTCACTGGTATAATGTAAGTCAGTATGAAAATAAGATTTGCTTAAAGGAAATTGTTTTATAGGCATGCTTCAGGAGCATGTGGAGTCCATCAGTCACAGCAGAATCCTGTGACCCTAAGGGCTCTTTCAGGGAGACCTAAGGATAGCTCTGGAGGGTTTCAGAAGAGGGAATAGATACAGTTCCTGAAACATTTTGATTGTAATTAAAAGAGAAAAAAGGATAGGGCATTGATACAGGAATTCCCTACTTCTATGTATTACCTTCAGGAGCCAGATTTATTGTAAATAAACACATACGTTATGTAGTTTAAATAAATCACACATATCATGGAGATGGAAAATTTTGCATGACTGTAACGATTAAACATGAGACTTCCATGAGCATTTCAAGGCTGTAGTTAGCTGCTTCGGGCCTTTTCCCCAGACCCTGAGGGAATGTTGAGACTTTTATTTATGCCATTAGGCAATACCTACAAGTTATACCCATTATACAGAGGGTGGTCCGCTCATGTGAGATTTGGAAATGCAGAAGCGACTTCCTAGATGTGTGAGGCAAAAACCCCACAAAAACCCTTGAAGCCTCAATTTCCTTGTCTGAGGAGACAAGTGTGCCCTGAACGTGTAATCTTCTTAGGAAGATTAAATAAATGCCAGAGATACTCAAAGAGTTCAGCATAGTCCCAGGCCCAACATATGCTGGCTCTTATTATCCTGATAATTACCGCAGACATAGTAGTTTAATATCCTGATAATTACTACAGACATAGTAGTTTAATATTGGGATTTGAAAATTAATATGCCCTATAAAGTATGGAAGGGGCTTAAAGTCATCTTTAAGACATCATATTCTATGAGTCAATATATACTTTGCAAATGATCTTTTCTAGGAACATATCAGATATTTCCCAAACAATAAAACAAACCAACTTAGTTGACTGGAACTTTTAGGGGAGTATTTAAGGTGCACTGATGTAAAAATAAACCCAACCTTTACATTTCTGGTTAATTGATTTCAACATGGATATCAGACAATTCAGGGGGAGAAAGTAATCTTCTCAGCAACTGGTTCTGAGACAACCAAATATCCACATGCAAGACAATGACATTGGACTCCTATCTCATATGATACACAAAGATGAACTAAAAACAGATCATAGACCTAAATATAAGTGCTAACACTACAAAAGTCTTTAAAAATAACATAGGAGTAAATCTTCATGACCTTAGTTTAGGCAACAGTTTCTTGGATAGGACAGCTATGAAATAATAGAAAATATTTATATGGGTCTCTACCTCTTATTCCTGGCACAGAGCTTCTAAACCTTCTTGTAATTTCCTAAGTGATAAGAGTACTAGGAGCATCTCTGGCTCTAATGTTTGGTCGTTGACCCTGGTTCCTCACACACAGCTCTTAAATCCTTTGGAATCTCCTGGGTGATAAAAGCATCTTTTGTCCTAATGAGCCAATGCTTGGTGGGCTCCTGAATCAGAGCTGGTCACTAGAGAAAGCAACCATGATTAGAAGCTTGGAACTTTCAACCCTATCCTCTATCCTCCAGGAAGAGGAGAGGGGACTAGGAATTGAATTAATGATCAATCATGCCAACACAATGAAGTCTCTACAAAAATCCCCCACATATAGGGTTTGGAGAGCTTCCAGGTTGTTTGGTGGACACACAGGTTGGTGGACATACCCATGTACCAGGAGCATGATGCACCCCAGCTCCACAGACAGAAGCTCTTGCATGTGGGGTTCTTGCAGACCTCACTTTATGTACCTCTTCATCTGGTTATTGACCTGTATCCTATATCATAAATCTTTTTTTTTAAAGATTCTATTTACTTATTTGAGAAACAGACAGAGAGAGCACAAGCAAGGGAAGAACAGAGGAAGAGGGAGAAGCAGATTCCCTGCTGAGTGGGAAGCCCTATGCAGGGCTTATTTCCAGGATGCTAAGATCATGACCTGAGCCAAAGTCAGACACTTAACCCACTGAACCTCTCAGGTGCCCCATTTATTATAATCTTTTATAATAAACTGGCAAATGCAAGTAGATGTTTCTCTGAGTTCTGCAAGCATCTCTAGCAAAGTAATGGAACCCACGAGGGGGTCATGGGAATCTTCAATTTATGGTCGGTCAGTAACAATATGAACTTGTGACTGGTATCTGAAGAGGGGACAGTCTTGTGGGACTGAACCCTTAGTTTATGGGATCTAATGCTATGTCCAGTAAATAGTGTCAGAATTGAGTTGAATGGTAGGACATCCAGCTAGTGTCAGAGAATTGTTTGGTGTGGAAAAACCCCACACACATCTGATGTCAGAAGAGTTGTGAGTATGGTGGTCATTTGAAAGTAAAGGAGAAAAACACAGGAAAAAAAGTGAGGTTTTCCTACTGAACAACAAAAGGACAAGTAACAAAAGAAAAAAAAAGATAGATTACACCAAAATTTAAAACTTTTGTGCAGCTCCTGACACCATCAAGAAAGTGCAAAGGCAACAGACAGAATGAGAGAAAATATCTGTAAATCATATATCTGATAAGGGACTTATATCCGAGATATATAAAAAAAACTCTTACAACTCAATGAAAAGACAAATAACCAAAATTAAAAAGTGGTCAGAGGATATGAACAGACATTTCTTCAAAGAAGATATACAGATAACCAATAGGCACCAATTAGAAAATGCAAATCAAAACCACACTAAGATACCACTTCATACTGCCTAGGATGGTATAATCAAAAAGTCACACAGTAGCAAGTATTGCTGACGATGCCAGGAGACTGCAACCCTTATACCCTGTGAATGGCAATGTAAAAAGCTTCAGCCACTTTGGAAAATAGTGTGGCAGATCCTGAAAAAGTTGAACATACAGTAACCATAAAAACCAACTATTTCATTCTTTGGCGTATACTCAGGAGAAACAAAAGCACACGTCATTATTCTTACTGGTCAAAAGCAGAAACAACCCAAATGTCTATCAACTGGTGAACGGCTAGACACAATGCTGCATATCCATACACTGGACTGGTGGTTGAGAATTTTAAAAAAAGGAATGAAGTACTCATACCCATATGGATGAGCCTTTAAAGCCTTATGCTAAGTGAAAGAAGCCAGTTACAAATATCACACATTGTATAATTTCATACATATGAAGTGTCCGGAATAGGCAAATCTATAGAGTTAGAAAGTAGATTAGTGGTTGCCAGGGCCTGAAGGAAGGAGAAGGTTGGAGGGAATGAGGAGTGACTGCTAACCAGCACAGAGTTCCTTTCTTGGGTGATAAAGCATGTTCTATAATTACATTGTGGTAGATAGTTGAACAGCCCGGTGAATATATTTAAAAATATTGGATTGTGGACCTAAAATGGGTGAATTATGGTATATTAATTATATCTCAATAAGGTTACTTTAAAAAGACAAAGAAAAAAAAACCCCAAACAGGTCTTAAATGTAGACTTTATAGTCCGTTTTCTCCATAGGTTTCTAAAATATAAAATATATATTTGATCACTGCATTGATTAAGCTTAACACTATTTTTTAGCAAATTCTGCAAGTCTGTTTGAGCTAATTGGGGACCAGTGGAAATTTGGATGGGAATGTAATTACCTGAGTTGAACCATGATCAAAAGGCAGTCTAGTCTAACTAGAAGGTACTACTGGATCTTTAATAAGTGCTGGCTCCTAGGAGTCAGGCTTTCTCTTCCTTGAATAAGACAGAACAATACTTTTAACCAGCCCCCCTTCCCTACCAAGCAAGTGGTACAGATTGACTCATGGGTAAGAGGGCAACCTTCAGAGTGCAGCACCATTCCTTGGAATGCTTGAAATTTCTTTTCAGTTTTTTGCTTTCTATTCAAGTATTGATTGAGACTGGGCTCTGTGTAGCTTACAAGGTGTTAGGTGTTGTCAGGGTGTGATGTTAGAGCTCTGAGGCCACTGTTGTAAGGGGTTAACTGTCTTTATGGCAGTGGAAGTGCAGAAGGGCAAGCTGGTGGATTAAGGAACTGAAGCACTTGCCTTAAAGGACCCAGGCTTAGTTCAAAACCAGTGACCCACTGGCCCTAGAACCTCCAGCTTAATGACAAAATAAGCAGTTGTCATCGTACATTTGGAGGGGCTACTTTTTAGACAAGCAATCTCTGTTTTCCTTTATGTAATGAACTATTTTGGGATGTGCTTTTGATGTGTGTGTGTGTATACATATATATATATATATGAATATGTAACTCATTTGGCAAGTAGAAATGCTGCCTGTTAGTAACTGCAATATTTTCAGATGGTCTGATATATAGTGAAAAGGGCTAACTATTCTGAGTCAGGAGAGCCGGTTCAGTTAGCTCTGTCAACTGTTGGACCTCCGGCAAGTCATGCACGCCCTTCTGTGTTTTCGATCACCCTCTGTCAGCAGGCTAATCATTTTCCCTGTCTTGTAAGATTTACCTGAGGGTTCAGTGTGGCAATATTACTAAAGTTCCTTCATAAAGTGAAAAGGACCCTCTTGGTCATCTTTGTTGTGTGTGGGTCTGTGTCATGTTCCCACCGGGACTGAAATCTTTTGTAGCTCCACAAGGCTGAATGTGGACACTCAGGTCAGGTTTGCTGACTGGTGGGTTGTTTGGGGGTCCTCGGGTTGTTGGGGAGCTGGAGGTGTTTAAGATATTTTCCCCTGATTCATCCATAAGGAGGCCGAGTTATGGTATGGGTCAAGGGTATCTGGTTGCGCCATTCATTCACTCATTTAACAACTATTAATTGAGCACTACTTTGGTCTAGGCGCTTGGGATAAACTGGTTTTTCAGACTGACAAAAATCTGCTCGCAGAGGCTTACATTCCAGTGGAAGAAAAAGATCTAATCATTAATGAAATAAATAAACACATGATTTCAGAGAATTGGAGGTTCTCTGCAGAAAATATACCAAGGCAAAGGACAGAAAGTGGGAGTGGAGACTCTGTTTTTTCTTTTGAACAACTTCATATCTACAGAGAAGCTGAAATAACAATATGCAATGAAGACCCATTTTTTTTCATTGCCTAAGTCCACACTTTTTGCCACATTTGCCTTCTCTCCCTCTTTTAGGTATGTGCACATCTCTATGTTGGTTTATGTGTTTTGTTCTTGTTGAAACTTCTAAAGTAAGTTACAGATATCATGAGACTTTATCTCTAAATAGTCCAGCAAATACTTCCCAAGAATAGGATATTCACCTGTATAACCACAATGCCATTAAGACTCAAAAAATTTAACAATATATACTAACAGTATTTAATGGTGTGAAATTCAAATGTTCAATTGTCCACCCCAAAATCCTATGTAGCTGTTTTGTTCTTTTTTTTTTTTAAGATTTTATTTATTTATTCATGAGAGACACAGAGAGAGAGGCAGAGACATAGGCAGAGGGAGAAGCAGGCTATCTGCAGGGAGCCTGATGTGGGACTTGATCCCAGGACCCCAGGATCATGACCTGAGCCAAAGGCAGACGCTCAACCGCTGAGCCACGCAGGCATCCCACTGTTTTGTTCTTGTTGTTGTTTGTGTGGGAGAGCGGTTACCCGGGTGATGAAAAAAGACTTCTCTACATATGTGACATTGCAGGGAAAAACTGAATGTTGAAAAAGAGTTAGGCGCTGATGTGGTACGTGAGCCTGCGAGGTGTGGGGAACGGCAAGGCGGGAAGGCCCGCACCGAAGCCCAGGCGGCAGATCCTCATACAGGTTTACAGGCTCCCATCTGCTCTAACCACACTGCCAGACACTTTTCTCCAAACCCCTCAAGCCCTGGACCCATGCTGAATTCAAACTTTCAAATAAATCTGAAAACATGAAGCCATCACCTGGGACAAGAAGACTTCCTTTTTGTTAACCAGCAGTTTAGTTTGGGATGGCAGGTGTGTTCAGGAAATCCTATGAATATTTTTTATTTTTTATCTTATTATTTTGCACAAGTAAGTGGAAAACGGAACACTAAGTGTTCTGAGACTAGAGCTAAGATGTGGACGCACTGTAAGTTTAATGCAGTTAATACCAGAACTGACATCATCAACGTCAGAAGTGGGAAAGCTTATTTTAAGCCAAACAACGCCGTGTTCAATTGAGGAGGAAAGGAAGAAAACTGAAGATCACATCCACAGTGCTGGCAATCTGTGCCAGAAGACTCCTGAAAAAGTGAGGGGCAGCTAAGAATTATACACTAGCTCTTTCAAGATACTTTCAAGAACAAAGTATCTTCCGAGCTTACTGTATGATTTTTTTAAACATTAAGGTTTTTTTTTTTTACACATTTGTCATATTGAATTAGGATAATTAATGCTAACTGCCACAGCAGACAAATCCTGAAATCTCAGCTTGCACCATCAAGTTTTATTTCTTGTACATGTAAAGCCTGATAATGTGAGGGCATCTCTCACCATCTGGTGTCTGTAGCCTCCAAAGTGGCCTCAGATGCCGGGAGGAGAAGGATGGAAGAAGACACTGGCTGTTCCTTGCTTTTCCCCAGGGGCTTAGGCAGTGTCACCACTTCTGTTGACACTTCATCGATGCCAGCCAGCCTCACCACTGGGCAGCGTATAGGAGTGTTTGGAATAATTGGTGAGAGTCAGTATCTCTACAGATCCCAGATCCCAAATGTGAAAGTAGGAGGCTCTCAACACTGAAGTCTCCAGGGCCGTCTCAGGTGGCGGCCACAGTACGAGGGGTAGTGTTTGCAGTAGGAGGAACAAAGAAGTTAAAAGGATTGCTTCCTCTTAGCATTGTCTTCTAGAAAGCTTCCTTTTCTCTTTCCTGTTGGCCTCATGTTTCCTCGTGAACCTTCTGAAGACCAAGTACTTCCTAGGTGGGGCCCAGGTAAAAGAGGCCCAATACCACCCACCTCTTCAGTCAAATTCTGGTTTAGGCCAGAAGAGGCAAAGTGGGTGTTCATGGTTCAGCCTGGCTCTTGCAGATATGGGATTAGGCAGAGGTTTAGGATCAAAGCAGTGGGTACCAATAAGGCAAGGATTTATCTAGATTATTCCAGATTAATCCAGATGCTCTTGGACTTTTGCATCTCCCATCACAGCCTGCTACTGTCATTAGAGACAAGAATTCAAATCATGTAAAGAGCTAAATTCAGAAACACAATTGCAGCTTCAAAGCACAATGGCTTTGGAGGTTTAGCCCAGTACCTGGCAGCCTGAAGGACGCTGTCTCTTGGCTGGACTTGCTCTGGGCACTCTGGCAGAGCGGTCAGTCGTCATGCCAGCCGCCTTATCTCTGACTCTTGAGGTGAAGGCAAGAGGAGGCTGAGCAGTCTTTAAAAGGCTGCTGTCTTCTCAATCCTTTCTCCTAGGATCACATGGGGTCTGGTGTATCCATCCCTTTCTCATTCATGGCTACTGGGGGGAGAGCCTGCCCACAAATTCTTACTGCTCACATTTGCTTCTGAGGTACTTAAGGAATATATGACTGAGATAGGACAGGTGAGAGATAAAGGTTTGGAGTCCTACAGACCTAAATGGCAGCGATATTTAATACTCACAAATACCCACGTACACACCAGCAGCCTTCTCATCCCCCCACATCATTCCCTAACCATTTTGCTGTTAGGCAGAAGCATGTGACTCATTCTGGCAAGTGAGCAATGGTTGTGAGTGTTTCATGCTTCTGTTTCCCTCTGCTATATGGGCCTGGAATCCAGGTCTTCCAGATGTTAGAACCTTCGCGGTTGGCCTGGGTCCTTGAGTACTGTGGGGATCAGAGCCTCCCGCAAACTTCAGTCTGAGTCAGGCATATAAGGGGAGTAAGAACTAATGTTTTGATGCACTAAACCGTTAAATTTGGGGCTTTATTTCTGGTTACCACAGCATAACTCAACCAATTCCATCGAAGGCAGATTTATAATCTCATCTGGGCTCAGCCACTTGATGTTCTTGGTCCTCATTTTCTCATCTGTAAAGTGTGATAATAATACCTACTACAGAGTCCATCTGGTATTTTTGTCTGCCCTGCATCCATTCTTTCTGGGCAATTCTCCTTCTCCTCTAACTCCATGAGATTCTTGTGGTGTGGTCAATGCAGGAACTCACCTTCCCTCCCGTGGGCCAGCCAATCAGAAGGCCACATCCTCGTGAATATACTGAGTGAGCCAAGGGATGGGCAAGAGAGCACATAATGGCTAATCAGAGTCTACTTTCTAGACTGGCATGGATGTTTCATAAGGGAGGGTCTCTTTCCATGTCAACCTGATGTTGTGAGATGCCATTTTTCCCACTCAGACAAGAAAGCAGAACCTGTGCATGCTAAGAGACCCACAAGCTCCATCTAGCCTGGGGCTTTTAGATACACCCTCTACTAAATCTCTCTCTCTTTCTTTTTCCTTAAGGTAGTTTGATTTGGGCTTTAATCTCTTGCAACAGAAAGAGTCTTGATCAATGCCCTTACCTTGGGGAGTTATTGCAAAATTAAACAAAACCCCTCACTAAATTCCCTGCCACATGACAAGTGTTCCAAATATGATGCTGTTATGACTGAGGTTGGTGGCTAGGGGCTCTAGCTTATTCCTTACTCTCAATCCTTTAGGTATTTTTTTTAAAAGATTTTATTTATTTATTCATGAGAGACACAGAGATTGAGAGAGGCAGGGACACAGGCAGAGGGAGAAGCAGGCTCCATGCAGGGAGCCCAAGGTGGGACTCGATTCCAGGTCTCCAGGATCACGCCCTGGACTGAAGGCGGCACTAAACTGCTTAGCCACCTGGACTGCCTGCCTTTAGGTAGTATTAACATTTGATGAGCTCATAAACTAAAATCATACATTTTGGGCCACAGAATTTTTTCCACTAGGTTTCACACAGTTACTGTGTCCTTTGTTGCCTTTGAGAGACATCCTAAGAAGCAACTATTTGAAAATCTTTATCGCATATGCTATAGGGACATTGTCTACTGCTTCACTCAGGGTTCAATCTAGAAAAATACAGTAAGAAATTTTTCTCAGACTTATGTGGGAAGGAAAATTTGACTTCCCCCAAGTTGGTACTTCTCCAACTTTTTCACCCTCATCATCGAAAAAGACTGCACTCATACTCCCAGGGGTTGGAGGCATAGCCCTAAGCAGTGAATACAATTTCTTCTGCTTTATGTTAAAAATTCATATAACTTTTGTATTCTTCTCCACTAGACATCCATGTTTATTTTTATGGATGTTGTAAATCCTGCAACAGATCTCTTTGATTGCCTCCAAGGTTGACATGAAATTTATGATTCCTCTTTAATAATGATGGCCAAAGTATATAGACTACAACCTACATCCTTGTCTTGATATTCTAATTGCTCTACAATTTCTCTGATCTTGATTGTAGCTTATTTATAGCTTTCTATTTTATGGTATATTTTCTTGTGAATTGATACAACTACTTTGTGGAAGTAAATGGGTTATGAATAAGTAAAAGCATTCATATAAACATAAAAAAAAGAATTGACAAGCTTGAAATGATACCATATGAGGACACAGGATGTGTACTTGGTTTCCTACTAATAGACATCTTGCCCCTCCCCCCTCAACCTCAGCTGAATTGAACAACACATTGAGTGAAAAGAAGGTGTTTAAAATTTTAACAGAAACAGCACGCACGAAAAAGGCATAGCTAATATTCTTGTTATCCACAGAAAATCAAAAGTCCTAATTTGAAGAGAATACATTAATACTGATTTTGGAGGACAGATGTTGGAATCAGCATTTGAAAGAGTGGGTCTATCTGCTTCATTTTTAAACCAAGGGCAATAATGAAAAATATTTTTTGTTAATAGACACACTCACTTTACTTTCAACTTCATACATTGAGACAGAGGCTGGGCAATAGCAGTACCTTTACTACTTACATCCAGAACTGAGTTAGCTGGTCTTTTGGACACCCTTGGGAGCACTGAGAAGCTTGAAAATGCAAAATGAGGGCTATGGATCTAAGGCGTGGTGACATACAGGTCTCCCTTTCTGAACAGCATTCTCCAAGTAAAGGTAGTTCTTACAATGGGATGTGGTCCACAAGGTCTTTGAACCTACTGAAAGATTTGTGGGTTGGGTACATTTTTCGACAAGAGCATCCATAGCTCTCAGTAGATTTTTGAAAACACGTGTGATTTGGAGGGGTTAAGGACCACTGGTGCAAGCGAATGTCAAGCAGAGTGCCTTGTGCATTGTATGTGCTCAATAAATGTGAGTATATCTAACAGTTGAGGTTCTGTGCTTCCCAGTCAGAAACAGCTAAGTTGGCTGTAGGATCGAATCTAAGAATTTAATTCCTTTAAACTTGAATTCTTCACTGTTAAATTAAAAAAGAATAGTAACACCTAACAGAATATAGTAAGGATTAAATGAGGTAAAACATAGAACGCCCGACCTCTAGTGAGCACTCAGTCAATACAGCTATTGTTTTGCTTATCGTCAATTAAATTGTATTTCAGACACAATTATCAGATACTCGGTCAGGACCGATTCTCATTATAACTGTTTTTGGTTTTCAGAATAAAATATATTTAAAAACTTAAAAGATTATTCGAATGATTTTGGAATGGAACAGAGACAAATACAAAGGAACAAATAAAAGCAGGAATTTACCTATTTTGTTCAGGATGAGAGAGGAAATCGATCAGACCTAAGTAGAAACAGGCCTTCATTTGAAATTCTCCCAATCTCTTCCTCCTTCCCACTTCCTTCCCTCTTCTTAACTCCATCCTTAACTACATAGACACGCACGCAAGTATGTGTGCATGCGCACACATGTGCACACACCACACACACACACACACACGTTCCCCTAAACAAATGTTCAGGAATCTCTGCTGAGTTAGTGGCGGTCGTTCAGAACCCATCTTTAAAATAGAATTCTGAATTCAGCCTCTAACTCCCCTAATTTAATTTCTGAATAGGGCGTCATGAAAGGATAAATAACAAAGGTGTCAAATTTGATACCACTTGTTCTTTTTTTTCAAATTCTCTGAATGACTTTTCCCCCCCTAGTTCCATTGTGGCCAAGAATAATTTTTAAAGATTTTTTTTCTTAACCAATTAAAATTAATACCTTTTCGTGTTGCTGGAGATGCCGTCTGTGGACCTGCGCGCTTGCCCAGTTGCTCAAATGGTGTTCCAAGCTCGTTTCCTTTGAAAATCTTGCATAATGCTTGTGAGACAAAACTATATAAAATAAAAAAGTCTTTTTTTAAAAAACAAATTTTCTTTTAATTTTATTTTTAAGTAATCCCTATACCCAACGTGAGGCTCAAACTCACAACCCCAAGATCAAGAGTCATAAGCTCCATTGACTAAACTAACCAGGTGCCCCTCACCCCCAAAGTCTTTTTCAATCTTGGGAAGGAAAGAAAGCTACAGCAGACTGGAGCATCTAGATTTTTAAATGTATGCTTACTTCTCTTTAAAAACAAAATTGGAGATAAAGTATGGTAAAATTATAGTTGGGCTTAAAATTTTGTGGTGTAGAAAGGATGTTGGAGTCCACCTATTCCAAATCCCTATTTTTCCAAAAAGAATATTAAAAGCCAGAGGTATGTGAGCCTTGGTCCAAATCACACTACTGTTTTCCCCTCTCCCATCTGTGGATGATGGTAAGGCTAGGATATGATAAGCTCACAGTGTTGTTCTATAATTATTAGTATTATTGTTTCAAGTAGACTCCATATCCAGGTGGAGCCCAACATGAGGCTTGAACTCATGACCCTGAGATCAAGACCTGAGCTGAGACCAAGATTTAGATGATTAACCTGAGCCATCCAGGTGTCCATATAGTTATTTTTATTAATACACATTAGCAACTCCATTTTTAGCCCACTCTCTGGCCCCTCCATCACTCTCTTGGGACCCCATCTTTTGCACCATTTATTTTCTGAGGGCCTTTGCACTCACCTGGTTGATAACATATTGCTGTCAAGCCAATGATTGGCACAGATCAGCATTTCCAAAAGGGCTTGATCTATGGGTTGTTAGTATTCTCTGAGGGAAAATGTTGATGCTTGAATGAATTTGGAAAATACTGCACTGAATAAATGTATATGGTTATTTCCTGCAAGACTTCTCAGAGCCTTTAATATGCTAATGTATATCATATGTCTCTAGGAGTGGGGTGAAGTACATAAATCATGTTTTTAGAGCTTACCTGACAGTGGAACTTTCTATCTCTCCCCAATCCCAGGATGTGAGAATGAGTGGGATTTAGGTTATCCTTCCAGAGATATTTGCATTTTAATAAGGGTTCTTAAAGAAGAAATTATGTTGAGCTCCTTATTTCTCTTAGGAGGTACAATCTTTAAGGGCAGGAAAAAATATTATTTATCTCTGAGTCACTAACATTTAGTCCAGCGCCATGCACTGTTCCTGGCACACAGGATGAATAGCGCAAGATCCATCTACACTTGTTAAAGGAATAAACAAAAAAGACTTCAAGACCCATCAGACTTACTTTCTGGAGGTAGAATTTGAGCCATCGATGGTAACTGCATTAATCTTCTGTTATTCTTTGTTTTTTGATTAAATCTATAGTTCCAGGGCAAGAATTTTTTTTAAAAATTGATAAAGAGAACTATAAAGAAAACATATTGTATTATCACATTGTTTCTCTCCCTTGCTTGCAAACAAAAAGAAATTAAAAATTTTAAAAAAATCCAATGCTTACTAGCTTTTGTGAGGTGGAATCAGGGCAATAGGTAGAGAAAAGCAGAGCTGGAGAGACAAAAATGGGAAAATTAGATGGAAGAGGGTTGTGATTTAGAAGAGAAGTATGGAAATAGAATGAAAGAGGTTGTAGAAGTAGGTGAGAACCAGAGATGTCTGGTGGCTGGGAGAATTTTTGGTTGGGAGTTGAGAGTGGCAGAGGGAGGAAGATCTGGGGTAAGGAAGGGAAGCAGCTGCCTTTGGATGGATAATGAGGGCTGCATAGATGGGAAGAAGGACTTTTAAGATTTTCTGTGTAACACATACCCATACCAACACCCACACATCCCACTTTGGAAGTTTCATGAAGGACCAACTAAAACCTGGAAATACTTTCAGATATATTCCTATTTCTCTCTTGGAATTCCCAGCATAAACTGGGCAATGGTGGGGCAGCTAATAATATTCAGATTCTACTACCAGAGGACAGAGATGCAAGAGCAAAATAGGACCCCAGCAAATTTTCCATTTCTCATGAGAATGGGGGCATGTTCATTTGTGAAACAAGTGTATGCAATTCTCATTACCCACTCCTACCTTACACCTCCCCAGTGCCATACAAGAACAGAGGGATGTGGTTGCCTTTCTTCATGCTTATTTTTAGTTGATTTTTCAATATATGTACAAAATCAGGAAAGGTTATGGAAAGCTATTTTTCAGTGTATGTACACCTATATGCCATAAAAATAGATACATGTGAAGGGGAAAGTACTACTAATTCTTGTGATTTCATAATCTGAATAATCTTAGGTCAATAAATAATTTTGGTGCCCTCAACTGAGCTTCTTATGACATCACTGTACTTGATCCAAAAATGGCCACCATGTCTGCCCAGGCAAGTATGAGTTCCCAAAGACTAAGATGGTAGAAAACTTTTCTTTGTACTGGCAAAATGGTATCGAGGGGCATCTGCCTCGGCCTGGGTTGAGCTACTGGAAGCTGCCTTGGTGATCTGCTACCTAAAACTTTCACCCACGTCAAAAAAGACACCTGGCTTTAGTCTTTATTACTCCGAGTTAACTTGCTTAGTGGAGTGTTAGAACAGCTTGATGAGCTCAGTAGGATGGAGGGAAATTAGCTGGGAAGGACATGACACCAAGTTTAATTTACCGAGACCTAACCTTTGTTGAGCAACTATTATGTACCAAGAGATGGGAATGCAAATACCAAGAAGATGAATGCCCTACCTACAGGGAGAAAAAAGAAAGAAGAAGGGTAAAGTGAGTTGGAGGAGAGGAATTGAGGTGGGATGGAAGAAGGGAAAGAGAAAGAGAGAAGATAGGGAGGAAGGTAAGGCAGAGGAGAACGCCAGTGGTTAAGAAAGACAAATAGAAGAGAAGGAATGGTCGGAAATCATCCAAGAAAGGTCAACGCAAGAGGACACTGGGCTTGGGGGCTTTCATTCTATATCCTCTCAAGAGGTTAAATGGCAAAATGTTGCCCAGTTTCCATGTTCTGTGTGAATTAAGAGCAGCAGAAAATTGTGCTTTTAGAGTTGTAAGGCAGATGTAGAAGATTTACACACCGAGTCAGTAGCCTACCTAAAAGATTATTGCAGGGTTTGCTTTTGGAAAGCTTTTCGGGAAGCGGGAGGAAACCCCCCCAAAATTATATTCACAGTAAACCTGTAATAAAAAAGGCAGTGAGAGTTTCCTTTCTTTTTCATGCAATTTATAAGTGCCTTTTCCTTTCTGGGAAAGAAGTGTTTCCATAGTACAAGTCAAAGCAATTCATCATATTCAGTAAAGTCATAGTGGCTCTTAGTACTCATTAGGATGTTTCCTTGAGTAAAGGAAGGGTGGAAATGGTGGAGCAGGTAAAATGGTCCGTTGTTTATATTTGGTACATTGTATTATTCAGTTAATTTTTTTTGTATTTGAGAAAAAATGTTTGGCATCCCTTCAATACGTGGTTGAGACTGGAGTATATCCACACGTTTGCTGAAATAAAGAACCGGCTATGCCACATCTGTTTTGGAGAACTAGTTTCGGACCCCAGATCTCTTGGTCAGGTGTTATTTGAATGTCAGTATCTCTACTGATAAAATACTGTAACTGATAGCTTACAGTTGGTCACTACCTGAGACAGATGGCACTGGAGGCGCTGGGGAATGCCATCAATCATGCTATTATAAGCACTCAAGACTCTCTGGGGTGAGAGTATATTGGTGGGCCAAGGTCTGTTGTCCCATCTCTTCCCAGGGTGTTACCATATCTGGAGACCAAGAGAATTGTGTCTTTTTGCCTGGCTGTGCTCACCACTAAAGCCTTCAGTGGTAATAGCAATCACGCTGGTGGGATTCGTTGCTGGGGGAGTTCTGTGTGCTGGGAGCTGGAGGGAGGCCACCAATTCATTTCACATATATTATTTCTCCAGGAAACACAGCATAATTGAGGACAATTTTCCACCATGAATTGCATCATTAGCTAACACAGGGAAAGTGAAATGCTGTTAACTTTTCTTTTCCTTCTGCAAAGCTGATGAGCTGAAGAAAACAGAAATAAAAAGTTTAATGTGATTTTTTTCTAAGGATATATGTTGAAAATCAGAATCAAAACACTTTTACACGGTAATAGAAATCCCACATTTTAATACATTGCCATGCACATAAGGAATCAAGTAATGCTGAATACAAAATAGTCAGATATACAAAATGATAAAGCAGATTTTCAAGCCCAATAGAGATCATGCTCACAGATACAAGGGGGCAAAAATCTGTACAGTTTCATTTCTATCAATTTAAAAAGAATCATGCCCCCCAACTCTTTTTTTGACGACAACCCAACACAGAAAGAAACATTATAAGAAAATATAAAGGAGACCCAGAGGGAATCGCCAAGTTGAGAGCTGCTTAAGATATGGAAATTGTTGGTTCAAGATTGTGGTGCACAATAATTCTTATGTTTAGAGAAAAAAGTTTCTAAACATTGTATGCCCTGGGAACCCAGGGAACCAAAGTGAACATCCAACAGAAAAGGCACTCTGATTTTACCATGTAACTTGCTTGAGTCCTCCTAAGTCTAGTCCTGGGAGTTTTTCTAGGGTGCATAGAGAAAAAAAACCACAGATGTGGGCAATGGATAAGGAAAATACTTATTTAATTAACCACTCTTAGGGGACTAAGAAAGTTCAGACTGCTGGTTTAACTACTCACTTAAGGAAGCTATAAAAATTTCTACCCTTGATGTAGGCTTTTGTATTATGAAACGTGCTTTTATAGCCGTGTTTGTTAGTGTTTGTAAAACCATGAACCAATTTTTTTCATGAGATTTTCCCCTCTTATACCCTACTGAGAGCACTGGTTTTCCATTCAGTTCACATTGTGTGATTTTTCTTCCTTTCTTGCCTAGAACAAATACTAAAATACAGTAGCTCATCAATGAAGTTCGATGTGCCTCTCTGCTACCCGTGACCCTCTATTTGTCAACTTCACACTTTCACTGGTCTTCTCCAACTCAGAGATTGGTGATTTTTGAGTGCACTAAGCCAAACCTGAGGCTCTCTCCCTCAGCTAGGTCAACTCTAAGCCTTTTGGAGGCAGAGAAGTGGAGATAGATGGGCACCTAAGCCATAGGCTCTGCAGACTGGTCCCATACATTAGATAAAGCTTGTGTGTATATATGCAAAATGCTGATTGTTACTTTCTTTTCACCCTTTCTTTTCTTTTCTAATCCCAGGATGGGCTCTCAGTAGTACCAGCTACAAGGAGAAAGCATAAAGAGAAAGGGCTCACAAGTAAAGCCCAGGTCCCTGTGATAATTGCACATATATTAGTGGTATGGAACACCTCCCCTTAGCTCCTTTTATTTAGCCTGCAAACATTCCTGCCTGCTAAGGTGACAGATGAGCAGAAGCCTAGAGAGACCGGCAATTTCTGTTGAATCCAAGTATTCTTGAATTCAAAACCTCTTCTTCCCCTTTCTCAGAGCAGTGCCAGATCCACAAAGTCCTAAGAATAACTCAACTACATAAGCCACAACAGATCAATATTTTCTTTTCTCAAGTACTTTTTACTGCTAATAAGTAATTTTGTTACAATATTGATCTTCTCTAAAGTTTTGGGGGCAGCTATTTAATTTAGTGGCTAATGATATTAAATAGTTGGATTAATTGGAGCTACAGTAGTATGGCTTAATGGCACAAGAGTTTCAGTGCAATTAGTTTCAAACATTTGTGCTGGCTTGGCTTTTCAACAGACTAGCTGCTTCTGTGCCAATCATGACTGAAACTTTTACAGTGCAAAGTCAAGAGCCTAACATTATTCAGCTCAGCAGTGTGAACTTCACTAGCCGAGCCTTGGTCTCCTCAAACATGGCCTTGAAGGGATAGCATTTTTCTTTTGGTGGAGAAAAGATAATGGTGGACATGCCATTCAGACCTCCCAGAGCACCTTCAAATTGTCTATGTGTGAGTTTAAGCAAGTGGAACCCCAACTACCCCCAGGGTGGCCAACACTCACTGAAGAGGCTAATGCTTCTCTTCCTAGTGACTGGAGATGAGAGTTGCATTACAATGGAAAAGACAGTTTCCAGTGTTCAAACACCAGTATGTGGCCCCCCAGCCTCTCCCCAGCCCCCCCAGTCTGACCCAATTCTCTTTAGGTTTACCTCCTACAAACAGGGGCCTGTTGATGTGAAAAAGAACCTGGTCACATGCTTCAAAACTTCTGCAGTTGATGTGTGGGAAAACATTCTCAGTCTTTCTCCTGTATGGGAAATAGGTATGGGGACTGTTTGAAGCTACCACAGAATAAGCAGGCAGCTCCCAATGCAAAGCACTAAATGCAGTTGATGGTGGTCAATAAAAAATACTGGAAATTTATATATATATATATATATATATATATATAAATTTATATATATATATATATATAAATTCTAATTGATTTAGGGGTCACATAATCAAAGACCATGGCAGTGCTCAACCCAAATCATATTCTTGAAATTATGCATGAATAGGGAGACTATCCAGAGCTTCAAAAGGTGTCTTCATGGTCCTTGCGCTATCTTGAGAGGGGGTGGAATGGGGGTGAGGCTGGGCAGGCCAACTTCCTCTACGGATGGGAGAAGCCCACCATCAGTTTGTGGAACAGAGCAACCACCAGACACTCGCATTTAATGGCAAGCAAGTATTTCTTCAAAGTTATGTCACAAAAGCAGTTCCCCCATTGCAGGACAAATAATGACCTAATAAGAATCTCTCTTGTTTTAGATTTTTTTTTTTTTTTACAGAGTTAAGCTCTTGAATATGTTTTTATAGAATTTGGAGAGAATGGTATTTAAATACAATCACACATAACAGATCTGTGAGCTCTTGCATATCAACCCAGTTTAGAATTTTACATTTGATAGCTATGTGTGTGCCCTAACAGGGCAAAGCCAAGTGGAGAGCAGCCCGTTTACTTCCTTTGATCCAAACAACTGAAATGTAAAAGGTTTAAGCAATGCAGAAAGCAACCAGCAGAGGCTTCAGTGTCTTCAGTGTTTTGGGTGTTAGCCTCTCCAGCTGGATTAATGTCACAGTCTCTGTGTCATTCATATCAGTAAGGCTGTTTCTATCACTCTGCACTTGAGGCAGAAAGGCCTGGGTTTAAGAGCCTTTCTAAGGCTTCTGGAAATGTTGGAGGTTTGGAACAACAACAGCAACCAAACAAGCCATTAAAGAAATGAAACCCCTGAACCATTGGCTCCAAAATATGAAAAGAATAATGTATAATCAGAAAGACTGTATCTGCAACACTTATGTCAACGAGTCAACTGCAATTCAGTGCAAGTCATAGGGTTACTTTGAAATGTTATTAGGTGTATGTTGTTGGTTCCTTTTAGTGCTTGACGTAATTGGAGAAGGGAGGCTCTGAAGTAAGAATGCTTGGGGCTCTTCAAGATTGTAAAATAGCCCTACATGGTGCATAAATCTCCAATCTTGCAAAGCCTTTAACACGCATTTTCTGCTGTTCTGTGGAAGTCATTTGTCAGTCTTTGTGCTGTCAGGCAGAAGGTCTAAAACTGATCCCATTCTCACTGCCACTTCCCCTTTGCATTTATCCTATAGGTGAATTTCATCTTTAAATTTCTAGATCTTAGGAATGATGCTCTGCACTCCTCCCCACCCCCTACCTCCAGAATTTTCCCTGCAGGGCCAAAATGATGGCCAGAAGAGAACCAGCGTGATACATTCCTCTAGCACCTTCCCATATAAGAATCTCCAGGGAAGGATCTATTTTGTTCTGTTTATTAAGGTGGGGAAGAACCTCTCTGTGCACATGGCCAACTTTTTCTCAAGCTGCCCACAGGTGATTAGCTTTCAAAAGAATGTCCCTGTCTCCCCACAAGAGTAAGTCACCAGAACAAAATAATGGAAATGTGGTTCTGTTTGACCTGGAAACTATGCAGTGGTGCCAAGGAATCAAGCATATTGATAAAGGAGAATTCATGAGGCAGTTCTCTGGCTACAGGATTAGGTGAGATCTTAAGAAACAAAGGAGCAGGACCTCCTTGTCTTTGAAGTAGAGTCCCCAGCTGTGCCCTGTGCAGAAGCATCTCCTGGTCTGTCCTCCCTCATAATCTCATGGGTTCTGTTTTGATTAGCAGCTTTGACCAGTCACTCCCTAGAGATGTGAATCCACATCCCACTGCTGTTTGGGCATCGAACCCTCACCAACCTCAAGCATAAGAATGAACTAGGAGTGATGGAAGGGGAGGAGGGCGGGGGGTAGGGGAGAATGGGTGACGGACACTGAGGGGGGCACTTGACGGGATGAGCACTGGGTGTTATTCTGTATGATGGCAAATTGAACACCAATAAAAAATAAATTTATTATTTTAAAAAAAAAGAAAACCACAAAAGGACAAATCAATGTATTAAATAAAAATAAAATGGTAAAAAAAAAAAGAAGGAATTTTTAGTCAGTATTGGGGGAAAAAGGAGACGGTTAAGTTTTTCTGTTTGAGTTCTTTATAGAATACTCAAAATCTACCCAAAGAATTGTATTAAAAGAAGAGATTAAAAAAAAAAAAAGCAAAAGAGTGGGGTGGAAAGGGTTGTGGGAGAGGTGAATAAAAACAGCCTTTAAGGCATAAAAGAATTTATGTCATTTTCAAAGATTAGATTTTTAAAAAGAGTCTATGGCAATCTTAAGTCTAGTTGTCAAGTAACAAAATTACTCTAAAGAATGTAGAGGAAAACATCACAAAGAATGGAGCAGCTAATGGCACAGGGAAGAGGAGGTTTAGGTAAAGCTAAAGTACTAAGGGGGTCGTGAAAACTTTTCTTCCCAGAGACTTTTATTGTTCCTATCCAAAATCAATCATGTGGCATTTGCAGACAAAGGAAGCCTTTGCACATAACCCTGGGGTAAATCCATTAGAGGTTTCTATCCTTCTTTTATATTTGTGAGTACGGTTGATAGTCCTTCTCCCCTTGAGTGTTAAAAATGGAAGAATCTCCTCAGAAGGGAGGACTGTTAACATCTGTCTCTGCAACTGAGAAGTGACTTGGGAGAGAACTCGGGGTTGCTTCCCCCGTTCTGGAGGTAGAAGTCAAATGTGCAGTTACACAGCTCAAGGAGCCTGAGCAGGGGGCTGAAGGGCCGCCATTACCCATAAGAAAGTTTATAGGATCTCTATCCCCTAGGTATGTCTTAAACTACTGAAGTGATTTGCTTTTTCACCCTAGCAGAACCTCGGATGATGCTCTGCATTTTAAATTCGGTTCTGAAGCTGGAACAAGCTAATCCCCTTGGCACCCCAGAGAGTCTGATAATTATTCATTTCTTGTCATTCCCAAGAGTGTCTTTCCCCGCACAAGTGTGGGTGTCAGCCTTTCAATAAAAAGTGTAGCAGAGGTTTAAGTAACAGGAAAAGTTAAGCATCAACAGTTTATAGCCCTTAGACATCAAAATATTTATCCTTTACCTCCTGGTTCTCCTGCTGCCTACTGAAACCAAACTCCCCACAGCCATTCCTGAACTTCTGGGAGGAAAAAGTTCCTACACACATCTCAGGAAGAAGGTAGAGCACAGCAGGAAGTAATGGCGGGAAATGGTGGATGAACATGGAACGAAGAACGTGGAGGCTGTGAAGGAACTCGTGTCTCCGTTTTGCCGGTTAGCAAGGGAATGCTCAGATTTTTTATGCCACCACGTTTCCAAAACTATCCCCCCCCAAGTGATTTCATAATGAGGTCCACAGTTTGGAAAACAGTCGTAGCTCATAGGCAAATAACGTGGTGTGCTGGGAATTAAGGCATTTATAGAGATGCCACCTTCAACTGGGTTCTTTCATCATCTTCAATTTTGCCTTTTCCCATCTCCACCCTTACCTGTCACCTTTTCATAATCTGTCAGCACACTTGTAGCTACATTTAAAAAAAAAAAAAAGAGGCTAGGAAACTCTACTTATTTAATTGTTCAGAACATATTTTACGAAGGCCAAAGAAAGGATGAACCACTATCATTTAATGACTGACTGTGCCATAAAGCGTATCCAGTTTTCCAAGGTTGTTAGCCACAGTCTCAGAATGACCCTGAATTAATAAACCAATTAATTCCCAGCTACAGTATCTCAGCACCTGACAGTTGTTCTTCTGGCTTCAGGAGGCCCTATTCTGGGTCCCCTGGACTATGCTGAGAACTGCAGCTTCAGAAAATCTGGCATAATGACCAATGTTGGTGCTTGTGTAATGGATGGGAATACAGATGACCAAGGTGAACATCCAGGAAAGCAACCGAAAGCTGCTTTGGGAAGCTCTAACCAGCTAAGTCTGGGCCTGGGAAGGGTCTGATGAACACAAGGATGCAAATATGTGGCCTCATGCTGCCTACTACCACTTCCTCCATTGTCTACTTCCACAGGCAGTGGAACAGCCTGCTGCCTTGTGCATTTTGTGAGGTTACTCTGGAAGTGGGGAAAGCTGTCTGAATTGTGTTTCCATCGTGGAAAAGCCAAGATGGGGTCAGTGTCTAGGGGGAGGAGATACTGTTCCAGAAGGGCATGGGGAGTCTGTCTCGTACTCTGTTGTTACCCCAACACAATGCTTGGCATGTAGTAGGTGCTCCACAAATCCTTGCTAAATAAAAGAAAGAATGAAAGTGGAAGGAAGCCCTGCTGTTGGAATTGAAACTCAGGGGGTGGGCAGTAGTGTTTGGAATGTTATCTCCAGGGGTATGGACAGCCAGGGTTTGGCCGCCTCATTCTGGATTTGTAAAGAATTAGGGTCTGTGAGAGCCTGATGGTCCTGGTGCTGACCTGTCATAAGGCCAGATCTTGATGGTGACTGAAAACTCTTCTGAGCTCCCTCTCCAAAGCCCCTTTCTCTGGCAGTAACAGCTTGACAGGTTTGTGGTGAGTCATCCTATGAGGTGACTCACCCGAATCACATTCGGTTCTCTTTCCCTTCCCCTGTCAGCTTTCCTGATCTCAGGTGGGGGTATTTTCCAATGTGTTGTGCATTTCCTGAGACCCACCCCCAAGGGAGAGCAGATCATGAGTGCTTGTATGGAGACCCCCTCCTAAAATGCCAAATTTACTTGTACTGGCAGGGTCCCAGGGTTGTTATGCATATTTAAAGGAAAGTCTCTGGTACCTGTCAGTCCCAGATTGGGATTGTGAGTACACAGAATATATTTGCTGAATTTTTGATTCAGCCAAGTTTGTATTTTCAAGGGGGAAAACAAAGCTAAAGTATTATGTAGGGTCAGTCAATACAGACATCTCTCTAATGCCCAAAGACAAGCAATAACTGGGTTGATCAGTTTCCTAGGACTGTGCTTTGTTGTAAGATGTAGTAAAAAAAATAATTAATTGTGGATAGAATCCCAGAAAGGATTAAAAGGGACTAGTCGGTTCTCTATGGAGGTAGGAACCAAGTATGAATTGGGCCCTTCCCCTTCCTTAGGCACGCAAGGAGACACCTGTTGTCTCCCCTCTTCAGAGAGCTGTGATTTAAACTTGACCTAGAAAGTCTCCTAAAGTCGTAAAGCCAGACCAACACAGGACAACTGCATTCTTTTCTCCTTACCCTCAATCCACCACGGTCTTTGACTAAAAAGCCATCTCTTTTCTCCATTGAAAACACTCTTCTATAGAAGGAGAGAGCATGTACACCGGCCACATAGAAGCCTCCTGGGTTCATCTGTATGTGGATGTGGTAAGTTGTGCCTCGGTTCCCAGCTTAGGAACAAAGAGCTAAGATACTTCAACCACCAGCCCCCTTCTACTTCCCTTTGGCACTGCAAGAAATCCAGTTGGTGGAGTAAAGTGTCAACAGGTTAAGTCTAACAGTATTGTGGCCATGTTTACACCAATCTACCACAAATGACCGGGGATATGCTAGGCGTGGAGTTTGTCTTGGACAGTCTGAGCCAGAACAAGGACGAGATTTATAAAGGAAAAAAAAAGAGAATACTCGCTTTTCCCACATGTACTGAACGTGCTGATTTGTTTTGGTGTAGTGTTCTCAGGTAAAGTGCTTAAGAGTTGGACAGAACACCTTTAAGACACCATAACTAACGTAATCAAGACATGTTTACATTCCTACTAGGGCAGAATATTGTGAACACTTCCACTGAGATTGCAGAACTGCTGTGATTTTTTTTTCTAACACATCATGCCATCTGCACACATAATAAAATAATCCAGTAGTTGCCATGCTAAAATAGGACTTCTAGTGAAGGGCACAGACAGCTCCCTGAAGGGAGCTTGAGTTATGCACAGTGATGAAAACTGGAAGCAATTTTCCAGCTAGTGGTCTGCCAATGACCACTTGGAACCAGTTGGCACTGTATATTATGCACCTCATTTTAAAATCCACAGCAAACTAAGATTTTTCCAAAGCCCATAATCTTGACTGAATGGGTCAGTTAATCTGGTTAATCTGTCAATGCTCCATGGATATCTTCGGGCAGTGCCATGAGTTAGTCTCTCCGTGAGGAACAGGCCACGTTCATATCAGCTGGCAGGACATCAGCTTGGAAGGCTAACCACATTTACGGAGAACCCTCGGTGGAGGCTGTAAGACGAAAAGGGAAAAATGCAGTGAGTCATTTCTTCATGTTCCCAGATGCTGGTATGTAGCAATTATCCTACTCAAACAAATCCTACATCCTTAGGTCAAAGAGAAATCTCTAACAGAGATAATAGTTACTCAACTCCAGGACAAATTTATGGTGGTTTGTATTCTTGGAATGTCCTTCCACCATTTGGCAGAGCGTGGAAGACATCCATCTCAGGGACTGGCGAAGTTGCCTGGAAGGCAAGGCAAAATCAGGCCTCTGGAACTAGCATTCATCCCTCACTGGTCTGTGATTTGCTACATTGTGGAATTTCATGTCTTTACCTGATCTGGAACAAGATCAGATTGGGAGTGGTATGAAGGCGTGTGCGTGTGTGTGTGTGTGTGTGTGCATGTGTGTGTGTGTGTGTGTGTGGGGTGGTGGTGGTGGTGGTGGTGGTGGTGGTGGCGGTGGGGATAATGATGGTTTTATTCATTAGAGAGCTTTCCTGGGATAAAACGCAGAAGGAAATGTTGAAAGCAGTATGGCTGGAGCTCCTGAATTTGCTAGGTGAAAAGTGAGACTGGCTGAGCAGGAGGTCAAGGACAGAGAAAGTCATCAAAGTCTAATCAGAGATTGAACTACCTGCATTGCAACCTTGCTTTTGACTTTGGGAATGTTGGCGTAGATAGGTCTTCCTGGGTTTTGTAACTATTTATTTTATATTTTTCTTATCATTTTATCTGAGTCCTCCCTATAGTTCCTCATTTATTAGTTAAAATGGGAGTGCCACTGAATGTTTTGTTATAAAAATATCAACATTAGCTTTATTTAATACACAAAACTATTGGGCAATGAAAGAGAAAGACACCAAGAGTTCTTGATGTTAAAAAGAAAAAAAAATCCTACCTAGGTTTTAAAACTGGCTTTTCAAAATATGAGAGAATGCAAAATTTATTAAGCAAATGTTTGATTAAAACTTGCTATTTTTGGGATCCCTGGGTGGCGCAGCGGTTTAGCGCCTGCCTTTGGTCCAGGGCGCGATCCTGGAGACCCGGGATCGAATCCCACGTCGGGCTCCCGGTGCATGGAGCCTGCTTCTCCCTCCTCCTGTGTCTCTGCCTCTCTCTCTCTCTCTCTCTCTCTCTCTGTGACTATCATAAATAAGTAAAAAAAATTAATAAAAAAAACTTGCTATTTTTGACAATGTAAAAACAAAAGTAAGGTACTATATAAGTGTACTAAATATAAAATAATACACACTACTGATAAGGTTGTAATGAAAGTAGGATACTAATATATTGCTGATGGCATTGTAAACTGGAAAAATAATGTCAGTTTATTTAAAAACTATTAAAAATTCACATTCGTTGACTCATTGTTCCCATTCAAGGAGTGTATCCTAAGGAAATAATCTAAAATATGAGAGAAACTGTACACACAGATATATAACCTAGAGGTTATTTATAATAGTGGGAAGATTGGAAAATAAGTCTCCCATTGTTCAAAGTGTACGTTAAATAAATGACGGCGTGTTAACAAGATGGATGCTCATGTGGCTATCAAAGTAGTAATTATGATGATTATGCAGCTACGTGTTAAAGGTATGGTATACTACAATATGCATGGAAAAGAACTCTAAGTAAAATGAGGAAGATGCTAGGATTTTTATTATTGTTTCTTTAAATATTTTGCAAAACAACAAAAATCAGGTTCACAAGAATGCAGATGTGACTAATGAGCACTAACTAAAGCATCCATACTAATAGTAATACTACCTCAAAGATAACTACTTTGCAGTTTCATTAAGAGATAACACTCCAGTAATATTGAAGGGGCGAATAGAAACCAACATGAATACAAATCTATCCAGGTCAATCTGCAATGGACGAGTGCAGCCTAGAAGAACCACATGGATTTCTGGGAACCAGACACAGTATAGCATCCTTTTGGGATTTTTGCTAAAATCAGCCCTGAAATAGAGAACCCAGAAATGGAAGCTCAACTCTATAGTCAATTAATCTTTGACAAGGTAGGAAAGAATATTCGATGGAAAAAAGTTTCTTCAACAAATGGTGTTGGAAAAATTGGACAGTGACATTCAGAAGAATGAAACTGGACCATTTTCTTACACCACACACAAGAATAAGCTCAAAATGGATGAAAGACCTAAATGTGAGACAGGAATCCATCAAAATCCTAGAGAAGAACACAGGTAGCAACCTCTTTGACCTTGGCTACAGCAACTTCTTGCTAGACACATCTTCAAAGGCAAGGGAAACAAAAGCAAAAATGAACTATTGGGACTTCATCAAGATAAAAAGCTTTTGCACAGCAAAGGAAACAGTCACAAAACTAAAAGACAACCTATAGAATGGGAGAAGATGTTTGCAAATGTCTTATCAGATAAAGGGCTAGCATCCAAAACCATAAAGAACTTATCAAATTCAACATCCAAAAAACAAATAATCCAGTCAACAAATGGGCAGAAGACATGAAAAGACATTTCTCCAAAGAAGACATACAAATGGCCAACAGACACATGAAAAAAAATGCTCATCATCACTCGGCATCAGGGAAATACAGATCACCACAATGAGATACCACCTTACAAAAGGCTAACATTAACAACTTAGGAAACCACAGATGTTGGTGAGGATGTGGAGAAAGGGGAGTTCAAACTGGTACATCCACTCTGGAAAATGGTATGGAGGTTCCTAAAAAATAGAGCTACCCTATGACCCAGCAATTGCGCTACTAGGTATTTATCTAAAGGATACAAACAGTGATTCAAAGGGGCACATGGGCTCCATTGATAGCAGCAATGTCTGCAATAGCCAAACTATGGAAAGAGTTCAGATGTCCATCGACAGATGAATGGATAGAGAAGATGTGGCGCGTGCACACACACACACACACACACACACAGAAATATTACTCAGCCATTGAAAAGAATGAAATTCGCCATTTGCAACAATATGGATGGAAATAGAGGGTATTATGTTAAGTGAAATAAGTCAGAGAAAGACAAATATCATATGATTTCACTCATATGCAGAATTTAAGAAACAAAACAGTAGAACATGGGGGAAGGGATGGAAAAACAAAATAAGATGAAAACAGAGAGGGAGGCAAACGATAAGAGGCCCTTAACTCTAGGAAACAAACTAGAGGGGAGGGTTGCAGGGGGGAGGTGGGGGGGATAGGGTATTTGGGTGATGGACATTAAGGAGGGCACTCGATGTGATGAGCAACTGATGAATCACTAAACTCTACCTCTGAAACTAATAAAAAAAATTAGCTCTGATTAAATGTGTGACCTTGGAAAAGTATTTTTAAGAATAGCCGTAAAAGGGCAGTCCGGTGGCTCAGCAGTTTAGTGCTGCCTTTGGCCCAGGGCGTGATCCTGGAAACCCGGGATTGAGTCCCACGTCAGGGTCCCTGTGTAGAGCCTGCTTCTCCCTCTGCCTGTGTCTCTGCCTCTCTCTCTGTCTCTCATGAATAAATAAATAAAATCTTTAAAAAATAGCCATAAAAATAAAATTTAAAAGTGAGTAATGATAATAGTGAATTCTAATTAATTACTATAGATTGGATTGGATGCTGAATCAGGAGTTGATAACTAGGCTTATCACAGCTGCTGTTTTTCCCAATAGCCATGTTTTCCACATGAACCTCTAATAGCCAATGGAAAGCAGACATGTCTAGTTTTAGGCTATAATAACCTTATAACCAAGAACATAAGCTGAGCTCATTGATTTCAGAGCTCTTTACCTGTAGTTCCCCTGTAGACTTCTTCAGAGAGGTAGGGATATCCCCATTTTATGGATAAGGAGATTAAGGCCCAGCAGTATACTAGCTTGAGGTCACACAGCTTGTGAGGATCAAATCTGTGCTCAGACTTAGGTATGTCCCATTCTAGAGTCATGCAGAAGTGACAGGGACACATGTGTAAAGTATAAATACTCAGAGCCTTTCTCATTCTCTTCTCTCCTAAGTAGGATTCTGTGTTTATCCGTAAACTCATTCGGCACAATAAAGGGCCCTGTTGGGCTCGGAAGAAAATTAAAGACTTAATTCATTTATATGAGACAGAGATGATAGGGAGAGCAGAGGGATACTCCTTAAAGAAATTGATAACGTGGAGAAATAGAGGCCACAAAGAGACAAAGTGGGGGTTTAGAGAGTGACATAGGGGACTCAGAGCGACCGCTACCGTGTGAGTCAGGCCTTTGGAAAAGAGCTGGCCAAGGAGAAGAGTGTGCTATGGCATAATGCCCCTGTGACCATCTTTCCATGGAATCAGTAAAGAATTCATTGATCTTTTATAGTTAGTTGCCTTTCATTTGAACGTGTCACTATGTTGAATTGGGCTTTATGTGGGAGCAAGAGGCCTCTGCTTAGGTTGTATGTGCCAGGTGCTGCCTAGGGTAAGGCTTGGACCACTGTCTTTTAATCCCAGATGTATAGTGATGGGCTCTGCTGTTTTCCCTTCGCTCAAGAGTTTTGTTATCTGCAATTGGAAACATGTCTTCGGGCATAGAAAAGCTACCTGAGGTCAAAATACAAAGTGGCAGTTTGCTTTTGATGGTTCTGGCTCGTTAAAGGGAGAAATGTGTGCACTTTTTGCGTTCCATCCCCTGGGCTTTGGCCATCTCAGATTCCTTTCAGCTCCTAACATATACTGAGTCGTTCACAGACTTTGTTCAACCTTTCCTCCTGCCAAGATGCCTTCTTTGCGCACTCTCTAATGCTAGTGAATACATACCCCTCCATTTTCCAAGACCACCTTACGTGTCACATTCTTTACGAAGCCTTCTTTCCCCTAGATGTAGCTGACAACATCCCCCTAGCAGCCAGCACGGCATCTGAAATCTTTACCACCATACCCACCATGAACACTTTATTTTAATGTATCCATCTCTCCTAAATTTTTTGAGGCCATGTCTTTTGAGTGTGTGTCTCTTCCTAGTGCAAAGTGCAGTGCTAGATGTACAGAAAGTGCTTAAGGAACAGTGAAATTAATGAAGAAAGGAATGGTGTTGGAGAAGAAATTTTTTTTCTTTTTGTTCTTTTTGGCTTAATTTAATGCTTAATTTTATAGGAGATTTAATCCTGTAGCTCAGGGCTGCATATGGAAAGGGAGATTGCTCCAATTCCTCTCTTGCCATCTAAGGACTAAAGATAAATGTGCGTGCCAGTGCTGGCTATGAATGGATTTGCAGCTAACATAAAGTAAAGGGCTCTTTTTCTGATCTCTGCTTAATGGGTCAACATTACTATTCAGGCATTCTGGGAACTAATCACCTCCTAAGTCCAATGGCTCGAGAGCCTGGGATGAGTGGAGAAGGATTTGAGTTCAGTGATTAAGGGCGTGGGCTCTGGAATCAGGCAGATCTGGGTTGACATCCCAGACTCACCACTTACCAGCCGTATGATGTTGAAAACATGAATTTGACCGGGTTTTAATTTCTTCATCTTTAAAATGGTGATGATAATCCCTACTTTATTTGGTTGCTGGAATGAGAAAATGGGCTCATAGAAAAAACACTTTGCATGGTGTTTGGCAAATAGCAAATACCTGCTGAGTGATGGCTACTATTTATTATTATTATTACCATGCATTCCCAGAATTCCTTAGAGAACTGAAAGTACAAATAGGGCAATGTTCCAGTGCCACAGCTGGGGGCCAGGAAAAAAGAAACACCATGCCCAGAGGTCAAGCTTTTGCACCCTCCGGGAGAAGGATAACACTCTTCTCACCTGCCAAGACCATAGTCAACACACCATGGCTTTCACTCTGCCCTACATTAGTGCAGACATTGACAGACCAGTCCATGATAAGGAGATTTCACTTCAAAGGCAGGAAGGGGCTGGGGAGGCAATGGCCAGCTTGGCAGAGGATTTAAGAACAGATCTGGGGCTGAGTGTATCCAGCCCCACCTTTCCCTACTCCAGCAACAAGAGGCTGATGGGATTAGTTTCTTTGGGAAGAAGAAAAGATACCATGTAGAGGCAGCCTTACCTCTCACAAGGCTGAAGGAAAGAAACAAAAAGGCTGTTTAGTGTCTTCCATTCCAAAAGAAGAGCCATATAGTAAACAAATAAATAAAATATCCTCTATCTGAAAGTGTCTTTTATGTGATTCAAGTTAGAGGGTATTGGGAGTGGACCTGAACTGCATTTTGATGTGGGGCTATTTATGTCAGGTGTACCCAGTCACCCCTGGATAATGGCCAATAATCAGCAGAACTAACATTTGTTGAGCAGCTACAATGAGCCAGCCAAAGTTCTGCAGGCAGTCACTCACTGGAGCTTCACCACCATCTTTGAGAGCCAAAAGATAAGATCTTAATGCCCCTGGAAAAAATGAGGCCAGGTTCATGAACTCCTCAGAGTCATAATGCCAAAAGGCATAGGACTGAGACTAGAACCCAGATCTGTTCTCACCACGGTGATTT
Organism: Vulpes vulpes; assembly: GCF_048418805.1. Taxonomy (NCBI): domain Eukaryota; kingdom Metazoa; phylum Chordata; class Mammalia; order Carnivora; family Canidae; genus Vulpes; species Vulpes vulpes. Next base: position 19,608,878 of record NC_132792.1, on the reverse strand, counting down.
TCTGACTCAATAAGAAACATGTGTTAGGAAAGCAAATTCCTTAACTCCTAACAGGAATGCAAGAAAGCAAGCAAGTAGCTGTATTTGTGTAAAATAATGCTCATCAAACACAAATCCTATACATAAAGTGCCATAAGTAAGAGGTATGACCTAGAGAAAGCTAGTGCATTCCTATTTAACAGTCTGAAATCTTTCCTATGTTTAGAGCAGTAGTTCTCAACTGGGAACAATCCCTCCTGCCCCCCGAAGGGATATCTTAACTGTCAAGAGGCACTTTTGGTCATCACAAGTAGATGGATAACTATTGCATCTGGTGGGTAGAGGCCAGAGACCCTATAAACATCCGAGAATTGCCTTAGGACAGATCCCCCCACCCTCAAAGAATTATCCAGCCCAAAATGTCAATAGTGCTGAGGTTGGTTTAGAGGATACAGGTCCTTGTTTATCTTCTCTTCCTGGTTGTGAGCCAAATATATCACTCCCAAAATAGTCCAAGATAAAAACCAACTTAAGTGTGCCTGCTGTGTGTGCAGAATATAAGGCTAAGTTCAAACCTCACTCTTTCTTCTATTCATCATTTGCTTATTTTATTTAATTTTATATTCAATGTAATCAAAACCTCTAATACTAAATCATTTCTAACTTTTAGAACTCTCGCAGGCATACCATTATAAGAATCAAGACTGGATGATTTAAACAGGTATGCTCAATTAATTAGCACGTAGGGGAGAAGTTAGGAGATAAAAGGACAAAGGGGGATTTATGTGGTAATAAAGCTCAGCTCTGCCACCAGTTCCTTCGTGGGAGAACTTGTATGCCTTGTCTGTTGCACTGGCTTCATTTCTGCCACTGCCAGCCTCCCGATAGTTTCGCGGGTGTTTGCCCTCTGAGTATGTTTAAGAAATTAACTCTACCCCCTGACTGCATGAAAATCGAGGTCCGAATCTTGGGCAAAATGAGTATTAGGCTGCCAGAGGACTTGGGTTACTGGTGAGAAAACAGATGATGCATACAAACTAGCCTGTGACTTTTCATAAACCCTTGGAAACTGTAAACTACGGTGATGCTGTAGGTGGCAACCCCACAGGGCTACAGGATGCCCTGATATCTGGTTAAACATTATTCTGGGTGTGTCCTGTGAGGGTGTTTCTGGATGAGATTAACATATGAATCAGTAGACTGAGTACAGTAGATTGCCCTCCCAAGGTGGGTGCGCCCCATCCAATCAGTTCAACGCCTGAGTAGAACAAAAGGCCAAGTAAGACTCAGCCATGAAAAGGAATGAGATCTTGCCATTTGCAACAACGTGGATAGATCTAAAGAGGATAATGCTGAATAAGTTAGAGAAAGACAAATACCATGTGATTTGACTCATATGTGGAATTTAAGAAACAAAACAAATGAACAAAAAAAAGGGACAAATCCAGAAGACAGATTCTTAACTAGAGAACAGAGGGGAGGTCACCAGAGGGGAGGCAGGGTGGATGGGGGGGATGGGTGAAATAGGTGAAGGGGATTAAGAATGCACTTATCATGATGAGCACTGAGTCATGTACAGAACTGCTGAATCACCACTAGATTGTACTCAAAACTAATAGAACACTGTTAACTATACTGGGATTAAAAGAAAAAAGAAAAAAAACTCCTTTAAATAAAAAAAGGTCAAGTCTAAGCATCTAAGCATCAAGAAATCTTTTTTGTCCCCTTACAGACAAAACAAGAGGGCTTCTCCTAGAGCTCTCTTTATCCATGCCCTAGTTCCCACTTCCAGGTTTTAGGCTGCCCCAAGATACTTACAACTTGAGTCTAAGCCAGGGAAAGCCAAAGAAAAATAAACAATAAACTCATCACTAGTTAGTAAAAAAAAAAAAAAAAAAAAAAATCTTTCTATGAGTTGGGACACTGCTCTTCTGCATTTGGAGTCGGAGTCAGACTTGGACTAACACACCATCAGCTTTCCTAGGTGTCCAGCCTGCAGACCTTGGGCCTTCTCAGCCTCCATAATTGGGTTAGCCAGTTCCTTATAACAATTCCTTTATCTATCTATCTATCTATCTATCTATCTATCTATCCATCCATATGATATCTCTCTCCCCTGTATACACTCCCTCTCTTTAGATAGATTTGTCTGTCTCTCAATAACTAGAGAGATGGGTAGATATGGATGGATTGATATATCTCCAGTTGAAGAACCAAGATCTCTTATTGGTTCTGCTTCTTTGGAGAATACTAACACAGAGCCTGAAGACAACAATGACCATAATAGTAAGCACGATTGTTAACCAAGTATTTACCAAATGACTAGCATGGGGGTTCTGTTAGTTTTTGGGACTCTTTTCTTTTAATCTGAAGGAAAACCTGTTTGGGGCTTCGAACACTAAAGAGAAAATTTTGGCTTAGACTAGTATTCAGTCTGGTGCCAAACTTCCGATGGAATTCAAATCCACGGACTAGAAGTTTTATCCATAGAGGCTATCCTAATAAATTAATCCTTCACTTTGATCTATTTGATGGTCTTAAAATTTCCTGTTTCAAACAGCTACATTACTTGATTAAAACAATGTTAAAATTAAAAAAAAAAAAAAAAAAAGAACCCATGTCCACTGTGTAGTGACTTGAGGAGATAGATATAGAGACCTCACTCTACAGATGAAGGAAGTTAGGCTTGGAGAGCTAAATGTGCTAACACAGGCTGCACGTAGGCCAGGCTATGACCCTTGATCTGGTTATGACATGTCAGGGACCTGCTGATTCTGGAAGTGCTAAGCAGGAAATGTGCAGTCCCAAGGACCCTTGGGAACATTTTCAGGCAAGCATTTATATCTAGATGGGGTAGGAAAGCCTTGGCCCCCATTCCCCAAGAAGGCCCACCTTCTCAGTCCTTGGTTTTATTGTTTCAATTAGAATGTGATTGGCTCCAGATACTAGAAGAGGAGCCTTTCTGCAGTTGGCTTTGCAGTCCTCATTGGCTTGGACTGTCACCTCTCTCTGGGGCTTTAGAGGGTCCATGAGATGAAGCTGAAATACCACACGCAAACACACACACACACACACACACACACACACACACACACACACAGTGAGAGAAAGAATACACTTTCTCTGCAAACTATCCCTTTCCTCTTCCTCATCCATAGAAAAGCAAAGACACTATGTTTGTTCACTTACTGTTCTACCACAAGTAAAGCTGCTAGTCTGTATTATGAGACTCAAAACCTTACAGAAGTCCATTCTGGCTCCTGTGGGTTAAATTGAGTCTCTGGATTCCAGGGTTTAAGAACTCTGGCATTTCGGCCACAGGTTCTCAAACTTAACTGCATCAGATTCATCTTAAAGAGCTTCTTAAAATTTTAATTTTGTCCAGCCACTCCCCATTTCCACTGGTTCAGAATGTCCAGGGGCAGGTCTGCAAAACTCTATGTGATTGTCGTGAGGCCAGCTTGGCACAAGTCCGTGGAAGCACTTCTGTCTTCTCCCTTGTACGTAACCACTAGTTACTTCTCCTTCAGGCAGAGAAAAGTATGTAGACTGTGGGGAAATTTGGTTTACAGTCTTGTTCAGTTCACATAATAAAATACCAAGAATTCTGGATATAATCCAGTGCAGTGATCCAAATATCAGGTTTTAGAATGGGACGAGGCAAGAGTGGTGAGGCCTGAGCAAGCCATCCAGCCCACTGAAAGTCCGGGAAACTTAGGCATGCTCCATCCTCCCAGTATTGTTCAGTTTGTACAAGTTGATTCATGCATCAATCAATCAAGCAAGAAGCAACATTTATTCCATTGAGTACTTACTAAAATGCCCAACATTGCCTTGGGGGCTTCAGGGCTGGTGGAGTTTCATATCTGTATCATTGTACTTATCATACTGTATTAGAATCACCTGATGATGTGTCTGTCTATAAACTAATGCTTGTCACACTTTACTCTGCCTGAAATCCCCTAGAGAGCTTGGTAAGGCATTGATTTTGAGCCCCACAAGGAAAGAATCTGATTCAGTAGGTCTGGAGCGTGTCTGTGAATGTGCATTTCTAACAAGCTTGCAGAAACACCAATGTCGGTAGTCTGAGGAGCACTCTTTAGGCACTACTGCTCCTAACCCCAAGCTCCTTCAGGCAAAGGATATGTCTTCTTCTCCTTCTGCAGTGTGTAGAAGAATGCTTAGAATATCAAAGGTAGGGCAGCCCCGCTGGCGCAGTGGTTTAGTGCCGCCTGCTGCCTGGGGTGTGATCCTGGAGACCTGGGATCGAGTCCCACATCGGGCTTCCTGCATGGGGCCTGCTTCTCCCTCTGCCTGTGTCTCTGCCTCTCTCTCGCTCTCTCTGAATGAATAAATAAATAAATCTTAAAAAAAATTATCAAAGGTACTCTCAAAAATGTTTGTTGAAAGAATGTAATATCTAAGCTACACAAGTAAGGTTAGCAGCTACTTAAAGTAGGAGCAGAATTTGTTTGGGGACCATGGTATTGTTCTCTAATGAAAGCTGGTTTAGAAATCTCAGTATAAATGCTTCATATAAGCATCTGAACTCCATTAATTCTCTGTGATAATCCAGGACACCTATAACTTCAGTCCTGGCATGATGTCCTGAAGAAAATGGCAAAACCTCACCCAGCTTTATGGTCATTTTGAACTAGAACTGCTGACAACAGTGGCTGCCATCTTGCACCACATCAATATGATTTGATGCCTTGTTGGGAGAAAGTATCATCAGGCCAGATGCTCTCAGCAGGGATGCATTTGTACAGCCAATTAGTAGGAGGTAACTCAGTGATTCCATTCTTTGCACTGGACAGAGGTAAGCACTTCAAGTCATTAAATTCCAATAGCTACTCTAAAAGCCCACAGAACCTTCCAGAAGAAAACTCTGTCCACTGGTGCAAATAACAATGAATCTCATGTGAGATCATGAACACATGCCTTGAAGTTCAATCCAAGTTGCCATTGAAATTCCCACTCCCATTTCCACAATGGCAGGACCAGCTGGCAGATTATATCCCGAAGGACTGTTTCCTCATTTCTCCCATTGCTTCTGCTTCTCACCTCACTCCCTCCCAGAGCAGGGCACCCCTGAGTAAGTCAAGTTACTTTTCCTTTTTCTTTTTGTTTTTTGATTAATCTATTTCCCTCTCTGTTTAATCTTATTTTAATCTCAAAGGCCTCTCTGTTGACTATTCCAATAGCTTCTTCATTGGAAAAATGCTAAGATTCACTTCTTCAGAAAAAAACATTCAAAAAAAAAATTCTCTAGGCCCTGCAGCTTTTCCAAGAGAAAGAGAAAAAACATGCTTTTAAAGGGAGTATACAAGGTATAGTCTTTCTCCTTTTGCATGCCAAGTCTCAAAGTACAAAAGTATCTTTTGGAATTAATGCCATACAAGCTAAATAAATATTAAGATATAATGCTGATAACGATGATAAATTTCACCATACAGAATCTTAGAGTGGAAGAGTATTTTACAACAGTACTTCTCAAATTTTAATGTCCATGAGTCACCTGGGTATCTTGTTAAAAAGCCGATCATGCAGGTCTAACAAGCTCTCAGGTGATACTGGTGCTCCTGGTCTTGTGGACCACATTTTGAGTAGCAAGGCCATAGAGTTCTTAATCTAGAGCAGCACTGCCCAGTCAGTGGAACTTTCTGCAATGATGGGGATGTCCTATACTGGCTTCCTCCAATATGGTAGCCATTGGCCACATGTGGCTATTGAGCATCTGACATGTGGCTAGTGCCTGGAGGACATTAATTTTAAATTTCATTTAATTTTAGTTCATTTAAATTTAAGTGGTCACATGTGCCTTGTAGCTACCATACTGGAAACCAGCTTTGTAGAGGAGAAAACAGAGAGATTTAGTAAAAATTTCAGAAAGAAAAAAAACTAAAAAACCAGGTGAAACCACAGATCCCTCAACCATAGTATAAATTATTCTGATCCTCATCTCCCCTTCCTGCTTTCTATAGCAAGGGCTCCAGGCTTCCCCTCTGTTCTCCATCATTTTCTCAGAATCATTCTATAAACAAAATGATGTAATTAGGAAAGACTTTATAAACATTCTGAAGTGCAGAGAATGATCTCGTTTACATAAATCCTTTTGAGTTGGCAAAAACCAAGCAACCAGTCTTAAAAGAAAGAGTTCTTTTGTTATAGGCCTTTCATTTTGGGTATGCCTCATAGGATTCGGAATATAGGCTCCAAGGTTATTTCTTTATTGTGGATTTTGGCCCTTTGGCCTGGAACACAGGAGCAGATGTGAACAGTCCATATAGTCTAGAAAAGTTCAAAGGGAAAAAGAGCCCACTTCACATTGAGTTCCCAAAATGAGAAAATGCTGAGGGTGGGGAGACAGTAGGGTTTGGTTTTGTCTAAACTGGATTTGTCAGCTCTCAGCAGGTTACAGCCTATATTACAGCTAACGAGGTTGGGGGAATCTTCCCTGGGCTAGTGAGTACTAATTTCCATTGAGGAAAAAAGTTATGAGGCTTGGATGTCTTAATGATAACAGATAATTTCTCTGTGTTGGCAGAGCTACAAAGCGCGTTGCTATGAAACTGCATGGATTGGGCTATTTCTTTTGTGTACACAGTTTCCACTTAAAGAATCCACTTGGCATGAGTTGCAAACCTGCTCGGGGACCCTCGTGATTAATTGCTTGAACTGGCTGGTGGCCATCAACAGGATCTTGCAATTTACCAGGTTCTACACAGAATTATGAAACTGGAGGTTTAATGGGATTTCAGGTAATAGAGCCCAGATGTCCAAGACCATGATGTTTGAAATTACACTGCTTGCAAGGCTTCAGGGCTTAAACCTTATTTATTTCTTGCTTAGTAAATTTTCCTGTTCCCATCTTTATGTCGTCTTAGACCAGTCAAATGCTAAGGCCTTTTATTCTGGCATTCTGCATCTAGAGAAGCCATTCACAACTACGCACCTGTAGCCGTAGCCTGGAGATGCACGAGCTCCCTGCCTTCCTGCCCCTGCTCTTGGGATTACCTTTCAGCCAAGGATATGGTAATTACCAGCCTTCCAGCACCTCACCAGTACAGCCACTACACAGCGCTTAACTTCCAAATTGCCTTCACACATTTAATTGCATTTTATTTTGTCAGGGACTAGAAGAAATGGGCTGGGACAGGTATTATGACCTCCATTTGGATGAGGAAACCAAGGTACACAGAAAAGATGGAATAATAATAGTAACATTTGTGGCATTCTTATGTGCCAAGCACTACTGTTCCCATGGGGTTTCTGTGCCTCATTTCCTTTAAGCCTTATAGCAGCTTTGAGACAGATATGATTATCAGCTCCACTTTGAAACCCAGAAAACTAAAGCACACAGTGTTTGGGTCACCCTGATTGGGGCCAGGCTCCATTATGATACACCTGTCACCTCTTTAAGGAGGGATCAGTGGCATCACTGACTAGACCTAGAGTCTGTTGTCGCTAATGCAGCATTCATTTTACATCGTTTGCAACACAGAAGACAAATGCTAGGCACACTTTTCTAAGGAGAAGCCCTCTACACTCTTATTCCCTGCTCTCCTCCAGAGCAAGGCTTCCTCCTGAATGTTCTGAGGGAGGAGGGAGATTCTGTTTAATGGCATCCCGTTTGAAAAAAAAGAATACTTGGCCTAATATTCTAGGCCCTGTAGATCACAGTCCAGCCTGTCCTTCCAGCCTTCTGCACTCTGCATTCCAGACACAGGAACTGATGGAATTTGTCCCATGCTGCCTGTCCTTTGTTTATATGGTCCCTCTTTCCTTCCTCATCCTCCTGTTCAAATTCTCCCCTTCCTACAAGGCCAGGTCACAGGCCACTTTACCAAGGCTTCACATATTCTCACAAAGCCTATCTCTCCTGTTCTGAACCCCTTATGATTTTGTTGAATGAATGGATGGACGAAAGGGGAAAATAACATCATTTCTTGATCACTGTACCTAGGACTCTATGAAACACTGGGGATATGGGCCTACAGACAAACCACTACTGCAGAATGTCCTGTATGCTACCATAGAAGGGTGAGATTCCAGGGGAGCAGAAAGAAAGGGGGTGCTCATTGCTGTTTGCAGATATGCTTGGAAAATCTGCCCAAGCCTCGTCACCCCTCCTAGTTAGAGGAACCTCATGTTCATAAGGGTTATATTTTTTGCATCTATGTACAGTGCCGAGCATTCAGCATAGTCTTGAACCTGAGCAAATATATGGTAAACAATGAAGACGTGTAGTAGAAGGGCTAGGGTCTCTGTCACTATGGTACAGGCATAGCCTTCCCACCTCCCCTCTTTCTGGTGGAAGTGCAGAAGAGGGAGGCAGACCCTCATGGCTGCTCACAACGGCTTCACAGTCGTGTTGGCCCAGAGGGACGGGGAGAGGGTCAGTGAGACCACTGGCCCAAACTGTAGTGCTCTTCAGTAAGGGGTCAAGGGATGGTTAATGTACTGCCTTAACATCAGAGTTTGGGCAGGTCTTCCTGAAACGTACTCCGATCTTCAAATGTTGGGAAATAGTTCTTGTTTTAAGTTGCTCCCATTTTAGAGTAGTTCCTTTCATTATTTAGCATTCTTTGGCCCCTCATAAAATTCTCTGTACAGGGTGCTTGGGTGGCTCAATCGATTAAGCATCTGCCTTCAGTTCACATCATGATCTCAAGGTCCTAGGATCAAGCCCTGCATAGTGCTCCCAGCTCAACAGGGAGTCTACTCCTCCCTCTCCGTACTCTCCCTTTCCCTCTCTCAAATAAATAAATCTTAAAAAATTTCTCTGTACAAACAAGCTATTTTTATTAGTTACTCTTCTCAACAGGAGTGCGACGGAATCCTGGGCAGTGGCCCAGCCCTATGAAAGCCTTCTCTCTAGAGAGTTCAAGTTTGATTTTTGGAGACTGCGAACAGCATTTCATTCATATTTTTGAAATTTGTTGGAGACGGAAGGTGGGATGGCTGTCACTGCACAACATGTGTCTCTTTTCAGAATCACCAACCTGTGTTGCCCAACAATTTTTAAAAAAGATTTTATTTATTTGAGAGAGAGCAAGCATACAAAAAGGGGCAGAGGGAAATCCCAGGACCCAGGATCATGACCTGAGCTGAAGGCAGACACTTATCCCACTGAGCCACCCAGGTGCTCCTTGCCCAACAATTTTAAGGAGTCAGTGTAGGATAATAAAAATAACAGTTTCTTCCACTTGCAAGTTTTGAGACCAATCATGTTACTGAACTTCTCCAAGCCACAGCTGCTTCATCTGCAAGAGGAGGGAATTCATGCATTCCCCACCTGTAAAAGGAGGAAACTGCAGACATTTTTGTGAGAACTACTACTTTTCATTGAATTCAGGATAACTTTTTAAAAAGATTTATTTACTTATTTAAGAAAGACAGAGAGAGAGAGAGAAAGAAAGAGAGAGATATGTGAGGGGAAGAGGAGAGGGAGAGAATCCCCAAGCAGACTCCCCTCTGAGTGCAGAGCCCCATGTGGGGCTGTATCTCACAACCCATGAGATCATGATCTGAGCCAAACCAGAGTTGGACCCCCAATGAAGTGAGCCACCCAGGTGCTCCAAGGTGCAATTATTTTTAAAGTTTATTTATATATTTTTTATTAATCTCAACACTCAATGTGGGGCTCAAACTCCTGACCCCAGGATCAAGAGTCGCATGCTCTATGATGAGCCAGCCAGGTACTCCCCAAGATACAATTTTTAATGTACTACTAAGAAAGAACAAAGGGGAAAAAAAAAAAACTGTGCTAATTAAATTATGATGTAATGATTTCTGATAGTCCGGGACAAGGGACAATATTAGCCTTTTGCTGCTTTGAAATTCTTTCATTTATTCTGAAGAAGCTGACAATTTCTCTGCCTTCAGTTTTAAGCTTTGTGTATCAAAGGCAATCCTTCTGCATGCCTTCCAGTAATAAAACACAACACACCTTCATCTACTTGTGATACCCTCCACTCTAAGGTGGTAGTGTAAAGCTCACAATTGCTGCTTTGCAGAAGTATATGAAATTGAGGCTATCTCTCTGATGTCAAACATTTGCCTCACTAATGGTACCCTATTTCAGTGACTTTTGGCATACAAGATACATTTTCTCTTCAGTGCCAAATTGTAGTGTAATATTTCTAAAGACTTTTTAAAATAGCAATTAAACTCAACAGGTGAAGTACTAACAGTATATATAACTCGAGTGAAGTGATGAAAATGCGAACAATCAGAGCCAAATTCATGGATGTAAGATGCCACTTGACCTATAATGATTATAAGACGGCCTAGATTGTAAAATGTACAATTCAGAAATGTTAAAATATGAAAAAAGTGCATTTCAGATGCAGTGAAACATGGTAAATGAAAGAGCATATATTATGGGTCTTGCACCCAGTAGATGCCCAACAAATCTCAATTCCCTTCCCTTTTAAGTAAAGAAGGAGATTCTTTAAGTAAAGAAGGAGATTCACCACATGGTGAATCTCAAAGGTGCAGGGAGGTCGGACCTTATTTTTTCCTGCAAAAAAATAAGATATTAGATTTAAATCTGATTCCTGTTAGATACAATTTACATTTCAGAAACACAAAATCATGAATGATCTCCAGAGAAATCAAAGTATTTTTCCAAACTCTGTGTGAATGATGTATGTCTGCAAATTCTTTGTTGCAGCTCCTATCTATATCTCCCACCCAGAGTTGGGGTCTTTTTTCCTACTCCCTTGAATCTGGGCCAGCTCTGTGACTGCTTTGTCCAATAGAATATGACAGAAATGGTATTGAGCCAGTTAGGTCTAATCTTTTAGGAGGACTGGAAGCTTTTTTTCTCTCCTTAGGACCTGTCACCATGCTACATATAAGTCAACGAGCTACATGGAGAGGCCCACAAGGAGAAAAATTGAGGCTCTCAGCTGAAACAACTGCACAACCAGCCAAACCGACTGGAGTCACTTGCCAGCCAGTTGAGTGCACCATCTTGGATGTGGATCTTCCAGTCTCAGCTGATAGCATGTGGGGGAAATGGGAGGCCCTGCTGAGCCTTGCCCAAATTGCCAAGTCATAGCCAAATGATGACTATTGAGTTTCGAGCCTCTAAAATACAGAGCAGTTTGTTATACTGCAATAAATAACTGAAATTCATTACCTTGTTAATTTTCACAGATGCTCTGAGCAAAACCTGTTCTAGAAACCCAAAGAGTAGGACACAGAAGTGAACCTAGACCTTCTGATCCTTGGCCTGAGGCCCTTGCATAATTATTCTGCACAATGGAGTTATTAGGAGCTAAACAGGGCTTATAGGGCTCTTACTGTCTTACTCCTTAGCTTTCATCTGACTATATGATGAGAGCCAAATGGTCTAGACCAATTCCGGTGGGTTCAGGAAAGAGAACACTCAAGAGTGGAAAAGTTTCAATCTTTCAATTTCTCTACTGCGCCGCCCCCCCCCCCCCCCCCCAATCTTAAAGCTTAGTTGGAATTTGAGGGTAGATTTTATGAATTAGATGCAAATATGCTTACGATGCTCCCAAGCTTTTTAACATATTTGGTGGTGGCTTCAAGGAATAATATCCTAGTGGAAATAAGTTGGAATCTCAGGGGATGCATTCATATCAGTCATAGATTATTCAGAATGGAATCGAATCCCCAGGAGACATAGATTACCTTGGTGACAGATGAAAACAGGGAGTGGGGGGCACCTGGGTGGCTCAGTGGTTAAGCACCTGCCTTTGGCCCAGGGTGTGACCCTGGAGTCCCAAGATCGAGCGCCGCATTGGGCTCCCTGCATGGAGCCTGCTTCTCCCTCTGTCTGTGTCTCTGCCTCTCTCTCTCTGTCTCTCATGAATGAATAAATAAAATCTTTAAAAAAAAAAAAGAAAGAAAAAAAACAGAGTGGAATCAGTCATGTCCTATGACAGAAAGGCTCTACATAGAGATAGAAGTCTGGCTGACCACGATGTCACTGTAGACAGCAACCAAGTATATTTCACACTGTTGTTCCCTTTCTATGCCAGGATGTCAAGATCTTCTGCTTCCACACATAACAGTCTATGTGTTGATGCTATGGCTTGTGCAGCACATGAGCGCTAATGGTAAGCGTCTGTGCCCCTGGTGGAGACATCTACCTCTAAGCAGGCTATGCTGTCAAGTATTTCATCTTGCAGTGCAATGTTCAGCTAAAGAGGCTTAAGGAGACAGATCTTTGTGTCAGACAAACTCCAAATATCACTGAAGCAGGAAACCTTTTAATAGGCGTATATGCAGGATGCTATCTACCATGAGTGTTAGAAGCTTGGTGTTTAATTTATTTTGGAAATCAAGAGGGGAAGAGAACATAAACTTGTTGAATTCAATACAAATGGCTGTTGTTTATCTTTGCTTTAAAGCTAGAGCACTTATGAAATTTTAATTCTTTCCCATGACTTGCTGGTTGATGGCAAAGCTCCCATTTCTTAATGAAATCAGTGGCATATGAGACAGTGCCTTGTGGCAAATGGACACAATAGAGAGGAATGGAAAGCGCAGTGGAGCAGTGGCTGGAGGTGGAGGCAGAGGCTGTGTAGGACCACTGTTCAGAAAAGAGGTTATACAAGGGGGTCTGGCTGTTACTGCAGTTGTTCAACGTAAGGAGAATTTATTTGAAGCATTTAAACAATTCTGAATAAAAAAGATCAAGCTAGAAGAATATAACTCTTTTTCACAAGAAAAATTCTATTTGTTATTTTTTTTTTTTATAAACCAAGTTCTAGCTAAACTCCTCTATTTCAAAAGTTAAGCTCTGGCAATTTTAGTAATCTAGAATAGGAGCTGGCTGTCTAGTAATCTAGTTTGCTAAATCTAGATTTAGTAATCTAGATTTAGTAATCTAGAACAGGAACTAAGCAAATCCAGCCCACTACCTGTTTTTGTAAATAAGGTTTTATTGAAACCCAGCCACACCTGTTCATGTATGTATTGTCTATGCCTGCTTTCCAATCACAATGGAAAAGTTGAGTGGCTGCTACTGAGATCATATGACTCACAAAGCCTAAAATATTTACTATGTAGTTCTTCAGATAACTAACAAACTACATAAATAAACTGGTGTACACAGTGAGAGATTTAAAAAATATATTTAGGTGCTTGAAAGAGTAAGTAAATCTTGATAATCTGGAAAACTTTTAAGTATTGGAGCTTATTCTAAATGTTTCTCAATAAAGTATCGGCCCTGTATGAATGTGGCATGAGACTTCAGGACACCAATGCTACAGCTTTGTGTGCACTGCATGTAAAATATTCCTTCACTACCCACCTCCCCACAGAAGTCTGTCCCGTCTTGTTCCTGGCCTCAGCATTCCTCATAGGCACCTGCAAAAGTTTCTTATCTGCTTTCCAACTCTTTATTCTTCTGTTCTAATCTATTCAAAACACTCCTATACCTTGGTCTCCCTGGAAAAACTACCCATCTCGTTCATCAGCACATACCAAATGAATATTCACTACAGGCAACAGATTGTGCTAGATTCTGAAGGAGATTTGGAGCTGGAGTAAGGGAGTTTTGGTTCCTAAAGTGCTGAAAATATAAGGAAGGAGACACAATATACTTATAGAAGGATAATTAATAGTATAAGGAATTATATGATGAAAAAAAGAACGGTTTATTGTATTTCACATAATGAAGTGTTAGCTGCTTCATGGATTGGTTTTGGAGCAGGTGGACTTTGAGAAGAAAGGGCACTCTAGGAAGTTAGTGACACCTGGTTTCATTCAAAGCCACCTCTGTTCCTCACCTGAAGCTCTCTGTAGTCACTACTCAACCATGCCAACTTCTCCAACACCCCTCCCAAACAACCCCTCCCCTGAAGACCTTGGTGCTTTCTGGACTCTGATTTTTGGGGATGCTATTCCTAATGCCTAGGAAAGCTTTCTTTCCTCTCGGGTTTATCTCAACTCAACTTATTATTTGTGGGCCAACTTCTTGGGCTCCATTCCAGCGTGTTGTTCCCTGGGGTACTGCTACTCATGCCTTGCACACGGCTCACACCAAACATGGCTCACAGCCCAAGTTCTGCAACACCAGAGCCAACTCATGCCCAACAAGACAAGTGCACCCATTACAGGCTTGGGTATTAAACTGCTCTGAAAGCCTAAATGCTTATTCTCAAGTCTTTTACTTATTCCACTGTGGATCGGTAATAAAGAGTCCACAGCCTGCCAGGGGTTTGCAACCTATAGTAAATAGCACTGCTCTAGTCTAACATCATCTTTTCATCTCCTAAGTCATCAAAGCACCTGTTGTCCACTTTAGGGGCTAAAAACTAGTGGTACAGAGGCCAAATTCGAATTAACTGCCCACATGTAAAAATTGGGAGATTTATATTTCCTTGAAAAATTGGCAGTTGGGGCCTTCTTGTCCAATGTCGAGAAACCTTGAGAATCTATGGAGATGGGGAGGGCCCAGCTGAGCCAAGTTGTTCAGCCATCTCTGCCAAAGCACCAGGAAAAGCAAGTAAAGCTGTCATGGACCAGCCCTGCCAGGAGCAGAGTACCAAATAGGAACCACATTCCACGCCACGTGAAGCTGAAGAGCTGCCCAGCTGAGCCCTGAGCCAATCCCCAATGCTGAGAACCGTGAGATATAATAAAATGGCTGTTACCTTAAGCTACTACATTATGAATGCAGTTTGTTACTACACAGTGATGGATACATGAAACAGAATTTAGCCTGAGTTTCCACTGTGTACCAGAAGAGCATCCTTATTACCAACATTCAAGTCTTTACTTATCTTTTTAAAGTTATGACATCCAATGAAAATGATAATGCTTGCCTGGTGTTCTAGGTAGTGGTTGAGGCTGCTCATGAAGGGAAGGGCTGACCTGGGAGTTTTGCTGCTGAGAGAATTAGTGTCTCTTGGCATGCACACTGGTGCAAGTGAGCACTTGCTGATGCATCATTCCATTGTCATATCCTTCAGGAATGGCATGGTAAGTCATATCTTGGTCTCTACAGCAATTCTGCTGGGTTATTAATTTTTTAATTTTATATTTAACAAAGATATCTATCCATTATTTTGATCTACATAAATACTCTGGCCATAATTCTATATTTTATGACTTTGTTTCTGTGACTGTTAGGTTGTGGAATATGAAATTTTATAGTCTTTAAGAAATGTTTCATTTCAGTTGCCAGATCCTGGAAATCTTTAGGTCTTTAAAAATAGTGTACATTTTAAATAAAAGCTTAGCTCCTTTCCAACAATCTGTTTTTAGTTAATCACTACATTTTTCTTCTACCATTCTTATCACGTTGTAAAATCAGTTTCTCAAAGAACTATTCTCAACTATTCTCATGTATTTCTCAATTTCCTTTAGCAAGCCCTGGGAACCAATTGGCAATAATCATGATTTAAGTGCAGAGAGACAAGATCTAGACTTGGCTAAGGCTGGAAAGGTAATGGAAACAGAGTTGATAGTTACTTCATCCATTCCTGATAATTTGTCCCCATTAAACAAACAGATCCAAGTCTTTCCAAAGAGTACTTTTTCAATATTTTGATATGTCTACTTTGTAATCATTTAACCAATGATTATGCAAATCCTGTCCTTTGAGTGCAAAAGCTGTCCTTGGGCCAGAGGTTTAAAAAACAGGAGAGGTAGGAGACTCACTGTGCCGAGAAAAGAGATAGCAGTAGAATATGATGATGTAAAAACCTGGAATTGGAGTACTTGGGTGGCTTGGTTGGTTGAGTGGCTAACTCTTGATTTCGGCTTGAATAGTGCTCTTAGGGGCCTTACAGATGGACTCCACGATTAGTGTGGAGTCTGCTTGAGATTCTCTTTCTCCCTGTCCCTGTGCCCCTCCCTCTGCTTGCATGTGTATGCACTCTTTCTTTCAAAT
The DNA here is from genome assembly GCF_048418805.1 of Vulpes vulpes. Taxonomy (NCBI): domain Eukaryota; kingdom Metazoa; phylum Chordata; class Mammalia; order Carnivora; family Canidae; genus Vulpes; species Vulpes vulpes. Next base: position 19,593,019 of record NC_132792.1, on the reverse strand, counting down.
TAAATGAATACAATCTGTATTAAAAAAAACCCTCTGGAATTATTTGCACATCATTTCTAAAAACAAAAAAACATATACGTAATAAACAATAGGAGAAAAAACTTTTCAAAACTAAATTGGAGACAAGGGAGTGCTCATGAGAAGTTACAGACCCATACTGAAGAGAGATAACAAATGAACAAAATATTTTTGTTTTCCCTATTATGTGTTTATGGTCTGGTTCATGCAATCACATAAACACAAATTCAAACGTACATTAATTAAAACAATCTCTGCCCACAAGTGGTTCACCATCTGGCAGGGTGAGAAGTAGAAAGAGAAAGTAGCCACATTCCAATGGGATAAGTGCTATCTGAGTGGTGTGGAAAATGTTCTAGAAACATAAGGAATAATTAATTACATCAAGGGAGTGAGAATGGGCATTTAAGCTGAGTCAGAAGGATGAGTAGAATATTTCTCTATGTATAGCTGGAGGAATGGAATTTCTGGAAAAGAGTTTTGCTTAAGCCACGATGTGGAAGAATGAAGGAATAGAGTTGTTTCCAGAATGGCAAGATGTGAAAAAATATCAGATATAGCTTAGTCATAAGATGAGTTAATTGAGTGAGGGGTGGAGGGAGAAATGGGGTGCAGCGGCTTGCAACCTAATCTGAAGTTCGGAGTCAGATCATGAAGAGACATGTAAACCTGGCTAATGGGTTTGGATTTTATCATGTAGACAATGGGCAGTCAGGAACCATAGGGTGTGCCATGATTATATTTATGGTTTAGAAATATTTTGTACTGGTACTGCCAGTAGGATGATCATGGATTTGCCTTTGTAGCAATTGTCACAGTTGCCCTTTTATCTACATTGGAGTGATTATTTGATTACTACTAGAGAACAGGACACCATGTAAACAAGGTCCATGTTTGCTCAGAACAGTTTTCCCAGCACCAAGTATGGTGCCTGGTACACAGCAGAGTTTCAGTGTTGAAGGAATCAAACTATTCAATATTAGCACAGGCCAACCAACAGATGATGAAGGCCTGAATCAAGGCAAGGTCAGTTTCAACAGGGAAGAGAGAACTTTGATTAACACACCTAAAATAAAAATCCTAGGTTAACTCTTAAGAGATTAGGAGAAAGGATAGATATGAAAAGGGGTACTCTAAGGTTTCTAGAGTAGGTGACTGGGGGAAGTGCACTTGTTAAAGACTCAGGAGGAAGAGAAGTGGGTGTTCTTGAAAGGGGAAGAATTGGAACCTTTCCCTAAGATCAGGAACATGACAGGGATGTCTACTCTCACCACTGCTATTCAACATAGTACTAGAAGTCCTAGCCTCATCAATCAGACAACAAAAAGAAATAAAAGTCATTCAAATTGGCAAAGAAGAAGTCAAACTCTCTCTCTTTGCAGATGACATGACACTGTACATAGAAAACCCAAAAGACTCCACCCCAAGATTGCAAGAACTCATACAGCAATTTGGCAGTGTGCCAGGATATAAAATCAATGCCCAGAAGTCAGTGGCATTTATCTACAGCAACAATGAGACCGAAGAAAGAGAAATTAAGGAGTCAATCCCATTTACTATTACACCCAAAAGCATAAGATACCTAGAAATAAACCTAACCAAAGAGGGAAAGGATCTATACCCTAAAAACTATAGAACACTTCTGAAAGAAATTGAGGAAGACACAGAGATGGAAAAATATTCCATGCTCATGGATTGGAAGAATTAATATTGTGAAAATGCCAATGCTACCCAGGGCAATTTACACATTTAATGCAATCCCTATCAAAATACCATGGACTTTCTTCAGAGAGTTGGAACAACTCATCTTAAGATTTGTATGGAATCAGAAAAGACCCCAAATAGCCAGGGGAATATTAAAAAAGAAACCAGAGCTGGGGACATCACAATGCCAGATCTTAGGTTGTACTACAAAGCTGTGGTCATCAAGACAGTGTGGTACTGGCACAAAAACAGACACATAGATCAATGGAACAGAATAGAGAATCCAGAAATGGCCCCTCAATTCTATGCAACTAATATTCAACAAAGCAGGAAAGACTATCTACTGGAAAAAGGACAGTCTCTTCAATAAATGTTGCTGGGAACATTGGACAGCCACATGCAGAAGAATGAAACTAGGCCATTCTCTTACACCATACACAAAGATAAACTCAAAATGGATGAACGTTCTAAATGTGAGACAGGAATCCATCAAAATCCTAGAGGAGAATACAAGCAACACCCTTTTTGAACTTGGTCAAGCAACTTCTTGCAAGATACATCTATGAAGGCAAGGGAAACAAAAGCAAAAATGAACTATTGGGACTTCATCAAGATAAAAAGCTTCTGCACAGCCAAAGAAACAGTCAACAAAACTAGAAGACAACCTACAGAATGAGAGAAGATATTGGCAAATGACCTATCAGATAAAGGGCTAGTGTCCAAGATCTATAAAGAACTTATTAAACTCAACAGCAAAGAGACAAACAATCCAATCATGAAATGGGCAAAATACTGAACAGAAATTTCACAGAGGAAGACACAGACAGGGCCAAGAAGCACATGAGAAAATGCTTCGCATCACTTGCCATCAGGGAAATACAAATCAAAACCACAATGAGATCCCACCTCACACCAGTGAGAATGGGGAGAATTAACAAGACAGGAAACAACAAATGTTGGAGAGGAGGTGGAGAAAGGGGAACCCTCTTGCACTGTTGGTGGGACTGTGAACTGGTGCAGCCACCCTGGAAAACTGTGTGGAAGTTCCTCAAAGAGTTAAAAATAGATCTGCCCTATGACCCAGCAATTGCACTGCTGGGGATTTACCTCAAAGATACAGATGCAGTGAAACACTGGGACACCTGAACCCCGATGTTTCTAGCAGCAATGTCCACAATAGCCAAACTGTGGAAGGAGCCTCGGTGTCCATCGAAAGATGAATGGATAAAGAAGCTGTGGTCTATGTATACAATGGAATATTCCTCAGCCATTAGAAACGACAAATACCCACCATTTGCTTTGAGGTGGATGGAACTGGAGGGTATTATGCTGAGTGAAATAAGTCAATCAGAGAAGGACAAACATTATATGGCCTCATTCATTTGGGGAATATAAAAAAATAGTGAAAGGGAATAAAGGAGAAAGGAGTGAAAATATCAGTGAGGATGATAGAACATGAGAGACTCCTAACTCTGGGAAACATACAAGGGGTAGAGGAAAGGGAGGTGGGCGGGGATGGGTGACTGGGTGACGGGCATTGAGGGGGGCACTTAGCAGGATGAGCATTGGATGATATACTATATGTTGGCAAATTGAACTTCAATTAAAAAATAAATAAAAGTGAAAAAAAAATAAAAAAAAATAAATAAATAAAAGGAGAAGAATTGGGTGGTTTTCACATATATTTGAGAAGCTTACAGGAACCCAGATAGAGATATTATATGCCAGTGTACAGAATGTCTTGGTAGAAAGAACTGAGAAACTAGGGGACCCTGGATTTGGGCTTTGTCATTTAACAGTTCTGTGTCTCAGGGCACGTCATTAGCTTAACTAACCTTAACTCAGACTTCTAACTTATGAAATGGAAATAAGAATCCCTGCCATAACTAACTTAGGGTGATTTTATAATAATCTAAACCTTAAAAATGTTGCAGAAAGTGATTTATAGAGTGTACAGAACATTATAAGGACTCATACTTATTATCACTACCCTAGAAGACTGCAGTGCATCCCTGAATAGAGCATGGTACTAGTTAGTTAAAGGCTGCAGATTTAATAAACCTGGGCCACCTGACTTGGTAAAAGTACAGGTAAGGCCCTCCCTTCTGGCCAGCAGCCTTGTGAATGGGTATGACAGCAGAGTAGTCTAGGCACATCATCAAAAATAGGAAACTATCTCTACACACATCTTCTACCGAGAGTGACATATTCCAGTTTTAACAGAATGAGGAGCTATTAATGTGAGGATTAGGATATATGGTGTATTGCTGGTGTTGAGAAAACAACTCATGCTTGAATGAGTATATCCTCTTTTCAGGTTCTGGAACCTTTCCTCTTTTCAGAAAGTCAAACACAAGTCCCTTTATTTTAATACACCCTTACTTCTAAAATTGTCACTTTTTTCTTCAGCCACCAGCCAGGAACTCCCACCTCTACATGAGGTCCATGGACTCCATGCCTGATTCAGGTAGGGGTGAGACACTCTCATGTTACTTCTTCCAGCATCTGGATTTTCCCTAGAAGACATCAATTTGCTCAGGTATCCAAGAGCTGAAAACATCTCAGCATTTCAACTTTAGGCCAGTCCTAAGGTTCTGTGGGAATCTGGCAGATAGGAGAATTAAAGGACCCTCAATTCAGATGACTGATTCAAGATTCCTAAAGCCAAACCTACAGCAACCCTGCCCTGACATGGAGGTCAGAGGCGTTGGAGACAGTCTACTATTAGCGACCGGTTCCTGTCCTCAAAATGGGCCTTGAGGACAGATTCCAAGGAGGAAGGAAAAGTTGAGTTTCTGAGAAAAATCGATAGGGCTATATCTTTTGCTTGTCTCAAGTTATTTGATGTGATATAAAAGCAATAATGTGCCTGGGAATGAACTCATAAACAGTTATTCATTTTATAGCATAATAAAAGCGTGGCAAGATTGAATCGGGATTTAGACAAAGGACTGGGCAGGCAGTAAGGAGGCCTGGTTTTTCTTGCCAATATGCACACCATGTCCATCTTCAGTAAATCACCACGTGGCTCTGGATTTCAGTTTTTCTGCCAGTGAAACATGGGTAGAAGGCTTACTATGTGCTAGGCTCTGTTCTTGAACTTGGGATACATAAATGAACAACAGAGGAAAAAAAGAAGATTTCTTTCATTCATAAAACTCATATTCTGGGGACGGTAGAGACAATACAAAATACACTTCTTAAGTACATTATTTTGTATTTCAGAAGTTGATAGGTGATGGATGACTCCCCTCATCCATACCATGTAAATAATAATGTACACAGATCATGGGTTATAATGACTCAACAGAGTAGGAGAAGAAAAAGTACCTAGCACTCATATGTTACTATTATTATATTTTCTAATTAAAATCTCTAATAATTACTCTTCATTTTAAAGTAATCTCTACCCTCAACATGGGGCTCGAACTCACAACCAGGAGATCAAGAGTTGCATGCTTTTCTGACTGAACCAGCCAGGCACTCCCCTTAAAAATTTTCTTATTATTATACTTTCTAATCTCAAATACTTTTTGACTCCAAAATCACAATTCTCAGATAGTAGGTGCTATAATGACGAAGGGCAATATTTGAAAATCACAAAGAAAGCCAAGGATGTAGTTTAGTCCCGGTGGTTTGCTTCAAGACATGGCCAATTATGGGAACAGCGATGCTTGCTGAAACAGGAGTGCCTCTAAGATTCACACAGGACAGACATCTGCAGGCTACCTCTTTAGTTCCAGGAGTTAAAAAAAGAAAGATTTATACATTTTAAAACAAAGCTTTTTAATTTTATTACAGGTCTAACAAGCCTCCAGAGGCTGGCTCTTTGGAGAATGACACACCTGAACAATAATCAGAAAAGGCAAAATTGCCTCCTCTGGGAATTGACGTTAACAGATTTGACTTTTTCTGTTTCATGCCAGACACGGTGCACGTCTGGCAGAGGTATGAATTTCAGTGCCTCGCTTACAGAAATGCTGACCTCTGTGGGAAATGTTTAAGTCCTTTGATGTAACTTATTGTTGAGCAAACAGTATTTCTGGCACTAAAAACATTTTGGGTTTATATCTGTTTCCATCAATCTTTATGCAATGACATTATCATTGCTCACCTATTACAGATATTTCTCAGCTGAGACTTCTTGAAAGGGCAGAGGGTTCGAGAGAGTATATATTGAAATGACCAAAAGATTTTGTTGTTCCCCCCCTGCCCTTTGCTTATAGAGGTCATAAAATCACTCATGGGAGAAGACATTTTTTATTAGAAAACAGTAAAAGCACCTCTGGATGGTCTTCTTCCTGTATTAGGTAAATGCTATATATTTTCAGGTTGATACTATCAAAAATATGCCTCATGCATTCGTTCATGCATGCATGCACGCATGCATGCATCATATGTTGAATGTTTGTCATGTTCTGGGTGCTGTGCTATAGGCAGGCACAGACATAAACACTAAAGAGCTCACAACTCCAGGGAGAGCATTCTGTCTATGAACATGAGCTGGATTTCCCAGAACCTAAAAGAAGGTCATTTCATTAACTTCACAGAGAACTTGGCCTCCCTTCCTAAATGCTGTGGGGAAAGCTGTGCTGCCAGGGCATTCGGAGGCTGCTGGCTCCCAGAGAGGACCTGGGAGTGATCTGGGAGGGAGTGGGCTTGGTGCCATGCTGGGGGCAGCAGGATCATTAAGTTCAATAACTGCTTGCAGGGGAATTGGGATAATGGGCCAGAACCTTTCTGGAGCTTAGTGTTCAGGAGTTTGACTAAGTCCCCAAAAAAGCATGTTAAGCGATTTGGGCAAGTTTATTTCAACTCAGCAAAACTTTACGAAGGGAATCCAGAGGAGCAAGTTGGGCCAGGATGTGTAAGGATGAGGTTAAAACAGTTCCTGCCTTCAATGAGCTTACAGTTCATGTCATACCTCAGGATGGGGTAAAGGCAGGGAGCAGCTTGGTCTGGAGCTCATGACAACACCGAACCAGTTCTGCAAGGTCAGATGAAGGGACTGAGGCTTGGGGATGGGCAGTAAGTTGGCTAAGGATGCCATGAATTATAGCTGGTTCAGTCCCCAGAGTAGCTTCAATCACCCCTTCAGGTTTTCTAGGAACTGCATCTGCAGATACAGACTTGACTCAGCCAACTTTCTGGGTCACAGGATTCGTATTCATGCAACATGAAAATAGAAGAGTTTGCACATACTGAGTGCGTACTCTATGTCAGGCGCTGTCCAAAGTGCTGGTGCATATTAAGCATTTTATATTTATTATCTCATTTAATCCTCACAAACCATTTGTACAGGTTGAGGGGGGAGGGGCTGTGACTGTCCCATTTAACACAAGAGGGAACTGAGGTATGAGGAGGTGAAGTAGTTTACTAGCAAAAATCCATATACTCAATAACTTGATGAATCAAGATTCAAATTCTGATTATCTGGAGACGGCTATTCCTACTACACTGGTGCCTGGGACAAGCTCTTTCCCTTGGGACATATTGAAGATTGATATCAAATAGATATTTCAGCAATGGTAATTCTGGTAGAATATGGATAAGTGATTATGGCAGCAGATGTAAACCAAGAACATCAGAAGGATTCTATCTTTAGCAGCAGGTCAAGAAAGCCCTCTGTTGACAGCAAGCTTCTCATATATTATTTAAATTTCAACCTTGAAAGACCTTCTATCCATCCATCTGTCCATCTCTCTATCAACCATTCAGCAAACATTTGTGGAGGGTCCACTAAGTGCTAAGCATTGTGTAAAGTACTGGGGATACAAAGATAAATATATACACAGTCTCTGCCCTCAAGAAAGTCATCATCATGTGTGTGGAGGGGTCTTGCAAAAAAAAAAAAAAAAAAAAAAAAAAAAAGAACAGGATCCAGTGATATCCGGGTTCTATCTTAGGATGAAGCAAGGTTCTGTGGGAAGAAGGAAGTAGGTCAGCTTGCGGGAATCAAGAGCTTCCAGACGGGCTGACATGTAAGCTGATGAGAGTTGCTTAGAAAAATGTGGCAGCTTTGAGTGTGTATGGAAAAACTGAGGAACAGTGAGAGGGAGAATGAATGGAACATTCCAGAAGCCACTGGCAGCATTTGGAATGAAGGACACTGGAGTAGGAATTAGAAGACATGTGTTTTCCTCCTGGGGCATGGCACAACATGGAAGTATGACATTGGATCAGTCATTTGCCTTGCTGAGACTTGCTTTCCTCATTCATTAGACAATAATATTGATATTTAATTGATATCTCACTCACAGGGATGTGTCTGAACATTTCTGCAGCTCTAAGAAGAACATTTTATTAGTCAAATTATTATGATTATAAATGAATTTATCCTCTCCATTCCCCAACTGTATACGGACAGGTTTTAACCACAAGGAAAAGAAAAGTGACCCATGGCTATCAAATAAGACTTAGGAAAAATGTGTTTCCTGTACAATATCCAGATTTTTTTCCCCTGGACTTCTTTCTCTCTTCCCAAAGTCCACATCACACCTTGTCATTAACTAATGTTTGTTTTGCTTTTTACATTTGGCCTATTACCTTCCTCCTTTCTCACTTCATACTGGACTTTCAGACCTGCCCTTCCCACTTCCCCAGGTAGCATTTTCATTACTTTTGTTCATGTGGTGTTGACTAGGATGACTAATGGCTAAAAATCCACAACAAACTCTGGGAACTTAATGAGTTAACTTGGACCAAGCTCTGACTCTCAACTAAGCATATCAGGATGGATAAAAGCATTCAGAAAATGAGCTTCCATTTCCTCTCTCTGGTTTCCCCCTTCATTACAGACATTTGCACATCTCGGATTCCCCTCTGGAAAGACTTCCCTGGAAGAAGAGAATGTATGGCTGCCTTGTTATGACCAGTGGTGACTGCCATTTGTAGTTTGCAGCCGAAGCCCAATTATCACATTTATTGCATCAGATGCTTCAACTTCTGCTAATTCTGGGGTGCAGAAATACCACACTTCCTCCTGGGATATAATCTGTCTGTGAGAGAAGAAATATGAATCTGCCATGTGGGGAAGGGATTAAAAAAAAAAGGGAGGGTTTAGTGGTCTGGAGAAGAAGTGTTCTATAATGGTTGCTTTGACATAACCTAAAAAGTTGCTAAAGAGGTGGATGGGGCAGGAGAATACAAGGAGCAGGAGGGTGACAATCACAATGGTCGTCTATGTCTAATAACAGAGGGGAAAAAAGAGTCTCATGTCCCTTTTAGATTTCTGGGCTCAGAACCCCAACTTCATTGGAGAAATGCTTTCTAAGTCAGACTGTTTGTAGTTCCCCATTCTCCTTCAAACCCCAGCGTGAAAGCCCAAAGTGTGTGTGTGTATGTGTATGTGTGTGGGGGTGCATGTGCAAATGCACGTGTACACATATGTTTGGGGTAAAAAAGGGAGGCAAAGAAAAAGGGAAGGAAGAGAGTTGATTCAGTCATTTCGAACTGAGTCATATCAGAGAGGCAACAGAGGGGGTTGCCAGCCTATGCTGGATGAAGGCCATGGCACCAGGAGATTTGTGTGGTGGGATCACCAGTCCTGGCAAGCTTAACAGAAATGAAGAGTACCAGCCCAATTCTAGTTTAAACAGACAATATTGAAACCCTGCCAAGAAGAATCTGAGCAATATTTTGCAAACTTTAATAACAGCTCAGAGAAACCGATCAGAGCATTTGGCTTTGCCGTGCATTATTGCTTAGCTGGACCCATGTAATAGCAGAGAGAAATGAATCTATTTTTTTCCATTTGCAGAGAATAATATTTTTCTTCCTCCCAAACGGAGAGGAATTCAGTAAAGTCTAAATGTATTTGTTTTGTTCCTTATTTCAACTTCTCTATAAATCGCCCATAGGGTTTTGGCACCCACTGTTAAGGTAGTTGGTTCACTGCCTGAAATATCTTCTTATTGGAAATTGTATTCTAGAAACTAGAATCTTATTTGGTTGAAACCTTCATTTATAGCTTTGATATCACACTTGCCAGGCAGTGACTATGAGAATTAGGCAAAGGTTTTGGATATGCCGAGTAGTGGGAGAGTTCCATACATCATCTCCCTCTGGGACAAGGAAAATTGACAGCTTTTTGGATCCATGTAGTAGAAAGAACATGAGATAGTTTTGGAAACTGAAATGGGATCAAATCCCAGTTCTCCCACTTATGACCTGGGTGACTTTGAAGACAGCGTTTAAGTACTCTGGGATCCTTGAGTTCCCAGGTAAATTGGAAAGATCAGATAAAGTATGGTGCATCAAATGTCTGGGATAGAGGCTGCCTTTTAGGAGAATCCTACCCAATGGCATTTCCCTTACTCTTCTTCTTCCTTAAGGCAAAGAGAAGGGTTGTGAAGTACTGGACAGCAGGACAACTACTGTTTCCATGTTGGCATGTGGACTCCTTACTCTCAGCCTCGTGAATGGGAAAGCTTCATAGGTCACTATCAGCCCTGGCAAAATAGGTAGATGAGGGGAAAATGTCGGCTGGTTAAATGTGAAGGTGCTTCCCATGAGGAGAGGTATCTGAAGGGTCCAAAGAACAAGGTAGACTCAAGCACATATGGGCCTTAAAAAAGCAGGCTGCAAGCTAGTTCTTAGAACTGGTTCCCTCAGCAGGGCCACTCAGATTTGGCTCAGCTGTAGGACAAGTGAAATGCTCTGGCTTCACTTTGGGGAATAATGTAAGGAGAGATGAACTGAGATCTTTTCATCTTAGACAAATGCATATTTTCCAAAGAAAATAGAGTTTAGGAAAAACAAAATGGCAGGGAAGAAGGCAGTAGAGATTATTTTCCTTTAGGTAGGACTGGGTGGTTCTCCAATTGTTTTTGGTGAGAAGTCTGTACATGAAAGGAGTTGGAACATTCTTTCTCATTCATTAGTCTCTGCTGACATGTTTTCTCCAAAAGAGGCCTTCCCTGACTACCCCTCTCCCCAAAGAAGTTGCCTCCCTACCTTGCTTTACGTTCATTACAATATTTATCATCATCCAAAATGACACATATTGATTTGGTTTTGTGTTCATAATTTGTCTTCCCCAGTGGAATGCACCGGTGATGGCAGGCACTGCATCCAGCTTGCCTACTGTACCCCTAGTGCATGACGCCTGATACAGAAACATGCATCAGAGGAATCAATGAACAAAATAACATATATTGTGTATAATGATTGCTGTTTTTAGTTTTAGAGGTTAGGGGGACAATTAAGTAAAAATAAAATTATTGCTGTAAAATGAGATATTATAAATAGATACTTCTCTGGAAAATATAGCCATTTTTTTTCTTGATTTATAGGTACTTTTAGAAGCAGAATTGATTTTTATCCACTTTTCCTTACAGAAGTATCGTCAAGAAGTTCAGTGTTTGGCCAATGAATTCTATGTTACGTTTAGATAAATATGCTTACATTTTAGAATTTCATCCCAGTTCTTGGTAATCAGAAGGTATTATCCAAATAAGCTGTCATTTGTACCATCATTTATCTTAAGATTGGCTCCCTTGTCTCAAATGCATAAGCCTCGTATTTAGGGTCAGCATGCTGTCACTCTCAGCCTATGAGCAGAAAACCATACATATTATAAACATTTTAAATAAACATGATTACCATAAGTCTATTTTTTCACATGTGTACTGGTATCCACAGGGCTTAAACATTTTGATAAAGGGAGAATGGTTTTTCATCAGACAATTAAATGTGAGTCTCACTAGAATGTGAAAGGGGTCCATGCAGTTGGAATTGGTACTTCATAAGACACTTTATTTTTTAGGATAAAATTCATTATGCTCTTGGATGTTGGGGGTCACATTTAAAATGTAGATTGGAGGGGATCCCTGGGTGGCTCAGTGGTTTGGCACCTGCCTTCAGCCCAGGGCCTGATCCTGGAGTCCCGGGATCGAGTCCCACATCGGGCTCCCTGCATGGAGCCTGCTTCTCCCTCTGCCTGTGACTCTGCCTCTCTCTCTCTCTGTGTCTCTCATGAATAAATAAATAAAATCTTTAAAAAAATGTAGATTGGAGGTAGGGCACCTGAGTAGCTCAGTTGGTGGAGCATCTGACTCTTGATTTCGGCTCAGGTCATGATCTCAGGGTCATAGGATGGAGCACTGTGTGGGGCCCCCTGCTCAGCAGGGAGTCTGTTTGAGATGCTCTCTCTCTTCTCCTCTCCCTTTGTCCCTCCCCCTCTGCATACACACACACTCTCTAAAATAAATAAATCTTTTTTTTTAAAGTAGATTGGAGGGGATACAGGGAATAAGGACACCCTGATTGGCAGTTAATGCTAAGACAGCCCACTTAGAGAATGAACACCCAGAATTCACAACTCACAAGGGACTCCATTCCTCCCAAGGCATATGTATCGAGTTTTCTGCCTTGGACTCTCATTCCCTCCTTGGGTCTGCAAAAATAAGAAAAGCAGCTGGGAAGACAATATAGCAAGAATCATATACTCTGACTCTGGAGTGGATGTTGTCCCCGGGTGCAGATTATGTGACCTACTCTAAAGAATCCCTTCAAGCCTCTGTAAATGTGACAGTAATAGCATCTACCTTGTAGGCTTGCTGTGGTCATTGAACAAGCTGATGGTACAGTGGTTATACTTAGCAAGTCTTCAACCAATGAGCATTAGCAGTGATGAAAAGCTGTTTAGTGACTACTTCATAGCCTCTGCTGATCCATCCACAAATTCCACATTACAACGATATTTGTTTTATTAAAATATTGAAGCAGCAAAGCCCCATTGAGCAGCGGCAACCCATTTGTGAGAGAGTCCTAGCAAAGACTAGGGAAGTCAGGCAGCCTTGCGCCTTCATGGCATTAAGGCAATTATACCCTGCATTATTAAACTCCGTGGTATCCAGTTCAACTTGCGAAATAATATGAATTAAATACAGCCCAAATAGTAGCACTTTCCTTCATCCGTGAAAGAGTGGCACTCAACAATGACGCTCTCTAGCTAAATTACCAAGTTCAGGGCCTAAATTTAGGATGGGACAATTTTGAAACAGTTGATTACTGCATCTAAGATTATGGGTGTTCTTGTGAACTATGGAAACTGATGAAATAAATATAAAATGGTGGATTATTGTTGGCACAATTATGGGAACAACCCTTCCTGGGCTGCGTGGAGTGCTTCTGCATTGCTATATGGAAAGATTACTGAAAAGCAATCACAACGCATGCCTATGAAACACACCACAAACAATATCCATTTTCCAGGAGAATTTGATAGAGGGACTGAAGAGAACAGTTTATTTCATGATCGAATCTGACCCTTAAGATGAGAAGACATGTTTTTTTTGGAGATTGGAACCCTCTCCTATGTTTCACGTGGATGAAAAATCAAAACAAAAAAACACTGGTTCATAGCACAGAAAGCAGGGAAATGGTATCACAACAGTCAGAAATTTACCTTCTTGGTTTCTAGTCAGTTCCTAAAGTCAGAGGACAGAAATCACATTTGTGCTTTGGCATCAGACAGGCCCCCACTTTTGAGCTGTGTATTTTTAGCCAGTTTCTTGCCTTCCATAAGCCATGCTTTTACTGTTGGTAAATTAAGGAGAGTAGTCATAGGACCTTCTTCCTGGGGTGGCTGTAAGGCTCTGGGTTAAATGTTCACATGAATTGTTCCATACAACTCCACTATAAATATGACATAAATGGTAGCCACTGTGTAATTCCATTTTGTCTAAAAACCTTGTGACCTTGGGCAAATTATTTAATTTCTACATGCAGCTGTTTCCTCATATTTAAGATGATGATGAATGATTGTACCTACCCAACTGAATTGTTGGGAGGAATGAGTGGGCTATGCATAACGTGCTTATCATCAGACATAAGCCTTCTGTGTGTTAGCTGCTGTTATTATTGTTATTATTAGTATTACTATGACTACTACAACTTATTAATTAGTTATTTTAATGCTACAGCTATTTTAAGACTCCATCAAGTCCATGACAGGGGACTAGGTGGGAGCCACCTTACAACCTTTCCTGAAATGTGGTCCTGATAGCTCTATCTTGTCAAGCTAATGACTTGATGGGAGCCTTAGACTTGCCAGTTCCTCTCCAGCTCTGGAGTCCTCAAAGTCCCATCTATAATCCACAGGTACACAAAGATGAGCCCCCTGAGGCTACATCACAGTGTCACTCAGAGCCTCTCTCCACACGAACTGGAGGATGGGAAGAAAGAGGCAGAGGCTGGAAACTGCTCAGACCTCCCAAATTTGTGGGCTCTTGATTCGGACTTTTGATGTCATCGCTCAATAGAATATTTTCATTATCATTAGAATCACACAAAAATAACAATTAAATGTCAATATTTTAAAAAGAGCAAAATATTGTTAACTGTGTTCATTTTTTTTCTTCTGTCTTGATTCTTCCTTTTCCTCATTCCCTCTTTCCCTCTATTCCAATATACTGGAGCTTCAAAGAAGAGAAGTAGCCAGGGCCTTTCTCAAACTCTGACTGGGCTTGATACTTCTTCTCTATTAAGGTTCTTCTTGACCAGGATCTGAGCTGACTGCATTTGTGATTGGTTCAAATCTCATCTCTAGAAACACTAGCTTGAGATTGTATGTTCCCATCTGTACAATGGGGGTAAGAATTCTCCCTCACTCACAGGACCACTAAAAGCATTACATAATATCATGCTTTTGACATGTGGGCAGTGCCTGGCACACAGTAAAAGATAATTTTTGCTAGCCAATAGTATTTGTCTCAAGTTCAGAAAGCTAATATTCCAGCCAGCTAAGATTTTCCTCTTTTTTTTTCCATTTTGTTATAAAATATACATAACATAAAATTTATCATTTTAACTATTTTTAAATGTGTAGGCCAGGGGAATTAAGTACATCCACATTTTGTGCAGCCATCAATTCCTCCTATTTTGTGGGTAAGTCTCATGAGACTCTGAATCAGACCTTGTGACTTGCCCAAACTTACAATGAGTCCTGGAACCTGTATATTCTACTCCATCAGAATTCCCCAGACTTTAAAAGGATCTCATCTTCCTTTCATGCAGACCCAAGTTTTAGAGTGAGAAGTGAAGTTGGAGATAAAATTACAGCATTCATTTAATCAACACGTTTATTCCATAAATACTTATTGGGCATCTACCTGCTATGGAAAGGGTGCATGCAAGAAATCTGGCAAAGAGAATCTGTTATTCCTTACAACAGTCATATTGGAATTTGGTTGGTTTTATGTTTTCATTTTATACATGAGACCATGGAGGGCCAGAGAAGGTTGGTAACTTATCCAAGGCCACATAGTAAATAGTAGAGATGGGATCCAATACCAGGGTAACAGAATTCCAACATATTATGATGAACTTGGTGACAGGGCTTATTAAAATTTCCTGGGGATTTGGTTTTGGTTTTGTTTTGCCTTGAAACATAACATAATACCAATATGGCAGAGTACCTTTTTTGTTACTATGGGAAAGAGACACAGACTCCTCTGTGAACGAAGGCTACCTGAAGCAAAAAAGAATTAAGTCTCAGGTTCACAGATTAAGAACATTATTGAATCATCTTATGTCTTGGAGATGGTAGTGCTGATGGTAGTGGTGATAATGATGGTGTTGATGATACAGGTAATGATGAAAATGCTAAGAACTAGCAATCATAGAGTGCCTCTATATACCAGGTTAGTGTTAGGTCCATTTATAGATGCTGGGAATACAGTAATAAGACAGACACACAAAGTCTCAAACTATACAAGATACCCTGGAGCAAGATCATGGAGCTTATAATCTAATAAGCAATAGGATATGTTATCTTGATCCTCAAAACAACCATATGAGATTAGAATGATGACAGTCATAATGAAAATTACCCCTAAATTTCTATTTAGAATACCTCCTGTGTGCCAGTCTTCTATGTGCTTTACACACAAAATATGTCATTCTGCAGATTAAAGAACTTCAATGAGCATTAGTTTCCTCATAACAAAAATGGGCACAAATGAGTCTGTCTTACAACATAGACTTTTTACCACAGTCTCCTCTCAGGCTAAGCTCTGGCTTCATTTTCTATCCAGGCCATTTGTTACTTCCACCCTGGTTTAAATCTCAACATCTTGCACCAGAAAGCAAAAGGGGTTGAGTGCCTACTTTCTAGAAGCTACCAGGTCTCTCTAAGTAAGAATACCTCTCCCGCCCCCCCTTCTTTTCATTATAAGGGAAAGCAGGGAAGCCCAGTCAGACCACTGACTATCAACTGTCTCATGGGGGCTATGTGCAGAAGCTTGGTTTCCTTGTCTTCTTCACTCTAAAGTGTCCTGGATTAGATGTCCCCTTCATAGGTGCTGGGCTTTTTTCCTAGGGCATGGAGTGAATCAGGCATGATCTTGGTTATTCTTCTGCAGGAGTCAGGGATATCTCCACTTCCCTGAATGCTCTATGCAAGATGGTGATAAATTCATATAATATTATTGCTATTTCAGCTTCCATAGCACTTTTTCATAGGTTGTCTCAGTTGATCCTCATAAAAACCCTGAGGATATCTTTATTTTATGGAGGAAACTCAGGTAGCTCTCCAGAAAGACTCACATAGTGAGGAGCTGGTTGACACCTTTACTGCAACTTCATGAGCGTTTCTGAGCCAGAAACATCCAACCAAGCCTCTCTTAAATTTGTAACCCTCATAAGAAATAATAACATTTGTTGTTATTTTGGGGGGCAATTTGTTATGCAGAAATAGATAATGAATACAAATTTTGAGAGCACAGAAACTCATCTTCAGAGTCAGACAGTTCTGGATTTGCATTACAGTTTTGCTGGTTATTAGCTTTGTAACCTTGGGCTACTCATTCCATCTCCCTAAGTCTCAATTTCCTTATCTGCAAAAGGGGGATAATAATAGTACATATGCCCAAGTTTTTTTTCTCTCCAGAGTAAATAAAATGATGCTTGTTCAACACAATGCTTGGCATACAGTAAGCAGTCAGTATTTGGAAGTTATAATTATTATTGCTATCACAATCTTGGGAGCTCATTTTGGCAAATATCTGAAATACTCATTCTTCTTAAAGCACCAACCATAAGCTTTGCTTAGTTGGATTATACAGAAGGAGTCTTTTTATGAGGAAGACATGCTCAGTCAAAGAACACGGGTTTTGCCTGTTGTTGCCCGTGGTGCTGAAGGATATGCCAGGATTAAAAAGCCTTAACCAACCAGCAGCCAACAGAGCTTTCCTCTCCTTGTCCACAAAATGCTGATGAACAGCATTTTGTAATGTAATTAAGATCACACTGAAGAATGAGTCCTCCATCACCCCATCATTCAATTACCTTTTCCTTCACCAGCAGGAGCCCAGAGCTGGGCTTCACCTTCCCCTACAACAATCACCTGACCTCTAGCTCATTAGTCCCATCCCTGGGAATTGATTTTAGGGGCCAGAGTCCAACATTTCTCTTGAATCTGTCCTTTTATGGTCTGCACTGAGGTCAAAATGAACTACATACTCATTTTCTGGGATGACATTTTTTGATGTGACAGTGATTGGAAACTATTCCTGCTTCCCATCTGCATATCCAGGTTTATGCTCTTCTTGGCCCTATGATTCATTCCATCTCTGAGTTGAGGGCAAGTGTGGAAGACAGTTTCCCTTGAAAACCATTATTTATCTGCAGTCACCATCTTCAGAATAAGATTCAACAAGGAAACTTATCTCCCACAACAGTGTTCAAAGAGATGAGGACCCTTTCCCACACCGACACCTCTACCTTTATTAAGAAGACCATTTGGCTCATATCTCAGACCAAAATGATAAGTCAATCCAGATTTATTAAAACATGTTTTGATGTGACTATCTCATCAGGCAGTGAATGACTCTTTTATGCAGAAGTTTAAGATAATTCTTCTTTGTTGGAAACAATCCTAACTCTTAATAAGCTGCACAGGGGACAAGAGGTTTGACTGTTGATCTTGGCTTGCTCACCAATTAGCTATATGAACTTGGGCAGGTAACTACATGTCAATGAGTCAAATCAGTTTCCTCGTTCATGAAATGGGGAGAATAATACCTGTTTCACCTAGTTTTCAGGGTTTTTAGAAAGATAACAGATCGTCAAAACACAAGCACTGTCAAAAACCTTAAAGTATTATCTTTTTGTAAAAAGATTTGTTTATTTATTTTAGAGAGAGAGAGAGTACACACGAGTGTGTTGGAGTGGGGGGGGGAAGGGCAGAGGGAAAAGGAGAGAATCTCAAGCATACTCCCTACTGTGTGCAAAACTCCATGCAGGGCTTGATCTCATGACCCTGAGATCATCACCTGAACCAAAATCAAGAATCAGATACTTAACTGAGCCACCCAGGTGCCCCAAAGTACGTATTATCTTAAATCTGCAAGAAAGTCAGACAAATAAGCAGAACAAGAGGCAGGAAACCTTCCATCCTAAATAATCCAAGGCTTTAAAAAGTCTAATCTTGGAATGGGGAAATCTAACTGCCTAAGAAGTATGAAAGGCTATGCTCAAATTCCTTGGTTATCAGAAAACATAAGGTAAAACAGCCAGATACCACTTTACACCTATCAGATTGGCAAAAATTAGAAATCTAGATAATGACAACCACTCCAGAGGGAATATACACTGGTTCACCCTTATGAGCAATAATCTGGCACCAACTGGAGCAATTAGACACAAAGGTACCTTTATGACCCAGAAATCTCCACCCTTGGTCCAGAGTAGATAAATTCTTCCCAGGCCTTTGTATGAAGGCAACCCAAGCATATGTAGGGTTGTAGCTAAGTGAAATGTGAGGAAATGCTAAGCAGCAATAGGACTATAGACTAGATATACATATAGCAAGCAACACGGAGAGATTTCAAATATTGAATGGAAAAAAAGAAACTGGAAGGTCTATAACACAATATCATTTGCATAATGGATTATAAACATTCATACAAAATGACAGTATATATTAATAATATATCAAACACACTGGAGTTTTTGCTTAAGTGGATGGTGGGTAGGATTGGAAATGAAATTTGGAAAGAGAAAGGAGAGGTAAACCCAACAAGAGTCCTTTGAAAGACCTGAAAAAATTGTATGCCATGAACCAAGTAGTGACGTTAACTCAACCCTGTGTACCTGATGTCTAAAAAGAAAACCTTCATGTAAAAACTATGATTCATTTTTATAAAAACTGTATACCCAAGTGCACATATACACCTGCAAAGTCAAAAGCATCGGCAATGAAATAATAACAGTGGTTATTTCTATATACTTCTGGAAAGGGATTCAACTATTATTTTCTTCTTTTGTGCACCTGCATATTCTAGACTTTCCATAATGGACAAAATGGACATACATTCCTTTTTTAAATTTAGTTTCTATTTAAATTCCAGTTAGCATACATTGCAATATTAGTTTCAGATGTACAGTATAGTGATTCAACATTTCCATACAACTCTCCAGTGGTCATCACATGCCTTAATCCCTACCACCTATTTAACCCATCCTCCCACCCACCTTCCCTCTGTAACCATCAGTTTGTTCTCTAAAGTTAAGAGTCTGTTTCTTGGTTTGCCTCTCTCTTGCTTTTTTTCCCCAATGCTCATTTTGTTGTTGTTGTTTCTTAAATTCCACATATGAGTGAAACCATATGGTATATCTTTCTCTGACTTATTTTGCTTGGTGTAATACTCTCTAGCTCTAACACGTCATTGCAAATGACAAGATTTTGTCCTTTTTTATGGCTGAGTAATATTTCATTATATATATATATATATACCACATCTTCTTTATCCATTCATCAATCTGTGGACATTTACACTGTTTCCATAATTTGGCCATTGGAGATAATACTGCTATAAACATTGGGGTGCATGTGTCCCTTTGAATCAGTATTTTTGTATCCTTTGGGTAAATACCTAGTGGTGCAATTGCTGGCTTGTAGGTCTATTTCTTAACTATTGAGGATGGACAAAGGCAAATGACTTTACTTAAGAATCCTGAAGACAGGTGGAGTGTGTGGCTGGCTCATTTGGTGGAGCATGTGACTCTTGGGCATTTGAGCCCCATGCTGGATGTAGAGATGGCAAAATATTAAAAATAAGTGCCATGTTTTTCTATCTTAGTAATCTGCACACATGCCCATGGTGTGGGGCTGTGAAGACTCGTGTCCCTGAAAGATAACTGGAAGTCCTTGTTTCTAGTTGTCCTTGTCATGAAAATAGAAAGGGGGCAGAACTTTAAAGAGTTGAGCCTTGGCAACTGTATTTACCAAAAGAAAGAATTCTGTACAAAGAGAGAGAAAATGGTATACTTGGGTAATGATTTTTTTTCATTGGCTTCCCAAGAAATGCAAGTGTTAAAAATGTCTTAGTCTAAGGGCTGCCAAATCTGTTTTTCCTCTTGGAAGTCCACTGGTAAGGAACACTTAAGATATCTGCCCTCTTCCTATTCAGGTGTCAAATAAAGCCATTAGTTTCTGTTTTGTAGTCACTAGAATTTTAGAACATTTGCAGTCCTTTCCATGGGATAGCCCTTTCTGTACATTTTGCAGAAAAAAAAATCCATTCACATTTATATATAAGATGAATATGTTATTAATAATGACTACTAATAGCTGACATTAGAATTCTTCTGAAGAAGGGAACTATCTTTGTTCAATAAAATTTTTTGATGAGCTCCCAGGGTATGAGATTAGTTGTCAAAATCACAAAAACTGATGATAAACTACATTGAATGAGATTTTGTTTGCTCCCAAAAGGAAAGTAGAGCAAACACTGGGAAGAGATTATTGAGACAGGAATCCAGAGGAGGTAAGAAGGGCTGAAGGAATAACCAGGTACAGCCCTATGTGGGGTTCTAGAAACAGGATCTTTAATGATAAAATCTGATGTTGTTTGAGGTCGATAAAGAACTTCCCTTCTCTGCCACAATTTTAAGTAAAGTTTATTTTTGGAACTAGGAGATGATGCTGAGTTTTATATCAGGGAGACAGCATGTGTAGAAGCCAGAACCTCGAGATGGAGGGACCCTGAGGACACTTAAAGCTTTGTAGACTCTTAGGTGGTCCTGACTCTCACACCATCCTATTTCTTTAAAGTGACCACAGCTGGCAAGCTATTTTCTGCTTCACCCAGAAAACAAAACCAGGGCATGCCAAAGTAGGCAGATATCAGCCTTTGGAGAGAACTGGAGAAGTTCTCAAAGATTGCTAACGAGTCTCAAGTTCCCATGCTTAGACATTGGGAGGGCAGACCAACCTTCAGTAACAATGAGCTTCTTCAACAGCCTGGATCACAGGAAAATTGGAAAGAATTGTGGAACTCAAGTTAGATGTGCCAATAATGCACTCTGGATGGCACAGAGGAGGGAAGTGACATCAATTGACCGTGTACTGTCCCAGCCACATTATATAGCTTATCTTATTTAACCCTTATTATAATCCTGGGAGGTGAGTATTATTATCCCCATTTGACACAGGAGGGGGCTGAGCTCAGAAAGATTAAATCACTTGCCCAACATTTCACAGAGTTAAGAAGTGATGGTACCAGCATTTGACCCAGGCCTGTTTGCAAAGTCTAGTCTCTTTGTACTCTGTTATGCTCTTTCTTTTGAAGAAACAATCAAAAGACATATAGCAGCTACCTTCAGGGAATATTAAATAAATAAAAAGACTGGCTGACAAACCATTCTTTTTTTGATATTTCCATCATTTGGGGTGATATGTTTGTACATTTATCATAGAATCTTCAAATTGCAGGGAAACTTTAGAGAACCTCTAAACAAGATCTTTTTGGAATTGGGGTGGGGGTGAGGTGAGTGCAGTTAAGGTGAATTTGATTGAGAAAGAACAACCCAGGATAAGGGAAGTGGGGACTCATTTTAAGCAGATTTCATAAAGTGGAAAGGTAAGAAGTAGCTGTAGGAAGTAGTCAGCATGGAGGTGGATCTGCAGGGCTAAAGTGAGAAGCATAGATAAAGGTGGGCATGGATACAGATGTGTTTTTCAGTTCCAGGAAGGGTCAATTTCCTTCAGGTAAGCAAATATAAATTGATGGCCTGCTCTGCATGTTGCAAGCTCTGTGCTACATACTTGGAACCCAAAGACGACTGTGGCAGGGAATGCAAGACCATTAGGAACCTGGTCTCATTGGAAAGTACACTTAATATTGTTGATGGCTTCCAAAGTATCTTTACTTCTTACCCCTTCCTACAAGGATCTGAACGTTTCAGCCACAGAGTCTTGGCCAATGAGCAGACTCTCATTTCTTTTGTACTCATGATTGATTTAGGGAAGGGCACTAGTCTTTTCAGTGACTTAATCAGTTAGAGCTTTCATTGGCTAGTGAGGGAAAGATAAATTCTTTCTCATCATCTGAATATCACTGAGAAAACTTGGCAATCACTTTGATACCATGAGGGAATAATCTGAGGGTAAATCTAGGAAGACAGGGCCAAAAGAAATACGTAAAAACGAAGCCTAGTGACTATGAATCTCTGGATTAAAGTATACCTGAAGCCTCATAGCTCTTCATTTATGTGGACCAATACATTCTGAGTTGGATTTTCTGTATCATGCAGCAAAAACACCATCATTTAAGAAAATATAAAAATAGATCATTCCAATATCATAAAGTGAGTGTTATGATAAAAATATGAACAGAGTGACATGAAATTTTAGAGAGGCACTGACCCTAACTCTGGGATACAGGAAAGCTTTTCTCTTTTCTTTTCTTTCTTTTCTTTTCTTTTCTTTTCTTTTCTTTTCTTTTCTTTTCTTTTCTTTTCTTTTCTTTCTTTTCTTTTCTTTCTAGATTTATTTATCTTATAGAGAGAAAGAGGTAGAGAGAGAGAGAGAGGGAAAGAGTATAAGCCTGCTAACAGGGGAAAGGGGAAGGCGAGGAGGGAAGCAGACTCCTCACTGAGCCGGGAGCCTTACATGGGACTCAATCTCATGACCCTGAGATCATGACCAGAGTCAAGGTCAAGAGCTGGATGCTCAACCAACTGAGCCCCCCAGGTACCCCAAGGGAAGCATTTCTAAAGAAATGAGTTTTGAAGAGTGAACTAGAGTTAGATGGGAAAAGAGTTTCAGGCAGAGGGAACCTTAGGAGTAAAGACCCAAAGCCATGAACTATATGGTTTTTGTGGGGAACTTCAAAGTTTAGTATTACTAGATAATAAAGTGCAATGCTTGGCTGGTTAGCAATGTAGCTGGAGAGCAATTTGGGTTTCATTCAGTGGGTGAAAAGAAGATAAGGCTTTAGGCAGGAGAGTATCTATGTATCTAGATTTACATATAGCTGTAAGGTGGAAGATATAATTAGAGGAGGCAGGGAGCTCAGTTAGGGAGGTTGAAATCATTCACACATACTCATGATGCCAAATGGTACTAGGCACTCATAACAATGAATGATAAGGAAACAGACACAGTCCCTGCCCTTGACAAGCTTACTGTTGGCTGAGATTTTTATAGAAGTTAGGGTAAGAGATGGTAAGTGGCAGACTGGGATAGTGTCTCTACAGACAGATGAGTAAGGACATTTCAGCAGCAGAAGACATGAAATTTATATACGGTAGGAACTGTGCTTTCCTTACCCTACACATTTGGAGCCTGACTCCAAATGGTCAATTATTTTCCTACCCTGAAAGCTACTATTCCACTTCTGCTGATAATATATGGATCACACGGTGTGATTTCCACAGTGAATATTTCAATCTTTATTATTCTACATGGAATCCTATTCTTACTCTTGGCGACTCTTGTATGAACATTGGCTCCAACTATGGAAAGACAAAAGTATTGTTAGCCCAGGTTCAGACTGGTGGCCAACAGCAATGGGTTGGTGTCTTTGTGTGTGTGTGTGTGTGTGTGTGTGTGTGTGTGTGTGTGTGTAAGCAATGCTTTATGAGGGTGGAGTAGGGACTAGATAGGCCTCCAGGCAATGAATAACATGTACTCACAATGGTGGGGAGCTGGAGTCAAATGCCCTGGTCTCAGGCTTTGGGAACTCTTCAAGTATGGTGTTACATAGGAGTGGTGTTGCATGAAGAGTAGTGTTGAAAAGAATGTTAAGATTGCTCAATAGATTTTTAAAAAATATTTTATTCATTTATTTGAGAAACATAAAGAGCATGAGAGAACCCAAGAGGGAAGAGGAGCAGAGGAGAGGGAGAAGCAGACTCCTTGTTGAGCAGGGAACCCAACTCAGGGCTCGATCCCAGGACCTCAAAATCATGACCTGAGCCGAAGGCAGAAGCTTAACTGACAGAGATCTAACAGGCATCTGTTAGATTGCTCAGATTGATTTTTGACGTCTGCCATTGCACAGGCAGGATCTAATGGTAATAAGACTGTATAATGGCCAACCTGGTCTTAGTCCACTGTCTGTTTTGGCCACTATCTGATAAAATGATTAATGAGTAGGTGACTTTGTTTTTTTTAAACATCAGAAGACATACACCTTCTTCTGAAACATAAGTGCAACAAATGGAGGCCAATTAAAATATGATCAGTACTAACAAAAGGCCCCAGAAATCTTTATTAAAACATTCTTTTAAGTCCTTAACATACGCTTCTCCTTAAAATACTCAACTCACTAAAACAAATCCATTGTAAGATAAATACAGCTATGAGCACCTCTTTATTCATGAGAATCTGTTCATGCTCAAGGACCATCCGTTGAATGGAACTGCTCTTATTGTCAAAATACTACTTGAACTGAGTTATTTCACTTTATTAAAAAGGAATATACATATATATCCATACACACATACATATTTTTCTTCACCAGCAGTTTTCAATTCTCATAAATCACTTTAGAAATCCTATACAACAGTAATTCCTAAAAGATTTTGTATTTTAGAAAGCAAAAAAGATAATTCTAACGGTAGCTAGCTTCTCATTAATAAAAGACATGCAGTAATTCTAGGATTTCTGTGTACTGTCTATATGCCAGCAGGCTCCCTTCGCTCCTGCTTGTAGCAGCAGCGATGGTTCCTGAGAGTGAGCACAGATGACACATAAACTTTAAATAGGATTATTTTTCAACCACACCACAAACTTCTGATGGAGTCATGGGTGGAAGGCGTTCGAGGCCCAGAGTGCTTGCTGTTGGCCTCGTCACTAACTGGGTGACCTGGAGCCTCTAAGCAAACAGGCAATTCCATGCTCCAGGTTTTGGGGTGGGAGGCCTGATGGGAGGCTGCAGGAAAAGCTGAGCAAATCCCCCTGTGTCTGAATTTAAGGGGAGTGTCTGGCCTCTGGGGCAGGAGGGACAGGCAGTTAGGCTGCCTCAGAATCGCCTCGATCACATGGGAGAGCCGTCTGTGTCAGTAGGCAGAGCATGCCAGGGTGCCGGCACACCATTTGGACATCCAATCCCTGGTACATGAAAGTGGGAAAAGCATGGAGTTGGAGGGCCCTGTTAAAATCCTGTCTCTTTAAACACCTGCTTATCACCTTAAGTCTGCCATTTAAACTCTGTGTGTCACTTTCCTAATATTTAGATCAGAAAACATAAGAGGGTTACATAAGAATAAACTAGAGTATTTTCTACCAAGGACCTGGAACAGTATTTGTTATGCGGTGGGCACACAATACACGGGCATAGAGTAAACTTGCTCAGTTTGCTGAGTGCCCCTCAAAACCCATACAGGGCTTGAAGTATGGAATGCTGGGCAGATGAAACATTGAGATTGAAAGCCAGACAATCAACTGATTTTTGCTGCTAAGCTGGGCTAAGTTCTAGAGTCAAAGACAGGGTCTGTCCCCCACAGCCCTGTGATATTTACCTTATGACATTTATTGTGTGTGCCAAGTACCGGTTTAAATATTTTGCACTCAATCCTCCTGTCCCTGCTATTATTATTTCCACTTAAAATGCACAAAACCTTAATACACAGAGGTTAAGTAAACTACCTGAGGTTGCAGGGCTTAACCCTGAGGCAACACTACGTCACATTCCAGTTGCCGTCACGGAGATGAGCACCTGGTCTGAGTCTGTGAGTCACAAGCTGGAGTGGTCAGATGATGGCCGAAACTAGGAAACCCTTTCTGGAAGAAGTGATTTAGGATTATTCTTTAAAACCTTTAAGTTTGGTCTTAAAATTATGCCTTAAGGATGTTGGGCAGTCACATATAACACAGAGGAGCACCAGGTATCTCCGATAACAGCAGGGTCCCCATGCTGCAATCACGTTATCAAAGTCAGCCCTGCTTTGGTTATAAATAAGGTAATTATCTGATTTGAAAGAAGATGGCAGGGGTAATCTCGCCCCTGAAGGTTTCTCATCTGTCTAGTGCTCCCTAGATCTTCCTCTGCCCCCACCTTCTCTGTGAGCTCCGAAAATCTTTGCTTTTTGGTTACTCTTGCTTTAGAAGTTCTATCCCCGACTACTTCTTTCGCGGAATGGAAATTTAATCTTCAAAACTGTTCTGCACTGCTGGCCCCAGAATTAAAAGCAAGCATCTTCAATGGGGAAATTAAATTTATTTGATATACCTGTACATGTATAAAATTGGATTGGCGCCCATTTGGTTTGCAGGCTCATACGAAATGCTTTTAGCTATATTCTGTACCTAATATCTAATTCGAAGCTCAAAAGGGGCCGACCTCAAAGACCTTTTCTTGTACTGATCCTGTGCAAGGTGATCATTAGCCATGAGCAGGTGTCATTTTCGGTTAGAGTGTCTCCCCATACGCACAGTGTAATCGACAGCTGAGTCTTCCTTGGGGAGCTAAATATTCAGTTGACTGAATTTTCGTTTAAAAAAGAGAGAGAGAGACAGATACCCAGGGGGAGAGATACTTCAATTATAAATATCTATATTTCATTTTACATTCTCCTTTCTGAAGCTTCTGAGTCGGGCTCTGCCTGGGTGCTGCAGAAGGCGTGGATCTTGGATTTCAAGAAGAGGCTACGGGAAGTCAGATTTGTCCTCAAATTCTCTCTGTGTGCTGCAATTTAGCTCCTATGGAAACCGTAGTTGTGCTTTCTTCCCTATGTTGTTCATCTAGGGCACTTCTGCACCTAGCAAGAAATAAAGACTGGGGAAGATGAACGGAGAATGGGGTTGGGTCAGAGGGCTGGCTGCCAGGTGGCTTCTGTTAATCCTTGGACGACCAGCGTGGCAGCAGGGGTGCTCATGTAGAGAGGGGCTCTGGGGAATCTGGCCTGATCCCCTCCTGTCACATGTTAATAAAGCCTTCCTCCACGGTCCACGAAGGCTGGTGACTTGTTCAAAGTTATTTCCTTTTGGCTCCAAATGGTGCTCCTCTACCTGGGGTAGGGTCATGTACCTACCCTGCCCAGCCCCAGCACCCTTTCTGCTGCCTTGCTTGCTTTTTGGGCTTCTCTTTTCTTCCCTCTGGTTGTTCTCATTTCTTTCTCCTTCCTTCTCCTTTCGCTTACGCTTCACTTTTTCTACTCCCCTTTCTTTGTCTTCTTCCCTTTCCCACATCTCTCCTTCCCCACACCTTCCTGCCCTCTCTTCCCTTCATCTAGCAAATCCTGATGGATTGTCTATTTAAGGCCAGTGACTGTACCAGGCAGGCATTGGGAACACACAGGAGGCCCAAGCTGTCCCATCCCCACACGAGCTAGAGGCTGTGCCAAGCCTTCAGAGATAAGGCAAGTCCCATCCTTTGTCCTCTGTGGGACCCAGCTGCTGTGCTAATCCCTGCAGTGGGCCCAGTCCTGTGGGAATTGCTATGGAACATGGCCATGGGGTAAGCAGAGTGTGATGGCACAGAGAAAGGAAGAGGGGCTCCACGTAATGAGAAGCTGAGCCGAGCACAGGCACCTCTTGGGCAGCTCTGATGGGGGAGAGCAGGAAGCTCCCATCGGGGAAATGAGAGCCTTTTGGCCAATGTGGAGAGATGGGATATTCTTTGCGAGCCAACCCTAGATAATGCATATCCAAACATAGTCCATCTTTTATGTGTGCCAAAACTAAGCAGAGTTGGGAGTGGCTGATGTTTCAATGAGAAACCTCCTGGAAGAGCAGTGTGCTTTAGACTCCCTCTTCATGGGAGTGCAATCGCAGGTAAGTCACATATGATGGTTAATTTCACAAGTCAGCTCGATGTTTGGTTCAACATTATTTCTGGCTGTGCCAGTGAGGGTGTTCCTGGATGAGATGAACATTTGAATCAGTAGGGTGAGTAAAGGAGATTGCCCTCCTAAGTGTAGGTGGGCCTCGTCCAATCCATTGAAAACCTCAGTAGAAGAGA
Organism: Vulpes vulpes; assembly: GCF_048418805.1. NCBI lineage: Eukaryota > Metazoa > Chordata > Mammalia > Carnivora > Canidae > Vulpes > Vulpes vulpes. The sequence goes on along the minus strand of NC_132792.1, from coordinate 19,565,102 downwards.
AGACTGGATAGATAAGATTCTCTCTTCCTGTCTTTGAGTTGGGATATCAGTCTTCTCCTGCCTCAGGCTCCTGACTTGAATTAGAACTTATGCTATCAGATCTCCTGGGCTTCTAGCCTGCCAACTTCTCATCCTCCATCGTTGTGTGAATTGATTTCTTAGAGTAAATCAGCCCCCCCGCCTCACCGCCATTCTCTCTGTTCCTATAGGTTCGATTTCTCTGGACAACATACATCATGTTTCTAAGTTTTGAGATACAAAATTCGGTTTTCTCAGTGCCAAAATATGAACGACAAGATAGATTTTGTACCATTTCAGTGCAAATTATCTATAGTAAAATATGATAAAGTTCTGCACTATGTATTTTTATTTCAAAATAAAATACCCTACATTCTTCTTGTACTTATGAGGATATCCTATAGAGTCTTTGTATCTCATGGCTTAGCAAGTTGTCTTGCAAACAGTAGGTCCCCAACTTGTCTTGGGAATCATGGCTGGTGGACAGCAGGAATTTGGGGATGTTTATGTTCCTAATGATGTTACTGCTGCTGAGATGTATGCAGGGTAGTGATGCATTCCCCAGGCCTCACATAATCTGTGGTTTAGCATGTGTTCAGTTAGTTGAATTAACACATTAATTAATCAACTAACCTATCTCCCAACCAACGCCAGGTGGCCCCAGAAAAGGAAGATAATGTGACCAATGGATAGGACACTAATAGGCAACAGAGAGGTGTATTATGTGAAATCAAAACCCATTATTCTTAATTCTAAAATGTTTATCAAGTACTTGCTACGCACCAAGAAGAAAATGCCCAGAATGGAAAATGTAACACTTGGGCTTACAGTTTGTAACTATCCCTTCTATTAAAAAGTTCTTACATTTCAATCTTGTTGAAAGGTTCTATTGTATCCAAGAAAATTGTCTCACTTTCTAGAAATAGGTGAAGTTGAAATGACAATGACAACCACCACCATAACAATAATAAAGCTTAAACCATACTCTCTTGCAAGTAAAATAGATTCCATCTATGCGAAAATTGGCCACATCTGTTGTGGGAAAAAGATAAAAGATGTAGAGAAGGATGGTGGGAATGGGGGCCAGAAACCACTCATTTTAGAATATAATCTAAGTTTTGAAAAATCATTCAAGTCAATCCCCTATTTATCAAGTATTAGGTTGCAGCAAATGCTTCCACCCTGGGGTATTTCAGGCTTGGGTTGACAGGAAGGTGAAGAACAGTTGCAAAAATGGCGGTGATGTAACACTCAATCTCCCCAATAGCCTTTATCAGTGTTGCAGCCTCCTTGTTGGAAACAAGAAAGTTCCAGAGATTATGATTCATGCCACATGGAAAGAGACAGTGAGCTATGTTGGAAGGGATTTAAGTAATACCCCCTATGTCATCATCTGTCTTGCCACACCAAGCTCTTTGGAGACAATAATTAATAACACATATCTAAATTGTTTCCATTCGCTCTGTCTTGGGGGCTTTGCTCCTTCCTCCTACACACGCCTGCACCCCTCCACCCCTACTGTGCCACTCGCCTGCCCCTTTCTTCCCATGACAAATGAGCCATGAGAATCCCTCTGCTTCCTACATGATCACACCACATGACTAGGCTTTCAAACACGCCAGTGCCCAGTGCATGTAGGTGCTGTTCCTCAAACTTTCCACCACACAGCTCAGGACTTGTTTTTACTTAGTCTCCTTGGCCTATGTTTTTCTATCTTTCTAGGGCCCTTCTTTGAGATTTGTCCTTTATTCCTCTCCCAGACTGATTTCAGGGGTTGTGAAGGACAATTCTGGTGTTAATTTCTCCTTGCTCATCCCCTTCCCGAGAATGATGCCTCTCAGTGAGGGTCTTCTAGATTAGGTATTTCTATTCCTTCCCCATAGTGACTTCCCCAAATGTTCTCTCAATCCTAATTATCACAATGGGCTTCAGTTTTATTGAGTTGATGCTTTTGTAATCTTGATACCTGATCAAACTTTAATAAGAATCACCTTCAAATTGATCACTCGTGCTGCATCATTGTAATGAAAGCAATATTGATGAAAGAACAAACTACAGGAGGGAAAATCAAATACATCTGAATCTAAAACAAGCCAGGTGTGTGGCTTCTTTATTTCTTGTCTCTGAGAAATATACTTTGTGCTCCATTTCCGTTATAGGAAACAAATTTTAGATTAGGAATAAACAAACAACAAACAACAAACACATAAATAAATACGATGAAGAGACCCTAAACCCTATTTTCTGGAGATAGCTATTGTTAACATTTTAATGTCTATTCTTTCAGAATTTTTCTGTGTGTAGTGGGTACAGAATACATAAATAAATAGGTTACACACACACACACACACACACACACACCTACACATGTATTTACTTACTATATACAGAACTTATTCTTTATAACCAGTGTAAACATGTGGTTAGTCTACAAGTAACAAATGGACTATATGTTGACTTCTTTTTACATTTCCTCTGAGAAGACTTTTGTTTTTTACCCCCTCATTGAAACAGGATTATTCCTGGTGTTTGGTTTCCTGGACTAGAACTCAAAAACTATTTTAACTTATGAAGGATAAGAAGAACTTCATCTAGTAGGAAATGGACAAAACAGAATCAGAAAATCACTTTTCCAATTTTAGTTCTACCATTCCTAAATAAGGTGCTACTACAGGTCATTTCAGTCCAAGGTGTGTAAGACAAATGGGGACGAAGCCCTCATTTTCCCATCTTCAAAATAAAGATAATAATTCACATCTCAAAGGCTTGTAAAAATTCTCTTAAATCACAGATATGAAAATGGTGAGCACCTAGCAAGGACTCAATAAATGATTATGAAATGGGCAGCAGGACCTCTTTAACATCTCTGGCTCTCTTTAAAGCCTCTGCATTTTTTTTGAGTCACAGACTCACTGCTCAAGGAGTTTTTCTTTTAGGATACTTTGGATTCGAGCAGACTGCAAGAATTCAACCAAGAGTTTTTCATTTATCAACTGCACAGGTCCCACCTTTGCCTAAGCAACCCCCCTCAGCCCTCATTTCCTGATAGTTTTCTAATCCTGAGCCCATTCCCCTGTTTGCTCCCACTGTAGACACACCGGCCTCAAGAAACTGCCACAGATTCTGTGTGATCATCTCCTTAGAAAAGGCACTCAGAACCACTGACTGCCGCTCTTTGTTGTGAATGTAGACAAAACAAAGCTAAGTTCCCACCATGTTCCAAAGTCACTCCATGTAATTCCCGCTCTGTAGTCTCTGGGGAGGCTAAATGCCATAGAAGCAATATCTTTCGCCCACGGCAGCTCATGATTTAATCAGGCCCCTTCTGCCAGAAAGATGGTCAAAAGTCACCATAATGAAAAGAACCATTAACCCAGCCCAATTAACCAGTGACCTATCTGAAATGTCGAGATTGCAGAGCCCAAGACACATAGATGTTTTCTGACTACTGTTGCCTTTTTGGAAAATACAAATAGATGGTTACTATGTTCTAAGAATTTATATTTTGAGAACTGGCTCTTTTCCTGACTTTGGCCAGGTCAGATTGTCTTGATGGCTTCAATGGAACTCCTTACTGAAGTGATTGGATAAAATCTGCAAGTCACAGCATCCCAGAGTTCATTCATTCAGGAGATGACATACTCTGGGGTTAGCATGGACTCTGGGACAAGCCCTGAGGATGATCTTGCTACCAGCATGATCTCAGGTTTCATATTCCCCGGAGTAAGCTGCTTAGGCTTGGCTTCCTTTCTCAAGGGTCTGGCTGGTCCAGAATCACCATCTGGAAACTTGTCACCCATGGGGACTGTTAAGACCAGTCATGACCTTGAGAAAATGCAGCAAGTCAATTCCTCTGCCGATGTTTAGAGTCCTATTGGACATGGATCCCTTTCTTATTATGTACAGAGCCATTTTTAAATGGGATGCTTTTCTCTGACCTTGCACACCATTCAGGTAAAAGTTCCCCTACAGGTTGCTTTATTCTGGTGTGAAGGATTATTCCTTGCTACTGGAGACAGAAATAGCCTAACAACGTGAACAAGTGCGCTGTTAGAGATACCTGAGAATCCTACCCACCGGTGTCAGGCAGACACTGAGAATCTTAACCTTTCCTCCTGCCCAGTGAAAAACATCAGCATTTGCAACGGAGGAAATAATGGGAGGTGGATTTGTCCTGCGAGCTGGAATCCACGGGGCCATCCCCAATCAGCGAACTTTCAAGAGAACTGCAGTGGAACAGGAAACCGGCTGACGTTCAGTCATTTTATTTCCCTGTCTCTGGGACTATTACAGTTCTCTCTTTATCTGTGACATGAGAGATTAGCCCATGCTTTCACTACAAACCACTTTCCTCATCTGGAGTTTTGAAATCCTTATCTTTGGCTTGCCACACCTCACATGAGTTTTTTCCCACTGACACCTGAAAAGTGAGGCTATATTCTTGTGTTTACTCAGGGGTTCTCTTCCACAGACAGGCCTACTATGTGCCTGGCACCACTAGATGATGTGCTAATACATCAGACTTATTTGAAGATCTCAAAGCTATCTTATTGGCTTACTTTCTACCGTGCTCGGTGCAGCCTCACAGATAATACAAATGATGCACTGCCCCTCATATAATTTCTATGAGATAGAAGCAGGAGTGAGGAAGGTGGTGGGAAAAGTAAAAGACTAATTGTTCTCTGTAGTGTTAGTATGCAATTGGCAGGGATGTGTGAACTGTTATCAGATATCCACACCCTCTTATTTCATCCTAAATCAAGGATATGGGAAAGCTGATGTTTGTAACATCATACAGTCACATTATAATAATCAAGATGACACCATACTTACTTGGCAGATGTCTCTAACAGCAGAGGAGCTAGGAAGTGAGAACAGGAAGGCCACTGCATAGCTCACACAGACCAAGTCCATCTGCCAGGCTCCTGAACACCCAAACTCAGGGACTGTTGATTCTCATTTGAGATGCGTTCTAGGAAAGCTAGCTAACTGCTTTTTAAATCCTCAGCAGATTAGAAATAGCAAATTAGTACACTTCGAAGCTTACGGGAAAATGACAGCTGTCAGCCTCACAGGAAGAGAGGGAGGGAAAAGAAAATGCATGAAATGCAGGCACAAGGCCTACAAAAATATAGCAGACCAGGGATATGAGCAAATAATTCTAAGACACCTTGAAGATGTTCTGATTCTTGCAGCCAGTATTCTCATGTAGCAACTCAGGAGACCATGTTCAATGGGCAGGGATGTGACCGACATACTTTAGAAAGATTTCCATCTAGAATGGTTAAGGTTGAAAAATGAATGTTCAATGCAGTGGTTCTCAACCAGGGAATGATTTTGCCCTCTAGGGGACATCTGGCAGTCTGGAGACATTTTTGGTTGTCACAACCAGCTGCAGGGGTAGAGGGCAGGGGTGGGTGCTGATGGCCAATGAAAAGAAGCCAGGGCTGCTGCAAAATATCCTGTAATGAGTAGAACTCCATCCCCCAACTCCGGCTGCTGAGAAGTACTCTGCTTCCAAATGAACATAGTGCTGAGAATGAGGAACCCTTGTTAATGGAACATTACATTATTTGAAAAATTCACTTATGTGGCTCATCTCAGAAGCTACTGATGCAGGAGGAGGAGGCATCACTGCATCTTATCTGTCAAGTTCTTTATACCTGTCAAGGCACCTTTGATCTATTTGATCTCCACAATAATCTTACGAGGTAGCTGAGGGAGTGAGCACAATTTTCACTTTACAGACAGGATTGCTGAGACAGAGAAGGCTAAATGATATTTCTAGTGAAGAATAGATGTCCTGACTCCTCATCCTATGCCTGTTCCACAAAACCACTGTTCTGCAGATGTACTTATTTCCAGAACAAAAAGAAGAATCAAAATAGTACTCACAACTAATCCATATCAAATTTAATTTTAATAAATTAAAATGCAGTCTTGAGACTTAGGTTCACTTTGCCATCCATTTTCCAAAGAGCTATGAGCATGGGACATGTGCCATATGCTATCCTAAGTGCTGCATGTACAGACACCTCCTCTCTCAGAGCCTGCAGGTCAGAAGTATCTTACTTGCTTGCTGGACATGTGGCAGTGATTCTGGATAATATTCTCTTCCAGTCCAAACAAAGCCTTGCAGAATCCCAAGTCCTTTCCCTGTGTCCTATATACCTTGTACCAGAGTCATGCTTGATTTCTAACAGGCTTTGCCCATTTGTGTGATTTATATACTTGCCTTTTCCTCTGCCCCTTGTGCTATTCCTCCTTCTTCCTCTGTCATCCAGCAAACTTGTACTCATTTTTTGAGATCCAGAATAAATGTTCCCTAGTACCGCAGAGCTGGTAGCTTTGTCATCCAGCCTCTCTTATTATTCTGTAAATATCAGTACCATGTTAATTACTGTGGGTATTAAAATTATCTGCTTGTGCCTCAGTCTTCTACCTTATACTGGCAGTCTCTTGAGGGAGGTCATATTGTGCTGATTTTTTACCTCTGCCCTTTCCAGATCCTTCTCCACTCTGCTCTGTGCCCGGGGAGGCTGACCTCTGTGAATTGCACCAGTGGGCTCCCTTTCTCTCTGGTTACCAGTGGGGAACCTGCCAACAGGCAGCACAGGCAGGAGTTTCAGATAGTAGGAGAGGCCTAATGGTAGAGTTTATCCTCTTTGGCTACCTCCTTGGGCAAGCCATCTTGGATTGCCTATAGCTTGCTGCATAAGGCCATGCATCTATCTATGGCTGTGACCAGCCTCCTCCAGGTCCCAGTACTTACTCCTTCCTCTTGTCCACTTAGGCCAAGGGGTGGTAACAGCTCGCCACTGTCATGATGCCTGGAGTACTAGCACCATCCTTATGACTTTATCTAAACCCAGTCCATACATTTACAATCAGCTCCTTTTCAAAACTCTCTTAAAATTATAGCATGTCATTGAGCCACTCCTTTCCTTTTAACAATAGTTTTGTTCATTTTAGCATCCCAGTGTCTAACAATATACCTGGCCAAAGATGATGTTCAATGAATGTTTGCTAAAAGTATAAATGAATGAATACAGATGGTACAAAAAAATTTTTTTCAGCTAGTTTTAGAATTTTTTCATTTGTCAAAAAAGCTACTCTCATCAAAGGCTTCGATTTCCTCAGAAGTAGTGAATTATATTTTTTGAACTCGACTAGACACAGTAGCACTTATTAGCATTGCTGTTCTTTGTCATTTTCAACTTTCAGAAAACAGAAGTATGGTGACGTCTGTGCTTTCCCTAGAGCATCTAACAATTCTCCTTCTGAATTCTTCATTACAAACCTCAAACACAAAACAAAATCAAAGCACGAAACTCCTGTCCTAACCAAGCCCTGGTCAGAAGACTTCCACCTCTGAGGATACACATAATGACAGTTGGGTAGACAAGAAAGGAAAAAATAAATCCAACGATCCTCTCACATTTCAGCAAAAGTTTTCACCCAAAGCGAATATGACACATTAAATGAGCATCAGCCTCAAAGACCTTCTTTTGGAGTCTCGTTGGTAGCTGTGTTTTCTAAGTTAGTGAATGCCTGCTGTTAATGTGAAAATTGGTTTCAACTTAATTTGGCAACCAAGAAAACACATGATTTTTTTTTTTTTTTTGTAGCTATTATGGTCCATAGTTAGCACTTTCCCATGCTGTCAGTGACTTATAGAATTAATAGTAATTATAGCTACTGACCATTTCTGAAGTTTCCACAAGAGGTGACAGGTCCTATGCTGGAAACTTTTTAATTTAAAGGTGATCTTCATGACAATACTACAAGGTAGGCATCATCCTGCTGCTCTACAGAGGATTCAATTCAATTCGAGTATGCTGATTCAGAAGCCAAAAATTGGAAATTGCCCTTTTCTGATCAATAGCTCCTTACCCCGAGCATCAGAGACATGCAGACACATGGGGAATCCTTGAATTTCTAATCCATTATATATGAGTCCTTTTGGTGTGGAAGTGTTTGACTTCCAATCAGCCCAGGGACACCAAGTCACTTAGTTTTGAGAGTGGGTTTGGGGTGGTGCTAAGGAAGAAGGTAAAGAGAAAAATAATCTTAAAAGAATGAAAGAAAAAAGAATGTTTTACACAGTAGTTTCACAAATTTTCAAAGGTAAAGTGATTTCTGCCTGGTGACAAACACCATTTCTATTTCTGTTAAGATAGAAGAGATACAGAGATACAGAGAGATAGAAAGAAAGCTCAAGGCTCATCCTAACTTGACTGTCTCTTTAAATGTTACCCAGCACCTAATATATTACAAAGAAACTACAATGCAGAACAGATGGAACAGCATAAAGCAGATGCAGATCTGAAGTCTAAATAGAGATGAACAATTCTTCAGTTAACAACAAGAAAATGAGGTGGCGGCGCAGACAACATGGAAAAAGAGCAGTTTACACTGGAGAGAAGCTACAGGGAAATGCACACATTATCACAACTGAACAGTGCAAAAAGATTATTTCATGGCATTTGAAATGACATCCCCTTATGTCTTCCTGGGATACAACTCAGGCTTCCATGCAATACTCAGGAGGAAAGCTAAAGGAAATCTGAACAATTTAAGGCAATGGGTAGGTAATAATGGTTGGAAACAAACGACCCAGGGTTTCAGTGGACTTCTAGTGGAGAGCTCAGCGATAAGGAGCATTTTCTGTAACAGGGAGAGGTACCCAAATAATCTTAACCATAGGTTAGATAAAGAAGAGATGCTATTTCTCCCAAGTTTTAAATTTAATTAGTTGTATTTTTATAATTCTAACACTTTTCCTTTATGGGCATTTCCAAACATTTACAAAAGTAGCAGGAATAGTATTTTGAAACTGCATTATAATCAATCACCATTTGGTTTCAATAACCACCAATGTCTGCCACTCTTGTTTCATTTCTTTACTTCCTCTCTACTTATTTTTCTAGGTAACTTTAAGCCAGTCTGGATAAAATGCATTGTCTTAGTTTCCCTGTTTATAAAATGTACCAACTTCCTAGAGCTGATGTTGGGGAGAAAGGCTGAAAGATGTTAAACACAAAATCCTGCAAACGGGAAGTATTCAATAAATGTTCATTTCAATTCTTATGTTGTGGACACATAAAAACAATGGCTGAAGGTATGGAAAATGAGACTTTGTCAAGTGTGGGGGGTAGAACAAAACAGGACAGGAATATTAGGTGCTTTTATGTTCTGGCATTGTTTTAAGTATTGGCTATGAGGAAACATGAAACTCTTTGGACACACATTTAAGTGAAGTTAAGTAACAGGATTCTGTTCCAAAGTGTGGAGACGTGCACCTCAGAAAAAAAATCTATTAGTGAGTCAGTCCACAAGTTTATGGGCTTTTTATTTGTAGTATTGCCCTAAACGCCACCAGAAGATGGAGAAAAAAATGGCTGCTAGCTTCAAGGAAGTTGACTTCTATGTTTGAACCCAGAGCTGGAGCACTTCAGGAGAAAGACCCTGGCAAAGATACAGAAGAGCACATGGGAAAATACAGCAGAAGAATCTTCTACGTAAATGTAAATGCGGAGGAGATGCTGAGTAATGGGTCCTGCTCAGAGGCAGCGCTGGCAAGTGGAGAGCAGTTGGCCCAGCCTGTGAGGCAGTGGGGATGGAGACGGTGCTCTGTCAAGGCGCTGACAGTAAACGCATAAACACTCCTTAAAAGGCTCGCATAAAATGGAAATGCACCGACCACTCTTCTCCTAAGCCTCAAGAAGATGGTTTTAATCATGTAATTTGAAACTTCCTTTACTTTGTGAAAGCTAAAGCCAGATTCCATTGCAATTGAAATAGTGCTACATTCTGTTGTTTCTTAACATAAGTTTCAGTTTTATTTTAGGGTTAAGTCCAACTTTCTTACTCTTTTTCTTAAAAACACCTGTAAAAATCAACAGTCTCCTAGTTAACTCACTATCCATAAGGCAAGTGGTTCCCAGGTAACCACCCCCATGGCTTTTGTTCTATTGGCACCTTTACCACCCTTGGAGGGGTCTTGGTAATATCAGCACTGACACCATCTCCTCCACCTTCTGTCCCTCTTGAGATCCACTAAAGGATATGCTCACATCTCAGATTTCTGGTCATCTTTACAACATTTTCTACCCTAACAAGTGTCCTCATGTTTCAATTTAACAACGTCAGTAATCATGCACTGGAGTAGCCAAAAAGGGAAGACAAGATTGTTGTTATAGAAAACATTCTTCTTTTTTTTTTTTTTAAATTTATTTATTTATGTTAGTTACAGAGAGAGAGGCAGAGGGAGAAGCAGGCTCCATGCACCGGGAGCCCGATGTGGGATTCGATCCCGGGTCTCCAGGATCGCACCCTGGGCCAAAGGCAGGCGCCAAACCGCTGCGCCACCCAGGGATCCCTATAGAAAGCATTCTACAAGCCTTGGTGACCCATCACCAAGTCTTCAGGGTACTCATTGCTGATTGCTTAAAAACCACTAGCATGGAAATAAGATTGTGGCCATACGTGCAGGGGTGAAACAGGTGAAGGCAGAGGCCAGGGGAAGGGAATGAACTGAATGTACTTGGAGCGACAAGTGGAATCATTGGGATTGTGACACATACATCTATCTTCCTGGTTTTATATGTCTTCCCAGGGCAGTTCTGAGGCTTACTAAAATTTATATTCCCCCAGCTGTTTTTACCGGGTTGGAGAACTAACTGATGGAGAAGGGAATGATGATGGAATCTTGTGGAGCTGACAGCGATGCAAGGTGAGGACTCATATTGAGACATAACTACCTTTTGGAGAACGGGAAGGACCACCAACAGAACAAGGTTAATTCCTCAAGTACCTTTCTATGCCCTCTACTGTATTGCTCTTCGCAGGGCCATGGAAAGTTTTATTATCCTATGCAGGACAGGGCTCAGGTAATGTTGCTGTTCCTTCCAATGGTGATTACCTAAGGGAGTAGAAATGGACCGCAACGAGGCATTTTCCTAATGAGAACATCCGTAGCCCGGTTATCCCAGCACTATCATCACCACTCAACTTGCTAATAAGTATTCTCGACTCTCCTTAGGACTTGTACATCTTCAAAATGTCCACGACTGCCTAATTGATTAGGACTTGGCCAGACAGCTCCAGGTGGCTAATTGGTAAAGCAATGTCTCAAAGAGGATTCGTCTTTAATTACGGGCATTTGACATCTTTATGTAGGTTTTATGAGATATTAAATACATTTTCACTAGACATCCATTGAAGCCATATGGCAGCCTTGAATATGCGGAACAAATTGGGCATAATGAAGCTTTATTTATTTATTTATTTATTTACTTACTTACTTATTTTAGAATAGCAAGATGTACTGTTGAGAGTACTTTTTACAAGTTGAGGCTAGAAATTCAGGAGTCTGGGTAGTAGGGAAAACATTCTTTCTGTGCTGCTTCAGGATAAATGGAGGAGGATATAAGGCCCGACGGAATCCAAACAGCAGATAAAGAGATTCAAAACCAATTTTCCATATTCCGAGAGGAAAATCAAAGACATAAAATAAAACAGTGCATTGATTGTGTGTCCTTGTTTTCACCTAATAAGTCAGCTGGAACTAGAGTCCCTCTCTTTGGATCCATTCATTTAACTCAACATTTATTCAGAATCTATTAGTATAGCAAGTGATACGGATCAGACTCCTAACAAGTTCATGAACACTCAAGTGATCCATGAATGGGCATCAGGGACTCTGTAATTCTCTGAAAGTATATGCAAAAATCTGTATACAGAGTGAAGCCACAGCTTTAATTAGATGAAAGGCCTCATAACTGAAAAAAGATGAAGAGCCACAAGCTCCACATCCAAGACTGTAAGACATATAATGTAAGACACACTAAGGTGAGTGAGCAGTGACTATTCCCTTTCCAGCCTTCTTAAGTAAAAGGCATATACTCAATTTATTCTGAAGGAAGTAGGTAGGTAAGTAGAATCCATAAGCCCCAAAGAATGTTTCAAGTATAGTGATGTTATGATTCTCAGAAAATAATTCTTACTATCTGTAAAATCTAAAAATGTTCTAAAGAAAGACAACTAAAAGTGGAAGATAAATAAAAGCAGCTACAAATGAGATGTTTTGAGAAGGCTGAGGCCATCTGGTTCCCATTATCCTTAAGCTGGGGTACATTATTTCATCTGCTCAAGACCAGGCCATCAACTTGAATAGCATGTGGACAGGGTGGGTTTGCTAGGAAAAGACACAAGGATGGAGAGAGTATCATTTTCTGTTCCTCTTCACCCTTCTTGCTGTTGGAACAAACATGAAGTTGGCTTTTCAGCACATACTTTTTTTATTAATTGGTTTGAAATCAATAAATAATATATGGATTTTAAATCAAAGATACCTAGGCTGAATTTTAAAGAACTGAATTGTTCTATAAGATTTGCCATAGGGATCCCTGGGTGGCTCAGCATTTAGTGCCTGCCTTCGGCCCAGGGTATGATCCTGGAGACCCGGGACGGAGTCCCACATCAGGCTCCCTGCATGGAGCCTGCTTCTCCCTCTGCCAGTGTCTCTGCCTCTCTCTCTCTGTGTTTCTCATGAATAAATAATAAAATCTCAAAAAAAAAAAAAAGATTTGCCATAAAAAACATCCTCTGATAGCGCTCCTTCCCCTACCCACTCCCACAGCTGATTATTTTCGTATTTACTTCCTTTATCTCTAAGTCACATACTTATATTGCTACTTAAAAAAAAATTGTCCAACTTTAAGGGATGTCTGGCTAAAGCAGTAGAGTCAGTAGAGCATGTTACTCTTGATCTCAGGGTGGTGAGTTCAAGAACCACATTGGTTGTGGAGTCTACCTAAAAAAGAAAAAGGATTGATGCATATGTGGAATTTAAGAAACAAAACAGATGAACATAGGAGAAAAGAAGGAAAAATAAAATAAGATAAAAACACAGAGAGACAAACCATAAGAGACACTTAACTCTAGGAAATAAACTGAGGGGGTCGCTGGAGGGGAGGCGGGGGTGGTGGTGATAGGCACTAAGGAGGTCACTTGATGTAATGAGCACTGGGTGTTATATACAACTGATGAATCATTATATTCTACCCCTGAAATTAATAATGCAGTATACGTTAACTAAATTGAATTTGTTTCTTTTAAAGATTTTATTTATTTATTCATGAGAGATATATAGAGAGAGGTAGAGAGACATAGGAGAGGGAGAAGCAGGCTTCCTGCAGGGAGCACGACGAGGGACTCAATTCTAGGACCCTGGAATCATTATTATAGTAATTAAAGCTGCCCCCAAACTGAACCCAGAGTAAACTACCATCACAATCCTCCCCTGCATGACTACTCTTTCCCGGGTGATAAAATTACCTTGTTTCTTAATTTATTGGGTTTTCTAAACACTTATGACTCCCTTAGCCTCAAAATCTTCACCACCTATCTAACTACCCTGTTAAGTTATCCCCATACTACATATTCTATCAATTTCATCTTCCCAGAGAAGTCTCTTCTGGAGCCTTGCTCTCATCTGTGCCTGGTGAACCCCATTTCCAGGGACTATTTTACCCTCCTCTGGAATAAAGCTTCAAGTCATTGGGTAGGCTGGGAGCATGGCAGTCTCCTGAATTGAATATAAGGAGTGAGAGAGGAGGTCTGGGGGTCCGGCTGTTTCTCAAACTTTTCAGTCATCTTCTTTATTTTAGCTCAGATATTAGAATCTTGGGTCTGCTAATGCATTTACCATGCGCCCGTCTGCTTTCCAGCTTCCAAAATGTGTGTACTGCCATCTTCCCTTCTGCTTTCCGTGTCTTGATAGATTTATGTCCTTAACATTTTTCTTTGCTGTTGTTTTTCTGCATTTTTTTTCTGGTAGACGACAAATGTAGAAGTGTGTATCCAATCTGCTGTCATTGTTTTTGACAGCGTTTTAGAAATCAGTATTAGCAAAAATACTTTAAGTAGGCATTTCATCAACATCTCTTTATAAGACAAAAACCAACATATGCTTATCTGTTAACTCATAGGTGAAGAAAATGAGGCACATTCTGCTTCAAATATATCATTTGCTAGATTGATAGAAATACAGAACACCTTATGCCCAAGTCCCCTTTTCACTTCATTTTCCTAATTGTAGGCTTCTGTAGAGCACTGCCTTCCTGATAGTCTATGGTTGCTTTCAGGTCCCAAATACCTGAGAATTGCTTCAGTCAATCAATACTTCTGTCATGCTCTATTACAGCTGATCAATATGGACAAGGATGCAATGAGCTGGAAGCAAGATGTTTTATTCAATCAAGTTTTTGGTCTCTTTTATTGACCCCAATATAAAACTTCTCTGTTTACAAAACTTCTATACTCCTCACGTTTGATTCTAGCTAGCAAAAATAGTTTGCATAAAAACATATGCACATGCCTCCTCCTTCATGGTTTCAGACTCAGTCCATCATGCTGAACAGATCTGGATCCTAGATTCATATCTGCTTCTCTTTGTGCAATTTTGGATAAATCACTACCACTGTAGGTATCTCCCATCTGTGCAATGGGAGTTGTTAAAGCTCACAGACTGGTATTCCATGGGTCAGCTGGAGTCAGCGGACATATTTAGTGGGGCTGGTACAATAAAGGAAGTTTTTGGAATGTGACTGCCTTTAGTGATAGTGGGGGAGGGGAAAGTACTCCATAGTTCTCCAGTACTCTGGTAACATCACCAGGTTGTTTCACAAAATCCTATGATTTTACCACTTCTTAAATGTATTTGAGTTTTTTTCTTTTTCTGCACAACGACTGCTCTGTCATATCCCCTTTAGCACTAAACTCTTTTGAGTTTATGGGTACTGCAAAAGCGTTAGCCAAAATACCCCAGAACCCTGGGGCCAGCGGAGGTAGACCAGCTGTGTAACCACCTACAGTTAGAAGGAGAATTTCATAAAATAAAGTGACCTTCCTCTCTTTCTATATGTTTTTTTCTTTGATCAATGCCCAAGAACCAGCTGACTTTTCTTTCTATATATTTCCATTTCCTGAATAGACATTAGTGTGAGCAATATCATTACCACCCACTTTCTTTTCTCCTATCTCACTCTATATGTTTGTCATTTTTAGATAGTGAATTCCCAGAGGGTAAAATGGTCTTGTTTGAGTTTTCATCTTTCTTTTCTAAATGTTTATTTGGATTACAACTTTTGCATTGTACACACAGCACACCGAGTGGAAACATTCCTCATTTTTATTTGGTCTTTTTTTTTGAGAGGTTAAGGAGTCACAGAACACACTGTGTGCTGAATTTTATTACTTTTTGGAGCTCGGCTATTAAAAGGAAAATAAATTACACAGATATAAGATAGTTTTTCCTAACAATCTTCTCTGTATATCCTTGGCCATTCACAAGATCATACACTTGATCTTATAATGCAAAAGACAACAACAGTGACGTAAGTTCTGGATTACAGAGAGAAAGGACACATGGGGAGAGGGGGAACCCAATAAAAAAAACCCAAATTAACAAACCCAGAAAACAAACAAGGATAAGGAAGAGATAAGATATTTATACCATGAGCAGACCAATGAGTAACCGCATAGGTTGAATATAATTATTGGGTAACTGAGATGGGGGTCACAGGTGTTTTAAGTTTAAGCCAAATGGAGCGAGGTTATCATATCTCTCTTATTAGTCTGGGAAGCCATGATTCATTGTTGGAATCAACAATGCATCTATTACCTGCTCAAGATATGGAAAATTATACATTAGCCCTTCCTGGATCCTTTTGACTCTGCTCCCCTCCAATGCAATCAAGATTCTGAATTTTGTGCTAATCATTTTATTTTTCTTTATAGTTTACACATAATATATATTTTAAGGGATATATTGAAATCTGCCTGCCTATGAACTTTATATAAACTTCATATAAGTGGAATGATACTGTATACATATTCTGTGATGGGCTTTTTTTTTTCTCAGTATTATTTATCCATATGGACACACATAGAAATGGTCCATTTGTTTTCCTGATGTACAGAAGGCCATTGCATGAAGATACCACAAATGATTTATCAATTCTAAGTCAAAGGATAATTGGGTAATTTCCAGTTTTCTGCTATTAAAATCAAAGCTGATCATGCTGGTTGCCTGTCTCCTCATATGCAGCTATTCTCTAGATCACGTGACTGCAGATCTTCCAAAATTATGTGAATAAAAGTCGTGAGCTTGCATCCTCATTTTGATCCTGATTTTAAAAGGGCTTTAAAAAGAATTTCACCATCAAATATGAGGTTTGCCATAAGTTTTTGTGGGTATCCTTTATTAGGTTAACAAAGTGCCATTCTATCCCTAGTTTGCTAAGAATTTTTATCATGGACAAATTTATTGAATGATCATTTGAATGGCTATATGCTGAGATGACATATAGCTTCCTCCTCTAATTAGTTGATATGATGAATTACGTTAAATAATTTTCTAATAATGAACTAACCTTGCTTCCAGGAATAAACCCAAATTTATATCATTTTAAAATCCATCGCTTCATTTGGCTTGCTAATATTCTTTTACTTGTTAATGTTCTAGATATTTGAATGGTGTGTAATTTTATTTTCTTATTCTCTGTGTCAAGTTTTGGATCCAAGGTTAATAATGGCCTTGTAGAGTAAGTTTGGGAATATTCCCACATTTTCTGTTGTCTAAAAGACTTTATGTATTTTGGATTGAATATTTGGCATAACTCATACGCAAGACCTTCTGCTTTAGTGTTTTCCAGTAGAAAAAAAATTACCAATTTCATTTCTTTCATGGTTAAAGGATCATTCAGGTTTTTTCTCAAATTAGTTTTTATAATAAATATGTATGCTTAGAGTCCATTGTACATGAATTTTCAAATTTATCTGCATAGTTTATAATTTTGCTTTATTATCTAATTAATTTCATATGCATGTGTAAAGATCCTTTACATCCTATATATTATTTGTGCAATTTCATTTTTTTAATCTTATTATTTCATTATTCTTTTCACAGAATGGACTTAATGTTGGTGATCTTCTATTTTTGTGTTCTACTTCGTTAGTTTTTGTTAACTTTTTCTCCATTATCTTTGGGTTTATTCTGCCCTTTTCCTAAATTTTTCAGTTGACAATTAGCTAATTTTTTTTTTTTGCTATTTTTTTTTCTAATATAAGCATTTAAGGCTATAAATTTCTCAAGTACTGTTTACTATTTTAACTTCATCTCACATATTTTGTTAAGTAGTATTTATCATTTCCCTAGTTTGTTATAATTTATTATTTGATCCATGGGTTATTTAAAAGTGGATTTTAAAATTTCTCTATGTATCCATATATCTTTTTATAACTGATTTGCTTATATTCTTATGATAAAATTGATTCTTTACGTGAGACATGCTTTATGCCTTACAACATGATAAATTTTTATAAATTTTCTGTGTCTCCCTCAAAGGAATTTTTACTCCTTAGCTATTGGAACAGTGTTTTACATATGTGCTTGAGGTCAAGCTTATTCTTTGTGCTGTTCTAGTTTTCTATATTCTACTGAAAACCGTTAAGTAAAAATTTCCTACTATGATATGGAATTGAATATTTTTCACTGTAATTCTATTAATTTGTTTTTAAAATTTGAAGCTCTACTATTCATCACATATAAACTCAACATAATATTTCATGAGAAATGTTAAGAAAATTCACCTCTTTATTTCTGGAGCATTATTTTTTACCTTTAATACCACTTTTGTCTGGTATTATTATATTAATGAAGGCTTAGGTTAATGTTTGCCTGGAATACCTTTTTCTAATATTTACTTTTAACCATTCTGTTCCTCTTATAAACAACATGTAGCTGGATTTTGTGTGTGTGTGTTTTAATCTAGTTCGACAATTTTTGTCTTTTAACATGGAAAGATGATACAGTTGCATTGATTTTGGTTACTGAAAAATCTGGATTCATTTTACAACTTTATTTTGGGGTATCTGTTCCACTTTTCAATATTTCTTTTATTACCACTTTTCTTTCTTGACTTATTGAGGTTTTTGAAGTTTTTTTTCTCTTTTTTGCAGTTTTTCTTCTACAAGCTTCAAAATTACAGACTATATGTACCCTCTATCACTTGGAATCATGAACAGCAACTCTTCTGTAGTGTGGGCTCCCTCCCCCCGGCCATATTCACCTACTAAGAATGCCACCTTTTGGGATGGGATCCTGGCTTTTTGTAAAGATTCAATCTCCTGTCCTGATCAGGGTCCTCTTTAACTCCTGCCCATCTCTCTCCCACACTGGTCACAGCTCTAATACCTAGACTACAAGATGCCAGTTGTAAGACTTGCTTATCCCTGTGAAGTAGAGCTTTTGGTTGTTTCTTGACTTTGTTCTCCTTTCAATCTCTGTATCTGTCTACCTACCTATTTATCTATGTCTAGTGTATTTAAGTGCAAACTGGGAGGGTTTTCTCTAAACATTAGGTCATTCATCTTGCTAGAAATGGAAGACCACACTTTGGTTTCGATGCAATCATTTCCTTATGTAGCTTTGACAGGTTGACGAAAGCCTGGGATGAAGGGGGAAAAGTAATATATTTGATTTGTATGTCTCCTGCAAATTTGCAGAAATAAACTCTCAGATCATATTCTTTAGGGAATTAACAAAAGGGATGAACCTAATAAAATGATTTCCTTCCACTATGCATATTATGTTCATATACTCACTTTATTTAATCCTTAGAATGACTCCATGAGATAGTTATTATTACTCTCATTTTATGGATGAGGTACCCGAGATCACATTTTGAGGTTATTAAATTACTGAATTGGGATTCAAACTCTTGCCTATCTAATTCCACAGTCTGTACCCTTTCCTGAATAATGCTGCCTTTCTCCTGAGGGCTCTAAGGGATTCTTTCTGGAGCTGGTAAAAACAATCCTGGTTAGTCTTTCCCTGGTAATTTTCATAGCAAACAATGCAGCTATTTACCCGGCATTGCTTAGAACTCTGCTAATTGCTAGCACTCATTCTGTTAGCAAACATGGTATTTATTGACTCCAGAAAGAGTCCAGATTGTGGGAAAACATAAACAGTGATAACACAAACAAATGCTCGCAAAGCAAATCTTTGTTTGGGTCCTAGTGTCAAGTCATTTTTATTTCTAATTGTCATTTTTACTTTTGACCAAATATCTCCCATTTAACATTCTTTAAACCTCTGAGAGTAATTAAGCCCTCCATAAAATCTCCTAATGTCAGTTCATATAGTAAATCTCATAAAAAATATATATCTGTTTATGCAAGAGCCTATGTAGCCCTGTAGGCTAAGCCTAAACTGTTATTGAAGGCCATGTTGCCAAGTCTAATGGATGACCCAAGAGTGCCATAGATAAGCTAATCTTATTTTATCTCTCTGCTTTATCACTGTGGAAAGGGTTGAGGAAAAGGCTCTCTCTCCCTTTCTACATGTAGCTTTTTCCCTAGCTGAACTTGAAACATCTAAAGCAGATCCAAGAGAAATCTGGCATCTGGGCAGCTTAGAGAACAAGCCATAAAAGATGGCGCATGGGCCTATTTTCCCTGGTCATGTTACTGGACCATTTACTGGTCATGGGCTGCCTTGCTAGTGGAACATAACGATTTCTGCTCAAAACCAGGTTGGAAGCAACATTCTCAGGCAACTCATGCTCAAGCCATATGGGAAGGGGTTAGAGTTTGGATCACTATAATTCAGAGGTCAGTGATCACAAATGCAAACCAAGCCAGGCAAGTTTTCTGTTTCAAGGCTTCATACATGATCAAAGAGACCAATATGGCAGTGTAAAGTGAAGAGAAGTGAAGGTGCATTGTTTCCATTACATGCAGCCATATGTATTTGCAAAATGGCTCATAAGATGTTATCATTCCCTGGGTTATAAAAGGCCCTAAATCCTTCTTTGTGCAAGGTTTGCCCCAAAATACAATTTAGAGAGGAATAAAGTATTAGCATTCTCTCCCAGTGGATGTCTCTAGTTTTGTTATTAAAACGAAATGGGTGTGTTTACATAATCTGGGCATTACGCACTTCTGTGTAATTTTCCCCAGAGTTGAAATTGAACAAAAATCAATTGCACATCTGGGTCTGGGGCTCCTTCAGCCTCTGATTCAAAAATGAAGATGAATTCCAAGTGATCAAAATGAGCAGAAATGCTCACCCCTGACAATTTTTTCCCTCCTTGGAATGGAAAATATAACAACTGTTTTTCTGAAAGATAAATTACAATCAGCTGGTGTTAGTCTTATTATTTTTAAGCCTTTCTACTGATCAGACTAATAGACTTTTACCATTGAGTACACATGAAAAGAAAAAGCATCCTAACACTTTCCCATGATTTTAACTGGAAGGAAATCTAGATCAAACTGGGTGTGCCTTGTGTATTTTAATATTATGCAATAATCATACACTATGCTCTTTTCATTAATGTTTGTGATTAACATTAATTGGAAATGGTTACATGAGAAATGATGCAAACAATGTATCTTTAAAAATTTTTTTTAATGATTTTATTTATTTACTTGAGGGGGGTGGTGCACAAGCAGCCGAAGGGGGGTGGTGCACAAGCAGCCAGAGGGGCAAAGGGAGAGGGAGAAACAGACTCTGCTAAACAGGGAGCCTGATGCAAGGCTCGATCCCAGGATCCTGGGATCATGAGCTGACCCAAAGGCAGATGCTTAACTGACTGAGCCACTCAGACACCCCTGTAACATTTATTATTTTTTTGACATTTAAGCAAATTTAATCTTTCAATCAAGATATTTTAAAGCTGTACATAATTTCCAACTGAAGGTCATAAAACAGTAAGCTTAGAAAAAGAAGAGAATTTAAAAACAGAAGACATTTCCATGAGTTAGAGTGACTTAGGAGAACCTTAAAGAAAAATCAGACACTGTTATCTTTTTAAACTTGATTTTAATCAGCCATTGCCATATGTGAATTATGCTTTGAACTGCAGCAAAGACTATAGCTGTTAGGTACAGAACTGAAATAGTTAATTCCACTACCATAGCCTCATTCTGACACTGTGGGGCACATTGTCAGTGTTTTATATATACATAAGAGGGAATATGTAAAAAGTCTATTTTAACATTGTAATCAAGACATGCATATTTGATGCATTTTGCTGATTTCTGTGTAACACAATTCTGTTCCCTGTGTGTCTGAGACATCTATATTTCTTTTTAGGACAGCTAAGGGAGATGTAATGCATGGCCCTGTGGGATTCACTTTACCAAAGAGATAGTTGGGTAAGACAACTTGAGCTCAAACAGCAACACACATGCCAACACATGGATACATGACTTGCCTTGGCAAATTTCTCATCTGTAAATACCTCCCTTTTAAAGGATACCCCTCAGATTCAGAATTGACCCTTGCACTTTCTCCCCACTCGCACACACATGGGACTGGGCCATTTTTCCATTTTTGTGGCGGTGATGGGGGAAGCACAATAAATGCTTGTAGACTTTATTCTGTTGCAGGTGCCCAGATAAACCACAAAATCAATAGTCATAACATTTTCTTTAGCTGAACAAGGAATTCCAAAAACAAATCCCTGTGTAAATGATAGCACGATGTCTTCATTCCTAGTCAAAATACACTTTTGAGTCTGATTGTTATGGTGTTAGAACAAGTGCAAAGCATTCCCCTCATGCCATCTTGTAGCCGAGCAAGAGGAGCATGGTCACTCAGAGCAAGTACAGCTTATCTCCAATCGGCTGCATTGCCCACTGTATGCTACAAGGGCAGGGTAAACTCAAGTTGAGATAGAATCAAGGACAAAATTATCATCATTGATACCTCTGGGGTGATTTTGTATTACAGCCCTCAATAGAATTGTGGCAAAGGTGGTCTGAACGCTGCTGGTGGGACTTAATGACCTGGTCAGGGGAGGGCTATGCCTTTGGACAATCAAGCTTAGGAAAAATAAAGAAGTTGTAGGTCAGCTTCCAAGAGCAGGCTCCAAACAGCAGTAAAAGGGAAAGAAAAGATTCAAGTATTCTTCAGAAAAGAGAAGAAACCCGTTTGAGCCAAGCTTCTAAGGAACACACATAAATGGTGGCAGGAGGTTATTTCCTCATTAGGCAACTGAGACTTATCTCAATTGTATTACTGTATGTGTACTGTGCCTCAAGCACTCTAGGTCCTCTAGACAGAAAGAAGAGTTTCTAATAATTGCAGGCTATGTCAGTCACCTGCACAGTAGCAGGTAGCTCCATGCTTTTATTTTAAGTGGCAGAAATGTACACTCTGGGCCCCCAGGAAGAAATCATAAAGCTGCCCTCCTTTGTCCTATGTTAGTGATCACATCCTAATAATAGTCTTCACAGCACCTTATGTTTACATGTGTACAGTTAAAACTCATTCACATATTATCTGAATTCAGTTTCAGAAATAGCTAGCAGTGTTAGTAGGGAGAGTATCATAATTTCTTTTTAATAAATATGGAAACCAAAGCACAGATTTTCCTAAGGTCAAGCAATTAACTTATTCTAGAACTGAAAGGGTCCCAAGAGAACTCATTTTGGCCTCCAATTTCGCAGATTTGTAAGTAGAGGATGACAATAAAAGGTCACATGGTGAATTAGTAAGGGAGAAAGAACTGACAGTTCAGAAAGACTCAGAATCCAGTGCTCTTTTAAAAAGTAGTATTGAACATATCTAGATGGGAGGCCCCACTTGTTCAAAGGCTTTCCTATGTGCCATGGTTGTTGGTCCAGGAATGAAAATGCTGTGAGGAGGGACTCTTTCTATTTTGCTTACCATTTTATTGTCCATTCCTAGCACAGGAACCCTTCCGTGATGTTAGGTAAATGGATATATGTCTTCTGGTAGCTACTAGGTATTTTTAGGAATAGATTGCTGACATATGGCATAAAGTAACAATTTCTTGACCAGAGAAAAAGACAATATGCCATCTATCCACCAATGATCTCTGTAAATGATACAAAACATCTAGAAGTAGCTTAGACACCTATCTTGGATGGGGGAGGGGTTCTGAATCAGGCCCTGAGACAAGCTGGTAGAGTGCTCAGTCATAGACTCCCTTAGTATGACTCAGGAGACTCCCTACTAAGTAGAATTCCAGAAAGTTAGAAGTCAGTCCCCAATTTCTAAACCCATGTCCTCTATCCTCCCTAAAGTTTGCTCAGGATCCATTTTTCTACATTAAAGGCTATGATTCTCACTAGGGTGTCATGGCAAATTCTCTCTCCTGTTCCACCATCTATGTATAGAAAGCCACTGTTTCATATAGAAGGTGTATCCTTCAGGGGCTTTTGGGAGAACTGAGGTCCCTACCTCTGACGAAAGACTTTAATGATCTTTGTCAGAAGGCTAGTTATTTGGAGAAAGGGCTAAACAACTTGGGTTGAGTGACACTGGGCAGTAACAGCTTAACTTGTCGTGGTTATAGTTTATCAAGTCCTCCAGCTTCCATTTTCTTGTCCGGCCATCATGACTTCATAGTGTAAGTAAAAATGACTATTTCCTTTTTTCAGAGGGGAAATCAAGGTTTGGAGTGGCTATGTCACATGTGTAAGGTCAAACGTGTGGGGAAACTTTAATTCAGGTCTTCTCATTCCAAGTCCACCATCCTCTCCATTTTTCTAAGGACATGAGGTCCAAGCCAGGTAAAGGCTCTCCCCGCCTCTCATCTCCCCAGAAAGGCTGGTGCCAGCTATCTGCTGAGCAGGTTGAAAGCTGGGCTCCAGCAGCTGCCCCTTTCTCCTGTGATCTAAAGAATGTGAAACTTCTATGTAAACCCAGCCTGTCCGTCTTCTGCAATTTGTTTCTCTTGCTTTTCAAATATACATTTTGCTCTGAGCTTACAGAAATCGTTGAAGTTGAAATTCCAATTAACCCTAGCAGTAAGTATTGTAACTATGAGGGAATTTTTGTCTCTTGTGAAATGAGAATGAACCTCAAATGTTACTCGGATTTGCTAAAACTGGACAGAGATCAGGATTCAGATGCTTCAGCAGACACCACCCAGGTTGTTCCCCCTAGAAAATCAGGAAGAGGTGCAGGTTTTCAAAGCAAATATGACTATTTTTATCAGGCAGGCTGTTTTCATTAGCTGTGGTTCCCTGCCATAGTTTCATTTTATTTTTTCATCAGTCAGATTCATTTTGTATTTTTTTCTTTCCCCTTGAAGCATATCATTTAAACCCAAATTAGACATCAGGTAGAAGAAGCTGGACAACTACTACCATGGACTAAATATACAAACAAAAATTCCAATGAGCCTAGACATATTACAAATAAATCTAGTTTGAAATGTGGTTGCATGTGGAGTTTCACTTTGCATTTGGCTAGGACTCATGAAGAAAAATATTTAATACTCCTCTGACACTTTATTTTTAGGAGAAGTGTTGTCTCTTGGTAAAAACAAGATATTACTTTTCCAGACTCATTTAGAACTTAGTCCCTATTGTGTCGATGGCACCTTTTGGGACATCAATCAACAAATACCATTTAAACCCCTACCATGAGGTCAGAACCACACTTGGCATGCAAGGAATACAAGCCAGAGCGAGAGATTCTTATTCCTTAGATACTTAAGGGCTGGTTTTGGAATATACAAAGCTACAAGGCCCAAATGTTCTATTTCTCCCTTGTATACCTAAGAAACATGCTGCTAATCCAACAAAGCATCCTTCACACAGACTTGGGTAAAGAGTCTTGCAATTTTCATCTAATCAGCTATATCTAAGCTATATCTGAATTGACACAAAAATGAGATGAAAAGCCCACTGGCTATTCCTGAACTAGTTTGTGAGACAAAGCTAAAGACAAGAGTAAGAAAAACCAAGCAATGAATCCTAGGGAAGGGAAGTACATCCTACTATGGTGATGAGCCTTCTGTAAAGAGAGAGGGTTTCCATTGGGTCTTGTAAGTATGGCTAGAACTTCGAGAGATGAAGGGGACCAGGAGTAACAGACTCCAAAGAGCAAATATGTGGATAGAGCAGATGAATATAGATTATGAATATGGAATAGGGGTTGCCTTGGGATTGCAGAATAGGATTTTGTTCTCATTATCTTGAAGTTTCATTCAGAAACTTCTATTGTGGTTATGTTCTGATTCACAAATTCTAAGCATGGAGACCCAGTGGTGTCTGATCTATAGATGCCTAGTGGCACCCTAAAGTATTATGTATCACATTCTGGAAGGTGTATTAGCTCATTTGCAAAGAACAAAGATTACTCTGAGTCATAGCTTTCATGTCAATAAAATGGGTAAAATAAAGGTGACTTTAAAAGTTTGCCAAATCTTCTACCAAGCTCTTTATTTTTTAAAATTTATTTATTAATGAGAGACACACAGAGAAAGAGGCAGGGACACAGGCAGAGGAAGAAGCAGGCTCCATGCAGGGAGCCCAACATGGGACTTGATTCTGGGACTCCAGGATCAGGCCCTGGGCTGAAGGCAGTGCTAAACCGCCGAGCCACCCGGGCTATGCTACGAAGCTCTTTAAATGAAGCCTTTCCAAATACATTCCTTTAGATGCATTATAGGCAACCTTGATAGTCACTCTTTGCCCCCTTTATGATAAAACGAGGAAAGCACCAGCTTTTGCACTTTTTAAAGGTAGATGAAACAATAAGCCAATCCCTTTGTGTTTGGCAGTTTGGGCTTGTACCTTGCTTGAGGCAGAACTGGCTAGGATGACCTCATAATTTCCCTTCAAGTGATAGAATTCTATAGATTTTCCCTCTGAGTTGGACAAGAATCTGCATATCCTGTTGGAAAATCTGCACACTTAGACTGACATGTGAATGACTGTGATTACCTGATGTACCTGTATTTCTTCCAACCTCCATCAATAAGAAGTGTGTAATAGTTCGCCTTCCCCTTTCTATCTAGACAAAAAAGAAACATCAAGATTGACTGGAAAATGGGCATTTCTCTAGAAAACGTGACTCTTGGAGAAGTAGTAGATAAAAATTCATCTGATGCTGAAACTGCATGATCCCAGGCAGATAAATGACCTAGTTAATTCTTCTAATTTCTATGTGGATTCAGAAGTCTGGGTTATGTGCTGCCTTTATCCTCTTATACTCAGGCAGGTTCCTTCTGATTTCCTATCTGATTTCTCTGCTCTTAGTCATGTTTGTTCAGAAGTGGTTATGAGAAAGAGCCTGGACTATTAGTTGCATGGGTAGACTTTTGGACGGCATCTCACAATTCTGAGTGGTTTGTAATCCATTTTGCCCAAATTGCACAGTGGGCATTCATGAGACTTGAATCTTTCCATGCGAAATCTGATAGCCCCCATGTAATAGTGATCACATACACTTTGGAAGAACCCAGCAATTTCTTAAAAAGAAGTAGGTAAGCAGAAAAAGCCAAACAATCCAAATAGCAGCTTGATGGGATGACTGGGTGGCTCAGCGGTTTGGCGCCTGCCTTCAGCTCAGGGCGTGATCCTGGGATCCTTGGATCCTGGGATCTAGTCCCACATCAGGCTCCCTGCATGGAGCCTGCTTCTCCCTCTGCCTGTGTCTCTGCCTCTCTCTCTCTCTCTCTCTCTCTCTGTGTCTCTCATGAATAAATAAAATAAAATAAAAAAAACAAATGGCAGCTTGAAGGTTTGTTCAAGGTTTATTGTATTTAATGAACTATGAATGCTACCATTAAAAATAAGAAACCAATGTAATTTTCTCAGGTTGCTGTGGCATGAACAAACTTCTCTAAACCCTTTTCACCTCTCTACTTCTGTCTCTCTAAAAGATCTACTAATTTAGAATGGCACATTTGAAAACTTGTCCTGCCATAGGAAATATGACATAGTTGAAATGGACACAGGCTTTGGAGACAACATGGCGTCATTTCAACACCAGATCTGTTCCTTCCTAATTGTGTGGCAGCAGTAATTTGCTTACATTTGTTCAGCCTTGGCTTTCTTGTAAGCTGGGAATAATAATTTACCAGTTTCACAGTTATTGAAGAAAGTGAATGGGACCTAGTCCAGTACTTGGCACAGGGTGGGTGTATGATAATTGCTAGCAATTTCTGTTGTAAAAGTCTGACCCCATGAGAACCCTTGTTTGATACTTGGAGAAAGACACAGAATGGCTGCTTGTATAATAGTGATGCTTGAGTTTGGTGAGTGGGGGCAAGCCTATGTTAGAAAGATGTGTTGGGCTCTTTTGTCCAAGATGTAGTTAGGGACAGCGATTTTCTTGTCTTTGTTGGGGCCTGCTCATGTCTGAACATGGTTTCCTGTTTCTCATCAATCTCTTTTCCTCCTCTCTTCTGAAATCCATCCAACCTTTTCCTTCCAGTATCTTTAAGAAAAGTAATAAAGGCTAATACTACCACTCCCTTACTCTACAGAGATGAGAACATTTTCTTCTGTTACCCCTGAGGCGATGTGTCATAAGCTGGCAGAGTTCTCCTGCTTCATTTAACTAGGAATCCAGGGTGGCGGGACCAGGAGGCTGTGACTAGGAAGATAATGGATCAAGGGAGGAAGGAAGAAAGCCTAGATATCAGCTGGATTTGTGACTCTTGACCAACCTCTGCACTAGAAGATCTAGGTAGATTCCAGTGAGAATGGTAAGAGAGGTTTGGATAAGTCAGATTAAAAATCCACAGTCTCAGTATCCATCAGAGCATCTACATTCAGAATCAAAATTTGGTTTCTCTGGTTGGATTTCCATCTAAAATCACCAATCTGTGCCCACCATGTTGAATATGGCCAGGAAGTTCACCTGGTTTAATGCACCTGAAATAACTCACTGAAATCACTGCTCTACCATTTACTATCTCTATGACCGTATCATTTTTTTCTTAGCCCTAATACTGAATTGTTTTAAAGACTAATTAAGATAACATATGCGAAGCACCTTGTGCCTGGAATATAAGAAAAAATCAGCAAACTCACTATTTGGAATCAAGAAACGAAGGAAGAATGTTCTCTAAACCAACAACAAAATAAAAAATGAGCAGCCAGAGAAAAGAGCTAAGATAGTACAAAGAAATAGTTTATTGATGAAATGAGTTGGGATAATGCAGGGAGTCAGAGGGAAACCCTGACTTTGATATTCATCATCCCCACCTCCCGAGAGAATCAGCTGGTGCCCAGTTTTTACTCACCATATAACTCATGATATTAATTTGTAATAAATAGTAAGAAAAAGATGACTAGAGTAAAGGGGTCACATATGAGGCACATCTGTAGGGGTTTTTCTTGTTGTTGTTCAATGTTCTGATTTACTATTACTGCTGTTTACCTTTTATTTTCCTTGTTGTCCTAGAGATATATTGGCAAAGGGTGGACCTTCATGAAATTAACAAAGGGTGGAGTTTTAAGGACTTGTTGGTTCATGGGAAAGGCCCTAATAGTCCATACAGTCACACTTTCTACCCATGCTTATCCTGGCTTAGATCACAAGGATAGGAAAATTACATGGAAAACTTCTGCTTTTCTGGATTGTTGAACTTCAATCCCTTGTTCTTGGTAGACCTAAGCTTGCCATTGAAAATGACACTGTCAGGGCAGCCGGGGTGGCTCAGAGGTTTAGCGCCACCTTCAGCCCGGGGCGTGATACTGGAGACCCGGGATCGAGTCCCATGCTAGGCTCCCTGCATGGAGCCTGTTTCTCCCTCTGCCTGTGTCTCTGCCTCTCTCTCTCTCTCTCTCTTTCTCTCCCTCCTCTCTGTGTTTCTCATGAATAAATAAATAAAATCTTAAAAAAAAAAAAAAAAGAAAAAAAGAAAATGACACTGTCACAGGATGTCATGAACTGACTGTCCTGAAGACCAAGCTCTGGCCTCTGAGCAGTAGTATTTTTCTGACCACAAAAATAACAATGGAAATGATGATAAGCAATGATAACAACAGTAACAATGATGCCAGCCTCTGTGCTCAAAGTTTTATAGATTGCATCTTTAGTTCTGAAAACAAGGCTGCAAGGTAGATGTTATCCTCATTTACAAATGCAAAAGTCAAGGATTAGGGACATTAAATAACATGCCAGAAATCACAGTTAGCGGCTAATAGTGCTGGAATAAAATTCCAAGTCGATGTGACAATAAAGATATTTTAGGCCATCCCTGCACAGCTGTCCATAATGACCTTCAGGAAGTCAGATCTTTTCAAAGTTATGAAAATTCAGATTTTGATGGCCTTGGACCTTCTTTCCCATCATTAGTTTTTCCTTCTGGAATTCAACTTATAAACATTGAGGACTGGGGCTCTAGGGCAGTGATTTCAGATTTCTTGTAGACCATCATGAACTACAATTAGTTCATAATAATTAGCAAGAAAAAATGTTTCTTAAAAAAATCATTCACTTAAAATTATTTTTAATTTTATAATAACTAGTATATAATTATAGCAGAACAGAGCTATTTAGTTAGGAATAAAGAACTTCAAAGATGAGAACTCATCTAGTGTTTATTTGCTCTGGGGTTCTAATTACTCTGAAAACTACCAAAACTTTGTATATGATTACTAACAGCATTCAATAGCAGCTTTGAGGGAAGCTGAACCAATCTTTTTCTTTCTTTTTCTTTTTGCTCCATTAACATGGTGGGAATAAATGACAAATGCTAAATGCCGTACATATTCACTATGTCATTATTACTCTCCTGCTCTGTTCCCACTTTAGGTTTCCTGTGTTAAAAAGTAACAAAACCAAACACATCTCCCTGGTCATTTTCCAAAGGAGACCAACCAAAGAACACCAGTGAGAAACACTAAACATGATATTGTTTTTCTGTAATATATTAGCAAATCCTGGTAGCTTCAATTTGGCTTCATTACATTTCCAATATATGCATGCATCGATTCATCTTCTTTTTTTCCCATAGTTAAGATTTATGTACTTTATTAATCACCTTGCGACAGCCATCTCAGCAGTTTCATTTAGCAGAGTAAACCAGTCAAACCTCATCAGACTTCTGGGGATGTCACATGGCAAACTCTGGATTCCTGGCAACTTGAATTACTCTTGCCAATATGAGATTTTTCAGAGTGATCCATCTTAGGGCCATCTAATATATCACATCTGACTCCGCTCTTTTCCTAATTGATAGGTTGAGAGAGACACCCGCTAGATCTCACAATTGTCCCCCTGAAGCTGCCTTGGGATAGAAGTGCCTTGGTGTCAATGGCAGGCAGTTAAGCATTCTGTTTTCCAAATGTAAGTTGACTGATATGAGGTGGGGGGCTATGTGACATTCATCGAGCCCACATTTTCCAAAGGGCTTTAATAAGCAATGGCAGCCTCCCACACATTCACCACATGCTCTGGTGGTCTAAAAATAGGATATCATCAGGTGTCATGGACCAGCCATTCATTACAGCATCCTAGCCTACAGTAGTACTAACCAGACTCAGAGGCTGTGGACACTTCCCTAAATTGTTGTCACCAATTCTAATTCTTAGACACACTGCATTAAAAAAAAAAAAAGTGTTATGACTTTTCCAATGTCTACTCTCCCTAAAGTTCTAAAAGAACACAGTTCTAAACATACTTTTGCATGACTCAAATAATTTTCACATAATCTTTATTAAGTCCCCAACAGCACATGTGAGTTACTGGCCAGCTTGTTTTGTGATACAGAGAGTATAGAATTGGATTCCAAGTGTAGCTATAATCAGAAAGAAGCAATCTTAACACACTTATTCATTTAAGAGAGGGGTTTTCTGAGCTCTTCCAGGTCTTACTTGATTATATGATCAAATAGGAAGGCTTGAGGGTGGCACTTTTTGTACTAAAGGACTCACATAGGGAAGATCCAATGATTTGCAAACTCTTACAGTGGAGCAGCTGAGTAGAAATTATGAACCTTATGTAACAGCATGGGACATGAGACCAAAAAAAATTTTTTTTTAAAATGACCAACTTGATATTAAGAAAATCTAATGAGAAACCCTAAGAAGAAAATGGGTTACCACAGTGCTATTTCTATGGTCTTTCAAATGCAGTTGCACTTCTAAAATTGGAATTAACAGTACTCAAAACTCCTCAGCCTCACTAGTTTATAAAATGGTGGTGTGGTTTAGCAAAGGGAGGGCTAGATGAAAAATTGGAAGATCTATATTTTAGCCTTGACCCTATACAAAACTGTATGGTCTGAGGCTGAGCCATTAAACCCACTATGCAATAAAGGGGCTGGAAGAGACAATGGCTTCCAACCAGTAGCCCTCAAAGGTGGCAGTGGGCCTTCTTGCCCTATTTTTGCTTCTCAGAAAAAGACTCACAGAAATCACACATTTACCCATAATAAGATTACACAGGATAATCAAAATGTCACATTTATTTGGTTTTTGCTTAAATTGTATTAACTGAAAGAGGTACCACTAGTTATTTCGTGCTAATCCATACTCTAATTGGAAGATCATGTTTTTACTTAGTGGGAAATCAAGTTAATTGGCACTTAATAGGCACAAATTGTAAAGGGAATCTTTCAAAAAGTAAAACTCACAGGCAAAAATAAGTTTTAAATGGGAACTTGGTGGTGGCCAGATTAGAAATGGTTTCACAAAAATCCCTTCCAGCTCAGGATTTCTATTACTCTGAATATATATATTTGGTCCTTTTCTTGTTGTCTTTTGACTTTTAATATAGGACAGTTCTTATTTATTAAACCCAGGACTTTACAACTTTTTCATTCAACTCTGTGTATATCTGCAGTGAGAGCATTTTAACCAAACCTCACAATTTCCTTGGCTTACATGCTCCTCGCTTCACTGGCCTAATTATTTTAATAAGCAGCTTAACTGAAATGCTGGCTTATATTTATATTTCAATTTAATTGTGTACAGTTCCTAGTATAATGAAAACCTTGAAAGTCTTTCCCTATTTGTGACACTGTTTTACTGAGTCTTTTTGTTAGGGACACTAACAAAGTAACTTCACTTTATCTCTAAGCATACATCTTTTATTTCCTTTTTTCCTCCATCTTTTTTTTTTCTTTTTTAAGATTAACAATGCAAAGAAAAGATCCCCACGTTCTATCATTTTAGCTGCCTAGATGAAGAGAAAAGAGAGTCCCCGTCCAGGCCTGCAGGATCACCTACGTCTCCTGGATTGAAATGAAAAACCAGTAGCACACCCTGGGTCAGCCATCCAGCTCAGGGGGCTTGAGTATTCCCACTCTATTCATTCTGATCATTAGCAAACAATTTTCTTAAAGGAGGAAAAAACAAGAAGTGGAAAAAAGAATGATCTGGAAAGTCACCTACTAATCATAGTCTCTGGGAAATGGAAAACAGAATTCCCCCTATGGTCTAATTATCCTTCGGTATCTTTAATGAAACCAAATCATAAGAGTTTCCAGCGTTTGGCTGATGTTTCAGAGGCCTGATTTTCACGTGTCCTTGGCTCTGAAAGAAAATATTCACTACCTTCCTGAAGTTTCCTTATTATCCTCTATTTCCATTTAGTTCCCAGAAAAATGTTTGTCACTTTTCTAACACGGAAGGAAAAAGCTGGAGGAAAATAAAAGATGTATGTAAACTGACATATGTTTTGCTTCTTGAAACTGTAATAGTGTGACTTAAGAATTTGTCATTGTGGAGCAGGTCAATATGCAGCAGCTGACTCTCTGATGATAACTCCTTAGGCACATAGCAATGGACCCTATGCGTGCCCCTGAATTACCAGGCAAACATGAATATATGTGTCTCTTTTCATCTATGCTCCTGCATGTGGGCCTATAAAAAAAAATGCTACAGAGTGATGTGTTAGAAACCCAATTCTATTGCCTACTATAAACTGTGGCATGCCAGAACCAGGGGATTTTGGTAAACCTAATAAAACACATTCTGGAATCCTTGGATCAAAAGCAGTATTTACAGATTCACACAAAAAAAATTGCAACAATACAGTAATAGCTACTTCTGTTCTGAAATACTGTTAGGCCAGGCTGGACTTTAATCTTTATTCCATTAAGAAACATAAAAACGTAAACCCTTGCAAATTGGGCAGTATTTTACTTATGCAGGGTTCATGACTCAGAAATGTGAAGCAGCATCTCAAGAACACACAGGTGCTAACAGCAGAGGCCTGCTGAACATTTTCTAGGTACCTTAAGGATTACCCAGACCCACTCTCCTTGTTTTACATGCAAGATGCTGAAATTTAGAGCTATAAGGTATTCAGACAAGGTAAAACAGTGGGTTTGAAGTGTTAAGGCTATGGATTTCTACACAGTCCAGTCTGAGATTCATGATAACTGGATGGAACGTAACTCTGACAGCTTCTTGTGGACCAGAAGAATGTCTGTTTTGCTCACCTTTAGCAGTAGCACATTCTAGTCATGTAATCAATATTTGTGAATGAAAAGCCAATACATAAAACTGAAAACAGAAAACATGTAAGTCAATTTACATTTGGGTTTTGAAATACATGTTCTCTTCAGCAGATTTATCTTAGGAAATTATATCTTTTTTAGGATTACCACAGCCAGTTTGCCTTTTTTTTTTTTTTTAACACTTTGATGAAAAAAATCAGAGCCAGATGTGTGCTGCTAGAAGCCAGCTGAAGATGTGAAATGCAAAATACAATATGCAGTCAAATCCTAGGTACCATCTGATGATAGTTCCTCCCCATAGGGCTCAGAGACCATTTCTTCAAGGAATCCCAACTCCTTCTACAACCACTTGGACTGGCATACTCAGGTCCTCACAACATGTGAGGTGTAGCAGGGAGAGGTGAGGGCTGGTGGTGGGGGATGGCAGGTCTTTCACTAGGTCTTCAGATAGAAGCTGGCTCTCTCCAAACACGCTCACCCTTGATTTCTTTGGCATTGAAGGCACATCTGAAAACTGATCGTAAACCCAAAACCAAAGTAAGATTCAGCACAACCTCCTCAGCTAAACAGAATGGGGCCCAGATTTGGGGCATCACACCATCCCGATCGGAGGGTAGCCAGCTTCTGTGTCAGACACATCTGCCTGTTAGATTAGGTAGGGAAATGCTCACTCAGCAATGAGGCATGAGCTGACATCTGGGGACACAAGCAGAGCCTGCTGTGCAATGTTGGAGAGAAAAGCTCTTCCTTCCAGACTGACAGCCAGGAATGCCATTTTCTTGTTCGATGAGTGCAAATCTTTTCATTTCTACCCCAAACCTCTGGAGCCCGGCTACACATCTTGACTCTTCCCCCCCCCCCCCCCCCCCCGAGCTGAGCAAGCTGAACAGACTGACACAAGCTTAACAAATACGACCCACTTCTGTGAGTGCCATTGTGGGCAAACGGAACGTAACATTAATTGTTTCACCGGCAGAAGGAGAGCTTCACAGGCTTGCTTCACTGGGAGAGCCGGGCGTGCTTCAAGCACCCTGATGCTCAGCTTAAATTACCAGTAGCTACATGGCAGGAGGGCCTGTTTCGGGAGGGTTTTTTTACACCATGACATTAATAATTTATGAATAGGCCAGTGCACAAAACTGTACTTGTACGAGGGCCCAATAGGTGGGGTAAATAGGAACTTATCTTCTTAATAAAGGCAGAAGGATGAAAAAGACAATAATAACATAACCCCTAGTCAGTAATATGCAAAATGTAAATATTGCCTTGTAGCTTCCATCACTAATTGGGGGGAACAAAGAAAAGACCCATGTAGGCTCATGGCACAAAAGGTGACACTTTGTACCTTCTCCTCCCATCTGCTCTCTGAGCAACAGGTTGGGTCTGGACGCATGCATCTGATTCAAGGTAGTTTTTATAATTGTTTAGGCTCATCCACTTGTGTGTTGTCACTAGAATTGTCAGCAACGTTTGGAGGGCAGGAGCTTTATTATGTGCTTATGTGGGAGAAAAAGAACCAGCTTTACTTTGCAGTTTTGACAGTTATAAAAAAGAAAATACTTTTTTTTTTTCTCCTTCCAATTGGAAACTGGGAAAACAGGGCATACAAGTCATCTAGACACAAAAGAAATGGAGTTTGTCCAGGTCAATTTTTGGCATATTGATCCATTTAGACGTCTCCATCAATTAGATACAACATAACATGAAATAAAAAGAGAATTAGATTCCTCTAATCAGCTGAATTACAAGACCAGCGCTCTAAATTATTGCTCTGTTGTTTGAGAAGCAAATTATTGGTGAAAGGATATTTTTATTTTATGCATTCATTTAATCTCTGTATTTATACACTTTTCTAATAGCTATCAGAAAATGCTATGATGCAAATACATGTTGCAATTCAATATCTATAGATTGCATTTTCATCATCCTAAATCTTTGAGATGCTTTGAAGCTCTGAAATAACCAATACTCCACTTATTGGAAAATAAAACCATGTCCAAACTACTCAAACCCCAAATATCAGCGGATAACAAAGATGCCTAATTCCACATATGAAAGTATCAGAAGCTAGAAACTCAATTTATTACTGTAAATCCAAAGTAATTTTTATTAAGTAAAAACCCGAGTAGGAAAATATATGTAAAATCCTAGCATGCAAAGGACTGCTTAGTAATAATAATGGTAACCCAGCTGTGGTGTATTGAGCATTTACCAAACAGTTCACAGCCAGGACGGGCAATAAGGGGACCCACTGAAATATAAGACCAAATTCTTGCTCTTCATGACCTCAAAATGCAGGTAATAAAAGGGAAGAAAGAGGAAAAGCAAGTGATCATAGCTGAGCATTTCCTATGGCCCAGACATTGAGCCAAGAGCTACCCATAGGCTTTATACTTGCGGTGGACCTATCAGGTAGGTGCTACTAAGCCCCTGTTGCTGGAAAAGGTCAGGGTATGCCTTCCTTCATCACACAGCAAAGAGCAGTGAGCCCTTTTCTCCAGCTGCATCTCTCAATGCTCTCCGCCCTCTCTCTGTGCTTCCCGATAATCATTTTTCTTCCATTTCTCCAATGCATAGTGCTCTTAGCTTTTGTCTTTGAACTTGTGTTCAAAATGTTCCCTCTGCCTTAACATCCAGTTCAAATATCCCTTCGCCAGAGAAGGCAGGCTTCCCTGAGCTCTCAGGCCAGGCAAACCTGTTATATGCCAGGCACTTAACAGCGTCTGTTATTCCCTACTGTTCTAGGAACATTTGATCACCTTCTGTCTCTCAGTAGACGGGAAGTTCCCTGGGGGCAGGGCCTGCAGCTCATCCTCCTCAGGCTTCTCTGGCATTCAGCCAAGTGCACAGCAAGGCTGACATTAGCCAGAGGGTGGATGAAGAGGCTCCCAGTGTGCATCTCCCCAACAAAAACAATAAATGAACAACTTCAAACTGATGAAAACTGCTCTGGGAAAGCCACGGACTACGATGAAGAAGCTCCAAAAATCCTGTGGAGCTCACCAACTGAAGGTGGTGACAGAGCAAAGTGCGTGAGGTGCTTTATCTGCAGCATCCCATCTCTGTACCTGAAGAGCTCCATACCAGAAGGGGGTCCCTGGGGTAGGGAGGGGATGGCACCACACAAGGCACAGGAGAACCCAGCTGATGGAGCTGCCTGGAGCTGTCACTGAGGGGAGCCCTGACTCAGGGGCCTGAATTGCCGTTGTGCCTTGCTCTTCAGGACCGGGACACTGTCAAACCTGCCATTTATAGGGACCAGAGCTGTTGCTGCACCATGGCTCCCCCTCCTCCCGAGCCTCTGGTCGGGGCTCTGAAGTGCCATCACCTGGCTATGCTGCTGTTGCTTTGAGCCCCACTCCCTGGGTCCAGGGTCTGAGCACTGATCCACTATCACTGGGCCTGAGCTGGTGCTGCTCTCTGCAACCTGCAGCCTGGGTCCTGATTCAGGGTTCTGTTGTTCAGTCACAAGGCCAGGCCACTGCTGTATAATGCTCTCTGGGTCCTGAGTCATAGATATCACTCATGATCACGGGAGCTGAGCTGCTGCTGCTCTGCATCGTGTCCCCTGAGGACTAATGTACAAGCCCTTCCAGTCCTAATGTACTCGCCCCCGCAGCCCCCTGTTATTTCTGGGCCTGTGCTGCTGCTGCATACTACTCCACCTCCCCTGGAGCCCAAGTCACTGCATGAGCCCCAAAACTCAGACATTGGTTCCAGGAGGAATAGGCACATGCCCATAGTCCAGACAGCAGCACCCACTGCAGCAAGCACACCTCCAGGACCCAGGAATTAAGGTCACTCCATGTGTCCCTGAGCCCAGAACCCCAGCTATGCTGCCCTCTTGAGTGCCAGCATGCCACACTTGGTGCCAAGAGGAATTCCCATGGCTAGAACATCGCCCTGAGGGAAAGGGAGAATGGGAAGATGCCAACAACCACTGCTACTGAGGCTCTCCAGAGCCCTAACTGCCACTGTGACCACAGGCATCTCCAGGATTCCTGCAGCTTTGGTCACTGAAGGCCCCCTAGTCTTTGCCAAAATTAACCTAAACTGATGGAGCTTCGTGGAGACTATGCCTCTGTGCTCTTCTTGAAACCAGAGATACTATACTCCACCTCACCAGTGCACTGTTGGCAAGAATCTATTTGGTACAGTAATTATAGGAAAAACTATGGTGGTACCTCAAAAAATCTAAAAGAGAACTATAATATGATCCAGCAGCCCTGCTCCTCGGAATATTATCTGAAGGAAATGAAATCAGTATCTTAAAGAGATACCTGCACTCCGTGCTCACTCCAGCATTATTCACAATCACTAGATATGGAAAGATGGATCCATTCACCCATCAACCAAGTGTCTGCTGATGGATGAATGGATAAAGATAAGTGTATAAGGTTGCACACAGTAGAATATTATTCATCTGTAAAAAGAAGGAAATTTTGCTATTTGTGACATGGCGAAACATGGATGGATCAGTAAGGCATTGTGCTAGTGAAATAAGCTAGCCAGAGAAACACAAAAACTGCATGGTATCACTTATGTGGAATCTAAACAAAAGCTGAACTCATATAAATAGTATAGAAGTAGATGCCAGTGACCAGGGGTGTGGAAATGGGAAGATGTAGATCAAAGGGTACAAACTTTCAATTATAAGATGAATAATTTCTGAGGACCTAATGTACAATACGGTGATTACAGTTAATAAGACTGTATTGTGCACTTGAAATTTGCTGAGAGACCTTAAGAGTTCTCCCCCAGCCCCAAAGAGTTACCTAGTGAGATGATGGGTATGCTAATTATCTTCATTTTGGCAATGTGCATCAAATCATCAGGCACACTTTAAATATATGCAGTTATACCTGTCAGTTATTCCTCGATAAAGCTGAAGAAAAATAGTGTAAGGCATATAGTAAGTACTTAAGACACACTGGTGGAGTGAATGACTTAACAGCTACTCCCTGATAGCGCCAAGGTTAGAACTGAAGCTTGTTTTCTTCAGTACCATTCAGCATTCATCATGTATTTCTCACCAGTATTATTCAAAAGATTTGGCCGTCATGTATTATCTTACAAAATAAGGTGAACAAAGTTTGGATCTTGGTGTCCAATTGTTAAGTGCTGGTTTGTTCATTCATTTATATTTTCATCGCATATTCATTTACTCAAGATACACTGTTTGGGGGGCACCTGGGTGGTTGTTGGTTGGGTGTCCAACTCTTGGTTTCAGCTCAGGTCATTATTTCAGGATTGTGAGATCAAGCCCTGTGTTAGGCTCCATGCTAAGCAGAGAGTCCACTTGAGATTCTCTCTCTTCCTCTCCCCCTCCTCCTGCTCTCTCTTTCTAAAATAAATAAATCTTAAAAAAAGAAAAGAAAAAGAAATATTGGTTGGCCACCTGGTCTGTATGCTAGGAACTCTCCTAGCTGTCTGGAATAGAACAGTGAATAAAACAGACAAAAATTATTAGGATGAATGACATTCTAGTAAAAAATATGCACAGTCTACAATCTTGATCCAATTTTTAAGTGTCTGGCATATATAAGCTATGTGTATAAGGTTGCATGACACATTGACATGCAGATTAATGGACAACTTTTAATTAATATATTTAATATGAAGACTAAGAAATGAGGTGTATGTAGTGAGAAGCCTTCCATAACAGATATATCCAAATGACTATGGTGCTTTACAAGAGCCAGGCATTTATTCTGCTCATGTTTTCATGGCTCCATAGACTTGTTTTTATGGATGGTTTAGGACCACAAAGAAAACTGAGGTTATCACCATGCAGTTGCTCTACCATTTGTCCCTAACCTGATGATGTAACTGATCCTAAGGATATCCAAAAGATTGTCACTCTGACTTTGATGGTCATTCAAAAACAGACTTATCCAAATGTTGAAGCCATGGTCGTGTCATGCTACAAGGATACCATCTTCTAAAGTGACTAATTTCTCCAGGACAGCATACATCAAATGTATGAGCTTTGGTACGTTCATTTAAAAGCCAAAAGAAGGAATATAAATGGCCAGTAAATCAGATAGGAAAGCAATTCAACCTTATCAGTAAAATAAATGCAAATTTAAATTGCATGTCATTTTAAAACCCAATTAGAAAATATTTAAAAAGAAAAAGAAATACCTATTTTGTAGAGGCTTTTATAGGAAAGGAACTGTTTCACATTCTCTATGGGAGGGCAAATTGTTAATACATTTTTAGAAGGGCAGCTTGTTCCATATGGGAATATCATATGAACTTTTTTTTTTTAAGTTCATATGAACTCTTCTTTAAAAGTGGCCATACCCTTTTTTTGAGGGCATAGTTGTGTTTTACTTGGGAAAAAATAATTTTCATATGTTTATTTTTAATCATAATAAGTAAAACACAGTACTTATAATAGAAAACAGTATTAATCTGTCCCTTTCTGTTCATCCTTGTAAACTTCTTGCCAGGCATAATCACTTTTAACCATTTTAGCTCTTTCTTGTGGTATTTACCTCAATTGTTCATATATTTCTACCAAGGGATTACCTTGCAAAGAATCTACCTTAGAAATATTACCAGGAATGGGTACAAAATTTAGGTACAGGGATGTTCATTCTGTTATTATTTATAATAAGAAAATCAAAAGCAACATTTGTATGGATTGTTTGAATAAATGATGGCCTAAACATACAACTGAATATTCAGTCACTTATATATAAATGGCATGGCAATAAATAAAAACACTTATAAATTCCATAAATGTATATGAGATTACCTTTGGGTAGAGGCTGGTATCAAAGATGAATTTTTGTTTGCGTACCTCTTTGTGTATTTCTCTTAATTTCTCTTCAGTTCAAAATTCTCTTCAATAAATGTGTGTTTTCTTATAATCAGAAAAATGGATACTGCTTTAAGATTGAATCTTTTCTGTAATCTTGAGACTTTGATTTCATGTCATATAGTGTGGGGCAGTTTGCAAGAAAAGGATTGAGGGGATGTGCATGTTTTCATAAGACATATTTGGGAGAAATCAGAAGACATATTTGGGAGAAATCATTGTTTTTGGTCCAATTCTGTGTGTGGGAAACATTATTAAGGGTGATGATACAGCATCTGCATAACAGAAAGAAAATATTTTCACAACAGTCTACTTTAGTCACGGAATGCAATGTTGGTGGAGGCCTACACAGGAGGACTGACAGATGAATGGGGTTCCAATGCTTAGCAGAAACACAAGGAGGAAAGTAGGCAAGACTGGGAGGTGCTAGAACAGCAACATGCACATCTAGGCAGGGTCCAGGGAAAGGGGGTGAGTTATATTCACAAAAAGCAGTATTAGCAACAGAATTAAGGAGTAGGGATTTTTCTGGATGGTCTCATGGTTTAGGACTGTGAAGAAAGATGTAGGTCGTCTGGGGCCTATTGACCTCACTCTGAGGATGCCTAAGGGGAAAATCTGCTTCATCAAGTTAGAATTAGAAATTCTGGGATGATCTCCTTGGCAGAACTAGGTAGGAGAGGAACAGAGGACAGAGTAAGGCACACCTGTCCTATAATGGACTTTGAGGAGGAAAGTGCATTGGTCTCATCTGACTTGAAGCAAAGGATTTGGGGGATGTAACCATTTTGAGAATGCAAGAATATAGGGGTTCCAGAAGCAGCAAGCAGAAAATTTCAGATGAAAGCTCACCCAAAATGTACTAAGGTAGATTTAGGAGATGTTCTGAAGGATTGGCAAAAATCTCTTTGTGGCCTACTGACTCGTGGCCTTAGGCTAAGTATGTATAAAAAATTTTAAATATATATATTTTTGGATTGGGAGAGTATATGGTAGATAATTAATCTCCACTCAAATTTACATAATAAAAGTGTCCTCAGGGATGCCTGGGTGGCTCAGTGGTTGAGCGCCTCCTTTCGGCCCAGGGTGTGATCCTGGAGTCCCAGGATCAAGTCCCGCATTGGGATCCCTGCATGGAGCCTGCTTCTCCCTTTGCCTGTGTCTCTGCCTCTCTCTGTGCCTCTCATGAATAAATATATAAATTAAAAAAAAAAGTGTCTTCAGAGTTGGGCATGGTTCATCTTGTGATCACATGAAAGTTATGTATATCAGGGT
Source organism: Vulpes vulpes (assembly GCF_048418805.1). Classification (NCBI taxonomy): domain Eukaryota; kingdom Metazoa; phylum Chordata; class Mammalia; order Carnivora; family Canidae; genus Vulpes; species Vulpes vulpes. The sequence goes on along the minus strand of NC_132792.1, from coordinate 19,523,726 downwards.
AAGTGAAGCAATATTGCCCCCAACCTCAGCGACTTCCTATAACAAAGGTGTATTCCTCTTTCACAGGACAGTTTTATGAGATGTAAGGCAGTTTTCCTCCATGGACAAACTCACAGATCCAGGTTCCTTCTATTTTGGCAGGCCACCATCTTTAATACATAGCCTCCACATTGCCTAGTAAAGGGGAGAGAGAGAGAGAGTGGAAGAATTTTGTGGCTAGATTTGGAAGTGTTATATGCATGCCTCTGGCTTGGACACAGTAATTTGCACCCCCCCCCCCACTTTACAACAAGTGCAGCTGGGAAATGCAGTGTTTCTGTGTGCTCCAAGAGAAATGGGATAGCAATGGTTCTCAACATGTGGCCCTGGATCAACACAATTAAACTTACCTGGGATCTTGTTAGAAAAGAAAGTTCATAGGCTCCACCACAGACTGACTGACTGAATCAGGGGGCTCAAAAGTGTTTCCACAAGCCCTTCAGGTGATTCTGATGTAATCAAAGTTGGAAAAGCATGGGGACAGGGGATTGTTTAGCCTCTCTCTTTTACGTGTTTTTTTATTAATGTGTAAATGCTGCAGATTACATCTAGAGAGTGCATGTTCATATAATTGTATATGCTTTTGAGCATTGATACACCTACTCTACTGGGAAGTAAACACACAGTTTCTACAATGTGCAGACTTAAACATAGCATACCAATTTTAAACTTAATGCAATACACAAAGATGTCGATAAGAACCAAATTGCATTTTTGAGCTTTCATATATGGAGTCAAGTAATTTTATACAGTTGTAAGCATTTATTTACTTAAAGGTTAAAAGGTTTAAAGATATCTAACCAAGGCTGAACCATCTGCAGAAAGTCAAAATAGACAAGCTTGAGTCGAAATGCTAAAGACAAATTAGAAGCAGGATCAAATAGACTGGCATGGGAATAAAACCCCAGGACAAAAATGACATAATCTTAAAGGGAAAGAAAAAAATTGGAAATGCAAAGAGTGAAATGTGGTAGGACCACTAGATATGAATAATTAGCAAGTTGCAATCATCATGGAGGACCTGTACCACGTGAAATGTGTTACAACTGTGAACAAAGCCAAGAGTAAAAGCATGAAATAAAAATATGAAAAACTTTGATGCAAGTGGTTCTCTTGACCCACTCACTGAAATACCTTCTATATTATTAAAATGCTTATTGGGGGTGTGTCATTCAAAGCTAAAAGCTACAGACTTAAAAGCAGCTCAGCCATTGTCCACCCTAAATGGACCCCAGCATGAATCAGTGACTAGCATTTAATTACAGACACCCAAGAAATGCTTCCAAAGCTGGAATACTGGACTCATTAAATGTTGTATCTTAAAACAATAAGACTATTCATTTGTTTAAAACAAACATATAAACTGGATTAATATTTCATTGACATTTTTAACATCTGCTAGAAAGGCATATGTCATGATGAATGTAGGTATTTTATTTCTAATCAGTTTATAAGTTATAAAAGTAACATAGGCTTGTGGACAAAAATGATCCATACAGATGGTTACAGAATAAAACGTAAACACTGTCCTCTTCCACATTTCTACGCTTCCCACACATAGCTACTGCCACTAGTTCCTTATGTTCTTCTTAGGCACAACTTCTACAGGTAGAGAGTCCCTGACCTGTATTTTAGGAATATCTCATTTAAAACAGGCATCTTAAAAAGCTGTCACAAATAAGGCAAAGACAAAACACTTAAAATAACAGTGGAAATTGAGAGAAAGAGCTCAAGCTAGGGCCAAGAATAAAGTAAGCATATACATACACAGATGCTGGAATGTTGTAAAGCTCGTCACAATACTTTCTAGTAACAGAGTTGAGCATTTTTGCTGGGGTAGATTAAAAGGGTAAGGAATCAAAGGGAAAGAAATTAAACCTGTATATTGTTCATGGAAGCCAGAGGAAGAAAATTTGGATGCCTTCCAGGGAAGAATGGGGACCATCCTCACTTGTTCGCTGTTCTTCAGTTTCTTAGCTCACATCTCAAATGTAAATGGTGGCTTCTTGAATCTGTAGCCACATCTATTCCTTTGCTTGTTAATTTATGGTAGATTTATTGTCTACTGTGTGACATTAGCTCTGATCTCAAAGAGTTTATAACAGAGATGGAGAAAACAAGATGAGCATACACGAAACATTTGGAGAATAGTCAAAGATGGTATATAAAAAAGATAAACTGAATATAATTAAGTGCCAGCCTGCATGGTGCCATGAGCAACACTTAATTAAATTCAGGCCATAATCCATGTCCTGGTTCTAAGAAAAGAGCCTCCTACAGTTTCGTATTTTCTACTGTAACCAATACCTGGAGTTCAGTCCAGTAATGTGATTTAACAATGACTATATTTCCATTCTCAAATGGGAAATCTGTTGTTCTCGAAATGTGTAATATGTTTATATGTGTGTACGTGTTGAAAAATACCTAGTTAGTTTCAGGGGAAGACAGGGTGGATTTGATTGCATTTAGTGATTGATTGTTCAGATTTAGTACCTCTGGGAAAAGATGTGATAGGATCATAAAATCTAGAGATAGAAGGCTGAGAAATCAGCAAGGTCAATCCCTTGCCTTCAGGTGGGATGGAACTCCTGACTGATCACCTAGCCAAAAAGTTACAGTGATATTCTTGTATGTATTTTCTTCTTGCATATATTGAATCAGAGTACAGCAAGGCATCTGGAATTGGAACATTATAAAGCCATATGTGAGGCTCACTAATACAAAATGCCTGGAAGGAAACTAAGTTAATACATATGGCTTTACATTTATAAATGAAGACTCATCCATCATCAAAGACCCAGAATGATCGCTGCCGTGACATAAAAAAGAACTTAAGAGAGATATCTGTTTTCATTTGTGTACCATCCCTTCAACACAAGTAACTATGAGAAAGACATGTGTGCATTTCCTAGACTTGATCTGGGGTATGCAATGCATTTTGCAAGGGGATTAAAGGGTCCGAGGTCTCTTAGACAAGACTATGCTATGCCAATTTCACATCAGAGACAACTTATGTTGTTGGAGTCTGCAGAAGAAGAGTACTTATGCATTATGCTAAGGCCATAAACAGTATTGGAGGTTCTTAAAAAAATTATAAGAGACAAAACAGCAGACAGCTCTGGAATGGAACCCTGTGGCTACACTCCAAATACTGCATGGTTTCCTTTTCTAGGAGAAAGAACATGCGGCTCAGACTCCATCACCTCACACATTTGATCAGAGAAGACGTTAACAAGAGAGCTTTTAAAAAATTGCATGATTAACAAAAGTGAAAGAGGAAACAGAATCCTCCCATAGTTTTCAATGTTTGTAGTATCTTCTTAGGATCTCAAAATCAAAGTTTCTTTCCTTTCCAGTTTTGACCTTTTCTATTTGGCAGACGTTATTTATTTATTTTTTTCCAGCCTGTGTTTCTAATGGAGCTTGAAATTAACATAGCTTTTTGTTTACTTCCTAATTTGTGTGCCGCCATCATCAATGTTGTCAGCACAGTTCTGGGAATAGGGTTTGTTTACTGCTTCTGTTGAGCAAGCAAATAGAGAATTACAGAAAAGACTGTTCTGCTCATCCCATCCCAGTTCAGATCCCCCCTCCATTCACAGAAACGGCCTTCATCAAGAAGTCAATGACCTTCTCAGGTACAAGCACCACCAACCATCTTTAAGTGCTTGTCCTCAGTGACATTTCTGGGCTGCTTTTGACATAGCAGAGGATAGCCTGACCCTTTCCATTCCTTGTTAACAGGTGACCCAGAAACAGAACCTTTCCCTAGGCATCTCCATTCTTCAAAGGATCCCTTGCAGGATTTCTGGGTTCTTGTCTCTTCTCCTACTCCTTTGTAAGGTTACCTATTTTTGAGTTTTTCAGATGCATGCTATTTCTCTATATATAGGTGACATCCGATTCTACCTGTATACCTCTGATACTGCCTTGCCTTTTCATTTGGACGTATGTTTGTGCTTCCTGTCCGTATCAAGTTCAGTTTGGGAAAGGGGGCAGTGAGATTTCTCTCCCCAGCAAGTGCAATTAAAATTTCACAATGAATCCTGGAAACAGGGTTTTATTTTTGTTTTTTAAACTCTTCATGCTCTTTTGATCCCACACTTCTGTCCAAGATTCAGCTTCTATGGCTTTATTGCCAACATTCACCTTTTCACAAAGGGTTCTACAATCAGTAAATATATTTGGGAGGCATGAGAACCCTCTTTATTTATGCTTTGATGTGACATGGTTTTGCTTTAAAAAACAAACTATTTAACTATTATTTTTCAACGTAAATTTCAGTGCCATTAAGTATGTTGACAATATTGTGCAACCATCACCACTATCCATTTCTGGAACTTTTTCAACATCCCAAATAGGAATCTGCACTCACTCAACAATTGCCTCCATTGTCTCCAAACCTCCAGCTGCAGGTAACCTCCAGTCCACTTTCTGGCTCCATGAATTTGCCTATTCTAAGTACCTCATATAAATGGAATCATATAATATTTGCTCTGTTGTGTCTGGATTGTTTCTATTGGCATAATGTTTCCAAGGTTCATCTATGTTCTAGTACTTGTCAGAATCACGTTCCTTTTGATGGCTGAACGACATCCTATCACATACACATCCTATTCTGCCTATTATGTATTGATATGATACACGTTTGGGTTGTTTCTAGTTTTTGCCAGTGTGAATAATGCTGTGAATGTGGATGTACAAGGATCAGTGTGAGCCCCTGCTTCTACCTCAAAAGAGGGGTAGGACCTTCTTTTGCTTTGCAAATTCTCAACTTCATCCAGAAATAATATCCAGCAAGGTCTCAATTATTCATTTGTCCTGATCCACAGCTTGGGTTTGGTTATTGCTCCCGTTACTTGTTGGGATTTCAGATCCATGCTTTACTCTTCTTGGCCTGCTGTTTGCATGGAACTACATTCCCCAGGCTCCTATGCCCTTTACCAGGCAGTTTTAACCAATGAGGCACTAAAAGGAGGCTGAGGGGGCAGAAGAAGAGAAAGGCCAGCATATTTCTTCCTCTATCACCTTGCTTCTGGTGGCACCCTGGGCATGGCTGCATCTTCTTCTGGCTCCAGCTCCCACGAGGATAGGTCACTGGGGTTCCAAGTGCTGCCAGGCAACCTTGACTTGCAAGCTCTCACTCCTCTTTTGTACCCCAGGGAAGGTAGATGTGCCCCAGGGAAGGCAGATGCTTCCTCTGGCTGCTAATCTCTGTATTGTCTCACTTTTACATCTGTGCTGCCAATTCCCGTCGTTAAGTTCCCTCTTCTAAATATAAATAGTGTGGTTCCTGGGTTCTTGACTGGAACTTGACTATTAACCATTCTATTGGGGAAAGATCTGAAATTTCTCAGGACGCAGAACCTATCTATAGCAGCGAATCCTAGCCGTCTCCAATGTACCATCCCCTCAATAGAAGATTTAGCTGCAATTCCATTTCCATGCCTCCCTGGCAGTTCTGTGTGACCATGGGAGCAAGTTCTGGCCAAAGTGATGTAATCAGATGTGCTGTGTGGCAAATTCTAAACCTTCTTTATAAGTGAGCTGCTCCATACTTTTTGGCCTACTGTTGGAGCATGGACACAACAACTGGAGTTCCACTGTGGAACAAGAGGGCAGGGGCCACATCCTGGGGAAAGCAGGACTCAAAGCTAGAAGAATAGCTTGAGTCCTTGAGAACCCTGTGGAGTAAAACCACCACCACAGCCCTGCTCTGTCTACCTCTGCAATTTAACATGAGAAGCAAATAAAATTCTCTTTTGTCTAAGCCGCTGCTATTTTGAGTCTCTGTTTGTTTACCGCAGCCAATCTGAATCCTTACAAATCAAAACCTATATCATGAGCTTGATTTCTGTCCCACACCGCTGATGAATTTTCCTCTGCCTTTTCTTACTAAAGCAAGGTCCTTGATCCTACGGTCTTACTCTAAGTTTTGGACACCTCCTGTTTATACTGGGAATTGACCTATTATTTACAAAGCTTTCAAAAAGCTTTATTCCCTTTAACAGCTTCTGCTTTGCTTATTAAATTTTCTCTGAAAGGGTCGTGTGTGGGGGAATCCAACTCCTCACCCAGCCCATATCCAACCTAGAAAATGATTAGGGCCTTGGATGTTAGAGAATTTTTAATTAAAAGCTTGGGAACATTGTTCCTCAAGCATTAATAAAACCAGTAAAATGGAGAATCAGCACAGCCTAACACCACAAGACAGACCGTTAGTGTCCTGGTCTGATGGCCCCTCTTCACAGAGCTGATGGGCTGTAACTGTACCTAATAGCTGCCAAGCACAGATAAATCTCACCTACACTTTACCCAAGTGGGCATCAATTAGAAATATGGACGTCTAGGATGATGGCTCTCAAACTTTATTGTGCATAAAAATCACTTGGGGGAACTTGTCTGAAATGAGGATACCCACCCTTCTGCTTGTGATTTAGATGGTCTGAAGCAGGGGCCACAAACCTGTCTGTTAAAAAGGACCCCAGGTGCCTCTAAAGCACATGGTCTATGGACCACGCCATGTGCGATGCTGCTCCTGAGGAACTCCTGAAGTCCTATAAAACAGCCACAAGTGGGGAGTGCTGTCATCTGCTGGGGGAGGGGCTGGAGAACATTAATTGACATCTATTATGTTCCAGGGGCTCTGCTAGGAATTTTCCAGGCATCATCTTAGTTTATGCTTATGAGAACATGCGTAACTATTAATGACTATTATTATTTCCTTGCTGTACAAGAGGCAACCTGAGGCTCAGAGAGATGAAGCAACTTGCCTAAAGTTGCAAAGTGGCTTCACAGCTGGGCATGTGTGTGCTGGATATATCCTATGTATTCCTCTAGTTTTGCTCTGTGCCTCTCCCTATACTCTGTATTCCTAGACACTGACCTGTAGTAACTGCATCCCAGGGTCCTCTGCCCTCCAGTTGGGTTGGGTCCTGCCAGTGGGAGATGCTGGGAGAGGACTAGGGGGAGGGAGGATTGATTCCCCAGCATCACTCACTGCAGGTCATACCATAGTTCTTATCAGTGGCTCTTGCTACCTGATTGTCTCTTTCCATGCTCCTGTAACTATTCCCTCTTCTTGCCCCTTCAGGTCTAAGGCTGATAACTGGTGTCCTTCCTCTTCTACCTAGGATGAAGTAGGATGCTGACCTTTTTTTTCACAGCTTGCCCAAAACTTTGTAAATACAATTATTTCTTTATTAAATTCACTTCCAAATCACCCCATTTGAATGTTTCATCTGTTTCCTGCCAGGAATCTGACTGATACAGTTTGCTTGGCTCCAAAGTCTTCCTCTTCCCCCTGTTCTATACTGCCTATATCATTCCCCTGGTGATGATGGAGGATGGTGGTGCTGGTGCTGCTGGTGGTGGTGGTGGTGGTGATGATGATGATGATGATGATGATGATGATGATGAAGCCAGCAACAATGACCACACCTGCTGAGCACTTACATACAAGTTGTGCTGAGTGCTTCACATGGACATTCTTATTTATTTTCCACAAGTACCCTAGGTATTAGGCCCTGTTTTACCTCCATTGTATAGAGGAGGAAAATGAAGACCAGTATGATTAAGTAGTAGAATCCAGGGGAGCTACTAAGGGGTGGTGCTGAGGTACATGGGCAGTACTTACTCCTTCTACCAGTGTCACTGCCATCATGTTACTTCCCTGGCTAAATATGTGTGAATAAAATTCATAAAAATAAAGATGTTGAATGAAAAGCCAAGATCACTTACTTTTTAGGCTTGAATTTGAAAAAAAAAATGCATTTCATTCCAAAAAGGAATATGGTGTTCTGTAATAGTTTTCTTCTCTTGAGCACAACTCAGTTCAGACCTTTCCACAGCCCATGTGGCAGGTTCTGATGGCTGCCTAACACCTTCCAGTCTCTCCCTGTATTCCTTGGCATACTGCTTATCATGGTGCTACATAAATGTGCCTAGAATGTATTCTGAATATGGTCACATCTCTGGAAATTATCAATATAATTCAAGGATTACTGCTAAAATAAACCAGAATTCTAGGATAAGATCTTTTTCGACTCCCAAATCATTTTTCTAGCCTTGAGTGCAATTATTCCCCTATATAACCAGAAGTCTATAAGATCAAACTGTATTCATGATTAAGCCACAGTCTTTGAATATGTCTATGCTCAAAACATATGGGTCTTTACTTATGGGGTTCTCATTGCTTGGAATTCTACTACCTCTCAAAAATTCCAAAGAGACATCCCTTGTCACCTTTATTTAGCTCTTGGGTCTCTGATGACATTACTTCCATATTTATTGTCTGGCTCATGCTTAAGGAAACTAATTCTGCTCTTACCTGCTAAGCCCCTTCTATGCTCCTGACACTCAGTATAGCCCTGCATCCATGGAACAAAACAGATTTATTCCCTGCACTCATAGAATTTACTTTCTGGTGGCAGGGACCACTGGAGGTACTAGAAGAATAATTTTTGAAGGAAAGAAATCTTTGAGGCTTCTCCTGCCTTCCTTAAGGAAAAGTGAATCTCCATACTCCAGATGTTTGTTGTCACTTCCAGGAATATGGATGGGAGGAAGCACTACCATTTTGTCTAAGCTATTTCTTCTGTTCAGAAATCTTGTCTTCTCTCTATATACCTCATTAGTTTCTTTTTATCCTTTCTCCCCAGCAACTGCCTCTCCAGTTTGAAAAGAAACCCTCCTTCCTTTATAGAGTCTCCTTTAATTCCACTTATGCCTCAGTCCTAATATGACTGGTTTATCTGCTTATCTCTCCAGTGGTGGGAATGAGGTATTCGACATCTACTCTACTTCGTTTCTTTTTTTTTTTTTTTTTTTTTCTACTTTGTTTCTAACATCTTCATTGTACTACAGAGGCTATGAAGCTAAAGTACTGTATTTTCCAGACTCCCTTGCAGCTAGATTGTAAGTTTGACAAATTACTCTTTTATGAGATTTTCATAGAGAAAGCAAGTTGGAGGCTGGGTACCCCCAGTGGTGGAGACACTGCATTTTTCTGTGGCAGATCTCTTAGGGACAGCCATTACTCCAAGGATCCAGAATCCATTGCAATGGATGGATCTCCCTTATCCCTGGATAACAGCTAAGGTGTTGTGCTCTTAATTTCAATGATTTCCCTGGTACTCTCCTGAATTCCTACCTTCTTCATTGAGACAGAGAGAGTAACTGACCTCACAAGGCCAGATGGGTATTGTTTGGGAGTCATTTCTAGAATTCTCAGAGAACCTGGACCTCCCCTAGCCCTTCCAATGATTTTGTAAGTATCTAATTCCCTACATTAAATACTTACTGCATAAAACAGAGTATTATTTACCTCCCACATTTGAACCCTGACTAATGGCTCTACCGGATAGAGACTTGTTGACGGAAGGGTCTGTATCTTATTTGTATCTGGTCTCTAAAATAGTGCCTGTTGCATAGCAGAAAGACTGTAAAGCATGCTGATATCAATAAGGACTTTATGAGTCCAATCGTGACAAATAATATCTAACTCTGAACTCATTTAATTTTCATACTGTCCTATAAGGTGGGAATAATTTGCTTCGTGTTGCAATAGGCTTAGAGAGATTGAGCAGATTGCTCAAAGAATCTGATACATAACTTGGTGTCTACTACCAGATTTATTTATTTATTTATTTATTTATTATTTTTAAAGATTTTATTTATTTATTCATGACACACACACACACACACACACACAGAGGCAGAGACATAGGCAGAGGGAGAAGCAGGCTCCATGCAGGGAGCCCGATGTGGGACTCGATCCTGGGTCTCCAGGATCACGCCCTGGGCTGAAGGTGGTGCTAAACCGCTGAGCCACCTGGGCTGCCCTACTACCAGATTTAAACTCAGCTTTTCAATCTTCAAAATTCTTGCTCCTTCTACTATGCCACTGCCTTCTTATAACATTAAAGGTATTTCACAAGAAAAAAAAAACAGAAAATATATGACTATCTTACTGATTTATTGAAAACACTATCATAGGCCTGAAAAATTTGACTCCTGAGGGTAAGGATTACTTTCCTAAAATAGTCTGTTTCCTACTGTGTGTGTTAGATATTGTGGGAAGTGGTCTACAGTGGTCCCTGTAATATTAACTCACCCTCATGCCTTTGCTGGTATAGTCACAAAGTGGTCAATAGAATGTTTGTGGGCAAACCAAGATGTTGTTAAATATACAGACCTCACAATTTTAATTTTCCCTTTATTAAGAGCCATTGTACAAAACCATTAATGGAAGTATTTAAGAGATTCCTTCCTGTCACATGCCTTTTGTAGAATTTAAGGGAGACACTTTCTATCACAAACATTCATACACCCAAATTAGAAAGCCCATATAGAACATAAACCACTTTATGGCCCCATATTGACATATTAATTAGTTCTGAACACTGATGGCATGCAGGTGTGAGAACAGCAGGGAGGAAAATTAGATAATCTCTTGGTAATTTGCTAGTTTACAAATTGAGAGAGGTATTCTGGGTTTTCTTCACTTATATTTCTCCACTTGGCCAAATATAGAATGACTGAGATGGTGATTATGGCATTCCTCCAAAATATTAAATGTTGAGACCTGGTGATCTATCGGCAACCTGAAAGTGCCAATCCTCATCAAGAAGTATGTGGAGATTAAAGAAGTCATTCTTTTTCTAGAGAAAGAATGTTATATTGGGACCATTTGGGATAGCAGACAGGATATATAATAAGCAATTTCAAAGAACAATATGATTCCTCCACAAAGAATATGGTACCTGGGGATTGGATGAAGCAGAGAGGGTTAGCTTACACATCTTCATCAGAAACATCTCCTGAGACCTCATTTATTGCATTTTCTCCCTAAGTCTGAAATATTCACTCCTAATTGACATGATTTGATGGGAAGAACAAATGCTCTAATTTTATAAGGCAAGTCTAGGTGACTGAAAATAAGACATGAACTCTGAGGTTCCTGAGTACTTGGAGTTGATATAGAGGCATCTCGGCCTCAACTCCCCCAGAAGACATTCCTCTTTTGGTTTTCTTAGTTGGCTAATCTTTCTCCTCCAGCCTTTGACTAGGACCCTTCCTCTGTGGAACTGTGCTTTTCTTAGCTCTTTTATCTGTCCCTAGGAAAGCCACCTTTTCATCTGATTTCAAACAATCTCCTCTGTGTTTTTATTTTATTTTATTTTATTTATTTTATTTTATTTATTATTATTTTTTTATTCATTCATGAGAGACATGGAAAGAGAAAGAGGCAGGCAGAGGGAGAAGCAGGCTCCATGCAGGGAGCCTGACGTGGGACTTGATCCCAGGGTCTCCAGGATCACGCCCGGGGCTGAAGGCAGCATTAAACCACTGAGCCACCCGGGCTGCCCCTCCTCTGTGTTTTTAATCAGAAAGCTTTTTCTCTAATTTCCTTTGATATCTACAATCAAATGCCCAACAGCATGTCAATCATTTTTGCTTTTATATCTTACACTTATCTCAAACTTAATATGTCCAAAAAGCAATTAATTATCTGTCTCTTCTTCAGTGTTTTGTCTTTAGTACCATCTTATGATGCTTCTTATATTCAGGCTTGAAATTGAGTGGCCTCCTCAGTCTTATTTGCTTTAGAAAGGGCTTGCAATATGCTATTTCTTCTTCATTCTTAAAATCACTACTCCTGGGATCCCTGGGTGGCGCAGTGGTTTAGTGTCTGCCTTTGGCCCAGGGCGTGATCCTGGAGACCCGGGATCGAATCCCACGTCGGGCTCCCGGTGCATGGAGCCTGCTTCTCCCTCTGCCTATGTCTCTGCCTCTCTCCCTCTCTTTCTGTGTGACTATCATAAATAAATAAAAATTAAAAGAAAAAAAAAAACCATTGCTTTAAAAAAAAATCACTACTCCTTTACACTTACTGTCTCATATCTGGATTGTTCTTTCTAAGTAATCTGTACACCCAAAGTGGAGCTCAAGCTCAAACTCACAACCTTGAGATCAAAAGTTGCATGCTCTACTGACTAAGCCAGCCAGGTGTCTCTCTGGATTATTTTAATAACCATTTAGAGTTCTTATAACAGTCTGGAGACTCCTATTGGGGTCTATATCTCCAATCCTTTCCATTCTTTAAACTGACTATATTCCCTATCCTATGCTTTTCATCACCATTATTTATTTATTTTATAACTGGAAGTTTGTACCTCATAATCTTGTTTATCTATTTCATACTCTCTCCTCAGGCAACTACCAGTTCGTTTTCTGTAATTATGAGTCTGTTTCTGGTTTTTGTATGTTCTTTTGCTTTTCAGTTTCCAGATATAGGTAAAATCATTTATAATCCAGTAATTCCACTGCTGGATATTTACCCCCTGAAAAAACCAAAAACATGAATTCAAAAAAATACACGCACCTCTATGTTTATTGCAGCCTTATTTTGAAAGCTACCTAAGTGCCTACTGAAAGATGAATGGGTAGAGATGTGGTATATATACAATGGAATATTACTTAGCCATAAAAAAGAATGAAATTTTGCCATTTGCAACATGGATAAACCTAGAGAGTATTATGCTAAGTGAAATAAGTCAGTTCTTAGCATTCCTTTTTTTTTTTATTTTTTTTTTTAGTTCTTAGCATTCCTTAAAGCTCAGACCAAGTCTGAGCTCATGAATATTTGTGTGACCCCATCACCCTCACCTTTGCTCTGTTCTCTAAGCCCTCAGGGCCTTTATTACATTTAATGACATACTGTCCTTGAACATTAATGTGGATTAGTCTTTTCTCCTCCATGTGACTATGTCTATACCTCTCTTCCACAACTGCTATTGCCCTCCCTTACATGACCATCTCCTGCTATAGCTTCTATTGAAACTTTTATAAAGTAGATATCCAGGTAGGACATGCTCTATGTTTTTTTTTTAAACATATCAAATAATTTTATCTAAAGTGTGTAAGGGAAGTTGAGGGTTAGAAAGATTAAATGACATGCCTAAGGAGGCACATCCAGCAAGAATGTGGTTCCAAGGTCAGGCTAACATCAAAACTCCTGCTCTTCCCAGACTCGACTCCCAGATGACATGCAGAATGAGTACAGGCAAACTCAGTTACCTCAGTTTGGTATTAAATAACAATATTCTCATATTACTACTAAGGAATCTTGTCTGTTCTTAAGATAACTGAACCAAACTGAGAGACAAGAAATATTTAGAATTTGCAACCATAAACAACAGATTATACCACACAGATTTTTATTGCTGGTAGTAATTTATCAGTTATCTAGGATTCAGATGTGGTACATTATTCTTTGATATATACAGCTCAGTATGGAGGAGGAACTGAGTAAGGGAGACCTGCTACACACCACACATGAGCAGTCACCTCTGCCAAAACTGATCGATACTTCTGGTGGGGGCACCGTCCATTGAAAGACTTATCCTGAGAGCTTCATGGCCAACACCAGAATGAAGAGGTCTAACTGGTTAGAGATTTCTGGTACCACCTTCTTTTTGGCATGATTTACCCTCAAAACACTGGGACAGGTGTGGAGGGGCCAAATTTCAAAATAAGAAGAATAGTAATAAAGATACTGGCATTATCAACTTCTTTTTCTGCCTAATGATGTGAAAAACAAGTAAACAAAAACTCTATAATTAGTTAACATGATGTTGGGCTAAAATTTTCCATGCCACACGCTTTGCACATATAATGCAAGGTTTGCAACAGAGGTGTGAAAACCAGTTCGATTACCTTTATCTCTCAGTCAGATAGAGACCATGTAAAGGTTGGGAGCTGTGTTTAAAGATTTCTTTAAAAAAAAAAAATCAAGTGTTGGTGATGATGTGGAACATCCAGAATTCTCATATACTCCTGGAGGAAATGCTTATTGATACAATCACTTTGAGACATTGGAGGAATCTACCAAAGCTGAATATGTACTTACAGATGAGTTATGTCCACCCCCACCCAGCCCCAAATTCATATGTTGGAAGTTCAAACCCTCATTACTTTACAGTGTGACCATATTTGGAGACAGGATTTTAAGGAGGTAACTAAGGTAAAGTGAAGTCATATGGCTGAGCCCTAATCCAATATAACTGGTATCCTGATAAGAGGAAATTTGGACACATACAGAAAGAAGGCCATGTGAAGACAGAGGGAGAAGTCGGTCATCTATAAGCCAAGGAGAGAGGCTCAACCTTACTGACACCTTTATCTCAGACTTCCAGTTTCCCAAACTGTGAGAATATGTTTCTGTTGTTATGCCAGCCAGTTTGTGGTACTTGGTTATAGCAACCTGAGCAAACCAATACATCATACCTCCCCAATGACTCAGCAAATCCACTTCTCGTATGCACTGACTGAAATAATTTTATCACTCAAAGACACATTTAATAATATTAAGCAGCCTGGGTGGCTGTATGTTAACTATACTGGAATTTAAATAAAAACTTTGAACAATTATTTAAAAATAAGTAAGAATAGGGCAGCCTGGATGGCTCAGCAGTTTAGTGCTGCCTTCAGCCCAGGGCATGATCCTGGAGACCCGGAATCAAGTCCCACGTCAGGTTCTCTGCATGGAGCCTGCTTCTCCCTCTGCCTGTGTCTCTGCCTCCCTCTCTCTCATTCTCTCTCTCTCTGTGTCTCTCATGAATAAATAAAATCCTTAAAAAAATAATATTCAGAACATCCCTTTTTACAGAGCACTCTCAAACTGGAAACTACCCAAATGCCCATGAACTGCAGAATACATAAATAAATTGTGATATGTTCACATGTTGAACAATTTGGAGCAATGAGAATAAACAGCCCCAAACAGCAGACAACAATATGGACAAATTTTAAGTATAATGTTGAATGAAAGAGGTCAGACACAAAGAGTACATAATTGATGATTCTATTTATGCAATGAACAAAACTAGATGGTGCTATTCTTTACTATCAGGATTTATTTTTATTTTTATTTTTTTTTACTATCAGGATTTAGAATAGTGTTCATCCTTTGAGGGGAAGCAACTGGAAGGAAGCAGCAAGGAGGACTTCCGGGATACTAGTCATGTTCTATTTCTCAGTCTGGGTATTATTTCATGAGTGTGCTCCATTTGCGAAAATTTAGTGACCTATACAGTATACACACACACACACACACACATTAATGGAAAATTTTAGAAGGAGATTTTCTATTAAGAAAGCTTAGCATGAGTCCATGACAGCCTAACCTGCCTCTATTTGCTTGGGGGTAGGGGAGAGAGAGAGAGGAAGGGCTACTTCCTGTTCCCAAGTCTCACAAGGAAGCTTCAAGATCACTCTGAACTTGGTGTGTGTCTCTGGGGAACAAAGTGAAACATCTGAAGAGCCTGTACCTGTGGCTTGCTAACTGCTCTGGTGGCAGACCAAACAAAAGATTTTCATGCTAGGGACAGTCTGCCCTTGTTTGGCAGGGCAAGGACTACATAAGTATTTCCCATGGGCCAGATGTGGGCCATCCCACAGGAGAGAGCTGGTGTGGAGAAGCTAAGACCTCTCCAAAAGGGCACTTAAAAGGTGAAAACACAACTCAAGCTGAAATGCTATTGAAGAAAAATAAACTTGTGGAAGAACACAGACACATTTTCTCTTGTCAAGGGAATCACAAGTGAGTCATTTCTAGCACAGGGGTGGTGGGGTGGTAGTGGTATCTAAAGAACCCATCAAGACTAAATACCAATCAGTCCTTAAGAGTGAGGGCTGGGGGCAGCCTGGGTGGCTCAGCGGTTTAGCGCCACCTTCAGCCCAGGGCCTGATCCTGGAGACCTGGGATCGAGTCCCACGTCAGGCTCCCTGCATGGAGCCTGCTTCTCCTTCTGCCTGTGTCTCTGCCTCTCTCTCTCTCTCTCTCTCTCTCTCTCTCTGTGTCTCTCATGAATGAATAAATAAAAAAAAAATTTAAAAAAAGAGTGAGGGCTGGCTCATACTAGTATTTGTCAAATAAGAACTTTCCTGATCCACATACTTCCCTCAATTTGCTCTAATCAAGAAAAGGCTAAAAACCCCTCGTTAGCAAGGGAAGGAGTTCTATGGGGCACCAGGCAGCAGAATGTGGCCCGTTTTCCCATCATGTTCTACACTGAGAGAAAAAACACTAAAACTTGAATTTTAAGTCCTAGGTCAGTCATCAGGACCCTGGTAAAAGTTGTAGCCCATTGAAAAACAGTTAAAATTACAAAGAAATTTCCAAGAGATTACAAATTGATCTTATCCTCACAAAACTTATACCTAGAAAGCCCAGTTCTCTCAGTACTCTACATCACTCTTGGGCTAGATCAACCCCACTTCTTCAGTAGAGTAGACCAGTGTTAAGCAGAGGTAGGAGTGATGGAGAGGGAAGAACTGACGACAGCCCTGAAGTTTTTCCCTTGGTTGATCAGAAGACTCTGATCAATAATCAAAACATGGATGCAGGAGAAAAGAGTGTGCTGGGTGGTAGAGGCAATATGTGAGTTCAACTTTAATGTACCATGTTGGTGGTGCCTCTGGGCTATGATTGAAGTAAAAATTTCCCTTGGATAGCTGGGAATTGAGGAAGGAAGTTTGGAAGAACTAGTTCAGATTAGAATAATCGGTGTAATGATTCAGTTCATGTCTGAGGGGTAGATGTGGTTTCGCAAGGAGAATACTTGGAACTTAATTTTATGAGAAATGAAGAGTAGAGTAGCCTGTAAAGACATAGTGAAGTAGGTAAGAAAGGAAGAGTGATTTTCCTGAAGGTGAAGAGAGAGTCCCTTGAAGAAAAATGGGACCAACAGTGGAAAAATTCTACAAATGTGAGGGAAAAGAAATACTGAGAAGTATTCACTTAACACCAGAGGACTCCAGGGATCCCAGAATGATCACCTTGTGAAAAGAAGTTGGGGAGCAAGCCAGAAAACAGAGAACTAGGGAACAAATGGGACATGAGAAAGCCAAGATAATCCTTACACTATTCTAGAAATCGGGTGACAAGGAGGGCAAAAGTTTAAACACAGAAAAGGTTAAGGGAAGGGATTATTTCTTTTTGTGTACTATGGACTTCTTCTCAACATGTTCCAAACTAAGAAAGAGAGAAATCCATTAAAATTAGAATTTTAAGTCATAAGTCAGCCTGGTGGCTCTTGGTGGAAGCTGTGGCCAGGGGAAAGATAGTTAAAAATCACAGAGAAATTTTTCGAGGAGTTATAAATTGAAGTTTATTCGGCAGTCTGGAGAAGCCTATGGATTCCTTCTCAAGAAGCTATTTAAACGCAAAAAGGGAACATATAAGATTATAAAATAAACAACTTATATTGAAAAACACCTAAGATAGTTTTAAAAATTTGTGGGTGGAACAATACATGTGTTTCTTTATTGATGCATTAAAGAATAAGATTTATTGGCAGAAATAATAACTTTTGTAATTTGACAGTAGTGATGAGTGCAAATGATATTTCAAGAATGCTTCAACAAGTTTTATGTGATTAAGAATTACTTGTGATTCTAGTGACAGCGTCACATAAACTGCTAAGAGTACTGAGGTTTTGGGCAGCCCAGGCGGTTCAACGGTTTAGCGGCACCTTCAGCCTAGGGCCTGATCCTGGAGACCTGGCATTGAGTCCCACGCTGGGCTCCCTACATGGAGCCTGCTTCTCCCTCTGCCTGTGTCTCTGCCTCTCTCTCTCTCTGTGTCTCTCATGAGTAAATAAATTAAAAAAAAAAAGAGTACTGAGGTTTTGTTGTATTCATGATAGAAAGAAATGTTAGAATTTCAGTAAAAAGTTGACTAAAAAAGGTATATCTTATATGTAATACATATTCTGTACAATATTATCTATACATATGCATATATTATCTATACATATAAATTCATCAACCCCACTAAAATCTTTCCATGGTTCTGTTGGAGGAGAAAGGGATCCAGAAATCTTAGGTTAAGAACATTCAGCTAAGAAAAAGAGGTGGCTTGTTGCTTTCATTCTTTTTTTAAAAGATTTATTTATTTGAGAGAGAGAGAGAAAGAGAGAGAGAGAGAGTGCACAGGCAGGGGGAGGGATGGAGGGAGAGAGAAAAATCCTCAAGCAGATTCCTGGATGAGTGCAGAGCCCAACACAGGGCTCAATCTCACGACTTTGAAATCATGACCTGAGCTGAAATCAAGAGTCATTGCTCAACTGATTGAGCCACCCAGGTGCTCAGACCACTGCTTGTACTGCGCTTTTTCTGTCTGAAAGACTCTTCTCACCTGTTCTTCACATAGCTGACTCTTCATCCCTTGTGACTCAGCTTAAATATTACTCAGAAATGCTTTCCCAGAAGCCATCTCTGAAAGAGGCCTTCCACCATTAAGCTCTATGATGAGCTCCATAATGGCTGAGCTTGTGTCTGTCTTGATCCTCTCTGTAGCCCTGTGCCTACCACATAATAAGCTCTATATAAACAGTCTTTAAATGAGCCATTGGCTAGGGAGCAACTGAAGAGACCTGGGCTATATTCATGCCAGTAAACAGTGCTTCAACTTCCAGTGTGGTATGGATTTTATTAAGACTGTTCCCAGACTTGTTTTGGAGTTGTTGGAAAGCCAAACTCCCTGCTTACATGAAAATGTCTGCAAGGTAGAATTTAGCCATTCTTCAAGCACTAGGAGGACCCCCTCTCTGGTCTAGACTGAATCAAATAAAGCAAGACAAGAATGTCAAAGTCTGGGCTGTGCTATGACTATTCACATTCTTGTGGGCTGTAGGCAGTGCCTAGGAAATCCACAGGTGATGCGTCTACAAAGTCAGTATTCAGCTATCATTTCATTTCTAAGCAACACAAGCGATGGAAGAGATACTCATCTAGCATTCAGGAACATGACTTCTAATTCCGATTTTTCAGGTTTAACTGAGTGATCTTAAGCACGTCAACCTCTTCGAGCCTTAATTTTTTTTCATCTTACAAATGGAATTTTAAAATATCTGCTATGGCAGAGAACGCACCTACCAAGCAAAATCCATTCTTTCCTTTACTCTGAATAGAAGACTGGACTACAATTCCAAATTTCCCTCAAGGTTCGTGTGGTTAGGTCATTAAACCTTTGCCAACAGAATGTAAGTACTAGTGTTGCTTGTAATCTGTGTTTACTTGGTCAAGGCCCTTTACTTCCAGGTTGGAATGGCAAGGACCAGAGAAATCTCAAAAATGGCTCATTAAAGGTAGGAGAGCAGTTGTCAGCTTGGATCCCTAAATGATTGTGCAAAATAGTCATTCCTTGATCTGTAGCCTTTGCCTAGGGTTGTTGAATAAGAGAGAATTAAGCCACTAGCTTTTCAGAATATATTTGTTGCAGCAGGTAGCATATTTGTGACTAATACACATGTTCTATCTATTTTATAAAATTGTGAGACAGAGTTCTAATGTATGGAAAGAGCTTTGAAAGGTAGCAAGTACTCTGGAAGTTCGTCATCAATTTTTTTTCCCCTAGCTTTATTGAGATGTAGGTAACATACAACACTGTATGCTTCAGGTATGCAATGTAACAATTTGATGCATGTATATATTGCAAATCATCACTACTGTTAATAGAGAAAAGTGTGTATTAGAGTGCCTGACACATACTTATTATTTATTTATTGAATTAATGAATAAACATCTTGCTGATAAAAAGCCTGAAATTAAAAAAAGATTCTATCCAACACAACTACACTTGGCAAAATACTTGTTTGGCCAGGGAAAACCTTTAATCGATTCACCTGAGCTCATACAAGTAAAATCAAACTCCTAGATAATGAGCTTCTTTCAAGAAGATTCTTGTTTTTCTTTTTGATAGTTTTCCACCAAAATAAATTATAAAATATTATACATTTTGAAAAAAGGAAAATAGACCCTTAATCTCATCATCCAAATACGTTGTGTTCCAACTACAGCCATGTCTATTTTTGGTAGAGGTAAACCTGTTTTTTCTTATTTTTATTTTTCTTATTTTTAAAAAATATTTATTTATTTATTCATGAGAGACACAGAGAGGCAGAGACATAGGCAGAGGGAGAAGCAGGCTCTTCACAGGGAGCCCAATGCAGGATTCAATCTGGATTCTGGGATCACGACCTGAGTCGAAGGCAGCCGCCCAACTGCTGAGCCACCCAGGCATCCCTTTTTATTTTTAAAATAAATTTTAATTTGTACTTGGTAAGGAAAGCACAGACTTGGTAATTCTCCAGAAGTGACTCCATCAAAAAACCACCTAATACTTCTAACAGTTCCAATTTAATTTTGCCAAGGGGTTCCATTCTTATTAAAAAGTATACCAGGGAGAGGAGGTGATTTTCATAAGAAAGTATGTGGGGGTGTTAATTCTCACTACAATTAGGGTGATCAAGATCGCAAATGTCACAATCTTTCCACTTGCAATTTAAAAGCTATCTTGTGGGTCTTACAAAAGTTACATGGAGAGCAAATGAGTGTATACAGATCTTTTTCAAGGATATAAATGAATTCAATGATTAATGCAACAAATATTTATTGAGTTCCCACTATGTTTTAAGCAGAAGGTGAACCATAAAACATAGTCTCTATCCTTGAAAAAATTAAAGTAGGAATGAAAGACAAGACAACACACTGTGGTGATCTCAGAGGACAAATGAGGCCAGGAGCAGCAGTAGCTGGAGAAAATGAGACATGGCATCTGGCTGGGGATCTGGCAGGTAACGGGGCAGACAGTGGTCCAGGCTCCCCAAACTTGTGGACCAGAATCAACAGAAGCAAGAAAGGGCATGGTATTCATGGGAATGCAAGTTATTCTGATAGGACATTAAGAGAGCCACTGGTGGTGAATGTCTAAGAATGAGAAGTAGAGGTCAGATCACGAAAGAGTGGAAAGACTTCCATAGAGCAGTGATGGTGTTTGTTCTGTGCTACCTAGGACAGCACCTAGTAAACAGGCATTCCACCTGTGTTTGTGGAATGAATTAACCTACATCATGCTACACAGCTGACCCATAGTGCTTGGCCTCTCATTACAAAGGAAGAGTACACACAGCTGCGAAAGACAACTATTCCTCTTTCTAGAGATTGCACCTATGATGGTGCTTATTGCCATGTTGGGTGTGCCACGTGACCACCTCTTGCTTCTCAGCTCAGGGATGCTGTTTTACTACTGGTAGCCCTTCACTGCTAAATAGTAGGTCAGACACATTGAACCCTAATCTGCAAAATGCCCCCTTACCTCAATCTCATTTGTTAATGGCATCAAGAATTTCACACATGTATCTTCTCAGGACATGCTTGCAAATGTGATGTATTCATGCCACTTCCATTTCCCAATCCTAAAGGCAGAGAACCGAGGCAGGTGGGGAGAGATGTGAGGGAGCTGAGGAGGGAAAGGACCTAAGAGGAAAGGCTCTGAAGACTTCTACTCGTTTCTCTGTCCTTGATTCTATTCTTCTCTATGTTTTGAAACTACTTTTAGTTGAAATTGAGCATCAATGATGTAGAAGTACCAGAAGTCCTACCTTCTAGGGAGATTAATGGATTAATAAACCAGATCTAGCAATACTGAATAATTTGGAGGCAAAAACAGACTTGACTCACAGCAGCCCAGCAGGGTGGCTTACTTTGGAAACATTTTGCCACCACTCTGCTGGGCATACTAACAATGCGCAGTGCAGGCTGACTCCATGGGGGGAGTGCATGGATTCAGCTGCTGAAGAGTGATGTGAAATTAAAGAGAGAATGAAATGTGTGATCTTACTTAACCACACCTGGTGCTTCAATTTCTCAATAATAGCACCCTGCTCCACTGTGTCAAATTGGGGTGTGTGTGTATGAATTATAGCTAGGGGATAGATTTACTTTCTGATGCTGCCAATCTATCGCAGGGGATCTAATATGCAAATGACAAATGAGGTCTCCTCATAAAGAATTTGAGAGTAATTACCCTTGGGCCTGGACTGGCATAAAATTACCATAACTGAGGGGTAGGCAGTAAAATGTCACCACCTAAAAGAGGCTCAAACCTCATGGTCTCAAGTTGGAGGTGGCTTGGGGAAGACGATGTATTTCAGTACCCAAAGTATACTCCAGGCTATAATCTTCTTCTGGCCTAATGGCCAAGTGTGTGATTCATGTTGCTTCAGATTTCCAGGAGGATGAGAGATACCAAAAAGAGGGAGAATGAACCATTTCAGCTTATTTAGGAATGCATGTTCATGAGTTTAAAAGTTCATAAATCTGCACTAGAATTGGTATTTAGGGAGATCACCTCTCCCTCTCCAGCCCATCACTAAAGAACTGCTACTTTATGGCTTCTGTGGGTTTATACTGAGTATCAAACACAATGTATTTCTGTAGGGACCTGTGCATATTTCCCTGGCTAGTAGATACTTTATGGCAAGGAGGTCCTCAAGGATAGCAAAATGCTTCATCTAATGTAAAAATGGTTACTGTAATTAAATGTTCCATTTTCTGCATTTTCTGGGGTAGGGGTTGAACTCTACATGATTCCATTTAGCAGTAAAAAATAAATTCTTAAGTATAACTAGCTTAACGCTGTCAGCTTCATATTGCATTTACAGTGAAGCAGATCAAAAATGAGAACTAGACAATAGCTATTTTGATCCCTTCTAGGGAGTAAACACATGGTGGCCTGCAAACATGCACATGAGTGATCCCCAAAGATGCCCCACTAATTTAGAGAAGATTTGTTTAGAGATTGATTTAGTGAAAGGAATTACAGAGGGAATACATGAATGGACTGTTCAGAATTCTGACCTAATCAATTTTCAGAAGCATGGTTTTTCAATATATATATTTAAAGCAATCTCCTAAAAATAATCCTTAACTGCCAGGGATTCAGGTAACTGAAAGTCCTCCTTGTTTCTCTGCTGCTTTTGCAAACCCTGAGTTTGTTAGCTATCTTGGTAGCGCTTAGGTCATAGCTATTGTGACCCTCTGATCTCCTCTGGAACTGGAGGCCTCTTGAAGGCAGAAAACCTGGCTCATTTACCTCTGTCACTCATTTTCAAAGTATATGATGAAGTACCTTCATGCCATAGGTATTCAATAAACACGTGTGAATTGGACCATTCATCACTGTAGGCCACATTATTCTGAAAAGTAATTAGTTATTTCCCAGTATCTGAAGAAACAATAGGTAAATGTCAGAGGACGTGGGGAGAGGGGGGGAAAGGATGGCAGGCAATCAAATGAAGTTATATTGAAATTAATTCTCTGATATTGAAAAAGATCTGAATGGACCCTTTATAGTCATTGAATGGGAATCTATAAAAATAAAATGCTGATTTAGAATAAAGGCCCATCCATTTTGCTATGTGGTATATTTCCTCAGCCTACTGAAGAGTTTAAGCTGTCTTCAGTTCATGGAGTTCATGGCCTCAACTTTCTGCTGGCAGGAGGGCAGGAGGGCAGGCAAGACTGAACAGCAGGGGTGGACTGGGGCAAGATCTGGGGGTTTCATCAAAATTCTTACTTCTCCTAATCAGAAGACACATCTTCAACTTGAAAAACTATGAACGTCAGGGATGTCTTTTAAGGTTTATCAGATCTATGTTCAATTTTTAATACGTAGACTGATAGTGATGTATTTTCAACCATTTAAAAAGTGCTTATATATTTATAAGCAAATCTATAATAGCCTAACAGGTTATTAACCATTCCCAAAGATATCTGGGCTCAGGAATAAGCTGGTTTGATCTCTTCAGCCTCTTTTTAGTATATAACACAACAGATATGACCATGTTCTCTCTCCACTTTTTAAACCCTGCAGAACTTGCCCTAACTTCAGTGCAACACCCAAATTCTGGTCATCATGTCTTACACAGCTCTGTAAAGTGTGTTGCCCCCCATCTTCGGCCACTACCCATTTTCCTCACTGTGCCTTTATGCTGATTTCTTTAGTTTGCCAAGTTCTTCCCAGCTCTGGGCTCTTCTTCCTGGCTCTGACTTTATTGTATTGCTGTTCTTTGCTGTTTATCAGTTGGGTCTTATATTATTGGTCACTTAAGAAACCCTTCCCCTGGCACCAGTCTGGATTCCTTCCTTTGTATTATTATACAGTAACTTCTTTCCAACTGTCACTTGATGGTTTTTCATGCAATTCTCTCTTTAATGTCCATGTTCCATTCTATATTAAATGTCATGACAGCTGTGAAAAGATATGTCTTATTCATTGCTGTGTCTTCAGCACCTGGCCCAGCACATAACAGGTGCTCAATAAATATTTGTTGTATCACTGGACATATCTTTCAGCTTGAGTTGACTAGATTTGAAGCATCAGGCATTGTGATGTACTGGACAGCGAGTGGACTCTGGACTGTTTGAATTTAGCTTCTGTCTTTAACAGCCAGAGGGATAAGTCACTTCAATTCACCAAGCCTCACTGTCCTCATCACTCTAAGTGTCATGGTGCTAACCCTACCTCCGAAGAAAATGTATGCACACAGTGCTGCTTGCGCTTGCAAATGACCCTGTTATGCTACTGGTAATAATGCCCTGTGTATAACTCTAGCCATTCTTTCTGGGTTTCTGGGAAAAATCTCTCATGAAAGCAAGCTCTCCACCCATCCTCCTTTCAGAAAATGCAAAGAGAAGTAAGAACAAGGAACAGCTTCCCCTTAGTCTGAACTAGGTCACCTAACAAAGCCGTTTTAGAAGCATCTAGAAACCTGCATCTGATACTGTGTAGATGGCCTCAAACCGAGGGAAGACATACAAGTTCTCTTGCTGTCTTCCATTTGACTCTTCGGTTCAACTTTGGTTTTGATATTTGTTTATATGTCAAAATAACACCTGGCTATTAGAGTTTGCATTTCATTGTGCAACTACACAGTTTATTTACCATAGCTACAGATAGATATTGAGCTTATTTTCAGTTTTTGGCTATTACTTGTCCTTTTTTATGAACTTTTTACTCTGACACCCAAGGGAGAGGTTCTTCCTTTGGAAGGTTGAGATCTAAAGTCAACTGCGGTCTATAGGAGATAGAGGGACTCACTGATAAGGAATAACATGGAACATGTAGTACAGGGAAGAAATGCCCATGGCTCTACCTGCAATTCCAGTGAAAGCAGGGCTTTTTCCCTAATCCATTTGTCACCAATGTGGACATTCCTAAAAAAAATAGGAAAAAACATCCTGGAACTAGACAGGATACTGTCCCAACTCATGTAAGTTCTATCCAACTCAGATGGCTAGACATTGAGTCTGAAATCGTAGAGTCAGTCATGCTAGGTACACAGAATAATGGACAGGGTGAAGTGTACCCAAGATATGAAGAGGTGGGTCTTGATGCAAGAGCTCCCAGATGTGTAGGAAATTTTGAGTAAGGTAAAATTCTACTATCGGGTCTCCTCATAAAGCTGGCTGCTCTCCATGCTCCTCAGGCTGCTGAATAACAAGAATTATATAATGGCATATCATGCAGCCTTCAAGGGAAGAGTGCCTGGGGATGCAGAGAAGACACCAATGACACCTTTGAAGAGTGAGCTATCAAATTGGCCCAACATGGAATAAGGAAAAGTTCCATAACACAAATCACAAACATAATATAAACATGAGGAATGAAACATAATGCATAAAAAAGAATAGCATCCTTTAGAAAAGATTTGCCACAAGACAAAGACAAAAGTTTAATAGTAACTACTTTGTATTCTCAAGGTAATTACTCAACACTCCAAGTTGCTATAAGAGAGGTAATGAGGCAACAAACAGAGATAAAAAAGGGATTTTATGAAAAGAATACAAGCAAGCAAATAATTCCATTGCAGAATTTAAAACTGCATGAAAAACAGTAAAGAGCAGTGATTCTCACTCCTGAACTAAATGGAATTAGATTAGTGAAATAGGACAGTGGCTCTCAAACCCAGATGAGTAAGGGGGGGGGGGGACACTTAAAAAATACATTCCTAGGGTAAAATACAGCAGA
Organism: Vulpes vulpes; assembly: GCF_048418805.1. Taxonomy (NCBI): domain Eukaryota; kingdom Metazoa; phylum Chordata; class Mammalia; order Carnivora; family Canidae; genus Vulpes; species Vulpes vulpes. The sequence continues at coordinate 19,497,808 of NC_132792.1, read as the reverse complement.
TTTTGAGTCGGTGGGCCTCAGGTGAAGCCATGAAATCTATATTGAGAAAAAGTCCCTGAAGAGGATCTGAAACTCAATCTGGTTTAGAAACTATTAAGGTGAGTGCAAACTTAAGACAATCACCCGGAGTTCAGAGGGAGAAAAAAAAGCCAAGTGGAATAAAGAAAGAGAAATAGACTAGAATCATGACTAGTATCTGTGGCACATGCATAATGGGAGTAAAGGAGGAAGCAGTCAGAACCAATGCAACAAAACCAATCTCAAAAATGTATAATGGGGGGCGCCTGGGTGGCTCAGTCAGTTAAGCATCCAACTCTTGATTCTGGCTCAGATCATGATCTCAGGGTTATGAGATCAAGTCCCAGTGTCAAGCTCTACGCTAAGTGTGCAAGCCTGCTTAAGATTCTCCTTCTCCCTCTCCCTCTGCCCCTCCCCAGTAGTCCTTCTCTTAACAAAAATGTCCTTCCTATAGTGAAGGAAATTTCTCTGAAATGAGAAAAATATCTCCAATTTAAAAGGTTTTTCCTGTGGACTTAGTGAAAACTGATAAATATTTTGATCTGCTGGATAGTAAGTCTAAAAAAAAAAAAAAGAATCTTCCCCAAATCCAGGAAAAAGAAACATATCCCATATAAAAGAAAAAGATGTCAGTGGAATTTGTGTCTATGTAGTTTTCAGGGAGAATGTTTAGGCTATGATTCCCCCATTCTGTTATCTGCCCAAGCTGCTGTCAGTACGAAATAAAAGCAACCGGAAGACTTTTTCTGCTGGGAAAGGGTTCTAGAACACTGATATTCTCTATGGTAGCTGAGATTAACCAACATCATGGAAACTGCACAATGTTGCCATCACTAGATAGCATCATTCCTACGGAGAATGTAAATACTGTCATTCCTGAAACAGGAGGTCCAATTACATGAGAATCAACAATTTAGCAACTATAGACTGCGGATAACAACCTCAAAGAATAACAAAACTTGGGTGGGAGGGGTATTGTGGGGAGCTGGAGGAAGGAGTCTATGGTCATCTTCCATTTGTATACAGTGGTGTGTCAACATATACTGCTTAATTCCTGACAATAATTTGAGAAACACAGGTTTAGAATATGGGTTTTAAACATCACTATTATTTAAAAATTCATTAGGAGCTATCAGAGGAACTTAAAACAAGTACCACACCTTCCAAATTCCTGGAGTGGGATGGGGAAGGAGAAATGAACCAAAGAAAAACTCAGATCATGTAGCAAAACTGGCCTCCACTTAAAAAAAGGGGGGGGGGGAACAACAAAAATCCAATATACATTATGACAATAAAATAACTAAATAATCAGTTTTCTGATTATAATATAGTAGACATATAATAATATAGACATGTTTATAAGAATTTGAAAATATATGCACCAAAATGTTGATGGTCATTTCTGCCCGGTGGGTTTACAGTAACTTTTTTTTTTTCATAACTAAATTTAAAAACATTTCTGGCAATGATTACATATTACGTATGTGATTGAAAATAAAACATAAACCTAAAATTCCTCTTCGTTCATCTGAATGAGCACTGATCACGAAGCCACTCATTAGAACTAGAAATGACCAGCAGAGCTGCAATGGCTGAGATTGGCATTTGCTGTGATTATGCAACTTGTTTCACTAATTTGACTCATTTCCCCAAACAGGATGCACAGGTGGTGTTCATTTATTTAGTCACAACACTAATTACTCTTTACAATTGTGCTCTTCTCTGGGTTTCTCAACATAACCATCGCAACGGTAGGAAAGCGCCCTTGAATGATTGCTTGTGCATGTGTGTGCAGAAGGTGGGGGACCTCGGCTTACAGTCAGATGAGTCTGGGTCCCCTGCCTTATGAGGGCTTAGACGGGACATTCCAGTCCCTTAGCACCATACGCTTCTATCTACACTTTAGTCTCAGCCCCCGCCATGCCACAAAGAGCAAACTCCAGCCATACTGAGCAAGTCATTTCTTGACTCTTGCCATCATGCCTGGAAGGCTCAGCCATGTTAGGGGGAGTCAGGGGTCCCTCTAGGGTCACAGCATCCTCTGCTTATCCTCTTTATTTATTTCATGTTGTATGGGGACTGCTTATTCAACTGTTCTGCAATGGAAATAAATGTCTGCCTCAAGAGGAAAACCTGGGATGCCTGCTGGTCAGGAATGTATGGTATTTGCCTTCCAGCACTAGCAGGACGCCTGAAGAGGAGAAAATACTCAGTAGATAGTCCTGTGAGGGGGGCTTCTCTCAAAGCTGATTCACCTCAGCTCACACCCCCTTTTCCCCTTGCTCACATCTCCTTTCTTGGTGGGAGAGATCAGAAGGTCCAAGAGGCAGCATTTTGCAGCAGCTTGTTTCCTGGGCTTCTGAGTTCTGCAGAGCCAACCCTCCCCCTCTGCACAGAGATGTTTCTCCAAGAAGTTGGCAAGAGCTAAATGGCAAGTTCCCTGTGCTCTGTGGCTCCAACCTCATGGAGAATCCCAGCTCGCTTGTGCTTTCTTCTCATGTACCTCCTACACGAAGCCCCACTACTCTCTGGATAGAAGCTGATGCCAGGCCTGTTCAGCTTTCTGTATCAGGATCATGAAACGTGTCACTACTGAAAGAGAAGGGATGTTCACAAACTCCAAGGCTGAGGTCAAATATCTTCAAACGGAAGAATCACCTCACTTATGTCTATTTTTAGAATATGAACCAGCCATGGCTCTTCTGTTTTACAAATTTATAGATGCAGCTCAAAAAGAACTGTCATATTTTCAGGCCAGGAAAGTATTAAATAAGGTCGGACTTGACTTAGAGCAAATATAGCATGAGAATCATTAGGAGCTCAAGAGACTCTGAAAAACTGGGGTTTGTATACTTCATTCTCCTCCTGACTCTTCTCTGATCACTAGTCCTCTTGTCTCTACTATATAACCTCTATAGTCAGTGTCCAGATAGCCCAGCGTCATGTGTCTTGTGTGTCCCATCCCTTCATGCCCACCTTGCAGACAGTCATCGTTCAAGATGTTCAAAATCCAAAAAAAAAAAAAAAAAAAAAAGTTCAAAAGCCAACTCTTCAGCAAAGCACTAATTACTTTATCCATAGTTAGAAATATAATTCCAGTACTGGGTCAGCTAATAGTACTATGTCATTGTATTAGAATTTATCTATTTATACATCTCCATTTATATATTTATTCAACAACTAGATATTGAGCATGAAGCATGAGTCAAGGAGCTCTATGAAGACCTGGCCTGTGGCCATCATCCCTAGGGCCCTAGACCTCAGCACTGCACCTGGATAGGTTACACACACAGTATCTCTTTGGTGTCTGAAAAAATGATGGGAAGATAAAGCCCGGTTCTTTGAAATTCAGGGATGGCTATGCTTATCATAGATGAGTGCCTTCGTATCTAAGATATGTAGGGAAAATACCATAATTTCTATCTTTTTAAAACAGATTACTAACAGGAAGTTCTCTGATCTGAATCACATCTCCCATAACTCAAGCCTACTCTTGATTCCCCCTTGCTTTGAAATTACAAATGTTGTTCATCATCACTCTTCATATATGTGAAAATTATTCTAAACTTTTCTCAGCTAGTTCCAAATTCCCAAAAATGTGGTGTTGAGAATCTGTTACCTTTATCCTTTTCATAGAGGCCAATTTTCAAGGCTAGAGCTCTTATTATTTATTTTTATATTTTATAAAGATTTGAGAGAGTGAGCACATGTGCACACACAAGTAGGGGGAGGGGCAGGAGGGTAGAGAAAGAAATCCTCAAGCAGACTTTCCACTGAGCATGGGGCCTGACTCAGGGCTTGATCTCATGACCCTGAGATCATGACCTGAGCTGAAACCAGGAGTCAGATGCTCAATGGACTGAGCCACCCAGGTGCCTCAAGCTCTTTTTAAAATATTTTTCTCCTTGGACTGTTAAGGCCTTTGCATTATGCTGGAGTTGTGAGGCCAGAAGCTTCCTAGCCCTGGTGAGGGCATGACCCTGGCTAGTGGAAGAGAAACCTCTGAGATCTGAGAAAAGTGAACAGCCCCTGCCTCTAAAGCCCTTTCTTTATCATGTAACATTCCTGATGTGGCTCATCCAGAATCTCCATTGCCGTCTCACCCTTCTGTGTCCATGTGTTCTCTCCTCCATCTGCCTGTGTGACTCTGGGGTTCTCCACTAGGGCGTTTCCCTACTCTCCTCACACATGAAGGGTTGGCTTTCCAAAGAATGGTTGTTCTGCGCTACTGGGGAGGCTGGCTGCAAAGCTACTTGGTCCTAAGTACCAAATATAATATCAAAGCGTGCCTGACAAAAGATTTTTAGAAATGACTATCTCACAACCTGGTGTGTTAAGCGAATTGTGTAACTCACCTGGGAAGTTCTAACCCCCCAGTAAATCAGAATGCGGTCTTACCTGGTGTTGTAGATGTAATTAGTTGAGATGAGGTCAAACTGGAGTAGTGAGGTCCCCAATCAAATATGACTAGTGTCCTTATAAACATGGGGACTATGGGCACAGACACAGATGTAGGAGAATGCTGCATGAAGACTGGAATTATGTAGCCGTATAAGAAACTACCAGAAGCTCGAGAGAGGAATGGGATAGACCCTTCCCTAGGATCTTCCCATCGAACATGTCCCTGCTGACACCTTGATCTCACACTACCAGCTTTCAGAACTGTGAGATGACCCATTTCCATTGCTCTAAGCTAGCCAGTCAGTGGTACTTTATTATAGTGGTCCTAGAAAACAAATACACTAAAGGCTTTCCCATTCTATCTTGCTATCCAGAAGGTAGCCAGCCAGCTTCCCTTTAAAGTTTGTGCCAAATCTCCCAGTTACATTATGCTGTCTACTACATTACAGAATGATTAGATGTTTGACATTGTGTCTCCACATTGAGCCAGAGGATGCTAGGAACCCAACAGGAGGGTATCCAGTTAGGTGAAGGAGGAACAGAAAGGTAGCCTGTATTCTCTGTGGTAGGTACTGCACATATTTGTTTACTCTGAAAAACCATCTTGTGATGTAAGTAGACTGTTCTTTAATTCATGTTACAAATCAGATTTATCAAGATCAGTGATCTGCTGACAATCACAGAAGCCACAGAGCAACAATACAGACATCTGAATCCAGGCCTGCCTCCAAAGCTATTCCAGGATTTTCCTTCCGGGGAAGGTAATTCAGCATCAGGATAGGTTACTAAGGAAAGCTGGCTCCTTTCATTTTCCCAAGTGCTTAAAAACAGGCCAATTGTGTTCCTTTGTGGACAGGTTGTGAGTGGTTTTACCTGAAGTCGGGAGCACGAACAAGTAATCTTTCAAATTCCTTTAGGTCTGTGATTTTTATGATCATAGAATAGCCTTCATGAATTGAGGAAGAATGGGCCTCATGCTTCAGGAATTTCATCCATGCAGTCCTCATTTAAAATGCTCAGCTCACCAGATTAAGGGGACAAGACTATGCAACCAAGCAGGTCCCTTGAAATTGTTGGCTTTGGGCCAGTAGTCCATGTCACTTGCCAGTTTGGCTTTTCCACATCAGTGAGCATCTCTTCCATGCCTTGGGTCCCTGGGTACTCAGTGTTTTCAATCCCTTCGAGGCAGGGAGACCAAGCATGCTGTCTTGACATTCTTTCTTTAACCTTACTTCACCTTCTAGTCATCTCCTACAGGTTACACAGTAAAACTTTGACTCACTTAAGAACGTACTGCCTGTTGAAAGACAGGAATCTTGGGATATGAGATTCTAGATTTAAATGTACTGGAACCACCAGGGGGTAGCGGATCACACAGGAAACGCTTGTAACAGCTAAGAGCAAAGCACCACTGACCTAGAGATCAGAGGAAGAGAATGGAACTTCAAAGAATAAAGTGAAAAATTAGCAAGCAAGATCGGTTCTCAGGAATATACAAAGTTCTTCTCCCTTTGAGATTGGATCTCTTCAGGAAGAACCGGGTGAAGCCGACGGGCAGCAGCGCATCACGTAGGGGCTAATCACCACCTCCTGTTGATGCTTTCTGCACTTTTTAATAATACCTTGATTTGTTTTGATGATTTTACCTAATTCCCAAGACAACGAATTTATACCGACTCTCTGAATTCCAATGTTGAAATGATGAAAAAGCTACTTTTTAAAGAAGAAAATAACCCTTGATAAAGATATTTTCTCCTTAGAATGTAAACATGTTGACAGTTTGAAAAACTGTGAGAAATTGGAGGGAAATCTGGTCTCTGTGGTTCTGGCTTTTACCTTTCCTTCTAAGATTTCTACTTGCAGAAGCCCAGAGTGCCCTGAAAAAATATGGCAAATTAATTATTGTTTAAGTATTTTGCTGGGTTCTACTTTACAAATAGAAAGTCATTTCCACCTGTGGGGTTTGGCTTCCCTGGGCTTGGATATGGCTCTGCTGCTTGAAAATCGGTGAGACAGCCCCAGCGTCATCCGCCGACAACTTCCTGACATCCTCCTGGATGCTATTTAACATAAACAATGAGACATCCTTCAAAACCCAAAAGCATTTTATTTTTATGATTTTATTTACTTAGAACAGGAGAGAGAGAATGCTAGCAGGCAGAGGGGCAGAGGGAGAGAGAGAATCTCAGGCAGACTCTGAGCACAGAGCCCATCTCGGGGCTTGATCTCACAACCCTGAGATCATGGCCTGAGCTGAAATCAAGAGCCGGATGCTTAACTGACTGAGCCACCCAGGAGCCCCCAAAAGCATTTTAATCAACACTCTGTGCAATGTTGATCATATAAATATATTGACACTGATACTCAATCTCACTGGGAGAATAAAGAATAAGAAGCCACTTATCTTTAAACAAATGCTTTTACTTCCTCTCTGACTTCACAAAATACTCAATTAGAAAGAAAAGGGGAAAATGTATAGGTTGACAACCTGCCCAACATACTTGGAAAGGAAAAAAGGTAATTCCTCAAAGTCCATACAGGGCAGGCTGATTAAAACCAAGCCTTCCTCCATCTCCTTTAAGAAAACAAAACTTTGGTGTTTGCCCTGAACCTTTCAGTACTAGCTACTCTGAGGAGTGCTGTTGATGGAGCAGCCTCGTTGCTGTTTCTGCAGTCTGTGCAAACAGAGCCTGATGGAATGATGCATCAGTGATTCTGTTCTTGCTTTCCTGATGGGCCCTGGGGGTGCTTCTGAGTGATTGTGCCTTGCTTCCTGCAGCTCCGATGGGACTGAGCTCCCTTCCTCCTTAAACTCAGCACAGGGAGGTGGCTTGGAGCCCTGTCTCATTCTGGGCTCTTCCACTACATGTATGTGTGCGTGTGTGTGTGTGTGTGTTTTCATTGAGGTATAACTGACATATAACACTTTAGCTTCAGGTGTGCAAAGTAAGGATTTGATATTTGCATACATCGCCAGCTGAGCCCTACCACAAGTCTCCTTACCATCTGTCACCATACAAAGTTAGAAAAAAATTTTTTTTCATGTAGCTTATTGTTTCATCTGGGTATGATGTGAATAGCCGAATAGCCTAGCCAGCTAGACACAGATAAAGTGGTGTTTTTGAATAAAAGAATGTGCTACCCAGGAGGCAGAACCAGTATTTTAATTTGCTGCTTGTGTTCGATAGACTGTGAGCTCCTCAAGGGCAAGGACCGTGTCTCATTTGTCTTTGTATTCTTGGTGACTAACACACATTCATTTGTCCATTCATTTATTCAACAAATATTTACTGAGAGCTGGAGGTACAAGATGGGAAAGGCAGAGTCTTCAACAAAGAACTAGACATTTCTTTTGCCCCATAGGCTGGAATGCCATGGAATGAATATACTTTCTAATATATTACAAGATACAAATACACACTCAAAATAAATAATAGAAAAGTGGAGCTATCTTACTCATAGACTCATCGAATGTCAAAGATGAATGGTATTTTTTTGTAAAGATAAAGAAGCCAACACAAAGGAAGAGCTGACCAAACCTTGATCTTGTGCTCTTTTCATCTTAAGCAAGGTGGTCCATAGAAGGTAAATTTCTCCTTCAAGTAGAAATTTCCATTTTTCTCTGTATCCTTCCTCCCTTCCAAACATAACTTTTCATATATTTCTATATATATCTTTAATATTTTAATTTTCAAAAGTTCACATAATTGAAGGGTCTCTGGACCACGGTTTAAATCAAGATTAGAAATCCAGATTCAAAAAAAAAAAAAAAAAAAAAAAAAAAAGAAATCCAGATTCAAACAAGACAGGGATGTCCACTCTCACCACTGCTGTTCAACATAGTTCTGGAAGTCCTCACCTCAGCAATCAGACAACAAAAAGACATTAAAGGCATTCAAATTGGCAAAGAAGAAGTCAAACTCTCCCTCTTTGCCGATGACATGATACTCTACATAGAAAACCCAAAAGCCTCCACCCCAAGATTGCTAGAACTCATACAGCAATTCGGTAGTGTGGCAGGATACAAAATCAATGCCCAGAAATCAATGGCATTTCTATACACTAACAATGAGACTGAAGAAAGAGAAATTAAGGAGTCAATCCCATTTACAATTGCACCCAAAAGCATAAGATACCTAGGAATAAACCTAACCAAAGAGGTGAAGGATCTATACCCTAAAAACTATAAAACACTTCTGAAAGAAATTGAGGAAGACACAAAGAGATGGAAAAATATTCCATGCTCATGGATTGGCAGAATTAATATTGTAAAAATGTCAATGTTACCCAGGGCAATTTACACGTTTAATGCAATCCCCATCAAAATACCATGGACTTTCTTCAGAGAGTTAGAACAAATTATTTTAAGATTTGTGTGGAATCAGAAAAGACCCCGAATAGCCAGCGGAATTTTAAAAAAGAAAACCATAGCTGGGGGCATCACAATGCCAGATTTCAGGTTGTACTACAAAGCTGTGGTCATCAAGACAGTGTGGTATTGGCACAAAAACAGACACATAGATCAATGGAACAGAATAGAGAACCCAGAAGTGGACCCTGAAATGTATGGTCATCTAATATTCGATAAAGGAGGAAAGACTATCCATTGGAAGAAAGACAGTCTCTTCAATAAATGGTGTTGGGAAAATTGGACATCCACATGCAGAGGAATGAAACTGGACCACTCTCTTTCACCATACACAAAGATAAACTCAAAATGGATGAGAGATCTAAATGTGAGACAAGAGTCCATCAAAATCATAGAAGAGAACACAGGCAACACCCTTTTTGAACTCGGCCACAGTAACTTCTTGCAAGATACATCCACAAAGGCAAAAGAAACAAAAGCAAAAATGAACTATTGGGACTTCATCAAGATAAGAAGCTCTTGCACAGCAAAGGATACAGTCAACAAAACTAAAAGACAACCTACAGTATGGGAGAAGATATTTGCAAATGACGTATCAGATAAAGGGCTAGTTTCCAAAATCTATAAAGAACTTATTAAACTCAACACCAAAGAAACAATCCAATCATGAAATGGGCAAAAAACATGAAGAGAAATCTCACAGAGGAAGACATGGACATGGCCAACAAGCACATGAGAAAATGCTCTGCATCACTTGCCATCAGGGAAATACAAATCAAAACCACAATGAGATACCACCTCACACCAGTGAGAATGGGGAAAATTAACAAGGCAGGAAACAAATGTTGGAGAGGATGCGGAGAAAAGGGAACCCTCTTACACTGTTGGTGGGAATGTGAACTGGTGCAGCCACTCTGGAAAACTGTGTGGAGGTTCCTCAAAGAGTTAAAAATAGACCTGCCCTACGACCCAGCAATTGCGCTGTTGGGGATTTACCCCAAAGATTCAGATGCAATGAAACGCCAGGACACCTGCACCCCGATGTTTCTATCAGCAATGGCCAAAATAGCCAAACTGTGGAAGGAGCCTTGGTGTCCATCGAAAGATGAATGGATAAAGAAGATGTGGTTTATGTATACAATGGAATATTACTCAGCTATTAGAAACGACAAATACCCACCATTTGCTTCAACGTGGATGGAACTGGAGGGTATTATGCTGAGTGAAATAAGTCAATCGGAGAAGGACAAACAGTGTATGTTCTCATTCATTTGGGAAATATAATTAATAGTGAAAGGGAATATAAAGGAAGGGAAAAGAAATGTTGGGAAATATCAGGAAGGGAGACAGAACATAAAGACTCCTAACTCGGGGAAACGAACTAGGGGTGGTGGAAGGGGAGGAGGGCGGGTGTTGGAGGGGAATGTGTGACGGGCACTGAGGTGGACACTTGACGGGATGAGCACTGGGTGTTTTTCTGTATGTTGGTAAATTGAACACCAATAAAAATTAATTTAAAAAAATGGAGAGGAGGAGGAGATCACTAAATAAATGAAATAATCAACAGAAAAAAAAAAAAAAAGAAATCCAGATTCATACAGGAACCAGGATGTAAAATAATTTAAGTGAAGCCAGGGGAAAGAATGGAGATCAGAATAGAGCAAACTAAAAACTCAAGCTCTTGTTCAGTTACTGACTCCAAATTTATGGCTTAAAGCAATTACTTTATTTAGCATATGCTTTCATGGGTCAGGAGTTCATGAAGGGCTCAGCTGGGTGATTCATCTCTTATCTACGTGCTGTCCCCTCATGGAAATGGAGGATCTGTTTCCAAGGTGGTTCCCTTAATCATGTGTCTGGCACTTTGATGCTCTTTGACTTTCTGTCTTTGTTCATATGGTGTCTCTTCTTCTATAGCTTCTTCAAGTGACTTGGGCTTCTGGCAGCATGATGGTCTTTGGGTAGTTGCACTTGATATATGATGGCTCATTTCCCTGGATTGGTATCTTATGAAACAGGAAGTAAATGTTGCCAGTTTCTTAAAGCCTAGGTCCAAAACCTGACTTACGATTACTTCTGCATATATTACTGGTTCAAGCAGTCACTAAGACTTCCCAGATTCAAGGGAAGGATTCTGGGAGGATTCTGGGAGGATACCCAGACTACACAACTCAATAGGAAGAGTGTTAAAGAATTTATGAACATCTATAATGTGGCATAGTCTGAAAAAAAAAATGTGGCATAGTCTGTTTCAGACAGTAGCTATCAAGAGGTTGTTGCATTGTGGGACTATAGCTCACAATGAGATATTAGGAATATTTGAAAGATGGAAATTTAAATTTAAAAATGTGTAATATTTTGATATTTTAAGAAAGAATTTATCTGAGAGACAGAGAGAGAGAGAGAGAGAGAGAGAGAGAGAGAGAAAACAAGTGGGGGAGGGGCAGAGGGAGAAGAAGGAGAAGCAGACTATCTGATGAGCAGGAAGCCTGATGTGGGGCTCGATTCCAGGATCATGACCTGATTCAGAGGCAGATGCTTAACTGACTGAGCCACTCAGGCATTCCCACAAACTCTTGACTTTTAAGTGCTGTCAACAGACTCAAATTTTCTGAAAAACTGTGTCAGGCACGCACATTTGCAGACACCGCCCAGGCCCACTAGCATGTCCCCTTTCCTTCCACCAATAAACCAAATTCTTATAAAGAAGATCTAAGAAAGTACTGACACACATTTGGAAATATTTTGCCTACACCTGAAAATGAAGATCTTAAGAGCTTTTTTTACTATCTTTGACAATAGATTTTTATTGAAAACACACCAGTGGGGAAGTGAGGGATCTTTCTATATAACTATCATGACCCACAATGGAAAATTCAATGTCTCCTATTCTGAGAATTCCCTTCTCCGTTTCTATCTTAGCCAAATCACACTTTGATGAAAAGTACAGTGACTTTCATTTCTTGAATTTGAGAACTAAAAATACAAGATGATAGAGGTACTGACTTAATGCCCCAAAGGAAAGAAAACCAAAGAGGGCACCTGAAACTAAATAAGAAGTCACCAATAGAAAGAGTACAAACTCCACATTAGTACTTAAACTTTAATGACTGGGGCACCTGGGGGGCTCAGTGGTTGAGCATCTGCCTTTGGCTCAGGTCATGATCCTGGGATCCCGGATCGAGTCCCACATGAGTCTTCCTGCAGGGAGCCTACTTCTCCCTCTGCCTAGGTCTCTGCCTCTTTCTGTGTCTCTCATGAATAAATAGATTAAAAAACAACAGCACTTAATGATCAAAGCATCTTCTGACTCAAAAAAACCAAGTAATGTCCCAAGACTTTGCATTTTGAATCAATACTTGAGATGACTTTGATGTAGGTGGTCTGAGAACTATATCACTGGTACTCTACTACAGGGGTAAATTTTGAGAAAGCAAAACTGGGCACAGCTACAGTATGAGTCATGCATCATTTTGTGAGTTGGTGCTAAGCTACAGTAATGATGGAGCCAAGAGAAGGATGCATACAGTGGACCCCACTTCCCTCAGTCTCAAAAATGTATTGGGGGTAGGAGAAATAGGGTTTATGGCTCTGATCTGCATAGCTAACTGAACTCAGGGAAGTCATTTCCCCTGCTATGGCCTCAGTTTCCTCCTCTATAAGATGAGGATGGTTGGCCTGGGTTCCAACAGTAGCAAGTACAACTACCCATATTCTGTGCTCAAGGGGTGCCTTGTCGTTGGGAGAGGTCATGGAGACCTGAAAACCAGACCTAGGAAATCAAAGGCTCAATGCCTTGCCCCCCCAACTCCAGTGCCCCACTCTGTCCTTGGAATGTATATTCTGCCCACTATCTCCAGTGGGAGCTATTCCAAGGACTGAGTCTTAACAGAGTAAGGTGCTGTTGAGACCATTTGGATGAACATATGACTGAACCCCATTAGGGCCTTTACATAAGCTTTAAGAATCTGGTGGGTGGGTGGGTAGATCCACTCTCCTTGCAGGTGCTCACCACAAGCCTTGTGTTTAAGTTCTCCTGCTTATTGACACTGCCACCTATCAATCTGGATGGGACTGCCTCTTTCTTTGATCTTCCTTTGTCTTCCCACCATGCGGAAGGGCCAGTTTGCAAACTGAGCACCATGTTCTCTGACGAGCCCTGGCCAAGCCTCCCAGGCCTTCTTTTCCAGCCACTTCCAAAAGACTGGAACTAACACAGGGGTTGAAACCCACTTCATGGCTGTGGTGGAGGTTCTCTGTAGTTTATTCTGATTGTGTAGCATCTTACAATCTTGGAGGGAAAGTCAGGCAATAAGAGGTCATGAAAGGTAGTTTTTGAAGGTGGGAAAATAGTTTTAGGGCATGAGCTATCTGGAAGTGGAAATGTGGGATCTTTGAAGGGTAGGAGTGCCAATCTGCCATCCAGTCTTAGGCTTGTCTTGGTTATCTTGGTGATGGAAGTCTTGGTATAGTTGCCTCCACCAAATCCCAGTGACTACATCCCAGGACAAGCATCAGGAGGAGCAGGATTGGGATTAGGGTGAGCAACATCGTGGGTCTGAACATACGTGAACCTGGGAGTGAGTCCCTCTTTACATTTGGCACCAGGCACCTTGCCTGCCTCAACCTGGCCCCACTCCCCACCCCAGCCCTGGGGAGGGGGATTATAACAATGGAGTTGTAGGCTTGCTTCGAAGCTCTCCTCTCCACCACAGACCCATTGAGCAGAGTGGGAGTGGGATGTGTAGATTGGAAAGTGCAGATGAATCAGGCCAGATGAGGCCAGGAATTCCACAGATCTGATTTTCTGAAGGGCATTTGATATTAAGGGCAGAGGCTTCAGATCTATGTTGGCTTAGCTGTACAACTCTGTCAAGTTACTAAATCTCTTTAAGTCTCAGTTTTCCAATCTGCAAAAGGGAAATAAGAACAGCTTCTTGGCAGAGATGCAGTGAAGATAGGATATGCATATGGGGCACCTGGCATGTAGCATTCAGGTACATGGAAATTCTTTCTTTCTTTCCAGCCTCCATTTTGCCTTGAGTGAATGTCAGGAAGTGAAGCAAGCTAGCCACAGCAAACTTCATGCCAAAAATGGATGCAGAAATCCACATCCTTGTGCAGAGGAAGTCCGGCAGGTCTTTACATGCATTGTTGGCTTTCTGACTCATAAATGCTTTCTTTTAAATCCACCCATTCTGCTCAAGTTGGACCTAGTGAAGGAAGGTTGACAGTACAATGGTAGGATCTTGCTCACCATGAAAAGTCTCCTGGTGCTGCTCTGAGGCCAAAGTTCTAGGGAAAAGGGAAATGACAAACCTTGTGTCACAGGCTTCCCTAGTAAGAATTATAGCTACCATTCATTTAAGCAATTAGTATGGTGTTGGCCCAGTGCTAGGCACTTAGGAACCTTAAAGTCAGTCTTTCCGGTATGATAAAGAAGCAGATATGACTATTTCTGTTTGTGTGATTTGAATTAAAAACAAATTTTGTACAACCAAAACCTAGGAGTAACGTGGCTACCAAGGCTGAAATTATTGCAGCTGTCATGTGTCACCAACTTTAAACATTTTTATGTTTATAATTTTAAGAAGCTTAAGTTTAAGTTGATTTTATTATAGGCTTATAAATATGTTTATAGTAATAAATATTAGCAATAGTATCATTTTTTATATTGGAATTTTTCATTAGATTTTGTTTAAAGACAGGTGGTTCTGTTGCTTAAAAACACAAATAAATAAAGATTAAAAACTAAAAAAAATATGGGGAAGTAGAAGCTAATATGGCTCATAAGCTGTAGCAGTGAATAGAAGCCAGACCTTCTCCTGAGTTCTTACCTGCTACTTAGAAATGAACATTTGTCACTCTGGAAATGCAAAAAACACAAGAGGAATTCATTGTTCCCAGAGAGTTTTGAGATGCAGAGAAGAATCAGGATCAGCATATGAAAAAGAACAGTATGGCAGCCATGTGGCAGCCCAACCACACTGTGAGTTCCTTGGGGGGTGGGGGTTCTGTTTCAAATACCCCTGTTTTCTAGACCAATGGATGGTCCCTTAGGAGGAGCTCAATCACTGTATGTTAGATGTATAGGCAAAACAAGTGCTGAGGTGTGTGCTACAGACGCGGAGATTGGTGGGGATTCAAGGTCCAGGGGTGTCCATGAAGGTACAAGGGAGAAGGTCAGCTTCATGGAAAACAGTGGGACCTGGGATAGGATTTAGACAGGTTGAAAAGAGCAAAGGTGACAGAAGAAACCCACAAATGATGACATAAAGCAGCACAAACATGGGGTATTGAGACAGAGGATGAAGTGCTTAGAGACTTATCTGTGTGCTAATCGGCTTGGCAAAGAGCCAGCCAAGTAATACCTGGCAGGGCTCTGGTGTAGGACGGGCCATTATCTCTGGAAACAGGTCCACAAGGGTTGGCAGAACAAGGTCAAAGGAAACACAGGGCAGACTGGTCTAGACATACAACACAGGAAAGTGTGCTGGAGCGGGCTGGATTGCAGGAAGCGTGGTTCCCCACCCATGGTAAAGGATGTGCAAATATAACTTTTGGCAGCTGTGAAAAGCTTAAGAGGAGGGAAAGTCAGCCATGAAGAATACGGAGGAGGATGAGTACCATGAAAGGTCTTGGAGGAACACACGCTGGGGCCAATCACCCTCTCCAGTTGGATTTTCATGCACCATAGCAGCCTACCTGCTCTCAGGAGACCCGTGGTGCATCTGTTTATTCTGTAAAATGAACTCAGGGAAATCATATTCACTAAGGGTAAGTCATGATCCATGGGGTTCAAAAAGCCATGAAGTCCTTTTAGTAGGGTTGTATAGATATAAAAAAAATCTCCTATACACATATGTAATTTTATATAATTTAATACATTTTCACATAAATGCTAATATAATTTTGTATAAATTTATACAAGTAATTTTATCCTGGGCTAAAGAGCTAAGTCTAAAAATGGAAGAATGTAACAGATGGCTCTATCTCGAGGCTATTGGTTCCATCCTTACCCTTCTCACCCAATTGTTCCAAAAGAATGATGAAATTGTATCCGTCAGTTCTGTTCTGTCAGTATATATTTAATCCATGTGTTCTAGCCAGGAAGAAAATCGTTACTTGGTAATGACCTCCACGTGGGCCTCAGGAACCCTGAGATTTTTCACCAAGAATCCCAGAGTGGTGGTGTGGGGCAATCTCTGCCTCTGACTCGTGGGACTAAACAGTTCATCACTGCCCACACCGTATGCTCTAGAACCCCTGTGGCCGTGGGATGTTAAAAAGCACTTGTGAGGAAGAGGATATTCTGGTTGTGACAGGAGGTCCCTAAGAACATCCCCAGGGTTGGTGATTTCCTAGGAGAACCCACAGGACTCCGCAAATACTCGTACTCACAGCTAGGATTTATTATAGCGAAAGGATGCAGAGCAAGAGCAGCAAAGAGAAAGACGCACAGAGCGAAGTCTGGAGGAGAGCAGGCACAGGCTTCCAAGAGTCCCTCCCGGGAGAATCACACAGGATACATTTAATTCCTCCAGCAATGAGTTGTGACAGCATTGTGTGAAATGCTGTCTACCAGGGAAGCTCATTAGAGACTCACTGCCCAGGATTTTTATTGGAGGCTGTTTCACATGGGCATCCTCTGCCTAGCATGTACCCAAACTCCAGACTCCCAGAAGGACAACAGGTGTTCAGCAGAAATGACTGTTTGTACAGCCAGTTTAGGCACATGGGCCATTCTGATCAGGGAGTGCTGGGAGTCCTCCTGAAATCCAAATTTCCAAACACCAGCAAGAGTCAGCCTTGCAAGGAGGACCTTCTACGAAAAGAGTCTTGGGCCTGCTTCAAGAACTTTTTCCTACATGGTGGTCTAGTAAGTCCAGTGTACCCTGTATGCCACGGCCATCTTTTGAAAATAAATAATGAACATTAGTATATTAAAGGATCTGAGAAGTATTGCAGTATAAAAGACTTTTTAAACCAACATTTCTCCAATCTTTTTGATCAATATACTCCCCTCCCCCCCCTTTTTTACACAGAAAACTTATTACATCCTCTGGACACTAGTTTTCTAGGAATACAGTTTGGGAAATCCTGGCCTAACTGTATAGACTTGCATTTACCTTTCGAAATGCTTTTACCCTTTATTAAACACACAAATAATGAGAGCTAGCTCATAAATTGCTCTCACTGCGTGTTAGCAGCTTTTTAGGTTATAACTCATTTGACCAAAAAAGAGGCTGGACAAGATGGCCTGTAAGCCTGGAGAAGCAGCACAGGAGGGATTGCTGCTGTGCCTGTTTCTTGGCTTTGCCAGTTATTGGCTGTATGACCACTTTCTTAACCTTGGTGTGTCTCAGTTTCCTCACCTGCAAAGGGAGAAGAGTGCTTCACACACAGGAAGAATTCCAAATGTGCTTGCTGATTTTTTTTTTTTTTAAATAAATGAAGTTCTTTACAGCTTGAGAAGGTTCAATCCTTTGCTCTATGCCATGAATCACATGGCAAGCACAGCAACAGACTCAAGGGGCTTCAGAAATGTCAGGATGGGATGGTCAGGTGAGGGTGGCCGGGGGGGGGAGGAACCCAGGATAGTCCCAGGTAGAGCTTGCTTCCAGTTCCAGGAAGCCTCAATACCCAGGCCAGTGAAAACCATGGCCACTCCAGGGAGTAAATGCAGAATGTCACAGGCCAAGAGGCACTGTGAATTTTCTGGGAGTCTAGGACTGAGGCCAGCAACAGAAATGATATGCTTTTGACTGTAAATAGAGCAAGACTCTAAACAAACTTCCATTAAACCTGGCAATTTTATCCGCATGCTTGAAGAAAGGCACCTCGCAAGAAAATCCCCTCTGATTCAAATCTCATACAGATCTACGTGGTAGAAAAAAAGAAAAGGGAAAGATGCCAAATTGAAAAATGACAAACTGCCACCAGGAAAAAGCCAGTTTTTAATATGCCTTAACACTGTTTCTTTATCCCTTCTCATGCTATCTCCAGTTAAGGAATGTTCTATGTAACTAAAAAATCCTTCACTGAGATATATGAAGAGTCAACAGTGCCATCCTGGAAAATGAAGGACAGTTATATATATTCTACAGTGTGCAGGTACAAGTGGGTGTAAAAAATCAAGGGGGTGGGAAAAGGAAGACCCTCAGTGTGCTACACGTTGCTAAATGAATGAAGCACTTCACTTGAATGAAGAATTTCTTAAGGGCTTGGTGAAGAAATTATCTCCTTGAGACAATCCTAGGCTTGTCATGGCCATAATTGTTCTCACAGATGATTCCTTATGGTCATTTTCCATTTTCATCTCTGTTTTGAAGTCAGGATCTAGAATATTCCATATAGTTTCATAGTGCCATGCTTCTCTATCCCAAACTGACACTGAGCTGGGTACTTGGCACATGTAGATAGATGCTCAATAGATGGATAAACAAAGGCCTTTACTCACAGATCCTTCCACTTTAAATGTCCAACATTTGCCTCCCTACCTGGCAACATCTGGTATGTCAAAGCCTGTTTCCTCTCTGAGTCCTGCCTGATTCCCATAGATGGTACCAATTCTTGCAGTACATAGTACTTTGTGGATAGTAATATGAGCTACCATTGTGGGAGCCCTACTGTCACTGCTCCAGGACCTTTACACAAATCGAATCTTGTACTCCACATATCACCCACAAAGAAGGTCTTTTTATCTCCCTTCATTTTTACAGGTGCAGGACAGTGAAGATTGGAGAAAAAAAGAACTTGCCCATGGTTCCATAGCTAGGAAATGGCAGATGTCTCCTGTCTAGATGTCTCAATCATAGTATTTATGGCTTATCATGGTGCTAGCCTGGGAGCTATCCAGGATGGGGCAGGGGTGTTTCTTACACAATTCCTCAAATAATCAACAGAAGAGACTGAATAACCCATGACAATTCAACTCAAACACTGAAAAAATAAAACCAAGGATCTCACAGACTGATCTGGCTTGAGTTCCAGCCTCTCCAAACCCTAACATTGTGACCTTGACCATATTCTTTTAGTCTTTCTGAGTATCAGTTTCCCCTCCATAAAATGGCAATTACAGAACCTACTTCATGGTATTTGTTGTAAGAATTAAATGAGTTCAAGAACATGAAGTGCATACTCAAGTGCCTAGCACAAAGTTTATCTAATAGTAACACTCACTGACAGGTTTGTTTGATAACCATACTGCCTAAGATTTGCCTGAGGCTTAGTGGAGTGTTCTACAAATGTCTATCAGATGAACTAATGCTTATCTGTCTCAGTTTGGGGACCCAATGCAGTAGGATGCACACAGAACAGCTAATTGTATTTTGGTTGCCTTAAAAGTGATCTTTTTTTCTTTCCAGGATGCAAGCTTCATAAAATATGCGTGGGTTGCTGTCTAGACACAGCATAGTAGATTCTTAAGAAGCAGCCATCTTCACACGGCAAACCTGCCTGCCTCCTGTGGGCTAGTTTTACTTTCCTGGTGTTATTGCTAGTTCTGATACTTTACTTCACTTCCTTTGATCATATCCCATCATCTCCCTGACATCACTCTGTAACCATTCCTTACGTTGAAATCACAAAACTGCTCTTTCTTGCTATGTAGGAAAGAAGTCTTGAAAACTCCCTTTTTCCACAGCCCCATCTATATGAGCCATACATTGCTTCTTCTAAATATTAATGCCAAAATGTTAATCCAGAAAATTTAGATCTATGTCATTAAGTACAATGAAAGCGTTAAGTACATAATTACTGAGATCAATACCTTTCAGGGTGTGTGACTGCCTCACCATGGCCACAGGGGCTGTCTCTGGGCAGCATCACACCCTGGTGCTGGCTGTTGTTGACCGCATCAAAACTGGGCCAATCAGAGTTCCTCTGTCCGGGGATTATGGACGTGAGATGAGAAGGGGCAGAAAATAACTGGGAGCAGAAAGATGAGAAATTGAGAGAGCACTTGAGGGCATTATGAGCTCTCTAGCCATAGTCCGTAAACTCGAGAGGGGTAAGAAATCGCCCACCGTTCTGTCACTTAAGTCACAGAGATAATGTGTTATAAAGAATGAAGTGGAGAAAGAGATCAGTCTGTTGTCTAGATTCTTCCTGGCTTTCGTAGTTCTACTTCTTTCTGAGGTGCTGCTGCCTCTGCTCTAAAGTCCTGTCAAGGACTTCTGTCTGGGTATTAAGAATACCCCACCAAACCCCATCATTTGGCTGAAGCCACTTCTAGATTTCTGTTCCTTGCAATCACAAGAATCTCAATTTAGCCAACGCAAAACTATGATTACAATTAGGGTTATCAACAATAATCCTTACAAGCATTTAATACTGTGCACATTTACTAACTGCTTATTATTATTAATATCTGCTACAAGCAAGTGCTAGAATAATGCTACGGAAGCAGCCATCCAAGAACTAATAATTGGGTAGCAGCTGGAGGTTAAAAAGCAAGCCGCGGAGAGGGAACGGATTTACGGAAATGATAACCAGTATGAGAAGTCATCAAATCACTGGCGACGATTCTGCTTACAAGAGTCCATCAAGGTTGGATGATTGTAGATCAGTGAGACAGTGGAGGAAAATGTTTTTCTATATCAGGAAGAATGAAACAATGAAACAGATGGATTGCTGTTTTTAAGATGAAAATTACAAGAGCACAAAAAACTGGCTATGCTTAGGTGGTTCCGAAAAAAAGCATGGCCACCGTCACCATGGTTCCTAAGAAATATGCTTCAATCTTACAGATGTCAATAAAGCATTACTCGACTGTCAATTTTATAATGGAAGTGCCACCAAAGATTCATATTTAACAAAGCTGAACATAATAGTAATGAGGAAAGGTGGTTGATGGGGATCTGATTTAACTAACCATGTGCGATTGAGGAAATGAATGAATAAAAAGATCAATGGGAAATCAGGCCACTCTCTAGGACCTAAGAGTTTCTCGTTGGAATATTTTGGAAGAACAACATTTAATTCCTGCAGAAAAGGGTACACAATGAAGCTTAAGCTAACTGAATGGCTGATGAAATGGAATTTAGTCACATACCTCTCTCTACTGAGTACAGCCCCACAGATCTACCCTGCAGATAGATCAAGAACAACAGAAACATTGTTTTAGATCAGAAATAGACAGTAATCATGTTGCTTGAGAAAATCTGGAAAGCCCAGGAGGATGCAAAAGAGAAGTAAAAATAACAGCCTTAAACCACCACCACGCAGATACCACTGTTAAAATGTGGGTGCATTTCTTTCCAGTTTTCTTTCTTTTCCCCCGTGAGTGTGAATAATATGCACTTGTATTTTACTGCAGAGGCACTATCTAAAAATAACATTTGGGGGTGGGGCGGGCGCCTGACTGGCTCAGGTGGTAAAACATGACTTTTGAGCCCAGGGTTGTGAGTTCGAGGCCCATGTTGGATTACTTAAAATATAAATAAATAAATCAAATAACATTTGGATCTTCCAGTATATGCTCTGTTCATATTCTTCTTTTCACTTATTATCTAGTGAAGATTTTTTTCTTGCCATTGTATGTAATTTCGAGGTTGCACACTTTCAATTGTACAATTTTTTCATAATTTAATCAACATATTAGATATTTATATGGTCTCCATTTTACTATCAGCTATTGACTAAATGTTTGTGTCTTCCCAAAATTCATATGCTGAAGCCCTAATCCCCAGTGGGATGGTGTTAGAGGGAGGGAACCTTTGGGAGGTAATTAGGTTATGAGGGTGGAGCCCTCAGGAATGAGCTTAGACTCCTGATGAGATGCAAGAGAGCTTGCTTCGCTCTCTTTCTCTGTCCACCATGTGAGGACACACCAAAGAAGTAATCATCTACAAACCAAGAAGAGAGTCCTCACCAGAAGCTGAATCAGCTGGCACTTTGATCTTAGACTTCCCAGCACCCGGAACTATAAGAAATTTCTGTTGTTTAGATGCCCCCAGTCTACAGTGTTTTTGTTTTAGCAGCCCTAACGAAGACACTACTATTTCAACATAAAAAAAAAAAAAAAAAAAAAAAGAGAGAGAGAGAGAGAGAGAGCTATTTATTCACACTCCTTTTCCCCACAACCCATTGTCGCCTTTTCTATCCATCTCTGCCCTGAGGACTGTATTATCTCCGATCCCCTGGCCCCTAGTCTCTGGCTGTGTTTAACCAGTGAGAGGCACCAGTGGGAGGCGGAAGGCAGGAGGTTTAACTGTTCTCTCCCTCCTTCCCTGTTGGACCCGGGGCTGGGGGCACAGACTGCACCTCTCCACAGGGTTGTCTGGTCAGCGGACGCCTCTTCCGTGCCTCCAGCTCTCTGTCCCCTCTGGCTTCTGCTCTTGCTAGTCCCTAGGAGACTCAACCCTTGTAGTTTAACCTCGGTTACATCAATACTTCCTTGAACTATCTTTAGATTGCTATCTCACAGGTATGGAAAATTTCACTGACCAGCTTGTATCCTACATGGCATAACTCTGTGGAGATCACTTATTTCTGAGAAGTATAGCAAAATCAACACTATGTAACCCGTTCCAAATACTGGGAGGCTTAGCACAGGCAAAATACTCATACAAAACTTGCAAAATAGAGGAATGGTCCAGATTCTAGAAACATCTTTCCTGGCATTTTCAGCAAGTCTTTCTCATCAAATTTCTTTTCTTTTTTTTAAAAATGTTTATTATTATTTATTTATGATAGTCATACAGAGAGAGAGAGGGAGGCAGAGACATAGGCAGAGGGAGAAGCAGGCTCCATGCACCGGGAGCCCGACGTGGGATTCGATCCTGGGTCTCCAGGATCGCGCCCTGGGCCAAAGGCAGGCGCCAAACCGCTGCGCCACCCAGGGATCCCCTCTCATCAAATTTCTTTCAATTCTCCTGCCTGTGTAATGTTCACAAACCACATGCTTTCCCCTTCCTCGCAGCCTTTGCTCAGACTGTTAGCCTAGATGGAGAGGCTTTCACATTCCTCCCTACTTCTAAGCTCTGTCTGAAGCCCTATTTCCTTCCTGAATTTGTGGAGCCCACAACCATCTCTCCTCAGAATTGCTGAAGCTGTGACGCTCAACATGTTAGTTGGGAGTCATCACAAATAGCTACTTCAATCTAAGTCAATTAAAATTAAATTGTAAAGCCAGTTCCGAAGTCACACTACCCACTTTCAAGTACTCAATAGCCACATGTGGCTGATGGCTACTGGACTGAATAGTGGAGATCTAGACCTTTTCCATTTCAGAACGTTTTATTGGATGGCATTTTTCTAGAGCACCTAATTATATATGATTCCAAAAAGTATTAAATCATAAATCTCTGGTACTGTTTTCTAGCCACAGAGTCAAGAATATAAGGAATAACAAGGAAGAGTTTGCTTTCTTCATTCTGAGTCCTAGTAATGCCAGAAACATAGGAAATATTGAGTAGATACAGTTGCTGATTTGGGTAATGACCGTGACTATTGCTCAGTAGAACATTAAAACACAGGAAGCAATAATTGAAGCAATGGTAACTTGCAGGTAGTGGTAGTAGGGATTCCTCTAGTCTCACAAAAACACAGGCATCCTAGACAATGTCCTCTTTATGCACTCACAGAGAACCTATCCACAATATTAGGGATGATTCTTCAACAAGCTACATAGTCTGATCAAATGGAGTCATCAAAAGGACCCAAATACACAGCTACATATAGAAGCTTCTATACCATCCTCTAGACTTGTTCACAGACAATAACTGTCTTTAGATACTCACATTTGTGACTGTGATTCTGGTTGACAAACCGGCCTCTGTCAAAAGTAATTTAATGGAAGTGATAAAGCTATATATCCTATACAACACCCTCTCTCATTTCTCTGCCTTGAGATGATTGCAGAATTTTAACAAAAATTCAGTGTTTGACTTATTGGTATAGTCTTATGAAATACATTATTTCAGCCTTATGCTAATCTCTGGCAAGAATGTCCTCTTAGATATTGATCCACTTCCCATCTATCATTTATTCAGATCTGTGCTAATAATCACTTAACAAAAATCTCTTTTAATCCACATAGCAACTCTGAGCTAGGTATTTCTGTTCTGATTTTACAGTGGAGAAAACTTGCTTTCAAAAAGGATTATGTCATTTGCCTGAAGTTAAATAGATAGTGAGAGACAGAGCTGGGGTAACAACTTAGATTTTCTACTACAAAGGCCATGACTTGGGTTGCTCTATCAGAGTTCACCTGGACATCAGCAGAGGCAATGCTGTGAATAAGGAACCCGGGCCCAGGCCAGGGCATGGTGGCATGTCACAACACCATTTTGTGATGGCTCTCCTCAGGACAGCTTCTCATCCCTCCCAAGGCCTGTTCTGATGTTGATTTGCAGAAACCATCAGAAGACACTCAGGATATATACAAAAGCTGGTGGCAGCTTAGCGAAGGAAACACACACAGGGCACTGGGAACTTACCTGAATAGCTCTCTTATTTGACATTACACAAGACCTGTTGTGAATATAGGTCAGGAAGGCTTAGTGGCCAAGCAACTGCATTACCCCCATGGCATCTTTGACACGTATTTGGACAATTCCTCAATTTACTGTTCAGTACCGATTCCTTATTAGACTTTCATCCCCAGACATCTAAATGCTTTCTTCAATGTTTCAAAGGACTGTGAACATAACATGCTGCAAACTGACTTCATCATTCCTGTCCAACCTCTGCCTCACGCTCCCCCTTCCAGGCCCCTCCTGAGCACAGACTGCTCCACCCACCCTGCAGCAGCTCAGACCAGGAATCCTGACTCACTTTGGTTCTCTCCTGGCCACATCTAATCCATCATCACACCCTACAGATCTTACTGGCAGACAGATCTGTCCCTGTTTGGTTCAGTGGCCACCACCCTAGTTCTGACCATCACCTGTTCTCACCTGGGTTTCTCAACCTCCTTGGTTCCATGTCTGCCCTGTCTAGACCATTTTCCAAGTAGCTGCCAACATGATCTTTTAAAACACAAATAATGATCTCATTGCTTCTCTGCTTCAAATCTGCTAATAGCATCTCACTGCACTTCTGGAGACCCTAGTTCCAAACCCTTAATGTGACTTTGAGGTCCTATGGATCTGTCCCTTGTTATTTCCAGGCTACAGGGCTCTCTCTGGAGCTCTGGGGTCCCACCTGAGGGATTTGTTCAGTTCTTAGATAATACTAAACTCTTCTGTACGTCAGAGCTTAGCACATACTTTCCCACTGCCTGCTTGCTCTTCCCCTGCTCTCACCTGTGAACCCTCATTTCTTCTTGTAACCATTAAATGTCAGTTATCCCCCAGTCTAACTTAAGGCCTCTCCTTGAATCTCATATTTTTCCTTCCCTGTCCTTACCACAATTTTGTGGGGGACACACACACACACACACACACACACACCTACACCTACTTCATTTCCTGTGGGTAGAACTCTAGAAAAGTATATGCTAACTGAACAATTCTACAGGGGACAGTACAATGTAGCTCCTATAGAATTACCTGACATGAGACAATGGTGATAACTTTCCTCAAACTCATGAAATGTATTCACAGGGTGACAGTAACATACCTACCTGGTGTCTAGGACCATGTACTTTGGAGAAAATCAGGACTCAAATTCTCACTTCACCACTTCTCAGAATGGGTGACCTGGTTTAAGAGTCGCTTCAATTCTCTGTGCATCAGTTTTTTTATTTGAATAGGGACATTAGCAGCTCCTATGTCACAGGGTGTTGTAAGGATAAAATCAAAGTGCAAACAGAGTGTTTAGGGCATTGCTGACATGTAATCAGCACACAAGTGACAGTGATCACTGCTCTTGTTGTTCACCCTGGCCTCATGTGGGACTAAGTATCCTGGGTCCCAGAACCAATTCTGGTAAGATGTGGGCAAAGTCTAAATTTTTGGAGTAATCATTGGCCCGAAAGCCCCTTGAGGGCTGGGGCTGTCTGGGGTCTAGTACAATAGCTAGCAGAGAATAAATGCTCAATAAATGTTTATGCAAATACTCCATAAGCTGCCCTTAGAGGGCCCGGGAGGGGCCGCCATCCTACCTCTGGAGACACCCATTACCTTTTTCTCTGCACTTGGACAGTGTGGTTTCGGCCAGAGTCAACATGCTCAATATCCCCTCTCAAGGGACAAAGAAGTCAATTCTTTTTCAACCTTTCCTTTTTAAGCCCAGGGCTTGAATAGGATAGGTTCCCTGGAGTCTAAGTAATATTTATTTCAATTATCTTTACTGTCACCGCACTTACAAGCAACCAGAAGCTATTTTAAGGTTGAAGAAAGTCAAGTACTGGCAGTTCCTAACCCTGGTGCTGGGTTAACCCAGGAGACCAGCTGCCTCCCAGTACAACTGTTCCTCCCTACAGAAACTGCTGAGCCATCATAATTTTAGCTTTTATTATGACGTGGAGAAGAAAACACAAGGGTGGCTTAAAGATTAAAATTGTGCCTACTTAATGAAGTAACTCTTTAAGCTGTTGGAAACTCAGCTTTCAAGCCCTTTGAACTCAGTTTTGCCTCCAGATTATTTAATCCAACAGACAACCACCCTCCACCACAAAACAGATGGAGTTAAAAACCTGCTTGTATCACAGGAGGGATAATAGCAATGTGTATATGAGGGACCCAGTTTTTTCATTTTACTTCATTTTTAAAAGATTTATTTAACATTTTAGAGAGAGAGAGAGAGAGAACGAACATGTGAGTAGAGGGAGGAGCAGAGGTAAAGAGAGAATCTCAAGCATCTCCCCACTAAGTGCAGAGCCCCACGTGGGGCTTGATCTCACAACCCTGAGACCATGACCTGAGATGAAATCAAGAGTCAAACACTTAACCGACTGAGCCACTCAGGTGCCAGGACTGTTTTTTTAGCACAATACCTCAGAGCTGCTCTGTGTATCCACAGGGATTTTGCCCCAGGGTGAGTGATGAAGGAGTTCATATCTGTGGCTGTGTGATCACCAGAAAGTCTAAACCAAAGTTTCCTCATGCCAGGTGGACATCAGTGCCCATTTCTACCCTGTCAATTAGGTAGAGAACTGCTTTAACCGCCCTTGTTTTTTCCTGAAAAGAGTTCAAGGTAACATTTACACCCTTCAGGATGTGTTCTGGAAAAGTGGAGTAGGCAGCCTTATTAGCACCAGCGTGTCAACCTTCTGGAAATGGAACATAATTTGCTCATGCCAAAAAGACTTTGGCAGCTAGCCCATTTGTCACTTTTAAGGATTACATTGTTAATCACTGAGTCCCAATACCCAGCCTGACACACAGTAGGTACTCAAAAGTCATCAAATGGGTGAATATGTATGTTAACATGCTATTACAATGTTAGATACATAGACTGTAGTCAATGATCCTTTAAAAAACATGAAGGGAAAGATTAGGTATTCAAACCTTACAACTCTAATTGGTATTTTGAAACGGCAAATAAAAACACACAGATGGTTCAAGTATAACCTTTGATACGGGTGCATGTGTGTGCACAGATATCCTCAAATATGTCCCCCCACATGCACCTAGATAACATCTACACAAGCAAACCACCATTCACACATTTGTTAATCGTGGCTTTGCTTATATAGCGCTTTTACTCAGAGGAGTAAACATTTGTGAGTCTTTTAAACTGCTGAAAGAGACATTTTTCAGTTCATTGTGTGAACAAATGTGATGAGCCCAAGTCCCTACTAAGAAATTCAAGCCTGGAGAACTGGATAAATAAATATAAATGAATTCATTTGACTGAGTGACATTTTCATTTAATTAAAGCAGAAAATCAGCTCTAAAACAAATGATTATCCCTGACAAAGAAGCAGAAACTGGTCCTTAATTAATAAATTTCTAATAGTTCTTTTGCGGGCTGAGCAGTCTGTAGTGGAGAAGTACACTGGGGAGAAAAGAGAGGATAGTAGAGAGGGAGAACCCAGAACATAATGCATGTTTAAACTTTTAGAAATAGAAAGAAAATTAGAAACCATTTATTTATGCTTGAATACATGTCAAATCCTGCTAGACCAAAAGTATTATAGTAAAACTCTTTGTGTAACAAAACAAACATTCAAGACTCAGGAGAGGATTTAAAAAAAAAAAAAAACAAATCTAGGTCAATAAAATTTGTTGTTACTATTTCATCTCTTCTTCCCTTCCATGGTGTCATCAAATGACAAAAGAAAAATACTTAGGAAGATAAATATCCAAATATATGTAGTTTACAGTAAACATGAACCAACTTGACCAACCAATGTGATAGAAATGGGATGAACTAAAACATATATTCAAATGCTTCTCATATATTTTCAGAATCACCATATCCTACCTTTATCAATGTTTAGAGTTTAACAGTTTTTGATGCTAAACATCTGTGTTGTGGAAGTGTCCTTTCAGATGTATACCTAAAAGCCACATCACATTTTACATAGCAGATACTTGAAACCTTTGAGGTCACTGTTAATAATTTTCTGTGCATTCATTTATGTCGAATCAATTTCAATTAAATCAATAAAAATGGCAACTAGCAAAACTTCACATCATTGATCCAACAAGATTCAGACTACTCAGGGTATTTGGGGGCATCAGGAAACGCTAGGCTGGCATCTCTGCTTCATTATGTCAGTTGGGAAATGAGTTTCTTAGTATCCCAATATCTTGGGTAGGCAAAAGGGGCTTAGCAAAACTATCCATCTACCAAATCTAGCATCCCAAAATAATGGAAAATGGAGATGGAGAGTGAAAACAATGTGTGATAAGGAAGATATTAAAAGAAATCTTGGGATGCCTTGGTGGCTCAGCAGTTGAGCATCTGCCTTTGGCCCAGGTGTGATCCTGGAATCCCTCCTCAGGCTCCCTGCATGGAGCCTGTTTCTCCCTCTGCCCATGTCTCTGCCTCTCTCTCTCTCTGTGTCTCTCATGAATAAATAAAATCTTTAAAAAAAAAAAAAAGAGAGAAATCTTTTTATATGAATAGTCTCAAGAATTTTTTTTTTTTTTTTTTTTTTTTTTTTTTTTTGAGAGAGAGCACGTGTGAGCAAGGTGCGGGAAGAGCAAAGGGAGAGGAAGAGAGAATCTTAAGCAGGCTCCATGCCCAGCTCAGAGCCCAATGTAGAGACTGATCTCATGATCTGAGATCGTGACCTGAGCCAAAATTAAGATTTGGACTTTTAAACAACTGAGCCACTCAGTTTCCCCCTCAAGCATTAATTTTTTAAAAGTACATTGGTGTCTTACTATTCACATCAATGCGGATGGAACTTGATGGTATAATGATAAGTGAAATAGTCAATCAGAAAAGGACAATTATCATATGGTATCACTCATATGAGGAATATAAAAAACAGAGGATCATAAGGGAAGGCAGGGAAAATGGATTGAGAAGAAATCAGAGAGGGAGACAAACCATGAGAGATTCTTAACTATGGGAAAGAAACTGAAGGTTGATGGAGGGAGATGGGTCAGGGGATGGGGTAACTGGGTGCTGGGCATTAAAGAGGGCACATGATGTAATGAGCACTGGGTGTTATATACAACTGATTTCTACATCTGAAACTAATAATGTACTGTCTGTTGGCTAATTGAATTTTTAAAAGTACATTGGCATCAAAAGTATTTTATAAAAGAAAAAATGTATCTTTGTGAGAAGGGAGACTTACCAGCAGGCAGGTAGGTCACCAGCAAAGAGCACTGGTTTTGGAGACAACTAGTTATCTTGCCCACTGTGATGGTTACTTTTATGTATCAACTTGACTAGGCTATGGGGTATCCACACAGTGAAACATTATTTTGAGCATGTTTATGATGGTGTTTTTGGATGAGATTAACATTTGAATAGGTAGCTGGAGTAAAGCAGATTGCTCTAATGTGGGTGGGCCTCATACAATCAGTCGAAGGTCTGAAAAGAAAAAAAAAATCTGATCCCCATCAAGTTACAGGGGATCCTTTTTGCCTGTTTTGAGCTTGGGCATTGGTTTTTCCCTGCTTTTGGACTTGAACTGACACTGCCTCTTCCTGGGTTTTTGGTCTTCTGGTTTTCAAACTAGACCACCATTGGTTCTTCTGTGTCTTCAGCTTAGTGACAATAGATCCTGGGACTTCTCAGCCTCCATAATTTTGAGAGCCAATTCCTTATAAGTTTCTCTCTCTGCATATATATTATAATTAAAACATTAAGTATCTATCCCCTAGTGGTTGTTTCTCTGGGGAACCCTGACTAATATTTGCACTTTTAAACTGTGGAAAGAGCACTGCAGCTCTCTGGGCCAAGTTTCTTTATCTAGAGAATGGGGCTCATGATATCCATCTTGCAAAATTATTGTGGGGGCTAATTATAGGATTCAAAATGCCAAATGTGCAAATTAGGTGCACCATCAATCTTAGCTCCAGACTTCCCTTTCATAATAAATTGAAGATTCAGTAACTTGTGCCTTTGTGTGGAAATAAAGACAGTATCTAATGCTGATGTTAGATATTAATGATTTTGAAACAGCTGCCAAACTTTACAAAACCTTGATGGTTTCAAATATTAATCTCCAAACTGCTTCTTGTAGAGCTGAAACACTTTTCTTTCTCTCCTTCGCCCTTCTATCTTTAGAGGAGGTCCTACCACAATAGCTTTATCTTTCCCCTGCCCTGCACAGGAAATAGTGGAGTCTAACATGTGAAGTACCTTCTTTATTGCCCTGGGGGATTGCCCAAGGAAACCTATTTCATTTTGCCTGGGGAAACGGGAGTGGAATTACAGTGGTGGTCTCCTGGGAACTATGGAGGCTGGGCCACTTTCATGGACTTTGAGGACACCTGCAAGGTTAGGTGAGAGCATAGGATGGGCTCCATCCCATTTCGGGCTTTAATATAAGATATTCTCATTCATCTCAAGGGCTGAAGCTTTCATCTGAGTTTACCAGGTTACGGCAGGCAAACTCATGAAGCCCAAGAGAGTCTTATGTCGTGAAGGGGCAGAGTGCCTGGTACACTGTGCACGTGGAATCTGTAGTGTTGGGCAGTGACAGACAAGCTCTCATCTGCCTAAGCATCATTTAGAAAATACCAATGCCTGGGCTGGAGAGCCTCATTCCACAGGTCCAGGGGTCAGGTCCAGGAAGCTAGAATTGTGAAGAAGCACAAAGAAAATTCTGCTGCAGAGAGCATGGATTTGAGGGAGGAGAATGTGATGCAGAGACATGAAAGATGACCCTTTACAATCCCCTTCTTCACCATGGGTTGCCTCGTCTCTTGAGTTGACTTCTCTCTACTCCCACTGGCCACCAGCCTCCTTCAGTCTATCCTCATCTTCTGCACAGATTAATACAAGAGCTTCCAAACTGCAGTCCTGCCTGCTGTTCTGTCCTTCTTCAGTGCAGCTGCTCTCCTTTTGTCACACAAAGCTCATCAGGGTGGTCTCTGGTTCAAACCCTTTATTGCCCCCCCCCCCCCCCCACTGTCTCTGAATTCCTTAGGAGAGCAAGCACTGAGGGTGTTCACTTCACTCTGGCTCCTCCCTTATTCTTTCCCATCTCTCACATCCCACCACTGTCTCCCTCCCCCACCCACCTTCTAACTAAATGAGCCTTCCTTCTGGCCTTCCACATGTTCCTGGGATGCACCAAGTTCCTTCCTCAATGTTGGCCACAGAACAGGCAGTTCCCTCCAACTGGGACATTTTTCTTTTCTTTTCTTTTCTTTTCTTTTTTCTTTTTTTTCTCTTTTCTTTTTTTTTTTTTTTTTTTTTAAAGATTTTATTTATTTACTCATGAGAGACACACAGAGAGAGGCAGAGACACAGGCAGAGGGAGAAGCAGGCTCCCTACGGCGAGCCCAATGCAGGACTTGATTCTAGGACCCCGAGATTACAACCCAAGCCGGGATTACAACCCAAACGGAAGGCAGATGCTTAACCACTGAGCCACCAAGGCATCCCTGGGACATTTTTCTTCCTCAGCCCCACCTGCTCCACTCCTCTGCTACATCTCCTGAGGGAGATTTTCCTGATCAGTCAGGGAAGTCCCTTCTGCTTCCTCATGCCCGAAGCATAATTATCACCACCTTTCAGATCATTCACCACTGGTACAAAGATTATTTGTTTAGAAGTGCCTCTGAAATGTGAAATCTATGTATCTGAGAACTATGTCTCTCTTGCTTACTGAATTTCACCAACACTCAGTAAAGGTCAGGCACTTAGTAAATATAGATTTTTTTTTTTTTGTAAATAGGAGTTTTACAGCATAGTATATCTCTCTGAGGCTCCGATCATCTTGGCAATTTTATATTTGCTTGATGACATTAGAAATTAACATACCCTAACTAAATATCGGCTTCAGTTTAGAGGTCACTGCCTCTTGGAAACTTTCCTGACATATTCTTTCTGGTTTAGATACAATTCCTATTTGATCCTTGAATTCTATGTTTACTTCTGTTATATCTCTTTCATTTGACTTCCACATCAAGGATTGTTATATTCATCCCTGTAACCCTAACACAGCATCAAGTGCTGGGTATGTGATAGGATCTCAGTAAATGTTTTCGGGATGAATTATTGGATGAGCAGCTGTGTAATTGCTACCAAGTAAAGCAATTTAAAAAAAAAGGGGGATACTAGTAACAAAGGTGTTATTTCAGAGAAGGAGAGAACATTTTGACTCATTGCTGGGGGAAAAGGTTGGGGCAATCACAGTGTAGACTATGTATGCAATGCCTTCTGGAATTGGTAGGTAGAAACATGGATGCAAGGAGAATCTTGAATATCTACCCTGTGTAAAGATTTACTCTGTGCACTGAGAATTAGTGGCCCCAAAGAAAAAGGCCACAGAGAAAGTAGGTAATAAATAATACTAGAGGTCAATATTCTAAAGTATACAGATGGTATATTTCTCTGTTTCTTCTAGAAAAGGCAAAGCAGCTCAGTGCATCCCTGAAAATGGCTTCAATTCTCTCACATCAAGTCCACACGCCATTGTCCTATTACAACTGCCTTTTTCTTTTTTTTAAATTTTATTTATTTATTCATAGACACACACACACACACACACAGAGAGAGAGAGAGAGAGAGGCAGAGACACAGGCAGAAGGAGAAGCAGGCACCATGCAGAGAGCCCAACATAGGACTCGATCCAGGGCCTCTAGGATCACGCCCTGGGCTGCAGGCGCTAAACTGCTGCGCCACCGGGGCTGCCCTACAACTGCCTTTCTAATGAGCCCATAGGAGATTCAAACCCAAATTGCAGGGTCTAGCCTTATCCTAAAGAAAGGAACACAGTGTTAGTTGTGGAAACATATGTCAGTACAGTATCAGTCACTCAAGGTCCTTCAAATTCACAAACCACAAGGTGAAATAAGAATGTAATCTCATGGCCATCTTGAATTGTCCAAACAAAAGACATCAAATATATTTTTAATTTCACTGAGGACATTTAAATGCAAAGAAGTCAACAGTAAAGAATTCTGAGGTTGGTGATTTCTGCAGAGGCAGACACGAAACA
Source organism: Vulpes vulpes (assembly GCF_048418805.1). NCBI lineage: Eukaryota > Metazoa > Chordata > Mammalia > Carnivora > Canidae > Vulpes > Vulpes vulpes. Next base: position 19,464,551 of record NC_132792.1, on the reverse strand, counting down.
TTTGGTGTCCCTAACAGTTGCTTCTCAGCATGGAAAAATGCCATTAAAAAAAGAGTTGTGCAGAAGTCAGAACAAGGATAACTCCTGATAGAACATGTCCATACTAAAAAAATATATAATGTGTGGATACCTCTCCCTTATGCTGGTTAGAGAACCATCAGGGCATTTTCTACTGTGAAGAATGCAGCAGATAAGAAGGGTCCATTTGAAGCCTCACTTCAAACATCTTCTTGAATGACCCAGCCATAATGGACTCCCACAATGAAAATGAAATTGCAGTGGGTGCTAACTAGGGTGTATGCAGCACAACGCTAACCCCTACTGACATACTGATGTGTGAGCTCAATAATCTCCCAGAGAAGTCTATATTTAGGCCTTTAAACATAAAACTATACTGAAGAGAATTTCTCTGAAGGCTCAAATGCTTGATAAAATTAGAACTATTCCTGGCCGCACCATTTGTATAATAGGGTATGGAGATTATGAAACCTGTTGGGGAAAAGCTCAAGAAGGTAGCAGATTGAGGAAATGTTTTTTGGAGGCAACTTAGAAGTGACATGTGGTTGGCAGCTCCAAATCAAGTAACACTGGATGAGGAAGTGGTAATGAAAGACCCCAGTTATAGAAGAATTATCTCCACAAAGTCCTATAAGAATCCTGATCCAACATTCTCATCTACCATGAGCCACTGGGAAATTTATTGGACCTTGGGAGAAAAGGCTCAATTTATAGTTGCTTGAATAGTATCCCTCAGAACATTTAAAACTGAAAAATACTAGGAAAGACAACTTAAGGAAGGGGTGGCTTCTATATTTAAGAGCCCTTGTAAAAGGTGTATATATTTAAGAGCCTTGCCATCACCTTTAATGGTCAAAATAATACAAAAAGATCACAACAAAATAAAAGGTCTTCTGCAATTTTGCTCATGGGTGATGCAAAGTGGCTCTGTAGCTACTCTTATTTTTTATTATGAATCCATAAAAAATTGATATTACATTTACCGTTTTGAGAAGATTGAGAATAGTAAATAAGAGAAAAGGAGAACAATTAAGTTTAAATCAGTAAAAAATAAGTGGAAGATCCACTCTCTGCTAAGTACTATGCTAGGAGGTAGGAGAACAAAGGAAAATCAAAAGACAATGAGGTTGTCTATGTTCTACAGGGGAGACGGACAGACTTCTCGCTACCATGTCTTTGTATAGGCTCTTCCTTCTGCCTCATGCCAGCCCTTGGCCATCTGTGAAAACTTATATCCTTCAAGATCTAGTTCATATATTATAATCTTAGCAAGTCTTCCTTTATCCCACCTATTTCCAGGTGAGGCTAAGTTCCAGTTCTGTGGCATTATTATACATCTGTGTATTTCTGTAAGGGCATACACATTCTATCCTCATTGCTAGATTGGGTGTTCCTGTCTATCCCTAATACCATAGAACCCGGTGCTCAGTGGATGGAAGAATAAATGGATACTAAATAGATAGTATGTAATGAATACATTATTAATATGAACAAAGTGCTTAATAATTAAGAAGAGAGAATGATTGGTTCTGCCTGAGAGATGAGGTAAGGCTTCTCAGAAGAGGCGATATCTCATCAAGACTAGGTCCTTTCATGAGTTTTATTATACCATATTCATAACAACTCTGTGAAATAGGTCTAATTCCCCTTTTTTACAACTGAAGAATCTTAATCTCTGACAAGTAACTTGCTCCAAGTTAATATATCTATGAAATGCCCAGAATGGCTTTCTCTGGAACGCTAAAAAGTTTGGATTTTATTCTTTAGGCAGCTGGGAGCCATCAAGTGTTTTAAGGAAGGATATAATGTCATCAGAAATATATTTAAATTGAGTCTGGCAATAGATGTAGGAAGTCAATTAAAGGGGAATGAATGGGACAGGGCAGCGACCAGAGATCAAATAACTAGCAGGTTATTCTTATGGCCTGGGAAGGAGCTTAAGAGGAATGGTTTAACACAGTGGCTAATAGAGTCATGAGGCAGGGAAAGGCTGGAAACGCATTTTACAAGCAAAATTCAGAAGATATGGTCACTGATTACATATGGGTGATGAGAGAGGAGGAGTAATCACAGGTCAGGTGACTCAGCCTTCTATGTTAGGTGATGGAATGAGTAATGGCATTAACCTTGAGAAGAAACAGGGGGAAGAGTAGGCTGGGGAGATGGTAAGAAAGACAATGGAGTTGATTTGGAACATTTTAAATTTGAGATATCAGTGGAATATTCAGAGTTCATGACCTTTATGGAGATTAAAAATCTGAAGCTTCGTTGAGGTCTAAGATGTATTTGAGAGTCACTGTAAAGGAGGGGATAGTTAAAACACCCATTATACTATTTTTGTACATATTAAAACCAATCTCTAACACTGTTTTTCTTCTTTTATTATCTTAAGAATACTGGCCTGGCAGTTTCTTCTGAAAATAATCATATAATTATGATACAACCCAGCAATTTTTAGATACTTATCCAATGAAATGAAAATTCATGTTCATACAAAACCAGCACATGAATGTATGTAGTAGTTTTATTAATATTTACAAAACTGGAAACAACCCAGATATCCCTCAACTGGAGAATGTGATATATTCAACTATGGGATATCCATGGAGTGGAATACTAATTAAATTAAATGAATGAACTAATTAAAATGAATGAACTGGTGATATACACCACAGCTCTGATAAGTCCCAGTGAATTACAGTAAGTGAAAAAAGTCAGATTCCACTTATGAAATTCTAGAAAAGGCAAACTAAAGGGACAGAAAACACAGCAGTGGTTGCCAGAGGCTGACAACAAAGGGGCACCAGGGAGAGTATTTTCTGGATTTACAGAACTTTTATATTTTGACTGTGGTGGTAGTTACACAAGTATATGTGTTTGTTAAAAGTTGCAGAGCTGTACACTAAAAATGGTGAATTTTATTGTATGGAAATTAAACTTTCATTGCAAACAATAAGAAAAAAAGAACACTAATTTGGGAATTAGGAGAATAGGGATCTAGTTTCAGTTATGCCACTAACCAGCTGTGTAACCACGAACTATTATCTAATCCTCTTTGGGTCTTGGAACCCAAAACTGTAAAATGCAACTGGAAAAATTTTCTCAAAGAGTCTATTGCTATGTTCTACAAAGACTTCCTTCTTTAAGCAATGTGGTGGACCAGATGGCCTATTTCAGATCAGATGGCCTACTTCAGTTGCTGAAGTATCACTGTGGGGGTGACTGGACTAAAATACCCAATCTGTACACATGGTTCTGAAAAGTCTTCTTGGATTAGAAAGTAGTGTTTCTAATTTGTGTAATTCAAAAGATGAAGCTCTAGGAAAGTCCTCTGGTCATGCAATTCTTAACTAAAATTTGACACATATATTTGGACAATGTGGAAGAAGTCCTTCAAGAAACACTAATGTTTAATGAGCTATAAGTGGCCCTGGTAAACAATCATGGTCTTTTTTTCACTTTGTAGGCACTAATTAAAAAGGCATTTGGAGATGGTGGCATTTACTGCCTTCATCTGCTTTATCTGCCAGTTTGGATACTAGTGTCTACTGCCCAAAGTAACTCAACCCTCATAGTTGTGATTACATTTTTACACTATCCATGTATTTGTAGCCAAGGAAGACACTGAAAAGGACACCCAGGAGCGATATATATATATAGTGTTCCTGAGATGAGGGAAACATTTACAACTTCAAAAGGGAAGATACTGAGAATAAAAAATAATCTTGATAATGATGTTTAACGTTTACATTTTTGCCCCTGTAATACAAAAGTCCACAAATTATAGTCCACCAGCTATGTCTGTGAATAAAGTTTCATTGGTACACTGCTACAGCTCAATTCATTTTTGATTATCTGTGGTTGTTTTTACATGATGTGATAGTTGCCACAGATTGCCACACATACTATATGGCCTTTATAAAGACTAAAATACATACATTTGGCCCTTTCAAAAAAAAAAGTCTGCCAATCTATTTTCATAGAATATGCCATAAACTAGGCTATACAGTTTACAAATAAAATTTCATTTAACCATCACAGCACCACCATGAAATAGAATTATTATCCCATCTGACAGATCAGAGGTGGTGAAATGTAATGGATAAAAGTTTGCTGTTGAGTCAGACAGACCTGTACTATGCTCTTTATTAGCAGTCTGACTTCGGGTCTATTAATTTTTTTTTAAAGGTTTTATTTATTTATTCATGAGAGGCACACAGAGAGGCAAGAAACATAGGCAGAGGGAGAAGCAGGTTCCATGTAGGGAGCTGATGTGATACTCCATCTCAGGACCCTGGGATCACACCCTCAGCCCAAAGCCAGACGCTCAACCACTGAGCCACCTAGGTATCCCTATTACTTAAATTCTTAATCTTCTGTTTCCCCATATGTAAGTTGGGGTTAACCACACCATTGATCATGGTAGGGTAACTATCAGGAGTTGATGTGACAATTATTGCAGTGATTTGTGTATAGTAAAATTTAAAATTCATTAGCCATCTGAGAAACAGTCAGCTTTCAGTATCCCTGGGGTCTTTTTCTTCCTACAAATACTGTCCATTACTAAAAAAGCTAAGGATGCCCCCTCAAATGCATGGTTATGAATTAATTTGATATTTTGCACCACCGCTGTGTGTTACATAAGGAACCTTTCTCCTGTCTCTCATGAATCAAGGAGAGAACAATGATGTTTCCAGCTCTGTACTGCATTTCCCAAGATAACTAGAGGTGCCATAACATGGGAGAGTTTTCTGCAGAAATGAGCGAACTAGCAAGACCACCAAACTGACGTCCTGGCCACTTCGTGGATAGGACACAGAAGACCAAAAGGCTGTATGGAGGAAGAAACCACCTCAGTGGTCTCCAAGGGAACATTTAAAGCAGGACCAGACATGGGTTATGTTTCTTGCAAATATCAGATAGTTACAGGGCCACTGTGAACAAAAGAAGGGAAATCAGAGGCCAGCATTTCAGCTGAAGGACAGTTCTGGCTTTAGATGATGAGCTGTTTTATAAATTTTTTGTCATGATTCATTGTCAGTGCCTATAAACTGATATGCTTGCTATGAATCCACCATGTACACTTTTAAAATACCTTATAGTTTTTGTCTCTGGGTCAGCATCCAGAAGGAGGAGAGTAAGAAAAAGCAGGGTAGAAACTTCACATTCTCTGTGTTCAGATGACCCACAGGAGCTCCCCCAGTCCTTTTGAGACCATCTTAGTCCAATTACTGTAATGGGGTTCCTGGCCAACTGTGTGAAAATGATTGGTACAGAATCAATAGCTTAAGACCAGTTTTAAAACAGCTATCAAAAAGTCGCAAAAGTAGGCTTAGCTATTATTTCCTTTAGAAACATGTTCAGAGATTTCCAGAAGCTAAGTAGCATTCTAAAATCTTAGTTTGGACTTATTCGGCATATTATTTCTACTGATTAATATTTGCAGAGATGAGGAATCAAATATTCAATACCAAATCACGTATCACCCCCGTGGTGAATTTCCCTATGATCTATATGTTATGCCAGTCCATTACTTGGGTAGAATAACATTCCAATTTTTATTATAGCAAACCCAGACCCAAAATATTTTAAGCCTACCCCAGCTGCCTTTAGAACTTCTATTATCAGTCATAAAAACAACTTGTCAATTTTTTTTGTTTCACTTTTTTAAAAAAAGAAACCATCGCTTCAACAAGGCTATAGATTTTCTAAAGTCGGCCTGGCATGAAATGAGTTTGAACATTAACATGTAAAGGACAAGCAATAAAAAAGGTAATATGAGTGCAGATAGAATATCCAAGAGCTAGTGAACGTGATCTCTTCTAAAGGGAATGGAATGAAAGAATGCAAAATGCACAGCTCTTCAAAGCTAAAGGAAGTGACAACAACTGAATTGAAAAGGCTGAACTTAGCATTACCTTCCCAGAACACAAACATATATTTAGCTTAATAGACTTGAGTACTATCTCAGGAAAAATCTTATATATTATGCATCTAGGGCAATGAAAGCTGTAGAAAATGATTTTGCAAAGCAAACACACTGCAGGCTGACAGCAGCACGGGGGAAAAAAAAGAGTCTAAGGCACATGAGATGAGTTTAGGTCTCATTTTCTCCATATCATCAGAAGAAGAAAACAAAAGAGCAGAGGAAACCTCAAGACACTAACCAGACCTGGTAGAGAATGATGCATGTGATCGAAGCTTAAAAAATGTGACAGACTTTCTGGTTATAAACATAATGTAGATTTAAACTAGAAAATTTGGAAAATATAAAGAAAATAATTAAAATCACCCACAATCCCACCACCTAGAGAGAATCATTATCCAAATATTGGCACGTTCATTGGCATTCCTTCTTCTGTGTACATATAAAAATATGTTCTTTTTAAGAAATCTGGTTCATACTGTAAATATGGTCTTTTCCCCTCCACCCCCACTTCCTATTACTTCTTGAGTACTTTCCCCACGTTGTCATATATTCCTTGAAGATTTAATTTTAATGACTATCATATCTTATGAGTTAAAGCAGAATTATTTGTTTCTTTCCATATTGCTGAACCTCTAGGTTGTTCATAATTTTTCAGTTTTATAAATAGCACCAGGATGGGCTTTCTTATAATAAATCTCTGAATCTCTATTTACTTCTTCAAAGAAACTAACAAGTATATCAGTATGTCAGATTCAAATTTAAATCACTCAGTGTATTTGTACCTATAAATTTACCACTGGAAGCCTCTGGAGACAAATGCAAATAATGCATATCAAATAAACACACTATTTTCATATCACTCGAAGTCTGTATTCATCCTTCTAGAGCAGTCATCTTTAGGCAGTACATCACTTTCTCTAGGCAAATGGTCTATTACTGGGTTATAATCTAAATGCAACAACATGAAACTTGGCTGACCCAGATTTCTCCAATATCAGTATGCACACAGTTACAATATTCAACAGATTGAAAAATACCCCAGGCTCTCAAAAACACATATTTTAGCACCCTTTCACTTAAAATGGTGTGTAATGGACATTAAAATAAAATAAATAAAGGACTATAGCCAGTGGAGGTTGGTAGCAACCAATCTTATGTAGACATGAGTTACACATAGTGCAACTTAAAGTTTTCTTCAAATTCTAGCTCTCTCCTGTCACTTCCTGTTATAGGTCCCCTGAAGCGCTCCCAATATATCGAATTTATAAATGATTCTTGTTAAGAATTATATGGTCATAATATCCCAGGCTTAAATTCTTTACAGCCTATTTTTTGTAAAAAAAAGATTCTATTTTCAGGATGCTAAAGAGCATTCTCAAAAATCACTGAAGAGTATGTGTTCATAGGCATATATATACAGACACATACCTTTAATATGGTTTATTTTTTCCATTAGTCAGTGAAAAGCAAAGTAAAATGAAACACAACAAAAACCCCACTTTTATCACGATCCTATGAACTATGCAATCGTGCAAATTCTGAGGCCCCTGACTAAGAGAGCTTGAGCAGCACTATACAAATTGAAGGGGTGTGATTGTATCTATATCTATATCCTATATAAGTTCTCTGCACTGCACAACCTATATAATGCTATGTGATGTTCTTGAAATTAGGTCATCAGATAATTCCATTTGCTCATCCATTACTTATTTGTGTATCCTTCCCCCAGTGACCCATGAAAAAGAGAAGTTTTAGGAGGGAAGTGGGCTTTAAATCTACATGCCTTAAAAAAAAAAATAAAAGAAATTCTGCAAAAACACAAAAATAGTTTTTCCCTGGCTCCCCTTTGTCATGGTGGTAAAAGTTTCTTTCTTCCCATCCTCCGCCCCTTCCATCCACCCACAAGGCAGCAGCAGGATACCTTGTGTGAGTAACTGTAGGTTTCTGACTTCTTCTCGCACCTTCAGCTGGAGCACCTGTTGTAAGATGTGCTGCCGGAGGTTCTCCTGGGCAATCCCCATCCGCTCAAGCTTTTTGTCAGTAAGTCTCAGCAGGGCTCGCCCTGCGGGGTTTCAAGAAATAAAAGAAAAAGCAAATGAACAATGGCTAAAAAGGATTTCCATCCCCATTTTGGCTAATCTTTCCTTAAAGGTAAGGTTCCTTCTAAACAGATGCTTTAGAATTGAGGGTCCTCAATTATTCTTATTGACAAAAATTGATAATATGGATAAAGAAAATGCACAAATTTAGAGAAGAACTTCACTTCTTAATCTAATTTTGGCAATCCTCAGCTGAAAACACACGGAGTCAAATAAAATAGCACAATTTTAACCTGGGTATTTTGGACACAGATTGCAGGTTTCCATAGAAACAACGCGCTTTGGTGAGTGATGGGTCCTGAGGCTGGCCTGTAGGAACTCATGCACTGACAGACCAGTGGAAGACCTGGTTATTGTAGCTGTGGTTATAGAGAAACTCCATCAATGTTTAACTTGGGTTGCAATAATGTTTCTGTGAAACATGCATGTGAAGTTCCAGTTTTAATCTGCAGGCATTTGCCTGTTGCATCCCTAGTGCTGGGCTAGAGTTCATTTCTAGCCGGTGGGAGCCAAACCTTAATCTCAGCCTCTGGCCTCAGGCAAGGGCTACAGCAGTGGCCGTGGGTGAGGGGAGCAAGGTGAGGGCATCTAAAGATTGCAAAACAAGGAGCCTCCAGGAGTGAGTGCCTGCAGTGTGCAGACACTCCCAGGGCCCCAGGCAGCCTGGCATGGCTTCTTCTTCCCCAGGAAGTCTGCATGACTCCCTTCCTACAGTAGTTTCCATCAAATTCCACAATTCTCTGCCACTCTGTGATTGCCCTGAAAGAAACATACTTCCATTGTGAGAGTTTAGCACAAGAAATAAAGAGAATGATGGTGGTTAAATGCTGTAGCATTACCCTGTTCTCTCTCCCCAGCACCCCATCATCATACTTGCAGATCTTTCTCATTTCAACTGATGTAGAGTCAACTATGTGTGATGAATGGTATATCCTTGGGTATATTATCACCTACACTTCAGAAAATAAATTCTCTACTTCCTCAGAAGAGAAACCCAACAGCCAGAAGATGGGGTCAATGGACATTTTCATCAGAAAAATAGGGAAGTCTATTCCTGTGAATAGAGACAGGCAAAGGGAAAGAATCAGGTAGGAGTGACCTGTGCTGTTTGCTTTTCCCTTTTACCTCCCATTAACCCTTGCTAAATGTATCAGTTGGGATAAGTTAGGTAACATGTTACAGTAACAAATGATCCCCAAATATCAGTGGTTACAATAAGGTTTATATCCTGCCTAGTGTACACATCAAATTCAAATCCATCCATCCTGAACATTGCTGCTTATTGTTCCAGAGAGAAAAGAGGTGTTAAAAGGTCTCATGGCATCACAGCCTAGAGGTCATTTACATGAGCTAATGTAAGGGTCATTAGCCAGAGCTAATAATCACATGAACTTCCCCACCACACAGTGTTTACACATGAACTGCACTTCCATCATGTGTCAGGAAGGTGACGCCGGGAGAGAAATATTGGATGGGCAGCACTGATAAGAACTAAACACCAATACGGACTTGGCTTTGGACCAGTGCCTGGCAGGGAAGTGAATGCAGTGAGCTGTGGTGGTCTAAAGCTTCAGTAAAAGCTACATCTGGAAGAGGAAGGTGAGGTAGGGGAAAGGAATCCTAGGTGGCCATAGCTGAGTCTTGACAACACAAGGCAGATTGTGGTGGCCATGAGAACAAAAGGAAAGAACATAAACAGACTCCAAGTAGTTCTGGTTGTCTCCTGTGATAGACAGAATGATGCCCTCCCCTCCAGAGATGTCCATATCCTCATCTCTGAGACCTGTGAATTTGTTACCTCACATGACAAAAGGGACTTTACGAGTCTGATTATGTTAAGGGTCTTAAGATGAGAGAGTATCT